>NC_091268.1:18805833-20022916 GCF_042477335.2 Ovis canadensis
AAAAAACCAGAATATAACAAGTGTTGGTGAGGATGTGGAAAGTTGGAACCCTTATGCGCTGTTTGTGGGAATATAAAACAGTACAGATGATATGGAAAACAGTCAAGCAGTTCCTCAAAAAATTAAAAATAGAATTACCATATGATCCAGCAATTCCACTTCTGTGTATAAACCCAAAAGAACTGGGAACAGGGTCACAAAGAAATATTTGCACACCCATGTTCATAGCAGCATTATTCACAAAATCCAAGATCCAGAGGCAATCCACGGGTCCACTGACTGATGAATGGACAAACAAAACGCATTCAATGAAACATTATTCAGACTGAAAAAGGAAACTACGTCACATGCTATAATATAGAGGAAGCTTAAGGACATCATGGGCTTCCCTGGTGGCTCAGAGTAAAGAACCTGTCTGCAATGCAGGAGACCTGGGTTCAATCCCTGGGTCAGGAAGATCCCCTGGAGAAGCAAATGGCAACCCACTCCAGTATCCTTGCCTGAAGAATTCCACGGACAGAGGAGCCTGGTGGTCTATAGTCCATGGGGTCACAAAGAGTCGGACACGACTGAGCGACTGACGCTACTGAGGAACGTTATGCTAAATAAAGTCAGTCAGTTATAGGAAGACAAACAGTGTATGATTCTACTTATACGAGATGTTTAAAGTAGTCAAATTCTTAGGTATGGAAAGTAAAATGATTACGAGGGGCTGGAGAAGGGGGCAAAGAGAAGTTGTTCAATGGGTGCAGTTTCAACTTCAGAACAATGTAAAATACTTAATATGAGAACTGTACACTTAGAATGGTTACAGTAGTAAATTTTATAAGCGTTTTTATGCCAAAATTGAAAAAATAGCTATCAGTCTGCAAAAAGGTAGGGAAGACCCATACATAAATGAATATTACTAGGTAAGTGAAATAATTCAATCTGGAAAGGCTACACATTCCATGATTCCACCTATGTGACACTCAACATCCAGGAGAAGTCGAATCTCTTACGGAGACAGCACAAAGATCAGTGGTTGCTGAGGGTCTGGGAAGAGGCAGGCAGGCATGAACGGGTTAAGCACGGGGCACTTTCTTAGAGGAGCAGAACTATCCTGTGTGACGCCGTAAGGAGGGACACAGGACGTCGTGCACTTGTAGGAACCCACAGGAAGTGCGTGGAGTGAACCCTAATGTAAACTGCGGGCTTTAGTTACTGTAGCAACACTGGTTTACCTTTAACAAGTACACCTCACTGATGCAAGATGGAGCGGGGATGGAGGGGGATGTACGGCTCCCGGCCCTGCTTGCCTGGCCCCGCCCGGTGCCTGCGATGCAGACAGCGCTAGTGCCTGCCACTCAGAGGTGGCCACAGGCAACGCTGGGGAGGAGCCAGACCCGACTTGAGCCCAAAGGACAAGCGGAGCTTGGGCTGGAAAGCGAAAGGCATTCGAGGAAGAGCACAGAGCATGACTGAAGATGAGCAGACGGGAGTCTGCTGGCACGTGATGTGCAGGGAAGACAAAGCCACGCGGGGAGGGCATGGCAGAAATGGGGGGCACTGGGCAAGCGCACAGATGGACAAGGCAGGGGTCCAGCCTGGAGAGTTCTCGAAAGCCAGGCCTTCCTGACACCTGGCAGGGCCCCAGGGTTCTCGGGTCTCGCCCAGCACAGCCTTGCGGCCGTAGTTCACTGAGCTCTTGCTATGTGCCAGGTGGGCACCAGGCACAGTCCAGGGATTAACCCTGAGGCCCTGTCTACTCCACAGTCTCAGGTTCGGGACGAGTTTGCTTACAGACAGAGATCAGACAGATGGGGCCAGCCAGTGAGGGACACAGGACCGAGGCAGAAAGAACAGTGACAGGATGGGGAAAAACAGAGACACAGACAGAGACAGCAATGAACACAGAAAAGACAGTGGGGGCCAGGAAAGAGCCAGCGGAGGCTAAGGACAGAGACGGCAGCAGGAGCCAGGAGGAGGGCGGGTCAAGCAGGGGCAGCGCTGGATCTCGAGGTGACAGGCAAGGCAGAAGGCCTCCTGGCAGCAAAGGGCACTCCCCCTACCGTGGAGACAAAAGGGCCAGGGTTAGGATGCCAGCTCCACCACTCACGTGCTCCGTGACCTGGGAAGCCCAGGGTGCACTGGACGTGATGGCAGCAATTCTCAGAGGTCAGAGGCACCTGGGGAGCTGGGCCATGGAACGTAGAATCCCAGTGTCAGGTACAGACCAGGGTCCAGACAGGGCACTGGGGGCTGGCGCGGCACTGGGGGCTGGCGCGGCGCTGGCGCGGCCAGCACAGCGTTGAGCTCACCAGCGCAGCCCACCCCGCCAAGCAGACCTAGCCGGCCGCGTCCAGCCATCTGTGGGGCCAGTGCGCCCCCTAGCGGCCACCCACTTTTCCTTTCCCGCAGCGGTAGCAGCTGGGACGGGAGCAGGAAGGGGCCAGCCTCACAGGCAGAGCAACTGAGGGGGCGGGAACGGGGGCGCCTCCACCGGGCACCACTCCAGCGATGCCCTTGGGAAATCTTTGCTTCTTGTCCCTGCACCTTTGGGCTCCGGGTGCAGGGGGCCAGAGTTCCACCAGACTCAGAGCTGGATGGCCCCACTAATCCTCCCCGCGAAGACACCAGCAGGCATGGAGCTGAGTCATCGTCTTGGGACCCGATGGGGAAGTGGGGCTCTGTGACTAGATGGATCTTCTCTCTCCACTTGCCCCAGTTCGCGCCCAATTTTGATGGTAAATGGAACTCAGACTGCTGGGGAGAAGGGGCTGGACACCCCCCACCCCAAAGCAGGAGGCCAGTCTGGAGTCTGGGAGCCCCTGGGGGTAGTACCTCGGGGGCAGCCTGGCCGCAGGCTGGGTGGTGAGGGCCTTCAGCAGTCACCCCTCCCGCACCACCACCCACACCCATGCACACGGTCAGCGTGGGGACCGCATGAGCCCCTTGTCTCAACAGGGATGGTTCTGATGCAGCCCCCGAGCCCTCCGCACACAATCCCCAGACCGGAGGCTCTCGTCCCCTCCCTGGGTTCTCTAGGTTCTCCTGGGCTCTGGCAGGCCCTCCTCAGGGAGCCACTCCTCACTGTCCTGCCCCCTCCCAGGCTGCCGTGCTCCTCGCTGTCACCCCACCCCCAGAGCGCCAACTGATCAGGTCACCCCCAATGCTAGGGGTGCCTACTGCCTTTCAAAACGCATCCTCACTTGCCCTCAGCCCACCCTCCCCTCCCCATGGCTGCACACCTTCACTGGCCATCTCTGAACATGGCAGGACCCCTGGGAGACACGCCTGCCTCCCAATTAATTCCTCTGCAGCCTCATTTGTGACCCCTCTGGGAGCTCCAACCACGCTGGGGTCTGGTTCACACCAGGCCCAGTTGGGCCGTGAGCTCTGGGGAGGGCTGGTACCTCTGGCTGCTCCGCAGGAAATGACCCATGTCCAGCCCCTAGACACCTGCTCCCCAGACACCCTGCCTGGGGCTGTTGGGGTGGGGGCCTGAAGCCGAGGGGACGTGGGGCAGAGGCCACAGGCTGGACTGGCCACGAGGCTGCAGCTCTCACATCATATACATACGGTCCATGGCTGCCGCTTTACCAGGCGGTGCTGACGGAGACAGTCTGGTCTGTAGAACCTGGAGTCTCTACCACCAGGCTCTTCACAGAAAAAGTCTTGCCCCTGCTCCAGGCTAAGGAAGTTACAGAGAACAAAGGAGAACAACCCTCTATAGAGATACATCCAAATGTTATAGTTTGTAACACAGTGACACAAAGTGGAAGTAATCCACACTTCTGAGAGCAGGCCCTCCACTAAGCAAACTGTGAATCTACGTGATAAAATGCTTCCTGTGACATTTGTTAAATCTTTGATAAACTGAAAGAAAAAAAAGAAAAAAATGTTTATTACGCGGGACAAAAAATGTACAGGGTAGAGTAATGTGGATATTATGTACAGAGGGACTTTCCGGGTGGTCCAGTGGCTAAGACTACACTCCCAGTGCCAGGGGCCTGGGTTCAGTCCCTAGTCAGGAAACTAGATTCCACAGCCTCCAACTAAAAATCCCACACACCACAACTATGACCCAGCCCAGCCAGATAAATAAATATTAAGGAGCAAAAAAAAAAAAAAAAAAGATCCTATGGAAAAACCCAGATACACGTTTTGGTCAACCCCACACTATACTTGGGCTTCCCAGGTGGTACTAGTGGTAAAGAACCTGCCTGCCAAAGCAGGTTTGATCCCTGGGTCAGGAAGATCCCCTGGAAAAGGGAATGGCAACCCATTCCAGTATTCTTGCCTGGAGAATCCCACGGACAGAGGAGCCTGGCGGGCTACAGTCCATGGGGTCATAAAGAGTCAGACACAACTGAAGTGACTTAGCAAAATACTGTATTTGGGTGATCAAAAGGAAACACTTTGTGACAATCCCCTTCCCTCCTTGCCTCCATGTCTCCTCCCTCCCTGTCTCTTTCGGTGTCTGTCAGGACTGTGTTAGTCCCTCTGCCTGGGACATCTGTCCCCTCCTCAGCAGGGCAGCCCCAACCTCACTGTCCCTGGGAAGCCTGAGCCACACTTCCCAGGAGAGCCTGTGTAGGCTCCTTCCGTCATGGGCGGCTTCAGGCAGAAGACACCGCACAGGCTCCTGAAGGTCGTGCACTGCCAGCTGCTTCCATGCAGACTCCTCCCCAGACGCACCCTCCCCCCACCGGGGGCTCCCCGTCTCCTCACGGGAACCCCGCTCCCTCTACCTCCTCTCACCCCTTCCCTCCCACTCGGGGCTCCCGTCCCTCTGCGGGTGCCACACGAACACAGGTCCCCACCTTCAGCTCAGACCCTGCGGGTGCCACACGAACACAGGCCCCCACCTTCAGCTCAGACTGCTGCCCAAAGCCCAGTCCCTGGACTCAACAGACATCACTGGGACGTCCTGGGGCCTCCGACCCCATGGTCTCGGGGGCAGGCCCTCCTCCAGCCTGCGACCCAGGAGCCGGCCTCGTGACACGCCCCCCAGCCCTCTCGGGTACTCTGTGTCTTGTATGCATTGCCCCCTGCCCGGGAGGCTCCTCCTTCCCTCCCCCGAAGGTCGCTCCACCTCTGCTTTGGACACCCCTCCTTCCTTCCCCTGACCACACTGGCCAGATGCTCTGTCCACACTGTGGCCAGGGAGCCTCACGGTACAGACCCGCTCCCCTCACACCCCCACCCTGTCTGGCTTTAAACACTCCGCTGCTTTCCAGCTGCTTCTACAGTAACAAGCGTGACGGTGTGCTCACGGTTCTGCCCTCTGCCACAGCCCGCTCCCCTGGCCCCGCACCAGGAGCCCTCCCCTCCCAGGCCCCAGTCAGAGGCCAGGCCTCCCTGGCGTCTCCAACCACTCAAAGCACCTCTGGTCCCTCTTTAAACAGCCTGGGTCACCGTCAGGGGTCACAATTATCCTTTTGTCTATGATCCTCGGACCTACACTGGCCGCCCCCACCAGCACGGGCCATGGTGGACACAGGACCTGACGTCACCAAGGACCCTGAGGCCTGCTGACTGCCTGGGGGAGGGGGGCTGGCACAGTGCCCTGCTGTGGATGCTGCCTGACACAACTCTCTGCCACGGTAACAAAGTGGCCAGCAGCCAGGAGGGGCTGGCTGAGGGTGGTGACGGGAGCCCTCAAGGACCAGTGCGGGGCTTTTCTTACTGGGTGGGGGCTTTGAGAGAAAAGTATGAGCCCGAGGAATGAGGATAGCAGAGAGGAACAGCCATCCTGGCTTCAGTTCTCTGCTGCCCTCCAAGTACCGCGGAGCCTCACAGGTACTGCTGGGGTTCTGGGCCCTGTGACGCGACGGCCCTGGCAGAGCTGGGCATGCCTCAGGCCCTGGCAGGCACGTTCTCGTGTCTCACCACTCACCCTTACCTTGCATGTCGTGCCCAGCAGGGCTCCATCCCGGCTCCAGGCAGCACCCTGCACCAGGTCCCCATGGGTCGCCAGCTCTGCAGAGAAGCAGCCAAGGTCAGGAGGGGTCCAGGGTCCCCCCACTCTGTCCCAGGCAGTGAGGGTCTCAGGAAAGCGGGTGCAGGCAGGCCTGGCTTGGGGGTAACTCTGGGGAAGGGGTAGCTGCTGGGAGGGTGCCTTCTGTGCAGAAGCCAGGGCAGCAGGGCCTCCAGGTTGGGGGTGGGGCTTCATGCAGCCCCACTCTTCTCAGGCCACACCCCCAGCCAGCTCCCTGACCCTGGGTCACCTCGCTCACCCCGCCACCAACATGCCTCCCCATTCCCCTGCAGTGGGCCACACAGCCCATGGAAGTGTCACACACACCCCTGCCCTGGGCACCTGCTCGGGCCTTCTTCACTCCCTTCCCGAATAGCATGACAATTTTAAAATGTGTCCACAAATTCTTTGACATCCCTCCAGTTACTGGCTGAATTGTGTCTCCCCTCAAAAGATGTCAAAGTCCCAATCCTCAGCGCCAGTGAATGTGACTTTATTTGGAAATAGGGTCTTTGCAGATCATCAAGTTAAGTTGATAATGCTAGGATAGACTCTGATCCAGTACGAATGGTGCCCTTGTGAAATCAGACCGAGACAAACATGCACAGAGAGAAGACGCTGTGAAGAGAGGGAAGACAGCCATCAACAGGCCATGGAGCACGGGAACCACAGGAGCACTGGGCAGGGAGCCTGGTCCAGAGTCTCCTGTGCAGCCTCAGAAAGAATCAGCCTTACCAACACTCTGATTCCAGACTCTGGTCTCCAGAGTTGCGAGATAATAAATGTTACGTTACACTCCTCAACTTGCGGCAACCCTAGGAAACTAACACCTCCTCCTTTCAAAATGTGCAGCCCAGCGATTTCCCCGGTGGTCCAGTGGCTAAGACTGGGCGCTCTTATTGCAGGGGGCCTGGGTTTGATCCCTGGCCAAGGAACTAGATCCCACATGCCACAACTAAGACCTGGTGCAGCCAAACAAACGTAAAATATACATGAACAAAATGTGCAGCCCAAGCCCTTTCCTCTTGAGTGTGAGCAGGACTTGGTGACTGGCTTTTCGCAGAGGGCATGCATCTCCCAAAGCTGCAGCATAAGCAGCTTCCTCCTTGCTGCTTCTCCGGGACTGTCCCCTGGGAAGCAGCTGCCATGTAGTGAGGGTGATCAAGCAGCCCACGGGGAGGTCAACAGGGGAGAACTGAGGCCTCTTACCCACAGCCTGCACCGTGAGAGTGAACCATCTAAAAAGCAGATCCTCCTAGCCCAGTCCAGCCTTCAGGTGACAGCAGCCCTCGCTGACAGTGGGACCCTTAACCTCATGAGAAACCCTGAGCCAGAGCCACCCAGCTAAGCTGCTCCCAAATCCCTGGCGCTGATAAATGTTTTCAGTTCTCTTAAGCCTCTGGGTTTGGGGGTAATTCTTTCTGCAGCCCAAGGTAACTACCATGCCAAGGTCTACCTCCCTCAAGTTAATCCCAGCCCTGTCACCCGCTTGCGCTGTGGCCTCAGTCACGTTATTTAACCTCAGCTACTATACGGGAACGGCAACAGCCCCGTGTGAAGCCCTCGGCACAGTGCTGGGCAGACAAGAAGGGCCTGAGACGGAAGTTACAGCTGCGGTGACTCCCTGATGACACACTGCCTGGTGGCCTTCACCTCCACTGCAAGGTCGGGCTGCTCTCAACTTCACCAGGAGCACACTGGGGGCGAGGAGCACCTTGAATTTCAGGTCCCTTGGGGCACAAGACGGCTCCATGGTGAACGCTGAGTGACTTCTCAGGAACTGATACTGTCAGAAGGCGGGTCTCTCAGACACCCGTTATGCTGTTGGCCCTTTGTCCCTCCCCCAGAGGTGGGGACACCACCATGGTGACCCTTCACAACCCTGGACAGTCTGCACAGCCCTGCAGGGCAAGTCAGTCCTTCACTTCTCTGAGCTTCACGTCTTTCCCCTAAAAAGGGGATGAACTTGTCCAGGAGGACTCTGCAGAAAGGATTTGGCCACTCTGTCTCAGAAAATGCCTAGGCTCCTTGGTGGGTCCCTGTTGATGGGTCAAAACCACACAAACACTAAAGATTCTGACCCACAGCTGCCACTGCCTATTCGTGGTCTGAATGTTGGTGTGCCCCCAGATTCACAGGTTGAAACCTAACTCCCACTGGGGTGGAATCTGGAAGCAGGGCCACTGGGAGCCGATAAGGTTACACTCATGAAAGGGCTCGGTGCTCTTATGAGAGAAACCCCCAAGAGCTCCCTCACCCCTGCCTCCGTGTGAAGAGACAGCCACCTGCGAACCAGGAAACAGGCCCTCTCCCGTGCCTGGATCTCAGACCTCCAGACTCCCAAACTGAGAAGTAAACGTTTACAACCCAGTTATGATCCCAGTCTGTGGGATTCTGTCGGAGCAGTCCGATGGACCAGGACACACACCGGGGGAAATGAAGCAGCAGCACTGTGCAGGGACGGGGGAAGTGGCGAAGACAGCAAAATTCTCATCTCCTAGAGGAGAAATTAGCAGTCTGCTTTCAAAACTGAAATGACACACAAGTCAAGAAATAACAGTATAAGGAAGTTATTTAGACATATGAAGAAGAAAGCCGAAAAAACAGCCAAATGAGATGAAAACAGATGGCTGTGGAAAGTGGGGAGGGTCAGGGTGCTTGTTAACAAGTCTTGTAAAATTATATATTATATATACACACACAGGTAAACAAATAGACACACACACGTAACTACATATACATATATATATCACACATGTGAAACCTGACACGTGTCTTGAAACTCACACTACCGAAACTGCAAACAGACAGAAAGTGCTGCCAGATGGGGCTGCCCGGGGAGGGGCCGTCGCGGTGGCCCTACCTGTGAGGGGCTGCTGCTTGGTGGCATCCCAGACCTTGGCGGCCCTGCCCACCACGCTCAGCAGGATGCCGTCGGCAGTGGGGTGGAACTGCAGCACCTCCACCTGGGCGTCCTCGGGGCCCAGCAACAGCCCGGGCCCCGAGGGCAGAGCCTGGCCAGATGCCGGCAGTCGCCACACTTTCACCTGCAGAGAAGAGTGAGTCTCTAAGCCCAGGGCTGGTGGAGGCGGGGGGTCTCGCTGCCTCCATCCAGCCTTGTTCCAGGTGCCCCCACCCCAGGGGAAGGGAGGGGCGGGCTGAGGGGCCGAGGGGAAGACGTGGGAGTGGGGGAGCCAGGCGCTCTGCTCTGTCCCCTCCAAGACTCCTACCACCCTACCCGGGCCCTGCTGTCTGCAGGAGCTGTGCAGCAGGGCACAGGTCACGGCCGTGGCTCAGAGCAAGTTCCCGGGGAGCGCATGAGAGTTGATGTGGTGGGGCGGGACTTAGCAGGAGGGGCTGGACTGGGAACCAGCAGGGCCCTGGGCCTCATGAGGCCTCAAACAGGTCTTCCAGCCGCTCCACTCACCGTCCTGTCGGCTGAGGCCGTGGCCAGGAGGAAGTCATCGAAGGGGGAAAAGTCCAAGTCTGTGACCAGGTCTGTGGGAGAGAAACAGCTGACATGGCCAGACAAGGATGAATGTCCTGTTCCAATCCACTGTGCCTTCTCCTAAGGCCAGAATCACAGCCCAGGACCTCCGGGCTGAACCCTCTGCCCACACGATGGCAGGCTGGAAATCCTCAAGGGGAGCACACTCTAGAGACAGTGGGCCAACAGCACAGTCCCCACCTGCCAGACACAGGCCCAGATCCCTGTGGCCCCTGGTGGCCAAGGGCCCAGCAGCAGGAGACTGGCAGGATGGGTGGGAAGCTCGCCATGTCACCAGGCACCTGCATTCGCCCAAAATCCAGAGCCCAGTTCGGGTGAACAGAAACAAGTGCCAGCTCCCATGGGAATCACAAACAGGACAGACCACGGGCTACTCAGCGCTCACGGACCCTCCCCACCACCACAGGGAGACGCACTTCTCTGCAGATGCAGCAAGAGGAGGGCTGAGCATGGAGGGGGGCTTCCTGGAGGGGGCAAAGCAGGCCTTGGAGAACACTGAGGGTGGCACGGGTCAGGGCACTGGGCAGGAGGGGGCTGGGGTGGCACTGCCGACCTAAGAGTTCTCTGCCCCTTGACAAGCCAGGGCTGGCCCACCTGCAGGAGCTCACCCGCCCCAAGCCCAGGTGCCGGCTTCTCTCTGAAGGGAATAAGACCGGAACAGGAGGCTGAGTGACAGGCACCTTAGGGACTGCCCTGGGTGGAGAGCAGCCAGCCGGGAGGCAGCGGTCAGCTCTGAGCAGGACCTCCTAAGGCCTGTGTGTCCAGTTGCTCCTTCAGTTCTAGAAGCTCCGCAAGAGTCTCCCAATAAATCCCTCTGTGGCTTATGAAAGCTGGAGTTGGTCTCAGATCCTTGCAACTGAAAAACCTGAACTGCTGAGCTCTGGGGGGACCAGGAGGGGGGCTGGGGCACACGGAGTGAGCCAGAGCCCAGAAGGAAAGTGAGACTGGGGGCTTCAGTGGGGTAGAGCTGGTTCAGATGTGAGCAGGACATCTGTGAGCCAGGCCCGAGTCACCAAGGCAAGGAGCATAGTGACCACCCTCCTGCCAGCCTCCCTGGCGGGGCCAAGCAGATACACTGTCGTCCCAGGCCAGCGGACCCTGAAGACAAGGAAGAGAAGGGGCGGACAGGGACAGGCACTCCTGGGAAAACCCCAATCTGGACTCCTGATCACAGAATCCCTGCCACCCAACCCTGCGGGCTCCTGACAGGATAGGGCAGGGCCCAAGCTGGGTGTAGATTCTGGCCTCCCCGAGGGAATGAGCAGCGGCCAATCTGGGTGCCCAGCTGTAGGACCATGGCCTGAGGGTTCATCTCACCAGATCCTCACAACGACCCTTAGAATGGCACTGTGGCCTCATTCCCAAGTGGAGGATGAGAACACGAGGACAGAGAGGTTAAGTAACTTGCCCAGAGCTGCACAGCTAAGAAGGGGACAGGCTGAAGGTCAGGCAGTCAGCCCAGCTTCAGAACCTACAACCTCAGCACAACAGCTCGCGGCCTTTCCCACATCAGAGCATGCTGCCGGCCACTGTCCCCCAGCCCAGTCCTGTAGAGACGGTCTCCAGATGCTGCCCAGCATTCTGTTCCCCAGACCAAAGCGCCACCCAAGAGCTGAGAGGCAGAAAGTGTTCCAGAAGGCAGGGCACCCCAAAGTCAGAGCAGCAGCCAAAACCCCTGTCATTGCAGTCTCCCCCAACCCTCCACCAGCACCCAAAGGGGAGAGCCGTGCCTGGCGCCCCGAGGGTAGAGTCTGAGGAGCTGGAGTGAAGCGCCCCCAGGAGCAGTTTCCAGGCAAGGCTGCTCCCCTTGGGGAGAGGTGCTGAAAAGCTGGAGCCACAGAGAGGCTATGATCCACCAACGAAGCCCAGTCCAGCTTCCAGTAACAGGGCCCTCACCACCCTACATACAGCTCCAACTTGGGGCTGCTTCCCTATGAAGAAGAATCACAAAGCCAACAGCACTGTGCCTAAAATACCTGGGTTCCGACTCTGGCTCTGCCAGCAGCAATGCCAGCATCACTAAGCTCCTAATAATCCCTTTGAGCCTTGGTTTTCTTAGCCGAAAAATCGGTTATTTAAAAACCTACTTCTTGAGAATTCCCTGGTGGTCCAGTGGTTAGGACCTGGTGTTTTCACTGTCATGGTTCCACGTTCAATCCCTGGTCGGGGAACTAAGATTCTGCAAGCTGTATGGTCCAGTCAGATAAAAAATAAAAACAGAAACCTACTTCAGAAAGGTATGAAAAAGGATGAGAAAGCAGAATTCGTCTATGGGCTACATTAGATGGATCGCAAAGACATTATGCCGAATGAAACAGACCAGATTTGAAAGGCTACATATAACGTGAATCCATTTATGTGAAACGTCCAGAGAAGGCCAGTCCACAGAGCAGAAATCAACCAACGTTTTCCGTGAAGGCCGGGACAGAAAACATTTTAGGCTTCGAGGGACATACGGTACCCGTCTCCTTAACTCTGCAGTTGTTGGGAAAAGCAGCCACAGACCATAAGTCAATGAAGAGGTGTGGCCGCGTTCCAATAAAACTATTTACAAAGACAGGCAGTGGGCCAGTTCTGGCCACACAGTAGCTCGCAGCCCCTGCTGCAGAGGCAGAAAGGTCCATGAATGCCTGAGGCTTCAGCGCCTGAGGCAAACACATTAACTGCCGAGGGACATGAGGGGGGTCTTTCCAGGATAAAGGAAATGCTCTAACTCAATGGTGGGATACCCGACCCCGTAACTTTAACAAAAGTCATCAAATGCTTCAAATAAAACAAGCAATGTTTATAAGTATGTAAACAATACCTTGACAAAGTTGTTTTAAGTTTTAAACAAGGATGGGGTAAGAAAACGAAGACAGTGCTGAGCGTCCACGGAAAGCTCCATCATTCTTCACTACCGTCATCTTATTAACTGCCACCCTCTGCATCAGGACTGAGACACTGAGCTGCACACCCAAGACTGGGGATGGAGGATCAGCGCCCTTCTCTCACCCCAAGCCACCCAACAGGCAGCCAGGAACACAGGCCAGAGGGTCTGGGCCCGTGGCCACTGCAGCTGGACGAGGAAAGAAGAGGCGCTGCTGCAGCCTGAGAAGACCAAACTGTTCCCTCGATGTGGGCAGGCTGCCAGGTGGACTGCTGGGCGCCCCCAGAAGCAGCTGCAGGGGTGGACAAAAGCTTTCTTTGTGAGGGCCCATCTCTGGCTCTGCAGCCCAACCCGCCCCCTCCTTGGAGGGCCCTCAGCAGCCTGCCTGACTGGGAGGATGCCTGCTGTGAGAGGTGATCTGCTGGGCTCCAAACAAGCACAGAGGGCTAAGAACCACATGGGCTTGAGTCTTCCACGGTGACAGGGAGCCATCATCAGCCTGGAGTACAGGCTGGTGCAAATCCGCCTCCTTCCAGCCTGATCACCTGCAGCACCAGCTTCCCTCCTCTCTGCCCAGGCTGGAGTTCTCAACCAGCAACAGCTTTCCCACAGTGAGGGTGACAGGAAGGGCCCAGCCAACCACAGGGGTACAGGACCAGGTGAGTAGGAATCCCTTGCCCCAGGGCAGGAGGGGTGAGTTCCAGGCTTCCTGGGTCCAGTCTCTACTCACCTGAATGGCAGCCCAGGTGGGTCACCTGTCTCTTGTCCTCTCCCTGGCTTTCCAGAGGTACAATGCCCAGTACACCTGTCAAACAAAAACAGGGGCTCTGACTTCAGGCCTAACAGGGGATCTACTGTCCAGGGCTCCCAAAGGACATGAGACCCAAAAGCTTGGCCTAACCCTAACCTTCCCAGAACCTCCAAAAACAGTAAGACCACATCCTTCTGGACGGAGTGGTTGGCCCAGGCTTGGTTCCTGCCCCACACAAGACTTCCACGACATCGACTACGCAAAGACACAGTTGTCTCTTTATGGCGCTATTTGGCCCTGGTAGTTGGCTTGGGGCCACCAGCTGCCACCTTCCCAGTTCTACTTGAGAAAGAAGCTGTCACCCGAGGGCAGCAGAGCTGAGGAACAGGATACAGTGAGATACAGCTTTGCCTGAACCCCCTGGAAGTTAGTTATATAAACCAAATGGTATCTGTTTTATCTGTTTCTTGCTTATGTCAATTTGAGGTCTGAGTCATCACTAGCAACCTTCAGAGGCCCAACTAACACAGGGAGCTTTTACCGCCCTATTGACCCCAGCCGCCCCCGCGTGAGGAGTGGGTTGCATATGGGGACTGTTGGAAACAAAAGCAACAGCCCCCCACGCCCACCCCAGGCCAAGCTCTTGAAGACCACAGCCGATACGTTTATACAATGTGTGTGGTCAAATGCCCAAATTGAAGTCCATCTGCTTACTGCACATTGACCGCTTTGCAGGCGTCTAAGGCCCTTCATGGTGCTGACTTCTGAACCCCGAGAGGTCCCTCCAAGCCGCTGGCCTACAACAAGCCTGTCCTTCTGCCCTTGGTAGGGTGACTACATCTTACTCTCCACATCTATGTTCACCTCCCTACCTGGACGGTCAGAGTTGAATGCAATTAAGCTGCAGCTGGCTTTGATATGGTTCCCACATGAAGGGGCAGTGCCTGCTCGAATGTCACTGATCCAGGCCTGAAAATAGAGAAAAACAACAAAAAAGGGTTGGCTAGGGCTTTGCCTAAAGCAGGGAGTAGGGCATACTGGAGGGAGACTCTACCTTAAAGCTGCACCATTAGAGATGCAGGCCTCTGGATCAAACCCTGTCCCCACACACAGTCCCTTAGAAAATACAAAAAATGTCCTTGAAACAACAATCTGTCATAAGGGGGTCAATTTTGAGTATTAAATAAGTTCTCTAATAAGGGGCAGGAAAATGTCAGAAGAAGTTCAGGCTGAACGAAGTCAAGGGGCTAATTGGACAGTGTGTGTATTGGCTGGGGGTGCGGACTGACTCTGTTAAAAGGGAGAGAGAAGCAGAGAAAGGAGAAGTGAGCATCTAAGATAGATGGACTCAACTTCCTCAACTGCATTACTGAAGGCCTCCACCAAGTACGAGTCTCCTCCAAGCCCCAGAGAGAGAAAATACACACGCTCAGAAAGGGCACAGTCAAGGCCTTTCCACGAAGTCCTACAGTCAGGTAAACAATGCACCCCCATGAATAAACATTAATGTTAACAACCCCAGCAGAAGAGCAGAGCAACTCTTTTTCTAAGACTCAGCTCGGTGAGGTCCCAATATTTCTTGTATTAGCACCTCACAGCACCCCTGATGATCATCAGGCACCCACATGTCCCAGCCCACCCGCTGACAGTATCCCGGAAACCACCTCCACCACCCTAGTTTCTATTTCAGTGTTCACCTGCTGGGGTAAAATGTTATCATCCAGTATTATTCTTCCCTCTGAACTCGTGTTTACTGTACAAATACAATGATAGGAAATACAATAGTTTTGACAAAGAGAACAGACCACCTGTCCTCCCATCTCCCTAACATGTAAACTGTGTTAAGCTCTCTCTGCTATCTCTAGTTCCACACCTGTCTGCTTGCCTTGCTGGACTGAAGTCCACCAGGAACAAGTCCACTTGAGCCCCTCAAGTCCACTCTAGGCCATCTCAGGTCAGGACACTCTCCAAGTGTACTGACTACACTGAGTGACCGTCTTAAATGCAAACGTGAGAACCTATCAGTGACCACCCCTTCAATGGCTCCCTGCTGCACTCAGAAGAAAACCCAGCTTCTTCCTGGGGATCTCGGGCTCTGCAGGTCCACTCTGGACTAATCTGACATCATGCTTCCCTCTCACTGCCCTCCAACCACCCTGCCCCACTTTCCTTGCTCCACCTGGCTCCTCCTCACCCCACTCTTCCCGCATGCCCAGCTGCTTCTCACCCTTCCTGCCTTAGCTCAAATGTCACCTCCTCCCAGCTGACGTTCTGGACTACCCTACTGAGGTTAATTCCACCTCTAGGTCCATCTCCATCTTAATCCCAGCGCCACTGTGTGTGTTCCCCAGGGCACTTATTAAAATTTGCATTGCTCTTGCCTGCCTGCATGCTTGCTGTCTGTCTCTCTCCTGAGCCTGTAAGCACCAGAGAGGGAGGAAATTGCTGTTGTGTTCACCACTGTGGTTCCAGCAGCTGGACGTGGGACGTGCCCAGGAAACACTGTCCAGAGAATCAGAACCAGGCTTCTGCTTCAGGTTGCCCTGACCTGAGATGGCCTCTGATGGGGTCACCAGAGGTCAGTTTCTCCTCTTCATTACTGGAAGACCCTCCCAGGCTTTCCAAATAATGTTTCACAGCAGACCGGAGCTGGCATCGACTCTGAAGCACATCCCTCATCAGGCCTCCTGCCTTACCGGCGGGCCGAGGGACTCCCCCGCCACCTGGTTGAGCTTTTTCTCTGGCCTCCACCTGCTTCGGCTTCCCACGCCCCACCCAGGCTTTGGCAGCATCACCCTGAGTAGGGGAAGAGCTCAAGCCAGCTGCGAGAGGAAGCGCCGGCGGAAACCCAAGGGAGGGGCGCGTCTCTGGTCGAGGAGCTCCCCCTCTCCAGTGACACACCCGGACTCGCCAAGGCCAGGACAGAGAGGGGCATCTCTCTCGCACCCCAGCCCCGGGCAGAGGCGATCAAGGAGGCGGGGAGGAGGCGCTGTGGCTCCCAGGCGAGGCCGACCGGAAGCCGGGAAGGCAGGCAGCCTCGTAGGCCTCAGGCCTCGGCCCCACAGGGCGGGCGGCACCGCCTCGAGGGTCCCGTTGCGAGGCAGGACCTTGGTGCTCAACGAGAGCCCAGAGTGTCTCAGGAGCGCCAGGCTCTGACCGCCGCGCGGCCAAAGGGCGGCCTGGACGCCTGACCCGGGCCTTAAGGGGGCGCCCCCGGGGCGGGCGGGCTCGGGGGGCTCCCCGCGCGGAGCCAGGGGCGGGGGAAGGGTGGCCGCCGGGCAAGGGGCGACGGAAGCCGGGCTTACCTCGCGGCGGGGCGGCCGAGCCTCCGTGTGCCGGAACTTGGATACCTTGAAGCGGTTCATGGCGGCGGGGACAGCGGCGGGTGCAGCTTCGCGGACCCGGGCGTCGGCTCTCAGGTGCACAGCTAGCAGCCGGGACTCCCGCCGCCTCCGGCCCCACCCGCGGTCTGCCGCCCGTGGCCACGCCCCCTACGCGCCCCAAGCCAATCGCAGCCCTCTCCGGCCTGTCGGGCCACACCTCCATCCCCCTCTCCCTCCGCGCGCACGCCGCAGGCCCCACCTCCCGGCCAATCGCCACTCGGCCGCCCCTCGAGGCCACGCCCCAATGCCGGAGGGTTGGAGTCGCGTACCGAGAGGTCACGTGCGGCTAGCTGTCCGCCCCCGGCCGGGTTGGGCGTGCGGGACCCTCGACTATGGCTGCGATTTTGTGGGCTGGGTTTGGCCCCGGGAGGCTTTCCAGGGTTCGGGGCACGCCCTTCTTCGGGAGGAGGGAAAGCAGAAATGAACTAGCTCCATTTCGGAGACAGGGAACGCTCTCAGGCGCCCCTGGCACCGAGTCACAGGGATAATGAATGGCAGCAGAGGAGAGCCCGTATCTGATGCAAATCCCTGCTGATGGGACCTAAAGACTCCGCTTCTCACCCACCCTGCTTAGGTCAGGTGGGCTCCGTAGGAGGGGGGAATGGAGCCTTCAGCGTCCCTTATAAGGGCAAGTCTTGGCCGCAGGCCTTGGGCGCTGTGGGCCAAGACTCCTGGTAGGCAATCAATCAATTACAGATAAGCTGAAACGGCAGTAGATAAGAGCTGTGGGGAATCCCTTGAATGGCCAATTTGCACAACCAGCACTTCTTTAGTTACGGAACAAACCTGGGGCCATTCATTCCACAAGCCTTTCTCTTCGCTTTGAAAATTGACTCTGTAATTCCAGAATAGGCTTCCTGCTTGATACCAGACAGAACACCTGCTCAGGCGAGTCTGGAAAGGGGACTTTGATCTGAGGAAGCCGAATGATCAGCCGCAGCGGCCAGCTGCTGTGAAAACTCGCTTTCCGCAGCCGGCTGCAGACAACAGCTTAAACTGAGGCAGAATGCCTAAAGGGTCATTCTGAAAGCTTGGCCTGGCGATTAGCATGCATGGATCCCTAAAATACAAGTTCTTTTTTTCAGTTCTCACAGGTAAACTGTGACCACTCAGAGGCCATTACTGAGTTAGGAGGGAACTTTGATCTCCATAGACTGTCAGGTTAAGTTGACTGAGCTGGGATTTTAAATTTTGAGCAGGCTGACAGCCACTGAAGTGTAGCTTTCCCATGACATACTCTTCAGACACTGGAATTCCAGCAGCTTTGCAAAAGGCACCATTAGTGCAGTCTTCAGTTGGTTGGTTATTTCAATATTGCAGACATCGCTTGTGCTTTTTATAAAAAATTGTGGCAAGAAAAATAAATAAAATTTAACATTTTTACCTATACAATTCAGGAGTGTTAAACTTTTCCATGCAACACTGGAACTATAGCCATTAGACAATAGCACTCCATTTCCCCTTCTCCCCAACCCCTAGTAACTATCATTCTGCTTCCTGTTTCTATGAATTTGACTACTTTAGATACCAAATCTAAGTGACTAATACACCATTTATCCTTCTGTGACTGGCTTATTTCCTTTGGTTTAAGGTCCCCATATCTGTAGCCCATGGAATGTCCATTTGATGCTTTCAAACTGTGGTGCTAGGGAAGACTCTTGAGAGCCCATTGGACAGCAAGGAGATCTAACCAGTCAATCCTAAAGGAAATCAATCCTGAATATTCATTGGAAGGACTGATGCTGAAGCTGACACTCCAATACTCTGGCCACCTGATGCAAAGAGCTGACTCATTGGAAAAGACCCTGATGCTGGGAGGATTGAGGACAGGAGGAGAGAGGGCAATAGAGGATGAGATGGTTGGATGGCATCACCGACTCAATGGATATGAGTTTGAGCAACTCTGGGAGATAGTGAAGGACAGGGAAACTTAGCGTGCTGCAGTCCATGGGGTGGCAAAGAGTCAGACAAAGCGGAGCGACTAAACACGTCCATTTGTTACCTCTGGGGGTTAAAGTTCTGACTCTGGCTGTGCTGGGTCATGTGACTCTTGCTATAAACTAGGGGCTGGTGGAAGAAAACTAGAAGAATGTCAACTTTTCGGTTGCCATAGTGACCAACTTGAGTGCCATAGCAGGGGAGAGGGAAGGGCCAGAGGGATATCATCAAGGCCCAGAGAGTGACCATCCCACATGTAGCCAGGTCCATTCTGGCTGGAGAGAGTGATTCTAGTAGAGAGTTCAGACCTGGAAGACTGCTGCAGACTTGAGCAGAATAAATTTTTTCATGGATTGCAAAACTCAACTGATAGCCTGCACGATTCTTTCTAGCCCCCCAGGGCTAGAATTACTAGCTTTGTCTCTGCAATCCTAGAATCCCAACCTCTCTGTTTGCTTATAAGGACACTGGAAAACACCTCTCCACCGTCAAAGGCAGTCTATCAAAACGTGGATCAAATTTCAACAAAGGGAGGATGTCTGGTTAGCTAGGTGCATGGCAAGATGATGTCGATTTCACAGGTCCTATTTCCAAGGGTAATTAATAATGAACAAGAATTTGGGAGTCCAGTTGTAGTGAAGTCTTCATTCTGGAGAAATCAGAAGTGCTTCATGTAACCACAGGAAGAGACATCAGCAGAAAGAAAAGGGACAAGCAAAAAGAAACCAAACACACACATACACACACACACACACACACACAAACAAGCATTAAAGAGCCTTAGGATGCATCTTTATTTTATACTATGATGCTAAAGAAAAGAAGTATCTGACATGGTGTTCCCTTAATCTTCAGCAAGGTCAGTGGTTTCTGTAAAGTAGAATTTTTGCAAGAGAGGGAGATATGAGGCCAGCTGCAGTGCCAACAGCAAATTATTTAGATCTAGTTATCTGCCCTTGAAATGACTGTTTATTAAAATATACATTGAAAACACTTTTTTATGCATAAGCCATGTTCATTTCAGGAGCTGGCATAGAAAGGCATGTGTAGTTATGTCAACACAGGAAAAGAACTATTAAGCAACAAAATACATTTCAAAAATGGAGAAAAACATGACAGTGCAGCTTGTGTTGTTATTTTCTTGTTTATGGAGGTGTACCCATGTAGTCTTGGGGTTCAGGAGTCTTACTACATCTAGTGATTTGTTCTGATTTTTTGCAAGTTATGTATATTTATTTTTGGCCACACCATGCAGCATGGGGGAATCTTAGCTCCATGACTAGGGATTTAAACCATGCCCCCTGCAATGGAAGCCCAGAATCTTAACCGCTGGACCACCAGGGAAGTCCCCGAATATTTTAATAGAAACACACACTTTAACTTTTGTGGTGATAATTCAAACTAAAGGACATTTCCATAGAAAAGTCTGTCATTTTCAAGGTGATGTTTTGCACTTTGGAGTCTGCTAATCACTGGGGGATCCAGAGTTTTATTCTCAGCATCTGTGATCTGCCCCTCCCCCCCCCTTTTTTTCCATTTCAGAGTTCCTTTCAGGGACTTTCCTAGTGGTCCAATGGTTAAAAATCCACCTTGCAGGGCTTCCCTGGTGGCTCAGACCATGAAGAATCTGGCCACAATGCGGGAGACCCAGGTTCAATCTCTTGGTTAAGAAGATGCCCTGGAGAAGGGAATGGCAACCCACTCCAGTATTCTTGCCTGGAGAGTTCCATTGACAGAGGAGCATGGCGGGCTACACGGCATAGGGAACCATCCCCCTATAATTAAAAGAAAATGATAAATAAAAATCCACCTTGCAATGCAGGGGGGACATGGAATCAATCCCTGGTTGGGGAACGAAGATCCCACATACCACGGGACAACTAAGCCCAAAGGTCACAGCTAGAGTCCATGAGCCACAACGAAAGAAGCCCCATGACATGAAGAAGATCCCCGGTGCTGCAGCTAAGACCCCACAAAGCCAAATTAAATAAATATTCAAAAAAAAAAGTTCCTTTCATTTCTCAGGTTTGTAAAACACTGCTGAAGTTTAAGCCTAGTTTGGGCAGAACGGTATTCAGCTGGGAGCTGGAGTCACTTGTGGTTTAAAGGGCTTTCAAGGAAATCATTACTACGAAAGTCCCATTGGAAGTATCTGGGTCAGCCAGGCAAGGACACAGTTCATCTCCTGCTGCAGGGAACTACACCCATTGCAGAGGTCAGGCCTGGGAACATCTGGGCAGGACACTCCACACTTCCTCGGAATTGTCCCATACTCTCTTGGGCTTCCCTGGTAAGACGGTTAAAGAATCTGCCCGCAATGCAGGAGACCTGGGTTCCATTTCTGGCTCCAGAAGATACCCTGGAGAAGGGATCGGTACCCCATTCCAGCATGCTTGCCTGGAGAATCCTCACGGACAGAGGAACCTGGCGGGCTAGAGTCCACAGGGTCACAAAGTCAGACACGACAGAGCAGCTAACACACACACAGTCTTGGGGAGGAAAGAAAACACTACTAGAGAAATGGTGAGCTGGCTTGTATTGCCCTTGAAGGCTTAGGCCCTTCTGCCCTTCCTGGAAGGGCTCCTCACTCACAGTGGAGAAGAACCAGCCACTCCATCACAGAGCCAAGGACTTGGGAGGTCCCTTGTACCTCAGGTGGCCAGTATCCACTGGAAATCATGAGGTAGCCCCTCTGGTCTCCTTTGGCCTTCAGTCCGGCATGTCCTGGTGGACCATGCTTCAATTCCCTGCTAGCACTCACAGACCTCCTCAACTCGGGGGAGCCGGAGAGGGCCCAGTGGAATAGTAAAATGAGAAGTGAAGACGGGGAGAGGCTTGCGCAACTTGTCTGCCTCTTGCAAAACGTTTGTTTCTCCTTAGAGCTCAAGTTTTTGGCTTTAGACTGGAGAAGGGGGCAGCGGGAGTTGGGGGGAAGTGGTGGAGGAAACAGACCCAGGACATATTCTGCCCGACAGTGTGGGTAGCTCTGTCCTGTGTGCTCATCCCAGTTTTTAATCACAAGCCTGGGGAGGATCTGTTTGTGTTTCATCACAGCTGAAAGACTTGCATGGCAGTGAAATAGTCTGTAGGTGAGGGTGGTAGTAAATATTAGCCCTGCTTCCTTTCCTTGTGAAAAGCAAATGATATTCTGCATGAGGAAGTGCTTTGTAAGCCATCCAGAGCTGTATGACTGGGAACTATTGATCATAATCTATGAAGGCACATGGTTTAAAGGAAAGAGCTCTGGTTTGGCTGTTACAAGATCTTGGTTCACCGACCCACAAGCTGTGTGACGTTGGAGAAGTCTTTCCACTTTTCAGGGCTTAGTTTGGTGGTGTTTTGCGGGATGCTAGGGAGAGGGTCCATTCCTAAAAATGGGGCTAGCCTCTGCCCTACTTAACCTAGAGGGCTGTGATTGTATCAGGAGAGAAAACATGAGGAAGTTCTTTGTGAACCGGAAAGAGACTGCCTGAAATTGGTCCTGTAGATGTCTCAAGGTTGTTACGTCCAAATAAAGATAATTCATTATCAGACTTTGCTGGTGGCACAGTGGATGGGAACCTGCCTGCCAATGAAGGAGACAGGGTTTGATCCCTGGTCCGGGAAGATTCCACCTGCTGCAGAGCAACTAAGCCAGTGCACCACAACTACTGAAGCCTGTATGCTCCAGGGCCCGAGAGCCACGACTAGCGAGCCTTGTGCCGCAACTACTGAAGCCCGCGCACCCTACAGCCAGCAAGCCAAAACCACTGAGCTCATGCGCCTAATGCCTGTGCTCCACACCAAGAAAACCCAAGCACTGCAGTGAAGACCCAACGTGGCCAAAAGAAAAAAAAGAACTTCATTATCTTTTTCCCCCAAACCGCTCCTTTCCCAGGATTTTTAGTTTGGCATGACCACTGCTTAAAGAACATAAAAAGAGCATATTCATTGTCTCCAAACAACCATGACTCAGGCTGATTCAGGAAGCACAAACCAAGGACCACTTCTGTGGAGACTTCCCAAGCTTTGTACCATACTCATACTTAGTAATTGTATCATCTCCTGTTTTTCTATGGTGATCAGCAGTGAGAGAAACCAGGAGCAGGCCTAGGCTATTCTCTCCAGGGAGTCTTTTTTTTCCTTTTTCTGGCTGTGTCTCTAGTTGAGGCATGCGGGTATAGTTGCCCCTAGTTGAGGCATGCGGGTATAGTTGCCCCTAGTTGAGGCATGTGGGTATAGTTGCCCCTAGTTGAGGCATGTGGGTATAGTTGCCCGTAGCATCTGGGATCTTAGTTCCCGGCCAGGGATTGAACCCATGTCCCCTGCATTGGAAGGTGGATTCTTAATCACTGGATCACAGGGAGGTCCCCTCACCAGGGAATCTTGCCAGAGGCTTTCTGTGTTCTGTTCAGGGCCTTTCTTCCCTCCTTTAGTATCCACCCTCACCTACTCCACCACCCTGGGGCACTCTGCTTCATAAGAGGAGATATAGGCTCCCTGACAAATAGCCTTCCTGCTACCCACTAAAACAAGAATACGTACCCACTTTCTGTATGAAGGATCTTTGCTGTTAATCACTATGGGGAAATAGATGGAGGAGGGGGACTAAAATACCAAAAAATGAGGGTTACAAGGCTGACAAAGGTTTCATACTAGTGAGCCCTCATTCCTAACTTACTCTGAGGTGGTAAATGAAAATCTCTTTGGCTCTTGTTCTCAGCTTTTATTCCTGAAAGCTGTACTTCTCTCAACCAGCACCTCCCCTTAGGTTTTGGGATCCCTGTGGGCAAGTAACTGTCAGCATTCTCTCTGGTGTCCCAGTGCTTAGCACAGAGCCTCAGCACATACTGAACACGTACTACATGCCAAGTACAGTAGGAAGGCTTTACACGGATTATCTCACTCTCTCCTCAGATGATCCCTTGAGGTATGACTACTCCCTGGTACTACTATGCCCATTTTAGAGAAAGGAAACAGGCACAGAGAGGTAAAGTACGTTGTCAAAGGACACACCACTGTTAACTGGCAGAGCTGGGATTCGGTCCCAGGCAGTCTGACTCCAGAGCCCACACTTAAAGCGCTATGCTGTGCTGTGCTTAGTCGCTTAGTCGTGTCTGACTCTTTGCAACCCCAAGGACTGTAGCCTGCCAGGCTTCTCTGCTCATGGGAATTCTCCAGACAAGAATACTAGAATGAGTTGCCGCACCCTTCTCCAGGGGATCTTCCCAACCACGGGACTGAACCCAGGTCTCCCCAATTGCAGACGGGATTCTTTACGGTCTGGGCCACCAGGGAAGCCCAAAAGCACTATGCTGGAGACATTTAAATATTTGTTGAATATATCAAACAAACTTATACCCACTTCCCATCCCATATCAATCTTTTCCTGTTTCTCTATAACATCCCTTGCTCACCTCAGTTCTCTGAATTCCCTAGCCCAAACTCCCAAGTATTCCTTGCAGTTTACAGCAGCCTCCTAACTGTTCTTCACTGGACCAGTGGTTTTTAACCTTCTTTCAATCTTAGCGCCTGTGGAGAATTTGACTTATGAAAGCTATGGATATTTCCCCAGATTAATAACCACATACACAAAAATGTCATGTGTAATGGGGGAGGGGCAAGGAGCACAGATCACCTTAAATCCATCCAGGAGCCCTCAGGTTCCCTTTCTATTGTTGGGGGGGGGGGGGGCGGTGGTGGTGGGATTGTGAAAGCGGAAACCCCTCTGCAGGACTAACCAGGCCAGGTTCTTCTTTCTAGACTTATCTCCAGTCATATATCCTAAGTTTAGCTAGCGCGTATAGGGCAAGTATTTTCGCATCTGCTTTTGAAGTTCTTGCTACTTAGAACACTCTTCCCCTCCACTCCAACCTGGCGCAGTTTTCACCAAAGTCTGTTGCCTCTTAGATGCCTTCCCTGACACCGCAATACCCTCAATCTGTCGGAGAAACTCCCTCGCCTGTGTGCCTGTAACATTGTTACCACGTTATCTTAGTGGCTAAGATGCCTCTCGCCTCACTGTGTGCTCCTACAAAGCAGGGATGGTGTGTCAGTCATCACTGTATCCTCGACGTTCTAGAACGCGCGTGGCACCGTGTAGGTACCCACAACGTTTATTAAACTCGTTTTTGGGTAGCTCGGCTCACAGTCCGCGATCGGCAAGTTCACTACAGGTTTGGAGAAGACAAATACGCTTAGCAGAGAGCCGAGCGATCCAAGTCCTTTTCGTGGTGAATCAGCCAGAGGAACAGTGAGCGTGAAGCCTGGCTCTGGGAATACGTTAACCAAGGCAACCGCTTGCGCACACGAGTGAGTAACCCCGGCAAGACCTGAGACTCAGGGTCAAGAGGAAGGAAGCCGCACGGCATGCTGGGATCTGCGGAAGTACGGCCGCATTGCACGCCGGGACTTGTAGTCCGCCCCCCCCCCGCGCGCCCCGGCCAGGCCCCTCAGACCCGTTACATTCGGCTACATTCAACCACGTCTTTACACAGATAAGATGCACTTTTGATCGTCTAGCACAGAATGAAGGATCTTCTTAAGCCAAGTTACCAATTAGCACTTTTTAGAGTAAATACCTTTTCGGAGTCAGCGACCGAGAAAGCGCACTGGGTGCGGATGCGCACGCGCAACGCTCGTAGTTCCCCCCCCCCCCTGCTCGAGTGCCCGCAGCAGGCCCCGCCCCCGGAAACGCCGGCTCCGCGCGCGTGCGTCGTCCTCGTGAGGCCGCCTTGAGCCGGGTGGCGCAGGCGCAGTGTCCCCGGGCCAAGATGGCGGCGCGGCGCTCCGCACGCTGGTTGCTGGTGGCTGTGGGGACCCCCCGGCTGCCGGCGGCTGCGGGGAGAGGGGCCCGGCCGCCCATGGGGGGCGTGGTGGGGGCGTCGCTGGGCCGCAATTTGAGCGTCACCACCTTCCCGCCTTCCCTGGGAGGTCGCGGTCCCGGGGCGCTGCTGACATTGAGACCCGGTGTCAGCTTCACAGGTGAGGGCAGGCTCTAGCGCCCAAGGCCTGGAAAGGAGTGACTTGTTTCGCTCCAGCTACGGGGGTAGCGGGATGGAGTGTGTCTTCTGACCTACTTGCGGAACCGCTCGGGGGAGGTGGGCCGGCAGGAGGCAGAGAGGCCCAGATGGCTGCCCAGAAGCGGTGAAGGAGGAAGAGCTGCGTGGAGCCTCGAGCGGAGGGGACGAAACGCTCCGAGGCCGTGAACCTTCACCTCTCTGGCAACATTTCTGGAGGCCTCTTTCCCGCCACCTAGTGCTCCCGTGCCCAATTCCTTTCTCATCCCTCTACTTCCTAGCCTGTAGCGGCGGGGCAGAGGTAACTGCCATTCGGTGAGCACCGGCTCTTGGGCTCGGTGGGCACTGTGTACCTCATTTCACTTGACGGTGACAGCCCTACAAGGTGGGGATAATGATCCCCATTTTAAAGAATGGGAAACTGAGGTTCTAGCAGAGTTGACCCGCCCAAGGTCATAAAGTTAGATAAGGGAGAGTTGTCCCGAACCTAGAGTTATTCTTTCAGAGCTTAGTCTCTTTCTGCCACACGGTGTAAATTCAAGGGCACACTGTTTTTTAGAGGTCCTTATGTTGGTTGTTGGGCTTCCGTGGTGGCTCAGTGCGGTAGAGATTCTGGCCTGCCAGTGCAGGAGACGCAGGTTCTATCCTTGGGTCGGGGAGATCGCCTGGAGAAGGGAATGGCACCCCACTCCATTATTGATACCTGGGAAATCCTACGGGCAGAGCCTGGCGGGCTACAGTCCTTGGAGTCGGGAAGAGTTGAACACTTTAGGGACTGAGCACTGTGTGTTGGTTATTGCAATAAAAACACAAGCTAATATTTACTAAGCACTTCCTATGTATGAGGCATGGATTGCTTCCATGAGGTAGACGAGTACTATTATTTGGCCAAGCTGGTGGTCTTGTGGGATGTTAGTCCCCCAACCAGGAGTAGAGCTGGGCCCCTTCAGTGAAAGTGAAAACTCCTAACCACTGGACTGCCAGGGAATTCCCACTGTTATTCTGTTTTATAGGTTAAGAAACTGAGTCTTAGATGTTAACCTGTAGAATGTCACAAAACTAAAAAGTGATTGCTCTTTGCCTGCTGCTTCTGTAATTGATGGGGGTGATGTTGAATTAGCATATATTAAGCTTTTTAGCTTAGCCATGGTGGTTTCTTACTCTGTGTGTTTGGGCAATTTCCCTTATAGTGAGATAAGGAAGGAGGAAACATTGAACCACTAATTATGTGCCTGAGTTGTGCTAGATGTTTGTGTCCCCCCTAGAATTTGTGCAAATGCTATTTTATCTATAAACTTACAGAGATGATTAATTAGAGGGTCCTGACAAGGTAATTTACTTAAGATAATGTCCTAATAAGATCCAGTTTTGTAATGCTTACATAAAAGCCAGTCATTATGTATCAGTAATTGTGATTGCCTTGTACAGTGAACACTGGTTCCAGTAGTGTGTGTGTGTGTGTGTGTGTGTGTGTCTGTCTGTCTGTGAGAGAGAGAGAGACCTGGGTGGATTATTTAAATCTTTTGTGTTTCTCATCCTTAATTGAAAATATTTTAATTTACAGGTATTTATTGAGGACTTGTCATATGCCAGGGTCTGTTCTAGGTACTGGGGATACAGCAGAGAACAAAGAGATGGGCTATGATTTTGGTCAGGTGATCCCATTTGTTTATTCTGTTCCTGCTACCTATATTTCCTCACAGTAGTCTGCCCTGGTTTCCTCAGGATTTGGAAATGATGTCATGCTGTATTTCTTAATATGAGCAAAAGTGGTCATTTTTAGGTTTTGCCAACATTTTCTAATATCAAGGTTGTTGTGAATAGCATTTGCCTGCATCTTTATGCTGAAATATAATTCCTTAGACATCTTAAGAGTCAGACATGACTGAGCGAATTCACTTTAGATATCTATGAAGGTAAATTTGTTCATATCACGTACGCACATTTGGGGAACATTTTTTAGTGATTGTGTATGTGTGAAAGGAGACAGACAAGCGCTAAATACTGAGCCTGGCATGGGGTCATTACTGAGGAACTACGCGGTCAGCTGTCCTTTTCCCCAAGTGAGCCCAGTGCCCACAGTGGGCATGTTTTGTGTCAGGTACTGAACATGTGTGAGAGGCAGCGTCCTTCGTGGTGCTCTGTTACCTATCACATCTTAGGGCATCAACTCAGCTCCCAGACATTGGTCTGCGATCTCATCGCAAATCCAGTAGTACAATTAGCTGATGTTAAAACAACACTTTAAATCTGACTTTTTCTCCCAGAGTGGAAGGTAGTTACTTCACAACCACCTTCTCCCAGAGTGGAAGGTTGGCTATTCTTGGAATGACTTGGAGGCTCATCCTGTTCTGGCTTGTTCTGAAATGGTCCAGACATTTATTGGTCATATCTTGGGTAGTGGGGAATATATCTATTAAGTGAACTCTTGCTGCTGCTGCTGCTGCTGCTGCTAAGTCGCGTCAGTCTTGTCCGACTCTGTGCGACCCCAGAGATGGCAGCCCACCAGGCTCCCCTGTCCCTTGGGATTCTCCAGGCAAGAACATTGGAGTGGGTTGCCATTTGCTAATCACTGATGCTTTTGGGATGGTGTCAGAAGCCATCAAACTTCTACTAGTTCAATGTGACTTGTCTTTATATTCAGTTTTACACATTACTGTGTCTTGTTCTTAACCCAAGCCCAAGTTGTCTCCTCATGATGTTGAGCCTGCAGCTTCCAGAACCTTTGCCACTACTGACCTCTGCCTTCTGGATTAAAGGGGGATGAGGGGAAGAGGCAGGGTGGGTCAAGGTAACCCCTCACTCCTGCAGTGAAGCACTCAGACACTAGCTCTGCTGTTTTTTCTCAAATATGACCAAAGAAAGTGGTCCCTGCTTGCTCCCACACTGTCTGCTTTTCATATTTGCAGGAAATCTAGGGTCAGTCAGTGTGGGGGATCCAGAAAATATGGATCTGCTTCCTGCTTCTCATTTGTAATGGCAAACCAGTATTCTTGCCTTGAGAACCCCATGAACAGTATGAAAAGGCAAAAACGTAGGACACTGAAAGATGAACTCCCCAGGTCAGTAGGTGCTCAATATGCTGCTGGAGATCAGTAGAGAAATAACTCCAAAAAGAATGAAGAGATGGAGCCAAAGCAACAACACCACCCAGTTGTGGATGTGACTGGTGATGGAAGTAAAGTCCAATGCTGTAAAGAGCAATGTTGCATAGGAACCCGGAATGTTAGGTCCATAAATCAAGGCAAATTGGAAATGGTCAAAATAGGAGATGGCAAGAGTGAATATCGATATTTTAGGAATCAGCAAACTAAAATGGACTGAAATGGGTGATTTTAACTCAGATGACCATTATATCTACTACGGTGGGCAAGAATCCCTTAGAAGAAATGGAGTAGCCATCATAGTCAAAAAAAGAGTCTGAAATGCAGTTCTTGAATGCAATCTCAAAAACAACAGAAAGATCTCTGTTTGTTTCCAAGGCAAACCATTCAGTATCACAGTAATCCAAGTCTATACCTTGGCCAGTAATGCTGAAGGAGCTGAAGTTGAACGGTTCTATGAAGATCTACAAGACCTTCTAGAACTAACACCCCCAAAAGATTTCCTTTTCATTATAGAGGACTGGAATGCAAAAGTAGGAAGTCAAGAAATACCTGGAGTAACAGGCAAATTTGGGCTTGGAGTACAGAATGAAGCAGGGCAAAGGCTAGTGGAGTTTAGCCAAGAGAACGCAGTAGTCGTAGCAAACACCCTCTTCCAACACACGAGAGACGACTTTACACATGGACATCACCAGATGGTTGATATGAAAATCAGATTGATTATATTCTTGCAGCCAAAGATGGAGAAGCTCTATACAGTCAGCAAAAACAAGACCAGGAGCGACTGTGGCTCAGATCATGAACTTATTGCCAAATTCAGACTTAAATTGAAGAAAGTAGGGAAAAGCACTAGACCTTTCCTGTATGACCTAAGTCAAATCCCTTACAACTATAAAGTGGAAGTGAGAAATAGATTCAAGGGGTTAGATCTGATAGAGTGCCTGAAGAACTATGGACGGAAGTCCATGACATTGTACAGGAGGCAGGGATCAAGACCATCCCCCCAAAAAGAAATACAAAAAGACAAACTGGTTGTCTGAGGAGGCCTTACAAATAGCTGTGAAAAGAAGAGAAGTGAAAAGCAAAGGAGTAAAGGAAAGATATACCCATTTGAATGTAGAGTTCCAAAGAATAGCAAGGAGAGATTTAAGAAAACCTTCAGTGATCAGTGCAAAGAAATAGAGGAAAACCATAGAATGGGAAAGACTAGAGATCTCTTCAAGAAAATTAGAGATACCAAGAGAACATTTCATGCAAAGATGGGCTTAATAAAGGACAGAAATGGTATGGACCTAATAGAAGCAGAAGATACTAAGAAGAGGTGGCAAGAATACACAGAACTATACAAAAAAGATCTTCACGACCAAGATAATCATGATGGTGTGGTCACTCATCTAGAGCCAGACATCCTGGAATGTGAAGTCAAGTGGCCTTAGAAAGCATTGCTACGAACAAAGCTAGTGGAGGTGATGGAATTCCAGTTGAACTATTTCAAGTCCTAAAAGATAATGCTGTGAAAGTGTTGCACTCAATATGCCAGCAAATTTGGGAAACTCAGCAGTGGCCACAGGACTGGAAAAGGTCAGTTTTCATTCCAATCCCAAAGAAAAGCAATGCCAAAGAATGCTCAAACTACTGCACAGTTGCACTCATCTCACATGCTAGTAAAATAATGCTCAAAATTCTCCAAGCCAGGCTTCAGCTGTATGTGAACCGTGAACTTCCAGGTGTTCAAGCTGGTTTTAAAAAAGGCAGAGGAACCAGAGATCAAATTGCCAACATCCATTGGATCATTGAAAAAGTGGGAGAGTTCCAGAGAAACATCTACTTCTGCTTTATTGACTATGCCAAAGCCTTTGACAGTGTGGATCACAACAAACTGTGGAAAATTCTGAAAGAGATGGGAATACCAGACCACCTTAGTTTCCTCCTAAGAAATCTGTATGCAGGTCAGGAAGCAACAGTTAGAACTGGACATGGATCAACAGACTGGTTCCAAATCAGGAAAGGAGTACGTCAAGGCTCTATATTGTCACCCTGCTTATTTAACTTATATGCAGAATATGTCATGAGAAATGCTGGACTGGGTGAAGCACAAGCTGGAATAAAGATTGCCGGGAGAAATATCAGTAACCTCAGGTATGCAGATGACACCACCCTTGTGGCAGAATGTGAAGAACTAAAGAGCCTCTTGATGAAAGTGAAAGAGGAGAGTGAAAAAGTTGGCTTGAAACTCAACATTCAGAAAACGAAGATCATGGCATCTGGTCTCATTACTTCATGGCAAATAGATGGGGAAACAATGGAAACAGTGACAGACTTTATTTTCTTGGGCTCCAAAATCACTGCAGATGGTGACTGCAGCCATGAAATTAAAAGACGCTTGCTCCTTGGAATAAAAGTTATGACCAACCTAGACAGCATATTAAAAAGCAGAGACATTACTGTGCCAGCAGAGGTCCATCTAGTCAAAGCTTTGGTTTTTCCAGTAGTCGTCTATGGATGTGAGAGTTGAACTATAAAGAAAGCTGAGTGCCGAAGAATTGATGCTTTTGAGCTGTGGTGTTGGAGAAGACTCTTGAGAGTCCCTTGGACTGCAAGAAGATCCAACCAGTCCATTCTGAAGGAGATCAGCCCTGGGATTTCTTTGGAAGGAGTGATACTGAAATGCCAGTACTTTGGCCACCTGATGCAAAGAGCTGACTCATTTGATAAGACCCTGATGCTGGGAAAGATTGAAGGCCGGAAGAGAAGGGGACGACAGAGGATAAGATAGTTGGATGGCGTCACCAACTCAATGGATATGAGTTTGAGGAAACTCTGAAAGTTGGGGATGGACAGGGAGGCCTGGTGTGCTGCAGTCCATGGGGCCGCAAAGAGTCGGACATGACTGAACAACTGAACTGAACTGACTGTTTCCTACTTGTTCTCATGTCTGATTATCCTTAATCTCGGCACCCTTCCTGGATACGCTCAATACCCTTGGCTGTCTTTTGTGCCTAGATAGATTTTAAGTAGTTTCCTAGTCCTGGTTAATGGTTTGAGAGTTCTTTTTCATGCATATCTGATCAAGTCTCTGTTTAAGACTTGCAGTAGCTCCCTGTTGTCCTCAGGATAAAATCCAGCTTTAGCATCACTGAGTTGATGGATGTGAGTTTGAGGAAATTTGGGGAGATAGTGAAGGATAGGGAAGACTGGTGTGCTGCAGTCCATGGGGGTCACAAAAAGTCGGACACGATTTAGCTACTGAACAACAGCAACAACTAACATACTCAGAGGCCCTTCTGTTTATTCCCAGCACCTGTCATTGTCATCATCATCTCTAACCACCCCTTTACCCTACCCCGCCTCCATACACACTTACTTGAGTCTCTAGTTATGTCATAGCACCTACAGCTGAACAAGGACTTTCTCCCTCCAAACCAAAGGTGATCATATGATGTAACTGCCAAGGGAGCACTTTTGAAAGCGAATGAGAATGCTATTGCAAACAACGCCAGGACTGCAAGCGAAAATCTGGATGGATTCCAACCCTCCTTAGCCAAATTAATTTCTGCAGCTCAACAGCAGCTGCCTTAGAAGACCTTCACTGAAACTTCTGAGACTGGGTTGTGCTGGTTTTCAGCTGCAGGTGATTCTGCCCTCCAGGGGGCAACTGGCAGTGTCTGGAGTTTTAGTTACCTGTTTGAGAGCGGGAGGTGCTCCTGATAACTAGGTAGCTGGGGATCCTGCTAACACATCCTCCAGTAAGCACATAGGTATGTTAGGATATAAATAAATACACAGGCTGCAATAGGAAAGTACCAGAGAATAAGTGGCTTAAAAAGACAGATTACTTTTTTCACAGTTCTGAAGGCTGTAGTCTGAGACTTGTTAGGGTCCTCTTTAAAGATCCCCATTTCCAAATACAGTCATGTTCTGAGGCACGAGGGTTAAGACTTCAGCATATGAATTTGGGCAGGGGACACAATTCAGCCCTTAACAGCCCCCCTACCCCCCAGCAGGGAATCGGATCCTCCCGTCTTCAGCAGTGTGGGGGTTGAGAGGCCCTGGTTAGGGGATACTGCTTTATGTTCTCACTCTGCGTTCCTGTGCATTAACATCCCTTCTCACACTGCTTCCCACATGCCCTTGCTGGGTTGGAAGCTCCTTGAGGGCACTGGTTTTGAGTCTTTTGCTCAGTCTGTGTCCTCAGTGCCTAGCCCAGTGTTGAGATCATGAATGAATACAAGCTCCTGGAGGGCAAGACCTTTGGCATGATTTGCTGCTGTCTGCTGCAAGGAGCCCAGTGCCTGGCAGGCATGTTTGCTGAATGAATTTGGTGAATCTCTCTGGCAGGGGAAACTTTGACTAAAAAACCTGATCTGCCTCCTGGTCTTCATTCTTTTTCTTGGCCCCTCCCTCCCCTCCGCCTTAACTTGGCCTGTTCCGCACCCCCCAGCCTCACCTTCCCCATCTTCAGCTGTCACAGGATGGGTTGGGGGTTAGGAGGCAGCTTGTAGAGCGGCTCCCCCACCTTCGCTTGGTGACAGGTTGGTAGAGTAGAGGGAGGTTGAGTAGCTGTGTCCCATCAGCCGCCTCCCTGCTGCTGATGCAAGAGGCCTGAAAGGAAGGCAGGGCGTGGAGGCGGGGTTGCCATGTGCTCTGACGTGCTCTGGGGTCAACACAGGTTCTGGCACAGGGTTGTTTAACCTTGTGCGTCTGTATATATGTATTGTTTCTAGGGGAGGGGTCAGTGCTTTTATCAGATGCTCTCAGAGATGTGTGACGCTGAAGACCAAGAACCATTTCTTTAGCCCAGCAGTTCTCCACAGTGTGCAGCAGAATCGTCCCTTGGAGGGCTTGTTAGACATGGCTTGTTGGACCCTATGTCCAGAGTTTTGGATTCAGGTTTGGGTGGCGCCTGAAAAATGTACATTTCCAGGAGGCCAATGATGCTGCTGGTTCAGGGACCACACTCTGAAAACCACCCCATAAGCAGATGTTCAGGGTTGCACGGTGGCGGGAGAGAACCTGGGGAGCTGCTGAGCTTTAAGTGAGATGAGGTCTCTGCCAGCACCTGGGATATGGTAAGTGGTCTGCCGGCTGTGTAACAGGAGAGTGAAGTTGATTTTCAGTCATCCCCAGGTGCAGCCCCCATCTCTAGAGAGGTAATGAGGCTGCAGCCCTCGTGTAGTCCAGCAGGACTAGCCACACCCCGCACTCTGATTTTTGTATTTTCCATATACTCTGGGTTTAGCTGTTTTTGGTTTTGTTTTTGGCTACGCCGGGTCTCCGTTGCTGCACACAGGCTTCTTGCAGTGGCTTCTCCTTGTGGAGCACAGACCCTAGAGCATGTGGGCTCAGTAGTTGTGGCTCACGGGCTTAGTTGCCCCACAGTGTGTGGGATCTTCCCGGACCAGGTATCAAGCCCATGTCCCGTGCGTTGGTAGGTGGATTCTTACCCACTGGACCACCAGGGAAATCCCTTTAGCCATTTCTGAGGTGCAGTGAGTTTGGTCTCCAGAAGGCTTGGAGGAGAACAGGCTCCAAAAGCCATGACCTACCTCTGCTCCTTCATAGGTGTGGCCTGGCTGGTCACTTAACTCGCAGTTTCCATTTGTTGAATACGTTCCCAGAGTGATTTTCTTTCCTTTTTTCTTTTTCAGGAGTGAAACGGTACCCTTTTGTTTGTACTGCCTCCTTCCACACGAGCACCCATTTGGCTAAAGAAGATTATTACCAGATATTAGGAGTGCCCCGGAGCGCCAGCCAGAAGGAGATCAAGAAAGCCTATTACCAGGTCTGTGTGGAAGCCAGATTTTAGAGGCGAGACAGTAGAAAGGATGGTGTGAATCTAGGGTGACCTTGAGCCGTGCAGTGCATGTGCCTATACGTGTGGGTTGTATGCAGCCGACAACGTGGGCTGACAAAGCTGGCTTTGTTGGAGCATGTTCCTCAATGCCTGAGGCCACGCTGGTTAATGCTTCAGGAAACGCAGACTCAGAACCAGAGATTTTCTTTTAATCTTTTTCCATTGCTGTTTTTGTATTTAAGTCTATTCTTCTGAATCTACCGAGTCTTCTGAATCGGTAGATGTGGTGGTCTAAGTTTTAAGTACTCATTCTTTGCATTCAGATAAAAGTTTATGAATTTAGAATTATTATTTTTTTTAAACTCAAAAAGTGTGAAACTCCCGTTATCATATCCCAGAATGTGTTGGGCTGATTGGTGAAGTGGCCTGTGAGTTATCTCAACCTGTGGTTTCCAGACTTTTGCTCTGATCAGCACAATAAAAATTTTAAAAAAAATAAAGAGCAAGGGTGCCAATGTAGAATGCTATCTTTTTTATGTTGCCTAATACAGATGTTAGAAATAATTGGGTGCAATCTGTTAATATCATTTGTTGGAAGAAAGAGCACCTTAATACCATAAAACATAGGGAAGCTATAATGTCAGAATAAAGAAGATTAGTTTAATAAGGTTCAGAAAAGGCAGTGGCATCCCACTCCAGTACTCTTGCCTGGAAAATCCCATGGACGGAAAAGCCTGGTAGGCTGCAGTCCATGGCGTCGTGAACAGTCGGACATGACTGAGCGACTTCACGTTCACTTTTCACTTTCACGCATTGGAGAAGGAAATGGCAACCCACTCCAGTGTTCTTGCCTGGAGAATCCCAGGGACGGGGGAGCTGCCATCTCTGGGATCGCACAGAGTCGGACACACTACAGAGTCGGACACGACTGAAGTGACTTAGCAGCAGCAGTTTAATAAGGTTAATGAATACTATTTAAATTTTAAAAGTTACATGGAGTTCCCTGGTGGTCTGGCGGCTGGGATTCCAAGCTTTCACTGCTGTGGCCTGGGTTCAATCCCTGCTCGGGGATCTGAGATCCTACAAGTTGTGCACAGTGTGGCCAGAAAGAAGAGAAGTTTTTAAAATTACTTTTATGTAAATTTGCTATGAGTCTTGATTTTTTTTTTCTTTCTTTCTTTTTTAAATTTTTTTGGTGGGGAAATAAATACTTTGGCTAAGCCTAATATTTGTGAATCAAGGACTGATCAAGACCAGACCTAACAGCTTATGGCTTGAGTAGCTATTCTCTCCTCTCTCTTTCTCTTTTTTTTAATGGGTAGAACTCACTGGTCTTTAGTTTATTCAAAGCGTTGTATAAGCATCACTGCGATCAATTTGAGAACATTTTCAGCACCTCGAAAAGAAACCTCACGCCATAAGCCCTTGTTCCCCATTCTCCTCTTTCTCCTGCCTTTGAAATCACTAACCTACCTCCTGTCTTTAGGGATTTGCCTATTCTGGACACTTCATAGAAATGAAATAGAAATGAAAAGTAATATGTAGACTTTTGTGACTTTTTTTTTAACTTCAGAATAATATTTACCAGGTTCATCCATGCTGTAACAGGTAGCAGTACTTAATTCCTTTTAATGGTCAAATATTCCGTTGCATGGGTATATTACATTTTATTTATCTGTTCATCAGTTGATGGATATTGATTCTCCACACCCTCTCAAACATTTATTTGTAGACTTTTTGATGATGGCCATGCTGACCAGTGTGTCATACCTTATTGTAGTTTTTTTTATTTGTTTTTAAAGCCAGAACATTTATTGTGCGACTCATCTTTGAAATCCTTAAGATGAACTGGATGCTACAACAGCTGCTCCCTTGGGTTTAGGTGCAATCCTTCACAGAACCCATGCCTGAATCTGGGGTATACAATTTTTAGGTGCCTCATTCGACCAGACCTGGTGGCATTTGGTCTTTTATCTTTAGCATTCCAATTATACTTTCTCTTCGCTTGGCAGGGTAGCCATACTTGGCGCAAGTCGACTTCTGAAGGTGGTAGGCCTTAGAGGCCCAGCGGCGGCACAGCGTGTGCGTCTTACTCCGTCGCTTTCCAAACGATGACCTTCCCTTGGTCATCTTGCTTCTGCTGCCGAGAACAAAGCCCTTATTGTAGTTTTGATTTGCGTTTCTGTAATAATTAGCCACGTTGAGCATCTTTGCATGTGCCCTTTGGCCATCTGTTTGTCTTCTTTGGAGAAATGTTTGTTTGGATCTTCTGCCCATTTTTTGATTGGATTTTTGTTTTTTCTTTCTAATATTGAGCTAGCTATATGAGCTGTTTGTATATTTTGGGAATTAATCTCTTTCCCCCATTCTGTAGGTTGTCTTTTCATTTTGTTTAGCTTCCTTTGCTGTGTAAAAGCTTTTAGTATAATTTGGTCCCATTAATGTATTTTGTTGTTATTTCCATTACTCTGGGATATGGATCCAATATGATATTGCTGTGATTTATGTCAAAAGTGTTCTACTTATGTTTTCCTCTAGGAGTTTTATAGTATCCAGTCTTATATTTAGGTCTTTAATCTATTTTGAGTTTATTTTTGTATATGGTGTTAGAGGGAGAAGGAAATGGCAACCCATTCCAGTATTCTTGCCTGGAGGATTCCATGGACAGAGGAGCCTGGCGGGCTGTAGTTCATGAGGTTGCAAAGAGTCGGACATGGCTGAGCGACTATCACTCATGCTGTTACAGAGGGTTCTTTTTATTTTATTCTTTTATATATAGCTGTCCAGTTTTCCCAGCACCACTTATTGAAGAGACTGTCTTTTCTCCATTGTATAGTCTTGCCTCCTTTGTTGTATGTTAATTGACCATTGGTGTGTGGACTTGTTTCTGGTGCCAGACTGTTTTAGACTAGCTGCACCATTCTGGATTTTCACCCATAGTGTGTGAGGGTTCTGATTTTTCTGCATCCTCGCCAATACTTACCTTTTTTTTTTTTAACAATTGATTATTGGTTTATTAAAAAGGTTGTAACAGGCATCGGCAGTGGTGATTTCCACCTTGACTCCTGGCTCAATGCTCATGGAAGTGATCTGCTTGACAATTTCAGAAGGGCTGTGCAGGTCAATGAGTCGCTTGTGGATCCTCATCTGGAATCGATCCCAAGTCTTAGAACCTTCACTGCAAGGAGTTTTTCTTGTAGTTATTCTCAGAGTCTTGGTGGGTATCTGAACAGGTCCTTTCACTTTGAGATTCTTTTCCTTCGCGCCTCTGATCAGGTCAGCACACACCTTCTCCAGAGACTTCACGTTGTGGCTGGTGAGGGTGATCCTAATCCGGTGAATGGCCACCACTGGCTCCACAGGAGTCGTGCCGGTATCTTTAAAGGCTATGGTGCGGCGCGGCTTCCTGACTGCCTTGTTCCTCGGCGAGAGTGTACAGCGGTGAGTCAGGAGCAGGAGCAGGTGGCACTGAGCTCCACTGCAGAGGCGACTGTGTCTTCCTCAAAGAGCCTGTCTTTTTGATTCAAGCCACCTTAGCAGGTGTGAAGTGATAACTACTGTGGTTTTGATTAGCTTTTCCATCTTGGGAGAGTAAATAGCTTGTCTCTCCTTTTGAGCTGGAAGGTAAGGTACCTGGTGCAAAGGCAGGTGAAGATTGGCGAGATGGAGACTGGGACCAACTTATTGGGGCATGTGAGGCCCTTAGCACGTACTAGAGATTTCGTTTAAGAGAGAGTAGAAACCATCCAAGTTTTGGGGTGTGAAAATTAAAAAATTGGGTAAAGTTGTGTAATTTGAAACTGAAAATTTAGAAAGTAGGCTTTATGGAGCAATTGCTGGGGTTGGACCTTGATAAAAACTTTTCATGTTTACATCATTTAATCCCCAAGGCAGAAGACTTGGCTAGGTTATGACATGCTGCCGAGGCCACACAGCCAATCAGTGGCATTTAGGAGACTAAAATGCAGGTCTTTCTGAGTGCAAAGGGCCGTTCTTTGATCTCACAAGCTCATCAGCATTTCTTACCTTGGCCTGGAACCAGCCTCGCGACCCACCGTGATCTACTTTCTTGCCTTGAGAGCTCCCTTCGGGCCGAGCCTCTGCCGTGCTTCCATCACATGCTGGTGTGAGGGCCAGCATCTTGGGTGCAGAGTGAGCAGCCAGCTGCGGGCAGGGATGGGGCCGGCCGTCCCCACAGTTCCTTTCAGCTTCAGGACTCTGAGCCCTCCTTGCCCTCGCACCAGGGAAACCCAGACTGGGAAGGCGTCAGTAAGCTGCAGCAGACAGTCAGCGCCTGCACAGGTGTCGCAGAGCACTGCTCAGTGTGGCCAGGAGGAAACCTTTGTGTTAGAGCTACTCAGCTCTCCAGTGTACCCAGGACAGCCAAGTTAGGTTTGTGTTTGGATTTTTAATATTTTAATCTGTTGTTCTGAATTCAGAAAGTACAGAGGAGTGTGCAGTGAGAAGACCTCTCTTACCCATCCATCCCCTCCCCGCTGTAGCAATCCGCATTTCCAGCTTAGTGTCTGCTCTTCCAAAACTAATTTATACAGCAGATATATCTACTTATCTATCCAGTCATTTCCCTCTTTTTACACAGATGGTAGTCTAATCAGATTTACTCTTTGGCATCTCTCACAAAGGACCCCAAGTTCTTAAGAATTGTTATTTCTGTTGAGAGATTTGTTGCAGTTGAAAAACATATACACATCTCAGAGTTGAAGAGATAGTTTTCTTTCTTTCCCTTTCCCAAAACTCACTTTGCTGTTTTGTAATAAACTTTTGATCAGAATTGAAAACTGAACACAGTTCATGGAGTGTATGTTCTTAATTCTGGCTGTGTGTGTTTTGCTTTTAGTTTGTGTTTATTGAGGTGTAGTTGACATTAGTATCAGGTGTACAATATAATGATTCAGCATTTGTATACACTATGAAATGATCATCCTCATAAGTCTAGTTAGAGATGATTTAGTCTTAAATCTTGTTTTAAGAATTGCTGTCAGTTGTGAAGTCTGACAACTGCTGCAAAGGAGGTGAGCTGTGACTGGTGTCTGGGGTTCAGTTTTAGTGATCATCTTGTGTCCATACTAATTGACCATTTCCTCCCTTAGCTTGCCAAGAAATATCACCCAGACACGAATAAGGATGATCCCAAAGCCAAGGAGAAGTTCTCCCAGCTGGCAGAGGCCTATGAGGTAACGCGGCCCCCCAGTGTGTGCAGTCCCTGTCATTCGGCTGTGTGCGTGGGTCAGAGCGTGCTGCACTGGAAACCTGATGCGTGAGAAGGTTCAGTGGGAAGGCCGTGTCCCCCTCCAGACCACCTTGTTGAAGAGGGAAAAAAAAAAATTTGTAGGTCCAAAATGCTCACATGAGATCTCACTAGGGATCTCAACAAAGAACAGAACCCAGTAATCTGTATTCCCAGTCCCAGTCACTGGGACTTTAGCTGGGTCTGGGACCTTCTTGTCAGATTAACCAGTCCCTTGCCTGTTTGGTGACCTCCCCCTCGGAGGGCTGGTGGGATGGTGGATGTTGTAAAAGCAGAAACCACCACTGCCCTGGAGGAGTGTCGAATGTCATCTGAGAGCAGAGGGTGTGAAACAGCAGCTGAATAAGGGCAGAGTTACATGAGTGTGGACCTCCTTCTCAGACTCAGCCGTGCTGAAGGGGTTGGGGGTGTGTAGGGTGTCGTATATCTGCTGTGTGTGTGTGTCCATGCACATGTGTGTGCATCCCCCGCCCTGCCCCTGACCGTTTGAGGGTAAGTCACAGATGTGTTCTGTCTCTTCCTAAGTGCTTCTGTGTGTGTTCTCTAAGGGCAGGCTGTTCACATAGCCGCGGTACAGTTGACAGGATCAAGACGTTTAATGTCGATAGGCCGCCACCACCGTCTGTACTTGGTGTCCGTGCCCTGGGCCCCAGGAGCCTCGGGGGCACTAACTGCCGGGCTTTTCTCGGCAGGTCCTGAGCGATGAAGTGAAAAGGAAGCAGTACGACACCTACGGCTCCGCTGGCTTTGACCCCGGGGCCGGCAGCTCTGGGCAGAGCTACTGGAAAGGAGGTCCCACAGTTGACCCAGAGGAGCTCTTCAGGAAGATCTTTGGGGAGTTCTCATCCTCCTCTTTTGGTGATTTCCAGAGTGTGTTCAATCAGCCTCAGGAGGTAAGCCCCTCATTTTGAAGAATTGTTCAAATTTCAACTGGATTTTTTACCAATTTCTCTTTCTCAAAGAAAAAAGATAAAGTAGCTTAAATGGGGTGATTGGGAGGCAGCCATCTTTGTAGCAGGTAGTTCCAGTATTTGAAAAACCATTAATAATGTGTACATTCAGTTCTCCTGTATTCTTACAGTTGCTTAATCAGGGCAGCCCCGTGGCTCTGAGAGTCCATAGTTAGAGTAGTTAATTTATGTAGAGCCCGTCTCATTATTCTAGGAGACTCGGTCCATAGGGAGGCACTGCCAGTCCTGCTTCTTCCATGTTTATGTCTTGTTTCAGGCATTATCAGAAGAGAACCCAAGGGTGGGGGGAAGCGTTTTACAATGTAAGTTATGATTGTGGATCATTTGAACTGTTAGGACCACGTGCTAATATTATTTGTGAACATTTTCAGCTTGTTGAAAAGCCCATTTTCCTTCACACAACAGGTATCTGTTGAAAATCGTGAGGAGTAGAGCAGAATCAGTTGAGTCCCATCTGTTCTTGACTTGACAGAGTACAAGTTATAAAGTAAAAAGTGGCTAGGGGAACAGATGAATTGGTGGAGCCATGAATAAGATTTTTAGGACAGTGAAAATACTTTGCATGATTCTATGAGGAAGCTGTGTGTTATTATACACTTGTTCAGACCCATAGAATAGCCAGCACCAGGAGTGAACCCTAATGTAAACTGTGGGCTCTGGTCATGCTGTGTCAATGTAGGTTCATCCTTGATTAAAAAAAAATGTATCATTCTGGTGAGTGATGTTGATTACATGGTAGGCAGGCTGTGCACGTGTGGGGGCAAAGGTATAAGAGAAATCTCTACCTCCCTCTCAGTTTTTTAAACTTAAAACTGCTTTAAAAAATAGAGTCTTTAAAAGAAGCAGAAACTGTAAGCTCTCAGCCAGCGCTCTCCCTTACTTTCAGAGCAGTAACAGTGGCCCCTTGATTTCTCTAGTACATCATGGAGTTGACGTTCAATCAAGCTGCCAAGGGCGTCAACAAGGAGTTCACCGTGAACATCACTGACACCTGTGAGCGGTGTGATGGCAAAGGGAACGAGCCGGGCACCAAAGTTCAGCACTGCCACTACTGCGGTGGCTCCGGCATGGTGAGCCTGGTGGGCCCGCCTCCCCCTGGGGCTCCTGTCTCTGCCGCCTCCCTGTGCTTCCCCACCATTCCTCTTCTCTGTGTGCCAGTGTACCTAGGGCTTTGAGAGCTCTTTAATAGGTGGGACTCTGTGATCTAGAACCTTCCACATTGTCCCAGGAGTGCTCTGTACAGAAGGAGCAAGGAAATTCTGCTGTCTCCTCTGAAAATACGTTTTGGAGTATGTTGGTAATTTAAAATTGGGGGAGGGGAACTTAAATTTTGCTTGAAGTATAATCTTTTTTCCTTTTTCTTTTTGGTAAGTTTTAGATATAATTGAAACTTGTAAGACTAGTATAAATAACCACTCCCTTATTCCTTTTACCAAGCCTCAACAGTTGTTAACATTTTATCCCATTTGGTTTGTCATTTATAGTGTATATTTTCTAAGAGCAAGAACGGTCTTTTATGTAACTACAGTATGTTCTCAAAATCAAGAAACTTAATGTCCAAACAATTCTGTTATCTTTACTTACTCAGAGTTTTTCATCTGTCCTTATCATGTTCTTTTGACCCCAGATTCAGGGTGCCAGTCTAGGACCTTGCATAGTGTCTGGTTGTCATAGCTTTAGTCTCCTTTAATCAGTAACGATTTCTCAGTCTTTCTTTCATGACCTTGACATTTTTTAGAATTGCAGACCAGCTGCTTTGTAGGATGTCCCTCAGTTGGGTCATCTGATATTTCGTCATGATAAGATTCAGATCATGCATTTTTTGGCAGAAACAGCATGGAGATACAGTGCCCTTTGCATGGATCACATCAGGAGTCATGAGGTGTCAGTTTGTCCCATTAGCGATGATAATTATATTTGATCCCTGTCAGTTAAGGAACTGTCCACCGGGTTTGTTCATTATAAAGTTAATATTTTTTCCTTTGAAATTAACAAGGAATTTGTGACTTACTTTGACACTATATAAATGTCCTGTCCCATCAAACTTATAGCCAGTACTTACAGCATCCATTAATCAGTCTTGCTTAAATCAGTTATTACTGTGACTTGAAAAATGATGATTTTTCTGATTCCAATGTCCCTTCTGTTTTTTGTTTTTTTTTTTTTAAATTTATTTATTTGGCTGTGCTGAGTTTTAGTTGCAACATGTGGAATCTAGTTCCCTGACCAGGGATTGATCCTGTGCCCCTCCATTGGGAGCACAGAGTCTTAGCCGCTGGACCACCAGAGAAATCCCCTTTCTCCATTTATTAGTTGGCATTCTACTGAAAGGAGGCGCTTTCTTTCCTTCTCCGTGCATTTATTCTTCATGTGTGTCAGTGTGAACTCAGGGACTCTTATTTCATTCAGCGAGCCATCACTGCTACCCTGACGCGCAGGCGGCCGCTGGCTGTGCTGGTGGACGTCTCTTCTGGCTGAAAGGAGGCGCTTTCTTTCCTTCTCCGCGCATTTAGTCTTCATGTGTGTCAGTGTGAACTCAGGGACTCTTATTCCATTCAGCGAGCCATCACTGCTACCCTGACGCGCAGGCGGCCCCTGGCTGCGCTGGTGGACGTCTCTTCTGGCTGCTCCTGTGTCCTTCTGGCGTGTCCCATCGCTCTTTTTGGCTCTTCTTCAATCTGTGTCGCAGCGTCTGTACACTTGCCTAGCCACATCCTGGAACCAGCCATTTCTCCAGGGAGTCCTGATTGCTTTCAGCTGTCTAGTAGGATTTAGGAACCAAGATCTGCGCTCTCGGTGTACTCACTGTATCTGGAGTGTCACTGCTTCTAGGTCCTCTCAGCTGACTGAGACAGGAAATAAGTGTGTGTATGTGAGTGTGTATGAGCACACATTCCTGGGTCAGGAAGATCCCCTGGAGGAGGGCATGGCAGTCTGCTCCAGTATTCTTGCCTGGAGAATCCCCATGGACAGAGGAGCCTGGCGGGCTACAGTCCATGGGGTCGCCGAATCAGCCATGACTGAAGCGACTTAGCACACGCACATGTGCACTTGTAGACATATGTTCGATACCTGTCTGTCTTTCCGTATTTTTCATGTGATAGAGTATATATATATATGCATACATGTGTACACTGACGCATCCATTTAACAAACCAGTGAGTTCAAACTGATAGTTCCACTTTCAGCCCAACACCGCAAGGCTTATCTAGTCTTCTGCCTGCCTGTCCATATTTGAAACTAAATAATAAAGAGAGATTATTAATTTCTAACAAAGAGAAATCTGGCTCTGGTTACCCTGTATATTTACTCATGTGATCAATCCTATAACATACAAAAAGTAATTTGAGTAACTGCAAAAAGCAATCCTGCTTAACTGGCATTTGGGTATATGGCCAAAATACTGTGCTCAGCTTACTCAGATCACTTCTTTTTCTCCCCCTTCACTGTGATTATATTATCTGCTAAAAATGCAGGTAGGTTTCTACTGAATATGTTTGTATTCCATTTATATGGTTTCTTTCTTGAAGGGGGTTGGGAGATTCTCTACTGCCCACCTTTAAAATAAAATCCTTGTCTACCTGCAATGCAGGAGACCTGGGTTCAATTCCTGGGTCAGGAAGATCCTCTGGAGAAGGAAATGGCAACCCACCCCGGTATTGTTGCCTGGAGAATCTCATTGACAGAGGAGTCTGGCAGGCTACAGTCTGTGGGGTCACAAGAGCCGGATATGACTGAGTGACTAAACCACCGCCAAGTGTGTATGGGGGCACAGAAGTTATCTTTGAGTGCATAGAAGAAAAGCATAAAAAAGGAAACAAGTCCCTGATAATCCCACTTTTGATGTGTCTCCTATCAGTTGTTGATGAGGAATATCATTTTTGTTTTATATTAACTAGTTTTGGAACAGGTTGTATATGCAAATCATTGAAATTCAGTGGGTACAAATCGAAAGCTGTTGTACAATGAATCTGCCTCTCATTCTTGACTTTTACCCATTGAATTCCGCTCTCCAGAAGCATCCTTTCTGTCTTTCTAGATGCAAGTCTGTGTAGACATGTGTGTCTGTGTGTGCCTTATTTTCATACCAAAGATAGAACACAACTGTTAGCCCCAGCTGTGCCTTGATGGTTTGGTTTTGTTTCTGCTTCTCACTGTGTTTGGGAAATAGTCTACATTTATAGCTGCCTCAGTTGTTCTGTGGCCACCGTATTCCTCCATATGGATAAATCCCCTTTTGTTTAGCCAGACCCTGTTGCTGGATGCCTGGGTTCTCATCTTTTCATTTTTTTTTTTTGGCTAAGCTGAACAGTTTGCAGGATCTTAGTTCCCAGATCAGGGATTGAACCCAGACCCTTGGCAGTGAGAGCAGAGCCCTAACCACTGGATCACCAGTGTTTGTCATTGATTTTAGTTGTATTTGTCTTTTGACTTTGAATGTATTTTTGCCTATTTGTGTGTGGATTTCATCAGTTGAGAATCATAGTGAAATTTTTCCTATTTTTCGTTTATTATAATGAAGGCATTTTTCCGTATCTTTGAATACTTTTAAACATTCTCTTTGTTGGCTGAATAATAGTCCACTGATGGGGGGCTTCCCTGGTGGTCCAGTGATTGAGACTCAGAGCTCCCAATGCGGGGAGCCTGGCTTCGATCCCTGGTCAGGAAACTAGATCCCACATGCAGCAACTGAAAATCCCATGTGCTGCAACTAAGACCAGGAGCAGCCAAATAAATAAATAACAATAAGTTGCTTAAAAAAAAAATAGTCCACTGATGGGAGTCCACAGTTACCTGTACACAATCCTATAGCTTAGTCTGAAAAAGTAAAATTGTGCCTGCTTTCCTCTAGAGTGCGCCCTTGGAGAGGATGAAGATTGCTGTGGCTATCGTTTTACCATCGAGTCACTGCCTCTTGTCACAGATACTTTTTATTGATCCCAGTTCCCTCTCACACCTGAAGTCCTTTCTCCAAGGTCCTGAATTGCTGTGACTTTCTTTTTTCTATTTCTTTAGTGAACATTGAGATAATACGGTAAAACTGAAGGGTGTCTGTGTGCAGAGATTTTTTTTCTTCAACATGGAAACAAAAATATTAAAATAGAAATTGAGGTCTGTGTACATTGGTCATGATGCATCGTAAAGGTGAGAGGGAAAGGCATGTTGCAGAGTGATAATGCAATACACTCTTCTTGTAAAAGTTTTACTTAAAAACTTCTTTATGGTGAGAAAGAGAGTGAGTGAGTCATGGGAAGAACACCTCAAACTGAGCTCCTATGAGCAGGTCACCCTGGGAGTCAAGGTGAGGGGGAGATTAATTTTTTATATATCTCTGTATCCTTTGATTTGCTACAACAGCACGTTGATAATTTACCGTCATCCCCTAAAAAAACCCAAGGATGTTGAGTTAAAGAAAATGGTAACTGAGTTCCATTGCCCAGTGAAGAGCTGATGGGAGTGGCCACAGACCATAAGGCCCCACTTGAGCAAGGGGCTGGGAGCTGAGGAGGCTCCTGGAGGACGAGGCTGAGGGTGGCTGCAAGAGGAGCTGCTTGCCTCCTTGCAATGGGCATCTGTGACAAGGGGGTGCTGTGGGGGGCTGTGGGGGACAGAGGCCTATGCTGCTCCTCCCTTGGGGCAGGCAGGGGCAACTCTGAGTGGGAGTTGCTTCCAGTTGTCACTTTCCTCTTTCTTTCCCAGCTGTCCCTTTTGTAAAGGGAAGAGAGGGTTCTCTTTAAAGCGATTTGCTCAGCTCTGGGGGCTTGAGGACCTTCAGTAGAGAGGCAGTGTCTCATTTTTCAGTCTCATACAGTCAGGTGTGGTTCGGGATTCAGGAGGCAGTGTGCTCTAGGTCAGGTTAACTGTGAGCTCCTGCAGCTTGTGCTCAGGCAGTGTGTTGTAGTGCAGGCGCACACCACACATATGGGTCTTTGGTGAGACGTTTCTCATGCTCGTTGTGGTCCCAGGGCCTTGCTGTCAGGGTGCACTGGTGTCTAAGGGTCCCATTTTTTTGTCTTTGTAGGAAACCATAAACACAGGCCCTTTTGTGATGCGCTCCACGTGTCGGAGGTGTGGTGGCCGGGGCTCCATCATCACGTCTCCCTGTGTGGTGTGCAGAGGAGCAGGACAGGCTAAGCAGAAGAAGAAGGTGGTGATCCCCGTGCCTGCCGGTGGGTCTGGGCTCCTCCACGCATGGGGGCTGGGAGCTGAGGCCACCTGCCCTTGTTTCTGGAGCTGAAACTCAGGGAGAAACCAGAGTCTCATGCATTTTCCTCTGCACCAGTTACCCTTAAGATCTGCGTGTGTCATAAGGAAATGGCACCTCGCGTGCCTGCCCTGCTCCTGCGAGAAGCAGCTCCTCCACCTCTTTCTGTCCCAAGGCCAACATTGTACCCACTGTCCGCCCAGCTGGCAAAGCCACCCTCTCTGCTCCCAGGGCCGGCCTATGACCCCCACCCCCCACCCCAAACCAATCCTATTCCTGGAGTGGTCTTTGCCCAGGGTGGTCTGATTACATCTCACACTGTTGAAGACCCTGTGGCGGTTCTCAGGGGCCAAAAATTGGCCTCCTCTTCCAGGCCCTCCTGGTCTCAGCCTCCTATCTTCTTAGTCTCCCCCTTGTTGCCTTGCTGCCTGCAGCTTCCTCATCCCCAGGGGAGCCTTCTGGAAGCATTTGCTTAGATGTTCCTTTGGAGCTGTGATCTTTTCATTCTAAGCAATTATCTCTGTTTGTAGTGATACATGGTGTTGTTATTCAGCTAATAACTGTCTCCCCTGTGGATGTGCTCAGTAGCATCCAACTCATTGCAGGGACTGCAGCCCACCAGGCTCCTCTGCCCATGGGCTCTCCAGGCAGGAATACTGCAGCGGGTTGCCATTGCCTTTTCCAGGGGATCTTCCCCACCCAGGGAGCGAACCTGCTTCTCCATCTCCTGCATTGGCAGGCGGATTCTTTAGCACTGTGCCCCACTAGACTCTAAACTCACTGGGATACTAGGTGGACCTGCTGGTAAACTTGAATAAGTGAATGGAAGGTGCTTTTATTTGGTTATCAATTACGATATGCCACACCTTTGAAAAGTTACACTTGTTTTACTTGTTGCTGTATTGGGTAACTGTGTTGTTCCTTGTTAACAGGGAACAGGAATGAGTAAGTGGGTGGGTTGTAAATAGATCCAGCGTAGAAAATGCCTTCAGACATCCCAAAATAATTGTTCTCTTGCTTACAGGAGTCGAGGATGGCCAGACTGTGAGGATGCCTGTAGGAAAACGAGAAATTTTCATCACATTTAGGGTAGGTGCTCTGTTTGCGCAGCCTCTTTTAGGCCCATGGTCTCGTGGAGAGGGTGCAGCCCAGGCTTCTTAGGGGTGAGGTGAGAGCTTCACAGAATGTGCCTGGCTGTTCAAGTTTCTAGTCAAGTAGTGGCCAGCTCAGCGGGATGATTAAACATGTGTTACATTAAGCTTTTGTGCTAAATGTGGAGAGAACAAAATTACCCCAAGGTGTTTACAAGTTGGCCACAAAGCACTCATAAAAATACAGAAAACATCTTATATTTTTTATTGATGTATTGAATTGTTCATGGGGACAGTAAGTGCCAGAGCTACAGATTTACGTGTGACGTGCAGGCAAAGTTTTCTGAGGCAAGGATAACAGAGGAAGTACCACCTCTGCCACCGATTCTACCAGGCATGGCCCTGAGGAGGTGCGGCAGGCGGAGGCAAGGCGTGTGCCAGCCTCGTCTACAACGATGAGACAACAGCAGCCAACGGCCTGCTGTCCTTCGGGAGGAGTTGGTGAGGGGGCCGCACTGTGGGCACCTCGGAGCAGAAGCTGGAGATGCACAGGTTTTTGTGAGACGCCCTGATAGCTCTCAGTTACGGACAGGGAGCGAGCGGGTTGCAGGCCGAGGAATGAGGTCATCTGTGTAGTTTCAAACCACGTGAGGTGGTGTCATGTATTGTTTAGGGACATGTAAACATGTAGAAAAGGTAAACAGACGCTCCTAGGAAAGATACAGACTAAACGTAGCGGCTACTGTGGAGGGGTAAGCAGGAGGGGGAGAAGTCACCTGTGTCCTGGTCTTCTGTGACCTAAGCAGGGTTGTGTGTACAGCGTGTGGTAATTACTTGTGCTGATTTACATATGTGTGAAATATTTCATCTGTGTTTCTAATAAAGTAAGATTTTTATATTTTTTAAGTTTTCAAAATTTAGTTTTATTTCCCTCAAGACTTGAACAGCTTCATCTGAGAGGACACTGTGGCATTGCAGTGAAGGAAGAAGCTGCCCTGTAACTCCCGGAGCCTGGGGCAGGTGGGCGCTTTGGTGAAAGTACACTGTCTCCCTGGATGCTGCACGCTGAGCCGCGGCTGTGGTCTGCTCTCCAGAAGGACTTCTCTGAGCGTGAATAACCCTCCCGTGCTTGCCCCTAGGTGCAGAAAAGCCCTGTGTTCCGGAGGGATGGCGCAGACATCCACTCAGACCTCTTCATCTCCATAGCGCAGGCCATCCTCGGGGGCACCGCCAGAACGCAGGGCCTGTACGAGACCATCAGCGTGACGGTAAGAGTGCAAGCATGTTCTCGCTGCTCTTTTTGTTTTTCTGAAACGGAAAATGGCTGAAACCTGGGAACAACCTGACGGAAGGCAGGAGGAGTGTGGGCCACACCTTGGGTGTGACTCGGCCGGGAAGCAGCTCCTGGGCCATATCCATCCTGCTGGGCTGGGCAGCGGCCTCAGTGGCGCCCCGGGTTGGCTCTGCCTCCTCCCAGGTCCTACTCCCCGAGCTCCCTCCCTCCTGCTGTGGGCTCTCCACCCCAGACTCCTGGCCCCAAGCTCGTCACAGGCTCTGCTCAGGGTAGACTCAGCCTAGCCAGTTTCTGTGTGGGGTTTGGTGGGTTTGGTCTAGAAACCTGAATGGAGTTCTTTTCGGGAGTAAGATTGTCTTCATGTCGTGAGATGTTTTCATTTGGGCAGCTGGAGGTGGAGGAAAACCTGAGGTTCCTTTCTTTGTAGATCCCCCCTGGGACTCAGTCAGACCAGAAGATTCGGATGAGTGGGAAGGGCATCCCGAGGATTAACAGCTATGGCTACGGAGACCACTACATTCACATCAAGATCAGAGTTCCAAAGTAAGTGCCACCTGGTGTGGCGAGGCCCACCCGCTCTCTGTAGCTTCTAGCACCAGCAGGAGCCGGTCGAGGACTTCTCACCTCCTGGGCAGGTGCTGAGCCCGACCGCCAGCCTGTGTGGCACTTCTGCTATAAGCACTGAGGCTTAGGCAGGTTACTTCTCCCTCTAAGTCTGTCCTGCCCAGGTGCTCCTTCTGAAAGCAGACATGATATAAAAGTTTGACCTTGCTGAGTTGCTGGGAGATGAAATGAATAACCCATAGGGAGCAGTTAGCTATTATTGCTGCTGTTGGTTTTATTATCACTCTCGGGTCGCCCTCCATCTGAGAGATGATCTAGAACCAGCTGGCGGCAGGTATCATGTCTGGCCTTCAGGAGAAAAGTCCAAGGGGGAGCTGTGGACATCTGGAACGGGGCTTGCCGACTCCTCTCAGAGGGCTGGGTTTCCAGCACTCTCTTTAGTTGATTTCCTGCACACACTTGTAACAGCTTTTCATTCCTCTGGTAAACTGTTTACCATGGCCACAGTGGCAGTTGTTTAGAACAACTCAGGGTAGTTGAAGAGGTTTACATTACAGAAGCTTTAAGGGTGTGGGCTCTTGGGTTCAGGGTGTGCCTGGTGCCTGGGTCGAGGGTCCTGCCTTTCCCACATGCTACATGGGGACTGGCCACGTCCACGTCCTTTTGAAGAGCTGCCCAGAGGAGCCACTCGGACACTGACTGCGCTCGGTCCACAGGAGACTGACAAGCCGGCAGCAGAGCCTAATCCTGAGCTACGCTGAGGACGAGACCGATGTGGAGGGGACGGTGAACGGCGTCACCAACACAAGTACTGGTGAGACAGCCCCGCGGCCCGTGGGAGCCCCCCAGTACCTGGGAGGGCAGACGGTTTGGAAGCATGTTGGGGTTTCCACTGGGGAATCTTCCTGGAGTCTCCAGAGGGCCCAGTAGTAAGAGAGGGGCTGAGCGTTGGGCAGAGTGGCACAGGGCAGCCACACTCTGGGGAAAGCTGGCCAGCAGGGCCCCCCGCCCCGGCCCTCATCCTCTGTGCACGTGCTGCTGGCCGAGGTCCGTGAGTTCTGTGACGCTTCCCTCCAGGGAGCAGCTCTGTGCCTTAGGGCTGCTCTCCTGAGTTCTAGCCTTGGTTCTGCCACTTGCCCTGTGACCTTGGGCTCATTCCTGCATGAGATCAGCTTGTAGCCACTAAAGGAGATGTATGTCTTCCTCGCCCAGAAGTCTTCCCCTGGATTTCAGAGTGTCCTGTAAACAGCAGCTGCAACAGGCTTAACGACCCGAGGTCTGCCTGTGTGCAGCAGGTCTAAACTCTGAGCTTCTAGGGCCGTGAACAAACAAAACGCCTTGTTTACTTTGAGCTTAAACATCTGTAGAGTGCAGTTAATTATTGGTGATTGGTGAGTAGCCATGCCCCCCACTCTGACCTTGGGCAGAAGCTTTGGCTACAGGCACCCTTGGCTGCGGCCCTCCTCCTTCTGGATGGGGGTGCTCTGCCCAGACGAGGTGCTCTGCTGGGATGGGGTGCTCTGCCGAGGAAACGCTGTTCCCTGTCAGTTGGGCCTCCTGCTGGGCTGGGACAGGCCGTGCTGAGGGTGAGTTGGCTTCTGCTGCCCCATGTGCTGCCTCCTGGTTGTACCACATTGTTTTTGTCTGGGTCCTGAATTTTCTGTCACCGTCTCAGAACTTGAGTGGTATTAGATTAGTGTACAGTCAGAGCAGGTGATCAGAGCTGGGGGTGAGGTCTTGGTCTTGGAGCCCTGGGGCAGGGCTGGGAGTCCCAGTGGCAGCACCCTTTGCATGGAGTTGGCCGAGCTCCCCTAAATCCAGGGGACCAAGTCCTCTGTGAAAAAACAGCTGCCACAGATTCTGTCTTTGGCCAACTGGGCATAAAGTGAGCACTTACTTTAGTGGTTTGGTTCATAGACTTTTTCATATTTTCTTGTTACTATCCCTTGGACTAAAAAGAAGTGGGGATGATTCTTCCACATAACTCTACTTATGCACCTCTAGGTTTTTTTTCCTGAGTCCCAAATAGTCCCACAGTCATAGAGCATGCGAGATTTGCTCTGCAACCAGCTTTCAGCCATGCGCCCCTCCCCCAGGGGAACTTGAGGTCTTCCTGACTGAGCTCTGAGTGAGACCCTGGGCCTTGTTCACTGTTTGCATGTCGGGTATTATCCACCAGTTGTTATCAAGCCCCTTCCTGAGAGCTCAGATTGGAGGTTGATCCTGCAGTCAGTTTCTGAGTAATGTCCTCGGTTCTCATCCTGTTAGATGATGTGTTAGGTTCTCATCCTCTCCCCTCGTTTAGCCGAGATTTATTGAAAGGCTCTTATGTGCCAGACACTTTGCCAGTTCTTTGTTTTAAATTTCTATTGACATAATTTTGCTGAATATATCATGTTAACATATGTGTTGCATGTGTTTGTGAAGAGTTCATAAAGTGAAATGAGTGTCCTGAATTATTTTTTTTTCCACTCACTTCCATTGTCATTTCAGAATTGTATTCAGTGGGAAATATGGCTCCCAGACATAATTATTTAAATGGCTTTTAAGAATCTTAGCACTGGAATGCACTGTCGGTCAGTCTGCAGCCTGGGTGTGGTTAAGCCTCTTGTTACTGTGAAGAAAGTTACTTTTGCCGTCCACCTGTGAGGACATGGTGCACACAGTAACCTTTCCCGACGTCTGTACTAAGGTGCATCCTACTTATTCAAGTAGAGCCTGAATCTCTGCTATTAAAGTTACACTGGAAGCAGTTGCCTGCAGTCATCAGTGGTTCTTAGGCTAGTGTGTCACTTAATAGCCCCCAAGTGCCCGTGGAGATAGTCACTGCAGATGCAGACTGAGTCCTGGGTGTCTTTGCTTTCACCACGGGAAAGGTATCGGGAAGGCATTTGGAAAAGTTACCATTCTGTAGGAAAACAACCTAAACGTTTTTGGTGGGTTTAGTATCGCTTGTTTATTTTTGTTCTCTGTAGCCCCTGCTGAAAACCTTAATAATGGCTGGCCCTGGCTTCGTTCCCAGTCTGAGAAGCAGAAAAACCTCAGCGAGCTGGGGGCCTGGCGCACTCTGAGGTTACTGAGTGACCTTTTGGGTTTAGAGACAGCATGGCTCGTTGTTTGTGTTTGTGGATTGTCATTAACTCCTGTGACGACCTCTGTACGTCCATTTAGCTGTCGTGCAGGAACCTCTTCCAGAGCTTGGATCCACCTGCGGTCTCTTCTCTGATGAGCTGACGGCATTGACTGTTGAGCCCCTTTATTTAGGTAGGGTGGAGGCAAGATGAAGATGAGGAAAAAGACATTTTAGTGGAACAAGAGGCACTCTGCTGGCTCAGTCTGAGTGTGTAGTCAGCTCAGGTAGTCAGACTGCGTGTAGACCCCGCACCTCTGCCTGTAGGGTGGGTCCGGTCCTCAGATGTCACCCTGGAGTCCTGTTGGCTTCTGTTTCTCGCACTGATGGTCACCAAGCACTTGCCATGTGCTCAGAAGCGATGACCAGGGAGATGGGGTCCCTGCCCCGCCCAGCTTACAGTGTGAGGGGGGAAGGCCAACAGGCACTGAACCCCCAGGTGAGTGCCAGACCTTGCTCATGACACTAGGAGCTTGTACCTGTGGAGAAAAAGGTGGTACAGATTCATGGAATGAGCGTTACCTGGTTATTCATCACCTTGTGAAGAGCCATGGATTACCTTCCCCACCTCTTCTGGAGGCCTGCTGCCCGAAGCTGTGGGCCTCTCACCGGCAAAGGCATCTCAGACTGAGATCTTGGGGACATGGGCATTTGTCCTACACATTGCCCTTGATATACATCCCCCCGCACACTGACATGCGCTAATTTTCCTGGCATAATGAAAAACATTGAGTCCAGTCCAGCTCATAGCGCATTGGTCCTCTTGCCTCGTGGGTGGCCGATCTTTAACGTGACGTGTTTGTGCAGAGGGGTCTCATGGCCCCTCTGAAAACAGAAGGGTGGCCACCCCGTCTTGGAGCATTTGGAGCCAGGTGCTTGCCCGGTGACACACGGGGCCCTTGGCTGCCCCATCCCAGATGAGCAGTGCACATGTCCTGGGGTCCCGGGTGCTACCTGAAGATGGTCCGTGTGCACTAGCTGGGTGAGGAAGCTGGTCAGTGGCTCTCGGCACACGCCCTTCACCTTCTCAGAGCCTGGGCTTTGGTGTCTGACTGCTTGGGTCTGAACTCAGACCCCCTGCTCGCTTACTTGCTCTGTGACCTTAGTCATGCCACCTGACCCCTTTGTGCCTCTGGTTTTTGTTTCTTTCATCTGGAATTTACCTGTAAGGTTGTCGTAAGGATTGGCTGAGGTACGGACGCCATGTAGCCTGGCCCGGAAGGCATCGGTGCCGGCTGGTTTTCTGTTATGGTTGTTAAGGTGGGACAGCTGCCTGATGTCCCTTTCTGTTCCTTGTTTTCCTCTTGAGGGCCAGTGACTTGGGGAACAGTTGGGATGCTCTAAGTGCTGAGTCATCTGATGAACGGGACAACCCTGGACAACCTGATACGGCCACCTCTCCTCTCGGGGTGGCGCTTGGTGGCTCTTGGAGCGCAAGCCCTGGGTGGCCAGGCGGGGCCTGGGGCGGGCTGCGAGGAGGTCTGCACCCTTGACCCCAGTTCTCTCTGCTGTTTATGCCCAGGTGGCAGCACCATGGATAGCTCCGCGGGAGGCAAGGCTAGGCCTGAGGCTGGGGAGGACAAGGAGGGATTCCTTTCCAAACTTAAGAGAATGTTTACCTCCTGATATCCCAGCCGAGGTAGGAAAACCCCTGAGGTTCCTCCCCTGTTTTCCCTCATTTTAGCCAGTATCATCCCCCCACCCCAAGAGGTGAAGAGGTTCTCATCTCAGGCATGGTGTGAACCCAGCCTCAGCCCAAGGGGAGCTGGCCAGTAGTGCAGGACTGAACCACCTCCTGGAGCCCCCAGCCCTCCTTCCACCATCTCCTGGGGGCATTGCATCCCGCCATGGTGGGAACCAGGTTGTCCATAGTCACAGAGGGCAGGTCACAGCAGAGCCAGGCCTAGAACTCAGATCTCCCTAGCCCCGCCCTGTCCTGCCTGGGATGTCTAGGGCAATGTCAGCTTTAGTGTGGAGTGGGGTGGGGCAGTGATGGGAGTCCTGCTTGCTCACCATGGTGTCTTGGGACACACCTTTCGTTTGTGCTGGTCCCTGATGGCGGGGGCTCCTTCCCAGGGACCGCAGAAGTTCACCAACAGGGCGTGTCCTTCCTGCGAGGCCAGTGAACTGTACCCGTTTGTGTCTTGGCTCAGGAAAACGGTCCACTGGGAACTAGGCAGGGAACAGCAGCACCTCCTCGTGGCCAGGGCACCTTGGACGCGGGAGGATTCCCCACGGCAGCACCGAGCCCCTGCCTGCAGAGGCCTCCGGACCGCCTTGGCAACAGCGAACTCACGTGGCCACGCAGCTCTTCACAGAAGGTCGCGGCATATGGGACAGACGCTGGGCAGTCAGGCATGGCCAGCCTCAGGGCTGGTAGTTTCCTTTCCGTGGGTAGGTAACTTGGCCTCTTCAGGCTCTGGCAGTCAGACGGCTGGACACTTCCTGCAGAGCTGAAACTCTTAATTTGGAACTGAATGTGGTTAAAGAATTAAAGGCCATGCTTACAGCTTGAAAATGAAGGCTTAAGTTGCACCGAGTTGTGACGTGATTGATTTCCTTCTCAGCAAACCTCCGGGACGTTCCAGAATGAGTCTTTCCTGACAGGTTATCCTTTCCAGGAACCTGGGGCACACACCCCACTGGTGTCACCCACCCTTCAGCTGGAGTTGGTTTTAATTCCCAAAGGTACTGAGCAGCTGGAACCTGGGGCCTGGAGGGCCTGGGTTGACACCTAGAGGACAGTTCCTGGAGAGTTCACTCTTGATCACATGGGCTGTGACCTCCGTCAGGAGGACAGGGTGGCCCTGTCCCCCGAGAGTTGAGTTGTGTTTTTCTAAGGCAGGCATGAGTGGGGCTCTTGCCCTTCTGCTGGACCACAGCCAATGTGGCCTGGGGCTGACTGAGGGCCTCTCAACCCCAGCCCTGCCCCGCTGCTATCAGGGCCTTGGGTCTCACCACTCACTTCTGACTTGTGGTCAGACATGTGTTTAAATTATTCAGTGCTGAGAATCATTGTCTTTTCCCGTACGAGTGTTTGTTTAGAGGAGAGCGCAGTTTCAGCAATCGAAGATTCTCCAGCATCCAGCCAGACCAAGCACCATTTCCCAGCCTTGGCTCCTGGGACGCGCAGGTTCCCCTCTGTTTCCAGATCCCCCCGCTCTGGCGAGACAGGCTAATGGAGAACCCTTCTGATTAGTGTCCTTTCTGTTGCCCCCCATAATTTACTGAAATAAAGCATCTGCTAGTGTGTGCTCTAAGAATGTAAAATGATTCTGTATCAATGTAAATAAGATTATCTACTGCAAAGAGATATTTAAAACCTGAATTGTGGTCATCTCTTCTTTGAAAGAGTTCGGACAGCTCTCTGCAGGTGGCCCAGCAGCAGGTGCTCACCTGCCCGTCAGGCCACCCCACATCTGCTGGCCTTCCTGGGGGTGACTGGAGGTGGCTTTCCTCAGCATCAACCCCGCCGAGGGACAGGTATCACTCTGACAGGTGTGGACCCTCCCGACCTGAAGCAGGGAGCTTATCCTACAGTGATATCCAGCGTGTCGCTTTTACTCTGGGAGCCCGCACCTCGAAACACCTGCAGTGTGGCCTCCTCAGGTCCCTAAGTGTCACCGCCACCATCACTAGACACTTTTTGTTTCCTCCATTGTTGTCAGAGGAATATTAAGGTATTTTGTGTGTATTGCAGTCTTTGTCTGGGCTATGGTGGCTAGAGTGGTCCCCAAGCACATGACTGCCCTGCCCCGGGGTTCTGGGCTGAGCAGGCTGTAGTGGAGGTGGGGGTGGGCACTTGCTGGATTGGGTGAAGAGGCTGGGAAGGCTGGGAAGACCTGGTGGGCAAGAAGGAGGCTCAGAGACTTCCTGCCAGTCTCCAAACCCTTCCTCCGTTGAACAGAAGTTTGCCAAGCACCTGCTGTGGACTCAGCGTGGGCTCGGCAGGATCTGAGACCCCAGGGTACGGTGGTGGAGGGCTCAATCACGTCTCTCTTGGCACCTCAGGTCTTCCTCCTAGAGAAGTCAACCAAAGCCATGTTTTTTGAAACTAGCAGTCTAGACTTGGAAAGGGGAAAGTGGATTTTCTTTCCAGTGAGACATCTTCACGGCTGTGCCAAGGCATTCTTCCCTCCGGTGGTCAGAAGGTGGCAGGGCAGCATCTGTAGGTTCAGGTCCCACTCGAGGCTTGGCTGGACTGAGTTTGGCTCATTCCCACAGCTGGCTCCTGAGATCAGTCTCCTGACCCCTCTGCAGCCTGAGGTGGGGCTGGAGCATGAGAGGAGCCATTTAGAAACACAAGAGGGTGTCCCTAGGGCGCTGGGCCTTTGTGACCGGGAGGCGAGCACTTGCTGAAGTGCTGGGGGAGGGCAGACAGGGAAGGCACTGGAGGCTTACGAGGCCTGACCACGAGGGGCCCAGGGAGTTAGATGCTGCTTCTCCCCAGTTCCCCCATGTAGTCTTCATAGCAGCCCGGCCAGGGGGTACCAAGTGAGCAACCTACCCCAAGAGGCCTGGTGTGAAATGGCCAGCACCGGCCGGAGCCTGCCCTCAGCTCCCTGCAGCTCACCCTGGAGCCGGCGAGGCGGGCTTTCCTTAGGCTTGGTGCTGGCCGAGGGCTACTCCTGGATCCCGACATCATGAGTCAGGGTTCCAGCAGGTGAGTCTCCCCTCCAGAGGGCCCACGGCACTTGGGCGTCACAGGGCTGGACACGGATGACCTGTCAGGTTCTCCTGCTGATACGGGTGGGCTTGGAAGCCTGTGTCAGCACATCTGCTCCCTCCTACCGTCCTGGGAGGCCGCTCCCTCAGGCTGTCCCTGTGCCCCTAAAGTGGGCCCTCCTCCAGTGTTCATCCCCCCTGCTCTCTGCAGCCTAATGTCGGTCTGCAGTCGTCCTGCACATTGGTGTCTGGCTCTCCTGCTAAACCAGACTCAGGACACGGTGCATAACTTTCCTGGTTAACATTGTGTTTAGGGTCCAGCACACTGGATAAGCTGTCGAAGAAGTGCTTATGAATCAACAGATCGAATGAATTTGGCGGCCCTGCTATCCTTTCAGTGCCTCTGTGGGTCCCAAGGCCACAGCAGGGTAGAGACCGCAGTGGACGTCCTGCAAGCTCACAGAGACACCAGTCTCCCCACTGGCTGTGTCCTCTGGGCCTTAGGTTCTCATCTCTAGTGAACAGGAAAGGGAAGCCGTCCAGATGCCTGGGGGGCTCTGCCCACCGAGCAGGGCTGGGTGGTCACATCCCTGGTTTCCCCTCCCTGCCTGTGCTGTGGACGGCATCCCCTGTTCTCCACAGTGCTCAGTTCTCGTGGCCTGGGGTCCACAGCTCTCTCACATCCCTCAGGGGTTTCTTTCTTACCAGCATGTTTTGAGATCACCACATCTCTAGGCTGCTGCACCCGGGGGCCCAGGAGGCAGGTGAAGGGAGAGGAAGAAGGGGCTGGTTTTCCCACCCTGAAACTCGGAACACGCGGATGACCAGATGTTCTGGGGTGGGAGGGTGTGTGTGCCGGGGTGTCAGACGTCGCCCCTGGCTGCAGGGCTGGGAGGGGGTTGCTCTTGGCCCCCCACACTTGGCTGGGCACTTGACGCTTCCTATTGGAATTTTCATGGCCTTGGTGCCCCAGCATCTGCCATCCCAACCCCAAACCATGAAACAAAGTGCTTTTCTCTTGGAAGCCATCTGTGAGAACAATGGCCTTTATTTAAAGAATAAACTTTCTTATAACACAAGAGAGGGTCACTGTGACTGCACCCCCAGTCCCCTCAGACATGGTTGAGAGGTGGGCAGGGTTACAGCCCTGCGAAGTCGTCTTTGTGCTGCTCTAGCCACTGGTCCAGCGTCCTGGCCTTGGGGTTGAGCTTCAGGGTCAGTTCGATGTTGCGGTCAGGTTTCAGGGCATAGAAACGGAACATGTTGGCCAGATCCTGGGCACCAGGGAAGCCAAGCTTCTCGTAGTCCTCAGGGCTTGTCTGCAAGCAGAGGGGCATCGGTACCTCAGTCCCCACTCTGTCCCCCTGAATCCATCTGAAAACCATTGATACTAAAAAGATGAAACTTCAAAAACCACTGTTCCAGGGCAATTTATATCCAGTTCTTCCAAGATCATGAGGTGCAAACATCTCAGTCCCTTCCATATCAGGACTCTGCTTTTGTCACTTTCTTGCTCAAAACACCAAAGCAAAGCTGTTCCCCTTTCCTGACCAAACTGAACCTTAACTCCTTGGCTCCCAAACCCTCCATGACTGCCTCAGGCTTTCTTTGTTTAGAGAGTAATAGACAACCCTTTAGTGCATGTTTTGTAGAACATTCATTGTGCCAAGGGAGTGTCTACATCAGTTATTCCATTCACTCTTCACAGCAGCCCAAGGACAGGATACGCTCCGTACACCCACTTTACAGATGAAGAAACCGAGGCAGAGAAGGGCCAGGGGCTGGGCCTCTGGTAACACACAGGTGGGTGTTAAGGGCTGGGAGCAAAATCTGAGCCCAAAACGTGTCCTGCCCTGGTCTCTCCCCCCTTTACTGCTCTGCTTGTGTCTGGGGTGTTCTGTGGGTGGTTTCTGTCATTTAATGACTCTGAATATCCCAGACTCTCAAAATGATTAGAAACAACAAACCCAGGGGTCTGGACAGGACAGGGTAGGTGAGGGAAGGAGGGGACTGTGCCAGGCCAGGGAAAGGGGCCGGATGGGGCCTACTGCAGCCTCCATCACCTCCACCAAGCAGTCCAAGACACCCCGTGCTCTCCCTCCTTGCTTTGGCCCCTGCTAGGTCCTCTTCCTGGAGCCTTTTCTTGCCACTTGGCCCTCTGCCAGAGCCAGACATCTCACTCGGCAGCCACACTTCCCTCCTGAGAACAGCACATCAGCATTCTCTGAGGATGAACTTGGCTTTGTGATGCTCAGAGCATGGGGCAGCCCAGGATGCCACTCCCCTGCTACCCGCAAAGCCCCTCGGATGGGGCTACCGCATTCCCGCCAGGCCTCTCACCTTGGCGTTGCACACCACCTTGCCTATGTGTTTGGTGAGCAGGGCGGCATACTCCTCCGCCGTGTGCCTGCAGGTGCTGAGCCCGATGTTCCTGCCGACGTACTCCTCTGGTGTTTTTAGCAAGCTGAGCACCACGGGACCCAGGTCGGCCACGGACATGCCATCCATGGGCACATCACCCATGGGCAAGCCTGGGAGGGGAAGAGGGATGTGCTGGCCTGTGTCTCTTGAGGGGTCGGTCTCCACCAGCGCACAGGTCAGCACCTGGCCTAACTCAGACACCTCAGGGTCAGCAGCAGAACTGAGTCAGGAAACAGGACACGACGGAGCTCTGCCGCCGGCAGGCCGTTCAAATCCTGGGAGCCGGGCCGGGGAGAACTCCAGGCCTGCCACTCATCAGGCCTGAGACGGGAACAAGCAGAAGGAGAGCAAGGGGCTTTGAAAGGCGCTCTGCCCAAGAATGGATGCAAACCCCAGTTCCTGACGTGGACGCCCACGGAGAGTGCTCCAAACGCCAGCAAGCAAGCTCGGTTGGCCAAGGCCGGGGCCAAGCCCAGAGCTGCATGGTGGGTGGGTGCTGATAAACGTGTTAATGAGTGACTCTACCGGCCACGGTGTGGCTTCGGGAGGGAGAGGCAGAGCTCTGTCTAGATGAGGCACCTGGAGCCCCCAGGCCCTGCCTGTAAAGTTTCCACAGCTTCCCATTCAGACTACCCAGGAACCTGTGGGGATGAACTCCAGCTCAGTGATGGAACACAGGTGAATGACGATGGCTCTGCAAATTGTAAAGGGTGGTGGTGGGGTGCCAGGCCCAGACTCTGCCCAAGGGAGGGTCATGCAGAAGTGAGGAGCCAGGGGAGGGTGCTGACCTTCCCCGCTCTGCTGCCGAGCCTCCCGCGCTGCCCTGCTGGCGGCAGGACACAGGTTGGACACAGTGCCCCCCAAGCTGCTGGTAGATTTGCAGACGGGCACTGAGAAGAAAGTGCTTTCCTACCCCTGGGAAATCTACAACTGGACCTCGCCCTCCAAACCCTCTCCTCACTGATGAAAAGAACCACGCTTGTTTCTGCAAAGCTCTCCGACAGACGCAGCACGGTGTCCCCGCACTGGGCAGATCTTCCCTGGGGAAGTCTGGGCCATGCCCGTCTCATGGGACAGGACATGGATGCCCAGCAGGGTCATGGGCCTATTGTGAGAGGGCTGGGGCTCAGGCCCGGAGCCCTTGGAGGACAAGCCCGCTCTCTGGGCCACCGTGCTCCGCATGGTGCCAGCAGACGCCCGAGGGAGCACACTCACTCAGCAAGTAGCTCCTTCCATCCGGGGCTTTCTGGGGCAGGAAGTAGGAGAGGAGGTTCTCAAAATAGCAGGGCAGCCGCACACTGGTCATGGGGACACCGATGTCCCGGAAATACTCCTCCACCTCCCCTTTGCCGTCAAAGTGTCCCGCTGTCAGTCTCCCCGCCGTTAGCTTCTTGATGTTCTCCAGGCCGCTGTAGACCACGTAGCGCAAGCCCAGGCGTTTGGCCAGATCGGCCAGCAGCTTCCCCTGGTTGGCGGGCAGGCGGGAAGGGAGAAGCCACAAAGCTCAGAGGAAGGGTGTGTGTCCCGATCACGGCCCTGGCTCTCCCACCCGAGAGGCCACTGTGCCAAGAGCCACAGGCTACTAACCGCTCTGATAAGGTTCCCCCTTTCCTGTGCAGCTCCCTCAGCATCACATCCTCTACCCCAGGGTTATAAGCCTCCCACCAGCCACACAGCCTTAGTGCCCCTTCCCCAGATCATCCAGGTCATCCCACCTTCCAGGGTGGGCCCACCATGTGCCACCTGGGAGGGGGTGCACAGAGGCTTCCCGTCTCTGCCTGTGCTCAGACGGCATCTTGTCCCCGTGCTGTGCCGTCTTCCTTGGAGAGTCCCAGCCATCCCCTAAAGAAGTGCTATGGCTCAGCTGTTCAGCACACGAAACACGCCACCTGGGATCCAGACTGGCTCTGCAGCGCCCTGGCTGTGCCTTCCAGGACAAAGGGTCTAACTGCTCTGGCCTTGTCAGTTAAATGGGGACAGACCACCTGCTTCACAAGGCTGTGTAGGGTGCTGGATGGTGGCCAAGAGATATGTCCACCTCCCATCCGCCAGAACCTGTGAATGTCACATCGTTTGGGAAAGGGTCTCCAAAGAGATTTTTTAAGTTAAAAAACTTGAGATCATCCTGGATTACCCTGGTGGGGCCTCAACCCAATGACAAGTGTCCTTATGAGAGATGGAAGAGGAGATAGGGAGGAGAGGCTGCGTGAAGACAAAGGCAGAGCCCAGAGTGACCTGACCACATGGAGAGCCGACACCACCAGACACCGGAAGAGGCAAGCCTCCAGACAGGGCAGGGCCAACACCTTGCTGTTGGAGTCCTAGACTTCAGAGCTGGGAGAGAATGAATTCCTGTTGTTTTAAGCTACCTGGCTTGTCATCATTTGTCATGGTGCAGGCGGTCAGGTTGACGGGATCTGCATGAACCAGAAAAGCTATCTTTGTCTACTCTCTGAGATGGGCTTCCAGGTAAGACAGCAACTGAAGGCTCAAGGTTAAAAACGAAGAGACCAGTGGTCCAGTCCAGCTTCCCTTTATGGACCAAAGTGGTCCAGTAAAGCTCCCCTTTACATGGGAGGAAACACAGACCAGCTCAGGGAAGTTACATCCACAGCCAAGGCAGCGGGGAGCTGTGGACGGGGCAGGACTGAAAGCCGATGGCCAGGGGTCTCAGCCCTGGAACCTTGGCTGCACCAGTCATACCTTCGACAAATACCCAAGCGCCTGCTATGTGACAGGCCCACTGCAAGTGTCTCCACCTTCCAGGAGATTTTAAAAAGATGCATGTTTGTCTCACATCCCTCCCACAGCAGCCTGGGCTCAACAGCCACGGACCAGAGAGAAGCTGGGTGGAAAACAGAATAAAGGGAAACATGAAACATCTAAAAAGGGACATGGCAGATTTGGGGAACAATGGTGATGCTTTGATTCTTGCTGTTGTTCAGTCGCCAAGCTGTGTCTGACTCTGCGACCCCGTGAACTGCAGCACGCCAGGCTTCCCTGCCCCTCACCATATTTTGATGAGAATGTTAGTTGCATGGGTATGTGTGCTGTGTGTGTGCTAAGTGGCTTCAACCAGGTCCGACTCTTTGCGACCCTATAGACTGTAGTCAGCCAGTCTCCTCTGTCCATGGGATTCTCCAGGCAAGAACACTGGAGTGGGTTGCCATGCCCTCCTCCAGGGGGTCTTCCTGACTCAGGGACTGAACCCATGTCTCTTACGTGTCCTGCATTGACAGATGGGTTCTTTATCACTAGCGCCAACTGGGAAGTCAGTTATATGGGTATATTTATCTTCAAATTTCATCAAATTGTACAATTAAAATGTGTACCTTTTAAGAAAATTATGGGTCAGCAGAGTTGTTTAGGAAAATGTGAAGTCACTGGATGACATAAAGCAGATTGTGGTTGCCTGGGCCTGGGGAGGGAAGAATGGGGAGGGGCTGCCACCAGCTGTGGTGTTTTCTTTTGGGGGTGATGAAATGTTCTAGAATTAGTAGTGGTGATGGTGGCACAATTTTGCAAACGTGAAGAAACACTGAGCTGTACACGTCAAAAGGGTGAACAGTATGGTGATCTTAAGTCATTGGGTGAAGAAGCCACCTCCTGCCCTTATCAAAGTCTAGGAGGGCTGCATGGAAGAGGAGGGGAATGGCTGCAGTGTCCATCGTCACAGGCAGGGGGCAGCCCCTCTCTGACAAGTCAGAGCTGCCCTGCAAGGACCAGCAGAGACCTGGGAACTCTTTGAAGATGCCCGGCTCCTGCCATGGCCTCCAGATGCCCTGCGGCCTGCCCTCACCTGCTTGACCTCCTGCTCCTGGCTACAGTTTTCCCAGTAGTTGGTCACAATGAAGGTGGCGTGAGCCCCGCTCAGGGCCAGCTCCATGCTGGCCTCGTCATCCTGGTCTCCCTTCACTACCTCTGCACCTTGCAGCCTCAGCTGCTTCGCTGCCCTCTGCCCAGGGTCCCGGGTCACCACTCGGACTCTAAATGTCCCATCTTCCAGGAGCGTCCGGGCCACTGAGCCTCCCTGGGCACCTGCGGAGAATCAGAAAGACCTGCAGGGTGGAACCTGCATGGGAGGCCTGCCGAGGGTGGTGCCCCTAGCGCTGGGGGACGGGGCCGGCCGGACCCCTGGGCTGTTCTGGGTAAGGGGTCCAGAGCCTCCTTTTGCGGTTTCGTTTACCTGTGGCTCCAAACACCACCACCAGCTTTTTGTCTGCCATGGGAGCGGGAGCGGAAGGTGTGGTCCCGAGAGGTCTAGGGGCAGCGAGAGGCACAGAGTGGGCGAAGGGGCGCACGCGTCGCGTAGGCCCTAGGGGGCGTTCCGGCCGGGAAATACAGGGACCCCGCCACCCCCGTCCCCTCGGGCCGGCTCCTGGTCGTACCCGCAACCCGTTCCCGGGTCCCCCAGACCGGCTGTACCTCCCAGTGAAGGCCTAGGTGTGAACCGGTCCGGGAACTGGGGACTCGCGGGGCTGCAGGCGAGTCCACCGCGGAGGGGGGATGCAACCCTACATGTGGGGCCGACCCTCGCCCTCAGCTCCAGGTGCAACCTGGCAAAGCCATGCTTTCCCATTCATCCTTCATGAAGGGACCCCAGGCTGCGTGGCTTCCGAATCCTCGCCGTCTCGGCCCTGACTGAGCGAAGCGGACATGCCACCCCCCTCCGCGGGCACAGATGGTTCGTCCCGACTCGGGCAAACTCGGCGGAAGGTCTGGAGCCGCTGGCCCGAGGCCTACGTAAACCGTATTTGCGTAAATCGGGTCTGACCGAAATGCACTTGCAGAGGAGGACTGCATAGGCGAATGCTGGTGGTGACGACTGCGCCAAGCAAAAACGAATAAGTAAATACTTCTTATTTTGTATGAATATCTGATCTTTGAGATATGGGTGTCGCCCACAGACAAATCTGTATTCGTGACTCTTAACACCCAAGGCTCTGTCTCAGTTCTTGTATGCCTGACTCATACTTGAGGTTGCTACTTGCCCAGGTTTCAATTATTTTTAACAGAAAAGAGCTTTCTTTTTTTTTTTTTTGGCCACGCCCCAAGGCATGTGGGATAGTTCCCCGACCAAGAATAGAACAGGTGTCCCCCTGCAGTGGAAGCAGAGTCCTAACTACTGGACAACTAGGGAATTCTACAAATTTTATATATATATATATGTGTATGTGTATATATATATATATATTTATGTGTATGTGTATATATATATATTTATGTATGTATGTATATATTTCCTTGTTCAACTAAAACTCAAAAATGACCCTCTCACTCTCTTCTGAAATGTTGTTGCTGACTAGGATAAAAGCATTTTTTTCCCCTCCTTTCATTCCAAAATGTGTACTAACCGCTCCAGGAATGTCAGTTTCATGACAGTAGGCACTTGTCTCCATTCATGGCTGATTTCCCAGCACCTAAAATAGTGCCTGGTACAAGTAGTCACTCAATAAATATTTGCTGATTGACTGGTTGTATAAACATTTACTAGGAACTGGAGTTACAGGGAAATCAAACTAAAACTGGTGTTATTTTCCCGAATTCACTGGTGGAAATAACCTACGAAGTAATGTGTATTTTATATATGTAAAATATGTAAGATGTGTGCACTTATTTTAATAAATACACCTTTGTGTCTATAAGTGAAGGTGTCATCTAAATAGAATGTTTATCTTGCATAACCTTGCATTGCCTCCTCCACAGCCTATTATGCTATTCTCGGAGCTCAGACTGTATACCATCCTCCCACCACCTTCAGTTCAGTTCAGTTCAGTCGCTCAGTCATGTCCGACTCTCTGCGACCCCACGAATCGCAGCACGCCAGGCCTCCCTGTCCATCACCAACTCCTGGAGTTCACTCAAACTCACGTCCATTGAGTCAGTGATGCCATCTAGCCATCTCATCCTCTGTTGTCCCCTTCTCCTCCTGCCCCCAATCCCTTCTAGCATCAGGGTCTTTTCCAATGAGTCAATTCTTCACATCAGGTGCTCAAAGTACTGGAGTTTCAGCTTTAGCATCAGTCCTTCCAAAGAACACCTAGGACTGATCTCCTTTAGAATGGACTAGTTGGCTCTCCTTGCAGTCCAAGGGACTCTCAAGAGTCTTCTCCAACACCACAGTTCAAAAGTATCAATTCTTCGGCACTCAGCTTTCACAGTCCAACTCTCACATCCATATATGACCGCTGGAAAAACCACAGTGTTGACTAGACGGACCTTTGTTGGCAAAGTAATATCTCTGCTTTTTAATATGCTATCTAGGTTGGTCATAACTTTCCTTCCCAGGAGAAAGCGTCTTTTAATTTCATGGCTGCAGTCACCAGCTGCAGTGATTTTGGAGCCCCCAAAAATAAACTCTGACAATGTTTCTTCATGGGAAATAAAGTGATGGGGCCATATGCCATGATCATGAAAATCTTTGTTTTCTGAATGTTGAGCTTTAAGCCAACTTTTTCACTCTCCTCTTTCACTTTCATCAACAGGCTTTTTAGTTCCTCTTCACTTTCTGCCATAAGGCTGGTGTTATCTGCATATCTGAGGTTATTGATATTTCTTCCGGCAATCTTGATTCCAGCTTGTGCTTCTTCCAGCCCAGCGTTTCTCATGATGTACTCTGCATATAAGTTAAATAAGCAGGGTGACAATATACAGCCATGACGTACTCCTTTTCCTATTTGGAACTAGTCTGTTGTTCCATGTCCAATTCTAACTGTTGCTTCCTGACTTGCATATAGGTTTCTCAAGAGGCAGGTCAGGTGGTCTGGTATTCCCATCTCTTTCAGAATTTTCCACAGTTTATTGTGATCCACACAGTCAAAGGCTTTGGCATAGTCAATAAAGCAGAAATAGATGTTTTCCTGGAACTCTCTTGCTTTTTCGATGATCCAGTGGATGTTGGAAGTTTGATCTCTGGTTCCTCTGCCTTTTCTAAAACCAGCTGGAACATCTGGAAGTTCACGGTTCACGTATTGCTGAAGCCTGGCTTGGACAATTTTGAGCATTACTTTACTAGCGTGTGAGATGAGTGCAATTGTGCGGTAGTTTGAGCATTCTTTGGCATTGCCTTTCTTTGGGATTGGAATGAAAACTGACCTTTTCCAGTCCTGTGGCCATTGCTGAGTTTTCCAAATTTGCTGGCATATTGAGCACAGCACCTTCACAGCATCATCTTTCAGGATTTGAAAGAGCTCAACTGGAATTCCATCACCTCCACTAGCTTTGTTCATAGTGATGCTTTCTAAGGGCCACTTGACTTCACATTCCAGGATGTATGGCTCTAGGTGAGTGATCACACCATTGTGATTATCTTGGTCGTGAAGATCTTTTTTGTACAGTTCTTCTGTGTATTCTTGCCACCTCTTCTAAATATCTTCTGCTTCTGTTAGGAGGTCCATAACATTTCTGTCCTTTATCGTGCCCATCTTTGCATGAAATATTTCCTTGGTATCTCTAATTTTCTTGAAGAGATCGCTAGTCTTTCCCATTCTGTTGTTTTCCTCTATTTCTTTGCGTTGATCGCTGAGGAAGGCTTTCTTATCTCTTCTTGCCATTATTTGGAACTCTGCATTCAGATGCTTTTATTTTTTCTTTTCTCCTTTGCTTTTCGCTTCTCTTCTCTTCACAGCTATTTGTAAGGCCTCCTCTGACCACCTTCAGTTCAGTTGCTCAGTCATTTCTGACTCTTTGTGACCCCATGAATTGCAGCACGCCAGGCCTCCCTGTCCATCACCAACTCCCCGAGTTCACTCAGACTCATGCCCATTGAGTCAGTGATGTCATCCAGCCATCTCATCCTCGGTCGTCCCCTTCTCCTCCTGCCTCCAATCCCTCCCAGCATCAGAATCTTTTCCAATGAGTCAACTCTATGAATGAGGTGACCAAAGTACTGGAGTTTCAGCATCATTCCCTCCAAAGAAATCCCAGGGCTGATCTCCTTCAGAATGGACTGGTTGGATCTTCTTGCACTCCAAGGGACTCTCAAGAGTCTTCTCCAACACCACAGTTCAAAAGCATCAATTCTTCGGCACTCAGCTTTCTTCACAGTCCAGCTCTCACATCCATACATGACCACTGGAAAAACCATAGCCTTGACTAGACGGACCTTAGTCGATGAAGTAATGTCTCTGCTTTTGAATATTCTGTCTAGGTTGGTCATAACTTTTCTTCCAAGGAATAAGTGTCTTTTAATTTCATGGCTGCAGTCACCATCTGCAGTGATTTTGGAGCCCCCCAAAATAAAGTCTGACACTGTTTCCACTGTTTCCCCATCTATTTCCCATGAAGTGATGGGACCAGATGCCATGATCTTCATTTTCTGAATGTTGAGCTTTAAGCCAACTTTTTCACTCTCCTCTTTCACTTTCATCAAGAGGCTCTTTAGTTCCTCTTCACTTTCTGCCATAAGGCTGGTGTCATCTGCATATCTGAGGTTATTGATATTTCTCCTGGCAATCTTGATTCCAGCTTGTGTTTCTTCCAGTCCAGCATTTCTCATCTTAGATAGGGCTAACTCCTACTCATTCCTTAACACATCACATAACCATCACTTCCTCCAGGAAGCCCTCTCTGACTCCTAGGCTAGGATAGCTACTAATTCATTCCCATCTCTATTCCACTGGCAACATGGTCTCTACCATATTAGACTGTGGGCTTCCTAAGAGTTGGCCCCATGTCTTTTTTTATCTCTATCTCTCTCCTTCCTGGCACAATGTCCAGCATTTAGTAGGAACTCAGTAACTTACTGAATGCAATCCAAGTGCCTATTATTCTGATAAAAGATGGGAATTTTCTTCAACTGTGTGGGTTAAGCCACAAAACTTGATATTCTGAGGTCTCCACTTTAAGGAAATAAATCCAACCAAGAAGATCCTCAATGGGACCAACTGCAGAAATCTGGTGTGGTTTTTTTTTTTCAGCTTTACCCCATGGTATCTGGAATCTTAATTTCCCAGACCAGGGATCAAACCCATTTCACATGCAGTGGAAGGGTGTGTCTTAACCACTGGACCATCAGGAAAGTCTCAGGACCAGCTGCATATTGTGTAAGGCACATTGCAAAAAGAAAACGCAAGACCCATTGTTTTGAAATTACTGAGAATTTCAAGACTGTGGTAGCAGAACCTAAACCAAGCCCAAGATCCTTCTGAGCCTGGGGACCCAGTATGACTGCTCTAGTTACAAGCCCATGAAGCTGATCAGTCATGGACGCTGGGTTTGAGAGGAGCCTCCCACACTGAGACTTGAGTAACTCCAATGCCCTTTGGTATCATTGAACCCAAAGCTTGGAAATCAGTGCAGACAGTGAGTGGCAGAGAAGAGCATCTCTGCCCCCGGCTTCTGATCTGTGGTGCTGGTACTAGGGAGCTGTCCCGAAGTGGGTGGGCAGATAGGCAGCCTGGGCAAAGGTCTTGTTTCTTCAAGCCCCAGCTACCCACCTCTGGAGGTTCCCTGAGGCCTAAGGGGAAAGATTTGGCAACTGACTGGCATTAGCTCAGCCATGACTCAGCACCTCCTGTGGGACCTTATATCTGACAAAGGACTTCCTGCAAAGCACTTGTCAGTCCAGCCAGCCCATGTACTAATGATAACAGTGAAAACTCTTCTCTGGGCTTCTCCTACGTGTCAGGCACAGACTTAGGACCACGTTATCTCATTGGAACCTTGAGGCAACCCCTCCTCCAATCACTGCCACTTGGTTTAGTTCAATTTTATGTATGCGTATTTGGGACAGCAGGCAGTCTTAGAATTCATTCTTTTACTTATCTATTTTAAAATATTTGTTTGGCTGTGTCGGGTCTTAGTTGCAGCATACAGGATCTTTTGCAAGGACTCTCTAGTTGAGGCACGCAGGTTCAGGAGCTGCGTATGCAGGCTTAGTTGCTCCACTGCATGTGGGATCTTGGTTCCCCAACCAGGGATCGAACCTACATCACCTGCAGTGGAAGCTCAGAATCTCAATCACTGGACTACCAGCAAAGTCCCAAGATTCATTCTTTTAAATCTGATTTTGCATGACTCAATTATTCATTTTCATAAAAAATTTAAATGGTACAGATACATAGCACAAATGAGCTTTCCCATCCCTCTGTCATTCTAGTGTGTAAACCTTCCCTCTTTTGGATGCATTTACACACGTAAACACAAATGTGTAGAAAGATAACATTTGTTTGTTTGTTTTTCAAGAATGTTATTTAGCTGCACAGGGTCTTAGCATGTGGGATCTAGTTCCCTGATTAGGGATCTAACCTGGGCCCTCTGCATTGGGAGGGTGGAGTCTTAGCCACTGGACCACCAAGAAGCCCCAAAAATAATGTTTTGTAGTTAAAAAAAAAAAACAGAAAAAATTTTAAATATTAAAAAAAAGGGGTTGTTGACTAAAAACTTAAACAATGGCCAATCTAAGAAAGAAATGGAAATTTTTATTCCAGTCAACCTGAGCGCTGAGAACTGTTCTGAAGAGATGAGGGTGTGATTTTGAGAAAAGTTTACAGGTTACAGGCTTCTTACACGGCGCTAGTGGTAAAGAACCCACCTGCCAATGCAGGAGACACAAGAGAAGCAGGTTCAGTCCCTGGACTGGGATCCCCTGGAGGAGGGCACGGCAACCCACTCCAGTATTCTTGCCTGGAGAATCCCATGGACAGAATCCCATGGACAGAGGGGCCTGGTGGGCTGCAGTCCATAGGGTCAGAAAGGGTCAGACACAACTGAAGGGACTTGGCACACACGCACAGGCAATCAAGCAGATACCTTGGGAGAATGTTACTGCTATTCGTGAGGAACAGATATCTTAGTTAATGGTTTTAGTGCATTTCCAAGTATGGGAAGATACAAGAAACGGTTCATAAAAATTTCTCCTGGAAATATCTACCTGAGGGCTATTTCTGCCAGTTTTCCTAGAGCACAAAGTGCCTCATCCCCATCTTCCCCATTTCAGGGTGTGTTGTAGGTCAGTGACTATTGTGACTAATGACTCAATTCCTGTAGAACTGGATGGTGGGCAACATTCTTTATTTTAAAATTCCTTCCCTTTTGATCTCAGCTTCAACCAAAGTCAGGAGGCATTTCATGAATAGTTTGTCCCCTGGTACTAGGAATGCTCATTCTCAGGTCAGAATTTCATTGATAGGCCATTCAATGCACTATTACTGGACTAGGCCCTATTGGTGGTGTTCCGTCGCCCAGTCGTGTACGACTCTTTGTGACCCCACAGATTGTAGCACGCCAGTTCTCCCAGTCCTTCACCATCTCCCAAAGTTTGCCCAAGTTCAGGTCCATTGCATCAGTGATGCCATCCAACCATCTCATCCTCAGATGCCCTCTTCTCCTTCTGTCCTCAATCTTTCCCAGCTTCAGGGACTTTCCCAATGAGCTGGCTGTTCACATCAAGTGACTAAAATACTGCAACTTCAGCTTTGGCATCAGTCCTTCCAATGAATATTCAGTGTTAATTTCCCTTAAGATTAACTAGTTTGACCTCCTTGCTGTCCAGGGGACTGTCAGGAGTCTTCTCCAGCACCACAGTTTGAAGGCATCAATTCTTTGGTGCTCTGCCTTCTTTACAGTCCAGCATGCACAACTGCATGTGACCACTGGTAAGACCATAGCCTCAACTATCTGGACCTTTGTTTGGCTACTCTTAACAGGGAGAAAACCCCCACGTCCAAGGTAAGAGAAACCCAAGAAAGACAGTAAATTTTGCGAGAGGGCATCAGAGGGCAGACACACTGAAACCATACTCACAGAAAACTAGTCAATCTAATCACATGGACCACAGCCTGGTCTAACTCAATGAAACTAAGCCATGCCCTGTGGGGCCACCCAAGACGGGCGGGTCATGGTGGAGTGGTCTGACAGAATGTGGTCCACTGGAGAAGGGAATGGCAAGCCACTTCAGTATTCTTGCCTTGAGAACCCCATGAACAGTATGAAAAGGCAAAATGATAGGATACTGAAAGAGGAACTCCCCAGGTCAGTAGGTGCCCAATATGCTACTGGAGATCAGTGGAGAAATAACTCAAGAATGAAGGGATGGAGCCAAAGCAAAAACAATACCAAGTTGTGGATGTGACTGGTGATAGAAGCAAGGTCTGATGCTGTAAAGAGCAATATTGCATAGGAACCTGGAATGTTAGGTCCATGAATAAAGGCAAATTGGAAGTGGTCAAACAAGAGATGGCAAGGGTGAACATTGACATTCTAGGAATCAGCAAACTAAAATGGACTGGAATGGGTGAATTTAACTCAGATGACCATTATATCTACTACTGAGGGCAGGAATCCCTTAGAAGAGATGGAATAGCCATCATGGTCAACAAAAGAGTCCGAAATGCAGTACTTGGATGTAATCTCAAAGATGACAAAATAATTTCTGTTCGTTTCCAAGGCAAACCATTCAATATCACAGTAATCCAAGTCTATGCCCCAACCAGTAATGCTGAAGAAGCTGAAGTTGAACGGATCTGTGAAGACCTACCAGACCTTTTAGAATTAACACCCCGAAAAGATGTCCTTTTCATTATAGGGGACTGGAATGCAAAAGTAGGAAGTCAAGAAACACCTGGAGTAACAGGCAAATTTGGCCTTAGAATACGGAATGAAGCAGGGCAAAGGCTAATAGAGTTTTGCCAAGAGAACGCACTGGTCATAGCAAACACCCTCTTCCAACAACACAAGAGGAGACTCTACACATGGACATCACCAGATGGTCAACACAAAAATCAGACTGATTATATTCTTTGCAGCCAAAGATGGAGAAGCTCTATACAGTCAGCAAAAACAAGACCGGGAGCTGACTGTAGCTCAGATCATGAGCTCCTTATTGCCAAATTCAGACTTAAATTGAAGAAAGTAGGGAAAACCACTAGATCTTTCACATATGACCTAAGTCAAATCCCTTATGATTACACAGTGGAAGTGAGAAATAGATTTAAGGGGCTAGATCTGATAGATAGAGTGCCTGATGAACTATGGACGGACATTCGTGACATTGTACAGGAGACAGGGATCAAACCATCCCCATGGAAAACAAATGCAAAAAAGAAAAATGGCTGTCTGGGGAGGCCTTAACAAATAGCTGGGAAAAGAAGAGAAGTGAAAAGCAAAGGAGAAAAGAAAAGATATAAGCATCTGAATGCAGAGTTCCAAAGAATAGCAAGAAGAGATGAGAAAGCCTTCCTCAGCGATCAACGCAAAGAAATAGAGCAAAACAACAGAATGGGAAAGACTAGAGATCTCTTCAAGAAAATTAGAGATACCAAGGGAACATTTTGTGCAAAGATGGGCTCGATAAAGGACAGAAATGTTATGGACCTCCTAACAGAAGCAGAAGATATTAAAAAGAGGTGGCAGGAATACACAGAAGAACTGTACAAAAAAGATCTTCACGACCAAGATAATCACAATGGTGTGATCACTCACCTAGAGCCATACATCCTGGAATGTGAAGTCAAGTGGCCCTTAGAAAGCATCACTATGAACAAAGCTAGTGGAGGTGATGGAATTCCAGTTGAGCTCTTTCAAATCCTGAAAGATGATGCTGTGAAGGTGCTGTGCTCAATATGCCAGCAAATTTGGAAAACTCAGCAATGGCCACAGGACTGGAAAAGGTCAGTTTTCATTCCAATCCCAAAGAAAGGCAATGCCAAAGAATGCTCAAACTACCGCACAATTGCACTCATCTCACACGCTAGTAAAGTAATGCTCAAAATTGTCCAAGCCAGGCTTCAGCAATACGTGAACCGTGAACTTCCAGATGTTCCAGCTGGTTTTAGAAAAGGCAGAGGAACCAGAGATCAAACTTCCAACATCCACTGGATCATCGAAAAAGCAAGAGAGTTCCAGAAAAACATCTATTTCTGCTTTGTTGACTATGCCAAAGCCTTTGACTGTGTGGATCACAATAAACTGTGGAAAATTCTGAAAGAGATGGGAATACCAGACCACCTGACCTGCCTCTTGAGAAACCTATATGCAAGTCAGGAAGCAACAGTTAGAACTGGACATGGAACAACAGACTTGTTCCAAATAGGAAAAGGAGTACGTCAAGGCTGCTTGTCGTACTTGTCACCCTGCTTATTTAACTTATATGCAGAGTACATCATGAGAAACGCTGGGCTGGAAGAAGCACAAGCTGGAATCAAGATTGCCAGGAGAAATATCAATAACCTCAGATATGCAGATGACACCAGCCTTATGGCAGAAAGTGAAGAGGAACTAAAAAGCCTCTTGATGAAAGTGAAAGAGGGGAAGTGAAGAAGTTGGCTTAAAGCTCAACATTCAGAAAACAAAGATCATGGCATCTGGTCCCATCACTTCATGGGAAATTGATGGGGAAACAGTGGAAACAGTGTCAGAGTTCATATTTTGGGGGCTCCAAAATCATTGCAGATGGTGATTGCAGCCATGAAATTAAAAGACGCTTACTCCTTAGAAGGAAAGTTATGACCAACCTAGACAGCATATTCAAAAGCAGAGACATTACTTGGCCAACAAAGGTCCATCTAGCCAAGGCTATGGTTTTTCCAGTGGTCATGTATGGATGTGAGAGTTGGACTGTGAAGAAAGCTGAGTGCCAAAGAATTGATACTTTTGAACTGTGGTATTGGAGAAGACTCTTGAGAGTCCCTTGGACTGCAAGGAGATCCAACCATTCCATTCTGAAGGAGATCAGCCCTGGGATTTCTTTGGAAGGAATGATGCTAAAGCTGAAACTCGAGTACTTTGGCCACCTGATGCGAAGAGTTGACTCGTTGGAAAAGACTCTGATGCTGGGAGGGATTGGGGGCAGGAAAAGGGGACGACAGAGGGTGAGATGGCTGGATGGCATTACCGACTCAATGGACGTGGGTTTGAGTGAACTCGGGGAGTTGTTGATGGACAGGGAGGCCTGGCGTGCTGCAATTCATGGGGTCGCAAAGAGTCAGAGACGACTGAGCGACTGAAGTGAACTGAACTGAACAGGGCCAGTCCATGGGGTTGCTAAGAGTTGGACACAATTAATGACTTCACTTTCACTTTTCACTTTCATGCATTGGAGAAGGAAATGGCAACCCACTCCAGTGTTCTTGCCTGGAAAATCCCAGGGACGGGGGAGCCTGGTGGGCTGCCGTCTATTGGGTTGCACAGAGTCGGACACGACTGAAGCGACTTAGCAGCAGCAGCAACAGGGCCCTTTGTGGGCTGACAAAGGGCCCTGTTAAGAATACCCATAAGCCTCTGGACCACCTGTCTTACCGTTGGTCATGGTCAGGGAAATGGCTCTCCCTTGCTGCTTCTTCCCATATCTAAAGTTACACTGTTACAATCACTGATCTTTTACACTTGATCTTAGCCAAAAGGCTGAGAAGCCATTCACTAATCTTTTAGAATCATCTATAAGATCAATTGTTTCAAGTTGTTTCAGTTCAGTCCAGTTCAGTCACTCAGTGGTGCCAACTCTCTGCGACCCCCTGAATCGCAGCACGCCAGGGCTCCCTGTCCATCACCAACTCCCAGAGTTCACTCAGACTCACGTACATCGAGTCACTGATGCCATCCAGCCATCTCAATCTCTGTCATCCCCTTCTCCTCCTGCCTCCAATCCCTCCCAGCATCAGAATCTTTTCCAATGAGTCAGCTCTTCGCATGAGGTGGCCAAAGTACTGGAGTTTCAGCTTAGCATCATTCCCTCCAAAGAAATCCCAGGGCTGATCTCCTTTAGGATGGACTGGTTGGATCTCCTTGTAGTCCAAGGGACTCTCAAGAGTCTTCTCCAACACCACAGTTCAAAAGCATCAATTCTTCGGCACTCAGCCTTCTTCACAGTCCAACTCTCACATCCATACATGACCACTGGAAAAACCATAGCCTTGACTAGACGGACCTTTGTTGGCCAAGCAATGTCTCTGCTTTTCAATATGCTATCTAGGTTGGTCATAACTTTTCTTCCAAGGAGTAAGTGTCTTTTAATTTCATGGCTGCAATCACCATCTGCAGTGATTTTGGAGCCCCCAAAAATAAAGTCTGACACTGTTTCCCCATCAATTTCCCATGAAGTGATGGGACCAGATGCCATGATCTTTGTTTTCTGAATGTTGAGCTTTAAGCCAACTTTTTCACTCTCCTCTTTCACTTTCATCAAGAGGCTTTTTAGTTCCTCTTCACTTTCTGCCATAAGGCTGGTGTCATCTGCATATCTGAGGTTATTGATATTTCTCCTGGCAATCTTGATTCCAGCTTGTGTTTCTTCCAGCCCAGCGTTTCTCATGATATACTCTGCATATAAGTTAAATAAGCAGGGTGACAATATACAGCCTTGATGTACTCCTTTTCCTATTTGGAACCAGTCTGTTGTTGTAATTAATTTTATCTGAGGCACAGTCACACATCCGGTAATGCAAGAAACCTCAAGCTGTTTAATTGTCATTAATTTTATCCGAGGTTCAGTCACAGGTCTGGTAATGCAAGAAACCTCAATCTCATAAAATAGGCAGAATAGAAGTAATATATCTAGTAACATTAGTAAGGTGCAGCCCAATACCACCTTAAGATATCTACATCCTGAGTCCTCACGGATTGAGAAAGGAATGTCATTATCTCAGGAGTTTCATGGCCAGTGGCAGGAGAAAAATTGATCTTTATGGTTGAGCAGGTATTTCTGCCCCTGAGGAGGTCTGGTTAATGCATAATGCAGATACATAATGCATACTAGAGGACCATCAGGGAAGTCCTCTGAATGTATTTTTATATTCTCCTACAACTTGATTTTCTAATCCCCTTCTACTTGCTTGCCTCCCTTAAGGTGGTGTCTGCCCTCACCCCTCCCCCTTTTATTTTTTCCGGGATCCTAGTTCCTACTGGACTGCCAGGGAATACCCTTCCATTTCTTTTTATCCAGCACAACTCTCTTGAATAGGGAGATATGCCCCTCTCCACCACCATCCCACTAGACGTTCCGGTTCTTTCAAGGTTTGCACCGAAATGCTGTTGCAGTGAACTTGCTTGTTTGTGTCTTTTTGGGTTCTTGGGTTTCTCTAGAAAAAGCTACCCAGAAATGGAAGTACTAGATCAAAGAGAATGCCTATTGCCGATTATAACATTCCCTACACCTTTGCCAATACCAGACAGTATCAGTCCTGAAGCCAGTTGGATGGTTAAAGAAATGACAGATGGGACAGGAGGAGAACGCACGAGATAAGCCTGAAGCGGTGGTGATAAATTGCAAGAAGAGCCGGGAGAGGCGTTCTTGAACACCCCTTCCCACGAAGGGAACAACTCACCAGCCCGCACTTCGACTTCCGCCGCAAACCAGCGCGCGAGGACGGCTGCCGCGTGCCCGCCGCAGGGGCGTGTCCTGCGCAGGCCCCGCCCCCTCTGCGTGCGCACGTCGGGCTGCTCGCTAGGCTGCGGCGGTCGCGGCGCCGGAGCGAGTCGCTTCCTGACGCGCGGACGCGGTGCTGACGGACGCCGGAGCGGACCCGCGGCGGGTGAGTGTCGGTGCCCTGCCGGGCCTCTCTCGGGGCTCCTCCGCGAGCCTGGCCACCTCCGGCTGTCGGGAACTCGGCTCGGCCGACACGGCCCGCTGCTCCCCGGCTCCCGCCTGAGGCAGCCCGGACGGGCCGGGGCGAGGGGCGGCTGGGAGGCGGCGAGCGGGGCTGCCGGGGGCCAGGAGGGAGGACCTCGCTTCCCAGACGGCGTTTCGGAGGCCCGGGGAGGCCTGCGCCGCTCGTTCGCGTCGGTCCGCCTGGGGCACACCCCCTGCCGGCGTCTCCTGCGCCCCACAGGAGGTGACCCGACCTCCGGGGCGCCGCGGGAGGACTTGGCGTTCCCGCCGGGCCTGCAGCCTCTGGCCGCCCAGCCAGCACGTCGGTCCACTTTGGGCCGGCGAGGACCTAGACCTAGCCTGGCGTCCGGGAGTCGAGAGTCGTACCCGGGCTGTTGGCGCGCCCGGGCTCTGACCTTCCTCCTCCTGACTCACCTCTGTCTGAAGGGCCCTTTGAGTCACTGTCGTGACTTCCCTAATGACCCGCGGCCTCCAGGTTGCAAGGGACTAACGTCAGGGGCAGCTGGTTGGTCTGGCAGGGAGTTTACCTGTCACCTCACAAGCGCGGTGCCCTCGGTGTGTTAATTGCCGTGTAAAAGCTGCCAGGACCGCCTTGCACAGTCTTAGCACAAGGCCTGTCAGCGTCTTGTCATTTTAATGACTTCTGGTGAACTGGTTGCTGTGGCCTGTGGCTGTTCATCCTTATTATATTGTATCATTGGCTTCCATGACCCGCACCAGGTGGAGCATGGTTGAAAAAAGAGAGACATCCTATAGTGCTCTAGAGCTCAGGAAGCCCTCTCACTCCGTTCAGTTCAGTCGCTCAGTCGTGTCCGACTCTTTGCGACCCCATGAATTGCAGCAAGCCAGGCCTCCCTGTCCATCACCAACTCCCGGAGTTCACCCGCACTCATGTCCATCGAGTCGGTGATGCCATCCAGCCATCTCATCCTCTGTCGTCCTCTTCTCACTCTCAGCCCCTAACAAAACCTTGTGAGTTGATAGTTTTCCCACTTGTGAAATGGGGTTAACGATGAATGGAATTAAGAAGCTTAACTTGCCTCCCACAATCAGAAAAAGGGCATAGGTGGTCTTGTACCCAGTTGTCTGCCCCCAGATCCCATGCTTTTTCCTAGAGTGGAAATGGATTTATGTTATTTAAACTAGACAGTCTTCTCTCTCCCCCTAAACTGTCCTCCCAAGTAGAAGGAAACAGGAACTCACTGTTTTTATGGATTTGAATTTCTGTTATGGCATTAACTAGGGTATTTTGATTAAAATTTTAACTGCCACATTAACATTTTTAGTTTTTCTTTTGTGAGGAGGGGGATAAGGAATATAAATGAGTAATTCTGTGCTTTATTCTTTAGCTTTTTTTTTTTTTTTTAGAGAAACATCACAAGACAAAAACATCACAAGCTGATAGTTCAGTTGGTCATTTCCAAGTTTACTTGGTGAAACTGGGAAAAGTTTTCAAATACAGTAGCTAAGCCAAAGGCTTCCCAGGTGGCTCTGTGGTAAACAATCTGCCTGCTAAGGCAGCAGATGCAGGTTCTGTCCCTAGTTCGGGAAGATTCCCTGGAGAAGGAAATGGCAACCCACTCCAGTATTTTTGCCTGGGAAAGACCATGGACAGAGGAGCGTTGGCTGGCCATAGACCATGGAGTTACAAAGAGTCAGACTCGAATGAGCAAATGAGCACTCACATAGATAAGCCAAAACACTGGTGAGGGTGTGGGGATTTGAAGGACACACTCGTTGAGTGACTTCATCTGACTGGGGATGTGAAGAGGAAGAATCTGTGATTTCCCCATTGTCTGACTGGATTTCCTTTTTTCCTTTGCCTGGGCCAGTAAGATGATAGCCTGTGGGTCTCCAGAGTCAGGAGTATGAGCTACTCCAGAAATGACAATGCCAAGGATAAGATGAAATACAGAAAGTAAAGTATTCATCACCATTGGTTTATGCTCGTTGAGTCTGTCAAAAAGCAAAACAGCCAGGGCCTTTGGCTACCTTGATTTTTTGGTTTCTTTGGAAAAGCTGACTCTCTTCAGAGAACAGCTGGGCTGTGTATCAGGTTTGCAGCAAAAACCAAAATATCATCCTTCTAGGAGGAAGGCATTTTGAATATTGGAATTATATATTTCAGCATAGTTCCCTGACCAGGATTGGAACCCATGCCCTCAACTGTGAAATTGTGGTGTCCTAATCATTGGACCACCAGGAAATTTTCCAGTATAAAATTTAGAATTTAGCTATAACTCCTTGGAGAGAAAAGATGAAAACTTTGAACCATAAATTACCTCCTTGTTTATTACTGGCCATAGTTAACTAAAAAAATTTTAAGTACACACTTAATTCAGTCTCTTATTCTGATAGTACTTAATGGGAGAATTGAGAGATCTGAGTCACATCTCCTTTTGTATTGAACACAGTGAAGGTTATTTGCTTTTTAACTTTATTATATCTGTTAGGTTTGTCTGTGTAAAAGCAGATGATGAAAACTGTCTTTTGTTGTAACCTGAATAATCTCTCAGGATATTTTTGCCCTGCTGAGAAGCAGTGCCATTACCAATTAATTCTTGCCAACAGTGAAGGAGGGGTGCATATCTTTAATTGGAACAATTAATACAACTGCTTATACTGGGATCTTTCTGTTTTTTATCGTGAAGATATTTCACTCTGGTGACCATTTAGGTGCTCTCTGATGTTGTTGACTCCAGTTTGGTTTACTTTTTCATATTGACTTTGTTTATTTACCATAAAATGTCTCCCATTATATTACACATTGTAGAGCCAGTGAAATTTAGCAGTATTGTTGATGGTCTGGTCTAACAGTGTTATATATGTTTACAGAATATGCATTACATGTATTCATAAATCCTTTCTATATGATCAGCTTCTTTCTGTTTAAGAAGAATAATGGTTTTGGAATTCACTGTAGATACTTTAGAGGTGCATAGCTATTGTAAAGGGAGTTCATTTACAATCAGTCCATTAGAGGACTGCATCTTAATTGTGATCTTGGCTGACTGCAGTGGAGCAAAGGACGCTTTCTGGGTCATCATATCAACCACATCTATAGTCAGACCTTCCTTACAAGATAACATTCTGAACCTTAACCAGGCGTTTCAAAACAGCAGTTAAATTCATGAGGCTCTTTTCAGTGAGCAGGTTTTAATGTCACTTTGATGTAATTTTAGAAGGCTTTTAGCAAACATGCATTTTCCTATGTGATAGTTTTTTTAAGCAAATATTTTAATAGTAATTCAAAGGCTGCTTTGTCAGTTTGTTGTTGAGTCACTAAGTCGTGTCTGACTCTTTGGGACCCCATGGATTGCAACATGCCAGGCTTCCCTGTTCTTCACTATCTCCTAGAATTTGCTCAAACTCATGTCGATCAAGTTGGTGATGCCATCCAACCATCTCATCCTCTGTTGCCCCCTTCTCCTCCTTCCCTCAGACTTTCCCAGCATCAGGGTCTTTGCCAGTGAATCAGCCTTGCATCAGGGTGGCCAGAGTATTGGAGCTTCAGCATCAGTCCTTCCAGTAAATAGTTGGCTTATGGAATAGGATTTGCATCAGAATTGTGTGTCTTCTTGCATTCATTGAGGAGGGTTCTTTTTTCAAATATGTGCTTAAGCATCTCTCTGTGAAAGTCTACAGATACACTGATTTTTTGTTTGCACTTCAAAATGATTAAATTGTTAGGTACAAAACTGAGCTGATTAATCAGTTTGTAACCATTGTTTTCACTCATAAACAGCTATTCAGCACTAGATAATGTTTTACATATGCATGTATGTTTTCCAAATACATACATGTTAATTTATATTAAATTAATATACATACATGTTAATTTACATAAAGACTGATGCTGGGAGGGATTGTGGGCAGGAGGAGAAGAGGGCAACAGAGGATGAGATGGCTGGATGGCATCACCGACTCGATGGACATGAGTCTGAGTGAACTCCAGGAGATGGTGATGAACAGGGAGGCCTGGCGTGCTGCAGTTCATGGGGTCGCAAAGAGTCGGACACGACTGAGCGACTGAACTGACTGGCTGACTGACTAATTTATATTAGAAAGAGTGACAAATAAATGGTTCATTTCTCCCCCAAAGGAAACTGTGGAGTATTTTTGATTATGAGAAAAATGTTTGAACCCCTTGATCTACAGTTTCTGTGTCTGAAAGATGAAGTTAATACTTGATGAGCCTTCAAGTCTTGGGTGCCTAGAATGCTGCTCTTCAATCTAAGGGGTTTCCAAACCTTTCTGTTTCACTAAGTTAGGGGTTGGGAAGTTGTGTGTTTAAAATTTCCCTCGTGCTTATTGTTTGGGGCCTCCCTGGACATAAGAGAAAGCAGACTGGCAGGAAGGCAGAGAAGTAGTGACAGGAAAGGATGGATTGCTGCACACAGTGCCTGCCATCTGCTGTTCTGCCAGAGGCCCAGCAAGTGGGTACTGTCTCCTCTCTGTTGTTGTTGTTTAGTTGCTAAGCTGTTTACAACTTTTTGCGACCCGATGGATGGTAGCCTGCCAGGCTCCTCTGTCTGTGGGATTTCCCAGGCATGAATACTGGATTTCCTTCTCCAGGGGACAACAAGAGCAACACACGAATAGATTTGTTCCTTCCCAGGAATATCGGTAAGTCTAATTATTGACATAGTTTTCAGTAACTTTAAAAGGGCTTTGGGGAAGAATGGCCTAAAGAGACAAGTGTCTAGCACCCTGCCAGCCTGACTTTTGCTAAATACCCTCAGCTTCCAACCTTTCTCCCAGCGAGCTCTCTCAGTCTTGGAAGCCTCACATTTCACTGTCTTGTATTATATTCAGTTCCACGATTACCTGAGGGCTGTGGGAAGCTGCTGGCATGATTAGAACAATCTGCCATCATGCTTTTATTTAATCTAGTTGGCTGGCCTGCCTCATCAGTCACTGAGGTGATCCTGTTTATTATGACAAACACTGGGACCCATAGTCTGAACATACAGGTATACTGAAGGAGTTAGTGAGATAGGATATTTGAGTCAGAACAGTCCTGGAAAATCTGGAACATAAAGCTCTATCTTTAACACCATTGTCTGTACTGCACAATTAGCATTTATAGTAAAATACACCTGTTCTATTAGTTGTCTTTCTGTTTCTCTTTTCTCTCTCTCTATTGAAAGCTGCTTAAAATCCCCAACAAGCTCTTAGGCCTCTTTGTAGTCAAGGAGCCCCATGAGTATTATAAGTGTTTGTGGATGATAACATGGCATGTCACATGCCCAAGCGTGCTCATCCCTTCCTTAGTACTGCATCTGCTGTTCTCTCTGGCAAGACCACTTGGAGCTGCTGCAGAGGAACTGTTGTCATCTGAAACTATTTCCAGAGCAGCTTGAGGGAGGGCTGGCAGAGGAAGGGGAAGGATCAGTGAGCAGAACTGAGTTAGAGTGTGAGGGGGTTCTGGGTAGCAGTGTTTGAAGGTGATGAGAAAAGCAAAGATAGTGAAGTGACATTACACCTTTGCTCCTTCAGTTTTCTAGGAGACAAGGGGAGGGTCAGTCTTTCTCTTTGTTTAGTAATCTCAGGTGTCCTACTAATTAGAAAATAACTGGCCACCTTATGCGAAGAGTTGACTCATTGGAAAAGACCCTGATGCTGGGAGGGATTGGGGGCAGGAGGAGAAGGGGACGACAGAGGATGAGATGGCTGGATGGCATTGCCGACTCAATGGACACGAGTTTGGGTAAACTCTGGGAGTTGGTGATGGACAGGGAGGCCTGGCGTGCTGTGATTCATGGGGTCGCAGAGAGTCGGACACGACTGAGCGACTGAACTGATTCCTCTTCCACACTTGGGTTTTTGTCAGCCTCAGAGAAATCTCTTAAGTGTCTGTGCTCAGTGTCATGTTTGTCTTGCTTTGTAACACTTTTTGTGTTTGCAGAAAGTCTTACTGGTGCACCCAAAAGGAACAGTGAGATGATTGGCTGCTCTGGGTTATGCTTTCTTCCCTTTTGCATGTGACTTTTCTGGGACACATGCCCAGATTTAAAGTCAATACGTTCAAGTTCAAATGCCTACAGGTAGAAGGACAGAGAAGCAGTGCACTCTGCCCACTTGGCACACTTGTATTGCCTCTGTAGTGTGCACTGAGAGGGCTACAAAAACAACAAACCCATGGTCCTTGTTCACCAAGAATTGGCAGTCATCTTGAGGAGGCGCCAGACAAAATTCACTTTGTAAGGTTTGTGATTGTTGTTTTGACACTCAATATTCTGGGAGGTCAGGGAAGTGAAGAACTGAGAAATGGAAAAGACAGTCATTTGAACTGAATCCACTGGGTTGCCTAAAAGACAGCAGGAACAGAAGAGAATGAATGAGCATTAGTGAATGAGCATTCAGGGAGTTACTGGAAACATGTCACCCACAAAAAGAATGTCTTTTATTAAAGGCTCGTCTAGAACAGGGATTCCTGAACTTGAGGGGCCTACAGGTGCTCTGGAATGGCATAGGTAACATGTATTTATTTATTAAGGAGTCTGTTCTCTCCAAATTTATCTCTTTTGTATCTGCATAAGTTCAACACAGGAGGTATTAGGCACATGAGGCAACTTTTTTTTAACTTGTGATTGTCCTGGAGAGAAAGTCAGAAGCCTTCCTCTGATTCTCAGAAGGGTTTGCAACCCCTAAAGGGTAATGATTATTATAATCTGACAAATAGCTTTGCTACCCATCTTCACATCTCTGAATTTGTATCTTCAGATGAGGAGGTAACTGGGTGGAAGATTAGAGACAGAAACCCAAGGATTCCTTTGTAAACAACCTTCTACCCAGCACCAGGTGTCATGAGACATACCTGAGTGCTTGTGCAAAGGACAGCATGTTCCCACATACACAGTGGTCTAATCTGGTTGCCAGGCCTGGCACAGCTAAAATGCACTTACTAGCTAGTGGGGGTGATGCTCAGCTCTGCCCTCGGGGACCTTGTAGTCAAGTGCAGCTGTTTAGAGTATGTGCCTGTCCACAATAGAGTTAGAGCCAAGTAGGAATGTTGGGAACGGGGTGAGAAATCACGTGCTTTTTGGAAGGTCAGGCCATTTTTTCAGAAATGACTGGCGTTGGAAACAAGATATGAAAGAGGGAGGGAGCCCTGGGCAGGTTCAGGAGCAGTGACTGATTCAGAACCAGCTTCCCTCTGCTGCTTTGGACATATAGCCTGAAAAGACTGTCCTAGAACTGCCGTCACGTAGCACACGCGGTGGGACATGCCAACCATCTGTTTCAGAGTGAGTGCCTTAGCTCCCCAGAGCTCAGCCAGCCAAGTAGGCCAAACTTGTACCCCCGACCCCCCCCCCCCCCCCCCCCCCCCCCCCCCCCCCCCCCGCTCTAACTGTGGATGCTCCACTGTCCGTGCTTCCTGTATCAGCCTTCAGTGTAGGGTTGGGTTGGGAAAAGGCGTTAGCACGCCTCAGAGCAAGCCCTGGAGCACATGATTTTCTGCCTTTCTTGTCAGTTGCTCTCCCTATCTTGTCTACCTTTTCCCCTAGTTATTCATCCAGTATTGCCTAATCAGGTCCTTAGTCAGCAGTAGATGTTCCAGGCCATTTGAATTTCTTCTCAGTAATGATTAGCGCTTACAATGATGTTTGACCAGTTCTAGAGACCTCTTGGGAATTACAGGCACCCACTTCATGTATTTCGTGGGGGCTGCCTCATACAACAGGAAGTTGCTCAGTTATACAGTGGCAAACTGCTGTTTGTTTTTTTTAATTTTCTTTTTGGTAAACGTATTTTTGTAGCATTTTGCTTTCTCCCCTGCAGTAACCATAACAACGTAATGCCTTGATGTATTTCCTCCAAAATGTTCTAAAAATGTGGGCTTGTTAAGAGAAGCTTGACCCCCCCCCCCCTTCCCTGGAGTAACAGACCTGAGAAGAAAAGTGCTGTGAAACCCCTTCCCTAAAGCCAGCTGGGGGAATAAAGGGTTCTCAGAGGTGGACAGCTGGAAGGGCGGTGCTTTATGCCTGCATTGGTGGAGCAGTGCTGGCAAGCATTTGTTACCTAGACTATTAAAATTTTGCCTATCCATTTCTTTTTTTTACCCCCTTCTTTTTCTCCCTTCCTCACCTCCCAGCCCAGAACCTCTTTTTTTTTTTTTTTTTTAAAGTACAGCTGTGTCTGCTGCCTCACCCTACACTGCTAGCCTCCTTTTCTTTTTTAAAAATAATTTAAAAAATCTGTTCACTTTGGCTGTGCTGTCTTCACTGCTGCTTGGGCATTTCGCCAGTTGCGGTGAGCAGAGCCTGCCCTCTAGTTGCGGTGCCTCAGCTTCTCACTGCAGGGGCTTCTCTGGTTGCTGAGCACAGGCTCTCAGGCAGTTGGGCTTCAGTTGTTGCTGCGCACGGGCTCTAGGGCACAGGCTCAGTAGTTGTAATGTACGGGCTAAGTTGCTTCCAGGCATGTGGGGTTCTCCTGGATCAGGGATCAAATCTGTGTCTCTGACACTGGCAGGAAGATTCTTTACCACTGAGCCAAAAGAGAAGCCCTCCATTTCTTTCTTTTCTTTTTTTTTAAAGTAAGGCAGTTTTCTATTCTTAACCAGGCTTTCAGAGTCCTTAAAATCTAAAAGGTATGTTCTTTATAGCTGTATCTGTGGAATGTGGGCAAGGCAGTTTAAAACCATGCAGTGCAACCTTTCTTTTTCAGGCCCCCTACAAGGCCCGTGTCACCTCCCCTCCCCAACCCGCAACTGTTCATCAGTAGAAATTTTTGTGGTAAATGTGGTGCTCAAAGATACTCACTAGCCAGCCAATTTTCTTATGTCTGGGATTCACTTTTAAATGTTCTCTTTGTCATCTGCTTTTGAGAATACCTCGATTTTGAGAATATCTCGTATTCTGGAAATCATCCAGTCACTCAGCAAACCCTGATTAGGTAGGTACCCTGTGTTGAAGTAAGACACAAAGATAAATGAGCTGTAATTTGGAAAAAAGACATAGGTACAAAGAAGTGCTGCAGCAGGATACGAGTGCTGTAATAGATGATGGAAAGCTTGTTAGGTGGCTCTTAATGTGATATCAGGCCTCCAAGATCATCCAGCTCATTGTCATCTGACCTTATTTTTAGAAGCGGCACAAGTCCATTTTCGGAGGAGTATGCGAGCTGCTGTGTCTGAAACGGGTGGGGGAAGCCCATGGTCTTTCCTGCCTTTACCTTCTGTTAAATGCCATCCTCCCTGCAGCTCTCTGAGACGTGCCTCTTGTTTTATAAATGAGGCTGTTGGAGTTCCAGAGCAGTAGTGTTTGTGACAGCTCGCTGGCACAGACCTGGTATTAGAGCTTTTTAGCCTACATGTCAGTCAGACACCAGACTGATAAACGATGATTCAATTTTCTCCCAGTTCTGTGTTCTGTTCTTTCAAGAGGTCAGTGAACACATTTCTGTCAGGGGCTTCTCCTCTTCCCGGCTTTGTTAACTGAGCCTGCTTGAAAGGTTTTGCCTCCTTGTGGGCTAAATACAAATCAGTCCTCTTCCCAGGAAGATACTGTGACCCTTTTCCCTGTCATCTGTGGGCAGTGAGTGCCAAGTTGCCCCACTTACAGCCTCTTCTCTTTTCTGGTGGAAATTCAGTTTCCCAGAAATCGCTGTAAAGGATATTTGATGAAGGTGTGATGGACGGCATGAAGGTTACTGTGAAAACAAACCTCTTCTTGTCTCTCTCTAAACTGATGAAGGGATGAGAGGTTAGAGCAGGGTTTCTCAACCTTGGTGCCCTTGACATTTTAGGCTGGATAATTGGTGGTGGTGGTGGTCTGGTGTGTGTATTATGTGTGTGTGCCACACGTGTGCTTTTGCTTTCTGTGCGTTGTGGGATGTTGAACAGCATTCCTGGCCTCTATACACTAGATGCCGGTACCACAGCCCACCCTCCAGTTTTCGCAAGCAGACATCACTCTGGGCGTGACCGATGTCCCCTTGAGAACCACTGGGTGGGGATTGATTGTCAAGAGAACTAACTGCAAATGAGAGTTATGATATTTATATAAAGTCAAGTTTTCATTTACCTAAACCTTGATTTATAGTGATGAGGTGCTCTGAAGAAACGAAACAAGAACATGTCTCATCCTGGATCCTGACCCATCTATAGCATGGAGGGGCCTTCACCTAACTCAGGTTCAGAGTCCCCTGAATAGAATTTGAACTCTGGAAATCATCTTCCTTTGGGTTCTTTGCAAAACTTATTTTGCTAGATATGCCCAGGTTTTTCTGTTCCTTTTTTGGTATTAGAAATGTTACCAGAATGAAAACAGGTTCTTTATAGTGAGCATTCATCTCAGCTTGTGACCCTGGAATAGATTTGATGCTACTTACAGGACCTTTCATAGAGAAAGGGGTTTTTCCATTTCTTGACTAAAAATACTCAGAAACATTAGTTAACTTTAAGTGATACTTGCTTTAGTTTACTATTCAGCATCATACGGCAAGCTAAAAATAATAAATAAATGAAAACAGCAGTTTTATAAGTAAACTAAATAATAGACTAAAACAGCAGTTTTATGGTTATCTCACTGAATTTTCACATCTGCCATGCAGAGCTGTTATCACTACCCTTACAGATGGAGAAACTGAGATTCTGAGAGTAACTGGTCCGAGGTCCCCTGTGGGTGTGCAGCAGAACCCGGGCCTGCCCTGCGGTGCGTGACGTGAGCCTGTACCTTGACCACATGCCTGCGCTGCCTCTCGGCCTGTGTGGCAGTGGACTCTTGGCCAGTCATAGTTGAGGTCGGGTTTGTTGGGCTCCTACACATGCTAGCAAAGTAATGCTCAAAATTCTCCAAGCCAGGCTTCAATAGTACGTGAACTTCCAGATGTTCAAACTGGATTTAGAACAGGCAGAGGAACCAAAGATCAAATTGCCAACATCCTCTGGCTCATAGAAAAAGCAAGAGAGTTCCAGAAAAACATCTGCTTTATTGACTATGCCAAAGCCTTTGACTGTGTGGATCACAACAAACTGGAAAATTCTTAAAGAGATGGGAATATCAGACCACCTGACCTGCCTCCTGAGAAATCTGTATGCAGGTCAAGAAACAACAGTTAGAACTAGATATGGAACAACAGACTGGTGCCAAATTGGGAAAGGAGTACATCAAAGCTGTATATTGTCACCCTGCTTATTTAACTTATATGCAGAGTACATCATGAGAAATGCTGGACTGGATGAAGCACAAGCTGGAATCAAGATTGCCAGGAGAAATATCAATAACATCAGATATGCAGATGACATCAGCCTTATGGCAGAAAGTGAAGAGGAACTAAAGAGCCTCTTGATGAAAGTGAAAGAGGAGAGTGAAAAAGTTGGCTTAAAGCTCAGCATTCAGAAGACGAAGATCATGGCATCTGGGCCCATCACTTTGTGGCAAATAGATGGGGAAACAATGGACACAGTGGCTGACTTTATTTTTGGGGGCTCCAAAATCACTGTCAATGGTGACTGCAGCCATGAAATTAAAAGATGCTTTCTCCTTGGAAGGAAAGTTATGACCAACCCAGACAGCATATTAAAAAGCAGAGATATTACTTTACCAACAAAGGCCCATCTAGTCAATGCTATGGTTTTTTCCAGTGGTCATGTATGGATGTGAGAGTTGGACTATAAAGAAAACTGAGTGCTGAAGAATTGATGCTTTTGAGCTGTGGTGTTGGAGAAGACTCTTGAGAGTCTCTTGGACTGCAAGGAGATCCAACCAGTCCATCCTAAAGGAAATCAGTCCTGAATATTATTGGAAGGACTGATGCTGAAGCTGAAACTCCAATACTTTGGCCACCTGATGCAAAGAACTGACTCATTGGAAAAGACCCTGATGCTGGGAAAGATTGAAGGCGGGAGGAGAAGGGGACGACAGAGGATGAGATGGCTGGATGGCATCACCAACTCAATGGACATGAGTTTGAGTAAGCTCTAGGAGTTTGTGATGGACAGGGAAGCCTGGTGTGCTGCACTCCATGGGGTCACAAAGAGTCAGAAATGACTGAGCAACTGAACTGAACTGTAGGCCAGCTCTAAAGACCATCACGCAATTCAGTCATTGCCTCAGTCCCTCTGGTGTCTGGTCAGCACATTAGCATTGTGCTGTGCAGGTGGGACTTGTGTGTGTGTGGCTGCTGTTAGCCTTGTTGAGCCCATGTTCCAGAAACTTTGAGATGGAAGGATTTGGTCTCCATGTCCTTGGATGTACACTGAAATACAGATGGCTTGTGTCTGTACCTAGATACTGGTCACGTTTACACAGACGCCGAGCTACTGCCGGCAGCTGCTGTACAGGGAGACTGAGATCTGGGCAGCTTGCGCTGGTGAGGACGCTAGACCAGACAGAGCGGCGTGGTCACGTCAGGTCAGGCGCTCAGTCGTCCAACTCTGCGACCCCGTGAACCACAGCACTCCAGGCCTCCCTGTCCATCACCAACTTCTGGGGTCCACCCAAACCCATATCCATCAAGTCGGTGATGCCATCCAACCATTTCATCCTCTGTCGTCCCCTTCTCCTGCCTTCAATCTTTCCCAGCATCAGGGTCTTTTCCAGTGAGTCAGCTCTTTGCATCAGGTGGCCAAAATATTGGCATTTTAGCTTCAACATCAGTCCTTCCAATGAACATGCAGGACTGATCTCCTTTAGGATGAACTGGTTGGATCTCCTTGCAGTCCAAGGGACTCTCAAGAGTCTTCTCCAACACCACAGTTCAAAAGCATCAATTCTTCAGCGCTCAGTTTTCTTTATAGTCCAACTCTCATATCCATACATGACCACTGGAAAAACCATAGCCTTGACTAGACAGACCTTTGTTAACAAAGTAATGTCTCTGCTTTTGATTATGCTGTCTGGGTTGGTCATAACTTTCCTTCCAAGGAGTAAGTGTCTTTTAATTTCATGGCTGCAGTCACCACTGACAGTGATTTTGGAGCCCCCAAAAATAAAGTCAGCCACTGTGTCCACTGTTTCCCCATCTATTTGCCACGAAGCGATGGGACCAGATGCCATGATCTTCGTCTTCTGAATGTTGAGCTTTAAGCCAACTTTTTCACTCTCCTCTTTCACTTTCATCAAGAGGCTTTTTAGTTCTTCTTCACTTTCTGCCATAAGAGTGGTGTCATCTATGTATCTGAGGTTATTGATGTGGTATGTGCTGACCTGTTATCTCTGACCTTGGATCCTAGAAGATTTTAGCGAACAGCTGGAGTGTCTAGAAAGGGAGTTTAAGGGTGTTTTGTTAAGTAATCACTCTGCCACCTTGATTTTTCTGCCTTTCAAGTGTGGTTTTGAGGATTGTTGCAGGTGGATTGTTGTTGTTCAGTCACTGAGTCTTGTCTGACTCTTTGTGACCCCATAAACAGCACAGCAGGCTTCCCTGTCCTCACTGTCCCCCTGAGTTTTATTAACAATGAAGTCTCTGAATGTGTTGTCTTTTAAGAAAAATTTTATTGAGTTAAAGATCATCCTTGTGAGTCAGCTCTCACTCTGAGAGGCTTTTTAGAGTGGAAGGGAGGGCTGCTGACACACCTGACCGCTGATGCTTTCACATCACCTGCAATATGTTTTCTTTACCTTTCCGCTCCTGGCTACTCTTCAGGGACATTTTCATCCATGTGCGAATCAGCCCCGATACACTGAGGGAGGAAGACAGTTGTGCACCCCTATTCCTTGAGCTGTTGCCTTGTTATTAGTACAGGGAACCAGAGAGCAGAGTGGCAGCGGGCTGCCTGCTCTGGGGCCCTGACTGCTGCCCCCAGGAGGCTGGGCCTACGGGGAGCCAGGGGAAGCTGAGAAGCCTCTGCTCTCGGAGAGGCCGGTAGCTGTTGCTGCTGGTCCGCTGCCACCGCAGACGCAAGTCTGTGAGGACAGGGCAGCCTCTTGGGAGTTACCAGTTCCTGGTCAGGGCTTGTTTCTTTGCACCCACTTCACCCACCCCTCCCCTCTACTGCCAGAGTCTAGGCAGTTGTGAAAATGCCTGAGAATAATACCTAACTCTGAGGCCTGTGGAAGCATGTTAGGGTCCCAAACAGGTCCAAGGTGAGCCAGAGGAGCCGCCTCATTAGATTGACCAGTGCCTTGGCCTGTGGAGTTGCTGATTTTATAAGACCTTTACGTTGATGTATTTTCTGTCCATCATACTCCTGCTACCAAGGCAGAGTATATTTTCAGTAGACAGGAAGATTGGACTGAATAGATCTCAACATGTGGAGAACACGCTTTCAGATTCTTAAAACCAGCTCTTCTGATTCTCTGTAGTTTCTATGGTAATAGGTACTATAGAAATCTGAGGGCCTTACCTATTGTGACCTCCCCGTGGGGTCAGGATGCCTAGAGCCTCGGCTTCAGTGTCCGCCAGGAGCTGGCAGATCTGACTGCTTCCCTCCAGGCACTGAGGCAGGGCGGTGGGTGCCATCCTCCCCCTTGGGACCAGCCGTCTCCAGCCTTGGCCTGCCCTGCTAGTCAACAAAAGTAGGGCCCGCCAGAGGACAACCTTCTCGGGTTGCCCTGTAATCTGAGTGAGCCAAGGTGAGTGTGTTACGGGTGGGCGGTATAGTCTTCAAATGGGAACCTGAGCATTTACTTCTCAGAAACCATAGGATTGAGCTCACTTTTCTTACTAAGAAACAAGTATCACTCAGTGGTTTAGCCAACCCCTCCACTGTAAGCATAAGTGCACTGTAACATAACCTCAGTTTCCATGTGGCTAGTAGTCTTGTCGGTAGACACCATACTGATTTCACCTCTGTGTACCACTGAGGATTGGCTGTGGACGCAGGAGGCATCACCTTGCATTCAGAAGGACTCGAGTTTGGTTCCAGCTCGACTGTTCACTCTGAGTGACATTGGCTGTATTACTTAATTCTCTTGGTCTTAGTTCCTTCATAGTCATGGGACCCTGCTCAGAAGTGACTTAACATGGCGTGTCCACATCTGTTAGACTTTAGTCCGGTGGTCTTCCTCTGCACCGCCCTCTTCTGGGTGAACCTGAGGGCCTTTGGTCCCTGCTGGGAGGCTCCATTGAGTCTGTCTGTAGAGAGGAAAGGGCTTCCCAGGTGGCTCAGTGGCAAAAGAATCTGTCTGCCAAAGCAGTAGACACCTGAAATGACAGTTTGATCCTTGGGTCGGGAAGATCCCCTGGAGGAGGAAATGGCAACCCACTCAAGTATCCTTGCCGGCAGAATCCTATGGACAAAGGAGCCTGGCAGGCTACAGTTCATGGGGTCCCAAAGGAGTCAGCCATGATGCATGTAGAGAGGACACACGCATGTAAAGAGAAAACCACCTGGAAGGCCATAGCACTTCTAGGTTTTCCAAGGTGGAAATTCGGCAGAAGCATCCTAAGCCCCCACGGTTTCCCACCACTCCCAACACTGTTTATGTCATCATTTGTGAGAGAAGCCAAGGTCACAGGTAACAGTTGTTGCACCTGAGTGAAAGAAAATGTGGCTGACCACTTAATCCATAGGACACATGCTTTCTAGATTGTTCCAAAGTTGGAAGAATTTTTGCTTGATTGTACCTAGGGGTGACCCACAGTCTCGTCAGAACTTAGGCTGTTACAACCAGCCTTGTGGATGTCTGATGCCTAAGCTTTGTTCTTATAAAGTCCCAGCCTGACCGTTCTAGAATTCAGTCACGGCTTCAGCCCCCACCCCTCAGGTGCTTCCCATGGGACTAAAAAGCCTTGTCTTCTCAGCCCCAAGACCCAGTGACACTCAGGAAACAGAGCGGGTCTTGTAGTAGGAAGTGGCGTCTTTGGTGCCCGCAGCCAGTGGACTTGCGGCCCCTTCTCTGCTCTTTTCCATGTTTCAGGTGTCGCCGCAGTGTCTGAGTTCTTGCTCAGCTGTATTTGAACATGCTAGAGATGAGCCCACCACTCCCCAGTGGGCACAACCTGCCTGAGAAGTCTTAGACTTCCTGAGTCCAGGTTTTGAAGCTACTGAGAGACTAGTGCCCTTAGTTGCTTTCTGGTTGCTTGTTGCCAGATATGCATGTGTGTGTTGAGTAAATGTGACGCAAGAGCTTTGTGTCCTTAGACTCCTCACTTTTCCAAAATGGCTTGTCTGAACTTGCTCTTTGTCAAGAGGTTAATAGTCATCCATTCAATCAACTGTGGGATTGAATTCACCCAGTAACCAAAATGAAAGGGGTGAAGCTTGTGTATAAGAATTCCTGAGGTGTGGCAGCACCAGAGTTCAGAGACCTCGTGTCATTCATTCTATAAACTCAGAAGACCTGTAGGATGTGGTCTTCTCAGGGGTTTGGGAGGCCCCTCTTCTCAGCTGCTTTGTTGGATTAGGGCTGAGTCGGCCCTGTGCACTGCTCCCAACACCCAGCTCAGCCAGCATCCGGCAGCATCTGCAGTGAGAATTTTCCAGCTGCAGCGGTCACAGGTCTCACCTCAGAAAGAACAGAATTCCCTTTTCCTGACACCGGTAGAGGAAAAGGCCTGAGTCACAAGTCCTCACGTGTAACTGACTGCCCAGAATTACCTGTGGACACATCAGGTTTCACATTCTTCCTCAGTGTTTCAGAATCACTCACCTGCTTTCTCCAGCAACTTCTCAAGAGATCATCAACACTTTTCAGCCTCGTTAGTTTCATGAAGCGCTTGTACACATGTTAGCTCCTTTAGTCTTCACAGCACACTTGAGAATGTGGAGCAGAGAGAGTTTTGTTACCCAGTTTTATGGATGTGGAAACTCAGCTTTCAGAATGGTATGCCTTACCGCTAGCCATGGAACTACTAAACGTTCAAACTCCAGCCAAACCTTTCTAACTCTAAAGACCTCATCCTTTGGACAGGGCCCATCTTCCTTTCCCTTCCTGAAGGCGAGCTGGGTCTAGCAGTAATCAGCAGCAGGTGGGAGGCTGGAAGTGACCTCTGTAAACTGACAGGTTCACTGAGCTCCCTCCTATCCCCCAACTTCCAGCCCTCCCTGAGGTCTGGGAGCAGCGCAGGGACGGTCAAGTGGCCGTTTACTGCAGGAAGCAGGCTGCACCCCTCTTCACATCCATTTGCCAGATGGGATGCAAAACTGGCCCTCAGTGTGAGGCTTACCCCTCTCAGTACTGGATTTTAAACAGTGCTCAGGAGAGCAAGTCTGTCTCCACGGTGCATCCAGAAATAGGGCTTCTTCCACTTGTTGAGTTGCCTGGTGTCGTAGCAAGGTCTGAAAAAAGCTCACCAAAGTGTCTCGTCTCCCAGGGTAGACAAGTTAATAAGCAGCTCATTCGCAGTTTCTTCTGGCACATTGACATCTGTTGTAAAGTGGTTTCATGGTCATCATCTATTTGATCTTCATAGTAGTCTTGGAGAAGGAAATGGCACCCCACTCCAGTGTTCTTGCCTGGAGAATCCCAGGGACGGGGGAGCCTGGTGGGCTGCTGTCTCTGGGGTCGCACAGAGTCGGACACGACTGAAGCGACTTAGCAGCAGCAATAGCATTAGTCTTGTACTGAGTGCTGGGTAGGTGTTCATCCCATTTCACAGGTGAAACGTGGAGAGAGCCCGAGGTTGGGAGGCTGAGAGCTGCACGGTCCCGCCCCCGGCTTCCTCCCTCCTGCTGCCTCCACAGGAGCCCTGGCGTTGCTTGTCCCCCAGATCATGTTAGGCTTATAAGTAGCATGTTAGAATTTACTCTTCTTTCATAAATACTCAGAAAGGAATGTGTGTGATGGGTAAACAACCCGTTTCTTCATAGCTGCTGAGGCCTGCCTGATAAGAGTATGTGGCACCATTAAGAACTGACTTGGCCTGGTTTATGGGATTGTTCAACAGGAACAGAGGGGTGAAAAGCCTTCAGGGGATATAGAGCAGGAACAGCTCCTATAGCCCAGGAAAGGGAGTACCTTGGATTCCTGTTTTGTGTTTATCATCTGAAGACATTTATGGGGCACATGCTCATATTTATGTGCTGAAGACATGTGTGTTGTACTTGATCTTTGTGAGCGGTGAGGCATCATTTTTACCCGTGACCCTCCTGAATATCACAGTGTAAGTAGGTGGGGTGAGATCATAAACAGAGGTGGATGCGATGGAAGCTATTAGTTCAGCCAGAAGAGTGGAAAACACGCACGTGCACACACCCCCCCCCACATCCATGGGCTGTGGGAAGAAAGCTGCACCAGTGACTAGAGGCAGGCCTAAGACAGAAGGAGCCAAAGGCCTCCTTACCTGTGGTGCTGGCTACGAAAAGCAGCCAGAGCCCCTGAAGGGCCTGCCCTCACAGGCCTGTAGGCGAGGAGCAGCAGCCTTGCTGGGCAGAGGGGTGTGGATGTGGACTGGGCCTGGTGGAGAGGTCAGGAGCCAGTGCCCAGCCCTGATACGGGGAGAGGAGCCGGGGGCAGGGATTCCGGGGCAGACCCTGGGAGGGGAACAGTGAACTCTGGGGGAGCCGCAGGGAAAAACACAGCACTGGCCACTCAGTGAGGGTGCCAGCCCCGTTGGGGCCTGTGAGTGAGTGAGAATGGCCTTGGCCAGCTCAGAGGCACGGGAATTACAAACAAGTCTGTAGTTAGAAAAAAACGGACCACCAGAGAGAGGGGTGGAGGTGGGGAGAAGGAGAGGAGGAAGGGATGGAGTCATAGCTGAAGAAAAGTAAAACTAGATTTCACACCATTTAACTCAGAGGTGTAGTACCCAATTAAAATTTTTATTGTTTGGTATTTTAGAACTTAATCCATAACTTATTGTCACTATCTCACCACCCTCTTCGTTTAGCTAGCCTGATCAGTAGGCATTTCATTTATGCAACAGCATCCATTACAGCTCAGCTGGAGGCCCCCAGGGCGCTGGGCTGTACGTGATTTGGAACATGGTGTTGGATTCTGAGCAGCTCAGTCTGAGGGAGTCTTGCTCTGTCTTGTAGGATATGCTTCCAGCTTAACAGGGAGAAGAGGACAGTGGCCCTTGTGGCTGTGACGCCAGTTCTAGACTGGAGTGGACCCTGAGCTTCACACAGCCCTCTCGAGGCAGGCAGGGCCTGCCGTGTCCAGTGGAGGCCTCTGTGCAGGGAGGGAGCAGCCCCTCACCTTCCCTCTGGCACCGTCTTCTCTGTGCACAGGAGACCAGCACCCCCTCAGGTCATGGGCCTCCATCCTGCGCGCTGTGGCAGTTGGTGTCCGTGGATTCCAGTAGGCGGGAGAGCTATGCTGTTTCCAGCCGCCTCACTTCCCCCTCCTCCCTCTCTCGTGCTGGCCAATTCCGCAGCCTGCCCCTTTCCCCAGTTGTGGTTTCCCAGGACAAAGAAAAAGAATGGGCATGAAGAAAAGAATTGTGACAGCTGAAGTCCCCATTGTGCCTTTGAGGGAGGGATTGGGGATCACATTTCTGTCTGGCAGTCAGGCTGACTGACCTGAGTTTGCTGACGTGAGTTTGTAGAGGAGGACTTAACATCTTTGAACCTGTCTGTTCTTTAAAACGCCCTAGAGCTTGTAGAGGAGGACTTAACATCTTTGAACCTGTCTGTTCTTTAAAACGCCCTAGAGCCTTGAGTCTGTCATTCACCACGGCAGAGGCTTTGAAATGAGTGTTCTGGATCTGCTGGGCCAGGCGCACCAGAGAGCACTGGTAATCAGGACAGTGTTGCCGTTTCTCTCAGAGCAGGTGTGGGAGTGAAAACCAGTCATGATCAGTGAACGGCTAGGAGTACAGGAGTTACGAGGCCGTGGAAGCAGATTTTATAAACAGAGGGTCACGGTGTTGTCGGGAAGTAGAAGAAGAGGGCCTGACCTCTATAGATAGACGTTTCTGGAATTAGTAGGAGCACAGTGAAGGACCTGGGGACTGCTGGTGACTGGCTGGGGCAGCACAGAGGCTTACGGCTCGCCCAGTCCTGTTCCTGTTTGTCTCTGTGTCCCCCTCCCCCTTGTCCCCTGCCTGTCCCTCCCCCTTGTCCCCTGCCTGTCCCTCCCCCTTTGAAAAGAATTGAGCCACTTTGCATAGAAGGAGCCAATCGCCTAAAATGTCCAACAAACAACAAATACTTATAGTTTTCCAAAGTCCCTTCCCGCCATCACTGGTATATGTAGTTATCCATAGTCCTAGTCAGTGTTTGGGATCTTTTTTTTGTTAAGCTTTTTTTTGTTTTGATGTGGACCATTTTTAGTCTTTATTGAATTTGTTAACAATTGCTTCTGTTTTATGTTTTGGTTTTTGCCTGGGAAGTATGTGGGATCTTACCTTCCCGATTAGGGATTGAGCCCACACCTCTTGTATTGGAAAGTGAAGTCTCAGCCCCTTATTTTAAACAAAGAAGTTGATGCAGACGTTTTCATGCCTGGGTACTGCCCATCAACTTGTTGCCTCGGGGCCAGGATTCCATTGTTTGCTGCTGTTTAAGTAGCCCTGCCCTGTATTGTTAGGCTGAGTGACTTTTTTCAAATGTTATAGTATAGCTATTTATCATTTTGGTACAGATTACTTATTGTTAATACTTCTTGAAGTATATTTCCCACAGTGGACTATTTTGGGATCTTTTTGTTTTTGTCGGGTGCAGGGTGGGGCAGCTTCTTACAGATTACAAGAGATTGCAGTCTAGAAAGGTTCCATGTTCATGATTTGGCCTTTGATTTTCTAGGATTATAGCGGTTCCTGCAAAGAGAACGGATTGGAGTGTAGAAGTCAGCCTGACCAAGTTTGACCATGTAGCTTTTCAGAGAATGAAGTGAATTCTGTTTCTGACATACAAGGTGGCTCCTGAATGCCGCCACCCGGTCCCTGCCCCACCCAACCCCCCAGCCACTCCCGTGAGTATTAGTGGCCAGGCCTCCAGGCGGCCCTCTTTCTGAAACTCAGCCCGTGTGGGGTGAATATGCTAAGTGAGCCTTCCTGAGAATGTTTTCCTTCCTGCCAGATGGCACTTTCAGCCTGCATTGTGTGCGTGCTTGCTTGCTAAGTTGCTTCAGTCATGTCTGACTCTTTGCCACACCATGGACTGTAGCCCTCCAGGCTCCTTTGTCCATGGGGTTCTCCAGGCAAGAATACTGGAAGTGGGTTGCCCTCCCCTTCTCTGGGCATCTTCCTGACCCAGGGATCGAACTCACATCTCCTGTGGCTCCTGCATTGCAGGTGGGCTCTTTACCACTGAGCCAGCAGGGAAGTCCTCAGCCTGCGTTGGGGACTCAGTATAATTGCTGCTGGAATGGGATAAACTGGTATCTACCCTTCCCTCAAAGCAAAAATTTTTAACCCTGTTCTGAGTTTAGAACCTGTTGAGGTGGTGGACCGCAGAGTGTGCCTTGCTGTCTACTGGCGCCTGCTGTTGGTGGTACGCTTTACAGCATTTCCGGTGTGCCTTCTTTCCTTTGATTTGTTTTCAGCGAGTGTTTATGGAGAGCCTGTTATTCCCCAGGCCCTGGAGCTATAGCAGTGAAGCCGACAGCTGCGGCCCTGTCCCAGGGGCTAGAGTCTGGCTTCCTGGGAGTGGGGAGGCGGGAGTTCGGGGCTGTTGGGCAGGACCAGTGGAAGAGGGTGGGTGGAGGGTGTACCTGAGGAGGTACTGGCACAAATAAAGTGCTGCTGTGGGAAAAAATGCCGAGGTGGGCACTGGTAGAAGCCAGCTTTCTCTTCCTCTGTTTTGAAGAGAAGCAGAAGCCTTGTTGCTCGAGTGACTACACCTTCCAGAGTGCAGTGTCATCAAGTAGGCCAGTTAATGGTCAGATTGAGTCACTCACACCATCCCTGTGTGCACCATGGTGATCAGGTGCAGGAAGTTTACCTAAGTTACCACAATTGGTAACCTAGGCAACCGGATGACAGTTGTTCTATCTTTGCCCAATACTAGTTTTTCCTGTAAGCAGCCTGGGGCTGCAGGCCTCCGGTGCCTGGGGTGTCCTCAGCATAGCCACATACCTGCCTAGAGCCTCTGGGGCTTTATTGCAGCCTTCTCTCCTCTGGGAAGCCCAGAACTTTCTTCACAGCACTCACTCCTATCTGCAGTCTGATTGCTGAGCAGTTAGAGAAAAACTGTGGCTCCTAGGGTCCCTAAGGGAGTGGAGCGCAGATGTTCTTTCTTAAAAGTCTGGGGAATTCCCTAGCAGTCCAGTGGTTAGGACTCTGAGCTTTCACCTAGGGCCTGGGTATGATCTCTGACCAGTTAGAGCTAAGATCCCACAAGCTTCGAGCTGTGGGCAAAAAATCAGGTCAGTATGAATGACCTGGGGGAAGCTATGTGGAGCTTGCTTCAGGGTTGGCAAAGTCTACCTTGACCCCTAGGAAAGAGGACACACAGGAGGCGGCCTTTCACCATTTCTGTGGCTGTCCCGTTTCTAGCGCTGTTCATACTGTTCCGCCATCTAGAGGCACTTCCTCTCCCCAACCCCCGCTCCTGTCTGTCGTTGACAGTCTGCACCACACTGTTCACCAGTACTTTTATAGAGGAGGATATATCTGATTTGTCAGGAGAAGGTCCCATTTTCTATATTCTGCTATTTCTGTTCCCTCTTTTTTCCAGCTTTAGTGAAGTATCATTGACAATAAAATTGTAATATATTTAAAATTAAAAAATTTTTATTGCTTTAAAAAAAGCGTATCCATCACCTCACATATTTACCCTTTTAAAGAAGTGAGAACCATTCGAGATCTGTTCTCTTAGCAGATTTCAGTTATGCAGTTCAGTATTATCAACTATAGTCCATATAGTCAAAGCTAGGGTTTTTGCAGTGGTCATATACAGATGTGAGAATTGGACCATAAAGAAGACTGAGTGCCGAAGAATTGATGCTTTTGGACTGTGCTGCTAGAGAAGACTCTTGAGAGTCCCTTGGACAGCAAGGAGATCAAACCAGTCAATCCTAAAGGAAATCAACCCTGAATATTCATTGGAAGGACTGATGCTTGAAGCGCTAGTACTTTGGCCACTTCATGCGAAGAGCTGACTCATTTGAAAAGACCCTGATGCTGGGAAATATTGAAGGCAAAGAACGGGGGCAGAAGAGGGTGAGATGGTTAGATAGCATCAATGACTCAATGAACATGAATCTGAGCAAATTCTGGAAGATAGTGAAGGACAGAGGAGCCTGGAGTCTTGCATTCCATGGGGTCGCAAAGAGTAGGGCCTGACTTAGTGACTGAACAACAATTATCAACTATAGTCACCACATTTTCATTAGATTCTCAGACCTTATTCACAAAATAACTGAAAATTTGTACCATTTTACCATTTTGCTCCACTCCTAGGCAATCCCCATTCCATTGTTTTCTCTGAATTGAACCTTTTTAAAAAAAGATTGCACAGAAATAGTATCATGCCTTGTCTGGCTTATTTTACTCTCTGCTATTTTCTAAGTGTTCCTGGGACAAGTGTCCCATGATATTTACTGAGTGCTTAACACGTGGCAGGCACTGTGCTTCTGTGTTCTTACTTAATCCTTCCTGTCATTAATTCCATTGTATAAATGCTAAATCTAAAGTTGAGAGAAGTTTTAGAAAGACTGCTGAGCAAAACCAGGCCTTGTAATATCTCCAAAGATAACAAAGGAGATGTTATCTAGAGAAAACTCAGAAAGGAAATGTAGCAACATACTTAATGGTGGTTATCTGTGGGCTGAGATAGAAGTGGTTTTTTATCCTTTCAGGGATCATGATACTTTGTCCCCCTAGACACCTGTTTCTGGGCAGAGCTCAGTAACGCTCAGTAAGAAGACACTGGTTGAGGTAGAAAGTACAGGTCTCTCTCTCTTTGGCGTGATTTGGCCCCAGTGATAGTAGCTCTGGTCCTGTGTTACTGCTGGTGTTGGGGCAGCTGTGCTGCTGTTCCCAGATGGGCTTCCCCCGTCACACCATCAGATGGAGGGTGAACTTCGAGTCTTCCAGGACCAGATCTCCCGGGCTGATGAACGCAGAGGCAGTGGGCATCGACTGGCCTACGAGAGTCACTTCCTCCTGCTCGGCAGAGTCTGGAGTGGGCTGGAGGCAGTCTGCTCACGTGGTGACTCAGCGCAGCTCGTCAAGGGCCTTAGGAGCTGCTCCGAGGGGATGCTGTCTGCGCAAGGGCACCCGCCTCTAACAGGCAGGCTGGCTGGTTCCAATGCGCTCACTGCCACACTGAGAGCTGCTGAACAGCTGCTTTATTTAAGTCATATTCCTTTGTTATTTTATGTTTTAGGAAACTTTTAATTTTGATATAATCTCAAAAATACAGAAAAGTCGTAAGAATGGTACATAGAATCCTTGTGTATGTTTCATCCAGGTTTACTGTCAGCACTGACTCAAGTGCTTCACTCGTGTGTCCCCCCACGGCAGTGTATGTGCCTGTACACACACAGACACACACACACACACTCTGTCTCTGAGCCATTTGACAATAAGTTGCAGGTAATATGCCCCATTGCTTGTGACTACGCTAGTGTGTGTTTCCTAAAACAAGGACATTCTCATAAATAACCACGGTGCAGTTATAAAAATCAGTAAGTTCAGCATCAGTACAGTGCTGTTACCACTGTCCATATTCACATTCTGTCCAAAGCAGATACGGTCCGCGTGACAGCAGAGCTTCATTTTTATGAGGACTTCCCTGAGGCCTGTGGCGCCTCCTGGTGGTGGTGCTCGGGGCGAGCAGAGCCGGCGGGCGCCTGGGGAGTGCCTGCCCCGGGCGCCACATCCCCTGCTCCCGTGTCTCTGCAGGACCAGAGGCGTGAGAGCAGCCGCCATGTCAGCGGAGCTGGAGGCCTCAGAGGGGTTGGATGAGCCAGAGAGAAGGATCTCCGGGGCCCCAGAGGAGGAGAACCACACCAGGTGAGCGGTGGCGGCCGTGGTGCAGTCAGGTCGCGCTGCCGGGCCCCGGGGTGCTCCGCGCCCGCTGCCTCCTCCTCACCCTCGCCCCCGCCCCACGTAGGGAGGCAGGACAGGCACTGCTCCGAGCGAGCGCCTAGTGGTGGGATTTGATGGTGCTCCTGGCCGTTTCTTCTTCCTGGAATTCTGAGCGTTTTGTCATCTGGGTTGAGAAAGGGTAATCAGAGGCAAAGCTGGCACCTTTCCAGTGTCTCCCACCCCTCAGATGTGGGAGCAGCTCTTAACTCCAGGGCTTTCCTTATTGGGTTGGGGGCAATTCACCTGAAGCCTCCAGTCACCCAGGCCTGCTCTTCATCATTGTCAGCCTCTCCTTATAGCCCTGTCATTGGCAAAGTTCTCTTTTTACATCTTGGAATAATTGCTGAAAATAAACTGTTGGCAGCACGTGAGTGGTACGAGCCAGTCTCCTAAAGAGGCCAGCAGAGACTGGCCGTGAGAGGCCAAGCTTTCTGCACGTGAGTGGTACGAGCCAGTCTCCTAAAGAGGCCAGCAGAGACTGGCCGTGAGAGGCCAAGCTTTCCTCGCTCTGGTCGACGGCTGTGGATGGCGCAGGAGCCCCTGCCCAGCACCTGCTCTGCCTTGTCTGGCGCTGGCATCTGTCACGTAATTTTGTTCAGCAGCACAGGCCTTGGTCCTGGCTCGTGCCTCCCCAGCCTTGCTCTCACTCCCTCCTCCTGTGCCGGGTCCCAGGCTCATGTCCTCTTCAGGGGCTGTGGGTCCAAGGTGGGAGGAAGGCAGCTGGGCCACCCTAGGAGCTGCATGGTCAGTTCTTCTCAGGGGTGTGGATCCTGGGAGACACATTCCCCAAAGTCATCTGTTCCCTGAAGTCATACACTGGTAGGGTTAGCGGTGTGTGTTTCTTCAGGTGGGCACAGAAGCCAAGCATCACTCATTTGGGTGCTTCAGAGAGACCCAGGCACGATGGAGGAGTGTGTCAGAGTCATCCAGAGTGTCGCCCGAGTCCTGGGAGCAGACCCACATCTGTCTGTGCTTTGCTCCCTGCTGAGAGGCTGGAATCACGTTTCTGAGCAGCCTCTGCCTCAAGCTTGGTGAGTGGTCAGCCTGGAGTCGGAAGGCTAACTCACACATGGTCTCTCCGTAGCATGGCAGACCTTTCCGAGCTCCTGAAGGAAGGGACCAAGGAATCACATGACCGGGCGGAAAACACCCAGTTTGTCAAGGACTTCTTGAAAGGCAACATCAGGAAGGAGCTATTTAAGGTTTGTGCCCTCAGTTGTGAACTGGGTCGGGTTGGGGGCCCTTAGTCCCACAGGGCCTACCCCCCCAGCCTTCCTCCACGTGCCATGTTTTCTCAGCATCAGGCTGTGGTTTCATGTCTTAAAAGGAATAAGGTAGTAATGTAAAGGGAGTGGTCCGTGTTCCAGAGAATTCGTGTCATTCCTTTAAGAAACAAACGCTTCCTGCGCACATGAAACATCTCACTGTATGAAAGTGGGGAGTGGAGGGGGTGCTCAGGAGTGTGGGCAGTGGGCTTGGGAGTTGCTGGCCCAGGCCCTGGCCCTCTCCCATGGTCTCCCCATCACCCCTGGCAGCTGGCCACCACCGCGCTGTACTTCACGTACTCGGCCTTGGAGGAGGAGATCGACCGGAACAAGGACCACCCAGCCTTTGCCCCCTTGTACTTCCCCATGGAGCTACACCGGAAGAAGGCGCTGATCAGGGACATGGAGTATCTCTATGGCGAGCACTGGGAGGAGCAGGCGCAGTGCTCCGAGGCCACCCGGAAGTACGTGGAGCGGATCCACGAGGTGGGGCAGAACGAACCAGAGCTGCTGGTGGCCCACGCCTACACCCGCTACATGGGGGACCTCTCGGGGGGCCAGGTGCTGAAGAAGGTGGCCCAGCGGGCCCTGAAACTCCCCAGTACGGGGGAAGGGACCCAGTTCTACCTGTTTGAGAATGTGGACAACGCACAGCAGTTCAAGCAGTTGTACCGGGCCAGGATGAACGCCCTCGACCTGAACCTAGAGACCAAAGAGAAGATCGTGGAGGAGGCCAACAAGGCCTTCGAGTTCAACATGCAGGTACTGCCAGGGAGGGTGTCTGCCGGCAGGGCTGCCCCAGAGCCGCTTGAGGGGCATCAGTGCCCTCAAACAGATAGGCTGCCTGAGAGCAAGTCTAGCGACTAGACAGGCCAGTCAGGGTTCCAACCTGCTTGATCAACAGCCTGTGTGTGGTGCTTTGGGAAGGTGACATCCCGGCATGTTGAAGGGTCGGGAAGGTGGGAGCTATCTCCCTCCCTCTCACCCCAGGCTTCTGGTCTGAAGGAATGTGGAATTCCCCATTTTTAGCAAAGGTTGCTGTGAAAAGTCCTGCTTGGTAAGTTTGGGGAGAGAACCAAAGAGAGAATGATTCAGTTTACAAGTAGCTGTTAGACAGGCCCGAGTCTGGCAGGCCGGTTCTGTGTCCAGAGCCCAGGCCCTGCCCTCCGCTCCAGGGAAGTGCCGGCCTGAGCATAGGCCTGAGGGCCCCTCAGGACCAGCCAGCCCTGCCAGGGCTGCCTCCTCCCACCTTCCTGTTTCTTGCTAGAAATACCCAGCACCCACAAACAGGGACGTGCTGGGGATCCCACGGCGTGGGGGGCCAGTGCTTTCTGCTCTCCTGTCTGCCCCCTGGGGGTGTCTGCCGTGGGCTCTCAGCCTGGGCAGCACGTGTGCAGCCACACCTCCCAGAGTGCCCCCTCAGGAAGGTGTCCACCCTGTACACTCCCGTCCCTGCCTGCTCAGCCTGTCTGGGGACACAGGCTGGTGATGGCTGTTGATCCTTTGTATCTGCAGGTATTCAATGAACTGGACCAGGCTGGCTCCTTGCTAGCCAAAGAGAGCCTGGAGGACGGGCTCCCTGCGCATGACCGGCTTCCCGCGCACAGCAGACTGCCCACACAGGATGGGCTTCCTGTGCACGACGGGAAGGGAGACTTGCGGAAGTGCCCGTACTATGCTGCTCAGCTAGACAAAGGTAGGCCTCGCGTGTCCTGCGCGCCTGGGGCAGGTGTGTTGGCCCCCACTCACGGCGTGTCCCCTGGGTGCTGCCGCGCAGGTGCCCTGGAAGGCAGCAGCTGCCCCTTTGGAGCTGCCCTGGCCGTGCTGCGAAGGCCCGGCCTCCAGTTCCTGCTGGCTGCCAGCGTGGCCCTGGCTGCCGGCCTCCTGGCCTGGTACTCCATGTGAAGGACCCACCGTTCCACGCTGCACCGCCTCCCGTCCACCGGCCCGCCCCGCCTCCACCCACGACCAAACTGCCACCTCAGGTGACTTTTCTAATGCTGGCCTTGAGAAAACAAGCAACCAATAAAAGCCAGAGACTGAAGCCTTTGCCTGTCAGCATCCTGCCTGCGGGCCAAATGCTGAGCTGGGTGCAGGCCCGCCCCCCCGAGCCCCCCGGCCCTGGCAGCAGTCGCAGTCGCAGGCTGGCCTAGGCCTCCGAGACCAGCGCTGCCACCGGGGCCCCTGCACCTCTGACCCAAGGCTCGCTCACTCCCCTTCTCCTTGATGCATCCGCACCTAGGTGGGTGTCTTTCCTGTGCTGGGAGTAGACCGCCAGCAAGTTCAGGCCCCAGAGCTGTGGGAGGGTGGGGGCCTCCCCAGATGGGGCTGCTCCTTTTCTGGACTTCTGGGGGCAGGAGCCAGAAGTTGGGCTTTTGCCTCGCCTCAGGGGTCCTGGAGCTCCGTCCTGGGCAGCCAGTCCTCACACCTCAAGCAGACACCCAAGTCAGGGTCAGTTTGGCCGTGGCCTGTCTCCTCTGACCTGTGAAAATGCTTCTGCACTCAATAAAGTGGATTCTGCTAGTCGCCTCCCTCCTTTCTGGTGTGACACCATCCTTGTTGGTGCCTGGCAGCCCCTCGCTCTCCCAACACTGCCGGTCCCGGCCCAGCACCCGCCTCTCAGGGCAGTCAGTGAGCCACCTCTCAGGGACGTGGATGTCCATGTGGTCCCTCAGTTTTCTAGTTCTCAGGAGTGCTTTAGTTTTCCTTTTTTTTTTTTATACCTAAAAGAGCATGTACTTGTATTATATAATAACTGTCTAAAATAGAAATGAACTTAAATGTTTATTTAAATAGGAGTTTATTACCTGTTCTATATACTGAGAATCTGTGGAAGTGTTACTCAGAAAAGAATTAAATGGTGGGGACACTTTCCAGTAACTGACCAAGCCCACCCACCTTCACAAGTCAGATGAGGGGTGGGGGCCCAGCTGCCTGCCCACCCCAGCAGCCCGCAGACCCGACGCCTCAGCCCCGGTGGCTCTGTCCTGCTCAAGGCAGCGAGGGTACCTCCCCACAGGGTTGATGACCCTGAGCTCTGGCTGGCAGGGGTCTCCAGGTTGCAGACCCCATGGGCAGGTGTGTGGTGTGGAGACAAGTGGTATTATCAGTAAGGAAGCTTGATGGTGCAGTCACGGCTGGGCTCCAGTGGGTATAACCAGGGACTGAGACACCAGCATTGTCCCTGGGTAGTGGGTTCAGCAGAAGCACTGAGACCCTGAGGTCTTGACCCCCGCTGCCTTCCAACTACCTGCAGGCCCCCCACCCTCTTTCCCTCACAAAAGAAGGAAGCCAGGCAAGAGAGCAGAGGCCTCGGGCAGGGGAGTGAAAGGGCCAATTTAATGAGGAACTATCAACTGAGACTGGCCACGGTTCACAGTGACAGGAGGCCATGCAGTGGCTGTGCAGGACCAGCAGGGGGCGGCAGGATACAGCGGTCCACGGGAGCAAGTTCACAGACAAACCCTTCAGGAAACGGTGTGTGCTCAGGCCCAGGGCAGGGCTGGTGGCCACCAGGGCACCTCTGCCACTTGTGGCTGCTCCTTCCTTGTCCCAAGCCTGTCCCCAGTCCAGCGCCATGGCTGCTCCAGCCGGGGTGCAGGGCCCTGTGGGCACCGGGAGGAGGGCCCATGGAGAGTGCACTGCAGAGCCCAGAGTGCCCGCAAGGAAGCCCCGCTCTGTCACCTCTGGTCCCACCTGGGACGTTCCAGGCAGAGGCTGTGCCCACACGCTGCGAGGACACGGTATAGCCAGATGGCCCAGCTCCTGGGCATTCCTTCTGGCCCCAGCAAAGGCTGGGCTTCACAGAGGTGTGGCTGAAAGGGAGCTGGGCAGGGGCCATGGAGAATTGCTTCTTGGCAAGCTAGTGTCCAGTCCCTCACCCTGCAGCCTGCAGGTGTGCTGACCTCTATATACCCCAGGTGATTCCTGGGCGCAGTTAAGAATTCCTGAGTTCTGAGGGCCAGAGTCATTGCTTCTGACCATCATGCCTGCCTCTAGCATTCACAAACTCAGGCCTGCCTGGGTCCATCCGCCACTTTCAGCCCAGCAGATCAGAAATGACGGTGGCTATGGGCTCGGCCCCACTGCAGGCCCCGGTCTGGGGAACCAGCCACGGCTCTGGCTGCTTTTGGTCCCAGGGAGACTCTGGACCAAACCTGTACCTGGTACAGAAATGGAGAAGAGACCCCAGCAGGGAGGACCATGTGAGAAGACCACTCCCTCTCGTCTTCTTGATCACAAATGCCTAGCACGCCAGCAGCACGCAAGCTCAGCGCCATCCCCCACCACTCGCTGGCCCTTGGCCTGAAATCCAACAGAATTTTTGCCACAAGAGTCAGATGCTCAGGGAAGGGCAAGGCGAAGAGGACAAGACTTCCAGGGGACGGGCCAGTGGAACGGCTTCCAACCCCCAGTGGGAGCAGGGAGGTGAGCCACTGAGAGCAGGGGGCGAAGCACGGGGGGGCCAGACGGACAGCGGGGAGTCCAGGCCCAGCCCGTCAGCACAGGCGCTTGTACGTGTAGATGTAGGCCTTGCAGCTGGGGCACGTGTGCGTCACATCCTTGAAGTCGTTGATGAGGCAGGGGATCAGGCAGCAGCCCAGGTCACACCTGCATCAGGAGAGACAGGGGCCTGAAGGGCAGGGGCCGAGAGCCCAGCCCCCTGCAGGGCAGCAGAGGTGGGCACGGCGCCACCCCGTAGGTGCCTGCACCACCTACCCCATGAAGCAGCAGAAGAAGCCCAGTACGAAGTTCATCAGGCCGATCTCATAGGAGATCTTGGTGGTGATGGCCTGCTGGCAGTGGGGGCACACTGTCTGCACGGGTGCGCCCTCGAAGATCTCTCCCTGCAGCACGGTCACGGTGGTAGCAGCCCCTGAGGGGACCAGCACCGTGGCCGTGTGGCCCCCGGGGCCAGCGTAGGGCCCTGGCGGGTAGGGCCCCGGTGGGTAGTAGCCCATGGGTGGATGGGGACCCGGAGGAGGGTAGAAACCTGGAAACAGAAGACGGAGCAAAGACGGGTCACTGGCAGGCCGGCCACTGGCCCCCAGGAAAGGTGAGCACAAATCCCCGAGCCTCTAGCACCCCAGGACACAGGCCCGGGGCCCAGGCCACCATCGTCCTTCTCCCAGCCTTTCCTGGTCTCTGTTCCAGAGGACAGAGAAGCTCCCTGTGCCGTGCTCTTGGGCACCTTCCCCTGTCTGCTGTCCACCCGCAGTCAGCCCTCTGCCCTTATGTTAAACACCCACACAGATTGCCGGCTGGCAGCAGAGGCTGGCCCAGCTGCCAACGTGGGGTGCTGGGCTGGACAGGTTCCTTTCAGTCTTACCTGGAGGCATGTAGGTGCCGTCCGCGTTCACATGTGGGGGGATGAAGCCGGGCTGGGGCATCGGGTGACCGGGCGGCTCATAGGGTGGGGGGCCGATGTCTGTAGGGGGCAGCGACATGCCCGGTGGGGGCTGCATCACAGCTGGGGAGGTGCGGCCTGGACGGAGCGGGGGAGGAAGCACAGAGGCTTAGTTGTTGGAGGGGTGCAGCTCCCAGCAGCTGCAAAGGGCATGGGACCTACCTGGCGTGGGTGGAGCGCCACTTTTCTCCTCCAGAAGGGGGGCTGTGGGACCCCCAGGATAAGGAGGGGGTGGATCATTCGACATCTTTGCTGCTTCTTCTGGGCCTGGAGGAGAAACCAGGGTGCAGGCTGTGCTCCAAGCTACCCCCACCCACCCGCGACACAGGGCCTTCCGTGGCTCCTCCCATGGGCGTCCCTTGCTCTTGGCCTCAGGTCACCTTCACTCATCTCCCCACACAGGTCTCATCGCTTGGTATGGGCCGGGGCCAATCCTTTGGGAGCACAGACTCAGCTGCCCCCAGGCCCTGGAGATGCCCCAGCATTGCCAAGGTAACCCAGCCTAGAGCCACCATCCTGCAATCTCCAGAAACACGAGCCTCAGGGGTCACCCACACTTCTGTGTGGGAGCCAAGGGCAGGGGGGTGACCCGGTGAAGGGGGCGGAACCCAGCAGCTCAGGAACCTCATCTAGGGCGTCTCAAGGGCAGTCCAACTGGGTCCTGTCCGCCCCCTCCCTGAGGGGGCACCAGGCTGACCTCCGCGCCAGGGACTGCCTGTGGAGGGTCGGGCGATGCTGTACCTCTGATCCCAGGTACTCAGAGGAGACAGGCAGGTGAGGCTCCTTCCACCGCCGGCCTGGGCGAACACGCAGGGCTCTGGGAGCTGTTTCAGGGGGAGACCCACAGGCAGCGCCCTCAGCACCAGGGCAGAGCTGGCCCCAGGCACCTGGCCCCACGCAGCCGTGGTGCCATCCTGTGTCCCTACCCACGCCCAAGCTCCCCCTCCCCTCCCAACAGCTGCTGTCCCCCCAGGACCACAGCCAGTCCTCCATCCTTTCCCCACCAGCCCGGAGCAGCCCCCATACGTTCACATGCCCTGCGGGAAACAATCAAAACCGAGGGCATCTCCCCCAGCAGCAGCGCAGTGGTGTGGTCAGGGAGTGGACGTTGAGAAGGAAGGAGGCGTTGTTGGTCTTGGGACGCACTCTCCCTCATTTCCTCCGCAAAGCTCACTAAAAGCACCTGGTGCTGGAGAAGCAGGCCACCTTCCCGCCCCGGGTCTGCTCTCTGTCTCCTTTAGTAAGACACTTCCTTCAACTCCCCAACAGCATGAAAGCCCCTAAATTAGTAGCATTTTAAAGTGAGACTTTTTTTTTTTTACTGAAATAATGTGAACTAGGAAGAAGAGCCACAGGGGGTCCCCAACAAGCCTGCTGAGGGAGGAGCCTGGAGTCAGTCAGTTTAAATATTAAATGTAACAAACCAGTGGCAGGGCCAGAAGGACTGAGTCCAAGCAACAAAAGTGAAAAAAGATAAAATCAATTTCATCAAAATGTAAGACTTGTGCTTCTAAGGACACCATCAAGAAAGTGGGAAGACAGCCCACACAATATAGGAAAATTCTTTCAAATCAAGTATCCTAGGGACCTGCACCATTTAGGATACATAAAGAACTTTTCTAACTCATTAACAGAAAAGATGAGTCAGTTTTTTTAAATGGGCGAAAGGATGGGAACAGACATTTCTCCAAAAATGAACAAATGCTCAATAAGCACATGAAAAGAACCTGAACATTGTGAGTCAAAAGGCGACTGCAAATCAAAACTACAAGGTACCATTTCCTACCTATGGGATGGCTAAGATGAAAAGGACAATAATGAGTATCATGTAGAGAAACTGGAAACTCTCCTCCCCTCACTGCTGGTGTAGCTGCTCTGGAAAACCGTCCGGCAGTTCTTCAGGAGCCACCCAGCAATCCCGCTCCTAGGTATATACCCCAAAGAACTGAAAACTCATGTCCACACAAAAACCTGTGCAAGGATGTTCATAGCAGAATTACTCATAATAGCCAAAATGTGTAAACAACTCAAGTGTCTATCAACTGATCAGTGGATAAACACACTGGCCATATCTATACAGGGGAATATAATTCAGCCACGGAAAGGGACGAAGTACGGACACAGCTACAACCTAGATGACCCTTGAAAACGTGATGCTCAGTGACAGAAGCCAGACACAAAGGACCAGGTATTGTATGATTTCGTACATGAGGTAAATCCAGATAATCCACAGAGGCGGAAACCAGATTAGTGGTTTCCAGGGGCTTGGGGGGCTGGTCTATGGCCAGTATGGAATTCCTTTGGGGACGCTGTAGATGTTCTAAAACTGGAATGATGGTTGCATGATTCTGTGACTATACTAAAAACCACTGAGTTGCACACTTGAAAATTTTTCAGCTGAGCCATGATCTTAATTCTCGGACCAGGGGTTGAACCTGTTCCCCCCTGCACTTGGAGTACAGAGTTTTAACCACTGAACCGCCAGGGAAGTCCCTGAATTGCACACTTTAAATGGGGAAATCATGTGGTATGCAGATTACTGTATGTCAATAAAATTATTAAACTGAAGGAAAACACAATTGCCCAACCATACCATCCTAATGCAGCCAGTCTGCATGTCCCTGCCAGTCTGCACAGGCAGCCAGGTTTTTATATAGTTGCTGTTGTGATAAAGTTAAATCCTTTTAACATTGTGTCACATATAGCTCCTCTATCCTGTAAGAGTCCATGATCATAGATTTTAGTATTTCCAAAAAGGGGCCCATCCCTGTTTGCTTGACCAATCCCTATTAAATCATTTAGAAGGCTCCTTGTTACTGTCATAAAACAATGCAACACCTTTGACTAATGCTCTTTCCCTGTCTTGGATTATTTCCTTGGCCTAAACACGCCAGAAGTGAGATTATTAGGTCAAAAAGTATAGACATTTTACACCTTCTGTGAAGGATGATGCTGACTTACAGCGCGCACTTTGAATACTGTTAATCACTGATTTGTAATGTTAAGATGACACTTGGTTTCGTCGCACCACCCCCAGCGTCACCCAACACTGAAGCTGGGGCAGGCGCTGCCACAGGGCTCCGCTTTCCCCCTGGCCCCGCCGGCTCCTGTCTCCTCTCCCCTCCACACCCACCCTGCAGCTGCCTTTTGAAGCCATGGCAGAGCCTGGGGGGCAGGCCCCTCTGCACCTATGACCAACACAGTCTAGCACAGAATATTTCAGTCACCCTAAAGTGAGATTCCCCAGTGGCTCAGCAGGTAAAGAATCTGCCTGCGATGCTGGGGACGCATGTTCGACCCATGAGTCAAGAAGATCCTCTGGAGAAGGATACGGTAACCGGCTTCCGTATTCTTCTCTGGGAAATCCCATGGACAGAGGAGCTTGGCAGGCTACAGCAAATGGGGTCCAGAAGGGCTGGACACGACTGAGCACACGCACACACAGTGGGATGGAGCCCGTCTCCAAATCTGTCTGTCTCTGGACCTATTTCCTGCTATATCTCATCTTGCCTTCCCCAGAACAGCAGGTGCTGGGGGCCTCTGGGGTGGGACACAGGGCCAGGCACTTTCTACAGAGCCAGGTCTCCCCACACCCCTGCGTGGAGTTAAAAGCACAAGACTTCTGGCCCCGGGAGGCAGCCCTGGCGTCCTCTGCTCCAGCTCCTCCTCGTTTACTGCAGAGCACGCGGCTGTTGAGCCAGGGCCAGGGCCTGGCCAACTGGCAGCGGCCAGAGGCAGCCTGGGGTCTCCCTGAGGAAGCCGGGAGGGCCTGGGCCCGGGCCAGCAGGACGCGCTCCTCCCTGGCTCCATCGCCTGCTGGAAACTCCATTCAGTAGCCTGAGCCATCAGGACACGCACCCTGTGTGGGGAGGGTGCCAACCCTGCCTCCAGGGTCCCCACCCCACACAGCACCTGCTGAGGGAACACCAACACCATCTTCTGGAGGAAGGCTGGGAGGGCAGCGTGGGGCTGAGCCCCGTCAGCACACACACGCAGGTTCCTGGAGGACGAGGAAGGGCGTGGGGTGAGACAGAGACAAGTGGGAGGACAGCGGCAGCCAGACGGAGGACGTTCTGACAGCAGCTCCGCCAGGGCCGGCTACAACAGCCGTTCTCAAGGTTTTGGTCTCAGGACCCCTTAACCCTCAATTATTAAGGGCACCAAAAAGATTTTGTTTCTGTAGGTTATACCTATCAATACTTACCTTACTAGAAACCAAAAATGAAGAACTGTTAAAAGTATTTGTTCATTAAAAACATTAACTCATTGCATGTTAACAAAAACTTAACTACTTTCCAAAACAAGATTTAATTAAGACTGGCATTGTTTTACATTTCCGCAAACCCTTTACAAGTCTGGCTTAACATCATTTAAAAGTCTACAAATAACAAATACTGGAAAGGATGTGAAGAAAAGGGAACCCTTCCACACTGCTGGTGGGAATGTAGACTGGAGCAGCCACTACAGAACAGCAGGCAGGGTCATCAAAGAGTGAAAAGTAAAGTTGCTAAATGACCCAGCAGTCCAACTCCTGGACATATATGTGGACAAAGAAAGTGAAGTCGCTCAGTCGTGTCCGACTCTTTGCGACCCCATGGACTGTAGCCCACCAGGCTCCTCCATCCATGGAAATTCTAGGCAGCAGTACTGGAGTGGGTTGCCATTTCCTTCTCCAGGGGATCTGGGGATTGAACCCAGGTCTCCTGCATCGGGGGCAGACACTTTACAGTCTGAGCCACCAGGGAATGCCTCTTTCTTTCTTTTCTGGACAAAACTCTAATTCAAAAAGATGCATGCTCCCCCATGTTCACAGCAGCACTATTCACAACAGTCAAGACGTGGAAACACCCTAAATGTCCACCGACAGGTGGATGGACAGGATGCGGTGCATATACACAAGGGGATACTACTCGGCCACAAGAAAGAACCAAGTGGTGCGATGTGCAGCAACGTGGATGGACTGACATGGTCACCCTAAGTGCGGAAGTGAGAGAGATGGACACCATGTGGCATCTCTTACATGTGGAATCTGAGACTCGCTCAGTCGTGTCCAAACTCTTTGTGATGCCATGGGCTATACAGTCCACGGAGTTCTCCAGGCCAGAATCCTAGAGTGGGTGGCCTTTCCCTTCTCCAGGGGATCTTCCCAACCCAGGGATCGAACCCAGGTCTCCCGCACTGCAGGTGGATTCTTTCCCTGCTGAGCCACTGAGGAATCTAAAACGTGACACAAAGGAACTTACCTATGAAGCACAAGCAGATGTACAGACAGAGAGCAGACTGTGGTGCCCAGCGGGGCAGGGGAGGGGCAGGAAGGACTGAGAGCTCGGGATTAGCAGATGCAGACTCTGCGAAGGGATAAACAACAAGGGCCCACTGTACAGCAGAGGAACTATATTCAACAGCCTGTGAGAGCCAGAGAAGAATATGAAAACAATGAATATGTATGTATAACCGATTCACTGCTGTACAGCAGAAATGAACACAGTGTTATAAATCAACTATACTTCTATAAAATGAGAAAGTCTGGCTTAAGAGAGGACAGCTGAATGCCTGTATCTGCTGCTTCTCCATCCAATCTGTTGTGATGTTTTGGATGAAGTATGAGAAAAGCCAGCCTCTTACAGTAAGCAGCTGGAAAGGAGGGAGGGACTGAATAGTCTTTTCAGCTGATTGTGGATATTCTTCAACACCACACCCAAACTTGACAGTTCTTAATGGTTATCTTCAATATGGAATACGAATCTTTCACAACAAAATTTTCCCTTTTACACTGAAAACATCACTGGGCTACCTTGTATTTGGAATGGCTCTTTCACACATGGCTGGTTTTATAAGGGCACGCCTGGGTCATTTGGAAAATTCTGGCCCACATTTATGAGCCTGATTATGTAGGTCTGGCAATGTCAAGGCATCTCATATGATATGCCCCTCTCAAAAAAAAAAAAAAATCACATTGTTAGTATCACCACCAATCCCATCAGTAAAGTCTTTACTACTGGGAAGTTGTCAAGCTCACAGCAGCAAAAACAAGTTTTCCAAGATTTTAACATTTTCACTTGAAAGCTCAAATTTTATCACTGGCAACACATACAAAAACAAAAGGTCAGTTGTTTTCCTTGCAGGCTCTTTGTCGCCTGAACCCCAAGTCCAAATAACTATAGTCTGTGTGTCAGCTCTTATTTTAAGTAAATGTGGAGCTCCATGAAAACGCCAGCTGAGTAGCTGGGCTCACAGCTCCAACAGCTGCTCACGTGCTTTCCCTGAGGGACCCAGCATGCTGCACGCGCCTCCTCTCATGTCACCACACAAAACATTAACAGCGTGCGCCCAAGGGTCCAGCTAACACACTCAGTCATTTTTATTGCTTTTTCTTCAGTGAAGCCTGCAGGGAGGGACACAACCACGACAATCACTGGCACAGCGGGTACCACACCTGGCGCTAAGTCCCACTGCTGCTGTACCACCCCTTCGAATGCCAACGTGATGGTGACAGGCAGAAGAACTAATAACCTCTGAGTGTCCTTATACACAGTCCTGACCTTCAGCCCCGGAAGATCTCAGGAACCCTCCAGGCGACTGCAAGTGACCCTTCAAGAGCTGCTGGGCGAGAGGAGCCCCAAGCTGGTGAGAGGGTACCTGCAGGCAGAGCAGGTCAGGGCTCCACAGCCACAGGGACAGAGAGGGGACCGTCCCAGGGGGCCTCCGAGCGGACTGCTGTCACTCCAGGGATGTACCTGCTGCCACACGCGCCAGACTAGTTCAGACCCAGCTCTCCCACTCTGCAGCTGTGTGACCTCACTGAGCCTGTTTCCTCGTCGGTAATCACACCTACCACTCAGGGCTGGAGCAAGTTTTATAATAAAAAGTGTGTGCAAACTGCCCAGAGCAGTAGCTTGTGGCCTCACTCATGAGAACACTGAATAAATGGCCCCAGTTATTGGGGTTGATTACTATGAACAACATCCAACAGGAAGGAAAACAACACAGGCACTGCCACCTCTGCCACAGCAGGCTCTGGTCCCCCAGGATCTTGGGGACCGGTGACCCAGTCTGGCCTGAGCGCCCGGCCTGCAGAGGTCACCAGCAGGCTCTGGTCCCCCAGGATCTTGGGGACCGGTGACCCAGTCTGGCCTGAGCGCACCGGCCTGCAGAGGCCCAGCAAGTGGAGGCCGAGCTGGGGGCCCCTGAGACACCTTCTGGAAAGGAAGACAGCCCAGTAGTCCTCCTGAAGGGCCAGCTCTCTTTCCCAGCATTTGCCCTGGCACTCCACAGCTGCAGTGCCCGGGGAAGGGTACTGGGCCTGGACCCTGGTGTCCACCTGGGGCCCTGGAGGCAGCAGCTGCAGGGCCGAGTTTCCCAGAGCTGGGCCAGCCTGCCCGCTGCTCCAGGAACTCACCCCCCACCTCCCGCAGCCACGGCACCATGATGCCAGCTGGCCCCAGGGGGGCTCCTCTGTCCCCAGGAAGCAGGTTCTAGGCGGCTGGCCAGAAGGGCTTGGGGCTTTGCCGGGAAAACAGAAAGGCAGCCTTTCGCCTTGTCTTCAGCTCCTGTCTGCTGAACCAAGGAGGCGCCCACTGCTCTGGGAGGGGTGGGGGGTCCTGGGGTCCACCAGAGGACGGAAGCACTCAGGCCCTGTGAGCAAGCAGAACTTCCTGGAGGCCCGACCCCCACCGCCCACACCCCCCACCCTCTTGGAGGCGTCCCTCTGCCCGAGGGCTGCTCACCAGGGATGGTCACTGGCTCCCCGGGCAACGCCACGTAACCCTCCTGTTCTCGCAAGTCCCCAGGGGCGGGCTGAAGGACAGTCTGTGTGATGGCCACTTAACAGAAGCCGCTGGAGTGGACGGTCCTTCTTTTGGGAATAACCAGCGTCTGCTGGTGCTGACTGCCGTGTAGCACCTACTTCGTGCTGGGCACAGGCTGGGAAGTGGCAGGGAGAGAGAGGCTTGGTCCTGCCTTCCAGAAGCTCACAACTGAGTTGGGGAGACCAGAGTCAAAGACACACCCCAAACCCCAACCCCAAGGACACAGCGAGACCAGTGGTACATGAGAAAGTACGCCATCAAAGTACAGGCAGACCAGACCCGTTCCAGGGGTCAGGGGACATCTCTCCAAGCAAGCCAGGCGGGGGGAGGAGGTGGGGTCAATGCAGGCTGAGGGGGAGGGCAGGGACAGCGGCAGGACAGAGTCACAGGCCTCAGTAAGGAGGCTGTGCCCGGGGTGGACAGCCAGACAGCAGCCTGGAGCTGTCGAGTCTCAGGGCGGCCTCAGAGGCACAGGGCCGGGGGCTTCCCTGCAGCACTCAGACCTGGGAGCCCCCGGAGGACCAGGGCAGTGGTACCTGTGTGAAGATGCTCTCAGCCCGTCTAACAGCGGGTGCCCACATGACTCGGTTCTAGCCAATGAGTCACACAGGTGACAGACATTGTTGGAAGGTGCCGAAAGGGAGCCGCCTCACCTGGAGAGGGACCCCGTGTCCTCGGGCCCTCCTCCTGCCTGCCGCCAGGAGGCTGAAGGCTACCGCCCCACAGCCACGCTGACCACGAGATGACCTCGGGAATGGAAGCCGTGCAGAGGACAACTGAAGGCGCCCGGGCCCCGGATGACCATGGAGACACCCTCCCAGCGCTGACCACCTCCCCTACCCTGCAGTGAGAAACAAGCTCACTTGTTTTCACCAGTTATTTTGGGTTTCTGAGTAAATGCAGCCAGACCCAACCTCAGTATCTAAGGGAAACAGAGAAGCTGGTTTACAGCAATTCTCAACCCACAGCAGCCAGAATCTACTGATTCTGACTGGTACGTTTCCAGTTGATTATTTTAACAAGGAAGGAAAACAAGTACTATTAACAATAAACAGTGCTCACTGGGCCTGAGGCTTTGTAAACAAGAGGTCCCTCCTGAAAAGCTCCCACAAGGACTTTCGGAGGCCTTGGCTTCCTCTAGCCCACAAGTTCAGCACCGGTGGGACTGGAAGTCCTGGTCTCTGCCCCTTTTCCATTGTCCGTCCTGCTAGAGGCAGGAGCCCAGACAGCATCACTGGTGGCTGCGAACCATTTCTTCATCTTTACACTTGAACATGGGTGTATCTGATGCCTTGGGAATTCTAAACATTTCAAAATGGGCTAAAGACACGGAAAGGACCAGAAAGCAGATCTTGTTTTCCCATCTGGCTGTGCTCCTCTCACCAGCCCCACACGCTCCTCTGGGATGAATATCACAGCTCCATGGAACTGATACATCAGCCTAAGCCAATGGCCCCAAATACCACAGCCTGGGCCCTTCCCCAGGGAGGCTGGAGCCCTGATGGCACAGGTCAGGCTGAAAGTGGAGACACCTCGCCTGCTAGTGCCCAGGCGTCTAGCCACCTGATACTTCAGAGTCTCAGTCTTCCCATCTGTGAAATGGCAGCAGCCGCCCCAGACCCACAGGGTTGTGTCAGTGAGGTTGTGATGAGAAGAGCAGGCAGTACTGTGTTCCACAAACACAGACAATGCTTTACATACATACAAACAGCTGTATTTATGGAGCCTCAACAGAGCGTGGGAAAGGAAGTATACAATGAAACAGAAAAGAGAGAATATGCTGGTTGCTTTTCATCGGAAGGAAAATCAAACGGCAGACAGGACTCCAAGAATGGTCTGGGCTAAAACAGCTGTAAGACTTCTAGGAACCGTCATGATGACGACAATAACGAGCACAGGGTGTCCGCCACACTGAAGCTGGCTGGAGCCGAGGCAAACAAGTCTGACCCCACAGGACAGAGGCACGGGCACCTGGGCCCCGCAGATTGGGCGGGTGCACATAGCTTTTCTGGAGGACAACCCCACTGCCTGTGCCTTCTCCCACATTCAGTCCATTTCGAGGCACTTGTCCTTGAGGCACACGCACGGAGGGGCTGTCCCCTACTCATGCGCTGGAGTCTCTCCGTCAGTTTTGTAGGGATTTGGTAACACCGGTCAGTTCTCTGTGCCAAGTCCCTTCACACTGCTCTAGTAAAACCGAGGGGATCCAGACCCGTGAAGCTGGGACATGAAGACCACCAGGGTAGTTCCAGGTGGCACTGGTGGTAAAGAATCCGCCTGCCAAGGGACTTCCCTGGCGACCCAGGGGTTAAGACTCCACGCTCCCAATGTAGGCGACACGAGTTCGATCCATGGTCTGGGAACTAAGATCCCACATGGTGCACAGTGAGGCCAAGCACCTGCCTCCCAACGCAGGAGATGTAAGAGATGTGCATTTGATCCTGGGTGGGGAAGGTCCCCTGGAGGAGGGCGTGGCAACCCACTCCAGTATTCCTGCCTGCAGAATCCCAAGTCAGAGGAGCCTGGCGGGCTACAGATAGTTCCAGCCTTGGATACCTCTCCTGGAGAGCCAGCAGAAGGTCACCTGGCAGAGGCAGCGGGTGAGAAAATCCCAACAGACAGACGCATGAGCAAACTGAGACAGGGCTTGCCCGAGACACGAGCTGGAGAGATCTCCTCCTGCCCCCGAGCCCCCCACCCCGGCAGGACCAGGCTCAGGAGCTCGGTTTCTGCTTCTACCGCTGGCACAGAGGAGGAAGTACAGACAGGAGAGAACACGAAGCCAGGGCCAAAAACAGATGCAGCTGCAACCACGACTGAATAAACAGGACAGCCGCACCTGCTGGACAGGCAGGGCTCGGTAACCAGAAGGCAGACTAATTTTAGAAATGCGATGAGTCTAAAGAACCAACGCTTAGGCAATCAGAGTGGAACCCTGAAAAGACGAAGTCCTTACCTCTGCTTTTGTTGAGCCGACATGAAATGGAAGGCAGCTCTGTGCCCCACTATACCACCACGGCGAGCTGACGCAAAATGGACAGCCTTGCAGTTGACTCTAGTTTAATTGGTTACCTCAGATCAAGACACCCAGCCCAATCCAGGAAAAAGGTTCTAGGCCCTGAAGTGCACCCCAGCCACATGGCCACTACAAGGTCCCCCGGCTGTAAGAGTCTTATTTTGGACACAAACGCCTGCTGGCCTCACCAGCCCAGGCGAGGAGCTCAGCCAGGCCTTGCCCAGGTCCCCCAGTTCCGTCGGGGAGGAGTGGATCTCTATACTCCCGAGAGAAGGCTTTGCCTTTCTGCCCTCATGAGCTCTAAGGTCCTATATGCACCCCTCGGGAGCACGCGGAGGGAGTGTCTCTGCATCACAAAAGTCCCTGTGTTGCAGGCAGTCTCATTTCTCACACTAGGCACTGCCGGGAGAAGAATGTCTGCCTCGGTCAGTCCAGCATGGCATGCTTCTAGAGGTCACCTGGATGGAGTCAGTGAAAAGAAAAAAGCCCAAAGCCAGCAGACTAGTAATTATTCCCGGGGTGGGACCTTACCATTCCAATGGTAACCAGCCTTTGAAAGGGAGTGCGGTAAGAAGCTGTGCACAGGCTGACACACAGCAGTCCAGGGACACACTCTCCAGAGGAAATGTCCCTACATGCAGCAAGGGGTGCCCACATGACCGGCACTGACAATCCGCAGGGGCTGGTGTCCAGAACAAGGACACGATGTCCACAGAGGTGAAGGGGAGAGCGGGAAAAGCGCTCTGGGAAACATCAGTGGGGAGCAAATATAACCAGCATTTGAAATTACACTCCATGAAATAGTACATGGAAGCTTAACTAAATTCCTGTCACTCTAAATGGACATCTGACCTGAAGAGTTGACCCAAGCCATTTGGAACAGAATTATTCTGGATCTCCTCTTTGAGGAAGTGGGAACCCATGTTATATCTGGGGTTGCCTTATTTTTGGCCATGTGTGTATTCATGCATCTAGAGGTCACCTTTCAGGCAGGAAGTGTCTCTAGGGATCACCAAGTCCAAGGTGTCAGCTGACATACATCTGGTCTTCAGACATTACTAAGAGCCCACAAAGGCAGGCCTGGACTACTCCTCAGGCTCTTTTCTAAGCCCTGAAGATGAGGAAACAGCTGTCCACAAGCTAGTGGGGGAGGGCCGTGAAGCACAGAAACTGGTACAATACGTTAGCAGGTCAGCTGGTGAGGCCTGCCGCCGTGGGAGGACAAGCAGGGAAGGGAGGGCGTTTCTGAGGCGAACCTTCAAAAAGACAGGACTGAGGTGAGGAGGGAGGCTCCCCCAGGGCTGGCAAAGAAATCTGCCTGCCATATGGGAGACTTGGGTTTGATCCCAGGGTTGGGAAGATCCCCTGGAGGAAGGCACGGCAACCCACCCCAGTATACTTGCCTGAAGAATCCCATGGACAGAGGAGCCTGGAGGGCTACAGTCCATGGGGTTGCAAACAGTCAGATGCGACTGAGACACTAAGCACCAGAGCGGTCCCAGCCAGAGGACTGGAGCCTATACACACGCGCAAGGCGAGTCAGGCGGAGGGATCCCTGCACTGTCTGGGATGCTAACGTGCGTCCCCGAGTCCTGAACCCTACCCCACCTCTAGTAGGCACAGGTCCCAGCCAGTGTGACTGGGACCACAGAGAAATGGGTCCCAGTGGGGACCCCATGCTCTCCAGGAGGAGCAGGTAGACAGACAACCTGAGCTCAGAAACCAAGGCCTGCCCCAAGTGCCAGAGCTGAGAAGTGGTCACGTGAACAACACGGAATTCCTCTGGTTCTGGGATTAGCCAACTGTATTCAGCAGAGCCATTACTACCCAAGTCTATTCTTTCTTTCAAGTGACTACCTACTTGAAAAGACTTAACATTCTTTACCCTTTAATTCAGCCAACACTTCACAGGCCTCTCCATGGAGGCCACTCACTGCCCTGGTCCCAGCCCTCAGGGACCTGCAGATGGAGGCGAGGCTTGCACTTGAGAAAAACTTACAAAAGATACTCAGCAAAACCCAAGGAGACCTGTGACGGCAGGTGCCGCGGGTAAGAGAACGATCAGTCTGTTGGCGGGAGGCGGGGGCGCCCTGGAAAGGCTTCAAGGACCGGGTGAGCCCTAGGTAGGCCCTGTAAGGAAGTGGGCTGGGGTTCCAGGACTGGAACTAAGAATCACTAGGAGGAAAGAACGGTGGTCAAGGGCCCAGCTGCCCCAGGCAGGCTGGCAGCTCCTGAAGGCAGGGGTAGTGCCGAGGGTTAGTCTCTCCACGGCCCCAGGCAACACATCAAGTATCAGCTGACAAAGTGATACTCCAGGTGGGAGCTCTGCCCGCAGCCCATGGGCCCTGCGTCAGGGAGCAGCACCCCAGGCCCCAAGATGGATGTCGGGGAGGTGTCCCAGAGCTGTCTCTGCCCGTAAACCCTGATCTGTAGACAAGCCGAGTGAACACCATGGTTCAAAGAGCTCTCAGATCTTATCTGCTGGTCAAGGTTCAAAGGGAAAAGTCTGGACTTGGCCGTATGTTCTAGACCTCTTTACCACACTACACTCCAGACACCACTGACTGTAGCTCACTCTCTTGCAAACAAACCAAACCCTGCCCCCACCAAAGACCCATCCCTCAGGCTCCAAACCCTCTTTCCAGAAAATCGAGCTTCTCCTATACCTCCTTGTGGAGGGATCCCCTGTCCCTCACTCTCGGGGCCCCGCTGGAGAACACCTCATTGCCCGGGGGCACAACTCGGCCCCTGGCACAGCGGTGCGGAACAAGCAAGTCAGTGAGGGAAGGCTTCCCACCAGCCTGACCCCCCAACAGGGCCAGAGCACAGCCTCCGTCGAGAAGGCCCAAGCTGGCTCTCCAACGGGTGTGCCAAACATTCAGACGAGAAAAGAAACGCTTTTCTTGAGTCACAGTCAGGTCCACGGAGCCATTTTCACAGGGGAGCCCCCATTTCCCTTCAGGCCTGCCATCTCAGGACTGCTGGGGTTGGGACCCTGCTCTGCCATTACGTGCCAACCCTGGGCAAGTCACTTGGTCCTCTGGCTGCATCCTCGGCTGGGGGACGCAGAGGTGCTCGAGCTAGGTCTGCAGCCCTGGCACTGAGTACGATGACCACACACAGGTGAGGGTTCAACCAGATGGGCACAGGGCGCATACAAAGCACACACTGCAGATGGAACCTCCCTCCTGTTGCCTCCCCAGCCGGCAAGGCTGCTGCTCGTACTGGTAACTTCAGCTGTGACAACCTCTTACTTCCTCCTGAAGTGATAACGGGCTGGAACTCTCCTCAAACCCCACCCAGGGCCACTCTTCCACCCTTCCCTACCTACTTCCACTTTCCCTGGCCTGTTTTCTCCTTGAAGAAAACATACAGACAACAGAGCAAATTTGAGTCTGGACTGAATCAAAACTCACTGGACGTGTCAACTACAAACTGGCACTTACCAAGGCCACTGCCAACGAGGGACCAACAAAGGCCTTTGCCATCTGCCTCCACTGAGACTGAAGCCCGTGCTGCTATGGCTACTGACCTTCAACAACCCCTGAGGGAGATCAGGTCGGAGTGAGGCGCTCTGTGCACCAGGGAATCTGGTGGGACAGGTCTTCAGACAGTTGCTTGTTTTTAGGGACAGATTTTATGACCTCAATCCTTGCATCTCCTCATATCCAGAGAAGCACTAAATCCCTTCCTGGTGACATCAGACCCTCATCGCCAACAAAAAACCTTCTGTAAATTGAGTGCTTCATGGTGTGGAACTCCCCCTTCACCAAAACCTTATATATTGACCTTCCCCCACTGCCACTTTGGAGCAGTCTCTCAGAGCTATCCGAGATGCTGCCTCCCAGGCTGCAGTCCTCATTTTGCCCCCAAATAAAACTTAACTCACAATTCTCAAGTTGTACATCTTATTTTTTAGTCAACAGACACAACATGGACCCAGCACGTTCACAGCTTTTCCTGGCCCCTCATGACACCTCCTTGGGTGTCATGATGGATGGTCTGGACCACCCAGTGGATAGACCACGTGAGACCTCATAGCACCCACAGATCAGGAGTACCAGAAAAAAGTGATAAGACATGTTTTCTGGAAAAATGAAGCTCTGGAAAGGCAGATGCTTTGTTGCACAGCTTAGAAGTGACAAAAAGGCCTCCAGTGTGGGCTATGGAGTCTACGCAGTGCTGGTCCCAGGACCCCAGCATTGTCACCAGAGACTGATGACCCAGAGAAGGAGAGGGAGTAGGTCCACAGGCTCAGGAGCTGATGGATCCTGCATCTCCTCATGTGGGTGGCCCCTTCCAGGGGGAGAGGCTCTGCCTACCAGAGGTCCCCAGCCAGGTGCCCCCTGCCCTCTGCAGCACTAAGTTGCACCACATCCTCTACCACCTTCAGGGGAGATGTGTCTTGGAGGATCCAGTCTATGCAGGGAGGAGACTGCAGGTGTTTGTGGGATCCTAGAAACTGGCCCATTTCCATGCTGTGCACTCCACTCCCAAGTCTCTTTGTGGGAGCACAATAAGCCTCGCGCCACCACTGCCAGCCTGGCTCTCCTCTTCTCTCCTCCCCACTGAGGGCCAGTGTCCTCTGCGGTGCTCCCACGGCATGCTGGCTGCTCACTGGCACAGCTGCCTCCCTCCTCATTAGGGCAGAGACATTAAAATACGATGCCACGACTTTAACTGGCATGCCTCCCTGTGTCCTATAGGAGTAGAACTATGTCTGTGCCCTTTCAGTAGTGTTTCTGAGAGTGGAGATGAATTTTCCCAGGCCCTGTCTCTTCTCTCCCCTCAGATCACTGAAGAGGGAGGGTTAGCATTAGTGTCGATGGCTGTGGAATAAAGTACCTGGGCCCAAGGGACTCATAGCTTAACTGGGCTATGCAGCCCTGTGCCCCTCGAGCATTAGGAAACACACCGAACCAGCAGGTTCAAACGGAGCAAGAAAGCATGGCTTCCAAGCTGACCACCTGCATCAGTTCCTAACAACTCTGTCTGAGGGACAACCTGGCCATAAGGACACCTTCCATTAGCTCCCCTTCAAAACAGTTCTGTTCCCTGAAGTAGCATTCACACAGTTCATGCGTTCGTCCTTAGGGTGATTCTAGAATCACCACTGCCTGTTGTTTTTTTCAAATCTTTTCAAGAGCACATATGAAGTTCTTTCCTGGTTCCAGAGGCCCATCCAGATTCCTCAGGTCCTCAGCGATGGGAAACAGAAGGACTTTCGAGTATGAGGACAGTTAAAAAACAAGGGGAAGAACTACTGATTGCTATGCGTGTTTAACCATCTGGGAGGGAAACAGACAGATATCCTCAGCTCACCCTGATGAGGCGGGATGGTCAGAATGGTGATAAAGTACAATAAAATATTGGACATTCTAGATGGTGTTCTACAGGCAGTCACGGTAAAATTTCTTCAACTTTCCTGTACATTTGGAATTCTTCAAAATTAAACATCTGCCAAGGCAGAGCTGGTGGGCCTCTCCCCATCCAACTCTTATCTTAGAATCAGCCCTGAGGAAAGGAACAAAGCAATAGAAGCGAGGTCACACTTGCCAGGCACTGCCCTGCCCAGCAGCCCACGGGAAACACAAAACTGGTGAAGACACTATCCTCAAGGTCCTCCACCCTCCTCACTCTAAGACAAAGGTTCTCAACCCCAAAGGAGCCCGAGAATTATCTGGGGAACTTATTAAGTAAAGTCCTGGGGCACATCTCATAACTGCTGTATCTGAACCTCTGGGGGTGGATCCCCCTAATCAGCCTTTTGAACAAGGGCCCCAGTGACTGACGCAGAGGACTTTAGGCCCACAATGGAGAAACTTACAGCCCCTTGCTCCTTACCTGACACCTCTTGAGAGGATACCTGGGAACATTTATAAGAAAGCAAAAACATGCCTACCCTTAACTCAAGGGTCCAAACCCGGACTCGCATGATGCTGTGAGTTCAACTACAACGTCTTCAATGGCATGAGGCTGGGCCCAAAGCCAAGCCAGGTCACTGCCTCCATCCCCCTACCTCCCCGCCCATAGCACTAGCATGTGTGGCCGAAAGCGGGCACAGAGATTTACAGATGCAGGCGGGCCGGGGAGGGCGGGGGAGGCAGAGACGCGCGAGGCCCGGCGGGCCTGCCAAGGTCACCACGGAGCCCAGCAGAGGCTTCTTTGTCACCGAGACCCTCCGCCCGAGCCCCTCTCCTTGAGGGAACAGCCCCTGCAGAAAACTGGGGGTGGTACTTCCCCAAGCTTGCCTGCAAGGATGTGGGAGGCATGATGGCGGGACCCCAGGGTCGGGCCGGCAGCCCCTGGTGCATCGAGCCCGCCGCCCGTCCGGGCCTGGCTAAGGTGTCACCGCAGTCCCGCGGGTGGCCGGCCAGCCTAACGACGGTACGACGTCAAAACCCCAAAGCCGCTCTGGATCGTATCGGCGTCCTGGGAGGAGGCTACTGGCCTGCTGCGCCGCCCCCGGGGTCCCTTTACCTCGACAAGCCGGCCGCCCCAGGCCGAGAGAACGCAGAGACAGCCCGAGTCCAGATTGTCTGTCTCGGAGGACAAGACCCTCAGCCCCGCGGGGCTTTACGCGCACAACGCACCCCACCTCCCGCCCAAAGGCCTCTGGGAGATGCAGTCCGTTCCAGGCCCTTGAGACGCGCTCTGCGGGCCAGGGGGGACCACAGTGCCCGGCGTGCACCGCGCGGCTGCCGCGGGCGGGGGCGGAGAGGGGGCTTCGCAGCCGGAGGTCGTCCCTCTCCCTGCGAGGGCCGCGAGCGCCCAGCCCTGCTCCCGAGGGACTCCACGGGAAGCCGTCTAGAATGGTCGGGGCGACTCACCGTCGCCGCGGCACCGGCGGCGGCCGCAATATCAAGAACGACCACCTCCGAAGCTCGTAGTCGGGCGTCTGTCAGAAGGAGGCGGGTAGGCTTTGGAGCAGGGCCGAGGCCCGCGGCGTCACGGCGAGGGGCGGGACCGTGAGGTCAGCTCGGGGGCGTGGCCTCAAGACCGCACGTGACTATCCCTGCGGGCCTCAGGCGAGCGCGAGCGTTTCGGCCCAGGCGAGGCACATAGCGGGACCTGGGGGTTGTCAGATGAGGTGACTTTGTCAGGTGAGGTGACTGGAAAATCATGGGAGGTTTACTTCCCGGTGCACCAGTCCCCGTCCCTGCACTGCCCCCCCAACTCCCGTATCTGCCAGAGCAAAACGCACCTGCTGTCCTTCCAGGCACGTGTGTTCTTTATTCCACAAGTATTTATTTTATAGGCACATAGGCGTTATGTGGACAAACCCAGGTGGGAACGGTGGTGGTTGCGTGATATGGAGATTCCAAGCAGAGCTTAAATGAGACAACACACCGTCTTCTTTCAGCTCTCATACCGTTAAGTGTTTTGTTATTGTTCAGCGTGTGAGTAGGCATTTTTAAAATTAATTGTTGTGTGTGTGTGGCCCAGTGAGGCATGTGGGATCTTAGTTCCCTGACCAGGGATCCAACTGGTGCCCCTGCATTGGAAGTGTGGAGTCCCAACCACTGGACCGCCAGGGAAGTTCTAGAGGGCATAGTTAATGCCATATTCCCATTTTTGTGCTTTTGATTGGTTCTGCTGTTTAAAATGGCCCCCGAGCATGGTGTTGACGTGCTGTTCAGTTTTTCTGAGTACCAGAATTTCTTACACAGAAAATACTTACGTTAGGTCAGCTATGCAGACATCAGTTATAGTGTTGTTGGTCTTGAGGTCAGTGTTATTGAGTGAAATATATATTAAATAAAGTATTTTTAAACAGAAACACTCAAAACATGGTTATGTGTTAATTAGTTGATGCAAATATTGTGACGGGTAGCTGACAGGAATCTTACCCTACATTTCCCTGGGAGCAGTGGTTCAGTACAGTAATTCCCCTACATACAAACAAGTTCATTCTGAGAATGAGTTTGTAAGTCCAGTTTGTTCCTTAAGTCCAACAAAGTTAGCCTAGGTACCAATCTGACACGATTGGCTATACAGTACTGTACTCTAATAGTACTGTACTCTAATTATTTCATTCAAATAATAGATGAAAAACACAAAAATAAAGAACACATTTTTAATCTTACAGGACAGTAGCTTGAAAAGCACTGTAGTATACTATTTAACAGCTGGTATACAGGGGCCGGCATTGAGTGAAGAGGCAAGAAGAGTAACTGACTGGAGAAAGGAGGGGGTGGGAGATAGCAGAGCTGATGGATCATCAGCAATAGGAGACGGAGGGCAAGCCGCAGTTTCACTCACACCTGACACAGATGGCACAAGTTCCGGTTCCTTGCTGGATTCAATTCTATCTACCCTCCTGAGAACACAATCCAGTGATGTCTGGGTAGTAACTTTTTTTGTCATCACAGATGCCAGGTAGCACTGGATTGCATTCTGAATGGCTGCTGCAACCTTTGTGTACCTTTCTGTGTTCAGGGCCTGTGCCTCAAACCCTAACAGTGCTTCCTCAAATAAGAAAATCCCCATACCATTTCCTGCATCGTGACCCTCTTCTGTTCTTCAGTTACTTCTTCCTCTTGTGGCTCCACTCAATTATCTTCACTTTTGCTTCGATTGTTATCACTTGATGCTTCTTAGCAGTAATAGCTACATCACTGCTACTTTTGCACTTGCTTTTGGACATCCTGGGCTTGAGATAAAGATGCTGTACTACTGTGCTATATACAGTACTGTACAGTAAAGCACAGCCACTTGTAGAGGATGCAGGCATGTGACAATGTTTGCCAGACACGTGAACTGACGTACATGACTGAACGTGCAAACACACATTCACATCTTTGAAAGTTCAAAAACTTGAATTTTCATATGTAGGGGGCTTACTGTATTCATTATTTCAGTATTTACAGTGACTTTTTTAAGAACAATTTTTATTTTCTTTTTTTCTTAATCAGGTAATTAGGGATTTAGATATAGTTTTTTATTAATATCTAAGTCTTTGGTCATTTTTAATATACCCAGATAATGTTCCTGCTTTCTTTTTTTCTTTTTTTCCCACTCCGAATGGCTTGCAGAATCTTAGTTCCTTGACCAGGGATTGAACCGGGACTCTGGCAGAGAAAGCACTGATCCTAACCACAATTCCCTGGTGAGGGAATTCCCACCACTTTTTAAAAAAATTGAAATATAGTTGATTTACAATGTTGTTTTCATTTCTGGTGTACAGCAAAGTGATTCAGTTATACAATATATTCTTTTTCATATTCTTTTCCATTATGGTTTACTACAAGATATTGAATATAGTTCCCTATGCTATACCATGCTGCTAAGTCGCTTCAGTCGTGTCCGACTCTGTGACCCCATAGACGGCAGCTCACAAGGCTCTTCCGTCCCTGGGATTCTCCAGGCAAGAACACTGGAGTGGGTTGCCATTTCCTTCTCCAATGCATAAAAATGAAAAGGGAAAGTGAAGTCGCTCAGTCGTGTCCAACCCTTATCGACCCCAAGGACTGCAGCCTTCCAGGCTCCTCTGTCCATGGGATTTTCCAGACAAGAGTACTGGAGTGGGGTGCCATTGCCTTCTCCTGTGCTATACCATAGGACCTTGTTATTTATATGTTTTATATATAGTACTTGTGCGTCGTCGCCGGCAGCTGCGATGGCACACAAGCACAGCCAAGAGGAGCTACCCTATGTCCGAGGTCAGGGGCAGCGGCCCAGAGTGCCAGGCTACGACGGCTCAGGAACTCCAAGAGGAGCTACCCGACAACCGAGGTCAGGGTTGGCGGCTGGGAGGAGCTACCCGACGCCTGAGGAGGAGTGGCTGCGCAGGAGGGCCTAGAGGAGCTACTCCACGTTCAAGGTCAGGAGGGGCAGTGGTGAGGAGATAACCCATCGTCCAAGGTAAGGAGCAGCGGCTGCGCTTTGCTGGAGCAGCCGTGAAGAGATACCCCACGTCCAAGGTTAGAGAAACCCAAGTAAGACTGAAACCATAATCACAGAAAACTAGTCAATCTAATCACACTAGGACCACAGCCTTGTGTAACTCAATGAAACTAAGCCATGCTGTGTGGGGCCACCCAAGACCGGCGGGTCATGGTGGAGAGGTCTGACAGAATGTGATCTACTGGAGAAGGGAATGGCAAACCACTTCAGTATTCTTGCCTTGAGAACCCCATGAACCGTATGAAAAGGCAAAATGATAGGATACTGAAAGAGGAACTCCCCAGGTCAGTAGGTGCCCAATATGCTACTGGAGATCAGTGGAGAAATAACTCCAGAAAGAATGAAGGAATGGAGCCAAAGCAAAAACAATACCCAGCTGTGGATGTGACTGGTGATAGAAGCAAGGTCTGATGCAGTAAAGAGCAATGTTGCGTAGGAACCTAGAATGTTACGTCCATGAATTAAGGCAAATTGGAAGTGGTCAAACAGGAGACGAGTGAATGTCAACATTCTAGGAATCAACAAACTAAAATGGACTGGAATGGGTGAATTTAACTCGGATGACCATTATATCTATTACTGCGGGCATGAATCCCTTAGAAGAGATGGAGTAGCCATCATGGTCATCAAGGGTCTGAAACACAGTACTTGGATGCAATCTCAAAAACAACAGAATGATCTCTGTTAGTTTCCAAGGCAAACCATTCAGTATCACAGTAATCCAAGTCTATGCCCCAACCAGCAATGCTGAAGAAGCTGAAGTTGAATGGTTCTATGAAGACCTACAAGACCTTAGAACTAACAAACACCCCCAAAAGATGTTCTTTTCATTATAGAGGACTGGAATGCAAAAGTAGGAAGTCAAGAAACACCTGGAGTAACAGGCAAATTTGACCTTGGAATACAGAATGAAGCAGGGCAAAGGCTTAATAGAGTTTTGCTAAGATAATGCACTGGTCATAGCAAACACCCTCTTCCAACAACATAAGAGAAGACTCTACACATGGACATCACCAGATGGTCAACACCGAAATCAGATTGATTATATTCTTTGCAGCCAAAGATGGAGAAGCTCTATACAGTCAGCAAAAACAAGACCAGGAGCTGACTGTAGCTCAGATCATGAGCTCCTTATTGCCAAATTCAGACTTAAACTGAAGAAAGTAGGGAAAACCACTAGACCATTCAGGAATGACCTAAAGTGAGGAATAGATTTAAGGGACTAGATCTAATAGATAAGAGTACCTGATGAACTATGGTCTGAGGTTCGTGACATTGTACAGGAGACAGGGATCAAGACCATCCCCATGGAAAAGAAATGCAAAAAGGCAAAATGGCTGTCTGGGGAGGCTTTACAAATAGCTGTGAAAAGAAGAGAAGTGAAAAGCAAAGGAGAAAAGGAAAGATATAAGCATCTGAATGCAGAGTTCCAAAGAATAGGAAGAAGAAATAAGAAAGCCTTCCTCAGCGATCAATGCAAAGAAATAGAGGAAAACAACAGAATGAGAAAGACTAGAGATCTCTTCAAGAAAATTAGAGATACCAAGGGAACGTTTCATGCAACGGGGCTCGATAAAGGATAGAAATGGTATGGACCTCCTAACAGAAGCAGAAGATATTAAGAAAAGGTGGCAAGAGCACACAGAAGAACTGTACAAAAAAGATCTTCACGACCAAGATAATCACGATGGTGTGGTCATTCACCTAGAGCCAGACATCCTGGAATGTGAAGTCAAGTGGCCCTTAGAAAGCATCACTACGAACAAAGCTAGTGGAGGTGATGGAATTCCAGTTGAGCTCTTTCAAATCCTGAAAGATGATGCTGTGAAAGTGCTGCACTCAATATGCCAGCAAATTTGGAAAACTCAGCAATGGCCACAGGACTGGAAGATCAGTTTTCATTCCAATCCCAAAGAAAGGCAATGCTAAAGAATGCCCAAACTACCGCACAATTGCACTCATCTCACACGCTAGTAAAGTAATGCTCAAAATTGTCCAAGCCAGACTTCAGCAATATGTGAACTGTGAACTTCCGGATGTTCCAGCTGGTTTTAGAAAAGGCAGAGGAACCAGAAATTAAATTTCCAACGTCCATTGGATGATGGAAAAAGCAAGAGAGTTGCAGAAAAACATCTATTTCTGCTTTATTGACTACGCCAAAGCCTTTGACTGTGTGGATCACAATAAACTGTGGAAAATTCTGAAAGAGATGGGAAATACCAGACAACCTGACCTACCTCTTGAGAAACCTATATGCAGGTCAGGAAGCAACAGTAAGAACTGGACATGGAACAACAGACTGGTTCCAAATAGGAAAAGGAGTACATCAAGGCTGTATATTGTCACCCTGCTTATTTAACTTACATGCAGAGTACATCATGAGAAACGCTGGGCTGGAAGAAGCACAAGCTGTAATCAAGACTGCCAGGAGAAATATCAATAACCTCAGATATGCAGATGACACCACCCTTATGGCAGAAAGTGAAGAGGAACTAAAAAGCCTCTTGATGAAAGCGAAAGAGGAGAGTGAAAAAGTTGGCTTAAAGCTCAACGTTCAGGAAATGAAGATCATGGCATCTGGTCCCATCCCTTCATGGGAAATAGATGGGGAAACAGTGGAAACAGTGTCAGACTTTATTTTTCTGGGCTCCAAAATCACTGCAGATGGTGATTGCAGCCATGAAATTAAAAGACACTTACTCCTTGGAAGAAAAGTTATGACCAAATCTAGATAGCATATTGAAAACAGAGACATTACTTTGCCAACAAAGGTCCATCTAGTCACAGCTATGGTTTTTCCAGTGGTCATGTATGGATGTGAGAGTTGGACTGTAAAGAAAGCTGAGTGCTGAAGAATTGATGCTTTTGAACAGTGGTGTTAGAGAAGACTTGAGAGTCCCTTGGACTGCAAGATCCAACCAGTCCATTCTGAAGGAGATGAGTCCTGGGATTTCTTTGGAAAGAATGATGCTGAAGCTGAAACTCCAGTACTTTGGCCACCTCATGAGAAGAGTTGACTTATTGGAAAAGACTCGGATGCTGGGAGGGATTGGGGGCAGGAGGAGAAGAGGATGACAGAGGATGAGATAGCTGGATGGCATCACTGACTCGATGGACGTGAGTTTGGGTGAACTCCGGGAGTTGGTGATGGACAGGGAGGCCTGGCGTGCTGGGATTCATGGGGTCGCAGAGTCTGACACGACTGAGCAACTGAACTGAACTGAAATGAACTGATATATAGTACTTTGTTTCTGCTAATCCCAACTTCCTAATTCATACTCCCCCACCCTCTTTCCCCTTTAGTAACCATGAGCCTGCGAGTTTTCTATGTTTATTTTACTTTTAAATTTTTTGTTTATGACTGTGCCTCGCAACTTGCTGGATCTTAGTTCACTGACCAGGGATTGAATGCACACCATTGGCAGTGAAAGCACGGAGTCCTAATTCTCTGGACCGCCAAGGAATTCCCAATTTGTGTCATATTTTAGATTCCACATATAAGTAATATCATATGATATTTGTTTTTCTTTTTTAAAAAAATATTTATTAATTTATTTGTCCAGGTCTTGTGTGGCATGTGGGATCTTCGATCTTCATTGTAACACGTAGGATCTAGTTCCCTGACCAGGGATCAAACCCAGGCCCCTGCATTGGGAATGGGGAGTCTTAGACACTGGACCACCAGGGAAGTCCCTGATATTTGTTTTTCTAACTTACTTAATATGACCATCCCTAGGTCTCTCCATGTTTCTGCAAATGGCATTATTTCATTCCTTTTTATGGCTGGGGAGTTGCAACAGCTTTATAGAACATAAATACCACTAACAATGAAACTCAACTGTATATGATTTGATTGACTTTAAAAAAATTATTCTGATTGCTGTGCGGGGCACGGTTTAGACCAAGAAGCAATTAGGAAGTGGGGAGACCAGCACACATGTAGTTTTGAAAGTCTCTACTAATTATGTTTAAAAGGTAAAAAGAAACAGATGAGATTAACTCTGTTTAACTTAATATATGCAAAATATTGGGCTTCCCAGGTGGCTCAGTGGTAAAGAATCCTGCCAATGAAGGAGACAAGAAATTCGGGTTCCATCCCTGGGTCAGGAAGATCCCCTGGAGTAGGAGGAAATAGCAACCCACTCCAGTATTCTTGCCTGGAAAATTCTATGGACAGAGGAGCCTGGTGGGTTACAGGCCATGGGGTCACAAAGAGTTGGACATAACTGAGCTCACACACACACAACACAATGCAAAATATTATTGTTTCAATATTTAATTAACAAAAAATTATCAGTGAGATATTTTGCATTCTTATTTTTCTCACACCAAGTCTTCAAAATCCAGTGTATTTTATACTTATTTTACACATCTCAGATCGGTTCAGCTGCATCTCATAGGCTTAATAGCCACATGCAGCTTGTAGCTATTGTATGAGACAGTGTAGATATCAAACATTTATTCATTTACTCATTCAACCAAGCAGGATCTTGTTCCAGGCCTGGAAATACACAGAATGGAATAAAGCCCAGTCTCTGTTCTCAAAGTGCACAGTCCAGCTAGGGATGCTAATATAGTAGCTTGTGTTGAAGACTGCAAGACCAAGTGCTTTGCGAAGTCAGGGAGGAAGCACTCCAATGGAGAGAGCTTCTGAGAGGAGATAGACATTGAACTTGGGACTTGACAGATGTGTGACAGATCCCCAGGTGGAAGAAGTGGGGAAGGGCGCTCAGGCAGTGAGAACTGCTCCCGTAAAGTCCCAGAGAAGTGACGCCAAGAATCTCTGGGAAAATGCCAGCAGTTCTGCACAGGATATTAAATGGGAGGGTGCTGGTCAAGGAAAGACTGGTCTTCTGGACCAGTCTATGGCAAGTAGCACTGACCCTGTTTGGTCGTAGTGGGGAGTGGTGAGGATTTTAAGCTGAGTGATGTGACCAGATCTGTGCTTTAGACAGCATTCTGGCAGTGAGGAAGGGGCAGAGACTGGAGGCAGGAAGACCCATTAGGAAGGGAGCGGGCCCTAGGATGGATCCAGAGGGAAGAATTGTGGAGACTGAGAAGGGTCCGAGAGGAGGGAGGTCAAGGGTGGTCCAGAGTGTCCCGTGCAGTAGAAGAGTACAGGCAAACCTTACCATGCCAGAGGCTGGTGGGGATTTGCTGATCCTCCAGAGTCCACCAAACGGCAGAGGGAGACCCAGGTTCGATCCCTGGGTCGGGGAGATACCCTGGAGCAGGAAATGGCAACCCACTCCAGTATTCTTCCCTGGAGAATTCCATGGACAGAGAAGGCTGGCGGGCTACAATTCATGGCGCCACAGAGTCTGACTAACTGAGCAACTAACACTTTCGCTTTCGCCTTGAGCACCACTGAAAGCCTAAGTTTATTAAGATGGAACTGGATTTAAGTCTTGGACCGTACGGCTGTGTGGCCTCGTTCAAAGTACTTAATTTTTCCAACCACAAGATGGGATTGAATATAAGACCAGCCTCATGGGGCTGTTGTGAGGATGGACTGGTTTACTGCAGTTAGGTCACTTTGCATGGATCTTGGCACTTACTGACACTCTATACAAATGGAAGTGTTAGTATCTGCTGTCCTTTCAATGCCCTGGGCCTCCATTCCTTCGCTCACAAAAATGAAGTTGCCATTTCCCCCTTGCTATTAAAGGAATCAAGGAATAAATGAGATGATTGAATTGTATCTGACTTAAAACTAAAGGCAAATGTTCATCAAAAGATTAAATATAGGGTCACTTGCAATTATACCCCTAAGAATATACCCAAGAGAAATGAAAAATATGTCCACACAAAAACCCATACACTAATGTCCATAGCATTCATACTCATAGCATGAATGTTCACTGTAGGCAAAAGAATGGAAACAACCCATCAACTAATAGAGGGTTTCACTGATGGTCCAATGGCTAAGACTCTGTGCTCCCATTGCAGGGGACCTGGGTTCAGTCCCTGGTCAGGGAACTAGATCCCACATGCCTCAGCTAAAGAGTTTACATGGTGCAATTAAGATCCAGTGCAGCCAAATAAGTAAATAAAAAATTTTTTAATATACAAAAAAAGAGCAATGAGGACAGGATCACTTAAACCAACAAACAGCAAAAAAGCTTTCAGCCAGGAAAAAAAATTCAGACACGTAGAGAAGTGACAAGATGAGAATCATGAATCCCGATATACCCACCGTGTAGATTTATTCATTCTTAACATGTTGCTACATCCGACCCTCCCAGGAAGTGGCAAGAGCTGTCCTTAGCTGTCCTGCAGGATATCTGCCTGTCCCACCCTTTCCTGGGGAGCATTCACTTTCTGCAGACCACTCCCTCCTCCCTAACGCACCCAAACCTACCTCTTCTCCACCTGCCACCGACCTCACACCTGAACTTCGAAGCCATCTGCCCTTTATTCTTAGTCCTGATTTTACCTTAACTGAGGCAGCTGGGATCCTAAAGGAACTCAGTCCTGAATTTCATCGGAAGGATAATTCTGAAGCTGATACTCCAATACTTTGGCCACCTCACATGAAGAACTGGCTCATTTTAAAAGACCCTGATGCTGGGAAAGATTGAAGGCAGGAGAAGGGGACAACAGAGGATGAGACGGTTGGATGGCATCACCAACTCGATGGACATGAGTTTGAGTAAGCTCTGGGAGTTGGTGATGGATAGGGAAGCCTGGTGTGCTTCAGTCCATGGATTTGCAAAGAGTTGGACACAGCTGAGCGACTGAACTGGAGTGAACTGGGGCAGCTGGAGTGCCTTAGGGCCAGCACGCCTTTGGCCAATGGGTGCTTTCAGCCCCTGCCGTTAGGTCATCCTGGCTCTAGATGAACTCCTGTTGGCCTTCAACTGAGCAGCCCATGGGCTTCCAGATAACCTTCCTGTTTGCTTCCCAGGTTGTGCAGAAAATAGCCCATAGTGGGGAAAATCAGAGTGCCTCCATCCTCTCTGAACTAGCGCCCTCTGCTGGCAAAACGATGACACACGTGGGGAAGTGGCTTCCTCTGTGGCCTGTCCTTCCTGACTTGGAGCCCGCATTATAGAACAAGGGGGCCAGGGTAGTGTTTGGCCTTCTTTGTTTAGTTCTCTTAGGCCAGAGCTAAAATTGGGCCTGATTCTGACATTGAGACCCAAAGGAAAGGTGAACATCTTAAGTATCGAGCTTGATGCATTTTCACGAACCTCACTCAAGACACAGAGCGTGACCTCTTCTCCCCAGCAGGCTCCCTGTCCCCTCGTCCATTCACTGTCACCCTGCAGGAGGAAGCCACCAGCCAAGCTTCTATGAATAGATTCATCTTGCCTGTTTTTGTCGGATAAGGCGATGGCACCCCACTCCAGTACTCTTGCCTGGAAAATCCCATGGACGGAGGAGCCTGGTAGGCTGCAGTCCATGGGGTCGCTAAGAGTCAGACACGACTGAGTGACTTCACTTTCCCTTTTCACTTTCATGCGTTGGAGAAGGAAATGGCAACCCACTCCAGTGTTCTTGCCTGGAGAATCCCAGGGACGGGGGAGCCTGGTGGGCTGCCGTCTATGGGGTTACACAGAGTTGGACACAACTGAAGTGACTTAGCAGCAGCAGCAGCAACCTATTTTTGTATCTTCTGTTACAGGTTGGAGGCAACTGGAGTGAATTGAGTACAGCTGTGTAATCTAACACTCCAGGTAAGGAGGGTTACCTGGAGGCTTCGGCTCGTTGGAACAGAGCCTGAGCCCCTGTGGGTGCCTCTCTCCTCCCACAGTCCTCCGCGTCCTCCTTGCCACCCCGCCTCCACCCACCAGGCTGATGCGCACTGGCTTGAAAGCCTCAAATACAATCTAGTGATCATTCTCAGAGACACAACTAACAGCACTGAGGACTTCCTTTGCACCAGGTGCTTTGCACTAAGCTCTTTTGGCCGCAACACACGGCTTGTGGGATCTTAGTTGCCTGACTAGGGATCGAACCTGGGCCCCCTGCATTGGAAGATCAGAGTCTTTTTTTTTTTTTAAGATGTATTTATTTTTTTGGTAAATTTTTTGGCTGTGGTGGGTCTTCGTGCACAAAATTTCTCCAGTTTTGGTGAATGGGGGCTACTGTTCGTTGTGGTGCTCAAGCTTCTTTTGTCGTGGAGCACGGGCTCTAGGCGTGCAGGCTGCAGCTTCCTGGCTCAGGAGTGCTGGCTGAGTAGTTGTGGCACACTGGTTTTGTTGCTCCACGGCATGTGGGTTCTTCCCAGACCAGGGATCGAACTGATGTCCCTTGCGTTGCAAGGCAGATTCTTAGCCACCAGACCACCAGGAAAGTCCCCAGGCTAAGCTTTTAATGCACATTCCTCCCTCCATCCTCTCAAGGATCCTGTGCAAGTTTACCTAAGTTGAGCAGAGAGGTGGTGTGCTCAGAGTTTCGGAGCCAGTGACCGGCAGAGCCAGCTCCTGTGGCTCTAGGCTGATCCCCCAGCACCCTTGCCGCCCTCCGCAGGTAACGAGAGCCAGCACGAAGGGGCGAGAAAGGAAGCCATTGGACGCAGGCCCTCACTTTGCATGGGACAGGAGGGGAAGCCGCCACCCCTGTGGGACCCACACTGTTGGGTGATTGATTTGTTTGAATCGTTGCAGGTTCCCAGCCCTTTGACACCGATAAGAACAGGTGCAGCATGATGTGCTTCCATAAACCAAGCATGCCAGTGGGCCCACCTCCCAGCGACCTGACTTGCACTGCCTTCCAAGCACGAGGTCACCCTGGGGTCACCATGCTCCTGATTTGTAGCAGCGAAGATTAGCTTTCTTCCTTTCTGTAATTTTTATAGAAATGGATTCTCGTGGCATGAGCTCTTGACTCTGGCTTCTTTGGCTCAGTCTTGCGCCTATGAGTCATCCATAGTGCTCTACACAGTTGTCAGCGTTCATTCTCACAGTCGTGTGATAGTCCATCGTGTGAACAGACCGAAGTTTGTTTGTTTTGCTGCTCATGGGCATCCAGGTTATTCCCAGGTGGGAATTTTTGGCTATTCTCATTGTGCTGTCACAAGCTTTCCAGTGCATGGCGTGAGCATAATTCTGTCAGGTGCCCGTTGAGGGGGAGAGGCTGGGTCACAGGGTGCTCCTTTGTTCAGCTTTGTAGATCCTGACACAAGGTTTCCCAAAGTCCTTCTGCCAACATACACTCCCCCAGAGCATCAGGGTTCTGCTGGTCACATCCTCGAGAACACGTGGTATTGCCAGACCTTCGAACCTAACTTCGAAAGATTCTAAATGGACACATGAATGATTTCAATGTTGACATCTATTTTGTTGCATTTCTGTCATTAATACGGCCCACGGGAGTTAACAGCTCTCTTTCACATGTCATCTGCTTTGCGCCTGTCATCCAGTTTAGCAAGCGCCCACTGCCTACTCTGGTAGTGGGTGTGCGTGTGTGCTCAGTTGTGTCCCACTCTTTGCCACCCCATGGACTATACCCCATCAGGCTCCTCCGTCCATGGAACTTCCCAGACAAGAATATGGAGCAAATTGCCATTTCCCCCTCCAGGGGATCTTCCCGACCCAGGGATCGACTCATATCTCTTATGTCTCTTGAACTGGCAGGCAAACTCTTTACCACTAGCACTCTGGGCCTCAGTTTCTCTATCTGTCGAATAGCTAGGCTGGCCATTTGTCGAAAACCATGCCAGGCATTTAATAAATACCATTTGACTCCTTTAGTAACCCTTCTTTTATATTGCCTTTTCACTGCCCACCCCCAACCCCATCCACTGGACAGATGAGGAAATCAAGGCTCAAACCCAGAGGAAAATTAAAGACTCACCCAAGTTCACCCAGACATCTGACTCCCTGCTTCATCCCCTGTGCTGATCCCAAGCTAGGACACAGAGAACAGGCCCTGGTGCAAGGAAGTGACTGCTCATTTTTATGACGAGGGAAGCTCACAGGGCAGATCTAGAATTCAGTCCTCTGATTGCCAACCTTCTGATCCAGTGGCTCCTCTATCACACTGTGTCCCAGTCCCTCTCCTCAAGGGTTGGGTCTCTGGCAATGCAGAGAGATGGGAGAGGAAGAATAGAAGCCTAAAGAAGATAACAGCAAATTACTGATGCTTGATTAAAGGGCACAAGAGCTGGTTTTACTTGAAGGAAGAAATGGCAACCCACTCCAGTACTCTTGCCTGGAGGATGCCATGGACGGAGGAGCCTGGTAGACTACAGACTCAGTTCAGTTCAGTTCAGTCGCTCAGTTGTGTCCGACTCTTCGCAACCCCATGAATCGCAGCACGCCAGGCCTCCCTGTCCATCACCACCTCCCGGAGTTCACCCAAACTCATGTCCATCAAGTCGGTGATGCTATCCAGCCATCTCATCCTCTATAGTCCCCTTCTCCTCCTGCCCCCAATCCCTCCCAGCATCAGAGTCTTTTCCAGTAAGTCAACTCTTCGCATGAGGTGGCCAAATTACTGGAGTTTCAGCTTCAGCATCATTCCTTCCAAAGAACACCCAGGACTGATCTCCTTTAGAATGGACTGGTTGGATCTCCTTGCAGTCCAAGGGACTCTCAAGAGTCTTCTCCAACACCACAGTTCAAAAGCATCAATTCTTTGGCGCTCAGCTTTCTTCACAGTCCAACTCTCACATCCATGAATGACTATTGTAAAAACTATAGCCTTGACTAGATGGACCTTTGTTGGCAAAGTAATGTCTCTGCTTTTCAATATACTATCGAGGTTGGTCATAACTTTCCTTCCAAGGAGTAAGTGTCTTTTAATTTCATGGCTGCAGTCACCATCTGCAGTGATTTTGGAGCCCAAAAATATGAACTCTGACACTGTTTCCACTGTTTCCCCATCTATTTCCCATGAAGTGATGGGACGAGATGCCATGATCTTTGTTTTCTGAATGTTGAGCTTTAAGCCAACTTTCTCACTCTCCTCTTTCACTTTCATCAAGAGGCTTTTGAGTTCCTCTTCACTTTCTGCCATAAGGGTGGTGTCATCTGCATATCTGAGGTTATTGATATTTCTCCCGGCAATCTTGATTACAGCTTGTGTTTCTTCCAGCCCAGCGTTTCTCATGATGTACTCTGCATAGAGGTTAAATAAGCAGGGTGACAATATACAGCCTCGACATACTCCTTTTCCTATTTGGAACCAGTCTGTTGTTCCATGTCCAGTTCTGTTGCTTCCTGACCTGCATATAGGTTTCTCAAGAGGCAGGTCAGGTGGTCTAGTATTCCCATCTCTTTCAGAATTTTCCACAGTTTCTTGTGATCCACACAGTCAAAGGCTTTGGCATAGTCAATAAAGCAGAAATAGATGTTTTTATGGAACTCTTGCTTTTTCCATGATCCAGCAGATGTTGGCATTTTGATCTCTGGTACCTCTGCCTTTTCTAAAACCAGCTTGCACATCCGGAAGTTCACGGTTCACGTATTGCTGAACCCTGGCTTGGAGAATTTTGAGCATTACTTTACTAGCGTGTGAGATGAGTGCAATTGTGCGGTAGTTTGAGCATTCTTTGGCATTGCCTTTCTTTGGGATTGGAATGAAAACTGACCTTTTCCAGTCCTGTGGCCATTGCTGAGTTTTCCAAATTTGCTGGCATATTGAGCACAGCACCTTCACAGCATCATCTTTCAGGATTTGAAAGAGCTCAACTGGAATTCCATCACCTCCACTAGCTTTGTTCGTAGTGATGCTTTCTAAGGCCCACTTGACTTCACATTCCAGGATATCTGGCTCTAGGTGAGTGATCATACCATCGTGATTATCTTGGTCGTGAAGATCTTTTTTGTACAGTTCTTCTGTGTATTCTTGCCACCTCTTCTTAATATCTTCTGCTTCTGTTAGGTCCATACCATTTCTGTCCTTTATCGAGCCCATCTTTGCACAAAATGTTCCCTTGGTATCTCTAATTTTCTTGAAGAGATCTCTAGTCTTTCCCATTCTGTTGTTTTCCTCTGTTTCTTTGCATTGATTGCTGAGGAAGGCTTTCTTATCTCTTCTTCCTGTTCTTTGGAACTCTGCATTCAGATGCTTATATCTTTCCTTTTCTCCTTTGCTTTTTGCTTCTCTTCTTTTCACGGCTATTTGTAAGGCCTCTCCAGACAGCCATTTTGCTTTTTTGCATTTCTTTTCCATGGGGATGGTCTTGATCCCTGTCTCCTATACAATGTCACGAACCTCAGACCATAGTTCATCAGGTACTCTTTATCTATCAGATCTAGTCCCTTAAATCTATTTCTCACTTCCACTGTATAATCATAAGGGATTTGATTTAGGTCATACCTGAATGGTCTAGTGGTTTTCTCCACTTTCTTCAATTTCAGTCTGAATTTGGCAATAAGGTGTTCAAGTGTCTGTTTCTTTTCAGATACCAGTTCCTTTTCCAGTGTTTGGAGTCCGCCTGCCAATGCAGGGGACAAAGGTTTGATCCCTGGCCCAGCAAGATCCCACAGGCTGCAGAGCAGCTAAGCCATGCACCACAGCTACTGAGCCCTTGCACCAGAACTAGAAAGTCTGCGCCGCTTGAAAGATCCCACATGACACGACAAACAGCCTAAGTGCCCCAACTAAGACCCGCCGCAGCCAAATAAATAAATAAAATATATTGTGAAAGAAGGCATACAGATGGCTAACAACATGCACGTGGACAGATGCTCAACATCCCTAATTGTTGTCGTTCAGTTGCCAAGTCCTGTCTGACTCTCTGTGACCCCATGAACAGCAGCACGCCAGACTTCCCTGTCCTTCACTATCTCCCTCAGTTTGCTCATTAGGGAAATAAAGTCAAAGCCCCAATGAGGTATTACCTCTCACGTATTAGAATGGCTGGGCTTCCCAGGTGGCTCTAGTGGTAAAGAACCCGCTTGCCAATGCAGGAGACGCAGGAGATGTGCTTTCGATCCCTAGGTTGGGAAGATGTCCTGGAGGGAGAGCGTGCAACCCACTCCAGTATTCCTGCCCGGAGAATCCCATGGACAGAGGAGCCTGGCAGGCTGCAGTCCATGGGGTCGCAAAGAGTCGGGGATGACTGAAGCGACTCAGCAGCAGCAGCAGCATTAGAATGGTTATAATCAGAAAAGCAGAAAATGGCACGTTGTGGTGTGGATGTAGAGCAATCGGAACCTTTGTGTATTGCTGCTGGGGATGTCGGATGGTGCACCACAGTATGGCAGTCCCTCAAAAAACTAAGCGTGCAATTACTATATGATTCAGCACCTCCATTTTGGGGTATGTACCCAAGAGAACTGAAAGCAGAAACTTAAACAGGCATTTCAAATACACCTATGGTCACAGCAGCAGCATTCACTATAGCCAAAATATGGAAACAGCCCAAGTGTCTGTTACCATCAGCAGATGGGTGGATAAGCAATGTGTGGCTTACATATACGGGGATATTATTCAGCCTTAAGAAGGAAGGAGGGTGTTCCCTGGTGGCTCCGCGGTGAAGAATCCACTGCCAATGCAGGAGATACAGGTTCGATCCCTGATCCAAGAAAAACCCAAATGCCACAGAGCAGCTCAGCCTGTGCACCACAACTACTGAGCCCGTGCTCTAGAGCCCTTGAGACACACCTCCTGGGCCCACGTGCATCAGCTGCTGAAGGCTGCGGGACCTGGAGCATGCGCTCCACAGCACGAGAAGCCACCCCAATGAGACGCCCGCGTCCCACGGCGACAGAGAACAGCCCCTGCTCGCCGCAGCTAGAGCAAAGCTTGTGAAGCACTGCAGACCCAGCACAGCCAGAAATTAATTGATTCGTTAATTTTTAAAAAATAAGGAAATTCTGACACATGCTGCCGTCTGGATAAACCTTGAGGACTTTATTATGCTTAGTGAAATAAGCCAGTGACAAAAGAAGAAATACTGTATGAAGTACCTCGATCCTCAAACTGACAGATACAGAAAGTAAAAGGATAGTTGCCAGGGCCTGGAGAAGAAAGGATGAGGAGTTACTTGATTGTTTACTGGGGACAGAGTTACATTTGGGAGGACGAGAAAAGTTCTAGAAACGGATGATGGTAATGATGGTCACGCGACAGTGTGAAGTTACTTAATGCCACTGAAAGTGAAAGTCATTCAGTCGTGTCGGACTCTTTGCAACCCCCATGAACAATATAGTCCATGGAATTCTCCAGGCAAGAATACTGGAGTGCGTAGCCGTTCCCTTCTCCAGGGGATCTTCCCAACCCAGGGATTGAACCCAAGTCTCCCACATTGCAGGGAGATTCTTTACCAGCTGAGTCACCAGGGAACTGTGTACTTAAAATGCTAAGTTTAATGTTATGTGTATTTTATCACAATTGAAAAAAAAGGAAAAAATTAATGTGCTGTAATCAGAGAACAGAGAGAGCTGCTATGTGTGGAGGCCAAAGAGGTAAGGGTCGGGGAGAATTCCCTGGTGGTTTAGTGATTAGGACTAACCACGCTTCTACTGCAGGGGGCACAGGTTCGATCCCTGGTGGGGAAACTAAGATCCTTCATGCCACGTGGTGTGGCAAAAAAGGAAAGAGCCTTGAATCCAGCCTTGAACCCTGTGGACCAGTGGTCCCCAACCTTTTTAGCACCAGGGACCAGTTTCATGGAAGACAATTTTTCCATGGACGGGGTAGTAGGTCAGGGATGGTTTGGGGCTGATTCAAGCGCATTACATTTATTTTACACTTTATTTATGTCATTATTACTTCAGCTCCACCTCAGATCACCAGGCGTGAGATCCTGGAGGTCGAGGGGACCATGTCAAGTCCTTTGGTCTTTGTCCGAAGCGCAGGACCGCAGGGCTGGCCACAGACAAGGAGGGAAGTGGATGGAACTGGGAGATATTTAGGAAGGAAAATCAGTAGGGCTTGATGAAGGGTGTGAGCTGGATGGCTGGCGGGGTGCAGGGAGGGGATTGCATCTGGAAGGCCTCTGGGCTCCTCCCTGACGTCCCAGGAAACCTCTGTCTGAGGTCCTGTTAAGAGAGCTGGACTGTGCCTTGTCCAAGACCCAGTGTGCAAATGCACACTCATGGTTTACCTCCCCCAAGAAGATACGTGGACCCTGCAGCCCCTGCTCCCCACTGGACATGCTCTCCTGCCTCAGGGGCATTGTGAGACCCAGCAAATGCAGGCTCAGATTGGCTGTGGCCTCCCCTGGACACCCAGCCGCCCCTCACCACCAGGTTTCACTTGTAGTTTCCTTATGTTTAGCCAGCCTCACAAATGAGCACTTCAGACCAGTTGGAGGTTCTTAGTTGCAGGCAATAGAAGCTGACTCATGTTATATAAGCAGAAAAAGGTTTGATTGGAAGTCATGGTCACTTATGAACCCATGTTCCTGGCTGGGAACTCAGCTCGAATGAGAACCAGGAAGCTGAGCCTGGCCAAGATGCCACCCTAGACAGCCTGGCGAGGAAGTTCAGCTTGCCATTACCTGGTGACCCAGCCACTGGACCTTCACCTACTGTGCAGTGTCCCTGAATAAAATCCCTTTCCCTGTCCATTGGCCCTTCATCCTGGTGAGATGAGGAGATGAGAAAGCTGAGGCTCAGGGAGGTGAGTGGCCTCCCAACATGGTTAGGAGCAGTGGAGTCACTGCAATCCCACAGACCATCCCAGATCAGTGCTTAGCCCGCAGCTTCCTGTGCGTTAGGCCAGAGCCGATTCACATTGAAAGAGATTTTTTAAAACATTGGGATCGCGGACTTCCTTGGTGGTCCAGTGGGAAAGAATCTGCCTGCCAACGCAGGAGACATGGGTTCAGTCCCTGGTCCAGGAAGATTCCACATGCTGAGGGGCAACTAAGCCCATGTACCGCAACTACTGAAGCCCACAGCACCTAGAGCCTGTGCTCCGCAGGCAGTGAGAAGCCAGGGCATAGCAACTACAGAAAGCCTGCGGGCAGCAATGAACACCCAGTGCAGCAAAAAATTTTAAAAAATAAGTAAATATTAAAATAAAATATTGGTCTCAAAATTCAGAACCAGAGACAGCAGTTGCCTTGTTGATTTCTCCCATCTAACTACAAAGTAGACCTCGGTGGGCAGAGGGGAATCTCCAGTGCTTTTTTTTTTTCTTTTGCTGCACCCTGCGACTTGCAGGATCTCAATGCCTTTACCAGGGGCTGAACCTGGGCCATGGCAGTGAAAGCCCTGAATCCTAATCACCAGGCCGCCAGGGAAGTCCCAGACCTTCAGCTTCTGAGCAGGGGGCAGCTCGCCTGCACCTGTCCTGAGATCCCCCACCGTCCCCCCACCCCTAATAAGCAGAATGTCCAGATACCCGGCAGCCAGAAAGTACAGACGTTCACCGCAAGCTCTAACCCTCCACCAGTGGCCCAAGCCTTTCCTCCTTTGGGTTCTTTCCAGAGCAAGAGCGGAAAGGACCATTATAGATAAGACTAGTTACCATTGTTATCTGTTTATCCAGTGAAAAAAATGGTTTGTCTGGGTGAAGCAGAACGAAACTTTACAGAACTGATTTAATCATTGACCTCAATTTATTTGGGAGGAAAAAAAATGTTTCTGTTTGATTCCAATCACACTGATTGGCTTCTGGCTCTGACCAGCCACTCAGAGAATGTCTCAGTGACACGTCTGTACCAAAATTGTCTGAGTTAGGGTTCTGCCACCAAAACGGAGCGGTGCCAGCTCACAGCGGCTGTCTGCTGACCCAAGGGTAGTGTCCCTCTTGGGTAGGGTCCCTGGGGACAGCAGACCCTCCAGGAAGCTGAGAACACCCTGTGAAGCGGCCTCTTCCCCACCAGCAGCCACGTCTTTGAGTCTTTCATTTTTAAAACATGTTTTATTTTCAGACCAAAACTGACACGATTGTAAAAAAAATTTATTGATGTATAGTTGATCTACAATGTTGTGCTGATTTCTGCAGTACAGCAAAGTGATTCGGTTATACATATGCACAGAGTTCTTTTTCGTATTCTTTTCCATCCTGGTTTATCACAGGATATCGAGTACAGTTCCCTGTGCTCTACAGTAGGACTTGTTTATCCATCCTGTATATAGCAGTTTGCATCTGCTAATCCCAGACGCCCAGTCCTTCCCTCCCCCACCACCCTCTTTGACAACCACCAGTCTGTTCCCTATGTCTGTGAGACTGTTTCTGTTGTGTCAATAAGTTCAACTGTGTCATATTTTAGATTCCACGTATGAATGGTATCATATGGTATTTATCTTTAACTTACTTCACTCAGTATGATAATCTCTAGGTCCATCCATGTTGTTGCAAATGGCATTATTTCATTCTTTTGGGGCTGAGTAATATTCCATTGTATATATGTACCTCAGCCTGTTCATCCATCCATCTTTCAGTGGACATTTAGGCTGTTTCCATGTCTTGACTATTGTGAATAGTGTTGCTATGAGCATAGGGGTACATGTATCTTTTCAAATTATAGTTTTGTCCAGATATATGCCCAGGAGCAGGATTGCTGGATCATTTGGCAACTTTATTTTTCATTTTTTGAGGAACCTCCGTACTGTTTGCCAAGTGGCTGTATCAGCTTACATTCCCATCAGCAGTGTATGAAAGTCCCATTTTCTCCACACCCTCTTTGGCATTTATTATTTGTAGATTTTTTGATGTTGGACATTTTGTCCAGTGTGGTACCTCATTGTGGTTTTAATTTACAATTCTCTAAGAATAGCAAGAAGAGATAAAAAAGCCTTCCTCAGCAATCAATGCAAAGAAATAGAGGAAAACAACAGAATGGGAAAGACTAGAGATCTCTTCAAGAAAATTAGAGATACCAAGGGAACATTTCATGCAAAGATGGGCTCGATAAAGGATAGAAATGGTATGGACCTAACAGAAGCAGAAGATATTAAGAAGAGATGGCAAGAATACACAGAAGAACTGTACAAAAAAGATCCTCACAGCCAAGATAATCACAATGGTGTGATCACTCACCTAGAGCCATACATCCTGGAATGTGAAGTCAAGTGGGCCTTAGAAAGCATCACTATGAACAAAGCTAGTGGAGGTGATGGAATTCCAGTTGAGCTCTTTCAAATCCTGAAAGATGATGCTGTGAAAGTGCTGCACTCAATATGCCAGCAAATTTGGAAAACTCAGCAATGGCCACAGGACTGGAAAAGGTCAGTTTTCATTCCAATCCCAAAGAAAGGCAATGCTAAAGAATGCTCAAACTACCGCACGATTGCTCTCATCTCACACGCTAGTAAAGTAATGCTCAAAATTCTCCAAGCCAGGCTTCAGCAATATGTGAACCGCGAACTTGCAGATGTTCAAGCTGGTTTTAGAAAAGGCAGAGGAACCAGAGATCAAATTTCCAACATCTGCTGGATCATCGAAAAAGCAAGAGAGTTCCATAAAAACATCTATTTCTGCTTTATTGACTATGCCAAAGCCTTTGACTGTGTGGATCACAATAAACTGTGAAAAATTCTGAAAGAGATGGGAATACTAGACCACCTGACCTGCCTCTTGAGAAACCTATATGCAGGTCAGGAAACAACAGTTAGAATTGGACATGGAACAACAGACTGGTTCCAAATAGGAAAAGGAGTATGTCGAGGCTGTATATTGTCACCCTGCTTATTTAACTTCTATGCAGAGTACATCACGAGAAACGCTGGGCTGGAAGAAGCACAGGCTGTAATCAAGATTGCCGGATGAAATATCAATAACCTCAGATATGCAGATGACACCACCCTTATGGCGGAAAGTGAAGAGGAACTCAAAAGCCTCTTGATGAAAGTAAAAGAGGAGAGTGAAAAAGTTGGCTTAAAGCTCAACATTCAGAAAACAAAGATCGTGGCATCTGGTCCCATCACTTCATGGGAACTAGATGGGGAAACAGTGTCAGAGTTTATTTTGGGGGCTCCAAAATCACGGCAGATGGTGACTGCAGCCATGAAATTAAAAGACACTTACTCCTTGGAAGGAAAGTTATGACCAACTTAGATAGCATATTGAAAAGCAGAGACACATTACTTTGCCAACAAAGGTCCGTCTAGTCAAGGCTATGGTTTTTTCAGTGGTCATGTATGGATGTGAGAGTTGGACTGTGAAGAAAGCTGAGCACCGAAGAATTTATTTTTTTGAACTGTGGTGTTGGAGAAGACTCTTGAGAGTCCCTTGGACTGCAAGGAGATCCAACCAGTCCATTCTAAAGGAGATCAGTCCTGGGATTTCTTTGGAGGGAATGACGCTGAAGCTGAAACTCCAGTACTTTGGCCACCTCATGCGAAGAGTTGACTTACTGGAAAAGACTCTGATGCTGGGAGGGATTGGGGGCAGGAGGAGAAGGGGACTACAGAGGTTGAGATAGCTGGATGGCATCAGTGACTCGATGTACGTGAGTCTGGGTGAACTCTGGGAGTTGGTGATGGACAGGGAGGCCTGGCGTGCTATGATTCATGGGGTCGCAAAGAGTTGGACACGACTGAGCGACTGAACTGAACTGAATAATTAGCAATGTTGAGCATCTCTTCATTGTTACTAGTGGACGTTTATACATCTTCTTTGGAAAAATGTCTATTTAGGTTCTGCCCATTTTTCGCTTGGGTTGGTTTTTTGTTCTTGAATTGTGTGAGCTGTTTGTATATTTTGGAAATTAAGCCCTTGTCCATTGCATCATTTGCAAATATTTTCTCCCAGTCCATATGTTGTCTTTTCCTTTTGTTTATGGTTTCCTTTGCTGTGCAAAAGTTTGTAAGTTTGATTAGGTCACATTTGTATATTTTTGTTTTTATTTCTATTGCTTTGGGAGACTGATCTAAGAAAACATTGCTGTCATTTATGTCAGAGAATGTTTTGCCCGTGTTCTCTTCTAGGAATTTTATGGTGAGTGACACGATTTTTATTTTTTCAGTATTCATTATTTATTTGGCTGCGCCAGGTCTTAGTTGCAGCATGCAGGATCTTAGATCTCTGTTGTGGCTTGTAGGATCCATAGTTGTAGTATGGGAGTTTTAGTTATGGCAGGTGAACTATTAGGTGGGCTTGTATGAATAATTTCACGGGCTGGTAGGGAATTGAGGACCCTCAGGCTGAGGGTGGGCTGAAGTGCAGCTGGTCTGACTCAAGGGGGATCTATCAGGGTGAGGGGGGGGTGCTTTCCTGCTGAGTGGGGATATGTCTGATGAGAGCAGGGGATACCAAGGGAGCCTGTGAGACCAACGATGTCAAGGTAGGTAACACCTGAACTGTTAGTCTACAGGGAGTTCCCTGGCAGTTCAGTGGTCAGGATTTGGTGCTTTCACTGCCATGGCCCGGGTTCAGTCCCTGGTTGGAGGACTGAGATCCCATCAGCTGCACACATGGCCAAAATAAATAGAGATCTTGGTCTAACCTCACAGTGGGGACCCCCTGGGGCATCTCACAGGAGGGCTAAGGCAGAGGGACTTGTTCTGGGATTCAGCCCTTGTCGGGCAATGTGGGGAGTGTTGTGATGCAGTTGGGGTGGGCTGGTGCGGTTGGGAAGCAGGGAGTTCTGTGACTGGTGTGCTAACCAGTCTTATCGGGAAGGCTGGAGGAGCGAAGCCAGTCTAACGGTCTAACTGGTTGAGAAGCGGCCACTCGGCTCAGCCAGCACAGGGGCCGTGTGGTTGTCGCTGAGCCCAAGCTCTGTCTGCTCACCTCACGACAGGCCAGTAAATCGGGAGCTGAGTTGTTGGAACAGGAATGATGACTTAAATTGGAAACCTAGCAGGCAGAGGGCCTTCCCAGGTGGCGCCAGTGCTATAGGACCTGCCTGCCAATGCAGGAGACATAAGAGACGCGGGTTTGATCCCTGGGTCCCAAAGATGCTGGAGGAGGGCATGGCAACCTGCTCCAGTGTTCTTGCCTTAGAGAATCCCATGGAGAGAGGAGCCTGATGGGCTACGGCCCGTAGGGCTGCAAAGCGCTGGACACAACTGAGCGAATGAGCACGTGCAGCAGACTGAGGAGATGGCAGCCTGGTGTCTCAAAAACACCATCTTCCCTCAGTGGAAATCCGGCTCCTGTTATATACGGGAGGGGGTGGGGCCTGCTGCGGCACCAACCAGTGGCTGAGCAGGACCACTAATGGCTGCTGGTGGACAGTGGCTCAATGTCAGGTAGCTTACCTGGGGGAGGGGCCCACTGCGGCACCAACCAGTGGCTGAGCAGGGCTGCTGGGGCGGCTCAAGCCTGGTGGGTATTACACCCTGGCAGAAATGTGCTGCACCAGAAAGAGGCCAGGTCTGAAGAAGTACCAGCCAGATATCGTGGTGGCCACTCAGAGGCAGCTAAATCCACCATTACTGGGACCTCCGTCTGAGGTGGCAGGCGCCGTGGGCTCAGCCCGCTGCTGGCTTCAAGGGTCAGTCCTTGACTGATGAGGTGGCCTGGGAGCTGGAGTCCCCAGAGTGTAGCTCCTGCCTGCCTGCTTATGCAGTGGGTGGGTGGGGTCCAGTGGGCTGGGCGTGGCCGGCCCTGTGAGGAGAGGTGCAGGGGAGCCGCCCCTGGCTTAAGGGCATGTGGCTCCTGCCATTGAGGGAGGAGGGAAGAGCCCCTCACGCCTCGGGTTGGGACCGGGGAGGCCGCTGTCACACATGGTCGTGTTTGTAGTCTGGACGACGTTCCGTTCTTGGCTGAGTTCAGGCATGACCAGGACTGGTCTTGTTAGGTCTTGAGCTCATCACGGGGCGCAGCAGCCTTGTCAGTCAGGGCTCCTGGGACATTACCGTCACAGGAGTGAACCACCCCCCCAGCCAGGGCCAGTTCCCTGTCCAAGCTGCCTCTCTCCTCTTTTGCACCCGCTTGTAGCCGAGGGTGGCTGGAGTCAACCCAGGATGCTCATCTCGGTACCTAGAGAGAAGCGTGCAGGGCAGGAGGTCATTAGCTGGACTGTGTGTGGTTAGACCTCCCACTTTCGTACACGTGAGCTGTCCGGTCCTCTCACTGAGCAGGCCCTGCACCTCAGGCTTTGGACAGCAGACATCACCTGCCACAGTGCAAGTGGTTGTCAGATCCTGAAGACAGAGACCTTGATTGCCAAACCCAGACCATGAAAACCACCCCAGAGTCAGGCTGGTCTTTCCCTAGAGACTCCATTGACTTTTGGAGGCCCATCATGAACTACATACTTGACTGATGGTTTATGTGAAATTTACACTGATGCTACAAAAAGTGTCCGCTCCAACATGAATTCTCTTCAATTACACAAGGAGAAATTCAGGGCTTGCTTTGGTGTCTGCTAGTGAACTGACATCTACTCAGTTTGTTGGGCTCCCAGAGTAGGAACCTAGGGTTTCCTAACTCCAAGGAGGAGTCCTGATTCTAGAGGCTTCCAAGGAGTGAGCTGCTTCTCTGTCACCCCCCTGCCTGCTTCCCAGAAGGGGTCATCAGCTCTCACAGAACTGAAGGACTTAAATTAAGTCAGCCTGGGGACTTCCCTGGAGGTCCAGTGGTTAAGAATCTGCCTCCCAAAGCAGAGGACACAGGTTCCATCCTGGGTCGGGGAACCGAAATCCCATATGCCACAGGGGCAACTAAGCCCACCAGCCACAACTACCAAACCTGCGCATCTCAAGTGGAGAGAAGCCCCAAGCGACTTAGCACACACAGCGTATTTATAAAAGACGGCCCATGGGTCTGTTGGAACATTGCTCAGAGACTAACTGAGCAGCTACTCTGCCCACCCTAGGCTCTCGGAAGCTCACCCTCTCACCCATGTTCTCTGGTGTCCTAGCAACTGGAAAGTGCTCTGAGCTCCAACCAGGGCAGAGGCCATTCTCTCCCTGACCACTGTGACTTGCAGGCTCCCCAGGAGCCTGAGGACCTGTCCGTGCCACCCAAGGGCCCACTGAAAGCCACCGCTTGTCCCCATACACACCCAGAAGGCTGGCTGGGGCCAGCCCATGACCCTGGCAAAATGAGCTTCTCGCTCAAGTTCTCGGAGCTGGTCAACATCGCCATCCCGCAGTGCGGGGTGGTGAACTTCAAGGCCCTGCACTTCCTGCTCCATGGCATCCTGGAGCACATCCACATGGCGGAGCTGGAAAAGGACCTCTCAGGGGATGAGGACTTCCTCCAAGCCTCTGTGTCCATCACATTCCCGCCACGGGAAGGGGACGCCCAACCCACCCTCAGCCCCCTGAAGAGGCTCGGCAACATCTTCGACCACCTGGTGAGCCGCGTGGACAAGCTGGAGAGCCAGCTGGCCGCGCTGAGGGACGTGCCGTCCACTGCCCAGCTGCTGGAGAGCAGCCAGGGCACCAGGCAGCCTGCCCAGGAGCTGTGGAACCTGATCAGGCTCCAGAAGAAGGTGGAGGGCAACGAGGAAGCTGTGGCCAAGGTAAGCCGCCCAGCCTCCAGACACAGCCCTCCACCTTGACTCTCCTGCCCAGCGTTCACCCCACCCGCCCCTCCACCCCCGATGAGAGGCCCTTCCCTTAAATGGGGAGGGATTCGGCTTTGGACTCAGGTGGAACCTGAGTTTGCAACCTGAGTGGCCAGGTTTGCATCCTTCATCAGCATAGAGGGAAGAAGGCCACAGTGTCTGGAGGGGGCGCATACACAGAGACAGAAAGCTGATGAGTGGCTGCCGGGGGCTGGAGGGAGCGGGCGTGGGAGAGACTGCCTAGTGGTTACGGGGCTTCCTTTTGGGGGTGATGCCGAGGTGTTAGAACCACAGAGAGCTGGCGATTGCACCGCATTGTGAGTGCCCTAAACGCATTCACTGAACCATACACTTTCAAATGGTATGTTATGTGAATATCACCTCAGTGGGGGAAAAAAAATAATCGACTTATAGGATCTGCTGTGAAGAAACTGAAAGTGTTAGTTGCTCAGTCATATCTGACTCTTTGTGACCCCATGGACTGTAGCCCCCAGGTTCCTCTGTCCACAGGATACTCCAGGCAAGAATACTGGAGTGGGTTGCCATTTCCTTCTCTGGGGATCTTCCCAACCCAGGGATCAAACCCTGGTCTCCTGAGTCACTGGCGGATTCTTTCCCATCTGAGCCCCCTGGGAAGCATAGGACCTACGGGCGAGGAAACTGACAGCATGAAACGTTCATGGATTGGCTGAGGGTGCAGAGCCTGTGACGGTGGAACAGGTGGTGAGCTGAGGCCTCCTGTTTCAGGACCCACCTGGGACCACTCGCTCGCCTGCCCCCCACCCCACACACAGTTATCCATCCGGAGCTGCAGCCTTGGGGAAGAGTTGGATCCTGGGGAATAAATACTCCAGCTCCTCTCTCCTCCCTTCCTCCCATGGCCACACAGTAGGGCCAGAAGTCAGAGCACCCCGGGGTGTGGAGGGCACAGCCTGCCGGCAGCTCCTGGGGGCGCTGAGTAGGGGCGGAGGATGGGTGTGCGGGGGCGCCAGAGGACATCCATTGCACGGAGGGACCATTTCACGACGTCTTAGATTAACTCTCTTGTGTTTAAATTTATTTTTATTTTAAAAAGATTTTTATTTGTTTGGCTGCTCGGGTCTTAGTTGCAGCATGTAGGATCTAGTCCCCTGACCCAGAGATGGAACCTGGGCCCCCTGCATAGGGAGCACAGAGTCTTAGCCACTGGACGACCAGTTAACTCCCCAACACTCTTCTTTTTTAAATTGAGGTGTAAGTCACATAGCATAAAGTGAACAACCATGTGGCATTTTGGCTCATTGATAATGTAATACAAGCACCACCCCTGTCCCCTTCTAAACCGTTTCTGTGGCTCCAAAAGGAACCCTGTGTCCTTGTCACTCCCCACCCCACTCCCCGACAAGACCCACCTGCTCTCTGGCCCTAATGTTTTACCAGATCTGGGCATTTCACATAAATGGAATCATGCAGTATGTGGCCTTTTGTGTCTGGCTTCTCTCTCTGAGCCCCAGATTTCCCAGGTTCACCCACATTGTAGCCTGGGTCTGTGCTTCACCCCCTTTTATGGCTGAATAGTATTCTGTTGTAGGGACAGACAACATCGGGTTTAACCACTCAGCTGTTGGCGGGCATTTGGGTTGAGACTCTTTTTAAATAAAGGAGTGTGTATTATTTGAGGGATGCAGGGGTTTCTCAGCAGCAGCAAAAAAGGAAGAAAGTAGGTGGGCAGGCCTGATAGGGTGAAAGCCTTCACTTCAACCTGCATCTTGAATATGGCTTTAACCCGTCTCAGCTTCCAGATGCTAGTCTCCAGGTTTTCTGATTATAATTTTTGGGTAAGAGAATGAGACAGCACACCTGGGGTCAGGCGTCCACTCCTGGCCAGACAGGCAGGGTGGTGCCTAAGAATTAGAGCCCCCTGGGGCCTGTTCCCTCTGCCTCGACTAGCAGGCACCCCAGACGGTATCCACACACAGGGGCCACCAGGCTTTATGTCTAAGCTGAGAAAGGTGGGAGCCCCGGTGCCAGGGTTTTGTAGAGATGTCAGACAAGCCTAACTCCCTTCCTAGAACCCAGAGTCGCTGGGCCACGAGAAGGACAGGCCAGAGTCCACCAGTCTAACTTTGCTGGGTCTCATGCCCCGTCTCCTCATTTCCCTTTCACCCTAGCTCCCCGACTGGCCCCATCCCCGGGGGAGTGATCTTGAGAATAAGCTCACTGCGTGCCAGGTGAGCCGGGCGCTACATCTGTTCCTCCGTCAATCTTCTTAGCGACTCTTAAGAGGCAGGTGCTGTCATTATCCTGAGCTTACACATGAGGAAATGGAGGCGCAGAGAGGTCAGGGTTAGAAAACAGGGAGCCAGACTCAGCCTGTGCTGAGTGGGCAAGCGGAAGGCATAGGAATGTGGACGCTGAGATGCCTCGCCACTTATCACCCGGAAGGGTGAGGGGCGGCCGTGGCTTCCTCCTTCCAAGATTGTTACAACAATTAAGCAAGATAAAGCGTGGGAACCGCTCAGCACAGAGCTGGACGTCTGTTCTGGCCAAGGTGGCTGATGAGATGAGGGGCAAAGCGGCATAGTGTGAACCGTGAATCCCTGTGCTCAGTGAGAGCCTCTGGGCACAGAGGACCGCACCGTGCATGACTCTGTTCACAGGCAATCTGCCCAGAATAGACCAGTCCGTAGTGACAGAAAGTGGCGGTTGCCAGGGGCTGGAGGTTGAGCCCTGGTGGGAACGGGCTTTCTTTTGGAGGTGACGAAAATGTTCTGGAACACTAAACAGTGGTGATGGTCGTACACACTTGTGCACGTGCCGAATGCCCCCAAATTGTGCACTTTAGTAATGCTTTGTGTGTTTTACCATATGCACGAAAAGCAGGGATTGGCAGAAGCAGTTAAAAGAAAGGAAAAAAAAAAACCCATAATCTAAGCCATATGCTGTCTCCAAGAGACGCACTTTGCTTCAAAGACAAACAGGTTGGAGAGAAAAAGATATTGCACACAGGTAACAGCCAGAAGGGAGCCAAAGTGACTGTACTAACCGCAGACAGATAGACCTTAAGACAAGAATTGTTGCTAGACACACAGCAGGCTGCAGGGGTGGCCGAGGGCAGGTTGTGCAGGCCTCAGAGCTGGGTGGTGTCTGAGGTGTCAGCCCCTCCAGAGCAGCCTGCCTTGATGGATGAAGGCTTTTAGAAATCACGATTACCCAGAATGTCCCAGCCAGCTCACACAGCGGACTGGTAGACAGGTTTGGAACTGGTCACGCCGCCCTCAGAGGACTGCTTGTGCACCTAGGAATATCCCCACCACCGTTACAGAATGTCACCAAGTCCCAGCCTGTCTGAGGATGCTGGGGTTACCACGGTGACCCATTGTTAGGGTTGCCATGGTAGCTGGTTCTAGGGTGGTACAGGCTGCTTAGCTAAGAGTCTGCAACATACCCCCACCACCCACCCCACCACCGCCTGCATCAGTCAGTCTGGCAGACCAAATGCCACCCCTTATGGGGAAAGACAAGTCTGCCAGCCCCGGCATCCATCCCAGACAGGGTGAATGGCGCCCTGGAGACTAAGGCAGGCACCCAGGGGACGTCTGGAGAGATGGCTTGGGAGGACCTACAGGCATGGCATGAGGGTTGGTGCTCCTGGTCAGCACACTGCCGGGTTTGGGGACTCGGGAGCGGGACAGCAGGGCCTCACTAAGCAGGCTTAGATTGCAGTTTCTAACCTTCTGCATGGTTAACATCTGGGGCCAGGGGCTTCTCTGTGGTGGAGAGTGTCCCGTGCACTGAGGACACTAAGCAGCATCCTTGGCCTCCGGCCACTAGAGGACAGGGCACCCCTTAGTCATGACGACCAGAAATGTCTCCAGACTTGGCCAAATGCCCGTTGGGGCCCAGACTGCCCTGTCGAGAACTGCTGAGTTAGAAAGCATGGGCTCCTGGCCCACTGTGTGTCATCTCCATAACTTCCATGGGGGTGCCGACCCAGACTTTGGGCGCCAGGGAGTCTCCCGGAATCACAGGTTCCCAGGCAGCCCTGACCAGGAGCTTTAGAAAGTTGTTCAGAAGACCCTGCCTGTCTCCTTGAGGCCTCGGTTATCTCATCTGTGATGATAACCCCTGCTGGCCGGCCACGGGGGAAAATGAGGGGCCGCTGTTTGTTATTTATTATTAAGATTGTTTGGGCTCACCCTGTTGCCATAAATACACTCGTAGGTCCCACTGTGCATGCTAAGGTGCTTCAGTCATTTCCAACTCTTTGTGACACTAAGAACTGTAGCCCGCCAGGCTCCTCTGTCCCTGGGAGTCTCTAGGCAAGGATACTGGAGTGGGTTGCCATGCCCTCCTCTAGGGGATCTTCCCAATGCAAGGATCGAACCTGCGTCTCCTGAGTCTCCTGGCTTGCAGGCGGATTCTTTACTGCTGAGCCTTTGAGACCAGCACCTCTTGAGAAGAGTCTTCCTCCTCTCTGGTGCAGCCCTTGCCCTCAGGACAGCCAGGCCATCTTTTCTGGGTTTGCCCTGCACTTCCCCATGGGAGGGAGGTTGATACCTGCTCAGGTAACTTGGTCCTTCTGGTTACACCTGGAGAGACAAGGGGAGGGGGAGGAGTCCTGCATAGATGGGGCACCTGGTCCTTGTAGATTTCTCTGAAAAGCGTGTTTTCACCTACAGAAGATAAGGCCTTGGAAAACCAGTCTCTTCATACCATTATCACTCCCAGAAAAATTAACAATAACTCATAAATACTATTCAATAGACAGTGTTGACAATTTCCCCCAGGTAAAACAAAAATGCTATTTTTTAAAGCTTTATTGAGATATATTCTACATAACAGAGAGTTCATCCATTTAAAGTATATAGCAGTGTTATATACTAATTGTACTCAATTTATGTAAGTTTTGTTTTTTTTTAACGTGGACCATTTTTAAAGTCCTTACTGAAGTTGTTACCAAATTGCTTCAGTTTTATGTTTTGATTTTTTTGGCTGCGAGGCAGGTGGGATCTTAGCTCCCAGGACAGGGATCAAACCTGCACCCACTGCATTGGAAGGCGAGGTCTTAAGCATGGGACTACCAGGGAAGTCCCTATACCTCAGTTTAAAATGAAGTATACAATGCAATGGGCTTCCCATGTGGTGCTTGTTGTAAAGAACCTGCTTGTCAGTGCAGGAGACATGAGACCTGGGTTCAGTCCCTGGATTGGGAAGATCCCCTGGAGGAAGGCATGGCAACCCACTCCAGTATTCTTGCCTGGAGAACCCCGTGGACAGGGGAGCCCGGTGGGCTGTAGTCCATGGGGTCACAAAGAGTCGGACATGACTGAAACGACGTAGCACACACACACATAGAATGCAGCGATTTTAGTATACTCACACGTGTGCAACTTTCACAGTTTAAGGACATTTTCAACAACCCAAAAAGAACCCCCTTAAACCATTAGCTTTCACTCTCCACTCCTGTGCCTCCTTGAGCCCCATTCCTCACTTACCATAATATCTTTAGGTTTATCTGTAGCATGTATCAGTAAATTTTTTTTTTGGTAGATAATTGTATTTATCAACTGTATGGGCTGCAGTCCATGGGGTTGCAAAGAGTCAGACACGACGGAGCAACTATCACTAACGATGCTGAGCACCTTTTCGTGTGCTTATTAGTCATTTGTATATCATCTTTGGAGAAATGTCTGTTCAGGTCTTTGCCGATTTTTAATTGGATTATTTGTCTTATATGTTTATGGATTCAGTTTGCTAGCATTTTGTTGAGGAGTTTTGTATCCATATTGTAGTTTTCCTGTGGTGTCTTTGATTTTTATCAGTGCAATACTGGCCTCATAGAATGAGTTTGGAATTCTGTTTTTTGGAAAAGTTTGTTGTGTTTTTTTTTTTCTACCAGATCTATTATTTATTTATTCATTTTTAGCTACACTACATCTTCATTGCTGTGTACAGACTTTCTCTAGTTGCAGTGAGTGGGGGCTTCTCTTCGTTGTGGTGTGTGGGCTGCTCGTTGCAGGGGCTTCTCTCCTTGCTGAGCACGGGCTCTCGGCAAGTGGTCCTCAGTAGCTGTGGCGCGTGGGCTTTGTTGCTCTGTGGCATGTGGGGTCTTCCTGGACCAGGGATCAAACCTGTGTGCCCTCCATTGGCAGGTGGATTCTTAACCACCGGACCACTGGGGAAGTCCCTGGAGAAGGTTGTTAACACCTTACTGATCCAGGGACTTTTGCAGAAACTAACACCAGTAGCGTTAATACGTCTAGTCAATAATGTGTTAAGAGTTGGTATTAATTCTCCTTTAAAGGTTTCATAAAAGTCATTGGTAAAGCCACCAGGGCTTGGCCTTTCTTCATGTGTTGTTTTTGTTTTGATAATTCAATCATTTTACTTGTTTCAGGTCTATTCAGATTATCTATTTTTTTTTCTTGAGTCAGCTTTGGAAGTTTATGTCTTTCTGGGAATTTGTCCATCTTATCCAACTTATCTAATTTGCTGGCATACAACTGTTCATAGTATTCCTTCATAATTTTTTTTTATTTCTGTAGGGTCAATAGCAATGTTCCCTATTTCATTTCTCATTCTAGTAATTTGAATCTTCTCTTCTTCTCTTGGTCAGTCTAGCAAAAGGTTTACTGTTGATCTTTTCAAAGAACCAGCTTTTAGTTTCATTGATTTCCTGTGTTATTCTTCATTTTCTCTTTCATTAGTTTCCACTCCAATCTTTATCATTTCATTTTTCCTATCCCCTTTAGGTTTCTTTTGATCTGCTTTCCCCAGTGTCTTAAGGTTGACGGCTAGACTGTTGATTTGAGATCTTTCTTCTTTGTTAATATAGTCACTTCCAGCTAAAATTTCTCTTTAAGCACTGTTTTAGCTACATCCCATAAGTTTTGGTGTGTTTGTGTTTTCATTTTATCTGTTTTTAGAAAGCTTATTTATCTGTCTGTTTGGCTGTGCGGGGTCTTAGTTGCTGCACACAGGATCTTCAGTTGTAGCGAGCAGACTCACAGTTGCAGCATATGGGCTCTAGTTCTAAGACCAGGGACCAAACTCAGGCCTCCTGCATTGGGAGCAGGGAGTCTTAACAACTGCATCTCTAGGGAAGTCCTAGTAGTTTCCTTTTAATTCATCTCAAAGTGTTTCTAATTTCCTTTGCAATTTCTTCTTTGACCCATTGTTTAGTCAGGACAGGGCTGTTTAATTTCCAAATATTTGTGAACTTTCAAATTCCAAATCAAATGCTACTGATTTCCAATTTAATTCCATTGTTATATATTTTTGTTATACAAAAATCATGCATTTTGTATGACTTCAATCCTTTTTAAATTTATTGAGTTTTGTTTTATGGCCTTAGTATAGGCTATCCTGTAGAATGTCCTGTGTGTATTGTGCCGCTGTTGAGTGGAGTGTCTTGTAGATGTCTGTAACATCCAGCTGGTCTATAGTGATGTTCAAATCTCCTGTTTCCTTGATGATCTTCTGTCTAGTTGTTATATCCATTATTGAAAATGGGATATTGAAGTCTTCAACTATTTCTCCTTTCCGTTCTCTCAGATTTTGCTGCATATATTTTTAGGGCTTCACTACTAGGTGTATATATGTTTATAATTATTATATCTTAGGACTTCGCTGATGTCCAGTGGCTGAGACTCTGCACTCCCAATGCAGAGGGCCCAGGTTCAATCTCTGGTCAGGGAACTAGATCCCATATGGCACAACTAAAGATCCTGCACGCCACAACTAAAAGATCCCTACTGGAGAACTAAGATCCCATATGCTGCATAGTGCAGCCTAAAATTAATAAATAGATAATAAAATGTGTCTCTTTTAGATAGTATGAGGTAGGATCATATTTTCTTATCTATTCTGCCAGTCTGTGCCTTTTAATGTTTACGTTTACATTTAATGTAATTCAGTTTCAACCATTTACATTTAATGTAATTACCCGTGGACAGAGGAGCCCGGGAGGTTATAGTCCATGGATGGGGTCGCAAGAATCAGACATGACTTAGCAACTAAACCACCACCATTACCACCACAGATAAGAAGGACTTCTGCCATTTCACCATTTGTTATTTTTGTTATCTGAATGCCTAACTATACACTATACCCTCTACATACATTATCACATTTTTTCATACCCATTTAATGATTGAAGACTTCAAAATCTAGGAAAATGCAGGAACAGCTCCAGTCATCGGAGGAGCTGAGCAATAAGATCAGTATTGCATCCGTTAGCTCTTGCTTTGAAGTCTCCTCCCTCCTCCTCTGGCTTTTCCCCTTACTCTCCCAGGGTGAATGTACGCATGCAGCCATAAGGACCCTTTGAAAATGTAAATCCAGTGGCTGCCTAGTTGATCCTCTGGTGGTTCTCACTAAAGGGCATGAGATGCTTCCTGATGAATGACTCCTGCTTACTGAACACATTCACACCCAGGGTTGCCCCCTTCCCACTTAGGCCCCTTAGAGCTCAGAGCACGCTTGACTTCACTGTCATTTTATGGCCTCTGAATATGTTCCAGCCTAGGCCTTGGAAGAGCCAAGAAGACTTCAAGAACCATGACTAGCACCAGAGAGCTTCCACACTTTTCCTGTCTTTTCCGCTAGCTACACTCAACTTCACATTTTCCTTTCTTCTCCCTCTTCAGTCCATAAGAACCCTGCAGGATTTGCTCACGGACATTTATGCACTCAAGGTCTCCGTTGAAACCCTCGGGAAGGAGGTGGCCATGCTGAAAGACGTGTTTGAGAAGGTAGACCCTCCCCATCATCCCTCATAATGGTCATGCTGCTTGGACCTCTGGCGGTTGGGATGACCAGATAAATCCAAGAAGCCTATTGTTAGTCAAAGAACATAGCTATGGGGGCAAGAGAAGGGCCTGACATGGCCCAGCCACTTGGCCCATCCCACTGAACTCTCTGCAGTTTCCACCATGATCCTCACCCTACTGTGAAAAGACATTTGTGAGTGACAGAAACCTAGTCCATTCTGCCTTAGGCAACATAATGTATTGTCTCATTTACTAAAAATGTCAGGAATGCTGTCAGGCATAGCCAGATCAAGGTGCTCATACCACCTCAAGGTTTCTCCTTCAGTGGCACTTTCCTCTCGGTTGGCTTCATTCTCAGGCAGCTACTCCTGAAGTCCTGGCAGCTCCAGACTTAAAGTCCACCAGCTTAGCAGAAAGAGAGTACTAATTCTTTGTCTGGAAAACTTGGTTCACACTGAAAAGTAGAGTAAACCTAGCATAGGCATATATTCTAGCTCCTTCTGTAGCCCTAAGGATATCAACCCAGATATTACGATGATGTGAAAGGATGTGAAATCCCTGAAATGTAAGGTCATAGCTGGTGAGTCAGATCTGGGCTTAAAAGCCAGACCTCCACACCCTCTAGCTAGTTTTATGGCTGAGGTTTTACAACTCGCCCCCAAATAACAACATTTACCTTATCATCCCTAATGTACAGGTCAGTGTACACAGTTGGTCATCATGGCAACTCTGAGAATTTCATTTTGGGGCTGGGTAGCTCCCTTCTGTAGCAGCAAGGGGACTGTGAGGAAACTGTATTATGAAACGCTAAATAGGATCCTTGGTCAAATCTGTTTGGCAACAATGCCTTCTCAGCCTGCTTCTTGGAGATTCTTAATGTACTTTGGTCCACTGAAGGCTCTACAGCATCCTACAGTACAGAAACCCCTTACATGATTTTTAAGCCTAGCATTTCCCAAACTTATTTGCCCAAGGAACCCTTTCCCACCCAGTGAGAAACGCTTGTTTTGGAACCTGTTCTTCTCTCTCGGTCTCTCGGTCTAAGGCCTTACATTTGCACTGGGGAAGAACCTGGGCCGGGACCATACCCTGCACACTCTGGCTCACAGGCTTGGCTCATTTGACAGATCAGTCCACAAAGAATAGACGCCTTCTCAGAAGATTTGAGAGGGCAGAACCGGAAGATGAGTGCACTGCAGCGGGAAGTGGTGAGGGCCCGGCCCCATCCTCCCACCCCAGATCCATGCCCTCCAGGCCCAGGGGTGTGCAGTGGCAGGGAGTGGGGAAGAGGAGAACAGTCTGGAAAGGCCCCTCTGTTTGCAAGTGTGGAGGAGGAAGCCGCTGAGAGCACCGCACCCTCTGGGTTCACAACCCTTGTTCCCCACCTCCTTCCCCATCCCATCCGCAGGCTTCTCTCCAGAGCAAGGTGACCACCATCCCTAAACCCGAGGACCTGGTGCTCTGGAGCAGTCTCCACGAGGCCATGTTCATCCCGGTAAAGGAAGGACATGGCGGAGGGGGACCGGGGTTGGGGAGGGACGGGTGACAGGGTGGGGGGCAGGGTGATCATGAGCTGGTTTGGAGCAGCCCCCCCAGACCAGCCCCACATCCCACAGGGAGCTGCTCCACAACTGCTGGGAGACTCCGACCTGTGGCAGATCTCAGAGCTCGCCTCGGAGACCGCCGTTGCCCAGACAGCCGAGGACCGCGGAGGAGGGGGTCTCAGCCACTTCTCAGAGGCCATCCGGCACCCCAGGTTCCTGGAGACCATTTGGCAGTACCAGGCGCCGGGGCAGCTACTGGAGGAGGAGTCTGCCCAAGAAGCTCTGCTCCTTGGGGTCGAGGGGCCAGACCAGCCCCAAGTGCTAGAGCCTGGGCCTGGGCCTGGGCTTGCATTGGGACCCAGGCCTGTGCCTGGGCCTGGGCCTTCATCCGAAGCTGCGCCTAAGTTCAGACCTGAGCCTGCTCCTGGGCCTGGACCTTCATCTGGGCCTGGGCCTGTGTTCGGACCTGGGCCTTCATCCGGATCTGGGCCTGCGTTCGGACCTGGCCCTGTGCCTGGACCTGGGCCTGCTCCTGGGCCTGGACCTTCATCTGGACCCAGGCCTGGGCCTGCTCCTGGGCCTGGACCTTCATCTGGGCCTGGGCCTGTGCCTGGACCTGGGCCTTCATCTGGATCTGGGCCTGCATTCGGACCTGGGCCTGCTCCTGGGCCTGGGCCTGTGTTCGGACCTGGGCCTGCCCCTGAACTGGAACCTGCCCCGGGCCTTCAACCCACACCATCAGGATCCTGGACTGTACCACCACAAGGCTGGCCTCCTCCCAGAGGCTTTCCCGGGACTAGCCCTGGGCCTTTCTGGGGCTTCCAGCCTGGCCTAGGCCCAATGGGCTTCCCGCCTGCCAGGTTCCGGGGCTTCAGAGCCCCACCCCCAGCCATGGAGCTGGGCTCAGCTTGGCCTCATTCACAGCGGTCCATGTACTACCCAGGAGACATGTCTAAGCTCTCAGCTGTCTCAGAAAAGGAGGAAGACTACTCCTCCGTGGAAAGGGGAGGCCCTCTGGACAGAGCCCCGAGGGCTGAGGTCCCGCCAGGAGGCCTCCCTAAGGGATTCTGGTCTGTCGTTCAGCAGATGAAACCCAGCGCTGCCCTCACGGCCGCGGCCGCTGCCTCCTACACCTCTGATGTGGCCACATCAGCAGCCCGGGCGGCCAAGGCCGCTGCCAAGCTGATCAGGGACGCCCCTGCCACCAAATTGGCCACTGTAGCAACCGCTGCAGCCACAGCTGGGCCCTTGGGGGTGCTTGCAGAATTTCTGGGAGCGGGGCCCTCTCGCGGAGCCTTCCCCGAGGGGGAGGTGGAGGACTTGCTGGAAGTGGAGGATGAGGACTTGCTCTGTCCTGCATACTCTCCTGTCTCTGTCCCTCCTGACATGTCCAAGGCCATGCTGGCTGCCAAACATGCCACGACTCCTGAAGAAAAGAAGAAGGCCGTCAGGTATTCCATGAGCCACTTAGCCCAGATGCCCGTCAGACACGACACCCTGAAAGAAGAGTTGGCCCAGCTGTCATCTAACCTGCAGCAGCGTATGACTTACCTAGGTAGGCCCGGCCTGGCTCCTGGAAGGGTAACAAGGGCTCAGGCCCTCCCTGTGGCCTTTGAGACGCACCTCCTCTCCATTTAGCTACCCCAACAAAATGTTACCACTTGGCTAATACCACCGTTAGCCATTCATTCCTTTGGCTTTAGCATTAATCTCTTACTAGTCTATTCTCTTCAATGAATGTACAGTGAGGTCTTCTATTAAGGGAGAGGGATGGTTACAGTCTAAAGTTGGTGCTTGAAGAGGAAAACCACAAGTCAGAATTACTCTTGGAAATTCCCTTTCAATTGTCCATAAAACAGTACTGCTGTACAATGTTTTGATAAGTTCAGATCACCCAGAGTTTCTAGGCGCACTGAACAGACCCCAGATGATGTGGTCAATTTGGGATTTGGAACAAAGCTGGGCAAACATAAATTTCCTTAAAGGCCAGTCATGTTCTAGGGGGTAGTAGCACCAACAGGGGGCTTCCTAGGTGGTGCTGGTAGTAAAGACCCCACTTGCCAGTACAGGAGGCGCAAGAGATACAGGTTCCATCCCTGGGTCAGGAAGATCCTTTGGAATAGGAAATGGCAACCCACTCCAGGATCCTTACCTGGAGAATCCCCATGGACACAAGAGCCTGGTGGGCTACAGTCCATGGCGCTGCAGAGTTGGACACGAATGACCACACAGGACCAATAGATTTATGTTCCCAGTTCATGCACACTATGAGCATATGTTCACTGTGGGAAATGGAGGGTGGGGAGTGGCCTACCCTAGAAGTTCTGAACCTTAAGCTTGCCCCAGCATCCCTGGGGGTCTTGGTAAGTCACAGACTGCTGGGGCCAGCCCCAGATCTGGCTTGTTGATCTAGGTAGGACCCCTGGGTAGGACTTTCTTTTTATAACCCATTCCAGGGGATGCTGCTTACGCTGCTGGTGACCCAGGGAACCCACTTTCAGATCCACTGTCCTTCCCTGTTTGAATCCTTATCTTGCTTTTGTTCTCTCTGCCAAGTGTAATAGTTGAATTAGCCCTAGTCGAATCCATATCTGGCACCACCCTTGATGGGCAGGTGCGGTCCCACAGATCTTGAAAAAGTAGAACTTCAAGCAGCCAAACAGATCCACATCAATTGCTGAATCCCAGGGCACAGCTCAGGTTATGACAGTCGTGAATTTGAATATAAAACATAAAGTCATAGTAGCCCAAACTCTACTTCTGACCAGCTGCCACTTCTGCTAAGAAAACTAAAGATAGCTTGTAAATGTGTCTTGGCTGCAGTTTCTCATACCCTCCTAGCTGTGCCCCGGACATCACTTTATGGCCTCTCCTCTGAAACTGGATATAGGGTACTTTTTGTCACCCTACTCCTTTTTTGTTAAACCTGTCTTTGCATCTTGTTGTGGGATAATACATTTCATGAACTCCCAGAAGTAAACACTCCATAGTTTTACTCAGGACCATTTCTGGAAGGGCAGTAAATTCCAGAGAGAGTTCCCTGCTGCTGCTGCTGCTTCTGCTGCTGCTGCTGCTAAGTCACTTCAGTTGTGTCCAACTCTGTGTGACCCCATAGACGGCAGCCCACCAGGCTCCCTCGCCCCTGGGATTCTCCAGGCAAGAACACTGGAGTGGGTTGCCATTTCCTTCTCCAATGCATGAAAGTGAAAAGGGAAAGTGAAGTCGCTCAGTCATGTCCAACTCTTCATGACCCCATGGACTGCAGCCTACCAGGCTCTTCCGTCCATGGGATTTTCCAGGCAAGAGTACTGGAGTGGGGTGCCATCGCCTTCTCTGAGAGATTTCCCTAGGCCTGAGCTATCTAGTAGGATACCATAAGACTGTCAAATATCTGAAATTGGGCAAGTTCAAGTTCTCATGTGGTCCAAATACAAAGTGCACACCAGGCACTTCCCAGTGGTCCAGTGGTTAAGACTTGGCCTTCCAATGCAGGGGGCATGGGTTTGATCCCTGGTCAGGAAGCTAAGATCCCACATACCTCGTGGCCAAAAAAGCAAAAACATAATACAGAAGCAACATTGTATGAAATTCAGTGAAAACTTTAAAAATGGTCCACATTAAAAAAAAATCTAAAAATGCACATTGGATATTGAGGGCTTACTACAAATACAAGAATGTGAAATTATTGTTAACCATTTTATTGATCACATGTTAAATTGATACTTTTTTTTGGCCCTGCAGCTCCTGAGACCTTCATTCCCCATCCAGGGATTGAACCCAGGGGTTGAACCCATGCCCTCAGCAATGAATGCATGGAATCCTAACCACTGGACCACCAGGGAATTCCCAAAATGATACTATTTTGGATTCAGTTTAGTTCAGTTCAGTTGCTCGGTCGTGTCTGACTCTTTGCAACCCCATGGACTGCAGCACACTAGACTTCCCTGTCCATCATAAACTCCTGGAGCTTACTCAAACTCATGTCCATTGAGTCGGTGATGCCATCCAACCATTTTATCCTCTGTTGTTCCCTTCTCCTCTGGCCTTCAATCTTTCCCAGCATCAAGGTCTTTTCAAATGAGTCAGTTCTTCGCATCAGGTGGCCAGAGTATTGGAGCTTCAGCTTCAGCATCAATCCTTCCAATGAATACTCAGGACTGATTTCCTTTAGGATGGACTGGTTGGATTTCCTTGCAGTCCAAGGGACTCTCAAGAGTCTTTTCCAACACTGCAGTTCAAAAGCATCAATTCTTCAGTGCTCAGCTTTCTTTATAGTCCAACTCTCACATCCATACATGACTACTGGAAAAACCAAAGCTTTGACTAGATGGACCTTTGTTGGCTTTTTAATATGCTGTCTAGGTTGGTCATAACTTTTCTTCGAAGGAGCAAGCGTTTTTTATTTTCATGGCTGCAATCACCATCTGCAGTGATTTCAGAGCCCCCCAAAATAAGGTTTGTTACTGTTTCCACTGTTTCCCCATATATTTGCCATGAAGTGATGAGACCAGATGCCATGATCTTCGTTTTCTGAATGTTGAGTTTTAAGCCAATTTTTTCACTCTCCTCTTTCACTTTCGTCAAGAGGCTCTTTAGTTCCTCTTCACCCTCTGCCATAAGTGTGGTGTCATCTGCATATCTGAGGTTATTGATATTTCTCCTGGCATTCTTGATTCCAGCTTGTGCTTCTTCCAGCCCAGCGTTTCTCATGATGTACTCTGCATATAAGTTAGATAAGCAGGGTGACAATATACAGCCTTGATGTACTCCTTTCCCAATTTGGAACCAGTTTGTTGTTCCATATCCAGTTCTAACTGTTGCTCCTTGACCTGAATACAGATTTCTCAGGAGGCAGGTCAGGTGATTCTGGTATTCCCATCTTTTTAAGAATTTTCTGGTTTGTTGTGATCAACACAGTCAAAGGCTTTGGCATAGTCAATAAAGCAGAAATAGATGTTTTTATGGAACTCTCTTGATTTTTCAGTGATCCAACAGATGTTGGCAGTTGGATCTCTGGTTCCTCTGCCTTTTTTAAATCCAGCTTGAACATCTGGAATCACGGTTCATGTACTGTTGAAGCCTGGCTTCGAGAATTTTGAGCATTACTTTGCTAGCGTGTGAGATGAGCGCAATTGTGTGGTAGTTTGAGCATTCTTTGGCATTGCCTTTCTTTGGGATTGGAAGGAAAACTGACCTTTTCCAGTCCTGTGGCCACTGCTGAGTTTTCCAAATTTGCTGGCATATTGAGTGCAGTACTTTCACAGCATCATCTTGCAGGATATGAAATAGCTCAACTGGAATTCCATCACCTCCACTAGCTTTGTTTGTAGTGATGTTCCTAAGGCCCACTTGACTTCGTATTTCACGATGTCTGGCTCTAGATGAGTGATCACACCAGCTTGATTATCTGGGTCATGAAGATCTTTTTTGTATAGTTCTTCTATGTATTCTTGCCACCTCTTCTCAATATCTTCTGCTTCTGTTAGGTCCATACCATTTCTGTCCTTTATTGTGTCCATCTTTGCATGAAATGTCCCCTTAGTATCTCTAATTTTCTTGAAGAGATCTCTAGTCTTTCCCATTCTATTGTTTTCTTCTATTTCTTTGCATTGATCACTGAGGAAGGCTTTCTTATCTCTCCTTGCTATTCTTTGGAACTCTGCATTCAAATGGGTATATCTTTCCTTTTCTCCTTTGCCTTTCGCTTCTCTTCTTTTCTCAGCTGTTTTTAAGGTCTCCTTAGACAACCATTTTGCCTTTTTGCATTTGTTTTTCTTGGAGATGGTCTTGATCACTGCCTCCTGTACAATTTTGGATTAGAATGATTTAAAAATATTTTTTAAATTAATTTCACCTGCTAATTTTTCGATTTTTCTTTTAAAAGATATTACTAGAAAATTTTAGACGACCTCAAAGGCCCCCAAGCTCACAGCTTCCTTCTATTGGAAGACATCATCTTAGATACTTTGTAACAGAAGCAGATAGAGCTCTAGAAGCATCTTTCCCCATCCCTTTCCCCGACAGCCACCCACTCCTTTGCTTTCAGCTAACATGGGAGCTTCTTCCAAGCTTGGGTCAACATTGGACATCTTGCAGGAAAAGATTGGCAACCTCCAGAAATCCAGGATGAAGGTCAGTGTCCTGGCCAGAAAAGGCATTGAGAAGATGATGGTTTGAGGTGATGGCAGAGTCCATGGCTGGAGCCAGGGCAGGTCCTGCCCTTCCAGACGAAGAAGCACCATCTGTCCTGGAGCCGAAAGGAAGCCGATCTGCTCTGTCTGGGGCGGGGCTCCCAAGGGTGGGCGGCTGTACGGTTCCCCCGACAAGGGTTTAGGAGGCTGTGGGCTGGAAGGTACCCCGGGCTAGTACCCTCTTCAAGTCCCTTCCTGGCCATGGCGACCTCAAGAGAAGAGGCCTCAGATGTCTGTGTCCCCTTCTGTGTAGGAGGAAGAACTTGAGAGAGTTTGGGGCCACCAGATCGAGATGATAAAGGACCACCACATCGTGCTGGACAGGGCAGTGAACAGGCTCCAGATTCGCCTGGATGAGTTAAAGGTCCGGAGGTCTGGGAGGCCCAGAGTGGGGAGGATTCCTCATCGGGATATTGAGACTTCCCAGAGGTTTCACAGATACCTTGAAGGCAGGGGAACCAGGGACATTCTCCTGGCATTTCACTGTGTGTGAAGTAGACAGCCACAAAAAGCAAACCAACCCCGCCACCTCACCCCCATACATACACCAGAGCACATGAACATGGTCTGTCTCGTTCACCACTGGGGGTCACCAACCTGGCGCCGAGTGACGGCTCAAAATGTGCTGAACGAATCAATGAATGAAAGGTCTTTAACCTTTCCCCTAAACTGGCTTATTATCTGAGCTCTCACGCCACAGGGACTGGATGGAACAACGGCGTCTGACATGAGAAATGTGAGGACCCTGAAAAGCACCTCCCAGGGGGTCACTCAGCCAGACACCTCCTCCCGTGGGCTGGCTGGGCTGCCCTGACCACCCCAGCCTGATGGTCCTCGGGACCATTCCGGTCTGAGCCTTGTCCCGGAGGCATCCCAGATTTCAGAGAAAAGATCACCGTCCTTCCCAGTGGGGAGGAGGTGACCTTTTCCCCTGGGGGTGTAATGAGGCAAAATCCCAAACAGAGCCACCTGAGGTGGTTCCTGTGGGGGCTTTCGATTCCAAGTCAGGGGCTGTTGGTGGGACGCCCTAGGATGTGACGAGCAAGAGGGGAGGGCAGAGCTCCCCTCCGAAGGTCATCACACGGAGTGACCAGGCCAGCCTGCACAGGGCAAGTTGGACGGGAGGAAAGCTTATCAAAGGAGAGCTGATGCCCAGCTTGAGCAGGGAGCCTGGGCCATGTGTGGGCACAGGATACACAGTCTTGGGCCGAGACTCTTGTGAGTACCAGGATCAGGAAGTGCGCCGTCTCCTGCCAACCCTGGGCTCTTGTTTAGCCACTGCTTTTCAGAAAGGCTGGGATGCTGTGCCCTAGGGACCTACTGGAGCCCTTCCTGGTCGGAGACCAGAGCCAGTTCATCCGGCATGTCTGATGTGGGTCCAGTATGACATCCCACTCCGCTCGGGGGAGGAGGAGGGGGGCTCAGAATCTGCCTCCAGAAAGCTGTCACTGATCCCTCGTTGAGACAAGCTCAAGAGGAGTTTGGCCCAACAGGCTGAATGGACCAAGTCAGCCTTTGTCCGGACTTCCTTCCTGCCCCTTGTGCCAACAAGAGCTAATTGCTTCTAAAAGTGGACCCCGGAAGGATCTGGAGCGGGGCTTTGTATACAGCACACTTCATCAAATAGTTCTTAAATGAACACGGGCTGCAAATCATCAGCAGCCCCATGGAGCCCTTCCAGCAGAGAGAGGAGGGAGGCAGACACCCGCCCTGGTTCTGTTGCAGCAGCGGGGCTAGTGAAGAAACACCACCAACACTGCCTTCTACCTGGAAAGCTGGGAGAAAACGTTCTGGACGTAACAGGTGGCACGAGATACCCCATCACCCCTGCGTCATTCAGCCCACGTGACTGAGCCTTCACTCCACACCAGGCACCCTTCCAGGGCCCCGCGATATAGCGGTCAAGCAGGCAGACAGCGCCCGGGCCCTTCTGTGTTTCTCGCGGGGGAATGATAGTATTTGTTTGTCTTTCATCGAAGCATGATTTGCACACAGTAAACTGCCCAGGCTTGAAGCACAGCCGCTCGACTCATTTTTGCCTCTTTGTGCAGCCATGTCAGCAACCATCCAGATGGAAGCATTTCCATCACCTCAGACTGCTGCTTTGGGAGCGTTTCTCACAAAAGATACAGGAGGAAAGTGAATGAGAACAGAACTCTTTCTGACTCAGTATGGAAATGTGAAAACACTATTTGCCCTCTGCAAACTGGCAGGCATCTTTTATAAGCTACAGGATGCATTCCAGGACCTCTTCTTCTTCTTCTTTTTTTTTTTTTTTGATGTGGACCATTTTTAAAGTCTTTATTGAATTTGTTACAGTATTGCTTGTTTTATGTTTTGGTTTTTTTGGCCAAGAAGCATGTAGGACCATTAGCTCCCCAACCAGGGATCAAACCACACTGCCCTGCGTTGGAAGGTGAAGTCTTAACCACGGGATCAACAGGGAAATCCCCAAAACCATTCTTTTTGTTTTCTTTTTTAAAAATTCCTATCGGAGTACAGTTGATTTATAATATTGTGTTAGTTTCTGCCGTACAGCCAAGTGAATCAGTTATATACATCCAAAGCCGTTCTTGGAACGATCAATGATATCCAGGGCTCTGGCTCAGTGCAGAAGAGGACTGACCTGAGAGCTGACGGGTATCGAATGCTAAATCTTCTAGGAAGATGCCATTTCTAGTCCCCTCGGCTTCCTCGGGGCAGGAGTGATATTAATGCCATTTGAGCAAGGAGGAAACAGATTCAGGCAAGGTAACCAGCCAGTTGGGAGGCGGCCTGTCGTTGTAGTTAGATAGGCCTTGGTTTCAATCCCGATTCTGCCACTTACTGGGCATTTCTGTGGCTGCTGTAACATATAACCACAAACCACGTGACTTAAAACTAGAGACGTGTACTCTTCCCAATTCTTGGAGGCCGAAAGCCCTGAATCAAGGTGCTTTAGGGCCCTCGTGCTGTCTGAAGGCTTCAGGGGGGATCCTTCTTGGCCTCTCCCAGCTTCTAGCGGCTCCAGGTGTTTCCTTGGTTTGTAGGCGCATCGCTTGAGTCTCTGCCTCCATTGTCACGTGGCCTTCTTCTCTGTGTGTGTCTTTGTGTCTTCACGTGGCCTCCTCATCCATGTGTTCCACCCTAATCCAGTGTGACCACATCTTAACTGATTTCACCTGTGAAGAGCCATTTCCAAATAAGGCCACGTTCACAGGTTCTAGGAAGGCGTGAATTCTGGGAAGGACCTTAGTCTACGCTGTGAACAGGTAACCCTGGCAGTGGAAGTTAGAGGGTCCCGGCTTCTCTGTATTTCTAGATTTTAATTAGGAACAGCCAAATGGGGCTCTAAGTGTTCATGTTGGGCCTGATGACTCCAAAAGGTCAGCTCCCCGCTAACATGGGGTTGGAGGGGAAAGCCTGACTCCAGGCAGAAGCAGGAGTTCCCTTCCCCACCTCCACCACCTGTACTAGACCTTGAGACCCACCTGGGTGCAAGGTGGATGTGAAGAGGCTTTGTGTTAATTAGAATTAGGTTCGTCTTCAAATAACATAAAACCCCCAAATAGCTGACTTAAACAAGTCATAAGTGTATTTCTCTTTTGTTTTTTGTTGTTGTTAGCTCAGTCATGTCTGACTGTTTGCAACCACATGGACTGTAGCCCACCAAGTTCCTCTGTTTATGGCATTTCCCAGGCAAGAATATTGGAGTGGATTGCCATTTCCTACTCCAGGGGATCTTCCTGACCCAGGGATGGAGCCTGTGTTTCCTGCCTTGGCAGGCAGGTTCTTTACCACTGAACTACCAGGGAAACCCCTTATTTCTCTTTTATGTTCAAGAAACTCAGAGCTGGTATAGAGCTCCTTGGTGTGTGACTTCGGTTCACAAGGTCACCTCATGGTCCAAGACAGCTGCTGGTGCTCCAGTGATTTAACTCTGTGTCTAAGCCAGCAGTGAAGAGAACACCTACTCACTTTCGTTTATACTTCAGTGGTCACATCAAGCTATAAAGGAGGCTGTGAAATACAGTCATGATTCTGGGTGGCCAGATGCCAGCTGAAAGATGGGGGTTCTGTTTCTGAGAGTGAAAGGGAGACCAGATACGAAGGGAGAAGTAGAAGCCTGTTTCCAGTTTTGGGGGGAGAGTGACCTCCCCCACTGCTGGGGACATGGCCCAGAAGATCGAGGCTCTTCCCAAGCAGGGAAGCTGGCAGCTCCTGTCATGGGGAGGGTCCAGTCAGTGGAGACAGGGAAGAATTGATGCAGGGAATTGGTTCTTTGTGGAGTCATGGGGGTGGGAAGTGAGGGTTTTCGCCTGACACGGGGCACGGTGCGTGTCGCATATAAGTGCTTGCTTGATATAGAGACTGCATTACAGATCAGAAGAGATGCGCTTGCCTCAACCATCTAGGGACCCAAAGCATCAGCTCTGGTTTGTGCGTTCCTTCCTCCGGTCCGCCTTCCTTTCCTGTGTAGCAAAGTTCTATGATGCCACCCCTCAAGGGGACAGCTTGTCCCAAGCCTCCTGTTCCTTCCCTTTTGATCTGGAAACCTGGAGCCCAAGCCTTTCACTGTGCTGCCCCGCCTGCTATCCACCTGGCCCCCACTGCTCCCTTCCTAGGGCAGAGGCTGAAGGCAGAGGCTGTCCTCAGGACGTCCGAGGATGACTGACATCCCTCCGCCTCTGTTCTTAGGTTGTCTATGCTCAACTAAGAAACCTAGAAATGTACAAGGCAGACCGAAATGAGATGGAGCAGGAGTTGAAAGAGGTGAGTGAGCAGAGACTCCTCTCCCCCACCCCATCCCCACCCCCGAGCCCGGCTCTCCCACTGAGGGAAACGGAATCATCCAGCCAGGACGAAGCCAGGCACACAGACTTCCCAAGCTTCCCTCCACCTTTATCATATAGGAAGTCCGGGGGATGTTCTCAAAAGTTGTCCCACCAATTCTTATTGTCAGTGACTCAGGATTAGTGACAATGTTTTAAACTGAAGTACAGGTGTTTTGCAGTGTTAATTACTGCTGGACAGCAAAGTGATGCGCACAGTGAAAGTGTTAGTCGCTCAGCCGTGTCTGTCTCTTTGCGACTCCGTGCACTGTAGCCCACCAGGCTCCTGTGTCCATGGGATTCTCCAGGCAAGAATACTGGAGTGTGTTGCCATTCCCTTCTGCAAGGGATCCTCCCAACCCACGGACTGAACCCAGGCCTCCTGCATTGCAGGCGAATTCTTTACCATCTAAGCCACCAGGGAAGCCCAATATATATAGTATATATACATATATGTGCATTCTTTTTTAAATATTCTTTTCCATGATGGTTTAATCCCAGGATATTGAATATAGTTCTCTGTGCTATATGGTAGAACCTTGTTGTTTATCCATCCTATATATAAAAGCTTACATCTGCGAACTCCAACCTCCAACTCCATCTTTCTCCCAGCCCCCTTCCCCCGGCAACCACAGTCTCTTCGCTGGGTCTGTGATTCTGTTTCTGTTCCACAGACAGGCTCATTTGTGTCATGGTTTAGATTCCGCATATAAGTGATGTCATATGGCACAGGTCCCTCTCTTTCTGGCTTAACCCACCTAGTATGGTGATCTCTAGCCGTATCCACGTTGCTGCAAATGGCGTCTTTATGTTCTTTATGGCCAGGTCATATTCCATGCCACACACACCACATCTTTATCCATTCATCTCTCGGTTTTGGTTGTTCATTTTAGTTTTTTCTATGTCTTGGCTATTGTGAATAGTGCTGCTATGAACACAGGCCTGCATGTATCCTTCTGAATTATAGTTTGTGTCAATTTGTTAAGTGAACTTAAAAACCATACCTCAACTTCTCCATCACAGGAAAACCTTGGCTGTGATCTAATAGCTGTGTTTGAGCCAGACCCCAAGGTTGAATTTAAGCCAAGGCTGGGTACCCAGGGTCCCAAACTACAACAACTGACCACAGTGATCTGACCTCCCCAAGATCCCCGCTGCTCCCGGCCCCGCAGCCCTGCTTCCCTGAGTCCCATCTCTCCCCAGAAGGCTGACAAGAGCTCCCTGGCAGGCAAGGCAAGCCGGGCTGACCTGGACACAGTGGCCATGCAGCTGAATGAAATGATTCAGGGCATGCTCTTCAGGGTGGTTGCCAATGAGGATGACTGGAAGAAGGCTGTGGAGCAGTTGGACAAAGACGTACGTACCAAGGTGAGGAGCTCTGTATTAATCACCTGACAAACTACCCTGAAATTTAGTGCCTTAAGACAGCAAAGTTCAAAGTTTCTGAGGGTCAAGAATTTGGGAGCAGCTTAGCTGGGTGGCTCAGGGCCTCCCACAACGCTGCAGTCAGGGTGTTGTCCAGGGCCTGCGTCGTCCAGAGGCTTGACCGGGGCTGGGAGAGCCACTTCCAAGATAGCGCCCTCACATGGCTGTGAGCAAGACTTGGCACTTCCTCATCACATGGTGGCCTCCTTAGGGCTGTTTGAGCAGCCTCACAACACGGCAAGGAGTGTTTCCCCTCCAGGATCACATGATCCAAGAGAGCAAGACAGAAGCTGCAATGTCTTCTCTGACTTAGCCACAGAAGTCACACTCCATCACTTCTGTAGTATCCTGTTGGTTATACAGGTCAGCCCTGTTCAGTGTGATAGCTGGGGAGCATCTGGGACATTAACCACCATAGTGTTCCTCTCTGGACAAGCAAAGGGATGTGGCGGGCAGAGGGGGCATCCTGCTGGTCATTTATTTATCCATTCATCATTTAATGACCACCTGTGTTGAGCCAGACCCTGGGAAAACGTTGATAAGGAGTCATAGCCTTCATTTGTACCGTCTAATAAAGAGACAAGAACGGTCAGGCCAGCCCCTTCCGTGCTGTGTGGTTCTTGCAGCTGGTGTGACTGGCGTGGATAAAAGCACTGGGGTTTAGAATCAGGCACTCGGGGTCTGAGTCCCAGCCCTGCCATGATCAGCATTGTGCCCTGAGTTACAGAACCTGTTCAAGTTTCAGTTTTCTCATCTTTAAAGTGAGGATTTATTCATTCATCATCCACCTATTGGGTACCTCTGGTTAATGAGGATACGATGATAAGCAAAACAGATATGGGACACACTTGTCATAAAAATCATACAAATCGATGCAGAATTACAGCTGAAGTAACTCAGTTATCTGCAGAACCACTGACCTGTTTTTCTCCCATAATTCCATGGCAGGGTGAAAAAAAGTGGGACAGAAACTGCTCTAGATTAAAAGAGTCTCAGGAGTCACAACAACCAAATGCAATACACAAGGAGACTTCCCATGTTTCAGTTGCTCCAACTCTGAAAATTAGCTGGAAATTAGATCAAATTCAGGTCATTAAATGATGAATGGATAAATAAATGGCCAGCAGGATGCCCCCTGTGCCCGCCACATCCCTTTGCTTGTCCAGAGAGGAACACTATGGTGGTCAACATCCCAGACGCTCCCCAACTATCACACTGAACAGGGCTGACCTGTGTAACCAACAGGATATTACAGAAGTGATGGAGTGTGACTTCTGTGGCTCATTATGTTAGTTGGGATAATGGTATTGCAGTGAACTCCAGGAGCTGGTGATGGACAGGGAGGCCTGGTGTGCTGTGATTCATGGGGTCGCAAATAGTCGGACACGACTGAGCGACTGAACTGAACTGAAGAAAATCACTAAAATATTTGGGTAGAATGTTGTGATTTCTGTAACTTAAAAAAACAAACAAACAAACACTGCATCAATTCCTTGGAGGTCCAGTGGTTAGGACTCTGCACTTCCACTGTAGGAGTTCGATCCCTGGTCTGGGGACTAAGATCCGGCAAGCTGCACAGCACAGCTGAAAAAAGAAAAAAGAAAAAAAAAAGGCAGATAGAGCAGTATGTTAATAATGATTAAATCTCCATGGTGGGTATTTCAGGGTTCATGATTCTAGTCTCTTCTCCTCTCTATGTGTCTAAATTTTTTTCCTGATCGAGAGCTTTTTAGTTGTTTGTTGGTTTAAGTGACCCTGTCCTCGTTGCTCTGCTTTTCTTTGTGGATTTTTCACTGTGGGAACATTCACATGACATAAAATCAACCATTGGCAATTTTCAGGCAATGAACCCGTGGCATTGGTTACAGTGTTGCGTTAGCACCGCCTCTCTCTGGTTCTGGAGCATTTCCATCCCCCACAAAAGGAGACCCCAGACCCGCGAGACAATCACCCCTCACACCCCCTCCCCCCAGCCCCCAGCAGCCACTAACCTACTCTCTGGGTTGGCCGATCTGGGACACTTGACATAAATGAGTCACGCAGCATGTGGCCTCGAGGGTCTGGCTTCTTGCACTCAGCATCGTGTTTTCAGGGCTCAACCATGTTGTGACACGGGCTTCCCTGATGGCTTAGATGGGAAAGAATCTACCTGCTATGCCAGAGACCCGGGTTTGATCCCAGGATCGGGAAGATGCCCTGGAGAAGGGAATGGCGACCCACTCCAGTATTCTTGCCTGGAGAATCCCATGAACAGAGGCGCCTTGCAGGCTACAGTCCTTGGAGTTGCAAAGAGTTGCAACTCAGTAGACATGACTGAGTAACTAACATATGCATGTTGTCACATAAATCAGAAGTTCATTTTTTTCCATGACTGAATAACATGGTCAGACAGATAGACCACATTTTGTTTGTTCATCTGGTGACGGACGCTTGGGTTATTTCCACCTTGGGACTCTTGTGAATAATGCTGCTATGAACATTCATGAGCCAGTTTTTGTTTGAAGACCTGTTTTCCGTGACTTTGGGTAGATACCCAGGAGTGGTCATTTATTTATCCATTCATCATTTAATGGTCACCTGTGTTCATTTAGTGACTACCAGGAGTGGAATTGCTGAGTTGTATGGTAATTCCACGTTTAACTTTTTGTACAGGAAATATATTGTGATGTCTGTGATTATTCTCAGATGATTCAGAAAACAAACACTTACATACATATGGAACCATAAAGAAGACATCATGAAATGTTAAGAATTGGTGAATTTAAGTGGATATAGGAGTGTCCTTTGGACTATTCTTGCAACTTGTGAGTGGTTTTGGTCTTTGTATGTGTGTAGTTTAAAAGACTGTAGTTGGTCTTGGTTGCAGCACTCAGGATCTTCATCGCATCATATGAGATCTTTCATTGCAGTGCACAGATTCCCTAGGTGTGGCTTGCAGGCTTAGTTGCTTAGCTGCCCTGTGGCATGTGGGATCTTAGTTCCCTGACCATGGATCGAACCTGCATCCCCTGCATTGCAAGGTGGATTCTCAACCACTGGACCACCAGGGAAGTCCACAGCCACCTCACTTTTCTTGGTTAATCTTGCTTGTTGTTTAGTTGCTAAGTCGTGTCCAACTCTTTTTCGACCCCATGGACTATAGCCCTCCAGGCTCCTCTGTCTGTGGGATTTCCCAGGCAGGAATACTAGAGTGGGTTGCCATCAATCTTGTTACTCTCTCTATAACTTTGCAGGTTGCTGGAGGGAGGCGGAGTGTTTACTTAATTGACTAAACACTCTTGCCTTTGGCTTTTGGCAGCTGGTTCCCAGCGATTTGGATGATCTGAAGAAAGACATGGACGAGGTCTGGAAAGTTGTCAGGAAGCTGCTGATTGAAGGCCTCCATTTTGACCCCGACAATGCTGCCGGCTTTAGGAGGTGAGTCCCTCCGGGGACAGGGTCCCCTGCAGCCCTTGCAGCTCCCAGAGGCTACACAGCCCTCCCTCCAGAGAGGAAATGAGAGAGGTATACCAGCGGATTCTGGACTCTGGGAGGAAGGACTCAGACCTGTGGACCTGGGGGCGGTGGGGAGAAGGGGCTTCCCGGTGGAGGGGGAGGTGAGGCAGGGAGCACCAGAGCTCAGAGGTAGGCCGCTCTGGCCTGGGCTCCACGTTCTTTCATGAGGAGACAAAGGGTCAGAGAGGGAGGGGGCCCCTGCGAGGCTACACAGGGCAGTTGGGCAGGCCTGGAACTAGAGCCGGGCCCCCACCCCATCCAGACAGAGCCCCCGGCCGAGGGACCTGATCTTCCTGGGGGGCTTCTGTCCTCAGATCACTCCTCTGCCCTCCTGTGTCCCCCGTGAAGGGTAGCTCTCCCCGGTTATGAAGGCCTCCATTGTGTTTGGGGCGAGGAGAGAAGCTATGCCCACTTTTATCCCCCACTGAGGCCCCAAGTGGCCCCACGTGGCGGTCAGCTGGGGCCAGTGGAGCGGAGCTGAGCCGGGCCAGGCCAGTGGGAGTGGGATCTGGGGGGAAGCCCCGGCCCTGAGGCACGGACGGACCTGCAGCCTCCCCCAAGCACTGCCCGGGGCGGGGGTGGCCTCATGGGGCCCAGCTGGGGTGGCGGCTGACAGAGCGGGGTGTCTTCCAGGAAACTGTTTGAACGGGTGAAATGCATCTCCTGTGACCGGCCCGTGGAGATGATGACCAGCCCGTGAGTACTACGGGGGTGGTCGGGGACGGGAACATTCATGTACACCGTTGTGTGTACACGATCCCATTAGCTCCCGACCTGGGCAGTACTGTGCCCCTCCCTTCCCCAGTCCCATCTGCTGCCTGCTGTGTCCAGGAACAGGGTGGACTCCAGAGGAAAAGGCTAAGAGGAAACTCAGGGAAAGCTGAACCCTGGAGGACTGCACGTGTTTTTCTAGTCTAATACTTTATGTACTGAGGTAAAATTCACATACAAAATCAGCCATTGTAAAGTGGAAAACTCAGTGGCGTTTAGTGCACGTGTGTGCATGCTAAGTGGCTTCAGTCGTGTCCGATTTGCGACCCTGTGGACTACAACTGCCAAGGTCTTCTGTCCATGGGATTTTCTAGGCAGGAATACTGGAGTGGGTTACCATTCCCTCCTCCAGAGGATCTTCCCAACCCAGGGATCTAACCCTGGTCTCTTATGTCTCCTGCCTTGGTAGGCGGGTTCTTTACCACTAGCGCCACCTGGGAAACCCCAGATGAAAGTGTGAGTCTCTCAGTCGTGTCTGACTCTGTGACCACATGGACTATAGCCCGCCAGGCTCCTCTGTCCATCAAATTCTACAGGCAAGAATACTGGAGTGGGTAGCCATTCCCTTCTCCAGGGAATCTTCCTGACCCAGGGATCAAACTGGGGTCTCCTGCATTGCAGGAGGATTCTTTACCATCTGAGCTACCAGGGAAGCCCATTCACCTCAAACTCCAAAATATTTTCCTCTCCCCACCACTCAGATCAAGATGTAGAACAGTTCCAGCTCCTCAGAAGGCTGATGCTTTAATTTTTTGTAATGAGGTCAAATACACATAATATAAATTAACCATTTTAAAGTGAACAGTTCAGGGACTTCCCTGGCTATCCAGTGGTTAAAATTTCTTGCTTCCATTACAGGGAAGGGTCACAAATTTGACCCCAGATCGAAGAATTAAGATCCCACATGCTGGGTGTTGTGGCCTAAAAAAAAAAAAGAAAAGAAAAAGAAAGTGAACAATTCAGGGACATTTAGTACATTGACAATATGGCCCAACCGCAAAAGGAAACCCCATGCCCATCAGCAGTCACTCTCCATTCTCCTCCGCCGAGCCCATGGCACCCTCCAACCCACGTCCCATTTCTAGGACTCACCTGTTCTGAGTTTTCCTTTTATCATCAGAACATTTGTTCTCAATGACCTACAAAGAGGATGGTGGCCCCACGCTGTGGATCTTTCTGGAGGAAAGGCCACGTTTGAGGGCGGGCTTCCAGGAGAAGGTGGGAGCTGGGACCTCTGCTGGCCACGTGCGCCCCCCCACTTTGCTCTTGTCCCACAGGCAACTCATCACCATTCGCAACACCCACGTGCTGCCATGGCTGCGGCCGGCCAGCGCCAACAGCTATGAGTACCTGCAGCGCCAACAGATGAGGTGAGCAGGTGGGGGTCCAGGCGTAAACTGCAGTCCTGAGACTCAAAGACTGCCCAGGGCACCGCAGCCATCGGCGAGGGACGCTGTCCCGGGCAGTGGGGCTGCAGACGGGCACGTGAGGTGCTCATGGGGAGAGGAACGAACAGGTTATCAGGCGTCTGTCATGGACCAAGAACTGTTAGGGGAGGGAGGGTCTCAAACCTCACACGCCCCTGTGAGCGAGGTTGACAGACCAGCTTCCTGCCGGGAGAAGTAAGTCATGACCCCTCGGGGTCCTCGGGGGCCTTACCGTGACCGGGCAGGCTCTGTGCCGAGTGCTCTGACAGCGCGGACCTCGTTGAAACCTTACACTTTCTCTTTGAGGTCATTCTGCTATCATCCTATTTCACAGTTGAAGAAACTGAGGCTCAGAGAGTTTCAGCAACTGGCCTGAGGCACAGCTAGCGCATGGCAGGCCTGGTGCCTCAACCTTCATGTTTCTCTGCCCCCCGGCCGGCCCCCTATCCCCAGCCCCACTCCTCAGCCCCTGATCCCCCATGGCTTCATGAGTGCTTCCAACACCCGGGCCCCTAGGCTCGAGGGTGGGGAGTGATAGCTGAACAGCAGCCACGGCCACGTGAAGGTGAGAGGCCTGGGGGCCTGTGCCTGATGCCCCCCTCCCTCGATTGATTCTCTTTTGAGATGAGAGGTTAAGAGGACACGAGGTTAAGAGGTTAAGTGGTCCAGTGATTAAGACTTAGCCCTTCCAGTGCCGGGGGCTTGGGTTTGATTCCCTGGTCTGGGAACTAAGATCCCACCTGCCCCACGGTGTGATCAAAAAAAAAAAAAAAGAGACAGAGGTTAAGAGCCTGCTCTTGGCAGGCCAGACCAGGGTCCCAGGTCTGGGGAAACACAGCTCTCAGTTTCTGCTCTCTGCCCCAACGGTGTCTGTCTGTCTGTCCAGAGTTCCCCGGCTACTGGCCAGGCCCTGGGACCCAACCTGAGGCTCCTCTGGGGCGTAGGTGCCTCCATGTGGCTGCTGACCCCCCTGTCCTGCCTCCAGGGAACAACAGCAGCTGCAGAAACTCCAGAACCTTGGAGCCCCTGAGATGGGCCTGGACTCATTGGGCCCCCCGCAGGACTGGGGTGATGGCCCCAGAAACAATGCCAACCTTGAATGCAAGCCATATGGCTTGTCGACTCTCTACCCCTACGGGGACCCTGAGTTGCTGGACTATGACTCTGTGAGTCAAGCCACAGCCCCTGGAAGTGGGCAACCCTCGGGGAGGCGGGCCCTGCTGCCCCTGTGGACACTTCCTGACTTGGGGCATGGGCTGCCTTAACCAGGCCGAGGTGGACCTCCTGGGAGTGGACGGGGTCCTGTACAAGGGCCGAATGATGAGCAAGGACAAGGTGCGGCCACTGACCAGCGCGGAGAAGGAGCTGGCAGGTGAGGAGCGTCAGCCTGCCTGGGCACCCCTGCCCGGGGTCTGCCTTTGCTGGGCAGCGTGAGGCCCCATGTGAGGCAGGTGGGACTCAGAGCTGGCAACACCTGTGACGGGGGCTCCTCACACAGCCACTGGCAAACGTGGCTCTGTGTGCCAGGCGCAGTACTGGGGAGCAGCTGGGGAGGGGCACCAGAGGGCCTCCCTGGAGTGCTGGGCGCGATGGGAGAGTTGTGACAAGGAACCCTGGTCCAAGGGGGAGGTCCCGGGCTGCTGTCCTGAGGCCTCTGAAAAGGCAAGAGGGCTTCGCTGGATGAAGGAATCAGCTGGGAGGAGAGTGCTCTGGGGAGGGGCTGCGGGCAATAGCTGGTGCAAAGGCGCTGTGCTGGGTGCAAGGCAGGCCCGGCTGGGAACTCAGGAAGGTGAGTCTACCTGGGCCGGGGTCGGGCGTGACGAGGAGGAGACAAGGACAGGCCGGGAGGCCCGTGTCCCGACTGTCACAGGTCAGGGAGGGCTGGGCCCGAGGGAGACGGGGAATGAGTCACTCCGCTTGCTGCACCGTCGTGGCTCCGGCTCCAGCTGGCTCCGGCTGGGGACCCCAGGGACTCAGCTCCAGCACTGGGCCAGAAGCACCCAAAGGGGTACCTTCTCTGCGCCTTTGAGGTTTCCCCTTCTGGGAAGAGGGGCTCCACACACTGCCCTAGTGGGGTTGGTCCAGGAGCCACAGAGTCCCAGCCGTGGTGTCCCCCATCACCCCCTTTGCCTCCACTGACTTGAGAACAAGCATGAGACGCCTAAGCCCTGGTGTGCAGGAGAAGATGGCGGCCTGCTTTAGTGCCCTGGGACTGCGACAGACGACCACCAGCAGGGCGCCTGGAGAGGACAGCAGTGAGCTCTCTCAGTTCAGGAGGCCAGACATCCCTAATCAAGGTGTGGGCAGGGCCGTGCGCCCTCCTGAGGCCCCAGTGGAGGAGCCCTCCTGCCTCTTCCGGCTTCTGCGGGCCCAGGCATTGCTGGGCTCGTGGCTGCATCACTCCCATCTCTGCCTCCGTCTTTGAGTGGCTTCTCCCCATGTCTCTTCCTCTCTGTCTCTTAACTCAGATGGCCTCACCTCAAGAAGTGTGTGTGTGCTCAGTTGCTCAGTCATGTCTGTCCGGCTCTTTGCAACCCTCTCCAGGCTCCTCTGTCCATGGGATTTTCCAGGCAAGAATACTGGAGTGGGTTGCCATTTCCTCCTCCCATCTCAGGATCCTTCACTTATTTACATCTGCAGGAACCTTTTCTTCAAACAAGGTCACATTCACAAGTTCCGGGGGCCATGTCTTTTGGGGGGTTGCCATTCAACCCACCGCAGGCCCCTGCCCTGATCCAGCGGGGCAGGACACCATCTCGAGCCCTGTATTCCCCCAGAGCATGCATGTCACCCTTGCAGTGTTAACAGCTCCATGTGGACAAGGTTTGGCTGCTCCAGGCCCCAGGGGAGGGAAAGAGACTATGGGAAAGAGACTCAGGCCAGGCCTCTAGGACCACCAGGCAGGATGACAGCAATGGTGGCAAACACTGAATGGGCTCAACTTCTTTCTTTCTAAAAATATTTTTATTCTTTTTGGTCACGACACATGGCATGCAGGATCTTAGTTTCCTGACCATGGATCAAACCCACGCTTCCTGCAGTGGAAGCACAGAGTTTTAACCACTGACCTGCCAGGGAAGTCTCTAATGAATCCAACTCCTTGCCACGCCCTTTCACCCTGCAAGAGCCGTGGGGGCATTGCACAAACGAGCGGGTGAGGGCTGCTTGCCTGGAGTGCGCCTTTGGTGGAGGGGCCAGGTTGACATACAGACCCCACCCTCGTCCCCCGTCATTGGTCAGACAGCGACCCCCTCCACCCAGCTCCCCCAGACTGTCACCCGGAGCAAGGGGCTTTTCTCCCCAGCATGTGTTCTCCTCCAGTTCCACGCAACAAAGCAGGACTGAACCAGGACACCTCATTGCTTTATCCTGCTTGGGGGCCGCAAAGTCTAACTGGCAATTGGGATCACTTTAAATCCTGCCTGTGGCTGGATTTTTTGACCAGGTTGTCTTCTTGCTCGTTTGTTACTTGAAAGAATATTTGGGCATGCTAAGTCGCTTCAGTCTTGTCTAACTGTGCGACGCTATGGACTGTATGTAGCCCGCCAGGGTCCTCTGTCCATGGGACTCTACAGGCAGGAATACTGGAGTGGGTTGCCACGTCCTCCTCCAGGGGATGTCCCGACTCAGGATCAAATCTATGTCTCTTACATCTCCTGCATTAGCAGGCAGGTTCTGTACCACTAGCGCCTCCTGGGAAGCCCAATCCAAGACACACCCATTATCTAAACCTAAGCTAGCTGATGCGAACCCTGAGCAGGTCCAGCCTGGTCTCATGCGTCCATCTGTCCTTTGCCCGCAGGGCCACTGAGGGCCGTCCCGCCAGCCTGTGCCCTCCCCTCCGATGCCCACATTGTGGCCAGGATCTCAGGCAGGCCAGAGGAACCCCAGGTGCCTGGTGAACAGTGCCCCCAGCAGGAGGCTGGACTTCCAGAGAAATCTCAGTGCAGGGAGGGCTGAGAACAGGCAGGGCTGAGGTAGGCAGAGGCGTCCGGGTCACAGATGGAGGCCGAGGCGCCTCACCAGTCTGGCTGCCGTCCTTACCAGCCCTGGGTGAGCGGCCGTCGGTGACCCCTCCCCACCCCCTCATCCTTCCAGCACCTTCGCTCTCACGGCCTCTTTCCCCTGCACGTTCCCACCTCATGCACTGGCCTCTGGTCTGGGAGGCCGGCCATGGAGATGCTTGGCTGCACCCCCGTCCAGAAAGGGTGAAGGATGGAGCCAGACCCCAAAGGCCATGTATTGTGCGACGCCCTCCTATGAAGTGTCCAGAACAGGCAGGTCGCAAGACGGAAAGCAGGTTCGTGGTCGCCAGAGCTCAGGGGAGGGGAGAACGGGGGTGACTGGCTCGTGGGTACCAACCTCTTTTGGGGGTGATGAGATGTTCGAGAACTGGCTGGGTATGGTGGCCACACAGCCTTGTGAATGAACTTGATGCTACCGAAGTGTTCACTTTGAGTAATTAATTTTATGTGAATTTTACCTCAAAAAAGGGCTTCCCAGGTAGTGTTAGTGGTAAAGAACCCACCTGCAGTGCAGGAGACCTAGGAGACGTGGGTTTGATCCCTGGGTCTGAAAGATGCCCTGGAGGAGGAAATGGCAACCCACTCCAGTATCCTTGCCTGGAGAATCCCATGGTCAGAGGCGCCTGGCGGGCTATAGTCCATGGGGTTGCAAAGATTTGGACACAACTGAAGTGATTTAGCACGCACATACCTTTAAAAAAAAAGCGCACACAGAGAAGATGAAGGACAGGGAGGTGGAGTGGAACACTCCGGTGGCCGGCCCTGGTGGGAGTCGCTGAGAACTGGCAGCCTGCATCTGTCTACGCTAGAATAAGGGCTCTCTCCTCCCTGCCCTTGAGTTACTTTCAAAAAGGGCTTTCCTAACACCTCCACCTCCAAGAGGAGGTGGGGAGGGAGGAAGGGGCTTCCCTGCATGAGTAAGAGGGGGTTGGGTGTGTGAAGAGGCGGGGTAGGGGTAGCAAGCAAGTCCCATCGGAGTGAAGGGCCTTTGCGGGCGCCAGAGGATGGGATGTGGGCCTCCAGGTGGGCAGAGCCCTGGGGGCGCTCCCATCCATGCCTGTCTCTTCCCCTTTCTTCTCTGCTAAGCTGTGAAGGTCCCACATCCCCCGGCCCGCAGCCCGCATGAGGGTGCCCGCCCGAGCGCCCTATTTGGTGCCATCTCCTCTGGTGAGTAGCTGTCCCCCAACTCCCTGGCCCAGCTGGGATTCCAGTACCGTGTCTGGGCCCCCATTTCCAGCCTCAGGCTCTCCGGCTCCACCTCACCCATCTCTCCCCTGCCCAGACCCGGAGGTCCAGAGAAGGTCCCTCGAGCAACCGCCTCCTGGCACCCAGTGCCCTGAGCAGGGGCTCCCAGCCATCCAGGGCTCCAGCTTCACCCTCCAGCCAGGTCTCCTGGTCCAGGCGCCATCCCTGGGGCCCAGGGCTGGTGTCTGTATTCCCGGAGTCCAGCCAGCTGCAGGGCTGGGATAAGGGCGCCCGTTCATTGCTTTTGGGCTTCTCCGCTGGGGACCCGAGAGCCGAGTCGGGGCTGCGCAGCTGAGGTCACCACTCCTCAGGTCTCATCACCAACCTGAGTGCGTTTTGCAGCACACAGAACACTTCCTCCCCTCTCACCTCACGCGGTCCTTATCTACTGTCCCGGCTGGGGACGCCGCTACAGCCGGGGAGCCGAGGCACAGCAACCTTGAGCTGGGGAATCCCGGCCTCCAAGCCCCGTTCTCTCTGGGCTGCCCTGCTCCTCCTCCTCGTCCACCTCTGGTTTCATCTATCTTGGATGGATAGATGAAATTATCCATCCCCCAGGATGGATACTCCTGCCCCAACCCAGGAAGTGTCAGATGCCTGGGCTGGGTGACTAGAGGTGAACACTTCCAGTCTTGGGGATTCTCTTTTCCTTAATGGGGATGGCCCCGTCGGACCAGCCTCTCTCCAGAATGTTCTTGGGACACATCGTGGGTCTCTCCTGCCCCTCCTGCCCCCCGCAGCCGTGCCCCCCCGCGCCAGCATGGGCTCAGCCACCTCGGGCCCTCCACCAACGATGCCCGCTCCGCCTCCGTCTCTCCTGCCCATGCTGCTGCTGCCACCGCTGACGCCATCTCTGCAGGACCCCCAGCCGGCCCCAGGGGCTGCCAGGCACCCACGGTCCCTGCGCCTTGAGTCCCGAGCCAGCCTGCAGTCCGCCAAGGAGCCCAGCAACCCGTGAGCCCTGCGCCTGCCCCCTCCCCACCAGCATCTCCACCCTCCCCTGCAAGGCAGAGACACTGCCCTGGGCGAGGTGTGGGGGTCCTGGGCTTAAGGGAGGGGTCTCCACGAGGGACTCATTTTGACCCAGTAGCTGCTTGTAACTTGCCTGTGGATACACACAACACAATCCATCTCATGCTACATTTCATGGAGAACACAGCTTTCTTGCTAGACTGAATTTTCCACTAAAACAATTTAATTCCTTGACCCATTTTCAATACAGCACAGTTATAGTAGTTTTAAAAAACAATCACTTTCCTTTTTATTTTGCTGAAATGGTTTCATCAGAATGCGTTCCAATCACAGCCAATACCACTGTCCATTTTCTTTAGCGAGCGTTATTTCTACCAGGACTGGCTTTCTCATGGGAACCAGATTTTACTGCATGCTTTTTTACTATCTGTTGATTGTTTCCACCAGTAATCACTGTTATGAGTTGGGTATTTAAAGAATCTGATTGTTTGTATTTACTTCTGGCTAATCCACGAGGCACTTGGAGCAAAAGCCCTGGAATCCTCCAGGACCGCTCCATCCTGTTTGGCATCTTGCTAGTTCTTTGGGTCACGTGCTCACTGTCTGAGTGCTTGGTGGACTGACCAGCAAAGCATGCTCACCTGGGGTTCTGTGACTGGCCCCTGGGATGAAGAGCAGAGCTCTCATACCTGCCTGGTGGGTTCCTCAGCCCGTGTGGGATGGTTTTGTGAGTGTGTGACCACACCATAGGGCTTGGGAAATCTTAGTTACTGGACCAGGGATCGAACCCCTGCCCCCTGCATCAGACGCACGGAGTCTTAACCACTGCACCACCAGGGAAGTCCCTGGATGGTTTATCAGTCCCCCTTCTCCCTCTGGGGCTTCCCTGGTGGTTCAGCAGTAAAGATTCCACCTGTGAGTCAGGAGATGTACGAGACACAAGTTCGATGCCTGGGTTGGGAAGATCGCCTGCAGGAGGGCACGGCAACCCACTCTAGTATTCTTGCCTGGAGAATCCCATGGACAGAGGAGCCTGGCGGGCTGCAATCCAGAGGGTCGCAGAGTCGGACGTGACTGAAGTGACTGAGCACACACGCTTCTTCCTCTCAGTTTGGTTGTTTCTCCCTTTCCACCCCTAGGTTGTCCAGTTGCACCCTCTACCCTTTGTATGCTTCCTGACACTTCTGTCACATTCCACAAAGACTGAAAAAAAGCTTCCTTCTGCCTGGTTTTGGGGCACACCTCCCCCTAGCATCCACCAGAAGTCCCTGGGGTGGTGGAGCAAGTCAGGGAGTTGGGTGGGGGGCGGCGAGCTGCCCTGGGGATCCACCCTGGGGGCGTCAGGGTGCTGGCATGGCAGAGGATCCTCTGGACCGGTGGCCAAAGGTGTCCTGGCTGCTGAGTGCCTATCCCCCCACCCCCAGTGGTCCCCCAGCCCTGCCTTCCCTCCCACGCATCCCTCCTGGACCTGACTTCTCTTTTCTTTCTCCGAGGACTGCGTCCAAATGAAGCCAAGCACTTCCTGAGCCCCGTGACCTACACCGCCTTGGGGGATACCAGCCAGTGCAGCCCTGGCCCCACCCCCATAGCAGAGATGAGTATTTTTATCAGCTTCTCCCCAGAATAAAACCTTTTACTTTTCTGACTCTGGATGAGGGTGACTGGCCCCATGCCCTCTGCAGCAGCTGGCCTTGCCCGTCCCACATGGGTGGGTGGGCCTGCCAGCCCTGCTCTGGCCACCACCCCACTGGGGCTGAGTCTCCACAGAGAATCATGACAAACCTCCCCTGCCCCATCACACACGCCCCCGTGGCATAGTGCCCTGTGCAGTCCTGGCTCTGAGTGGTGGGCACAGCAGGGCCCCAGGGCAGAAGCCATGGTGTGACTTACCCAGGCTCACACGGTAAGGCCTCAGCTCTCTGGCCACCTGCCCAGGAGGCCGTGGTTCCTGGGTGCCGGACACCAGTGTGAGGAGTCCAACTTCCAGCACCTCTCCCCTGTGGCCTGGGCTTGGGCCAGAGGAGAGGTAGGGGCCCCAGGGAAGCACCCAAGCCAGGTGCGGTCAGGCTTGTCTTCTGCCGCCTCGACCTGTGGGGACTCACAGCAGCCAAGCCCTGCTCTCTCAGCCCCTGGTAGCTGCCTTCCAGCCTGTTTTTTTGATTTATGGATGGAGTCAGTGCTTGAGTGGGCTCCTGAAGCCCAGGGGTGGAGGGGTGAGCCATGTAGGGCCCTGGGTAACTGTTTGCCCAGGGACAGGTCTCCTGGCTGCTTGGGAAGGAGGAGGATGGTGAGCCCCCCTGCAGCCAGCCAGGAGCAGTCTTGAAGATGACAGTTCTGTCCCCCATGGGGGCTGGTGGGGAAGCCAGCCTTTGGCCTCATTGCAGGCAGGAGCTGGAGGCAGAATCCTTGCTAAGGAGAAGGGCAGAAACCCCCTTGTCCTGTTCCAGCCCCCAGGGGCAGGGGACCTGCTGGCCTTGGCAGATGGGAGGGCGGTGCTGCACCTCCTCCTTGAGGGGGGTGCCCACCCCCCAGCAGGGGAAGGTGCTTGGGGAGTGTGTGAAACTGGGTTGGGGTCAGTAGAGGGGGCACTTTTGAAGGCCCTGTGCCCCACCTCCTCCTCTGCTGGGGGACCACAGTTCCTGGCTGGGCCAGACTGGACAAGGAGGAGCGTGACCAACTGTCCTGGTCTGCCTTCGAGTGAAGGGGGATCCCTGGAACTTTCTGTTTTAAGGTTCAGATGAGGGGATTCCCTGGTGGGCCAGTGGTTAGGACTCCAGGCTTTCACTGCCGAAAGCCTGGGTTCAATCCCTAGTTGGGGAACTTAAGATCCCACAAGCCGTGTGGTGCAGCCAATATATATATATATATATATATATATATATATATATATATATATATATATATATATATATATATATATATATATATATATATGTTCTTTATAAAAACATTTGCTAGGTTTCAATATTCCAGGAATGCAAATTCCCTATAATGGCTATTTTGATGGTGTGAAAAAGCACATTAAAACTTGCCTCCCTGGAGGTCTAGTGGTTAGGACTCCAGGCTTTCACTGCCAAAGATTGCAGGTTCAATCCCTGGTCGGGGAACTAAGATCCCCAAAGCCTTGAGGTGCAGCCAAAAGAAAAAAGACTGAGATGAATCAGCCCTGTGGAGAGGGAGGTACGTGGGCTGGCCTGGCATGAGAGGCACAGATGAGATGGCTCTGGCCAAGCAGAGGATCCTGCCTCAGGGTGTTGCATGGTAACTGCTCTGCACCCCAGACTCAGCCCCACAACCCACCAATGCAAATGAAAGGGTCACTGAAGGTTCTCTTCCTTTCAAAGACCACAGACTCATTCACCCTAAGGTATGCACAACCGACGACAGCAAACGTGTGTCCCAAACAAGATGGTTTGCCTTGGAAAAGGCACCACCAGGACCCCGCTTTGTGGCTCAGCTGGTAAAGAATCCGCCTGCAACGTGGGAGACCTGGGTTTGACCCCTGGGGTTGGGAAGATCCCCTGGAGAAGGGAAAGGCTACCCACTCCAGTGTTCTGGCCTGAAGAATTCTATGGACTGTATGGTCCATGGGGCCACAAAGAGTCAGACATGGCTGAGGGATTTTCACTTTCAGGACCCCAAAGCAGGCCACCAGGGGCACTGGAGGGAAGGCCTTCTGTGCAGGGACGTCTTAGGGGCACATGGGTCTCCCTGGCACCACTCCCTTGGCAGGCTTGAGCCCGGACTTTGCATGGATTCAAGAGCTCTAGGCAGAGACCCTCCAAACACACAACCTCCAGAGAAGGGCTTCTCTTCTCTCTCCCCTTCCTTTTGCTCTCAACTTTTCCTAGATCCATAGAAATTGAGCCCCCCCGCCAATAGTTGCACCTCATATTTCCTAGGAGATGAGAAATGGCCAGAAAGCTGAGCAGAACTCTGCCAGCAGGCTCCTGGTGCCTCATGCTGGGCTGCCGACAGGTCTCAGCCATCCAGGGAATGGGCCCTCCCCCACCCTCCCCAGCAGGACCCAGCACCCTTACACCCCTAAAAGAGCTGCGTTCTTCTAAGACTTACTTGAAATACATATATTTCCCAAACATCAACTGTGGCTAAGCAACCGGAGACCTTTCCAAATGCAGGAACTGGAAATAGCCCTTGCCTCAAAAGATCTCCTTTTGGCCAACCCAGGCGGCCTCCTTGACGCAGACACCAGGAGGAACTGGAGTCAAAGCCCTCATCTGTCCTCAGAGGAGTCCGGCTATGAAAAGACCCTCAGAGACCTCCAGGGCCACAGCGGCCCCGCCAGCTGCCAGGCTGGGGGTGGGCAGTCTCAGGAGCCGCGTGGTTTTCTGTTTCGGCCACAGTGTTCTCAGGGGCCCTGAGTGTCTGCCTCCATCCAGGGGAATCTCAGAACAAGCCCTTCTCTTCACAGCTCTGAAGGAGGTGCCCTGCCTGCCCGCAGAAAGCGTGTCAGAGCCTCCGTTCACCCCTCCAGGCCCCCCTCGCCCCACAGAGCAGGACATCTACTTTCACAGATGCTCCTGGGGAAGAGCAAATCTCCTTCAGAGATGCCAGCTGACTTGAGGTGTGAGGCAGACGCAGCCGTGGTGGCCAGAGTGGCTGGCCAGCCAGGGCCAGGCTGGGAGGCCTCCTGCCGTGACGGGTCAGCTTCAACCAGCTGTGGCCTTAAGGGAACTTGGGCCAGATGTGACAAACGTCCAAGGCAAGCCGGAAGTGGAGCTCTTCATGTAAACTGATTTCAGAGTGCTGGCCAACGAATTGAGCCCAGTGGCACACACCAGGGGCCTCCGAGTCTGAAAACCCTTAAGATAGCCATGCCTGATCATTTAACGGGCTTCCCAGGAGGCGCTATAGATGAAGAACCTGCCTACCAATGCAGGAGACGTGAGCGACGCGGGTTTGATCCCTGAGTTGGAAGATCCCCTGGAGGAAGGCATGGCAACCCATGGCAACGCCAGTATTCTTGCCTGGAGAATCCCATGGACAGAGGAGCCTGCTGGGCTAGAGTCCATGGGGTCACAGAGTCGGACACGACTGAAGCGACTTTGCACGCACGCACAATCACTGAACCACAGGGCCCACCCACGTCACGTCACATGGGGAGGGCTAGGCCTCCATGCCCATCTGCAATCGGCATCCCCTCTTCAGAAAGGAGAGCTCCAATCGCATTCTTCCCAGGAACCTCTGGGATGCAAATGGTGTTTTCAGAGTGGAATTTTTGGAAACAAAGTGATGGAGCTCAAGTCTGGTGATCAGGTGGGTGGTGATGAAGCCCAGAGGCTGGTCTTCATGTGTTGTTGAGGCGGTTCCAGGAAGTGCCGAAACAGACAGCTAAGAATGGCTGTAAATGCGACTGTTCTGTTCGTACCTCATCTTTGCATTTTAGCCAGTTTACACTTGAACATGTGGTGGGAGGTGGTTACTGACTCCTCCGTCTTGCTTCTGAGCCTCCAGGCTTGGGGAAGTTGAAGTTCCAGGTTCCGTGTTGCCCTTGAGTTCTGTCCAGAGTGCTTGACATCTATGTGGGCCCGCCTCTGCCTCCCCTCGCATTTCCCACCCCCTTTTGTAGAACTTTGCCTGTCTGGGAGGTGCTCAGTGGAATAGGAGGGAGGGTGTGTGGGAGGCTTCCAGCACACCTGGCAGGGTCCGGGCACTGGTGGAAAGCTCCAGCCCCACCCTCCGCTCCCTCCTGCTCTGGTTCCCACCGTTCCCAGGGCCCTTGTTAGAAATCAGATTCCTGAGCCCTCCTCCTCAAGTGCCCAGGGAACACTTGTGCTCTACAGGCCGGAGGGTCACGAGTCTAGTGGGCTCCCGCTTTCCACGAGGGGCTTGTGTTCCAGCAGTCATCACCTGGAAGCTGCTTCAAGTGTTCTTGACATGAAGCTATGACATAAGTGACGTGCCATAGTTTACCCTTTAAAAGCGTATGACTGAGTGGTTTTTAGTACATTCACAAGTCTATTACTAATGCCCTGGGGAATGTTTAAAACTGTATTGGTCTCCCACCCCAAAGACCAATGCTGTGGGACCCCAGGGCGCTACCCGGAGGCCCTGCGGCTCTCCACTGGGGCGACTTTGCCTGCAGACACTAGTTGTCCTAACTGGGCGCTGCTGCTAGTTCGGACTCATGGAAGCGGGTCAGGGCTGCTGCACAGGACGCCTCAGTGTCTGGAGTGTCCACGCTGGAAAAGCTGCATCTACAGGAACCTGAAGTTCTTCCAGGACCTCCTCCTGGGGCCTCCAGGCCCAGCCCCCAGGGGCCTCTAGAGACAGAAGTGGGCTTGGTCAGGTTGGGATTCTCACCCTTGAATGTCCACAGGGCGCATGAGGATCCTGTTCGAAGCAGATTCTGATTCAGGAGGTCTGGGCTGGGGTTAGAGGTCGTTTTGCATCTCTGACAAGCTCCCACGGGACCCAGCTGGTCTGGTGACCACACTTCTGAGTGAGGGTGCAGTTCCCACAGGCCCCCCCCCCCACGAGGCCAGCCTGGGGTGGAGAGCCTGAGTAAACGTTCTGGACCTCTCGTGTGCTCCAGTGGGTAAGGCCACCTCAGTCATCTGCCCACTGGGGAGCTCACTGACTCCCAGAAGCACTTCCTTGCCTCTACACGTTTTTCCTACACTCAGAAGGGGGTGTGGCAGCTTCCTGAGAACTGCTGCTGCTGCTGTCACTTCAGTCGTGTCCAACTCTGTGCCACTCCATAGCCGGCAGCCCACCAGGCTCCCCCGTCCCTGGGATTCTCCAGGCAAGAACACTGGAGTGGGTTGCCATTTCCTTCTCCAATGCATGAAAGTGAAAAGTGAAAGTGAGTCACTCCGTCTTGTCTGACCCTCAGTGACCTGAGAACTGTCTTCCTTCCAAAAGGACGAAAGGGCTGCAGTGAGGGTTCAGGAGCTCAGGACAGCCTCCTCTCCCCCCCCCACAGGCGCCCCAGGCAGAGCTGTGCCCCCGCCCCCGAAGGCCATTATAAGGGTGGGCTTCAAGGTGAGGACATGAGCAATAGCTGCAGCAGGGATGCTGCAGTCAGTCCTGTGATCAGTGGGTCTCCAGTGATTCAGAGGCTGTCCAGACTCAAACAGGGCAGCAATGGGCTGCGTGGTGACCCCGGGGAGCAGCAGCAGAGCTGCCACTGGCAGGTTCTGAGGCACCTGCCAGCCAGATCTTCTGGAACAGAACTCTCCACCCACAGGCACCGTCCAATGGGCTGAGTGGGGTAGGCATCCTGACTAGGGAGTCAGGCCACTGGTGACCATCTGCGGGGGCCCACACCCCCTTACTCCCCCAAGTTCCAGCCTCACCAAGGGGTGCAAGGTCTAGGCTGCCTTCTCCCAAAGCTGCCCCAGGGACGCCCGCCCTTCCCTAGTACAGGCAGCCCAGGGCAGAGTCGTGCCCAGTTTCTCTCTTACAGAAGAGTAGGTGCCTGCCCAGCCTGGCGTGGGAGCAGCCAGGGATCCACTGTCTGTTGCCCCTGAGTGGTTTGTCTCCTTGGCAACCGAAGGTTTGAGCTGCGGCTTGGACTCTGCCCAGCCTCATCCAGTCCCTGTTGCTGGCCCACAGGCTCTGCATCCATGTCTGCTATCTTACACGGGGGCTGTGGCCTTCGCCTCCCCCAAGGAAGGGCCCAGCTCCACCCAGAGTGGCTGCCGGAGGTGGGGCTGAGGGTCCAGCCTGCAACTGGCCACTGGGGCCCTAAAGACAGCAAGAAAAGTCCTTGTGTGAAACCCAGGCAGACCGGAAGGCAGCTGTTAGCCCCTGGAGGTCGGGATCTGTCCAGTCGGACAAGGGGAAGGGTGAGCAGACAGAGGCGGGGGTTCTGGGAACACAGGGCAGGAACTAACTTCATGGGAAAAGCCTGGGGTGGGCAGGAAGATTCCGGAGCACGTTGTGGTTGAAAAGACAGCGACAGACAGGAGCGGTGTGGAGCCAGGAGGCACTGGGGGATTGGCCTCTGCTCTGGGCTCGGCTGGCACCCTCCTCCTCCACGTGGAGCCAGCTGGCAGCAAAGCTTAGGATATGAGGCACGACCACAGAGCCTGGTGGTGGTTTGGAACTCTTTCTTCTCCTTTGTTAAAAGGGGGAAAGGAACTGGGGATGGGGTACCCCCGGGCTCTGGGGAGGCATGCAGGCAGCCCCAGCAGGCAGGCGCTGGGGGATGGGTGGGAAGAGTCCTGGAGTTTCCCACAATCCTTTTCTCTGCAGGGAAGAGCAAGGCTGGCTGCCCAGGGAGCAGGGGAGAGGCGCAGGGCCCTGGGGGGAGGAGTGGCGGGCGAGGGGGGCTCACTCTAACATGCAAAGTCCAGCTGCCCCATAAACTAGGTTGCTTCTCGAAGAGGGACATACGTATAAATACACAGACACAGCTACACGCACACATGCTGAGAAGGCTCTGCGTTCCCAAGGGTGGGGATCTAGGCCCGCCGGTCCTGGGGAGCTCCAAGGCAGGAGCTGGCCCAGTCTCCGGCGTGGCGATGCTCCGCTGACCCCGCGGCCAGTGGGGCAGGGCAGGCGAGTCCTCTGGGTAAGGCTGCTTGTTCTCCGAGCTTCTGTCCACCAGCACCCAGGTGACTGGAAACCGAATCCATGGAAGCGGGGCACCAAAGACCTGCGCCGCCGGGCACGTGTTTGGGCAGCCTGTGGGCTGGCTCAAGGGTCCGGTCTCTCCCCTCCGGGGCTCCGGGGCAAAGGGGTGCAGACAGAGGAGGGTGAAGGGGGCCTGCAGAGACGTCCTCTCCCCCGCCCCACGGGGCCCTGGCCTCCGGGAGGGGGGAGGGGCCTCCCTTATCTCTCGGCCTCCATGGCGGGGTGGGCCCTGGGTTCCGAGGCGGCCTGTTGCGGGGCCAGGGGCGGCCAGTCTGACGCTGGGGAAGGGGGGGCCGGAGTCCACAGGGGCGGCTGCGGCGGCTGGTGGTGCTGTGCGCCCCCTGGGGGTGAGGCCGCGGCCGGCCAGCCGGGCGCCGCGAAGCTGCCGGTGGCGGTGAGCGGGAAGTGCGGCGGCGGCGACGCGGCCGTGGCGGCCATTGGGCTGCCGCTGCCTCCGCTGTGGAAGCTCTCGGAGGCCTTGAGGCGAGAGAACATGGTGAGGGCGTCGGGGAAGTTGGGGGGCGTGGCGGGGGTGTTGGCAGGAGTGCACATCTGTGGGGGTAAGAGGGAGGGGGGTGAGTGCCCCTTCCAGAAGGGCCCCTTCCCCAGTGCACCCCACCCCTGGGTGGTTCCCCAGTCCGGAGCTCACAGGGGAGCAGAGCGATGCCCACGTGGGCAGGCCCACGCCGCCTGCTGCCCGGCTCCCAGAAGTCCCTCCCAGCGGCTCCTTCCTCAGGCCTGGGCGGCTATCCCCCACCCCCAAACTGGTAGAGTCCCGCAGGGATGCCCCTGGGGCTGCAGGGAACACTTACCATCTGGTGGTGATGGTGGCTGTAGGGGATGTTGGTCTCTTGGAAAAAGGCGCTGAGGGCCGTCTGTAGGGAAAAAAGGCCCACGCTTACCCTCAGTACCCCAGTGGTCCTGGCCTGGCCTTCCTCCACTCTTGCCACCACCCAGAGAGGTGCTGTGGAGCCCTGGGCTGGTGGGCAGGGAGGACCCTCAGGACACTGCCTGCAAGCTGGCCGCCAGGTGCTTCCAGCTTACCTGGTTTCGTCACCATGAGTGACGTGAGGGCCTGTCTCATGGGGAAAGGGCTCCAGGAGACTCTGGCCCTATGGTCACCAACTCCATGGGTGGCAAGTTCTTACTCCTTCCTGAGTTTCAGTTTCCTTGTCTATGAACCAGAGGATGGCAAAGGCACCCCGATGTTGAGAACCTGTAACCCACCGCTCCTCTCCTGGGCTAGCCAAGGGGCCTGGCCCTGCCCTGCCTCTCGGTTTCTCCTTCTGCACCAAAGGGACACTGGACTAGGAGGCTGGCAGCCTCCCTCCCTGGCAGCAGTGCTCCTGAGGTCCCCGGGCCAGGCCGGGATTAAGTAGCGAGCGTGCTGTGGGTTTCGCACTCCTATCGTCATCTGAGCCTCCCGCAAACTGGTGGAGCAAGAGGAAGGCTGCAGTGGGGTTCGCGCCCAGGACTGTGAGAAGCAGGTGGGGAAGGGGGTGGCAGCCACTCCTCGAGTGGCCCTGGGGGCTGGGGGGAGGGGCCCCCAGGGCGGTGGCCTCCAGCACTGGTGTGTCCTGGTTCGGCCCCTCGCAGAACAGGCATCCAGGAAAATAAGGGAACCAGCTGCTCTTGCGAAAGTGCAGGGTGAGGGAGCCCGTCAAGTATGTGAAGGGTCTGCGGGCAGCTCTGCCCTCCACGCTGCCCCCCTCGGGCTCCCCGCCCACAGCAGACAAGGGCTGTCAGCCCCCTCCCCCCCTCCCAACACACCCAGAAACCCAGCCTGGCTCCCAGGCTTACCCTAGGGGTTTTATTACTAGAGTAAATTCAAATGAATTATTCTGGGAATTTCCTGCTGGAGACGCCCTACCCCAACGTCCCCAAACAGGGGTGTGGGAGCTGGGGGCGGTAGGGGGGAGAATGCCTCGGTCTCCAAGCACCTCCTTGTGACACCTCCCGGGCCAGGAGCCCCAAGGGACACCAACCCATTCCTCCCCCAGCGGCAGCTCCACAGGCAGCTCCAGGCAGCTGCAGTGTGTGAGCATTCCAGGGAGAGGCGGTTGCCCTTTTCCTGCCTTCCTAGAGCACCCCCAAACTTAAAGGACACAGTTCCCCCTCCCCCAGCAGCCTTTTGTCCCCATTAACACCTGAATCACAGAGAATATGACCCCAAAACAGGCCTCCTGCTGGGCCAGCTCTCAGCCCAAGTGGCTGCCAGCTGGGGGTGGAGGCAAGGAACCCCCGCTCACTCCCAGGAAGACTTAAGGGTTGGATGTTCACACTCCATTTTTACCCTAAGAACCTCCCTACAACCCACGTCTCCACTTTACACATGGTGAAGCTGAGATTCGGGGAGCCCAGGACTTGTACTGTGGGGGCCATCAAAGCCCCCTGTCTGCAAGCTGTTCCTGCCCGTCCTGAGGTCAGAGTTTCCCCAGGCATTTTAATCTTCAGATACATTTTCAATTCCAGTGACCAGGGGACACCAACCCCGAGCGACTGCCGGCCTGTGCCAGGCTCTGTGGGCAGGGCTGCTTCCCACCGGACACCTGCCCGCCCAGCCTGAGGGGGGGAATGTGTATGCAGATGTGGGACTCCAGCAAACTACCATGAATGTGGTTTTGCAAGTTTTGCTACATCCAGCTCTAAGTTAGGAAGCTTCCTGCAGGGTGGGGCTGCCAGGCTGGGAAGGGGGGCTGCCCATGCACTCCCAGAGGTCAGCTCACAGCTCGCGGCCCCAGGTACGGCGAAGGAAACGGAGGCCACAGGGTGGGACCTGCCCAGAGACAGCGAGCAGTGTCCCATCTTGTGATTTGAGGACCACCCCAGGATTAGCTCTCAGGTCCCCCTGAGATCTCTGGTGGGAAATTGAGCAAGGATTCCTTTGAGTGGACAGACCACTGCCTCCCCAGACTGTCCCAACCTTGGGGCAGGAATTATGACCTCTGTCCCACCCCCCAGGAAGCTGAACTCTACAGCCCCCAGGCTCCCTGTCCCTCCTCTGGCCAGGAATACTTTCCCTGAGCTGGCTTCCCATCTAGAAACCAGGCTCCCCAGCCCAGGCTGGGCACAGACTCTACAGACTGAAACTGTGACCTTACACCTGTGAGGGGTGGAGCTCAAGGGGCTCTGGCCTCCTCCCTAGATACCATCCCGGGTTATTTCTGGGGCAGCTGAGTTGGGAAGGCCAGGTGGCCTTTTGGCAGCACAAGCCCTGGGCAGTAGAGCTCTATGGGTCAGGGAGGCCTGGGGAGGTGGGGGCCAGGCTGGGGCAGCCCCACCTCCCGCCCAGCTGGCCGAAAGCCACTGAACCGTGTACACCAAGCTGTGCGCTGTGCAGGCAGATTCGGCAGCCAGCACAGGAGGGCACCTGGATACGCCTCCGGAGCGGGGTACACAGATCACACCCTTAGCTGTCGTATGGGGCTCTGACACACCACCTGGATACCCGTGTGTGTACACGTCTGAGTACCGTCTGCAAAACGGTGACTTGTGCGTACACGGAGCGCATACAGCCCGCACCCGCGCCGCGGGCTGGACCGAGTGTTTACACACACAGACGCCAACATGCCCACACGTAGCGTGGCGCGTGCGTAAATACAAATGCACAAGTGCGTGGACACGCGCCGCCGAGCTGCCTACCGGGCACGCAGACCTTCAGACCCACACACACCGGACGGCTCCACCCGCGGGCTCAGGGCTTCCAAGGCGGGGGCGGCGCGGGCCCAGTTCGGCTCAGGCCACGGGCGTCCTCCTTCCGGCTGCCTGGCCGACTGTCCGTCGGGGCCTCAGCGCCGCCCCGCCCTGGCCGTTACCGAACAAAAAAGGGGGTCCCCGGAACCCGATCGCCCGGGGAATCTGGGCGGTGGGGGGCGGGGATTCCGGACCCGGCGAGGGCAGGCCGCCCCTCCCGCCCACCCCGCGCGGGCGGCGTTTCCGGGGGCCGCGTAGTCGCGGCCGCGCTGCTGGGCCTGACCCGCACGCCGCGTGTGCGCGCCGGAGCCCGGACGCAGGGGCGCGCGGCCGCCGGGACACCGGGGCCGAGAGCGCGGGCCCGGGCCCGGCGGAGCGCGCCGCGGCACGTGTCCACACCCGCCCGCACACGCCCCACAGCACGCGCCGCCACGCGGGACGGACACCCCGCGCCCCGGGCCCCCGCCCGGCCCCGGCCGCCTACCTCGAACTGCCAGTGGGCCGCCTGCAGCAACTGCTTCGCCTGGTCGGCCGCGCAGCCGGCCGTCAGCACGAACTGGTTGATCATGACCTGGTGCTTGAGTTCGTCCATGTTCACGGACATGGCGCCGCCGCCGCCTGCCCGCTCCAGCCTCCCGCCACGGCGCTCTTCTACGCCTCACGCGTCCACCATTAGCGAGCCGGCTCCGGCTAATACAAATATTTACTGTGCGGCTCTGACTCACCGAGCCTCGCCTCGCTCCGGGCCGCGGGCGGCATGCTGGGAGATGTAGTCCCGCGCCGCTTCCGCCGCGCTTGGCCGGGCGTGCGGGCCGGGCCGGGCCCGAGGGTGTGTCCTGAGTGTTAGGCGCCTACTTAGTGTGCAGAAGCTGAACGGGCGCGTGCCTAGGCCGTGACTGCACCGATTTGGGTGTGTGGGGGGGGTGGGGGGGAGGTGGTCAGGAGGCGGGGGCTACAGACCGTGCACGGGCGCAAACACTGGTTGTTGGCCAAGACCCCAGGATCCCGGACCCCAGGATCCCGAACCCCAGTGTGGTTGGCATCCCCCGTGTTGACTAAGCGCCTTATTTTTGCACAAATCATCAACACGAGGGCAGTAAGGCCCCGAAAGCCTGGCATACTCAGTTCAGTTCAGTCGCTCAGCCGTGTCCGACTCTTTGCGACCCCACGGTCTACAGCATGCCAGGCCTCCCTGTCCATCAGGCGCCTACAAATACTTGTGCAGTGAATAAATGAATCTGCCCTTTAGGGTTCTACTTCGAGTCACCGCCTCCAGGGAGCCCTCCAAGCCTTCCCCAACACCCGTGGACTGGAAGCCTGCATCTCCCACTTGTGACGCTGGTCCCTCCCTCCCTGGCCCGATGCTGGACCACGCACAGGAGGCCTGAAGAACGCTAGAGGAAGGGCTGAGGGCTGGGACTGACAGGGGAGGCCTGCAGCCTCTGGAGCTCCGAGGTACCCCTCCGCGCGACGCTCACACTTTCCCACGCAAAATCTCGTGTGCTTGGCCGGAAATCTCGACTTTTAATGTGCGGTCGCTAGGACCGCTCGGAGCCAGTTCCGGGGCGGCCCCCGAACTTCCATTCCCAGGATGCCCCGGTTTATTTGCATCGTTCAGTCCCGAGTGACGTCAAGTGAGTGAGGCCGCTCCTTGGCCAATGGATGGCCGCGAGGTGTTAGGACCTGGCCATATAAGGTAAACAAAGCTGGCTGCCCAATGAGGCAGCGGCGGGGGCGGGCACTGGGTAGGGGCGGGCGGGGGTGCATCACGTGGAGGGCGGGGGCGGGGCTGAAGAGCGCGGGGGTTTAGGGGGGCTGCGGGCTGTGTTTACAGCTGCACACACGCCGTTTCCGGCTAAGGTCGCCGGTCGGGTGTGTGGGGAGCGGGGAGGGGGCCCAGCGTATCCCAGCGTATTTGGAGCTGGGGCTCGGGGCTCGGTCGCCCCGGCTCTGATTGACCTTATTCCGGTTCCCCGCCCTGCCTGGACCCCAGTTTCATTAGTTGAGCAACTCTTCATTGGGCCCTTACTGTGTCTGACTCTCACCTGGCCCCAAGCAGGCAGAGAACAAACTCTAGTAGAAGGGTTGGATGGTGCCTAGGGTGGAGTGGGACGTGTGTCAAAAGTCCCTAGGACAGGTGTAGAATTTGCAAGTGTGGAAGATGTCTTCAGGAAGCAGGGACAGGCCCTGGAGATGGCGGGTTAAAGGCCATCGAGGGGTTTTGGTACATCTGATCCGTTGTCCGCGTTAGAATCACTGTGGCTGAACAGTATGGAGATCGAATGGTGGTAGAGAGGTCCAGTACTGTTAGGCGATGTTCTGGGTGTTATCTGGTTCCAGAGGAGCCATCCCTGCTTAGCGCCTTGTTGCAGAATTGGACTGAATGGAGGGCTCTGAACTTCAGTTTCCTGGTTTGTAGAATCTCCATAACTCTCCCAGGACTGCTCTGGGGCATTAATGCCTGTGGTGCTTAAAACACCGTTTCTAGCACCTCTGTGCTTCCATCTGGACAACTGTAGGGAACTCAAGCCCCATTTTAAAGATAAGGAAACTGAGGCTGGAATCCAGACCTCCTTACACTCTCGACAGTGTTCAGAGCCAGTGGAGAAGACCAGGCACCCAGTGGGCCAGCAAGGTGTGTTCCTGGCACAGGAGGGTGGGCGCTGTCCTGGCAGGGCCCACTGGGTACTTTTCTTGCTTAGAGAGGCAGTAAGTACCTCACCCTCATTTGAGCACCATTCGGGTACCTGCCCAGACTTGCCCAGCCCAGAAGGGACTTTTCCAGGCCAGCCCACTGCTGGGGTGGGGCAGGGGGGACAGCAGGAGCAAAGGTCACCCTTCTGCCCCCTGTGGCCCCTGCTTCTGCCCTCTGTGGCCCCCCAGCCAACTTGTTTTCCAAGGGACAGTGGGGAAGGGAAAAAACAACCTTGTTTTCAGCCAGGATCAGACTGGCTAGAGAGTGGACTTTGGATTTCTTAGCAGGCTCAGATGGGGCCTGACAGCTGGGGCCAGTAGATGGTGGGAGGGCTGTATAAAGGGCATTTCCAGCAGTGCCATCTTTTTACCTGAGGTCCAGGGCGGTTGAGGCTCTTGGGAAAGTTGGCACTGCCAGTTTATGGAAGGCCCGGGATCCCAGCCTCCTTCTCTCCAAGTTCATTCTTTCAATCACCCCACAGATGTATTTATCAGACATCCATAGGGTGCCTAGAATTAGTCAGGGATCGTGCACCCTCAGAATGCTTGAGAAGTATAGGGGCTTGAGGGACTTACACTCTGAGGCCCTGAAGTGTGGCTGGGGTCTTTCTTTGTGTTTCAAAGGTCCAGATGCTGCCTAACTAAAAGTGAAAGTGACTCAGTTGTGTCCAACTCTTTGTGTATACTATAGTGGGTAGCAGTTTCCTTCTCCAGGGGATCTTCCCAATGCAGGGATCAAATGCAGGCCTCCTACATCGCAGGCGGATTTTTTACCAGCTGAGCCACCAAAGAAGCCCAAGAAGACTGGAGTAGGGGTAGCCTATCCCTTCTCCAATGGATCTTCCTGACCCAGGAATCAAACTGAGGTCTCCTGCATTGTAGGTGGATTCTTTACCAGTTGAGCTACCAGGAAATCCCTAAATAACTGAGGGGCCTTGAGATGTGGCCACCGCCTGACCTCTGATCCCTGTCCCTGAACTCTCCATGCCTACTAGATTCTAGTTGCACTGGCCTTTGAGCTCATCGATCTTACTCAGCTTCTCAGGGCCGTTGCACAGGTGGTTATTCTTGCCTGGAACCTGGGCTGACCTACTCCCTCAGAGTTTGCCTGGTTGGCTCTTCCTTGTATTTCAAGTCCTAGCTTAAATGTCACCTCCTCAGAGAAACCTTCCCTGACTCCCCTAGCAATAGTAGGTCTCTCCTAGTATTTCACTGCACCTCAGGCCACTCCCCTATAGCACCCACTGCATTTTACTTATATATTTGCTCACCTGAAGTGTCTGTTTCCTCACTAGATGTTCTGTATCTGGTGGTTTCACCATTTAATCTCTATTGCCTGGCTCTTTGCCTGGCTCACTGCTTTTCATATAGTAGCTGCATGATAAATATTTTTTGAGTAAATAAATGAATCAGCCAAGAGGTTGATAGTAGAACCAGTATCAAATCAGAAAGTGCCCGTCTCCCACTGGGGCGTGGATTAGCACAGAAAAAAAATATACCTGAAGTCCAAAGCTCTATTGAGAGGAGTGTTTTAATTGATCCAATATCAGCCCATGGAAATGACTGCCCTGGCCACAATCTGTAGGGAGGACATTCTCTTAGAATTATTTGTCAGTGGGAACATCTGGAACCACAATACGCTCCTTCCCTCCCTGCAAGCAGGGAGACCAATCAATTGAATGCTGTGTTGGTATTATCTGTTTGTGTATATATGATTGAACAGCATTATGTGATTCAACAGAAAGAAATTTGAAGTGAAGGAAAAATGGTTGCATGGAGTGGGGGTATCTTCAGGCCCATCTAGGAGCAAGAGACAAGAAATCTGGTACTGGAGCATTCTTGCGTCTGGGTGATGGGGGCTGGGGGTGGCAGGGGAATGTGACATTAAAAGGAGTGGCCTGGTTCAAATTCCAGCTTTATTACCACTTATCTACTATGCAAACTGAGTGGGATACTTCGCTTCTGCCAGTCTCTTTCCTGTTCCTGTTTCTGTTTTATTGGGAATGAAAACAGAACCTACAGCAGAGAATTCATGGATAGGGTTCAACACCAACGTCTGGCACATAGTAGCTGCTCAGTAAACAGGGTTCTTGCTTGCACGGCAGAGAGGTTAGTTAGATCAGGCTCCCCCAAGACCTGCACTCTCCCTTACAATCACACAAGTCCTTCACTTCCTTTGACTTTTGGCTTCCCATGCCCCATGAAAATAGGAAGGTTGGGTTCTGGAGTCCTGAAAGGTGTGAAGACTCACTTTAATGTGGACAGTGGTGAATTTACCATCTAAGAATCCTAGCCAGCCTCTGTCCTCCCTAGCTCCTTTATACATATACATATAATTTATTTGTTTGGCTGCGCAGGGTCTTGGTTGTGGCACACAGGATCTTTCAGTCTACCCTGAGGCACGTGTAGTGTTTTAGTTGAGGCATGCATACTCTTGGTTGCACTATGTGGGATCCAGTTTCCTGACCAGGGATGGAACCCGGGCCCCCTGCATTGAGACCACCGCGTCTTAGGCACCAGACCACCAGAAAAGTCCCCCAGCTTCTTTCTTGGTAGAACAGGCTTGTCTTGGGAAGCCACTTTCTTCTCAGAAGAGCCGTTTCTCAACTGAAAAGTTGGTGAAAACAACAAATCCTCACTTGCCTGCTTACAGAGTTTTGCGCAAATCAAAAGCCAGGAAAGTACCTTACAACCTGTGAGGAGGCTTTAACTCTAACCCTGGTTCTTTATATTTATAAATATTTATTCAAATGGAAAGTTGGGGAATTCCCTGGCCGTTCAGTTAGGGTCTAACCTGGATTCTTTGAACTTGGCTTAAGCACCCTTAAGCACTCTCTTTGTGCTTCAGTTTCCCTGTCTCTAAAATGGGGAGAGGTTTACTGCCTCTGCGAGGGACTTGATGTCTTCAAAATAACTGTCCTGGACATGGAGACGGAGAGATGCCTTGAGTTCTGGAAAAGGTGCTTCGCTTCCCAAGTGGGCACTCCTCCAAGCAATCTTGGGTTCCACCCCCAGCTCTTCTTTGCCGGGTGGCAGGTGAGGGTCTGCCCTCTGCTGGCCGGGCCAGGAGATCAAACCCTGGGAAGTGGGGAGAACCGTGGTAGCTCAGGGAGGTATTTCAAAGAGGGAGTGAATGGAAGGAGTTGGTTCCTCGAAAGGTGTACGTACGAACAAACTGTTAAAAAGCTAAAGACTTATGATGTTAGTCTCGTGCTTTGGAATGCAAAGGGCTGGATAGTTTGCAGGGTGGTTGATGGTCTCTCCCCTCTGGACTCAGGTCCATTTGGTTTGTCCTGGAGGATTTGTCAACAACTTCGGAGAGCCCGGGCGCGGAGCTTCCTGGGAAGTGTAGTTCCCAGTCGGGCTTTCCACGCCGCCGCTCGGCCCCCACTGCTACGAGGGGACTCCATTTCCCGAGGTGCTTCGCGCCCCGGGGGGGCGAAGGGCTGCCGTGGCGTCGGGCCCCGGGCCGAGCCGGGGGTGGGGGCTCGGGGAGGCCGTGCGCCCGCGGCCGTGGGCGAGCGTCCGTGCGGCCTGGTCCGGGCCATGTCCGCGTGAGGACGCCGCCGCCGCCGCCGCCGCCGCCGCCGCCGCCGCCCCAGCCTCGGCCCGGTCCGCCGCCCACCATGGGCTCCATCCTGAGCCGCCGCATCGCGGGCGTGGAGGACATCGACATCCAAGCGAACTCGGCCTATCGCTACCCCCCAAAGTCCGGTGAGTGGCCGCCCCGACTGCCGCCTCGGCCCCGCCCCGGGCCCCCCGGGCGCGGATGGCGAGGCGCGCGGGCTGGAGCGCGCGGGGCGGGCAGCGGGCGGCGGGGCCTCGGCGCGGGCCCCGCGGCGGAGGGTGGGCTGGGGGCTCTGCTCGGCTCCGCGGCCTTCCCTGCAGCTTCCCTGTCTGGGGCTCCACGCGCCCTCCACCGGGACCCTGGGGCGAGGGTCGGTCCGGCGCTGACTGCCGCGGCCCGGCCGGGTGACCTTGGGTCAGTCATTTCGCCCCTGCGCGCTGCACTCTCCCACGGCTGCACACCCGGGAGACACTCGATAGGAAACCTCCCCAAGGACCGGGGTGAGATTTGGGGGCGCGCAGCTGGCAAGGACTTAACCCCGTGCCCGGCGCTTTGCTTGCGTTTACAAAGTGGTCATTGTCACAGGGCTCAACATCACTCCATCGCCAGTTTTCGCCTTCTTCGGTGGCTCGGTGGGAGACCCGGCCAGGGTTCTGTACGGTCCCCCCTCTGTCCCGTCTGGACAGAGGCTTAGCTCTGCTGTGGCCTGGCGCATGTGTTTAGTGGGTGGGTGGGAAGGCGCTGGGGAGTGGGCCTGGGCCCAAGGAGGCATTACTGTCCTTGGGAGAGGAGCTGGGAGTCCCTGCTGGAGAACCAAGGGATAGTTGGAGAGGACCTCCCAGGTTCTCCAGCTTCCCGTTTTTGTGTCTGAGAGATGTGGGCCACCAGGGAGGAAGTGACTTTACCAGGGTCTCAGAGCTGGACCAAGAGTTCGACTCCCAGGCCAGCTGTCCCCCTCCCACTGCCCCCCACCCCCCAACACACTGTTCTCTTGCCTCTGATGGTGAGAGTGGCCTGACCTGCAGGTTTAGCTCGGGTTCCTCACACTCCATCTCCTCATCTGGTCGTTTGCCCGGGAGGAGGACAGGGCATTTGGGCCTTGTGGGCACTTTCAGACTGGGGCCTTTGATTCAGGCTTCTGCAGCATTGCATCCCGTTGGTGGTTTCTTGGCCTCTTAGTTGGCCTGTGGGCATCCCCCAGGCCAGGTTTCCCCTGAGTATGTCCAGGACCATGGGGAAGCTTGTTTAAGGTACGTTCCCTAGGCCCTGCCTCAGATTTCCTGGGTCTGCTGGGGGCCTAGGAACCTGCATCTAAAACCCGTTCCCAGAGTGAGTTGACTGTCCACTCAAATTGGAGAACTGCTCTGCTCTCATTGTGGAAGGGGAAAGAAGGCAAGTGTCTGGGACCACCAGAAATAAACAGGGTGGGGACTAGCACAGTTGGGGTCAGTCAGAGCTGGGCCAGAGAGCCCTGTTCCCTGATAGGCATGGGAGGTCTCCATGCCTTCTTGGTCCCTGGCACAGGACCAAGGACAGGAAAGTCCCCGCTGGTGTGGGATTCCCTGGAGGCTGATGTTCCAGACCTGATGGAGCAGTTGGTTATTTGAAGTCATCCTCTTCTGTCTCCGATGTTCTTCCTGATCGGCTTTGGCTGAGTCTTCCTGGTCTTAGACAAGCCACCTAGCCTGCTGGGTCACAGTTTCCTCATCTGTAAAATGGGCTGATCCTTGTACAGCGCTTAGCACCTAAGACGTCTTCACAAGTTGTTAGCTGCTATGTTGGCTTATAGAGGAAATTAGGTGATCCATTCAGACTCTTAATAGCAGTTAGCTGTGGCTTGGCAGAGCCAGCAATAAGTTTAAGGTGGTCACCTGGGCCCGGAGCAAACCTCATGTCCCTTCAGTTGGGTACTTGGAGAAGAAATCACAAATGCAAGGCACTTCGGGCACTGCTTTTGCATTCTGCGCGGCTGACCTTGTTAATCAGTCCAGACACCCCTACCGATCCTGGACGCCCGAGTCAGCCACAACTAATCGACTGGGGCTGGCACCCAGGTGAGTGCCATGTGCACCTTGGTTTTGCTGCCAGCGAGATTAGTGCCCTCCTGGGCCTGTTCAGTCCAAAGGCTGCCCTTGCTGCTTCCTTCTCTCTCGGGCCACCTTGTTCTGGGAGGCAGTCAGCAACCTAAGCAGGACTTGAGTATGTTTCCTCAAGAGTGGGCTGGGGATGGAAGAAGGGGGTTGAGATTTTTAGGGACCCCTGGACTGTACAGTCAGTTCATGAGAAAGTTATCTTTTCAGGTCTCTGCCAATTTTGTTGATTGTGTTATGGACAAAGAATCATTGGGAGCTAGAATTTGCTTGAGAACTTTTTTTAAAAATGTTGTTTATTAATTTGTTTTTGGCTGAGCTGGGTCTTTGTTGGTGCGTGGGCCTCTCTCTAGTTGCAGCGAGTGGGGGATACTCTCAGGTTGGGGGACTCGGGCTTCTCATCGCCGTGGCTCTCTTCTTGCAGAGCGCCGGCTCTAGCATGCTCAGGCTTCCGTAGCTGTGGTTCCCAGGCTCCAGAGCGCAGGCTCAGTAGTTGTGGCGTATGGGCTCAGCTGTAAAGAGGCAGCCTGCTAATGCAGGAGACACCAGGGATGTGGGTTCGGTCCCTGGGTTGGGAAGATCCCCTGGAGGAGGACACGGCAACCCACTAAAGTGTTTTTGCCTGGAAAGTCCTATGGACAGAGGAGCCTGGCTGGCTACAGTCCACGGCTTGAACCTATGTCTCCTGCATTGGCAGATGGATTCTTTACTACTGAGCCACCCAAGAAGCCCTGCTAATATTTATTTCTAACACCTCTGTAACACTGTCCATTTTTTTTCTGACTTTATTGAGATATAATTGACACATAACATTGCATAACTTTTAAGTATATAGTGTGATGACTTGATATGGGTATGTGTCAGGGAGATGATTATTGCAATAAGGTTACCTGTATGTGGGGGTCGGGTGGGGTGAGGGCCTCTGAAAATCTCCTGTCCGATTTCCTTTCACTTCAGAACTTCCAGCGCACACTGTAACAGTGTGTAGGTCGAATTTAACCGCTTTCACTTTGTTTTCATTGTATTTATTTATTTTACTCGTAACAGCTTTGTTGCGGTCTCAGTCCTGTGCCGTACAACTCATTCTTTGTAAACCTGGTGACTTTCTGTAAGCGTACAGATCCTGACGCCGTCAGCACAGTCAGTTTCAGACCTTCCCATCACCCCTCAACATCTCCTTGCTTCGTGCCGTTCACAGGCGCGCTCCGCCGTCACCCTCGCCCCCGCCCACCCCTGATCTGTGTTCTGTCTTTAGAGGAGTCCTTCCTGGACATTTCGGATGCTGGAATCAGCCTTTTGTGTATGTCTGGCTTCTTCCACTCAGCATGACGTTTTTGAGGCTCAGCCACGTTGTACTTTACGGTGTGGCTGTAGTGCATTTTGTTTATCTGTTCACCAGCTAATGTACACTTGAGGTGTTTTCACCTTGTGGTTCTCAGGAATAATGCCGCTGTCAACATTCGTGGACATTTGTGTGGTGCGTTCAGTTCTGTTTGGTATACACCAGGGAGTGGAAATGTTGGGTCATCTGTTTAACCTTTTGAGGAACTGCCAGACTGTTTTCCATAACATAATGGTTACTTCATTTATTCCCATCAGCAATGTGTGAGGGTTCCAAATTCCCAGCATTCTTGTCAACCCTTATTATTGTCTACCTTTTTAATTATAGCCGTCCTAGTGGGTGTGAAGTGGTATCTTGTGGTTTTGATTTGCACTTTCCTGATGACTAATGCTGTTGAGGTCTTTTCGTGTGCTTATTGGCCTTTGTACATCCTTTGTGTGCGGGATAGGGGGGCAGGTTAGAGACGGGGTGGGCGTGGCTCTACTAGGCTAGTTCACTTTTTAGAAGTTGCACTGTCTTCAGTGGTGAAAGTTCTTTATGGGTTCTGGATACGACGATACAATTCATGTATCAGCTCTGTGATTTGTAAATGTTTCCTGGCAGTCTGCGGTTGTCTTTTTCATTTTCTTAATGGTGTCTTTTGGGCAAAAGTTTTAAATTTTGGTGAAGTCCAGTTTATCATGTTTCTTTTTTTTATTTTGGCCACACCCTGCGGCTTGTGGGATCATTCCCCAAGGAAGGATTGAATCCGGGCCCTTGGCAGTGAGAATATGGAGTTTAACCACTGGACTGCCAAGGACTTCCTCAGTTGTTTTAATGTTTAATGCTTTTGGAATTATGCCTTAAAGATCTTTGCCTAGCTCAAGGCCACGGAGATTTTTCTCCTGTTTTTTTTTTTGTTTTTTTTTTTTTCTTAAAATTTTATAGTTTTAGCTGAAACATTAAGGTTTGTGGTCCAGTTTGAGTTAATTCTTTTAATGTATAGTTTGAGGTCAAGATCTCGGTTCTTGTGTTTTTATTTCCGGCATATGGATATTCAGTTACTTCAGCAGCATTTGTTGAAAAGACTTCTCTTTTCCCATCAAATTGCCTTTGTACCTTCATCGGAGATCAGTTGACGGTAAATTCTGCACGCTGTTGCCCTGCTGTCCCTTGCCCCAGTCACACAGGTGGCCAGTCCCCAGCCGAGGGCTAGAGCAGGCCTTAGGACACCTGGCTGGAGCCCTGAGGGAGAAGGGTGCCGTTGCCGGGGGCCCGGGGGCGCACAGGGTCCCTACAGGAGCGCCTGGCCGGGGGCTGCTACTCCACGGCTGGCTGTTCCTCCTCCTGGGTTGTTCGCGTGTCTTTCCAGCGCTGTGTGTCTTTGTGGCCCTGCCCTGGTGTATGAGGGAGGTCATGGTAGGGATGGGTCACCCAGGAGGAGTGTCAGGAGGGGCCGCCAGCCCCCTGACCCACCAGCCCCTCAGGTGGACGTGAAATACGCCCCGGACCTGAACCTTTTGTGTACCAGGTGCATGTCCTTTCAGAGCATTTTCACATCCTTGATCTCATCGGAGGGACTTCCCTAGTAGCTCAGATGGTAAGGAATCTGTAACACAGGAGACCCAGGTTTGATCCCTGAGTCTGGAAGATCCCCTGGAGAAGGGAATGGCTACCCACTGCAGTATTCTTGCCCGGAGAGTTCCAGGGACAAAGGAGCCTGGTGGGCTGCAGCCCACGGGGCCACAGAGAGTCGGACATGGCCGAGTGAGTGGCACTGCCACTGCCTCGCTGGGACTTGGCCGTGTCCTCGTGACACTAGGCTTTTGTTTTCTTTGGCAAAGGAGCTGGAAATCAGACTGTGCCCTTTGTCTCCCAGCACCCGGGCTTGCACACGGCAGGTGTTTGATAAATGCTTGTGCAGCCAGCCTTGTAGAAAACACCCCCTTCTCTAGAGTGCAGGCTGCTCAGACTGGGCTGCACCTTTCTCTCTTTTTGCAAGGTTTATTTGTGTGACTGCACCGGGTCTTAGTTGTGGCAGGTGGGGTCTAGTTCCCTGATCAGGGTTTGAACCCAGGCCCCAGGCATTGGGAGCTTGGAGACTTAGCCACTGGACCACCAGAGAAGTCACTGGGCTGCATCCTATTCCCTGGGGTGGCAGCTGGGGCTCCATGGACTTCTGGGCCTGCCACCACACGATGCGGGGCCCGCAGTGCATGCCGGGAGGCCTTGGGCGTGTGCCTCTGTGTTGGTGCTTCTAGAGGTGTCTGCTCGTGACCGCTGCCACCTGCGTCGGGTTTGCCCTTTCTGGATGGGGCCTTGCTGACTCTGGTCAGTTGGTGCCTAAAGGGAAGAACTGAGGCAGGTGTTCCACACAAGGGAGTGCTCTCTGTATCCCTGGGCCCCATCAGTGTCCTGGGGGCAGTGAGCTTACGTTTGGAGCCCCAAGGTTGGTGGTGGAGGGGCGAGGGTGGGAAAGGGGCTGCACCTGCCCTCAGTGGTCTCACCTTCCCACTCAGAGCTCTGTGCCATCGTTGCCTGCATCGTGCCCCCTGCACTGTTCATATGGCAGAGCCGGTTCTGAGCTTTGGCTCATGTGAACTCAGTTTGGATTCTGTCATTGAAAGAACTGTATAAAGAAGCTGAATCTTCTGAGCTTCAGTTGTTAACATTTTTGTTACACAGCAACAATGAACCTTTCTGCTTTAGGTAAAAGCGGAAACAAAAACCCTTGCAGGTGGCGGTGGGCATCCAAGGACCTGTCTCCCTGAGGGAGAAGCCGGGTTTAGACGCCTTGGTGGTGGATGCTTGTGCGCTGTGCCCACCGGGGCTGCGGTTCGCCGTGGCGCTTGCCCTCGGGGTTCTGGGGGTCCGCGCATCCTTTACGTGGCTCCTGGGCTCCACTGTACTGCCCCCTCAGCTGGTGCCAGGGGAGGAAGCCTGGGCTTGTGCTGGGCAGGCCGGCTGACCAGTGGGCTTTTCATCCCATGCCTGGAGGTTGGCCGTGGCGTGGAGGGCCCGGCTACCCAGGGTCAAAGGGGTGCTGGTGTGCACTTCCTCACAGTTGGGGTGGCCTAGCTGTGCTGACCACACGCACCGGGTGGGCACAGGCGGAGCTCGGCCCCGCCTTGGGAGAGGGGGTCGCCTCCTGCCTGTGGAGCCATGGCAGGAGGGGCCCTGGATTCGGGGTCCAGAGGCCCTGCGCCCTGAGCTGCCCCGTGACCTTGGGCCGGTCGCCTGCGCTGAGGCCCCACTTCCACACCTCTAGGGTTAAGTTAACCTCTGGTGCCCGGGCCCCTCAGTCCAGACTCTGAGTCCACGGGAGCTGGTGGGCGGGACCCGGCCTCAGCCCGAGTGTTCCCAGGCCTGGCAGCTTCCTGGGAAAGTCCTGCACTTCCTGGATGACCTGCCAGGTGGCGACCACCGCTGCCTGCCTCACCCCCCAGCTGGGGTCCCGTGGCCAGATGCCAGCACGGGACCCTGTCTGTGGGCCGTTCCTGTGTGTTTCCATGTGGTCTGGTACAGGCGTCGGGCCTCATGTTTCCATGTTATTTTGTGAAACGAAGGGCAGTGGGGCCTTGGATGCCTCCCCCGCAGCGCTGGGTGCGGGCTCAGTGAACAGCAGTGGAATCGCTCAGTTCTGCCAACTGTCCTGGCGTCTGCTCGGCTCCTGGGAGCTGGGGGAGCCCGGCCTGCACCCTGCCCATCTGCAGACGAGTCGATGATGTGGAGCGGAGTGGGGGTCCCTCGCTATCTAAAGATCACTGGCCTACTGTCCCTGAGCTGGGAGCGGGGGCATGGCTGGGGAATGGTGGTTTCTCATCCTTTCATCCCATGCGGTGTTGGCTTGGTCCTGGGTGCCCAGTGCCTGAGATGTTGGCCTCCGGAGAGGGTGCTGGCTCCCCCAGTCAGCCCTGGAGTCCACTGTTCAGATAGCCTCCACTTTTTGTTCCCCGGGGGTCCTGTCCCTGCAATCCTGCAATGGCCCTGAGTGACCGGACGCCCTCGGTGCTTTAGGAGGACCCGAAAGGAGGAACTGTGTTCAGTGCTGCAGAAACATGCAGTGTGTACACACGTATGTCTGCGTTCACAGTGTCGCATACTGGGGAGACGCACAGGGCAGGGGCTTCCATGTGCTGGGGCATCACCTGGCGAGCGGGCTGTTGGACTCGAGCAGCCGCAGCTCCTGAGGCCCCCGGTGACCCTCCCCAGTCTCTGCCCCCTCCTCCGTGGGAGGCCCGCTCGGGCTCCAGCGGAGGTGAGTTGTGCCTGCTCCTGAACTTGGTATAAATGGAAGCAGACGCTCTTGGCTGCACGTCGGGCGACGCGAAGACTGAGGCTGTGAGCGGGCGGCAGCGTTTCCTGTCTCTGCCACGTGACGCCCTGGTGCCTGTGGGTGCCGCTCTATGTTCAGCTGTGAGCTCGCGTGGAGGGTGCCGTGGGGGCTCCAGTTCAGGCTCACAAGTGATGCCGCTGAGGACACTCTTGTGACTGGTTTTTGTGCCCACCAGTCTGATTTCCTTGGGTGCCTTTGGCTTTTTCACTTTTTAAAATAATTGTGGTGAATTCCCCTTGACAGTTACCATCCTGCCCATTGTAAGTGTGCATTTCAGAGGCACTCAGTACGTGTCCACGGCCATGTGGCCAGCCCCACCATCACCCTCCGCGGAGCTGAAGCTCCATCCCGTTTCCACCTCCCCCAGCCCCTGGCAGCCGCCACGCTGCTTTCTGTGTCTGTCCTGACAACCCTGAACGCCCGTCCCTCCAGGGCTGTTTTCATTCCTGGCCGTGGGTCTGGCCCTCTCTGGTGTGTGTGTGCAGAGTCCAAAGCTATTGTAGTGTGGTGGGAGCCCGTTCACACCCCCACCAGAGCTGCAGGGGTTCTGCATTCTCACCTGTGCGTGTGTGTGTGTTCTATTCTGTTACGTCGCTCTTCTTTGTACTAGTAGCCATGGATATCTTGTGGTAGTTTTAGTTTATTTATTTTTACTTAGACTGGGTATGTTTTTGTATATAAATTGCCGTTCATTTCTCTTCCTCTTTTTGTGGCATCTTTTGCATATTAAAAAAAAATACTGGATTTCCTCTCTTTTCGCATTCAGTGGCAGGAGCATTTTCCTAAGTGCTGTCTGTTTCGTTATGAGTTCTTTGGAGACTGGCGCTCACACCAGCTCTCCCAGTGGGACGTGTGCTGACAGCCCGGTGGGGGCGGTCTCCGGAACCCAGGATGGGGAACCCGGCCCAGGAAGCCAGGAGGAGACCACGGAGCCCCGGCCGCCCAGCCTCAGTGTCGCGCTGCCGTGGCAGGCGCAGAGCCGGCTTCACCCCCGGGGCCCTCAGGGACCAAGTCCTGCGGTCCTGGGCCAGCTCCCGGGGCTGGGGGCAGAATCTGGGAACGGCCCGGCACAGTCAGGTGACCACTGCAGCCCCCTAGCTGTGTCAGCGGCTGGGACTTGAGTGTGCTGGTGGCCGCCGGGGCCCAGCTCCGTGTGTGGAGGCTGTGTCCACAAAAGAAGTGTGTGTGTGTGACCTCTCCCCTCGAAAGAGGTGGGGATTCAGCAAAGCAGAGGCTTTGCTTGGTCAGAACCCGTCTCAACTCACTGTTCTTCCCTCCATGGAGGGCGGGTGCGAGCTTTTCACTTACCCTGTCCACTCCGGTACGGCTTCCACGTGGCAGGGAGGCCAGGAAGCACCGGTGTTTATCAGGTGTCTCCTCACCCATGCGAAGCTCCTTTGCACGATTGGCCACTCCTGTCCTCAGGGCGTTCCCAGCGGCCCTCCACCCGAAGCCAGTGTTGTTGACCGAGGCCTTGTGTTACTGCGGATGCCGAGGCCCCAGGAGGTTTGGCTGCACCGAGTTCCCCAGCCCGAGTGTGAGGAGCGGAGGAACTGTTCCGTGCACACGTGACCGTGACCCTGGGGAATCCCTGAGCAGGACGATCGTGGCGGGTGGGCCCCGGGGTTTGGCTCCTCTGTAGTCTGAGGGGCTGTCTCCCACCTGGTGGGTGATCTCATGGCCCTGGAGAGGCTTTCCGTGGTCAGCCCTCTCTGCGGACAGTGCCCTCCTGACTCCTGGAGTGCCGGCCCAGCTGGGGTGTGACGGCAGCGGGTGTCAGCAAGCCAGGAACTGTGCGGTGGTAAAGCAAGAAGGATTTTCAGCCAGGGGAATGGACGGACCGTTCCCGGCCTTCTCGCCTTTCCTGCTCCCCTCCATCCAGACACCTGGGCGGCTGAGTGAAGCCCACACCTGGCCTCCTAGGTTCCAGGGCAGCTGCGTTTCTTAGCAGGGCCCCCGGGTGTCTCAGTCCATATCACAGTTTACCTGGCAGGGGCGTCGTGATTTGTAATAAATATATGTTTGGTCTTCACCTGTTTCTGGCACAGAATTTCTCAAACCCTTGGAATTTCCTTGGGGAAGAGTGATACTGTGTAATGGGTGTCTTTTAATCTTAACAGACCCTTTGCAACTACACCTGAGTTTATATTAATGAAGTGACCTGTGCAGAGTTTAGCTGAGCGGCTGAGCACGCGCACACGTGGGTCCAGACATCTGGACGCTCTGGCCCGGGGGTCTGTCCTCGTCCCCTGGGGCTGCTGGAACGCAGCACGCCAGCAGATTCCTTGTCTGGGGGCCCTCTTCCTGGTTCATAGACGGCTGCCTTCTGTGTCCCCACATGGCAGGAGGGGTGGGGACCTCTGTTGGGCCTCGTTTACAAGGGCACTGACCCTGTTCATCAGAGCTCCTCATGACACGATCACCTCCCGAAGGCCCCACGTCCTGACACCGTCATGTTGGGGCTTGGGTTTCAACATGTGAATTCGGGGGCCGGGGGGACACAAACGTTCACTCTGCAGTGGGGTCTCAGACTGTGGTCTCCTGATCAGCTTGGGTTTTGGTAGCACTGTGGGTACACAGCTGATGTTTTGGGGAGAACATAGAGGGGGCTGGTTTACATTCCCACTCTCTGCACCTCCTCGAAGATGCCTGACTATTTGGTGTGGATCCTGCCCACCCCTTTCATTCCACTTGAGTCCGGCTCGCTCGCCACACTGACCAGCACTTTGCCTTTTGACTCTGATCCCAAGGAGATCTTTGCATGTCCTGGCACCTAGCTCCTTAGCAGGGTTAGTTCATTTAAGAAACTAAGTTTCTAAGTTTCTAATTTTCGTTTGTAAATGATGGTCACACACGTGTACAGCCAGACATGTGAAAGTGAACACACAACACAGAAAGCAATCCCGGAAGTCCGCTGCCCGCCTCCACTGGTCGTCATGGAAACAGCCATGATTTTCCTCATCCTGGGAGACGATGAACATGGGTAGGCTTTACACCTGACCTGCCCTTCCACGGCTGACATGTGTAAAGGAAAACGGCCGAGTGCAGGGGTGCCGGGAGCCTCCCAGGCCGTTTATCTGTCTGTCATCCTGGTCACTGGGACACCTGTAAGTAGGGCAGAGTCTGAGTCCCTCGGGCAGAGGTGGGGCGAGCCGTCTGAGGCCAAGTGTCCCTCGGCCGTGCAGCAGAGAGGGGACAGAGCGTGGATTTGTTTGAGACATAATTTTAGAAACTGTAGTTGATATTCTGTAGTTGATATAGTTGAATTCCATGATACAGTCCTTGGGGTCACAAAGAGTCGGACACGACTGAGTGATTTTCACATATAGTTGATATAACAGCAGAGGCTGGAGATGGTGTGGAGAAAAGGGAAGCTTCTTACATTGTTGGTGGGATGCAGGAGACCTGGGTTCTATCCCTGGGTTGTGAAGATCCCCTGGAGAAGGAAATGGCAACTCAGTCCAGTATTCTTGCCTGGAGACTTCTGTGGACAGAGGAGCCTGGTGGGCTGGAGTTCACGGGGTCACAAAGAGCTGGGCATGACGAGAGAGCACACACGTATGACGCTCCATGAAATCCGGGGTGTTACGTTTATTTAACTTGTCACCACCATATGCCTTTTCCGTTACTGCGGTTTACTCTGGTTCCTGCTCCACACATGGGCTGGGAGTACACCCTGGCCTCATACGTCCAGCTGGAGCCACCAGGCTGGACTCCTGGTTCTGAGCCTTCCGGCCTAGGCAACCTTGGCTGTATCCCCTGTAACCAAGGCTGCGTTTCTTAGGAGGGACACTGGGATCCATGCAGGGCACCCAGCAGAGCTCGAGGGCCCAGAATTCCCTCTGGCTCACACTCTGCAGGGCCCTGTGGTCACCCTGCCTCTTTATGTGCCAGAGAGAAAAGGGGGACAGTGGGCAGGAATCAGATCGGAGAGCTTGGAGGAGGTGGTCCTCTCAGCCTTTCCCCCAGCGAGGCTGTGAGCTCAGTCCTTTGAAGCTGACCCATGTCCAAGGCTCCGTCCATCTATTTTTATAAGAAATGTGGGTTTAGTGCTTAGATATTCATGGCAACCCACTCCAGTATTCTTGCCTGGAGAATCCCAGGGACCGAGGAGCCTGGTGGGCTGCAGTCAGAGGGGTCAAACAGAGTTGGACACGACTGAAGCGACTTAGCACGCGTGCATGCATTCTGGGGATATATAGCCTCAGGTCTCCTGCAGGGGGTTGGGTAGAAACGAGATAACTCAGATCCATACAGTTTAAACTGTGGTCAGTGCCGAGGTAAAAAAGGTCCTTAGGGTTCGGATTTGAGGTGGAGGGAGGTGCTGACTTAGTCTGGGGGTCAGAGAAGGTGTTGTTTCCTGGGTGTGTGTGTATGTGAGTCACTCAGTCATGTCCGACTCCTTGTGACCCCATGGACTACAGCCCACCAAGCTCCTCTGTCCACCGGATTCTCTAGGCAAAAATACTGGAATGGGTTGCTGTTTCCTTCTCCAGGGGCTCTTCCTGACCCAGGGATCGAACCCTGGTCTCCTGCACTGCAGGTGGATCCTTCACCGTCTAAGCCACCAGGGAAGCCCACTCGTTTCCTGTGGCTGCTGTAATGAGGTACCTCAGACTGGGTGATTTAAAACAGCAGAATTTATGTTCACTGCTCCGGAGGCCAGAGATCCTAAATCGAGTGTCCACAGGGTTGGTTTTTTCTGAAGGGTCTGCAGAAGGCTCCTTCCTCGTCCCCCGGCTTCCGGCGGCTCTGGGCTTCCTTGCCTTATGGCTGCCTCACTCCAGCCTCTGCTCTGTCCTCACAGGGCCTGCCCCGCTCTGTGTCTGTGTCCACCTCGCCCTCTTTCTCTTAGAGACTGGTGTCTCTGGGTTTAGGACCCCCATCCTGTCTGACCTCCTCTGAACTTACTTACATCTGCACGTATCTCCATACAAGGTCAGGCACACACGTGCCAGGGGTTGGGGCTGGGACATGTCCTTGCCGGGCACAGAGCTCAACCTGCTGCAGAAGGAAGTGGTGTCAGAGCCGGGTGAGTCCCTGAGTGGGGTGGGGGCGCCCGGGCCGGTGGAGGGGCCGAGGCCACGTGTGTGGAGCCGGCCCCTTTCAGGCGGAGCTTCTGGGCCCCTAGATGTTCCTGGTGGGCCGTGCTGGGCCTCGTCGTCTACAGCCACGTCTCCTTTTTTCACCAGGAAACTACTTCGCATCGCACTTTTTCATGGGAGGTGAGAAATTCGACACCCCCCACCCTGAAGGTTACCTCTTTGGAGAGAACATGGACCTGAACTTCCTGGGCAATCGTCCGGTCCAGGTGGGTCTCAGGGGGGCTGGGCACGTGGGCGGTGTGGCGAGGCCACCAGCTGCCGCTGGGTATCAGGTCTCCCCCTCACGGGACAGAGGTGCTGTCGAGACGTGTGCGTGAGGCCCGGGGCCCCCCGGAGGCCACACGGCTGAGACTCATCCCAGGCCCCACGGGTGACTGTCTTTAAAGAGGAAAAAGAAGGTCCGTGTTCTGTAGAGTAGTGGGCGAGAAACAAGACCCGAGCAGAAACGCAGAAAGATGGCCAGCGCCGTTTCTGCAAGTCCCCCACGAGTCCCCGGAGAAGTGACTTCTCATGCTGTTGTCCCTTCCTTCTCCACCGTTGGGCACCTGCTGTGTGCGCAGGACTCTCCCAGGGGCTGGGGGCAGGGGACAGACCCTGCCCCGTTTAGCAGAAGAGGTGCAGACGATGAAGCAGGGAGCGCTCAGTGGATGGAGAGTAGAAAGCAAGAGGAGGAGGGCCGTAGAGGGTTGCTGAGCAGGGACCTGCCCTGGGGCTTGTGTCCTGAGGTGACGGTCCCCAGTACCAGGGAGGGGTCAGGCGGGGGCCCTCTCTCAGGAGCCGTGACTCGGCCCCTAAGGCTGCTGGGTTGTGGGCTGTTTTAGCCGTGGAGCCGCCTTTGGTTGACACAGAGTCTTGATTCTTTTAACTGATGGGGGTCGAGGGCCTGGGACCCGGAGCGCCGGCCCCCCACTCGCAGAGCCGGCGGGCCTCCATGTGCTGCTGAGCTGCCCACCCCCCACCACACACATCCCGCCGCGTCCATGACAGCAGGCAGGACCTGCCTCTGTGTCTCTGCAGCCTCAGCTCAGACCCAGGGCCTGGCTCGCAGGCCTCCTGCAGACCCGTTCCCGTGTGACTTTCATCTCGAGACCACTGTAGCGTCACCTGCGCTAATGCAAAAATGCTGGGTGCCCGTACCTGGCCTCCCAGTGACAGCATTTCCCAAGACTCAGTGTGCTGTCTCCAAGACTGACCTCACTCCCATGCCTTCCAGAGACTGCCAGCCTTAGAGCGTGTGTGTGTGTGTGTGTGTGTGTGAGCACGTGTCCCCGCCAGAATCTGTACTGACCATTGTCCTGGCCCCAGCCCTAACCTCTGCCCCGGGGACTCAGCGGAGGGTCCTTCCCGGAACTGGGGACCCAGACACCGTGGGGCGGTTCTGGTCCCAGCCGCGCCCCGTGCTGGCTGCATCCCCTGTGGATTCCTTGGATGCGGATGAGGGTGGCGCTGTCCTGCGGTCGGCGTGAGGGCCCGGGGGTGACCAGGCGGGGCTGTGGCCATCGCCTCGGTGAAGCCCTGTTTTCTGTCCTCTGCTGAGCCCTGGATTCCCCTGCAATTCTCTTTCCCTCCTAGTTCCCTTACGTCACGCCCGCACCCCACGAGCCTGTGAAGACGCTGAGGAGCCTGGTGAACATCCGCAAAGACTCCCTCCGGCTCGTGAGGTGGGTCCCCCCGCCCCGCCCCTGGGGTGCCCTATGCCTGGGAGATAGTGGTTCCTGGCCCGCCCGCCCACTTGCAGAAACAGGCCTGGAATCCAGAGCTGCCCCGGCTAACAGTGGGGCAGGGCCACCAGGTTCAGCCTGTGGCGCTGCAGCCTGTAACCCAGGGTCTCAGCCGGCCACTGTGCCCTGGGGCTGTGGGCCAGGTCTGGGCACAGTCTTGGTTGTCACAACTGGGGCTGGCGGGGGGCGGTCCTGCTGGCCCCCTGGCAGGCAGGAATCGGGGTTGCTGCTGAGCACCCCACAGCTCCCAGGACGCCCCCACCACCCTGGGTGATGCAGCCCAGATCTCGTGGGGCTGAGAAACCACCTCCAACCTGGGAGACCAGAGGCGCCTGGGCTGTCCCCAAACCACGAGGACTCATCAGCCTCCCTTTCTGGGGCAGGAGGCAAGGGAAGGGGGACCCTGTGACGTTGGGCCTCGTCCTCCAAACCCAGCATGGCCTCCACGTTCCCCAAAAGGTGGGGCGCAGCCAGGCCCCTGCCTCCGGGGCCCCCGGGGGAGGGGAGTCCTGTCCCCTGCAGGGTGGGGACACCCCGGAGGCGTGGCCGCTCACCTGCCCCGTCGCTCCGCGTCCCCCACAGGTACAAGGATGGCACCGACAGCCCCACTGAGGACGGCGAGAAGCCCCGCGTCCTCTACAGCCTGGAGTTCACCTTCGACGCCGACGCCCGGGTGGCCATCACCGTGTACTGCCAGGCAGTGGAGGAGTTCCTGAACGGGACTGCCGCGTGAGTCCCCCCGCGGCTCCGGGCCCAGGCGCTCTGCTTTGTCTGTGTCCTGTGCTTGAGCTGTTGGAGGTTTTATTTGAAATAAGGGTCCCGCTGGCCCTGAGAGTCCGAAGTCTGCAACTTAGGCAGGACCACGGCGCTGCCTCCATGCTGCAGGGCCGGGCCCCAGGCGGGGCCAGCGGACACATACCCACCCCCGTCCTGCTGGAGGAGTCCCCTCGGAGGCCAGATGTGGTCGGGGGTGGAGTGGTCAGCGCTGAGAGCCCAGCCTTTTGAGTCCCTGATCACATAACAGCAGCCTCTCCACCCCCGCCCCCACCCCAGGGCCAGTGTCAGAGCAGACGCGCCAAGATCCTTGAGAGTATCCTTTGTCCTGGAGATGGAGCGAGGGCCCGGGGACCGCGGGTGTGGGTGGGGCGGAGAGAGGCAGGTGAGGGTCGTGTGTGGGACCCCTGCAGAAGGGGAAGCCAGGGTTTTATTAGGATGGGAAGAGTGTGTGCTGCCTGACCCTGCTGTTCTTTCCTGGGAGTTTATCTGGGGGATGTTCTCGCACACATCGTCAAGATATTGGAATAGTAAGATGCTGGTGACCGCCCGGTGTCCACCAGCGGGGGTCTGATCCCTTCAGTCAGAGTAGAACTGTGGTGGAGCCCGCGCAGGGCCCTGAGAACGCGGCATCTGTGTCCGTGATGTCTGTGGGACAGTTTCGGGTGGAACTGTGGTGGAGCCTGCGCAGGGCCCTGAGAACGCGGCATCTGTGTCCGTGATGTCTGTGGGACAGTTTCGGGTAGAACTGTGGTGGAGCCCGCGCAGGGTCCTGAGAACGCGGCATCTGTGTCCGTGATGTCTGTGGGACAGTTTCGGGCACGTGAGCAGGGTGCAGGTGGAGTGCAGCCTGAGTGTTAAAAAACAGTTCTGCACCTACAGGTGTGATTATGCCTTGACTTCCCCCGTTGCAGATGGGGCAGAGAAGCAGGTGGCCGGGAGCAAGCATGAGGCAGGGGAAGGGGGTCACTGCATTTTTTGTCCCCCGTTCATTCAGAAAAGCGCACAAATCATGAAAGCTGCCTGCAGAGGTGCAGCCCAGCCTGCGAAGGCAGCGGGTGCTGGCAGGTGCGGGCTCAGGGCCCGGCAGCGCGTCTCACCGTCCTTTCTCATGTGGCCCCTTCAGGTACAGCCCCAAGAGCCCAGCCTTGCAGTCCGAGACCGTCCACTATAAGCGCGGTGTGAGCCAGCAGTTCTCGCTGCCCTCCTTCAAGATCGACTTCTCCGAGTGGAAGGACGACGAGGTAAGGAGCCTCCTGGCTGGGCCCCGCATTCCTGCCCTGGGAAGGGGCCCAGTGCAGTGGCCTGTTGCTCAGATTCTACAGTGGTCGGTAAGCATCAGCTGTGGCTGCTGACCGGGGTCTGGACCCCGCCAGGTGCCTGGACCGTGGAGCATGGTCGGTCCGGGCTTTGGGACTGGATGGTTGCGGCTGTGAGAGGCTGCATGCCAAGCTGGCCTTGAGTGCTCCCCGGGGCCGCCCCCTTTTCCTCTCTCGGGGCGTCGGGGAACCACATCCCTGGCCTGTCAGCATGTGGCCGGGAGGGTCCAGGGCGTGGACAGTCAGCCTGTCCAGCACTGCTATCCTGGGACCCTGCCCTCATCTCTCCTTATCTGATCTCCTCAGCTAACAAGTCCCTGGAATCGGCTCAGTTTTCCCTACATGTGGGTTCTGTCTGTTTACTTTGGTCGCGCTGTGCAGCCTGTGGAATCGGCTCAGTTTTCCCTACATGTGGTTCTGTTTGTTTGCTTGCTTTGGTCGCGCTGTGCAGTGTGTGAGATTTTGGTTCCCTGACCAGGGTTCAACCTGTGCCCCCTTCATCGGAAATGCAGAGTCGTAACCACTGGACTGCCAGGCAGGGCCCCTTGCACACATTTTGTACCGTGATAAAATACACACAGCACAGGCTTACGTCAGTGACAGACAGCTCACAGGGCATGACCGTCGGGCAGTTCTGGGACATTCTCAGCACCTGGAGGGAAGCCCTGCGCCCGCTCGCAGTCATGCCCATGCCCCCTTCTGTTACGTGTATTGTTTTTAAGTGGAACTTTCATCAGTCATCGCTGTAGCTGGGAAACGGCTCAGCTCTGCCATAAATAGAAGGTTCCAGAAGTTAGGCTATATGGGGAACAGAGCCATGCCGTCACGTCCTGGCGTGACGTCCTTGCCTGCTGAGGGACATTGTCAGCAGGCATTAGGGACGGGACAGATACTCTGGCACCAAACCCGGGCTTCTCCTTCGTGCCGGGGTTTCTCAGCCTCGGCGCTGTTGACACTTGGGTTCTGGTGGGGACACCGTTCCTGGCCCCCACTCGCCCAGCATCAGGAGCATCCCTTGCTGCAGTAGGGACACTGACGGAGCCTCCAGACGCGGCCGTGGGCCTGTGGTGTCCGAGACCTGGCCGTCCTCCCTTTTAAGCCATTTCCCCCCAGGGTTGCTTATTTAAAGATTATAACAATATTCACGTGTGCTAAGTCGCTTCAGTCGTGTCTGACTCTTTGCAACCCCATGGAGTGTAGCCCTCCAGGCTCCTCTGTCCATGGGATTCTCCAGACAAGAACACTGGAGTGGGTTGCCATGCTCTCCTCCAGGGGATCTCCCCAGCCCAGGGATCGAACCCGCATCTCTTTACGTCTCCTGCACTGGCAGGCAGGTTCTTTACCACCAGCGCCGCCTGGGAAGCTTGTGTACGGTTGGATGGAATTTACTGTTTTCAGACTTGTGTGGCCGTCGTCACTGCCTTACTGGCTCCAGAACATGATCGTTGCCCCCAAGAGAAACCCTCTGCCCGTTAGCAGTCCCGCCCCGCTCCTCCAGCCCCCGGCATCCACTCGTCCGCTTCCTGTCTCTTTGGATTTGTCTCTCCTGGACATTTCTCATGAACGTGACCGTTGGTGTCTGGCTTCTGTCACTCAGCGTCACGTCTTCAAGGCTTGTCCATGTTGTATCCACATTGTAGCATATGTCGGTTCTTCATCCCTTTGTGTGACCGCATAGCGTCCCGCTGGATGGATGCGACCTCGTTTTGTTTGTCCGTTCACTAGCTGGTGATGGATATGGGGGTGGCTTCCACCTTTTGGCTGCCATGAATGATGGTGCCGTGAATGTTTGCACGCAAGTCTTTAGATGTGTATTTTCATTTATCTTTGTTTTAGTTTGCTGTTTAAAGGCTTTTTTAGAGTGATTTTAGGTTCACAACAAAAGTAAGAGGAAGGTGTAGAGATTTCCTACGTGGCCGCCTGCCGCACGTGTGTGTTGTTTTCTTTTGTTCCTGGACCACAATGTGGTCTTTCCACGTCGATAACCTACAGGTCTCCTTGTGGCTGGTGGGGCTTCTTCAAAGTTTCCCCACCAGCTCCTTGTGGGCCTCTGGTGGTTTTAGTCACAGCTGCGTCTCCCCCTCCCCTCCCCGCTCTCCTTCCCACATTTCCCCGTGTCTGTCTGGCCTGGGGCTTGCAGACCCTTGTCTGGTGGCTCCTCTGTGACAGCAGAGTGTAGCGGGGCTCCCTCTGGTGTTCGTTGCTCTCCAGCTCCTAACCTGGCCCCCGTTTTCCCTAAGAAAGCCTTGCCCCCGCATTGAAAACCCACGTCCCCAGGGACTTCCCTGGTGGCCCAGTGGTTAAGACTCCGTGCTTTCACCGCAGGGGGGTGCGGGTCCATCCCTGGGTGGGGACTAAGATTCCACATGCCATTTGGCTCGACAAAAAGCATTTTAAGAAAAGAACCATCTCCCGCAGACCTTCTGGGTGGGCGCATGTCTCTGTCCTCTCCCTGCAGGCCTGGTTCTGGCTCTGGGGAGCAGGAGTTTCAGGGGAGGTGGTTCTTGCTCTCTGGGTGCCCACGCTCCCTGGGTCCCCTCAACCGGGTCCTGGTGTCTGGGGGGTGGCGGGGTCGAGGTGCCCAGTCGTCACCACCCCAGTCCGCTGGCTCAGCCCCGGACCAGCCAGTGTCGTCACCCCCGGGGTTTGCAGCGCCCCCCTGTTGGACAGATGTCCCATGCTAGGCGCTGCCGTGCGCTCTGGGCTCTGAGTGCTCACAGGAGCACCAGGGAGGCTGCAGGGGCTGTCAGAGCCGGGTTTCTGTCAGGGCTTCTTTGTTCACAAGCGGCAGAAGCCCCTCAGTCTGGCTTAAGAAAATCAGGAACCTACTGGCATCAATCATGAAAAGCTGGATGGCTGTGTGCCGGGTCCCATGTCATCCGGACGGGCGGGCCCCTGCTGAGCTGACTACGCTCTCAGCTGAAGCCTGGGACCAGGGGAGACGTGTGGTCCCAACCTGCGTCCCAGGGTGCTTGGGGACGTGCCATCCTCCAGCCGTGGCCCGCGTGCCCTCCCAGCTCATAGTCTTTGGGTCAGGACTGGGACCAGAGGCTGGCACTGCAGAGCCAGACCCGAACCTGGCCGTGCTATCTGCCCCGTCCCAGCACTGGCTCCCCCCGCTTCCCTGCAGCTGGGGACCCGCCAGGCACCACCCTGAGGCAGATGTGTTCACCAAGCGCCTCTGCCCCGCGGGCTCTGTGTGACGCCACGCGGGCTCTGTGTGATGCCCCACTGGCTCCGTGTGACACCCCACTGGTGCGCAGATACAGGGCTGCACCGGGTGGACACTTGGGTGGAGTGTGGTGGGCAGCGGGGATCGCAGGCAGGTTTAAGCTGGAGGGGAGGGACGGCGAGGGGAGCCCTTTCCGCAAGCCCAGACAGCCACACGGGCTCGTCCACTCTGCGTCCATCTCTGCTGGGCCAGGCGGGAGCTGTTCTTCCCAAGGTTAGATGCTGGGTCGCCACGGCACCCAGTGCCTGGAGGTGCACCGGGGTCAGGCAGAGGCTGGCCCACGCAACCCAGTGTCCGTGAGCAGGTGTGGGAGACGGTGCGGCCTGGCCGGGCCTCCCCGGGTGGCGGACACACTGTGACAACGCTGCCGTGTCAGGGGCGCCTGCCGCAGGGGGCTGGCGCGAGCACTTTTGTTTCTGGCACCGTCCAGGGTTGGGGGCCACGTGTGGGCAGTGTGGAGGTCCGGGGGCTGGGAGGGCGGGTGAGGACGTTCTGGAAAAGGTGGTACAGACGTCTCCAGTGGCCCCGAGTTACACGCAGAACACAGGCGTGCCCTTTTACTCCGTTCCCTGCAGAGAGGAACGGGCGCCTGTGCGTGCTCTGGCCCACCGCCTCGACGCCCCCACTCAGGGCACCCGCTCCGTCCAGCTCGCTCTGACCACTGTCCCCTCCTTCCCTCCTCAGTTGAACTTTGACCTGGACCGGGGTGTGTTTCCAGTGGTCATCCAGGCCGTGGTGGATGAGGGGGACGGTGAGTGGCATCTCCCCTCAACACCCCTTCCAGGCACAAGGACCTTCTTACCCCATCCGTCGGGGGCGGGGGGGTTCGGTCCAGAGAGAGTGCCCATGTGGCTCAGCAGGCTGAGGGTTCTAGGCCCCCTGTCGGCCGCGGGCGGTGCCGACCCCGCTCCCCCAGGGTGGATCCCAGGGCAGACAGGCCAGCGGTGCTGGCATCCACCCCGCGGGGGAGCTGCGAAGGCTGTCAGCCCCCGGACCACGCCAACCGCCACCTTCCGCTGCTGTGGGCCACGGGGTCCCCGGAGGGGTGGGCTCCACGTGCAGGCTGTGAGCTGGGGAAGCGCTGTCTGGAGAGAAGAAGCCCAGGGCTGGGGTCGGGGCGGCGGAGGCCGGCTCTGACCACCCTCCTCTCTCCCGGGCAGTCGTGGAAGTGACCGGCCACGCCCATGTGCTCTTGGCCGCCTTCGAAAAGGTAAGTCCCGTCCTGCTCCTTACTGCCCTGCTGACCTCTTATTTACCGTCATGTCCTGCACACAGTAGGCGCCCAGTGAATGCTGGCAGGGTGGCCGAGGGTCTGTTGTCTGCCTGGCGCGGCCCTAGATGTGAGGCTCATGCCCTCCTGGGGGCCCCGAGTTCGGGGTGCCCACATAGAATAAGACCATTTACATGGAAGGATTCACTTACTGGCATTACACGTGTTTGAGCTTAGGTGTTTGTCCCTTTCTTCCCACCCAGACCCGAGTCTAGGCCCTGGCTGTTCATGTATGTGTTCAGTGTGTAGTGGGGGAACTTACGGTCACTTTCACTGCCAACTCTGCACGAGGGAGTCTCAGGGTCTCAGGATGGTCCTCTTGCCGGCCGTGTTCCTGGGGGCCAGGCAGTTCCGTGTATCCATGCATGCAGCGAGCAAGGGCCTGGCAGTGTTGGGACAGGGTGCCTGCTCACTGAGAGCCCTGCTGGAAGTCGTGGGGCGTGGCCCCTGATTGCAGAGGCCACGGCCAAGCCCCGCCTCCTGTGGACATCGGCCAGCACCGGGCAGATTTCAGCATCAGCCTGTGGCCCGGGTGGCCGAGGAGCAGGACGCGATGACGACGCCGGGCTCAGACCTGCACGTCCCGCTGGACCCCGGCTCCCGCAGCCGTGTGTCCAGCCCTGAGAGCCTCCCGTGCGAGCCCGGCTCCTCCCTGCGATCCCGGCCTTTCCCGGTGCCCCCGGGGGTCAGTCAGCCGGCCTGAGGCCCCTCTGGTGGGGGGCAGGGACAGCCCTCTCCCTCTCTGGGCCCCTTGGCTGTACTCAGGCTGGCCTGGTCGGAGGGAACGGTGACTGTTTAGCCATCTGTCTGCTCTGGCCGGAGATGGGCTGTCGCTGGCAGACATTCCGTTCTGGGCTTTGCGTTTAGAGCCCTGTGAGAAACGGCCTTATTTTTGGGGTGCAGTATACTAGAAACTTCGCTCAGAACCTACCAGGCTTTCAAAAAAGGCCAGGTGCTGATCTCGGTGGACTCAGAAAGGGTGTTTGGGGAGCAGGAGCTCAGATCAGGTTCTGTGATTGATTAACTGTGGGCTCAGAGCAGTGTGGCTCCCCAGATCCCTCCCGACCCGCTTGTCCTCACGGTTCTGAGCTTTGGGCTTCCCTGCAGAAGCAGGCGTGTGACGCCCTCGTGCTGTCTTCGTGATCAGACCAGGCTCTCTGAGGCCTGGAGCCACCTGTCTCAGTTCCTGCAGCCCAAGTGCTGCTTCCCGCCCTAGGGAGGCGCCATCGTCGGGACTCAGCTGATGGTGAACTTGAGCCTCCTCGAGAGCTAACTACCCAGGGAGAGTTGGGTTTTGTAGATCAGGGTGGAACCCAGGCGGCAGTATATTTAGAAGATTCTCCGGGTAGTTTCGAAGCCAGGTCAGAGGGCTGATTTGAGAATCCCTGGCCTGACTCTCAAGTCTTTGTGGGGTCCTTCTTTTTTTGAGCCGGGGATGTGGGTTGACCAAGGGTGGGCCTGAGCACGGCCGGGTTAACGTCTGGGTCTTTCCCCCCCGCAGCACATGGACGGCAGCTTCTCCGTGAAGCCTTTAAAGCAGAAGCAAATCGTAAGTCTGTCAGAGGGAACACCGGGAGCCCTTTAGATCTGAGACTCGTGCACACACGTGACCCTGTGGTCTCTGTGGGTTATTCTGCGAGGCCGCCATGGCTGCTGCGGAACTAGCTGGCGACACCGCTGCAGTGGGCCCTGGGCTCCAGAAGTCAGCGTCAGAGTCACTGGGTGTGTCTGCGTGTACTGCGTACCCACTACGCATCTGCGTTGGCCACTGTAGTCCTGAGTCTTGTGTAAACGTTGGCTGAACGTGTGAATGGACAGAAGGAGAGAAGGGAGGGAGGGAGGGGAGGAAGGAAGAAATCAGGAAAGAAACACTGCAGTTTTCCTCCTTCCTCCTTCCAATTTGCTGAAATGACCTGCGTGTTGAATAAAGACTTGAATCAACTTGATCCGTATTTAAGGCAAAGATGGAATCTCTTGGAACCCATGGGAGCTATAGACCAGTACGGCCTTTCTTTGGAGTCAGTAACTCCATGTTCCAGCCCCTGGAAGAATCACCCCTGGTGGCCTCCCGCTTCAGAGCGTTCTGTGAGGATTTAGAGGCCAGGGCCCCCTGAGCCGAGCCTAGAGGCTAGTCTAACCGTGGCCCCAGTGGGGTCTTTCTCCAGAGCCCTGATGATCAGGTTGCCCTTGTATGCCGCTGCTCAGGCGTGTCAGCCACGGCCCGGGGCTGGCGGTGGCCAGTTTTTTAAGAGAGGGCTCGAGAGAACCCTGGCAGGGCCAACGCCTGGAGGTGGCTGGAGGGCAGGAGACCCCAGTGGTGGTCCAGGCATGGGTTTCGGGAGAGCTGACTGGCACACCATGGCTCTCAGGAGGGTCTTTGTGGTCTGTGTGGTGGGAAATGCAGCAACTCAGGCCACCCTGAAACGTAGTCTGCTTGAGGCCTGACTCTGGTCAGTCTTGGGCGGGAGGGGTGACAGGAGGGTCCAGAGTCGTTTTCCTGTGGGGTTGGGCCTGATAAGGTGAGCAGAAAGTGTGGTCACCAGGCCCAGTAGAGCTTGGCTCCACGCCATCCGGGCTGGGCAGGGCCTGGCCGAACCCAGTGTCCATGCTTCCTGTGGGCACCTTACCCTGCCCGTCTCCAGCAGTATCTGTTCCCTGCGGGGGACGGGGGTTGGACAGAGCGGACGCCCACGCCTGCCCCCAGGACCTGAGCCCGGCCCCTGGGAGTGGGTGTCGGGCTGGGGGTTGCAGAGGAGCTCTTGGGCGGGGGGAGGTGAGTGCCCAGAGACCGCTGTGCCCTGCAGGTGGACCGGGTTAGCTACCTGCTGCAGGAGATCTATGGCATTGAGAACAAGAACAACCAGGAGACCAAGGTGCGTGCTCGCGGCCCCACGGGCAGGCCAGGCCAGCGTGCCCCCCGCGCTCCGCTGGCTGCTCGGAGGTGGTGACCTGCCTGGGCCCCCATCCTGGCCAGGGCCCTGCCGTGCCTTCCCCTGGAGGCCCCAGGACCCCGGCTCCATCGCTTTTCCTTCATTCTTGAGTTATCAGAGTCTGTGGGACGTTTTGTCCTTTTTCCAGCACATGCGCTGCCTCCTCCCATCACTGGGCTCCGGCTGTCGGGGCAGCCTGGGACGCCGGGCCGGCTCCTGCCCCCAGACCTTGCCCAGGTGGCCCTGGCCTTTCCCCCCTCACAGCAGCGGCTCAGCTCGGGGTGTGACATCCGTGAGGGGAGCCTGGCGGCCCATAGAGCCTGGGTGTGGGGGCACAGACCCCCTCAATTGTGGGCAACAGGAGACCTGAGTCCTCTCTATTTGGGGGGTAGATGGGGGGACGCCCTGCTCCTCGGTGACCTTCCTCTGCCCCCGGGGGCTTCCCTTGGCCCCCGCAGCCCCCCGAGGGGAAGGTCCCCAGCGTCTGACCTCTGGCCTCGGGAGCCACTGACCCTGGGCGCCTCGTGTCCCCGCAGCCCTCGGATGAGGAGAACAGCGACAACAGTAGCGAGTGCGTGGTGTGCCTGTCTGACCTCCGGGACACGCTGATCCTGCCCTGCCGCCACCTCTGCCTCTGCAACTCCTGTGCGGACACGCTGCGCTACCAGGCCAGCAACTGCCCCATCTGCCGGCTGCGTGAGTGGGGCAGGCGGGGGCGGCACAGGCAGGGCCCCCGCAGTCACGGCCAGCACCGCTGGGGAGGTCGGACCCGGTCCAGGAGGGACTGGCGGCCGGTGTGTGCAGGGAGCTGCCGAGACGCGATCAGCGACTCAGAGCTTCTCAAGGAGTACATGGGACAGACTCAGCAGTTCAGTTCAGTTCAGTTGCTCAGTCGTGTCCGACTCTGCGACCCCACGGACCGAAGCACGCCAGGCCTCCATCACCAACTCCTGGAGCTTATTCAAACTCATGTCCATCGAGTTGGTGATGGCATCCAACCATCTCATCCTCTGCCATCCCCTTCTTCCACCTTCAATCTTTGCCAGCTGCTGCTGCTGCTAAGTCTTTCCCAGCATCAGGGTCTTTTCAAATGAGTCTGATAAGACACAACAATAAAGTGGAAAATGTGCTGGGTGTAAATGATCACGGAGTTAAATTTGGTTTCCTGGAGCATCTGGAAAAGGTTGTCACATCAGGCCGAATTTTGAGTAAAACATCCATCCTCCAGCAGAGAAGGAGCGTCCTCAGGGCGTGGGTCCTGCTGGTGTCTCGGGTCCTGGCCGGGTCCCAGTGGGTGCTGGGTGTGGGCAGTGAGGGCGCCCTCGTGTGGCCGCGGCGGGACATTCTCTCTGAATAAACAAAGGATGGCCCCTTTTTTCAGTCATAGGTGGCTGTCAGGTGTATTGTTGCTTTCGGAAGCAGTGCATGGGTAGGTTTGAAATTCGGGTCGTGAAAACATGTTTTTATTGTTGTGTTTAGTTCTTTGGTCAGTGACTGTCCGCTATAAAGCTCTTTTGTTGGATAGTTTATAGCTACGTTAAAATCATGCTTCAGAGCAGTTAATCGATATTCATGGCCTTGGGAAACCCTGGGAGAGAAAAAGAAAGTGTGATTTACAAATAGCAAAGCTCAGGGAGTTCCCTGGTGTCCTAGTGGTTAGAGCTCCAGGCTTTCACTGCTGGGACCCAGGTTTAATCCCTGGTGGGGACTGAGATCCCACAGACTGGTGGGTGCCCTGAAGCCTGGTATAAAAAAAAAAAAAAAGTCCAGTGTTTTATTTTTTAATGCAAATTGGTCTTTGTAACTAGGTGCTCTTTGCCCTATGAAATCGTTTAGCATATTAAAAAACCTAACTTACATTCAGTAAGGATTAATAACATGCCGTTTTACTTTGTTTCCCAACTGGATTTACTTTTGTTTTTAGTGAATTACATTCCAGCTTAAAGGCGTTCAGTTGTTTGTATATACAGTCAGAGGAGACCAGGGCAGGGCATTTTGAAGGCTTTTGTTGTGATTAAATCATTTGTTTCATTTTCAATAACAAGTACTATTTCATGACTACTGTACTTTTCACAAAACAAATTCTTCATCCACCTGAAAACTAAAATATAATGGTGGTTATGTTTCATCAGCTGTATTGGACTGACTGAAATTCCTCGTGTCTGAGAATCATGGTCTTTAGGGATTCATTCTTATATTCAATTCCAAGAAGGTGGTATGTTTCCCTGGAGCCTCTGGCTTCCTACAGGGAGGAATCTACTTATATTCTTTCCCTTCTTTTTTTTTTCTCCTTTAACCTTGACCCGGGCCTCTCCCGGGATCACTGCAGGGTGGGTGGTCGTCAGGGTCCCCAAAGCTCAGCAGGGTCTCAGAGTGCTGCCCCCACGTGATCTGAACCCCTCCCTCCCCCGCAGCGTTCCGAGCTCTTCTGCAGATCCGGGCGGTGCGCAAGAAGCCGGGGGCCCTGTCCCCCATCTCCTTCAGCCCTGTTTTGGCCCAGAGCATGGACCATGACGAGCATTCTGTGAGTGCATCTTCCTTTCTGTGCTGGAGCTGGAGAGGGCGGGGGTGGGGGCCTGTGAGAAGCCCCGCCCTCACGTTCGGGCAGAGAGGGCTCCTGGTGGGGCTGGTGGGGCAGCAGCAGGCTGCCCAGGCTCTGCCCTTAGGGCCGTGCCCTGCCAGCTTTTGGGGCCCCTGGCTCACCTGCCTGGTCCCAGGGGGCAGCGGTGAGGCTGAGTTCGGGGGGTCGACCCCGGCCCCGTGAGTGCCGGCTGCCCCGAGGACGTTGCTTCTACCAATAGCAAGGTTCTGAGACGCAGGTGACCTTTGGCTGAGTCTGAGTCGTGGTGTCAGTCACCTCTGCTCCACCACACCAGACAGCCAGGGGCATTGTGTGCTCTCAGGAAGGGAGTTCTCCTCCGAAGGGCGGCAGTGGCGCATCCTCACCTGCTCCCTGCCCTCCCAGCCCCTGCCCAGGCACACAGGAGGGCACCCGCAGCCGTCCGCCGCACCTGCTCCCGAGAAACCGTGGGTCAGACCTTGCTGCAGCGGACGGGGGGAGTTAGACCAGGCTTCAGGGACCTCGAGAGACGGGGAGGGAGACAGACACAGAAACACAGAGACATGGGCAGATGGGGATGAAGGTTGACAGGGCGGTGCTGAGAGAAGGGCAGGTGGAGAAGCAGAGGGAAGTGTGGAGAGACACACAGACGGGGCAGGGGTTCGGGGGTCGCCGAGGTGGGCAGAGAGACAAAAGATGGAGGAGGGACGTGGGGCAGGCCCGGCTTCCGGGTCCCCACTGGCTTTGAGCGTTGTCAGCTTCTGAGCCTGTTTTCTTGGCTCTCGACTGAGTTGTTTGGATCCCGTGATTCTCAGAGGCCCTGCCAGCACTCTGAAAGGGAGACAAGCCAACACTGCCCGGCCTGGCATCCCCACAGACGGTGCCTGCCCTGGGCCAGCAGGTGTGACGAGTTCTGCCCCAGTGTTTGAGAACTGGGCCGCTGTTTAAGTCTTTCAGTATCTTAAGGTGCTGTGTGCCCCTGGATCAGGGGCAAGGATGCCCATCTCCCCACTGTCCCGGGCCAGCCACACTGCTTATCCTGCTAGGCCTGTAGGCACCAGGGCTTCCAGCTCTGAAACCAGGCCCTCGGCCGTTTAACGGTAGACTTTATTTCAGAGCAGTGAGCACCTTCTCCAGCACCACCCATGTTGCTGGTGGGGAGAACGGTGCTGAGGTTCCCACCCCGAGGCAGGAGGCTGGCTGCTCCATGGAGGGTGCGCTCAGGCAGTGGGTTCTTACTGCCGCTGCTCCCGATTTCTGCCCTGGTGTCCGAGGGTCAGGTGGGACCCTCCCGTGTTTGTCCCTCTCACTGTGGAAGGGCTGAAGCACCTCCCACAGTGCAGGGCAGCCCAGGGCATGGATGGTTAACGTTGCACGCTCCCGAGGGCTAGCGCAGCCCTCTCTGGAGGTTATGATCCCAAGTAAGGGGCCCTCATTCTCTACCACGTTCCCTGCGCGAGCAGTTTCCACGAAGTACCAGAGCCCACATGAGCCATTTTCTGCAGTGAATCTTAAGATCAGCACTGAGTGGGAGCGATCGGAGGCTTTAACTCCATCTTTAGGAGTCAGGCTTGGCAATGAGTCGACCAGGCCGTGTTGGGGCCTCCAGCTCCCTTCTCTGTGCCCAGCTGGGCCCCCTCGTGGGGCGTGCTTGGCCGCTGTCTTGCCTGCCCCAGCCAGGACCTGCTGCTTGGCAGGGGGTGGGGGTTGGCCCAAACCAGGAGTGGCCGCTGGGGACAGGCACTGGCTCCTCCAGTGCCAAGAGGACGCACAGGCCCAGCCTACCCAGGCCCCGAGGTAGAACCTGTGCTCAGGCAGGTCCCCGCGGGCGGCTCAGAGGCTGGTAGAGTTTGCAAAGCGCTGGCTCCCGGCCTGCCCGGAGGCCAGAAGGCCAGGGAGACCCCGTCCAGCCCACTCGGCGCCGCACGGGGGGTGGCAGCGGTAAAACCTATGATTTTTATCTTGACAGTGTCCCTTTAAAAAATCAAAGTCGCACCCCGCCTCCCTGGCCAGCAAGAAACCTAAAGGGGAAACAGTAAGTGTGTCTGGCCCCGTGGCTTCGTCTCTGCCCCGTGCCCCGATGACTGCAGTGACGGAACGGGCACGCACTTTCACCCCAGGCCAGTGTGTCCAGTTCCTTTAACCTGTCAGACCCACTATCCCCAGTCCCGGCGTGCCCGCCCAGGAAGGGAGTTTTGTGGAACAAGCAGAACACAAGGTCTGTCGGCACGAAGCCCCGGCACCCCTCTCGCCAGCTCTGCTTTCTCCCGAGTGCCCTGTTTCCCTTTTTTTTCTTGCTGGCAGTGGAATGACGTCGGAGGTGGAACTAAGGCTGCCGCTCTTGTTGCGAATGTCCCTCACGCTTGCTCGCCCTGCACCCCTGCCCTGCGGGCCAACACTCGTATTTCTCTCATTTTCCCTGCATCTCGGGGTGGGGGCAGGCAGGGGGCAGGTAGTGAGTAGCTGCCGGGCCGGGCCTCTGCCTGGACCCCCCCCCCGCCCCTTGGTAAAAGGCAGAGAGTCAGGGTCCCCGAAGGTCAGCTTAGACACAGAGATTTCCTTTTCTCCTCCCTGTTCCGAGGGGCGAGGGAGATTAGAGTAATAACTTGAACCTGCAGGCAGCCTGGGAGCAGACGCAGGCACCATGGTCCCAGGTGGCCCAGAGGTGGCCGCTGAGGACAGGAAGCCCCAGCCGGCTCCTCTGCCCGCCCTGCCCCCAGGTTCACCCTGTCACCTCTTGTAGGTCAGCGGGGCAGGCAGGGCCTCTGAGGAGAGCACACTGCCCTTCACCTCGCTCACAAGCTGATGGCAGGTGGCCGTCCCACCTGCAGCCCTGGCAGCCCAACTAACAGCCCCGGCGCCTGGCCTCCCGCTCCCTTCGCCTTTAGCCCTGAACTTAGCCCGTTGGTTGGATCCTCCCAGCGTGGGCAGTACCAGTCTTGGGCCCATTAGACTCCCGGGAGCCCGTGTTGGCCCAGCAGTGCTTGCGCAGCCCCGTAAGGTCTCTGGGCCCGACCCGTGTCGAGCGGGTCCTCTTGGCCTGGACCGCGCCCTCCCAGCGGCTTCTCCCACGGCTTTGCTGCCCTCCTGCTCCGGCCCTTCCTCTTACTAACTGCGCCCCCCACGCTCTGCGCCCACCAGGCAGGAGCAGAAAGCCAGGCAGGGGCTGGCCGAGGCCGGAGCGGGTGGCCTTCTGGACGCCTTCTCTGCCTCCATGCTGGGCACCACACGGACACTTGGATGTCCAGGGCCACGGCTGATGGCCGAGGCCTCCCTGGGCAGGGGTGCCCCCCGAGGGTGGGGGACAAGACCCTGGAAGGTGGAGTGGTCGGGGGACGGTCAGAGAGCAGGCTCTGGGGAGCAGACCGTCTCGGGGGCACCGTGGGCAGTGGGCGGGCGCCTGGCCGGCTGGTCCCTCACCCCCACTCCCTCCACAGAGCGCCGACGGCATCCCGCCCGGCTACGAGCCCATCTCCTTGCTCGAGGCGCTCAATGGCCTTCGGGCGGTGCCCCCAGCCATCCCCCCAGCCGCTCCCACGGCTCCCCTCTACGAGGAGATCACCTACTCGGGCGTCTCAGACGGCCTGTCGCAGGCCAGCTGTCCACTTGCTGGGATCGATCGGATGGTGGAAAGCAGCCTGCAGAAGGGCAAGCCCCGGAGCAAGTCCCCTGACAGGTGAGCCGGGCACCGGCAGCCCCCTGCGGCGGCATGCGGCCCTGCCAGCTGCACCGCCCCCACCCCGCCTGCCCCACTGCGAGCCGGGGGCCACGTGCCCGGGGCCTGGCCGCGGGTCAGTCATGGGTCCTCCGGGCCGCCCGTGGAGGTGCTGGTGACCCGCCCTGCTGGGCTCAGTTTTTCTCAGACGCTCACGGGTTTTCTAGAAGAGTATGAAGGAGGCACAGGTTCTGTAGAACTCCCACAGCCCCAGCGCCTTCTGTGTGTCACAGAGCGGCTCCAAAGACTGGGGAGGCCACGGGCTTGTCCTTTGGCCGAGGCTCCCTTCCCCTCTGTGCGGGCCACGCACTCCCCAGCCTGGCGCACCCGTGCTGGCCCCCCGGCTGTTGGGGCCCCTGGGGCTGGCTTGGTTGAGCTCACCTGCCTGTCCTCTGCCCCCTCTGTCCCCAGCACCCTCCGGTCCCCGTCGTCCCCCATCCACGAGGAGGACGACTCGGAGGCTCTGCCCGCGCCGGGCGGGGCGGGGCTGGCGCTGAGCAGCTCCCCCGAGGTGAGGCCCCTGCCTTGTCCCCTCTGCCTGCCTGTTGGCCTCCCAGCCCCCACTGCTAGGGGCTGAAGGCCGTGGGGCCCCCCGTGTCCGGGGCCTGGCTGTCAGCACCAGGGTCTAAGCATGTGTCTTGTGTCTTAGAGCTTCATGACTGAGACGGTGGATGAGACTTCGTCGCTGAAGCAAGGTGAGCGCACCCTGGCCTGAGCCCCGCCGTGCTCCGCCCCTGCTCCTCTGAGGGTTCTCCGAGCCTTGCTGGCTGACCACACACCGCAGTTCCTGCACGGAGGATAGCCCTCGGCCACCCGGTTTCCCTCCCTGCCCGTCCTTTAGTGGCAACAGCCGTTTTTTCTCTTCCCACCTGGACGGTTCTGCTGTGGTTGGTGCCTTGTGCTCTTGGCCTGGGGCTCTGCCTGTCCCACCACAGCAGGGTCCCACCGGGGCCTCTGGGACTCGGGCCTGGTGTGGCCGATGGCCGGGGGCGTGCACAGCTCAGCCAGTCCCTCCCCTGTGTGTCGCCCATGCGGGGATCCTGGTGCCCTTCCTGAGAAGAGGGTTTCGTTAGCACTCAGTGGCCCCTGGGGTCTAGTCCCAGCCGCCGCTGCCAGGCACTGGCTCTGGGTGGGGCAGGGACCTGCCAAGCCACCACAGGGCCTCCAGGGAGGTGATGCGACTTGGAGACGCCATCCCTCTGCTGTCCCAGTGGTTCCTCCCCGCATCAGACAAGGAGACAGAGACTCACCAGGCTTGGTGTCGGGGGAGGCCCGGGTGTGGTCAAGGTCCCCAGAGCACCCTGCCATCTCTGGCGGCGTGAGCCCTCCCAGCTGCGTGGCCCCTGGCCCCGAGGGTCACGGGGTGACCGTGGCCTGCAGGCCCTTGGGAGTGGTGCCAGGAAGGGGGTGTCCCCCTGGGAGCCCAGTGCTGTTGCTTCCTGCTCACCGTGCAGGCAGGCCCGTCTGCCCCTCAGGCCTCAGCTTCACCCCCCAGTGGCGGCAGCTCCTTCCTGCCTGCAGAGTGCTCCAGGACCGGGGGCCTCCAGGGCCCTGTCATGGGATCCGGGGCCCTCTGAGGGCCCCAGAAGTGCAGGGCAGGTCCCAGCTGAGGTCTGACATGTAAGGAGGAGGATCCACCCCCGACATGAATGCCCCGCTGTGGGCCTGGAGCTGTGTGCCCACCTGCCCGTTTCGGAAGATAGCAGACATTCTTTTCAATGTGGGCATGGAATGTTTTTCTAATAAAAACAAAACAGAGCCCCATACCCCCCCAGAGGGGTCGGGGGGCAGGAGAAAAGGAAAAAGGAAGAAAGCATAATGGACCGTCTGCCTCGGTCCCGGGAGAACGGGGGAGTCAGGGTGGGGTCTGGGCTCGGGGGCATGGCCGGACCACCTCCTGCCTGCAGGCCCCCCACCTGCCCTGTCCCCTGCAGGGAGCCGCGTGCCGTCCATCGAGAATGTCCTGCAGGACGGCAGCCCCGAGCCCTGTGGCCGCAGCCAGCCCAGTGCACCTGCCGACGTCTACCTGCCAGGTAAGGGCGCTACACCTGAGGTTCTGGAGTCGAGACGAGCAGCCTCGTTGCCCTCAGAGCCTGGTTCCTTCCTAGTGGCGGGAAAGGCCCTCCTGTCTGCCCCCGCCTGCCCCGGGAGCCACACTGCCTTGAGCTATGGCCGGGCACTGGGGGGCTGAGACGGGCTTCAGTGTGGAAGGGCCTCTTGTCCCTGGGCTTCTGGCCGAGCAGCAGAGCCTGTGCAAACAGAGGGAGCTTGGAGGTCGGGGTGCTGGTATGAAGAGGCAGACAGCAGGTCGCTCACCGACACACACAGGCCCCCCCGCCAGAGGAACCCACGGGCGAAGCTCTGTTAGAGCGACTCAGGACTCCAGAGGACCTGGTGTTTCCTGAGGGTGAAAACCTGGTCGGGTGGGGTGGGGAGGAGGGGTCAGGAGAGACTCCGCTTCCCGGAGCCTCGAACGGATCCTGATCCTGCCGATCCTGCCGACGGCCTCTCACCCTGGCCCCTGGGTGCTGCTGGGGGGCACCCCGAGCACACTCAGCCCGTGCAGGACCGCCCCCTACTTCTCACCCCTCGAGTGGCCCACAGAGCGTCCAGGCGTTTGCAGGGCTGGCCCAGCCCATCAGTGGGCACGGGACCTCTGGCGGTCAGGACCCCCAGCGTGTCTCAGACCTCCTGCGGATCTTGGCCAGCTGCGGGGTGGGGAGAGCGGCAGAGGCCACTGACTGGCCCTGGTGCGTGACCAGACAGCGGGGTGGGCTTGGTTCTTGACGCTAGCGCAGAACGGGGGCCACGCTGGGCTGTCCTCTACCCGCTTCCCTCTAGCTTGGCTGCCTGCTCCTGGGAGCAGGCTGGGGCCCTCAGGGATCCACCGCTTTTGTGACCGCCCAACCCCATGCCGCCGCCTCTTTCCCCCGAGCTTCCTCCTTCAGCAGAGACCCTGAGCATCTCCCGCGGCACTGTGTGGCTTTAAGAACGTGAGCCCCCACACGTGGGGGGTACCTTCTTTTCAGCAACTGCAGGTGTCCTCTGGGTGGAGGAAGCGTGGTTTAGTGGATCTTAGTGTAACCTGCCAGATAGGATAAAGTCGGGGTGGGCAAATCCGTAAAACGGAGAGGCCTGTGATGCCCAGCGCCCCATCAGCCCCGCGGGCTGGAGGCCCTTGCTGGGCCCCGCTGCGCCCAGCCCCTCATCCCTGCCGGCTGCCCGGGTCCTTCCCCGGCCTGGCGTCCTCTGCCTTAGCACCAGGCCCGGGCGCGCTCTCGGAAACGCGCTCGGCACGTCTCGTGAGTCAACCTGTCCGCGTGCGCATGGCGTTTGTTCCTATCATACCCCGCCCCTGCGCCTGCACCTCAGTCCCCCGTGCCGGCGCCTCTGCCTGGAGTGTGCGGCCCCTCTGAGCACCCTGCTAACCGAGCTTCCGTCTTTCTCCTCCTCTGGCAGCCCTGGGGCCCGGCTCCTGCTCCGCTGGTTTAGAGGAGTAAGCCGGTACGTGACGCCTTCGCACGAGGGGCGGGGGGCTGCTTCCCCATATGGGGAAGTCTTCTCTGGGGCCCTGGATTTTGAATCCAGAGGCTTCTGAAGGCCACAGCAGGGGTGCTCCAGAGAGGTGGTCCTTGGGGGAGGGGTCCGACCAGCCTTTGGAACCGGAGGACTTTCCCTCTGGACCAGGTGGCCTAGTGAGGCTCTTGTAGCCTCAAGGGTCCCAGGATCAGTGACTCAGCGCCAGCCAGGACCCTGCTTTTGCTGACAACTAGCCTGTCCCCCACCTCTGGAACCTCCTGAAACACCAGCATGCTCTGGGGTCAGCCTGTGAGTGGTCCCCGGACAGCCCAAATGGACATCTTACTGAAAGCCATTCCGAGAGCAACCTCAAAGAGAGGGAGGCACTGGGGGACCCCCGCCCCTCCTCCAGGCAACCTCAGCCCGCTGGGAAGTCTGGAGAGAAAGAATCTGGTGCCTTCGATGGCCCAGGGTTTCTAGATGAATGTGGTGGGGTCCCGCCCCTGGCTGTTGGCCTTGGAGGACTTGGCCCCCCTCCCAGTCAGCCGTGCTGCCTGACTGCGGGGTCCACCACCGACGACATTCCTCCCACAGACCTCTCCTACCTTCCTTGGTCGCTTTTTGTGACAGTGTTTAGCTTCAACTGAAATCGGACCTGGCACTTTTATGACGTTGGCCCTAGCCTCATCCTTGGGAGATAGTGTTGCCACTTGGGTAAAACTTCGAGAAGCGAGAAACGGCTCAGACCTGGCTGCGGAGAACCGTGTTTGTCTTCTGGGTTGCATGGCAGAGCTGGCTTCCCATGTGCAGCCTCAGCTCCTAAGAAGACAGTCCCCTCGCTGGGTCCCCGAGGGTCTGTCGCTGGCCCCAGGGACACCTGGGTTTGCCCCTGAAGCTGCCTGGGGCCTGCGAGGTGTGGCGCCCCAGGGCACCAGTGCCCGGGGTGGCCTGACACAGGGGTAGTTCATAGCACCTTGGGGGTGCCTCTCGGGGTGCCCCGGGCCCCACTGCATGTGCCCCTCTGCCGGGGCCACCGAGTCCAGCTGAACCCAGTGGTGACAGGACAGTGGCCCGGCAGAAGCAGGAAGCTCAGCGCGGGCGTGGGCAGGGGCCAGCGGTGGGCACCCCTCAGCTGGCCGAGGTCGCCGGCCTGCCGTGTGCCCCGCTGCAAACATGCTGGGCGGCTGCGGGAGCCCAGAGCCCGTGGGCTGCCTGCTGACTTTTGCCCTCTCGCCCTGCAGGATGGTCCACCTCCATGGAGACTCCCCGCAGCCTCCACATCGCTGGGCACCCCCGGCCCCTGCTTGGCGGCCCCAGCCCCGACCCCAGGGTTGCTGAGCTTACCCCGCTCTGAGAGCCTGGCCCGGCTGGCAGCACAGAGCCCCCACCTCCGCCAAGATCCCAGCGCGACCCCGGACCCTCCAGTCTGCACGGCGGTGTGGTTTCCGGCTCCAAGGGGCCGTGTGACCCTCCATCAGAGAGGACAGCTGACCGTCGCCTCCGCCCACTCCCCTTTTCTACGGTCAACGTTTGCTGATGGTACACGATGAAGGACGGCGGCTTTCTGCCCTGGGCGCCGAGCTCTGGGCTCCCCCCGCATGCCCCGGGGGGCTGGTCGCCCATGAGAAGCCCGGATGGGCCTCCACAGCCCCCAAGCCCGTGAGGGGCCCGTCGGCGCCAGTGGACGTGGCAAAGCGGAGAATTCGGTGGCGGACCAAGCACAGCCTCGTCAGAACGACGCGGGACTCTGGGAGGGAAGGAAGCAGGGGCCGAGTCTCAGCCAATGAAGGAAACAGTGCCTGTCCCCCACCGTGCGTGTGGCCTCCCCCTCCCCACTGGCCCCACTGGGGCGCCTCCCTCAGGTCAGCCGGCCTGGCAGCCAGACCTGCCGTGGGCCGGGCCACTGGCAGGGGTTCTGTCTGGGCCCTTCTCTGAGCCCGGCGCCTTCTCAGAGGCAGCTTCTCCCACCTTACCAGACCTTCCAGGTGGGGGTTCCACTTGCCCGTGGCACTGCTCTCCCCCTGGGGGGCATGACAGGCCGCTGGGCTTCTCTGCCCTCTGTTTGCCATGTAGACGTGACTCACCGTCCCTTCTTGATTCCTTCAGTTTGGGGCTCCTGTGGTGGGACCTGCCTGGGGGTTGTGGATCCCATCTGAGGTGACCTCGTCTTTTAAAGATACATTTTCTGGGCAGCAGAAAGGCCAAGGGGGCGCTTGGCCTTGGTGCCCCGGACCGGCTGCCCGTGCAGGGCCTTGAGCCTGGTGGATGGGTCTCAGCACCCAGGAGCTGGCCCTTGGCCAGCGAGAGAGGGCCTGGCTCCCTGTGGAGCTGCCCCAGGGAGCATGGTCCCGGGGCGGCTGGCAGCCCCACCCAGGGCACTTGGGGGACGCCCCCGTTTCTCTCCGGTCGAGCCTGTGAGCAGAGGCCACAGCTGGGGCGGCCTGCCCCAGCCCCTTGGCTCCCTGCGTGCCCTCCCCTCTCGGCCACCATGTGCTCCTGGGGGCACACGTGGCAATGCACACACACGCACCCCTGCACACACAGGCGGGGAGGCCGTGTCCTGCTGCTCACTCCTCTCGCGGTCAGCACCCCAGCCTCTCACCATCTGTGTTGGTGTCAGTGATTCTGCAGGACAGGGTGCAGACTGGCCTGTCTTGGACTCACATGTGCTGTCATTTGATGTACTCTGATTGGCTAGTTTTTGTTCGTTTTTACTGTATATTTATAGTAATAAAACCGCGCAGCAGTATCCTACCCGCTCCCTCCGTGCCCAGCCCCGCTGGGCTCAGGTTCCCTCCTGGGAGGCCGGGTGGTATGGGAGCCCGCTCATGGCTGCAGCCCCGGTTCCCTCAAGTCTAAGATGCCAGCAAACCTCCAGCTTCCAGGAGGCCGTGAAGACGGCTGCTGTTCCTCTTCCAGCTGTCACCATGCTGACTGTGGGCCTAGAGCAAAGGGGGGTGGGACCCTCAGACCTCAGCCCTGCCTCCTGAGCGGCTGGCGGAGCCCCGGGCCCCCAGGTGTGCCAGTGACGCAGCGTACCCGTCGCCGGTTCATCCCGCTACCCTGAACTGAGTGCCTGCTGTGCCAGCAGAGGGCGAAACGGGCAAGGCCCCCCAGGAGCCTGCCCTCTGTCAGCGAGACGCCACACAAGTCATCCAAGTCTTTCCCAGGTCTGGGGACCATTAGAAAGCGAGTTGGCAGGCCATGAGACGGAGCGGGTTTAACCCATGGCTGGGGAGGGCTCCACCGAGGAGACATTCCAACTGAGCCCTGAAGGCTGCCCCCCAGCAGTTGGCCCAGCAGGGACACAGGCCTGGAGAGTGGGCCTGGTGTGTCTGCTTGGAGTGGCCCAAGCATCAGAGTTGGGGGTGTGGGGTGCAGTCTCAGTCTAGGAGCGATCAGAGGCTTCTTGGCAAGGGAGCAGGTTTCTCCAGCTGTCCTGTGGGGAGCAAATTAGGTTCGGCTGCAAGGATGCTGGCACCCAGCCAGAACCCCTTCCTGGTCCCAGCTCCCTGGACCAGCAAGCCTCCCAGTAGGGGAAGGCTGAGAAGTGGCATACCCACCACCAGAACCACCTGTCAGGTGGGTCCTGGCTCCTCTGCACTCGGTTCCAAGTGGCTCCCGTGGGCCCTCTGACTGGGGCAGCCTGTCCCTGCTCCAGGCAAGGCTGCCACCCTCAGTCGTGCCTGGTCGGGTGTGACCCCAGTGTGGGAGGACGCGCAGTGTCACACGGGTTCCTGTGTGGGCTGCACTGATCCCCCTACACACTGACCCCGGACGAACCCGCCGCCTCTGTTAACGTGTGCACGGCGTGGAGGCAGCGTCTTCTGAATTGGCCCCTCCCCTTGATGAGCTCTCCCTTTGGTAAGCTGCCCCATCCCGGCCCTGACCCCGGCAGAGGGCCTCGGTGGGGGAGAGCCTCTCTGTTGCTGTTCAGTCGCTAAGTCACGTCTGCTCTGTGTGACCCCATGGACTGCAGCGCGCCAGGCCTCCCTGTCCCTCACTGTCTCCCAAAGCCTCTCTGTTGGGTCCCCACCCCCGACATCTCCGGATGGAAGCCCACTGTGGACCCAATGCAACTGAGTTTCTGGCAGGTCCTGCCAACCCTTGCCTGCCCTCTGGCACTCTCCTGCTCAGCCCTGCGCAGGGCAGCCTTCGCTGTGCCTGGGGCTTGCCCTCACTGCACAGCTCTCCCGGGCCTGTGCCACAGTGCGCCCATTCTGAGTGCAGGCTGCGGTGCAAATCGGTGTCCACCACGGGAGAAAAATGAAGCTGGGGCCAGCTAGTAGAGTGCGTGGCCCCACAAACTCCAGGGGAGCCCCACTGATGCTGCTGAGCCCTGGACCACCTCCTCCAGTACTGACACCAGGTAAGCAACTCGGGCCCGCTTCCGCAGGTTTTCTGTTGTGGACACTGGGTGGGAGACAGTGGGAGTCTAGGGTGGGACCCTGGCTCTCACTGACTGCCAGGTGCCCTCAGACAAACCCCTTCATTGGAGCCCCAGGTCCTCCCTTGTTGGATGGGGGAGACCCTGTTTCCTCCAACAGGACTTGGCATTGTGGTGTCTGACTTGGAAGGTACTTGGTGTGCTGGGCTTGTTGCAGGAAGGGGGACCCCTTCCAGGGCCTGAAAGTGAGCTCTTGTGTAACACTCAGAAATGAACTGTCCGAGAAGACACTCCTGCTGACAAAGCAAGAGACTTCACTGGGAAGGGGTGGGCGGGCAGAGAGCAGGAGGGTAAGGGAAGCCAGGAGAACTGCTCTGCCATGTGGCTCGCAGTCTCAGGTTTTATGGTGATGGGATTAGTTTCCGGGTGGTCTTTGGCCAATTGTTCTGACTCAGGGTCCTTCCTGGTGGCGCACATGTTGTTCAGCCAAGATGGATGCCTAAATTACCATAGCCTGGTGTTATCTATATAAATCCATCCCATAATTGCAGGAGATGTTTTTTCCTTCGCTGAAACTTTGCTTGTTGCTCTAATTGAGCAACAGTAAACTCAACATTTATGTTGAGCAACATAAACTCAAACTTACGGCCAGGGTCACAGCAGGCATCATTAACTGGCCAGGTGAGGGGATCCTATCTAGTGATTATCAATAGTGACCTGGATCTGACTATAATTTTTCTTTTCTTTTAAAGTCAACCAGTCTTTTCTCAGGGTCAACCAGTTTGCACCTTGGAGTAGAGAAATTCACCAGGGTAACCCAGAACTAGACACAGGTAATTGGCCACAAACCCAACATCTGGATTGTTTCTAAAGCTAGCATAGGATCAGGCCTATGATAGAAAAACATTTGATTTATATGCAAAAGTCTAAGAAGTCAAGAAAACATTTTAAATGATCATACTAGTCAGGTCCAGCATCTTGGGCAAGCTGTCTTATCTCTGATGTCATCTTCTCGTCCTGGGTAGTCCAGTTTCTCCTCTGTTTGAGCATCATTTTAAAGTGAGATCAGGTCAACTGTCCTCTCTATAGACCAGTCCACTGTAGGGCCTTTGGAAGTGGGAATTAGTCTGAGTCAATATCCCTTCAATTTCACTGTGCATGAGCTAGTTAAGAGTACCTGATAAAAAGGTCCTTCCATCCAGGTTGGAGACAGTTCCTTGAACTATGTCCTTCTTCAGTCCTGGTTGCAGCTCATGAGACATCTGATCTTTATCCAAAGACAGATTACTGAGGTAAGTTTCAGAAACAAACTTAGGGTGTTCTTTAGGAATTCAATTACATTTTACATTAATATCATATAACAGCAAAGAACTATCCAGGAAATGAGTCTTACTAGATACAGACCTTCATTAACAAACTGAGATTTAACATTTATTGAAACATCTTTTTCTCCCTAAAGTTACCCTCATTTTTATCAAATATAACCAAATTAAGGCTAGTTTGCAAAATAGTTATGCTCTCAAAAATTTGGCCTAACCTGGTTTATATAACCAATTGATCATAGACTTTTTACTTTGCTGTTAAAGGCTCAGACTGAACTTTCAAAATAAAACCTTTTAGGACTGGGAAAGTCATGCCAAAATCTTATTATAGATTTCACCTAACAATATAGGTGAATTCTTCCATTTTCAAGGTCTTAAAATTCCTTGAGATTTCTGTACCTGTTAGGTAACTTTCCTAACTCATCTGATAAAGTTACTATAAACCAAGAGTGTCCAATTTCTGAAGAAGTCAGATAGAAAATATAATTGTTATTTGTTTGTAAACATCTAATTTTACCAAATTCTTGTCATAATTAGTTTGAGGGGAAGGTTTCCTCTACTCCCCAAAAACACAGATTCAAACCTGTGATTTTCTTCAGATAGAAACCATAAAAGCTAAATGCATATTCGCTGGTTCATTCAGTCCTTTTGTTAATGTCTGTGAAGTCATCAGGCTTCTCATTAGAATACTAGAACATATCAGAATGTTAGGAACTCCATATAATGTCTAGGATATCTATATTAGTAATATTTACCATACATTATAACCTGCGAGGATTTATCACTCATTTGATAATATTTCCCATGTAATTTAACCAACCAAATAAACACAATTAGTTTAATACCTCTCTATGGCATGTTTCAGGGGTGCTCTGAAGCACCCCAAAGTTAACTAGAGATCAAAAGAACTTCAACAGAATTCGATTTAAGAAGTTTTGTCCAAAAAAATCAATCAAAAGGGTTTAGAACATCTGGTCAGATTCAGTCGATGCTGATGGGTGTATCATTTAGCTTGCTGCTATGTCACAGTGGGTGTATATACCAAGGCTCAAGGGCTAGTGAAAGTCGACTCTGTCACACTGGACCTAGTTGGCTCTGACCAGTTTTCCTGTGGCTGTGTCATTCCTAACAAAATCCATTTATCCAACTAATTGTGATCCAATTTTAGAAAATCCTGATCATGCATAATTCTTTTCAGTATTTTCATACCTTCTACTGAAAACACATCTTAGTTTCCCTCAAGTATTTTCCACAATGAGGTACATTTCTTGCTGACAAATTTGTATCAGAATACAGTCTTCTTTCACCTCTAGTAAACCTATAGGAAGCTCCAATACTTTGGCCACCTAATGCAAAGAACGGACTCACTGGAAAAGACCCTGATGCCAGGAAAGACTGAAGGCAGGAGGAGAAGGGGACGACAGAGGATGAGGCGATTGGATGGCATCACCGACTCGATGAACATGAGGTTGAGCAAGCTCCGGGAGTTGGTGATGGACAGGGAGGCCTGGCGTGCTGCAGTCCATGGGGTCGCAAAGATTCGGACATGACTGAGCGACTAAACTGACGGAAACCTAGGTACAAAAGTATTATACTTATTGATGGATGTCTGTGTTACCAGGTATTAATACTGAATATTTCCCACTTCATGTGAACCTGGAATTCGTTTAGTTTAGAATTATCTGATTTGTAAGCTGCTTACTTTTAAGTCAATTAAATAGAGCTAATTTACAAATTAATCTCAAAAATGTTATCCAGAAACAAAGATATACCGAGACATACACATATTCAGACAGATACAAGGCAAGACCTAGCTCCATTTTCTAAACTTAGTCATGCATTAGACATTACGATATAAAATTCACTAGTTTATAGAAAGACTTCTCCCCATTTTTCCTCAGTCTCAGGATTTAAGAGATGGTCTAGATAGGTGTTCCTGAGAACCCTGGTCTCAAGGCACAGGGAAAGAAAATCAAGTTCTAACAGAATGGCAGCAGGTCTAAACCGAATGGTAGCCACACAAAGCAAAATGGGCATCACAAATCAGAACACGGAATATAAAACACACATAGACCTGGCAGTTCTCATAAAACACTCCCTTAAATACAAGATTACAGTTTCTAAGAAAACCTCCTATAGAGACATAGAATTTCAGATCCAAGTACTAACAGAGTAAATCAAAATATCTCAAGTCTTCAGAGATTTCAAAGGGAGGAAAGGAAGCCAGGTTGAAAGAAGAAGGGGGAGGAGGTGGGAGAGAAGGGCAAAAGGGGTGGCCTTATAGACGTCTCTTGCCACCTGCAGATACCCAGGCCTCACGGGATTTTACCCTGGGCTTCCAGAGAAGCGGGGGACTGGAACTTGGCCTTAAGAGAAACCAGACCAGAACAGAATTAGAATTTGAGTTCTCTGCCAAGAGGAGGTGATCAGTCTCCAATCCTCAGCTCAGGTCGAGGCCCTTTGACCAGATTCCTGCTTCCAGGACCAAGGGACTAGGAAAAAAGAGTAGGATAGGAAGGGTTAAGGAGAAGAAAGAGAGAGCAAAGGGGAGAAAGGTCAGTAAAGTCTCTTGTTCCTTAACTGGTCAGGGCACTCTGGCCAGTTGTCCGTGTCAAGAGGAGAGCAGGGACAAAAAGGTCCCAGTTGCAGCCACTGGGTCTGGTCCATCGGCAGGCAAGCTGGTCCCTGAGTACCCCGAGTGGTCAGGATGTCAGTCGCAGCAAAGAAGAGTCCCCTCCAGAGTTGCTATTTGTTGCAGGAAGGGGAACCCCTTCCAGGGCCCCAAAGTGGGCTCTTGTGTAACACTGGGCAATGAATAGTCTGAGGAGACACTCCTGCTGACAAAGCAAGAGACTTTACTGGGAAGGGACGCCTGGGCGGAGAGCAGGAGGGTAAGGGAAGACCAGGATGGACTGCTCTGCCTTGAGGCTCACAGTCTCCGTTTTACGGTGATGGGATTAGGTTCCAGGTTGTCTTTGGCCAATTGTTCTGACTCAGGGTCCTTCCTGGTGGCACAGGCCTTGTTCAGCCAAGATGGATGCCAGTGAGATGGATTCTGAGAGGTGGTTGGACATGTGGTGTCACTTTTTGACCTTTCCCGAACTCTCCCAGTTGGTGGTGGCTTATTAGTTTCCTGTTCCTTACCAGGACCTCCTGTCCTAAAACAACTCCTGCAAACAGGAACTATGGTGCCTGCCCAGGGTGGGCAGTTTCAGTGTGCTTACCCTACCAAGCTGGGAAGCTCCCTGCCCGGGGACTTCAATCACTTCTGCCCCAGCAGGAGGGGCTTAGGGAGCCCCAGGGCTCCTCAGCATGCACCCCCACCCAGTTCAGCGCTAAGAGTGGACTGGGACTATGGCCCCCCGCTGTCCTGCTCTTCTAGAGGCAGGCCGACGGCAGCAACCTTGGATTCCAGTGCTCAGCCGGTGGCAGAACGATGGGGCTGGCATGCCTGCAGGGGAGGATTCGCCCTGTGATGCCAGGGCTCAGGTGAGGCCCCAGAGGCCGGCGCTGGTCGAGCCTGGAGCTGGCGGCGGGAGCCCCGCCGGGCGGCGCTGCCAGGGGCGCTGGGGGAAGCCCCGGCGCAAAGTGATCTTGAGACTTCTTCCCTCTTGGGGCGGGCAGGCTGAGCCTGGACTCCACGGGCGCCGCCCCCGCGCCGGGGACCGGGAGTCCGCGCTCCACTCGGGTGCGCTCGGGCCGTCGGGCCTCCGGGCCTCCGGGACCCTTGGTCCGCTCGGGCCGTGGGCGGGGCACGCTCTGGGCGCGCGGCTATTGGGCGGTGGCTGGGGCGCGCGCCGCCGCGCCCCCGCGCACGCTCCTTGCGCCTCGCAACGATGCGCCGGGGCGCCGCTACGGCTGTGCCGCGACGCGCGCCGGCGATTGGTGGAGGGGCGGGGGCCGGGGCGCGGCTGCCCGCGGATTGGCCGCGCCGAGCGGGGGTGGGCCGCGCACGCACTTAAGGGGCGGCGTCCGGGCCGCGGGTGCTGGTGCCAAGATGTCGGCGGCGGCGGTGCCGGAGCTGAAGCGGATCAGTCGGGTGGAAGCGATGCGCCTGGGCCCCGGCTGGAGCCACTCGTGCCACGCTATGCTGTACGCCGCGAACCCGGGTCAGCTCTTCGGCCGCATCCCCATGCGCTTCTCGGTGCTGGTGAGGACGCGGGCGTGCGGGCGGCCGGGGAACGGGGCACCGCCGCTCGGACCCGCGCCCGTGACCCGGCGCTCCGTTGCAGATGCAGATGCGCTTCGACGGGCTGCTGGGCTTCCCCGGGGGCTTCGTGGACCGGCGCTTCTGGTCGCTGGAGGACGGACTGAACCGGGTGCTGGGCCTGGGCCTGGGCTGCCTCCGCCTCACGGAGGCTGACTACTTGAGCTCGCACCTGACCGAGGGCCCGCACCGCGTCGTGGCGCACCTGTACGCGCGGCAGCTGACGCTGGAGCAGCTGCACGCCGTGGAGATCAGCGCGGTGCACTCGCGGGACCACGGCCTGGAGGTGGGGCCGCCGCCCGGGCCCCGGGCCCCGCCCCCCGCCCCGGGGTTTGGCTCTGGCCCCGCGGAAGGCACCGATGGGTAACACGTCCCCCTGAGGGTTCCCTGGCCGGGCTGGGAGGGTCACGCTGTCTCAGCTTCGGGGTGGGGAGAGGGACCAGGGGCCGGGCAGGGTGGGAGGCGGGCCGGGGCGCCCTCGGGGCTGTGTTCCATCTGCCTTGCTGCCTGCCATTGCCAATCCTGGGAGTGGGGGCGTGGGATCGGTGGGAGGCTGGGAAGGGGCGGTGCCTGCCCCGGGGGCTGTGAACTGCAGAGTACAGAAGTCTGGGTTCTCGTGGTGGGGGCGCGACGGTTCTTTCTAGTTGTGGGTTTCATCGCCTAGAAGGCCTGGGGGTGACACGGGGTGTTTGGGATTCATCAGGTGGAAGAGGGAGCATGGGGTCTGGACTGGGGGCTTCGCCAGGGACTGAGGGCTAGGACTTGGGGGGCGGGGTACGTGCATGGGGGCAGGGGTTGAAACTCGCTGGGGGAAAGGAGGAGCTGTATTTTCCCGAGGGAGCCGGTTGCCCCCCACCCCCGCCAGGGCCTCACATTATGTCCTGGTTCAACCTGGCTGCCTTACCCCCAGCCTAGTGGCTCATCAGCCCCTCCTGCAACGGCCCTGCCGTCCCCAGGGCCCTGGTTCCAACCCTCATCCCCTGTCCGCAGGTACTGGGACTCGTCCGTGTCCCTCTGTACACCCAGAAGGACCGAGTCGGGGGCTTTCCCAACTTCCTGAGCAACGCCTTCATCAGCACAGCCAAGTACCAGCTCCTGTTCGCCCTCAAGGTGCTCAACATGATGCCGGAGGAGAAGCTGGCTGAGGCCCTGGCTGCCGCCACGGAGAAGCAGAAGAAAGCCCTGGAGAAGCTGCTCCCGTCTTCCTCCTGAGGTGCCTCCTGTACCCTTTTGCCCCTGCCCCCCTTCCCCAGTTCTGTCTGCCTGTGGGCTGTGTTCCTGCAGGCCTGTCTTCTAGCATGTGCTACGTTTGCCCCACCTGACTGGGGGAGTGGGCACCTTGTCATTTCCAGTGCCCTGAGCAGTTACTGGGGGGTGGCCTGGGCACACCCATGCTGAGGCACATTCCACACATCTCACTGTGGACTGGAGGGGGCGGGGGGGGCCCAGGGGCTGTCTGACACCTGTTGGTGCACGCACAGGGCCCTGGAGAAGCTGGTTGGTTCTCAGGGCAGTTTTATTCTTGAGGAGGCCCACCACTGGGTTGAGTCTTTCCTGCATCTTGCCCTGAGCCAGCCCCAGCCTGAGCTAGGTGTGACACTCTGAATTTTGGTTGTTAGCTTTACTTGCGGGTACCTCCTTGGGTTTGGTCCCTGTGGACAGGCAGGGCCATGGGGCCCAGGTGTAGATGCAGCTGCTGGAGGGACAGGGAAGCTGTGTGTTCTTCGGTCCTGGCTATAGGCCTGGGGTAGACGCAGGTGTCCTTTCCCTGCTTCCCAGGGACTGAGGGCTGGGGCTGAGCCTGATTGGTGCTCTGGGCCCTTGAGATTGGAGCCCAGGCCGCCTGCCCCTCCCAGGCAGGGTGCGGCCACCTCCCTGTGGGTACTGTGGCCCTGCCCGCTGTGGACACTGGGCCATGAGCCTGATCCGGTGGTTTCTCCATGGAGAGTGACAGGCCTTCCGCCCCTCTCCTGGTCTGGGTGGCTCTGCTCTGGCCTGCTTTGAGAGCCTCCCCCTCTGTTGGCAGCACCCTCCGCGGGCAACCCCAGGAGACGGTCTGGCAGCACCGGCTGAGTGTGCAGTGAGAGTGGAGCCGCCGGGTCAGGAGGGTCGCCACTGGCGGTCTCCTAGGTATGAAAAGACTTCTCAGTGATGCTGAGGTTTCCGTGGTACCAGCCTGGCTGGTAAGGACAGCAGGTTCCTGCCCCAGCCTGGGCACCCGCCTTGGAGCCTTGGTGCAGCGCTGGCACGTGTGGGCAGGAGCACTGGCTCTGTAATAAAACACCTGAACCTTGTTCCTCTTATTTTCTGGGGCGTGCTTCACTTGCTAGGTAGCTTTGTCGGGAGGGGCTCTGTGCACAGGTGGTCCTGCCACAGGGCCAGGGATGGGGCAGCAGAGGTCACCTGTCTCTGCGCTTGTTACGTGGCAGATGGCCCTGCCCTCCCCAGCGCCGCCCTCCCCTTGCTGTGCCTCATCAGCCAGGACCGCAGGCCAGCACTGAACCCGCACCACCGGAGTGTAAGTTTTATTTTCCCACAAATGACCTACGCTGCTTAGGGGCCCCAGGCCTCCCCACTTGGGCGAACCTCCGCATGGCATGGGGACGCTCCCCGTGGCCTTGCCGGCTCTGGGCTTCAGCCTGGGTCTGACGAGATGACGAGAGGCCCCGTCCTGCCTTGCTGCAGGCCTCGCTGCAGGCCTCGCTGCCCTGCACCGGCCCCGGCCTGCCTGCCTGCTGCTGCTGCTGCTGCTGCTGGGGCCTGCTCCTCTGGCCGCCGCAGCTGCCCACTTGCTGCCCTCCTGTCCTCGGGCACACAGCTTCAGGGTGGATCAGTCACCCCACGTCCGGTTCTGAGAAGGGAAAAGGCAGAGTGGAGGGGGCTCCCTTGGCCGCCCCGCTGACTCTGCTCTCTGGGCCCGTGGCTGCCGGACACTCACCGTCCCCCGGCTACGGCTCCCGCCAGCTCTCCTTCCCGCTCAGTGCCTGCAGCTTCTCCAGGCTCTGGGTCACCGAGCATAGGACTCGCCCTGAGGACGGGAGCACACAGTCACGGCTTCACAAGCTGGGGCGCAGGCAGGGCGGACCTTACGGCTGGTGGACTGCAGCCCCTGGACTCACCCATCTCCCGGACTCGCTCCTCCAGGGCTCCTGACAGCTCGGGGAGGCTCAGGGCCTGCAAGGAGGCCTGCCAGCCTTTGGGGTCTGTGGAGCAGAGAGCCGGGTAGGCGTGGGTTCTGGGCACCCTGAACCACTGCGACAGGACTGGCCCTCTAGAGCCACGTTTCCTGCGGCGTGTCAGCATGTTCTCTGCCCGCTTGTGAAGCAGAGTGCTGCCAGCCAGTAGGGGCCCAGGCCCAGGGCTGAGTGTGCCAGGGCCCCGGCCTGCTGGGCTGTGGCCTCTTGGACAGTGCCAGCAGCCGAGGCCTCCCGGGAGAGACCGTGAGGACGTGGGTGTGGAGCATGAGGGGACCGGGGAGGCATCCACGTAACAAGCACAGAGACAGGTGGCGAGACCTGGGCCTGGAAGGCGTCCCACCCTCGTCCGCTTGCCCCACGGCCAGGACACCGCCCTCACCTGCTGCAGGGAGGCCTGGGCGCAGGGGGGCCTCACGCAGGAACTCGTCCCGCCTCACTCGGGCTGACAGCTCGGCCTGACAGGCTCTGCCAGACAGGACACCAAGCAGCGGTGAGGGGCAAGGCCAGGGGGCCTGGAGTGAGGGGCGGGCTCTGCCTGGGGGTCCCTCTGAGCCCCAACCAGGGCTGCTCATGGGGGCCCCTCTGTTGCCTGTGGGGAGGGACAGCCTGGGGTGGCAGCTACTCCAGGAGACCCTGAAAACCACCCACTGGTGGGAAATTCAGAAGAGACAGGGACAGAGTCTCGCGCTGGCGGAGGGGCGGGGCGGGGGGGCCAGACACCCGCTCACCGCAGCTGGTCCAGGACAAGTGCAGCGTCCTGGGCAAGGGCCCAGGTCTCCTGCAGCTGTGTGTGCACATCCTTGCGGGCACCATCCTGCTCCAGGAGGCAGCTCTCCACCACGGCCCGCAGCTCCTGCTCCTGGGACACCAGGCCCCGCATGGCTTCCACCTCCTCACAGCGCTGCAGTGGGCAGGAGAGCGCCTCAGGCTGGGTCCCCCGCCCTGGCCTCCACGCCTGCTGCCTCCTTTCCAGGTCTGGGGGCTCATCGTCCTCAGCCCTGCCCCAGCCCTAAGGTGTGCCTCATGCGCCTGCCCTCCTGGGCGCCCCCTCCTGCCCGAAAGCTGTCACCGGTCCAGCTGATGCTCTCTGCTGCTCCCTGCCCCGTCACCTTGTGCAGCTGGATGGCAAGCTCCTGCATCTCAGCCTCGAGCCGGTCGGCGTAGGCCAGCTCCAGGGCGTCACTGGGGGGGCGGGCGCTGCTGTGCCAGCGGGCAATGGCGGAAGTCATCTTCCTCTTGGGCCCAAACAACCTGCATCAGGGAGGACACTGCTCAGCACCTGCCGTACACGGAGGCTCCGTGGGCCATCCTGCCAAGACTGTCCGCTACAGACACCCCAGCCTTGAAGGGGGCGGGGAGCCCCCAAGACCCTGGGGGAGAGGACTGAAGTGTCCCAGGGAGTCGTGACCCCTTGCCCTGCCCGGCTCTCACAGCACGGGGAGCCGGGCTGCTCAGATGCTCTCAGGGTGGAGGCTGGAAGCATCCGGTGCCCTGAGCACAGCGGTGTCCACTGGGCCAGCTTGGGCTTCAGGACCCAGGCTGCCAGCATCCGAGCCGGGAGCAGCTGCTGGAGTGGAGGGCAGCTGACAGCAGGGAGAAGCCAGCCTCTGGATAGGGTGACCCCCCTCCCCCCTGTCTGCGACCTCAGCTGGCCAGAGGCCCACACTCACGTGATGCCGATTTCCTTCAGGTCGCTCTCGGTGAGGGTCAGGAAGATGCGGAGGTCCACATCCTGCTCCTCAAACACCTGCAAGTACTTGAGACAGCCGATCTGCTCCAGCAGCGTGGCAAGGTCCTGGGGGCGAGCAGGCCGGGTCAGGATGGGCGGCCGCGGGCAGGACGAGGACCACCATGCACGCGGGGCCACCGTCCTCCCGCTCAGCACCTGGCCCGTCTTGAGCCTGCTGACCCCCAGGCGTGTCAGGGAGCCCAGGCTGTCCACTCCGTGTCCTCAGGGCGTCCAGGGACACGGTCAGCCTGTCGGTGCTCCCAGGCCAGCCTCGCCACTGCAGCAGGAAGCATGGCCCGGCAGGCTGCGGCAGTGGCCCTCAGTCTCCGCTGCCCAGGGCTGTCCCCGCATCCCCTTTGCTCTGGGGGAGAGGCTTCGCAGATGTCGCATCCCTGGTTAACATATCACCCCATGTTTTCTGGGCCCCGTGGACACATGAGAAACACAGACTATCTTGAGGTCCCCGTGTCTGTGCTGAGCCACTCGACTCTTGCTCCAGGACTGTTTCTGACACTGACGGTGATGTGTCCAGGTGTGGCTCTGAGTTTAACCAACTTAGAGCTGATTTGGTTTCTTGGACGTGCAGATGCATTTATTGATCAAACTGGGAAGATCTGGCTCTTCCGGGGAAGGATGGCCCCCGATGCTTCTGCTGGGACCAGCGCACAGCTTCTGCTGGCTGATTCTGTTTGGCCCCAGTGCCGCCTGTCCTGCTTCGCATCTGTGGTATCGAAACCTGGCCTCCCCAGCATCACTGAGGTCCGGGCCGCAAGTACCAATGCCTGCTGTTTGATGCACAAGTGCTTGGATCCCAAAACCAAAGCGTCCAGGGTCTCAGAGATTTTTTCTTCACTCGCACTGCTGCAGCTGTAGCCTTCCTGCAGGGTTTCTTCTGCGGCGGCCCCAGTGACCCTCAGTGGACAGTCCTGAGTGTCACCTCGTCTCTGCCTCTCGTGCAGCTTGTCCCTGTCACCTGACGTCAGTGCTGACACTGGTCCAGCGTTTCTCCTCCCCAGGCTCAGGGAGGCTGAGATAAGCATGGAAACCAGGGAACGAGACAGGAACCTCCATGGAGGGCCCCTCTGCCCAGCGAGAACCCTCTCGGCCTGAGTAGTCTTCCAGGTCGTGTGGAGAATCCCGCCCCACCCTTCTCAACAGTGCCGGCCCACAGAAAATGCCAATAAACGCCTCAGTAATCCAAGAGCGCCCGTGGCGTTACCTGGGGCCCTGAACACGGGGGCCTGTCAGTCTGGGGGCTCACTCCCGGGGCACAGGGCGCCACGGCGCTGGGAGCCCACTGGCTGTCACTGCTGCCGTAACGGTTCTTGGTCTTCACGTAACTTTTAGTTTGTTTGCGAACCGAGCTTCTCCGCACATGATCCGAATCCTGGGTGAGAAATGTGTGTTTACAGTGGCTCTGAGCTGGCCCCTCCAGGCCCCGCTCCCCGCCCCGCCGCTAGTGTCTGGCCTCATCCACACTCCCTCACCTCCTGGGGACACTGGGAGGTCTGAACCTTGGCCAAAGCCCTGCCTGCCACCGCGGCCCCACGGAGCTCCAGGTGCCTCTGAAACAGCCTGCCAGCCCCGCTCACCTGGCTGAGCCATCAGGCGCCCCACAACGCTGGGCAAGGAGGGGAGGGGAGGGCAGGGCAGGGTCACCTCGTTGCTCTCCAGGGAGGCCTCGCTGCTGAGTCCCGGGGCCCGGGCCAGGCCCTCGCTGCTGCTGCTCCGTGCAACCCCAGGGTTGGCAAAGAAGGCCTGCTCTTCTGCGGGAGGGGAAGACAAGAGTGCCTGACCACAGGCCTGGCCGTGGCAACACCCAGCCCAGCCCAGCCCCCGCCCTCCCTGCCTCCATGCTGACTGCTTGGGCTGCGCGCCCTCCACGCACAGCAGGGCTCGTCTGCCTGTTCTCGGGTAGACCCAGGCATCACGAAGAGCGGGCGGCGCAAGAACACTCAGATGCTCCTGAGGACTCGCCACTCCAGGGGTGAGACCTGTCTGCACCGAACCCCGGACCTGCTCAGTGACCCTGGCCCCAAGCCAGACTCCTCAGGAGCAGCCTCCCTCTCCCCTGCCCAGCTGGCTGGGGGAGCGCACCGCGGCTGCTGCTGCTGCTGCTCTCCACGTCCCGCTCGTTGATGGGCGAAGTGACGTCCCTGTAGCACAGGCCGCCCCCCTCCAGGGGGTGCTCATCGCTGCTGTTGAAGCTGACGTAGCCCCGCGGAGGCACCTGCTCTGTGGGCAGAACGGGGCACGTAAACCCCCCACACAGGAGAAGCAGGAGGCATTCTTCCTCCCACACTCAACCACCTCCTCCTCGGGGCCTCGGGGAGGGGAGCCCCAGGACGGCACTGTCCACTTGCTGCTACAACCTGGACAAGCCGCGCCATCAACAGGCTCGAAGGGGGTCCCCGGCAAGTGTGTGCCCAACAGCTGGTGCACGGCTACCTCTCCCTCCAGCCACACTGACGCCGAGAGGAGGAGCCCGTAAGCTGTGTTTACAGATTGCTGGGCCAAAGAACTGTGCCACAAAGCGTTCCTGTAGCTGGAAACACACACCCCTGGCTGAGCAGGAAGCTGAGGAGCTCTGGCTAAACGTTAACAGAGCCGGTGTAGTATAACCTGTGAGTATATCTGCCTGTGAGAAAACGAGGGGGAGAGGCGAGACACAAACTCAGCGTTTAACCCCTACTTTGCCCCTCCCCGCGCTTCCCTGGTGGCTCAGCTGGTAAAGAACCCGCCTGAAATGTGGGAGACCTGGGTTCGATCCCTGGGTTGGGGAGATCCCCTGGAGAAGGGAAAGGCTACCCACTTCAGGATTCTGGCCTGGAGAACTCCGTGGACTGTATAGGCCATAGGGGCGCAAAGAGTCGGACATGACTGAGCGACTCTCACCTCACTTGCCCCTCCCCACAGGAAGTGTGTGTGCACTAGAGCGCCTGGCTGGTGGGACCAGGGGTAACTTATTTCCTTCTTTACACCTTTATCGTTCAAAAATGTTTTTTAACTGCTGGGGAAGAGAATATACATGCTTACAAAAAGTTAAACCATCACACAATGTAAGACAAAAAGCAATCTCCTGGAAGGCCACAGCCATGAGATTGGGGGGGGGCGCTCCCTCCCACCGTCAACCCTACCCCACCCCCACCCCCCCGCCTCCCGCCACAGCGCAGGCGGGACAGGTGGCCTGGGTGCCCCCGAAGGAGCAGACCTCATCCCAGGGTCCTGCACTCCCAGCCACAAGACTACCACCCGCACCCTCGCCTGGGGCACCAGCTCTTGGTCAACCCCCGGCCCTGGGAGGAGGTGGGCCTGGAGCTTCCAGCCAGCGCCAGGACCCCTACCCAAGGGTCTGAAAAGGGAATCAAGTCCTCACGTGGTCTCCTGGCTGGGATGGTCTCCTGGCTGGGATGGTCTCCAGGCTGGGAGGGAGTTCCCAGGGTGGCCTGGTCACTGATGAGCAAGACACCACACCTGAATCTGGTCACACGGCCAGACTGGCACGAGAGCGTCAACCCCGACATGCTCCAAGAACTCAGCGTCTCAAGAGCACTAAAGAGCACTGCACTCAGCACTCAGGAGCAGACGGTCTGACAAAGCTCAGGGGATCTGGACACTTGGGGTCTGAGGTTCTGGCCCACCAGGTGCATTTACCTTCTGACAGTTCTCATCCCCGCGAGACCCACCCCCTTGAGGAATGGATCTGAGCTCAGTGACACTTCTCCAGGAGAGAAAGTTCTATTTGTAATTCTACCTGACAGAAAGGAAGTTTAAAGGATGGCCCAAAGAACCAGCTGGGGCCTGGTGTGCCTCCATCCCTGTGACCCATTCTGAGTCCTCAAGCAGCTGCCCGCACCCGGCTTCCTGGGGCCCCATGTCATAAGCCTGAGCGCTCATTCTCTGGGACAGGATCCCAGACTCCGGGGCCGTGGGGCGCTCACCGTAGCAAGGCTGCTGCGCCCGGCTCCCGAGTCCGATGGCCGTGATGCGGGCCAGGGCTCGCGGCCCCTCGTGGATGCTGAGCCCCTTTTTGCGGCAGGGCCTCTGTCGCTGAGGGACAGGGCCACACTCGTCTGAAGAGCTCAGATCTTCATATTTTTCTGTGGGTCAAACACCAAGATTCAGACAGCCTGATTAGTGATGGATGAAACTAATCTTCATAATGAGCTGGAAGAAAAATATCGTAACTGATTTTCCTAAATTAAGCAAAGTGTTCCTGGGCTGTCACCTGTAAGAAATGCCACAGTGGGTGGGTCCAGTGCTCGGGGGACCACAGGGATGTGGGGGTGAGGGGGGTCACAAGACCGCTGAGCATCACGGGGGTCCAGCCCATCCTCCTCTCCTCAATTGTGTATTCTCAACCTCAACAATATACTGGGATACAACGGCCACACGAAGGCTCATGTGCTGTTTTTCTGAATTTTTCAAATCACCACCCATCTGAGCCGAAGAGCTCAGTGTGCCCACAGTTGTCAGCACTTTATAGCTTTTCATCGTTTCCCAAACACTGTGATGCTTAGAGGGCACAATTCAGCCTCTTATTGGTAGAAGCTCCCATTGGGGAGGGTCTCACTCTGGAGCCGGAGGACTGGGGCAGAGACAGAAGCCCCTGATGACCCTGGGCCATGTGTGCTGCCTAGACAGGAGGGGAGCAGCTCACTAAGCCATGCACTGCAGGCTCAGCCGGCCACTGCCTGAGCGCCCCCAAGCCGGGGCAGTGCCCCTGAGTGGACCTCTCCCTTACACTCCAGGATCCACACCGCCAGGAGGACACTGGGGCCGTCCAAGCAGAGGGTAAAGGAGCCACAAAACGTGAACGTTCAGGGAGGGGAGCCAAGGCAAAGGTGGCTGCATGACGCTGAGCTGCCGCAGCCCCTGTCCTTCAGTGGAAGACAGAACCAGGCGAACCCATGCCCCAGCGCGGTCCAGAGGGCAGGGAGGAGCCGGCGGCCACAACCTGAGTGCAGGGGCTCAGCACACCCCATTCACCACACAGAGACTAGCGGGTCTTCAAGAAAACCACACAAGAGAAACGAGGGCAAAGGCCAGGCCCGGAGAGGGTCCCAGGAGAGTCCTTCAAGGACCATGTGGGACCAATGCTATGTACACCGTTCTAGGGCACAGAAAGGAAGGGGAGCTTCCAGTTCTGCTTATGAAGCAAGTTTAATACTGAGACCTAGAGCTGGTAAAGACAGAACAAAAGAGAATCACAGACCAGTATCAGTTATGAATATCCACACAACTCGCAAAACCACATTAAGAAAACAAGGGACTTCCCTGGTGGTCCAGTGGCTAAGACTCTGTGCCCCCAATGCAGGGAGCCCAGGTTTGATCCCTGGTCAGGGAACTAGATCCCACATGCCGCAAATAAGACTGGGTGCAACCAAATAAAAGTAATTTTTAAATATTATAATATGCCAAGTAGGATTTACACCAAAAATATAAAGTTGATTCACTTTTAGAAAATTCATTAATATATTGTGCTAACAGGTCTAAAGAGAAAATTCACAATCATTTCCATAGATGTTAAAAACACCTTTGAGAAAATTTGGCACGCATAAAGACATTCAAGAATATAGGAAATGATACTTTCCTAACATGACAACATACATGCAAACTTTACTCTGCAAGCCAGCGTATTACCATAACGTGGCATTTCTGCTAAGATTAGGGCCAAAGTGAAAGTCCACTACCTCCACCTCATTCAACAGGGAACTAGAGGGATGAGTGAGTGTGATGAAAGCCAAGAAATCAGAGGTATAAGAATCATGGAACAAAGTAGTAAATTTTTTCTCTATGTGCAGGTTTTAGGGTAGTGTACCTGGAAAAACACTAGAGAATCAATAAATAAAACTATTATAAACTCCCAACAGTGACAGAATCCAGTCAGGCAGAACTCAGCACGGTGGACAGACATCAGTCTCCTTCCCCTCTCTAAGCAGTTCTAGGCGACACGACACTGATGAACTTGACACGTAACTGAAACATCTGCGTGGCAACAAATGCCACAAGCAAAGTCAAGGAACAAAGCCAGAGCCACCCCGTCTGAGCTGCCCTCCTCCCACCTGCCCGCCCATCCTCAGCTGGGCGGTCCCTCCCACCTCAGCCCAAGGGGAGGAGGCAGCGCCAGCAGAGGCCAGGCTGCAGACACAGGTACCTGGGCTCCGGTAGAGGCTCTTGGGCAGAGAAGGTGAGTGGGCGTCGATCAGTCCCACGATCTTCATGTGTCCGTACTGCTTGGCCAGCATCCGGGCTGTGGCTCCACTGTGGTCTCTCGTGTCCACTTTGACTCCCTGGGACAGTTTACAGAAGAGTTAGGAGCCTCAGCCACAGAGCAGCCTCGCTCCCGGCTGCAGACCCTGGAGAAGAGGGCTGAGACGAGCGAGCCCCATCCACACACCCCACACTGCGCTGAGTGACAGTCATCGCAGAAATAAGCACATATTTATATATATAAATCTTTAAAATGCGTAAAACAAGTCTGCACACAGCACGTGAGGAGACTATAAAGTCAGGGCAGTGTGGTTGCCTCTGGACCCATGGGGGGTTATACTGGTGTTAACTCTGTACGTTCGAAGCACTTCATTGTTCGCAGTGGTTCTCACTGCTGTGAACAGGGCTCGGGTTGGTGCGACCTGCTCTCTGCCTAGCAGTCTTGCCGCCTCCAAGTGAAGGCTGTCCTCAGGCTACATCCAAAACTCCTGCTTTCCGTGCCCAGCTGTACAGACGTGGCCGCACATGTGTGATGTATGTGCACAGACCTCCTGCAGGGCGCTGCGTGACGGCAGAGACGACCTGATGCCATCTGCAGGCCACAGTTGGAGAACTTGATTCAACCCGACAAGGGAGCACTATGCTGCCACGCACGAGAGGAGACAGCTTTATGTCCACTGGTGAAGAACAAGCTAGGACAGACCAGTTTAAAAAAAACAAACAAGCTGGGGAGCAGCCATGGGGAGAGCATGGCGACGGAGACTGAGGTGGAGGGAGGAGGCAGGCTTGTGTGTGCCTTCTGTCTGGTCCAGATTCTTATGTGTGCAGGTACTGCCCCCAAATTCTTTTTTAGAAAGAGATAGCATGTTAACATTTTATGATACAAAACGTCCCAGGGATTTCCTTGGTGGTCCAGTGGCTAAGACCCCGTGCTCCCAATGCAGGGACCCCACCTGGGTTCTATCCCTAATCAGGGAACTAAGATCCCACATGGCCCAACTAAGACCCAGCACAGCTTAATAAATAAATAAAATCACACACACACACACATACATATATAAAAGAGCAACCCATTCCAGTATTCTTGCCTGGAGAATCCCATGAACAGAGGAGCCTAGTGGGCTACAATCCATGGGGTCACAAAGAGTTGGACATAACTGAGCATGACAATAGGCAGAAAACCAACACAACATTGTAAAGCAGTTATTCTCCAAGTAAAAATAAATTCTTTAAAAAACTTATAAAAACAGAAATACCGCATACAGAAGTAACTGCATGCATGCTGAAGCTGTGTGCCAAGGTATCCTCTGGAGCACTGCCTGTAACTGCATAACGGGGGAAACCTCAACTCTACTAATAAGGAACTGATCTAACTAAACATGGCATGGATGCTGTGTGGAATACCATGAAAGGGCACAATGTCTTGTCACATTAAGTTATTTTTCAGAAGTTGCAGAACAAACATGCAGTAGAATCCCGCTTCGTTCAATGTATAAACCCATGTGTCTGCAGGTGTCTATAGACGTGGTCTTTTATCAACCCAGTGGGCATCCTGAGGAGGAACAGAGGTGGCCTCCCAATTCTGTACAAATTTTCTAAGTGATGGGATGATGAGTGCTATTTACTGTTTTAAAATTTTTTCCACACTTTTCAAATAACAGTATTTTCGAAGTTATTTTAAGAGTACGTTTCTATACTCACTCACGACTGTACCCCTAATGCCTAAAGTGGCACTCAGCACTGGTTATCCACAGACACTCAGTGAAAAATGTGCTGAATAAACGGATGCAGAGCCGTTCTTTCTGTGTAGGAGAAAGTTTATGGTTCAGTGATAAGATGCCTCAGCTGCTGTGACGGGATTACAAGCTAATAAACAGGCTCACTCACATGAGTCAGAAAGTACTGCACGATGATCTCGTGGCCGGCGGCCGCAGCTTCCATCAGCGGAGTGAATCCACACACCGGCTCCCTGCATGGGGACCTCGGTCAGACAAAACCTTGGCGACAGCGACACCTCCACCCTCCCCCCGCCCCCGCCGCCGCCGAGCCCGGAGTCTTTTGTTCCAAAGACAATCCACCTCCCGTCTCTGCTCCTTCACAGCTGTTTCCACTTGCTGTGATCTGAGCCTCCACTTAACCACAGCAAAAAGCAGCTATCACCCCTCACTGCTCACAGATAGCAAGCACCTCCTCTCCACCTCTCCAGATACCCCACCTTGCAGATCAGGCCTGGAACCCTCTGGGGACTCCAGGACTAAGAACTGACGCTGCCCTTCCATATGTACCTGGTGCTTGCTTATGCTTAACTCAGAGCTGAACTGCACCAGGCGCACGCTCACCTCTTCAGAGCACCCCCTGGCTCTGACTAGTGCCACCCAGTCTAGGAGACAGGAAGCAAGCTAACCACTGGTTTTCATGTTTGAAGACACATAGTTTTCAGGTTTCAGCATCACTCAAGTCAGAATGTCAATAAATGAGCTGCAATTTAATGAGAAGCCCTTTTTTTCTTAATGGGCTGGACACCTACAGTGTGTGACCCCAGCGGACACCAGCCAGGGTGTGCAGAGTCAGGTGGATGCCGTGTTGAAAGAGGATTATCACGGTGACATACTTTAGACAGCACCACTACTTCCAGCTTAAAAAACTCAGGAGTGCATTCGAAGCATCACTTCACATGTGCATGTGGAATGATATATACATATACACACACAGAAGGCAGGGAAGAGAAAGGGACTGGCATTTAACACGTGTCAGTTAAGCGCCGCTCGCTATGTTAGGCCCTGGCATATGACAGGACATGTGATTCTAATAACGCCATGACATAAGCACCACCATCCTCTTTTCAGATAAAGAAAGCAAGGCCTACAGAGCTTAAGGTGCCGCACCGAGTGTCACCTGACAGGTGAGTGAGAAAGCCAGGACGCTCCCTGTGCCTCTGTGCTGGGCGGCACTGTCCCCTCCACCCCAGGTCTTGAGACTGCCACACCGAGGCAGGGGCTCCCACACTTTGGCCTCTAGCTGCCTCGACAGCTGCCCTCCTCCGAGTCAGACGTGACCAACCAACTCCCACGGCTGCGGACGACCTGGTAATGACCTCACGTTGGCGTTCGCTCCACTGTCCAAAAGGAACTTGACCATCTGCTGGTGCCCAGCACTGGTGCAGTGGAAAAGGGCAGTCCAGCCCTGAATGTCCTTCATTTCCAGCTCAGCACCTTGCTTCAAGAGAACAGAGAATGCCTGTTAAGGCCACGTCTCCTCTGCACAGGGCGGGCACCCTCCAGGCCATTACACTGAAAGAATCGAAGTGATTACCCAAGCATGCTGCAGTGCTTCCCTATCTGCCGAGTGGCCTGAGACCCTCGCAGCTCACCTGGAGAAGAAAATAGGCGATGCTCTCGTTGCCACAGCTGGAGGCCAGCATCAGTGGAGTCTGCCCTTCCGGGGTCGGCACATTCACACTGACCCCCGCCTCGAGCAGGAGGTGCACGATGGTATCATGTCCAATGTAGGAGGCATACATCAGCGGGGTCCAGCCACCACCATTCTTCTTATTCAAATCTAACTCTCTCCTAAACAAATGCAAGACATGCTAGACACGCCAGCCATCATACATGTGGGACTTACCAAACCCAGTGGCCAGGCCAAGAGAAAGAGTGGGGAGTGCTGACAGGAAGCAGAGTCAACCGCCACCCTGGACATCACAGGGTTCAGGGGTGACTCCACTTTCTGGACCACTGCCTCTGCAAACTACCTTGAGTTTGCCTCTGTGCTCCAATTTCTTGTTCTCATCTGTGCCCTCTTCCTACCCCAAAGTCAGCTCTTCCTTCCTCCCACCAGCCACAGAGACAGTTCTTGACCAGGGGAGGTTCTGCCCCCAAAGGATGGTTGGCAAAGCCTGAAGACATTTTTTGACTGTCATAACTGCGAAGGGAAAGGCTACATCCAGGGGGCGCAGGGAGGCCGGGCATGCTGCTCTGCATCTGCTGCTAAGGCGCTTCAGTCGTGTCCGACTCTGTGCGAGCCCATAGACAGCAGCCCACCAGGCTCCCCCGTCCCTGGGATTCTCCAGGCAAGAACACTGGAGTGGGTTGCCATTTCCTTCTCCAATGCATGAAAGTGAAAAGTGAAAGTGAAGTCACTCAGTCGTGCCCTACTCTTAGCAATCCCATGGACTGCAGCCTACCAGCCTCCTCCGTTAATGGGATTTTCCAGTCAAGAGTACTGGAGCGGGGTGCCATTGCCTTCTCTGAGAGATCTTCCCCGACCCAGGGAGTGAACCTGGGTCTCCTGCATTGTAGGCAGACGCTTTACCGTCTGAGCCACCAGGGAAGTCCACAATCTACCCATGGGTTAAAGGTCTACAGCTGTGGGCCAGGCCTCGCTAGCCTCCTGATGGCTCCACCTGGGCGGTGGCGCTCAACCATCCGAGAGGAAGGAACGCCTCCCAGGACCTCTTACCGCTGCACACACTCCTTCACCACCTCGTACTGGCCAATGGAAGCGGCTGTGTGCAGATCCAGGGGGACAGCCAGCTCCTCCCGGTCGACCTGCGTGCCCAGCCCGTGCCACATGGACAAGCTGCGGTTCAGCAGCTCTGGCTCGCTGGCTTCATCGCTGAGCTCCGACATCGCGGTGGAGGGGGATGCTGGGGTCACTTGGGTCTTTCCTTCCTGGTAGTTCCAGGGGATGAAATGCGATGGTCACGCTCCTGCCGCAGCAGACTGCTGCCCACAGCAGCTGAACGATCCTGGCTGCCGAACCTGAACAAGAATCCAAATCAGCTGCAGTCAGTTCTGCACTCCTTTCAGAACACCCCTTCAGCCTTCTTTGGGGGTGTCTCTTCTACTCCAGATGCCTCCTCCAGGGTAGGACCCATATTCTCTTTTATTGGAGGCTCGCTCAGTTGGTAAAGAATCCACCTGCCATGTAGGAGACCCCGGTTTGATTCCTGGGTTAGGAAGATGCGCTGGAGACCCGACAGGCTACCCACTCCAGTATTCTTAGGCCTCCCTTGTGGGTCAGCTGGTAAAGAATCCGCCCGCAGTGCAGGAGACCTGCGTTCAGAAAATCCCCTGGAGAAGGAAAAGGCTACTTACTCCAGTATTCTGGCCTAGAGAATTCCATGGACAGTCCATGAGGTCTGTCAGACCCCATGAGTCAGACACGATTGAGCGACTTTCAACTGTATGAAACCAGGTACAACGCTGAGAGCCTATCAGAATCATGGAAGGAGAACGTGGATACCCAGGGACCAAGCTGCTTTATCACCCTGCTCCATGCCAGACGCTCTAAAACCACGGGCTATTCCTTAGGAACAGAGTCATCTACAGGTATATATCACGTATACTTGTCGAAAATCTTTTGCTTATCGCTTCTAGAATTTATCTCCAGGAAGCAGCACTGAGAATGAGATCTTTTAATTTTCCTTCCACCTTCGCGTTCTGTCCATTCGGTAAAATGCTAAGTATCTGTTACTTTTAAAGCACACCAAAGTAAATAACAACAACAAATGACGTTGGTGGTGACCGTCACGCCCACAGGGAGGAGGTCTGTAAAAGCCCGAGGGCACCGCGTCCTGCCCCGGGGCGTGGGCCTTCCGCTGCCTCCAGGCATCCCCACCTCGTTCTCGGGCCCCGGGGAGGGTAACCTAGGGAACTACCCAAGCGCCGACGCCTCCTCCCAGTAACCTTACCCCGCACGTGGCTTTCCGTCCCGGCTCCTCAGCTGCGAAGAAGATCCTCGGAGCTGTAAACTCCCGCGGCGAACCAGCTGCAGGGCTGGGACGCCCCGCGAACGGGCAGCAGGTGCGAGCACCAGGCAGGGGCCGGGCCGCCGCGGAGCCTCCCCGCGCTGGGCCTCGGCCCCGGGCAGCCCTGGGGCCGCCGCTGGCCGCCGCGCTCCCTCGGCCGCGCCCACTCGGGCTCCCTCCGCGCCGGTCACCGCCACAGCGCGCGGACCCAGCGGCCCGCTCCCGCCCCGGAAGTGGTTGCGGGCGGCGCGGAGCACGACGGGACGCTCGCGGGTCCCCCTCGGCCTCTCCCGGCGCTGTAGATTTTTCGTCCGTCCCGCACCCGGACCTTCCGGTCAGCTCGCCCGGCTCTCTGTGTGACGCCCACAGCAGCCAATGAGCAGGGGGAGTCCTCCTTGCCCCGCCCCTCCGCTGGCCAGGGGAACCAATCGTGTTTCAGGAGCTGCAGGACGCGCCAAGTCCCGAAAGACGAGCGGGGGGGATGGGTGGGAAGGATGTGGCTGTTCAGTGATGTAAGACTGATGAACCGGGATTCCGAAGGCGGCGACGGCCTTAGTAATCGCGCCGCTGCCCAAGCGGGAGAACACGACCGAAGAGGCGCGGCGGGCCCTTTTCGTCCCTGTCGAGGCCGGGAAGAGAGGCGGAGGCCGAGGCCGCAGCTGCGAGATAATTGTTGGGAGGTGGACAGGGTGGGGGCTGGGAAAGCAAGCTGGGGAATAGGTGGGAGGACGCGCGATGGTTTCCGGTTTCCGAACTTTGGAATTTAAAAGCCCCACCCGAGTGGCCGGTGGCGTCCAGTTGTCATAACAACCCGCGGTGGGCGGTGCCGGAGACGGGGCGGTAGGCGGTGCCGGAGACTGGGCGGTGCGCGGGGGCGTGGGGGAGTGGGCTGGGCGGGGGCGGGGCTAACGGGCCGCAGCCAAGAAACGGACGTGGAGGCACGGTCGGGATTATGCCAGACTGGGGCTGCTGCTTTGTGTGGCTTTCGGCAGCCCGTTCGGTGAGCGACGCTCCTCAACCTGGCGTTCAGGACCCTTCACGGTCTGGTCCGTTTGCACCGCAAACTCCAGCAAGTGAAAATTTCTTCCCCCAACACGTTAGGTACTTTTCACTCCTCTGAGCTCTTAGGTGCTCTTGCCGCAACCTGTAATGCCTTTTCTTTCTCTGTTACTTTGTCCTCCTGGAGAACTTAAGAGTCTCCGGTTGTCCCCTTCAACCAGGTGATTCTGTTGCCCTCTGATCTGCCCTGCAGCCGGAGAACATCCTGTGATGTATATACCAGACCTGCCCTGCTGTTCCCAGATCAGGGTACACCAAGTTCCTGTCCCACTCCTGTGAGCACAGAAAAAGCAAAAAGTCCCCATTCACCTCGCCTGCTGCTTCCCTTGTTGGGGGCCAGGGCTGGGGCAGGAGTGTTCTCTTCCCATTTTATAGTGACAGAGGCCTCTCAGGCTGCAAGTACTCTCAAGACGCCGGCTCTGAAGTGCCATCACCCCACAATTCTAAGCCTCCTTGACCCCTGAAGGGGGTCTGTTAAGACTCTGGGATACAAAAGGGGTGTGTTGGCCTGACAATTTGAGTGTCAACTCCAAAAAAAGTGTTCTGGGGACTCCAAAATGTCTATTCTGTTCCTTTGTAAGGGGGCAGTAAAAAGTAGTAGCTTGAAATCCCCTCTGACTTTGATACAAATTCTGTCTGTAGATAATAATAGTATCTATGTTATATTGGACATATATAGTTTACATATATCTATATGTATATCTATCGTATATCTATACATATATCTATGTATCATTCTGTACATCATATCCATATATCCACATATCAAATACATATATATCAATACATATATCTATATATTGTAAAATATCACCATATCCATTTATCTGTGGCTCCATCCTGCATTGTGCAGACACACATACAGTACGTGATGGCACAGTGGCTGACACTCAGTAACAGGAACCTGCCAACTAGAAGGGAGATCGGGTGTGTGGTCCCCCAATCTGTCTTCACTCCCCCAAGGCAAGGGATGGTATGTATATGCTTTGGAAAATCAGCACCCTGAGCTCTGGACCCTCGCCGCTGGGACCCTCTCACCTCACTCCATGTGCTCTGCAAGGCTCCTTGGATGATGGTACGCTGAGAGGCACCCCATGGCATCTCCTGATGAAGATGGGCGGCCCTTGCTGCCCAACCCCTGGGACGCCATCCTTGAGGCCGCCAAGCATCAGCTCCCATCTCTGGACTCGGATTCCTCCTCGGTAAGCAAGCACCTTCTTCCGACATCTTCCTAGGCCCCCACTGTCCTTTCCTCCCATGACAGACACGATGCTGACCGGAGAGCTCTGTGTCATGTAAGTGAAGTACCAAGCTGTCACCTCACTGCCCTGCCAGGCATTCTGTGCCAGGCATTAACTGGGCTTAGCAGGTGGCAGGTAACCCAGAACTGGGTGCCCTGGATCTCACCTCCACCAGGTGGTGCTGCTGAGCCCATTTCTATATCAGCCTCTGAAATGGGTGTCAGTGAGGCCCTTTGGGAGAGAACTGGTCCCCCCAGACAGTCGGAGAGCCTGGGGCAGGGCAGGTGGGTGGAAGCTGAGGCCCTCCTGGCTCTGCCTCTGGCTGTTTAACCCAAACCTTTCTCATCTGTCCACAGTCAGACCGCGAGGACGAGGAGCTGTTCATCTTCCAGCGAAATGAAACCACCCTGATTCCAGACTTGTCAGAGGAACTGGCCGACGACCCTGCTGAGGCCTGGGTGACTTCCTCTGAGTCTCCTCCTGAGGTTTGTTAAAGGCAGGCTCCAGGGGACCACGAACCTGGGTGTGGGTGCTCCTGGCCCTCACTGGGCTTTAAAGCAGTGTGGTTCTAAAGAGGTTAACGCCCCCGGTCTAGTATCACCCGGGCCTTTCTCCAGGTACGGCCCAAGGAGTTCAGACACCAGACGTCTACTGGCCTTGTGCACGTCATGCTCCCAGGAGCACAGAATACTTAGAGCTGGGGCCAGGGACCTGATTTCCTATCTGATTGTACCCCTTGCTCTTCCCTTTGACCCCTTACCACACACAGTCCTGAGTGCAAGCACTGACCCAGGGTCATCATATGGAGCCAGAGCATGTCCACACCAGAAGTCACCCCCCCACCCCCCCCCCACCGCCGAGCCAGGCCTAGAAATACATCTGAAATAACTTTAAACAGGAAAACTGCCAAGGCTGCCAAGCGCCCTGGTTAGTTCAGTTGGAACCATGTCCACTTCACTTCATTTTGTGTTTTTTCCATTTCTACAATTACCTCAGCAGTTACTCTTCCATACAATTATGGTTTAACCTGGGATGGAAGACCCTGTACCAGCTCACAGGGGTTGAGGCCTGGGTGTTGTCTTTTCCACCTCTAACCACTTGCACCTGTGCACACTGGCCAAAAGGGTGGAACAACCCAAGTGTCCATCAACAGACAAAATGGATGAACAATTGGATAAACAACAGACAATATGGATACAATGAAGTGTCTCCATACACCAGAATAGAATTCACCCATGAAAAGGAATGCAGCCCTGACACACAGCACAACACGGGAAGCTTGGAAACACAAAGCCAAGCGGAAAGACACAGAAGACAAGCACTGTGTGACTCCACGCCTGGGAGGTCTCTGGGCCAGGCAAACCTGCAGAGACAGGAAGTAGATGAGAGCTCAGCAGGGGCTGGGGAGGGGAGGCACAGGGTTTCTTGTCCAGGTGATGAAAACCTTTTGGAAATAGACTGTGGGGATGGTTTGTACAGCATTAGGATACAGTCAATGCCACTGAACTGTACATTTAAAAATGGTTGACATGGCAGATTTTATGTTCCTTGCACATCTTACCACACAACACCCGCCCCCCTCCGCCCCCGCCCAGGGATGTTTGGAGGCTGCTAACCAGGGACACCTGTTTCCTGCATAGCTAGCTGCGGTGCCAGTAGAATCCGCCGTGGAGCCCTGGGGCGAGTGGAATGCGAGGCCCCAGCCCCAGGAGTCGGCCCCTCTGGAAGGAAGGGCCCTCGGCAAGAGCAGCTCTCTTCTCAGGATGTCTGCAAAGAGCCCCCCACGGCAGGATGATGATGCGAGTGGGACCCTCAACACCAGTGTGTCCCAGAGTCCTCGCCAGGGGCCTCAGGGAGAGGCCATCCGCTCTGCTCAGGAAGCAGGCCTGCAGATAGAGCCCCCGGGCGCAGCCTCAGAGGCCCAGGAAGGCTCGGACGCAGCCAGCCACAGAGGCCTGCGGAGGGAGAGGAGGAAGATGATTGAGAAAGACATCCTCCACAAAGTCACCTGGGACAGCCAGGACGCAGCCTGCCCTGACGCGAGCCGAGGGAAGGAGAAGGCCTGCGATGCTGTGGAGGTGCCTTCAGAGGACCCCCCGGGGTGTCTGCCCGTGCTTTCCCTCCAGGTAGGCATGCCCCCAGCCCAGGCTTCCTCGAGGTGTTGGTCCTCCCCACTACATCTGTCTTAGGCTCTTTGGGCTGTGGTAACAAAAGTCCCATAGACTTGGGCAGGGGGCTTAAACAACAGAAACTAATTTTTCACAGTCTGAAATCTGGAAGTCCAAGGTCAAGGCTCCATCACATTTGGTGTCTAGTTGAGAGCATGCTTCCTGGTTCATTTGGAACAAGGAGGAGCTCTCTGGAGTCTCCTTTTAAGGGCACCAATCCCATTCATGAGGGCTCCACCTCCGTGACCTCATCACCTTCAAACACCATCACACTGGGGATTAGGAGTTCAACACATGAATTTTGGAGGGACACAGATATTCAGTCTGTAGCAATGACCTCAGGCCCACGGCACCAGGCCTACCATCAGGCAGGCAAGTCCTACCTGCCAGACAGACAATCCTCAGAGTTACAGTGAACAGGGAGGAGCAGGTAGTCCCCAGCTTTCTTAAAATAGAAAGAAAGAAAAAACTAATCCCAGGCATCATCATGAAGACACAGAAGATAGAGCAGACCGTGACAAAGCAGCATCTGAAAACGTTCAAGCCCTTGTTCTCATACAAACAGTGAGCCCCCATTAATGCTGTTATTCAGATCATCCACGAGAACCAGCAAGATGACAAAGGCCGTTCAAAGGGATCATGAGAAACTGGGATTTTGTTCTACAGGGGAGTGGGGAATGTGGAGATTAAATTGCTACCCTAAGTACAGTAGGCTCAATGGGGCAACAGAACCGGTACCTTTGGGCTTAGCTGCTCCAATGGAGGGAAAAGAAAACCCTTGCATTTCTCAGCTTTACAAAGTTATCAAACAGGTGAGCCCTGGTCAGTCACGCAAACCAGCCCGCCCCGAGAAAGATGGGCTCATTAGAAGATGCCCCCATATGACATAGAAACATCACAAAATTATCTTTGTTGCCTTATTTGACAGGTTTTCGTAACAACCTAGAGAACACTGGCATCGAGTGTACCTGGAGGTCACTTTCACCAATTCTATCCTGTCAGTTCCATTCTTTCCTCAACCCCTGTGGGAGGTGCTCAAAGCCTTAACGGGACACTCTAATTCCTGATTAACATCTCTATGCCCACTGCATCACCATCCCCACAGCCCTCTTCCAAGCCCTCCAATCCCAACAGCTGCTGTGTTTCTTAAAGGAGCAAAACGTTCTAACCTCCCAACATTCTAAACCTGTCTGAACCTAAATAATTTTAAAATGACACTGAGCTTCCTCCAAGCCAGACAATGTCTTTGTGCCAGAAATAGAAGTATTACCCCAAAAAGGGCATAGGAAAGGGGGTGGCAAGAAAGGCAGGACCCACCCACCTTCACGGGGGTAGTTCATTCTGCAAAGCCTATGTGTGGGGTAGGTGTGCCGGGGTAGGTGAGTGAGCCGCCTCATCTCAACCCTGGTTTCTGCCCCAGCCATCCCGGGACAGCCTCCGTGGATCCAAAATTCCTGTCCCTGGGACCCCGAGGCAGCCTGCTTTAATTATTTCAGGAACTTGAAGAGTGGGATTTGGATCAAGTCCTTCTGAGTCTGACTGGGCGAGAAGAGGACCGGGGAGATGGTGCTCCTGGAGCTGCGTGGTGGGCGGCTGACCACCTCCAGGGCCAAGGTTTGACCTTGAGCACCCGGGGTGGGGTGGGGGGGCAAGTGCATCTCCACAAGCGGCTCCTCCCAGGGCTTCCCAGTAAAATGGGGGGTGGGCTGGGCAGGGTCACTTCAGCAGCTTGCTGTGCCCTCTGTGCTGCTCAGCCCTCACCTTCTCACACACGCAGGACGCAAGACTTCATCCACCCACCCATCCATCCTTTCATTCACCCACCAACTCACGCATTCATCCACCCACTATATATGTGACTGCCTTTTCCTTCCTCCCCACCTCCTCAGGCCTTCCTCTTTCCCTCTGGAAGCCACGTAATCCTGCATTTTGTGCCCCCTTCAGCCAGCTCCTAAACAGAATCCTGCTTCCACTGCCTCTCTGTTTACAAACAAAGCCAGGGGTAGCTCCTTCACTGGGCTTGTGGCCTGGCTCTGGGTGGTTTCCTAACAGTTTCCCAAGAGTTTCTCATCCCTCTTGGCCCCTCTGGCCCATAAAAGCGAGTGCAGGCAGGCCTGAGGTAAAGAAGGTGCAATTTCCAGCCCCTGGTTCCAGAGCAAAGGCTCCTTTTAAAAAGGGTTTTATCTGTAATTTAACCCCTTAGAGCACGATATGCAGAAACTCACCCTTCTACAAGTGGGGCAGGGTTGAGGGCCTTGGTGGTTGCCCCCTGGGGCAGTGTAGCAGAATCTGTCATCCATTTGTTTGCGTGCTATCTGCTCAGTCTCTCGCTCCTGTTCCACTCTCTGCAGTCCCATGGACTGTAGCCCCCCAGGCCCTTCTGTCCATGGAATTTTCCAGGCAAGAATATCGGAGTCGGTTTCCACTATGCTCCAGGGGATCTTCTTGACCCAGGAATCTGCATTGGCAGGTGGATTCTTTACCACTCCCCTGTTCTTCATTTAAAGGCACACAAGCCTTTAATTAAGCTATTCCACTTCTACAGTCTATCATCACGCATCTGTTTCAACACAGAAGGATATAAAGTATATTCAGTGAAAAAAAGTCTATACAGGGGGACTTTCCTAGTGGTTCAGAGGTTAAGAATCCATTCTTGCACTGCATGGGGGCATGGGTTCCATCCTTGGTCAGGGAACTAAGATCCCACATCCTGCCTGCTGCTGCTGCGTCACTTCAGTTGTGTCTGACTCTGTGCGACCCCACCAGGCTCCCCTGTCCCTGGGATTCTCCAGGCAAGAACACTGGAGCGGGTTGCCATTTCCTTCTCCAAAGCATGAAAGTCAAAAGTGAAAGTGAAGTTGCTAAGTCTTGTCACTTGCTTAGTGAGGCAAAAATAACAACAACCAAAAAATGTATAGAGGGTGATCGTGTTGCCGTTTTTAAATGTTTTTAAAGATTTTTCTTGGATGTGGGCTGGTTTTATAGAATTTGTTACACTTTTGTTTCTGTTTTGGGTTTGTTTGCATTTTGTATTTCTTATATTTTTGGTTTATGGCCAGGAGGCATGTGGATCTTAGCTTCCTGACCAGGGATTGAACCTGCACCCCTGCATTGAAAGGCTAACTACTGTACCACCAGGGAAGCTCCCCCTGTTGCTATTTAAAAAAGGAAAAAACACACAGAACTATTAACCATGGTTCCCTCTGACAAGTGAGACAGGAGCCAGGAAGTGGACTACCTTGTGAACAGGTGGTCACCCTCCCGGGGTGCACACAGCTCCCTGCTTGTGAAAGAAAAGGCCCCTCACCCTGCTGAGCTGGAGGGGGCCGCACTAAAGTTGTGAGCCACAGAGGGTGGGCTGGGCCCCTGGCACTTCTCTGTGCATAAGCCTAGCATGTCCACGCGAGGAGTCCTGAGGCTCAGGCTGCAGTGGGTCAAAGTGGGGGCCGTGTCCCCACCAAGCTGCCTTTGCCCTCTCCGCAGACCACACCGAGCCCAGCACCCAGGACCGGCTCATGGAACGTCTGAGCCTCCTGTGTGCCAGACAGTCCACAGCCGCCGCCTCTGCTTGGAGAGTGCCTGCTGATATGCCCCGGGGAGCCCGGCCACGGCAAGCCGGAAGCAGGTGGGCTTTGTTGACCCCTGACCCCATCCTCTCTAGTAGTAGCTTCTCTTAGTATTCACGGTGACTTGATTTAAGGGCAGGGCACCTGATGTGTATTTCTCTTCATCTCAAGAATATGATCAGGTCAGTATTACTATTACCCCCATTTTACAGATGGGGAAACAGGCTGAAAGGTTGATTTGCCCAGGACATAAGTGGCAGAGCTGGGACTCAGGCCCCAAAGCACCTGCTCTTTCCCACCCCATGGGAATCCTCCCTAGGAGAGCACCCTCTCCCTCTGGCCACGTTGATTGGGCTAGCCCCAAGCACCTGTCCCCAGCCAGGTCAGCTGGGGGGTGGGGTGGGCAGGGGTGGGGACAGGGCCCTGGGGTCCCTTAAGGCCCAGCTGCGTCCCAACTTCCAACACTCTGGTGGTCCCACCCTTTTTAGAAGTCTGAGAGCCAGGAATTCCCTTTCTTGCCTGAGCTCGCTGAAGTAGGCTTCTGTCCCTGACAACCCATGTGTCTGGTAGAAAGGATTTTGCACTGTCCAGTCAGTGCCACTGGCTACACATGGCTAGTGCAGCTGAGGAACGGGATTTCTAACTTATATTAGCTTAAATGCAAGTTTAAATAGCTTTTGGTGAGCGTCTACCATACTGGAAAGTAGACACAGAACCGCCACGCAGAGTTCCACTGGACAGCGCTGGCCTGAATCTTGAGGGCTGTTCTCAGGACCTGCCTCAGGGTCCTGCACTGGGGCACCCAGCCCAGCATGGGCAGGTCACGGTGACCACCGGGAAGTAACTCAGCCACCCCCACCTCCCAGATGTGCTTCCAGGGAGCTGGGCTTCCAGGCGCTGGCCCAGGACATGCGGGTGAGGAACCCGGCGGAGCCTCCCACCATATTTATTGACCTGCGGCCGACAAAGACATTGGACCAGGGGCCCTTGGAGAGGTACAGAAAGTGCGGACAGCCCTGCAGCAGACCTGCTGCTTTGGGAGGAAGGGGACTTGGACAGCAGGTCCTGGGAGCTCTGCTCACTAAAGAAGGGCTTTCAGCCAGGAACTGAGCCTGGCCCACAGTCCCACAGGGCCCCAGCCACAGGCCCTCCCTGCAGGCAGCGGGGAAGCTGGGGCACAGGGTCGGGGTGCCTCGCTGAGCCGAGGCTGGGGTACCCGGCCCTGGCCGCACCCCTCCAGCACCTGCAGGAAGCTCACTGGCCCTGCGGCTTTGGCTGGCTGCCCATCCTCCTGCCCTGGGTCACATGGGAGCCCTGGGCGCTCCAAGTCCCTGGCGAGAGCCACGCCTGGCCAGAGTAGACTGGGCGTGTCCAGAGGAACCCACCTCTCGTCTGCCCGCAGCTCCAGCTCCTACTCCAGCTCCTCTGACAGCGAGGAGGCGGAAGAGGCAGCAGCTCGGAGAGACCCGCAGGGCCCAGCCAGGCTACGGTAACCACACGGGGCACCCCTCACTGTCACAGGCGGGGATGCTCACCTGGTCCCAGCTCGCATTTCTGACATTGTTGCTCTCAGCATCTTGCACGCACAGAGCTGGCACAGGAGGGTGTGGGTTGCTCTGGGAGGCTGGCAGGGTAGCCCAGGCTGACCTGCTCCCCTCCAGACAACCCCCAGGATGCCTTAGCTTGGTCTCAAGAAGGGATTACATTTTCTTTCTGAAAAATAGCTCTGCAAATTGACTTGCTCCCTGCTCCCTGCCAGTGATGGCAACAGAGGTGAAGAGATATTGTAGGGATGGGACTACGTGATTGGTTAACGGCCAGAGAGGAAAGGCTCAGGTCAACTAAGTGAAACGTCCGATTCAGGGAAGGCGTGGGTCTCTGAGGAGCGGAGGCTACCCCAGGGCCGTGGGGTGAATGTGCACTGCACACTCTGGCAGTCTCTGTCGCTTTTGGACTTCAGACCTCGCAGATTCTGCCCCTGGGAATGTCAGGGTCTACTGCAGCTTTCTTCCCACGTGGTGTGTGGCTGGACATCCCAGGAACAGAAAGGGGAGACAAACTGGGGTTGAGAAGTGCCACACAGGTGTCCTCCCGAGGCCTTTAACATGCTGACGTGCTGTGTGACGGCACGGGCTGGGAGGCTGCAGTCGTGAATTCTTTAGTGTCTTGAGAACTAGGCATGCGCTCCAGAAGCACCCTGGCTTCCCTCTGCTGGTGTCCTGTTTTGGGCACAGTACCCCAGTATTGTGGCACAGCATTGGGAGGTTGGCTTCACTTAGCGCTGACGGCGGTCACGTCTCCTGTGTCACAGAGACTGCACGGGGAAGAGTCGGCTCCTCCAGCAGCTCAGGGCATCTCGGGAGGCCTCGGCTCGGCCTCAGCTGCCTGCTGGCGAGAGTCCTGTCAGTCAGAAGGCTCAGGCTTCGGGAGACCCAGCCGGGTCCAGCCCTGGGGTGAAGCAACACGTAACGCTCTGGGCCGAGAGGGGCACAAAGGCCAGACCTGCAGGGGGATGTCCCAGCGACAGCCCGGGAGGCCCGGTGCCTCCTCAGGGTCAACTGCAGACGCCTCAGGTCTGAGGAGGTGAGCAGGTGATCTGACTTGCCTTCGACACCAACACCGAGGCACTGGTGGTCCCCTCACTCTCCCGTTTCCATCTGCATCACAGGGACCCCCTCAGCTGGGGCTCTGCTGCCAGCCCTCTGCTGGAAATCAGTCAGAACGTCTTCCCACACTCGCAGCAAGGACACCAGGGCGGACCTGTACATAAAGCAGACGCGCCACACGGCCCCACAACCTCCAAAAGCGGCCAGAGGAAACCACAGAGACAATGGATTTGTTCTGACGGTGGGACTAGGGCTCTTTTCCAGCTTTTTCCATTTCTGCATTTTTTTTCCTCTTTAACGTGCATCTATTGATTTCCATCATACAAGGTTTTTTTTTGTTTGTTTTTTTTATAACTACAAAGCTTAAGTAAAACTTCTTTAGAGAATTTCAGGGCTGAAAAGATCTTGAAAAACTTAGCTTGATTTTCTGGGTCCTTGATATTTGCTGTTTTGAACAAACCACAACACACATACAGACAACACACATCACATACAACGCACACCACACACACACACACACACAGATGTCTGGATGGAAGGGTGGACTGAAATTTGCCTTTTTTTCTTTAACCAAGACACAAAGGCAGCACATACATAATCATGTTCTAGAGTCCTTCCAGAGTAAATGTGGGTTGACTTTTAAATACAGAACATGAATGTTCTAACACTGGAAACTGTCCTGTGGACAGTGGAACCATGCCTACCCTCGTGGACGACCAGCAAGAGCTGAAGAGGCTCTGCCGTCTCCCTCACCAACCCTTTCCTAGCATTACTCCCGACCTCCACCGATTTTCAGTCCTTTCGTCAGTTCTTGGCCCAGCTGCTCCCAACAGGCTGAAGCCCTACTCTGCGACAACTCTGTTCTGACTCCAACTTGTTTCAAGGTCTCAGCGCCCCTCCGCCCTGTCTGCCCCATGGGAAGGGCAGAGCAGTCGGCTTGGACCCCCTGTGCCAAGGGTTCAGGCACAGCCCTTGGCCCCTGGGGATGTGTTCCAGTGTTCAGCTGGGGTCACCACTGGCTGCCAGGCCATGAGGGTGGGCAAGGGCCCCCTTCCCATCCAGCCCCACACAAGATAGAGCAGGCCCTGCCCAGCCACAGGCAGCCAAGATCAGGGCCACAGACTCCACTTGATTTTGCCACGGGGGCCTCACCGGCAGCCCCCATTCTTGACAACAAGGAGCATTTTCATTACAAGCCAGATGTGAGCTGGCTTCCAAGGCCACACGAGGCCTTGGGGAGCCTGTCCTGCAGGGACTGGAGCCAGACTACCATCACTGGGAGCCCCCAGGCCCTCTCCTCACTGTGGAGGCCCCCGCCCTCCACTCCAAGGCACACACAGCATGGTCAGAGCTCAGGCACTGGGCACACAGCCTCCACTAGTCACTAGCTCTCAAGAGCAAAAACTGTTGGGGCGGGAGTGGGGGTGGTGGTGGAGGCAGAAGGCCAGACTGTGCAGCAAGCAGAATCTTGGTTCCCCAACCAGGGATCAAACCTGCGCCCCCTGCAGTGAAAGCGTGCAGTCTTAACCACTAGACTCCCAGGGAAGTCCTGCAACGGCTGTTTTTAAGATTCCATTTCCCCTACTCTCGCTACCCTTTTCAGTGGCAGTAAGTTCACTCAAGATGTTTCCCTAACGGTGACAGAAAACAAAATCTTTGTCCCAAGTTCAACTCTGCTGACTGTTGAAGCAGCAGGCCAGGAGGCCGAGGGTTGAGAGTGGGTCCTGCCCCTTGGACAAGGTGCTTCAAGCTCTCAGGTCTCAGTTTCCATCTAGAATGAGAGAATGGGAAGTCCTGTTACAGGACAGAGAATGTCAGGGAACAGGCACTGGATTGGCCCAGCTCTCAGGCCTAGCAGAGGGCAGCCACCTCCAGCAGCAGACGCGATATGAGAAGCGAGTCTGTGAGGGGCAGGTGGGTGGGCTGTTGGTGACACTATGTGCCCCACAAGCTGGCCCAGAATGGAGAACCCATCCCTCAACTGGGTGGCCTGTCTCCAGAGAATACGCAGGACAGAGCACAGGTGCCAGGACGACTGACAGACGCTGTTTATTAAGGGAGCAGAGCAGAGCAGCTCACACCCCCGGGTGTGTGGGGGGTGTGGAGAAATTACAGTATGTCTAGTGACCGGTTGGAACATCCTGAAACCCAGTGATTTCAGAGCTGCCCCACCACTTCACTCGTGACGACAGCAAACAAGGCCTCTTACTGCGCCACTCAGCCATGCGTGAGGCCACATATTGGAACCGATCAGAGGCATGACCACATCAGAAAGACAAAGCGGGGCAACCAAGGCCAGCCTGTATCCTGGGACATGGCCACCTGGGCTGGAACAATGGCAGCCCTGGCACCTCCTGGGGAAGCCCCCAGACTTCCCAGCAGGCGGGGGAGGTTAGAAGGAAGGGTCTCAGGGAAGCATCCCCACAGCAGCCGTCCATCCAACAGAGCAGCCTGGATCTGCGAGGGGAACCCCCAACCACTGTGATGCTGGAGAACCCCCACGGGCTACACCTGGCAAGCGCAGTGAGGTTGCAGGAAGAAAAGAGCAACCCTGGGAGGATGGCGACACGTAAAGCTGCAAGCGGCCGCAGCCACCAAGGCTTCCCCCAAAGTGGGCTGAAGGGTGTCCCCCAAGTCAACAGTCAGAGCCTCAGCCAGGACTCCACTTGGAAACAGGTCCTTGCAGATGTAACGAGCTAAGATGAGGTCGTTCTGGACTAAGTGTGCCCTAAATCCAATGATGGCGTCCTTACAAGACAGGAGAACACGCGGAGACACGCAGAAGGGGCTGGGGAGGCGGTGGCAGAGCCCTGTGGCCACAAGCCTGGAGGAGAGCGTGGAGCAGACCCCACCCGAGCCTCCTGGAGGAGCAGCCCACAGGCACCTTGACTTCAGGCTCTGGCCCAACCTGAGAATTCCCACTGCCGTTATGTGCTCCCCCGTGTGCGTTCTTCGTGGTAGCCCCGGACCCTGATCCACCTGTAGGGCCCGGCTTCCTGCTCACACTGGGCCCACAGGAACAGAGTCTGAAGACGCCCGGAGATGGGGAGCTGACTCCAGGAATGAAACGACCCTGCAGCTCCCCGAAAGATCAGGCCCAAGGCCCGGGCGTGTCCTGGAGCCCTGGGGGTCTGCGCAGCGGCTGCTCCCCGCCATGTGTGCGCTGGTGTTTGCGGAGGTCGGTGCCCCGGCGGAAGCCCCTGCCGCAGGCTGGGCAGGTGTGGGGCTTCTCGCCCGTGTGCGTCCTGCGGTGTGCGCTGAAGTGCGAGCTGTTGTTGAAGCGCTTCCCGCACAGCTGGCACTGGTAGGGCCGCTCGCCCGTGTGCGTCCTGCGGTGGATGACCAGGCTGGAGCTCTGGCTGAAGCGCTTGCCGCACTCGGCGCAGGCGTAGGGCTTCTCGCCCGTGTGCACCCGCTGATGAGTGCTGCAGTTGGACCGGTCGCCGAAGCGCTTCCCGCACACCTGGCACTGGTAGGGCCGCTCGCCTGTGTGCGTGCGCTGGTGCTTGGTCAGGTGTGACGTCTTGCGGAAGGCCTTGCCACACTCGCGGCACGTGTGTGGCTTCCGGACCCCAAGAGGGTCCTGAGGCCGCTGGGGTCTGGCCTGGCCGGGCCCCGGACCCAGATCTTGGAGCGCCTGGGCCCACGCTGTGCTCAGCGACGCGTCCTCCCCATCCTCCAAATGGCTCCCACGCTCTGAGACAGAAGAGAGCACAGCAGCTGAGGGCTCCACCGGGAGGGGAGCGGAGGGGGGCAGGGATGCTCGGAGAGGGCGGGCAGGGGCAGGGCGGCCCATGTGAGGTGGATGATGCAGAGCGGTCTTCAAGTGCCCTCTCCACACCCTCCTCGGGCGCACATCACTCAGAGCTTGACTCCAGGAACTAAAATCACGGGCAGACGCTCAGAAGCACACAGCAACTCATCAAGGCCTGTGAGGTGGGGCTGTGACGGTCCCATCCACACTTGAGGACACGGAAGCCCATGATTCAACAGGGGAGGGATAGGCCCTTCGAGAAACATCAGACTCCCCCACCCCCACCTGGGCCCCTCCTGTTCCCACACTGGCTCATCAGGGAAGCCAAGCATGGGCTCAAGCTCACGTTCACCTTGTCTGTACAACTGAGACGTGACAGAACCACCGCCCTGGCCTTTGGGGAGAGCTTTTACAGAGAACTGAGTCTGGCAGCTCCTCAAGACGGTCACACCGAGTGACCACATGACTGTGCAATTCCACCCACAGCGCAGGCCCCGGAGAGTAAGCTCTGCTGGCCGGGTGACTCTCGGCCCCTCGTGTCTTCCTTGGGACCAGGCTCCCCGTCGCACCTGCGCGCAGCACACTGTCCCAGCTGAGCTGGTAGGACTCTCTCCTGTGACCCTGAGGGCGTGCCTCTCGAGCCCCTAAAGCCCGTCTCCCCTCGCCTTTCCTTCAGGCGGGGCTCAGTCTGTCTTTGCAAGCGAAGTTTCACACACACGCCTGTGTCTTTCTGTACCATCTGTGGCTGCTTTTGCACCAGGACGGTGGAGCTGAGGCATCGATGGCAAGAGAGACTGCATGGTCCCTAAAACCTGTTCACTTCTGGCCCTTTTTGGAAAAAGCCTGCCAACACTTGCTCTAAGCCCTTGAGCTTGAAGCCCACAAACACAGTCACCAAGGTCTCAGCCCAGGAGAAGGGAGATTTTCATCTGGTATGCCATCTCCTTGCAGACGCCTTACCTGAACTGGCTCCACCAGAGACCTCCCTTGGCCCCGAGGCTGCTCGAGCTGGGTCCCGCAGGCCTTCTCCTTGCCCCTGCAGGGCGGTCAGATAGGGCCCAGGCGTGGGGAGCCCTGCTCGTGGGGAAAGAGAAGAGAGGATGTGGGTGTGGCCGGGACGGAACACAGGACTGCAACAACCTCGTCCTCGTGAGGGCAAAGGGGTGTCAGGAGGACCTGCGGACAAGCTCAATGCCTTGAAAGTCAGAGAGGGAGGTGCTCTGCTTCTGTGTAGACTGGCTGCTCAGAGAGGAGGAAGTGAGTGAGGAAACAGGGCCCACGGCTCTCCCTGGCTCTGGGAAGGAAACCAGGTGCCCCGAGGTGTCAGAGTCTCACCATAACCGAGGGGAAACGGCCAAGAGTTACAACACATGCAGGAGGCAGACCCAGCACAGAGGGCACAGAGAGGTGGGGCAGCAAGCCGCACACTCAGCAAGCCAGTGTTCTCGGCGGTGGACAAGCTTCACCCCTGCTTGTTGTGTAGACACTTAGTTTGGAAAAAGTGAGCATATAAATGAAAGTGTGTGATCATTAACTTTCTGTGCCAACCCAGCCAGGCTATGGTGTCACCGTCTGGTTATATAGCAGGCTTTTTTTTTTTTTCCTGGCCATGTGGCTTGCAGGATGTTCGTTCCCCAACCAGGGACTGAATTTACACTCTTGGCAGTGAAAGCACAGAGCCCTAACCACATTAGCCACCAGAGAATTCCCTAAATTCCGGTCTAGATGTTGCTGTGGAGATTATTTTGTAGATGTAATTAATATCTACAATCAAGATGACTACAAATGGAGCAGATTACCCTCCACACTGAGGGTGGGCCTCACCAAATCAGCTGAAGGCCTTAAGAGCAAAACTTGAGGCTTCCTGGAGAAGAAATTCTGCCTCCAGACGGCAGCCTAGAAGTCCTGCCTGGGTTTCCAGCCAACTGGCTTGCTGTACAAATTTCAGACTTGCCAGCCACCACAATCATGAGAGCCAATTCCTTAAATCTCTCCATACACACACAGCCTAATAGTTCCTTCGCTCTGGAGAACTCCAACTCATACAAGGCAGGGTCTCAAGTCCTTCAGGAAACATCTCAGGAAGAGAACAAGTGTCAAGAGCAGCAGGGCATGCTGAGAAGGGACAGCATGGGGTGGGGAGGAGAGGCCGTGGACAGCCAGAGCGTGGCCAAGAGAAGCCCTGCCCACAGGGGCCGAGGTGGCACAGAGGCTGAACTGACACTGGACAACCGTGTGGTGGAGGAGGAAAAGAAGGCCCCCAGGACAGCTCTGGGCACCTGCCTGAGATGGGGCAAGCGCCACACTGCCGTCAGTGCAGGCAGGGCGCCAGCAGGACACCTGGTGGCTCTGGCAGTGCAGGCTGCGTGCAGCTGCTGCTTAGCAGACTCGCCAGGGAGCAGCCCTGACTCAAGCAGCCATCCCCTGGACACGGGGTGCACGAGTCCCTACTGTTCACATCCTCCCCAGGGATTCTTCAGGCCACTAAAGTTTGAGAGCTGTCAGAGCAGCTCCTAAGGTGGCGGGAGCCAGGGAAAGTCCTGAACAGGGAGGTGGCCAGGGGCCTCGGGTGCTGGAGACCAACACACACCCTCAATGAGCCCGAAGGAAGCGGCACCCTCCCAGAGACTCGCCCACTCTGGGACACAGCACGGCGTCAGACAGCGCCTCCCCACGGCACCTGCATCCTCCAGCAGCACGTCGCAGCTGTGGTCCTGCTGAGCCACGTCCAGGCAGCCCCACTCCTCCTGGGACAGGTACACAGCCACGTCCTCCAAGGTCACCGGCACCTGCGGGAACTTAGCTCGCTGAGCCAATGCCGCTGCCCCTGCAGGCAGGCTCGCCCATCCCCTCCTCTCGTGTGATGACGGAAGGTCCTGCTTCCCCTGCCTTTTTCCCTTCCCACCCTTCCCCTTTCCACATGCTGTTATCCACCTGCTCTTCCGAAGCTCAGCTCAGGCACAGCTGGACCCTGCTTTTCAGGACACTGTCACCACTAAGCTCCGTGCCAGTGCCGCAGGCCCAGGGACCATGAACAGAGGTGCTGCAGGGAGCAGCTGCGTCTGCTGAGATCTCACCCACTGGAGCCAACACTTTTCAGGTTCACAAGTTAGCCTGCCCTGCCTCAGCTCAAGCCAGCCCCAAGACCCGAATGGGGTGACCTGGGGACGTCAGGATGCCTCTAGGCGAGTGGTACCCAAGTCTAGCACCAGAGTTACCTGGGAGCACAATTAACACCCAAGCAAACAATATCCAGAAGAGGCAAATGCACAGAGACAGAAAGACTGGGGCTGCCAGGGGCTGAGAGAGAGAAATGGGGAGTGACTGCTAATGGGTGGGGGGTATTTTGGGGAGGTGATTAAAATGCTCTAAAATTTGATTGTGTAAATATACTAAACACTGTATGCTTTAAATGGGTGAATTGCATGGTATGTGAATTATACCTCAACAGAGCTGTTATTGAAACAAACAAAGGAGATTAGGATTCCAGGCCAGGTCTGGGGGAAAATTCTCTAATTTTACCCTGATCCTAGGAGATTTTAACATACAGCTGGTTTGAAGCGGTTGCCCGAGCTTACCACTGGGACCGCAGAATCCTCCAGCACACACCTGATACTCAGGTGGCATCAGAGAGCAGGGGGTGAGGGTCCGCCTCGAAAACCCACAGACCTGACCACTTGCGAGAAGCGTGCCTGTAACAAGGGCATGGGATGCATGGGGACGCTGCAGAGTGGGAAGTTGTTCACCTGGGACCAGGCTGAAAGGATGGATGTGGCCAGGGCTGCTGTCTCCTGATGCAGTGAAGCTGTGGGGCCTGGGGAGAGAGTACAGAGTCACCCACCCATGGCCACAGCAGCGAAGGCGGGACAGGTCCAGCCACCCCTCATGGACACTCACCTGCAGGGAGCCTGCCCACCCCACAGGCACGCAGGTCTGACCAGCCGCAGTCCTTCCCCTTTCCCTTCCTGGGTGTAGGGCTCCGCTTTCCTCGAAAGGGGCAGCTACTCACCCCTGTTTGGCCAGAGCGAGGGGCCTCCTCTTGGCCTGTGGCTCAGCTGGGCTGGGGGTGGCTGGCTGGAGTGCTGAGCCCCTTCCCCCAGGGACAGCTCCTCTGGCTGGGCTTCCACCTGGTGTTTCGAGAACCACTCCTCTGTCCCATGGGACAGCGTGTCATTAGGGAGCAACTCTGGATCCTATAACAGACAGACATGTGCCCGCCAGCTCCCAGGAGGCTGGGGGTGTCCACAGGTGCCCCACCCTTCATCATGGGCACCCTGGTCCCACTCTGCCTCATCACCGGGCTGCCTTGTTCAGTCTGATGGCCTCTGCAACCATCCACGTGCCCTTCAGCTAGCCCCCAGGAAGAAGGCCAGTGACCTGGGAAGAGGTCAGGCTTCCAAGCTGGGGAAGGGGAGGCCTGCTCCACTCCTGAAACTCTGCATCTCGCTCCATCACACCGTATCACACTCTCACCCTTCCTCCCTTCCGTGAGTGTTCCCAAAAGGACTGAGCCAGGAAGGCCCCGAATCAGCTTTCATCTCGGAAGTCTGGGTTACTGTACTTGTCCCACTTCTTAAGGTCATCTCCAGGCCCTCTGGAACCATCTACCTCCTAATTCTAGGGAAGGCGAATCAGACGAACTTGGATCTCAGGGTGCACTGACCTCCGTAACTGTACCAAGGACAAGAGACGTCCCTGGGGAACTGTGAAACCAGCGCCAGGGACCCTGTCCCAGGCTTAACATTTCACAGCTCTGTCACCCGGAGGTGACGGTGCACAGTGGCAGAGGAAAGCCCGTGCCAGGGACCCCAAGCGCCCAGGCTGGCGGGGGTCTGAGAAGGGCTCCTGGATTCCTGTTGGCCATCTCAAGGCAGGATTTGCTTATTGCATTCGACTCACCTTGTGGTCAGGGTTTTTTTGGTGGCGGGGTGGGTGCTGATCTCTTTTGACAGATGCAAAAGAACAGCAGTGTGCAGCCACTGGCACTGCCGCGGCAAGAAAGGTGACCTGCGGTTTGCCAAGTATCTAGTCGGAAGGAACCAATCTGACCCAAGCAGAAGAGATTTGTAAGGGACTCCCCAATACTCCCCAAATTTGCTGAGGAGGAGGAGAGTGCTCAAGAGTGGTGCTTTCTGGAGAACGTTCCATGATGATGGAAGTGTCCCATAATCTGTGCTATCCTTGTCCAGCAAGTAGCACTTGGCCACATGTGACGACTGAGCCTCTGGAACGTGGTAAAATACAACCTATAAATTTACTTTATATTTTATTAAACTATAAGAAAAACCACACATGGCAGCTACTGTATTGAATGGTACGGCCCTGGAGAGACTGGGGCTCCAACCAGGGCACCCATCAGCACCTGGTCTTTCTTCCCAGGGCTCCTCCTTCTTTGGGAATCTTTTCAACTCTCAAGGTCCAGCCTTAAAAGGCCTCCAGCCTCTCTCCCATCAAAACCTGCGTATGTTGGGATGGGGTTAAGGAACCAAACCATATAGCTCAGAAAGGGCAATGGGGACTACAGTGGTTAAACAAGAGATGCACGCACGCTAGCCAAGGCTGGGGAACTGCAGCTACGGTCTTCAGTGTCAGCCCAGAGCCCATGGAACCTCCAAATGCAGACCTCAGGAGCAGGGCCCCGAATCCTCACCTCAGGGCCCAAATGCCCCCCACCTCACCCGCGGCCTCTGCTTCCTGGGCTCCCGCTGCAGCCCTTCCACGAGGACCACGGCCTCCTCACCACTCTCTGGCTGCTGCTCCCGCACCCGGGCCTGGATCTCCCCCGGCAGCACCGTCAGGAACTGCTCCAGCACCAGCAGCTCCAGGATCTGCTCTTTGGTGCGCAGCTCGGGCCGCAGCCAGCGGCAGCAGAGCTCCCAGAGGCGGCTCAGGGCCTCCCGAGGCCCCGCTACCTCCTGGTAGCAGAACAGCCGGAAGAGCTGGCGGAAGGTTTCAGGGCTGGGGTCTTCCGCCTCCAGGGAGGGCTCCTCTTCCCAGCAGTAGTCATCCTCCACCTTCACGACGAGGATGTCACCCTCATCCTGCTCCAGGGGGGCCAGAGGCTGGGGGCCAGGAGAGGTCGCCATTGCTCCTGGCGGCCCTTGCCCTTTCTCCAGCCTGGAAATAACGCCTGTCTCTCCCTGCACCTCTGGCCAGACACTGGGAAAGATGTTTTCAGGGCTCTGTGGAGAGACAGTTAAATTCATATGGGGTGCAGCACAGAGGCTGAATAAGCATCTACGCCCATAAGCCCCTGCCCTGGCCCCAAGGCCAACTCTCCCTTATTGGCAAAAGAAACAGTTAAAGTAGCTCAACCTGTCTTCACTACTAACCCCATAATTCCCAGGAGAATTTCTTAATCTCCTGGCCTCAGTTCTTCAAGTGAAAGAGGTTGCTGAGAGGACTAAACAGGATGTTTTAAAAGGGTTTACTTTAACACAGAGCCTGGAACGCGGTCATAATTCTAGAGAGGCTGGGTTTTCATTTTCACAGTTTGCCATTTTTGGACGAGGTCCCTTGAAAATGTAATGAGAATCTGGGACCTCCCTGTCCAAGAGGGCTTAGATTCTATCCCAACCTGAACCCGGATTTCGGGCTCCAAGAGCCCCACCACAGCCCCTCTCCCTCCAGTGTCTTGACAGGGTCAGGACTCCCTGGCCGACCCGCTTTCCCGTCTCGTCCCTTCAGCAAGAGGGACAGCTAGGACCGAGGCCGAACACGAACCACGCTCCATCAAGCGCCGCGGACAGAAGCCCGAGCGGGGACCCTGCGTCCGCACTCACCGACAGCGCTGCGACTCGTGGGGAGCTCGCGGCGAGCCGGTGCTGCGGGGTGGAACAGGAGTGGGACAGTGGGTACGGAGGTCTAGGCGGTCCAGAAACTAGGACCAGTATCCGTGCAACACAGACCCGGACGCTCAGAAGCGACCATTGGCTGAGCCGCGCGTCGAGCTGGAGAGCAAGGCCGCGAGGGCTGCCCAAGGGAAGCATTCTGGGTAACGTAGTCCTCGCTCGTTCAAGCCCGCTGTTGAATGGGGATGGGTCTTGGAGGGCGGGCCAAAGGGAGGCATTTTCGGTAACGCAGCCCTTTCACTATTGGCTGAACCGACTTTCACGCAAAGAAACGAACTAGGGAGCGACTCTGCTCCGCGAGGTGGGACCCGCTCAGTTCAGAGAAGCCTGGCGGGCTGCGGTCCACGGGGGTCGCAGAGTCGGTCACGACTGAACTGAACTGAACTGCCCTGGGTTAGACTAGTTTCCTACGAGGCGCTGTGGGCTTCCCTGGTAGCTCAGCTGGTCAAGAATCCGCCTGCAGAGCACGGAACCCTGGTTCCTGAGTCCACTGGAGAAGGAATAGGGTACCCACTACAGTAGGCACTGTAGGCCGGAACAGCCCTGCACCTTCAGTGCGCATGTGAGTGCTACAGAGGCTACCCACCTACTTGGCCATTCTCCCAGCTTCCGTTCTACCACTTCCCCCGACCTGAGAAAGTCCCGAGGTGGAGGGGACCCTGGAAATCTACTGCTTTACTTACACAGTACAATGTATATGCCAGGCTCTGTTCTAAACGCTTTGTAATTATTAAATCGGTTCCTCTTTGAAACAAAGGCGGTTTTATTATCCCTGTTTTATAAGATCAGTAAACAGAGGTGCAGGTCTTCCCTGGTGGCTCAGATGGTAAAGAACCTGCTGCAATGCAGGGAACCTGGGTTCGATCCCTGGGCCGGGAAGACCCCCTGGAAGAGAAAACGGGAACCCACTCCAATATTCTTGCCTGGGAAATCCCACAGACAGAGGAGCCTGGAGGGCTACAGTCCATGGGGTAGCCAAAGAGTTGGACACAACTTAGCCAACTTAGTAACAAAACAGCAACAACAAAACACAGGTGCAGAGGTTCAGTGACCTGCCCAAAGACACACACAACCAGTAGGTGCAGAGCTGGGGTGAGGCTGGAACTCCGGTATCTTAGTTCTAACTCCAATTTTAGAGGCTGGAAGATGAAGACTGACAAAATTACTTGTTTGGTGCATCTTGGTTATCAACTGCTTATTTCTTCATTTGTTAATTTGATCAACAAATATGTATTTATTGGGCTCTGCTCTGCAGGCACCATGAACAGGAGGTGAACTGGACAGTCAGTCTTTGGTGTCCCTGTGGAGCTTGGAGGAGGGAGGTGTAGGCAGGTAGGGAGCTCTGAGCAGGTAGAGGATCTGGTGAGGCTTGTGTGCCTGGTGGTGAGTAGTAAGAGCTCCATAAAATCAGTGACTAACCACCAGACGACCCTGAGTCCTTCAGCACTGGCACCCCCAGGCCTAGCACCTCCCACTGGCTTCCTTCTTTCCATCCACTTCATTCTTGCTTCATTCTCCATTTTCGCTCACATTTCACTTCCCCCGCTACAACCAACATCCACTTTTTCTTGTGAGCACACAGGCAGAACAAGACACTGGGCTGCCCACCCCCTGGCTTCTGGGGACCACCCCTGCATAGTGGGAGATATCTTTAAGGGAAGACACCAGATTTCAGGGCAGCCTTGTGGTGGAGCTTCAAGCAAGGCAGGACCACATGTGCTGCATTTTCCCCTTACAATCTTGGGCTGCTGGTCAGGAAAGCCAGGCTCTTGGAGGGAACCAGAACCAAGGTGGGGGCCAGTCCAGAGCACTGGCACTCAAGCTGAGCACAAGCAGCCTGCCATTCTGTCAGCCTCAGCCGGGAGTTCAGTTCAGTTCAGTCTCTCAGTCGTGTCCGACTCTTTGCGACCCCATGAATCGCAGCACGCCAGGCCTCCCTGTCCATCACCAACTCCCGGAGTTCACTCAGACTTGCATCCATTGAGTCAGTGAAGCCATCCAGCCATCTCATCCTCGGTCGTCCCCTTCTTCTCCTGCCCCCAATCTCTCCCAGCATCAAAGTTTTTTCCAATGAGTCAACTCTTCGCATGAGGTGGCCAAAGTACTGGAGTTCCAGCTTTAGCATCAGTCCTTCCTAAGAAATCCCAGGGCTGATCTTCAGAATGGACTGGTTGGATCTCCTTGCATCCAAGGGACTCTCAAGAGTCTTCTCCAACACCACAGTTCAAAAGCATCAATTCGTCGTCACTCAGCCTTCTTCACAGTCCAACTCTCACATCCATACATGACCACTGGAAAAACCGTAGCCTTGACTAGACAGACCTTAGTCGGCAAAGTAATATCTCTGGCTTTTCAATATGCTAGCTAGGTTGGTCATAACTTTTCTGCCAAGGAGTAAGCATCTTTTAATTTCACGGCTGCAATCACCATCTGCAGTGATTTTGGAGCCCCCCAAAATAAAGTCTGACACTGTTTCCACTGTTTCTCCATCTATTTCCCATGGAGTGATGGGACCGGATGCCATGATCTTTGTTTTCTGAATGTTGAGCTTTAAGCCAACTTTTTCACTCTCCTCTTTTACTTTCATCAAGAGGCTTTTTAGTTCCTCTTCACTTTCTGCCATAAGGGCGGTGTCATCTGCATATCTGAGGTTATTGATATTTCTTCTGGCAATCTTGATTCCAGTTTGTGCTCCTTCCAGCCCAGCGTTTCTCATGATATACCCTGCATATAAATAAGCAGGGTGACAATATACAGCCTTGATGTACTGCTTTTCCTATTTGGAACCAGTCTGTTGTTCCATGTCCAGTTATAACTGTTGCTTCCTGACCTGCATACAAATTTCTCAAGAGGCAGGTCAGGCGGTCTGGTATTTCCATCTCTTTCAGAATATTCCAGTTTATTGTGATCCACACAGTCAAAGGCTTTGGCATAGTCAATAAAGCAGAAATAGATGTTTTTCTGGAACTCTCTTGCTTTTTCAATGATCCAGCAGATGTTGGCAATTTGATCTCTGGTTCCTCTGCCTTTTCTAAAACCAACTTGAACATCAGGAAGTTCACGGTTCACGTATTGCTGAAGCCTAGCTTGGAGAATTTTGAGCATTACTAGCAGGTGAGATGAGTGCAATTGTGCGGTAGTTTGAGCATTCTTTGGCATTGCCTTTCTTTGGGATTGGAATGAAAACTGACCTTTTCCAGTCCTGTGGCCATTGCTGAGTTTTCCAAATTTGCTGGCATATTGAGTGCGGCACTTTGACAGCATCATCTTTCGGGATATGAAACAGCTCAACTGGAATTCCATCACCTCTACTAGCTTTGTTCCTAGTGATGCTTTCTAAGGCTCACTTGACTTCACATTCCAAGATGTCTGGTTCTAGATGAGTGATCACATCATTGTGATTATCTGGGTCATGAAGATCCTTTTTGTACAGTTCTTCTGTGTATTCTTGTCATCTCTTCTTAATATATTCTGCTTCTGTTAGGTCCATACCATTTCTGTCCTTTATTGAGCCCATCTTTGCATGAAACGTTCCCTTGATATCTCTAATTTTCTTGAAGAGATCTCTAGTCTTTCCCATTCTGTTGTTTTCCTCTATTTCTTTGCATTGATCGCTGAAGAAGGCTTTATCTCTTCTCGCTATTCTTTGGAACTCTGCATTCAGATGCTTATATCTTTCCTCTTCTCCTTCGCTTTTCACTTCTCTTCTTGTCACAGCTATTTGTAAGGCTTCCCCAGACAGCCATTTTGCTTTTTGGCATCTCTTTTCCATGGGGATGGTCTTGATCCCTGTCTCCTGTACAACGTCACGAACCCCATTCCATAGTTCATCAGGCACTCTATCTATCAAATCTAGGCCCTTAAATCTATTTCTCACTTCTACTGTATAATCATAAGGGATTTTATTTAGGTCATACCTGAATGGTCTAGCGGTTTTCCCTGCTTTCTTCAATTTAAGTCTGAATTTGGCAATAAGGAGTTCATGATCTGAGCCACAGTCAGCTCCTGGTCTTGTTTTTGTTGACTGTATAGAGCTTCTCCATCTTTTGCTGCAGAGAATATAATCAATCTGATTTCGGTGTTGACCATCTGGTGATGTCCATGTGTAGACTCTTCTCTTGTGTTGTTGGAAGAGGGTGTTTGCTATGACCAGTGCATTTTCTTGGCAAAACTCTATTAGTCTTTGCCCTGCTTCATTCTGTATTCCAAGGCCAAATTTGCCTGTTACTCCAGGTGTTTCTTGACTTCCTACTTTTGCATTCCAGTCCCCTATAATGAAAAGGACATCTTTTGGGTGTTAGTTCTAAAAGGTCTTGTAGGTCTTCATAGAACTGTTCAACTTCAGCTTCTTCAGCGTTACTGGTTGGGGCATAGACTTGGATTACTGTGATATTGAATGGTTTGCCTTGGAAATGAACAGAGATCATTCTGTTGTTTTTGAGATTGCATCCAAGAACTGCATTTCGGACTCTTCTGTTGACCATGATGGCTACTCCATTTCTTCTGAGGGATTCCTGCCCGCAGGAGATGGCAAGAGTGAATGTCGACATTCTAGGAATCAGCGGGGAGTGGAAAGGGGAAATTTGAACAAGTCACAGAGGTATGTAGCGGGAGAGGAAGAGAGAACAGGGAAAAGGAGCAAAACAAAAGAGACACGCTGGGCTCTGTCTGGAGGGGCAGATGGGTGGGGACACCACCATCCTCAATGTTGCCCCACACCTTCCAGTTTCTAATGGCCTCCTGCTTAGCTGCAGGGCCCTGGCCTTGTGTCTTGTATCATCTCCTCGGGGCCAGATACACATAAGTCAACAAAGTCCATGTGGTGACCAGGCTTGCCTGACATAGTCCTGGTCCTCTCCTCTCTGGGCAGTTTTCAGTGACTGCGTCCAATGGAGTTTTAAAGGATACATTTCTACTTTTCCCAGGATTTCTTTCTTAAATCTATTTTGAGGGGGACACACATTCACTCCATAACCAATGCACACCAGTACACCAGTATGAATTTATATGTACACTGACATACACCCAAACCAGTGTTTCAGATCCTGGCTCTACCACTTAGTAACTGGGTAAGCCTCACCTTTTACCTCATCTGTAAAATGGGGATTGTCACAGCTCCAGCTTCTGAGAGCTGACAGATGGGATTCGATGAGATTGAGCTTGTAAAGGCCCTCTGATGATGTCTAGCATATAACAGATGCTCCATAAACACCAGCTCATGACCTGCAACCATACTGGGATGAAGCCTGCAGGCCTCCAGATTTGTGGATCTCAGATGCCTGGGGCTGTGGTGTTCCTGTAAGAGGGTCACAATTCATTAAAGTGCCAAGCACAGTGTAGAGTCTGAAGGAAAAGTATTTATTGCTGTACATGTATCTATAATCACATATAACTATTTACTCTTATAAATGTAGCTTGTTTTCGTAGCATTTATGGAGTTTACAAAACAGTTCGACTTAAAATGGGAACCATAGAACTTCTCTTGTAGTCCAGTGGCTAAGACTCTGCCCTCCCAATGCAGGGGTCCTGGGTTCAGTTCCTGGTGGGAGAACTAGATTCCACATGCCTCATATAAGACCCAGCACAGCTGAATAAATAAATAAATATTAAAAATAAATAAATAAAATGGCAGCCTCACACTCGTGGAATCAGGCCAACATGTGAGGTACACACATGTCCTTCTCTGAAGACAGAGGGGAAGATCATCTTCAGATGGATGGCACACAGTCCATAATCACATACTGGGCACTGGTTCAGCTCATACTTACTCCTACGACTTAATTATGGCTGGGAAGAGATGGTCTGTGATCCAGCACTTTGTAAGCCTGAGTCATCTGTGGTAGCAATTTCCTAAAGCCCAAATAACTAAGGACTAACAATTCAGTACAAGTCAAACAGTTAGATAAACTGAATTATCTCAGAGTCATCAGAGAACTACAAAAACTTGATACATGATGGGTGTTTTTTTATGGGCTTCCCTGGTAGCTCAGATGGTAAAGAATCTGCATGCAATGCAAGAGACCCCAGTTTGATCCCTGGGAGAAGGGATAGGCTACCCACTCCAGTATTCTTGGGCTTCCCTGGCGGCTCAAACAGTAAAGAATTCACCTGCAATGCGGGAGACCTGGGGTCAGTCCCTGGGCTGGGAAGATCCCCTGGAGAAGCGAACGGCTACCCACTCCAGTATTCTGGCCTGGAGAATTCCATGGACAGAGGAGCCTGGCAGGCTACAGTCCATAATTCAACTGTATCAGATAGTCATCAGAGAACTACAGTTTTCCAAAACTGATATGTAATTGGTGTTTTGTTATACTTTTTCTAAGGCCTTTGCAAGCTAACAATAACAGCTAATGTTTTTTTAAGTACTTCCTAAGTCCATGGAGCTCATGTTTTTACTTACTTAAATCCTCACAATGACAATCATGTAAACATCATTGTGACCCACATTTTAGTTAAGTAAACTGAGGCTCAAAGAGGTGCAGAGCCCTGCCTAAGGCCACACAGCTAGGAAAGTTTAAGAGCCAAGACAAACTTGGGCAAGCATGCTTCAGACTCTGCTCCTTAGAACACTCTTGTTAAGGTAAACTTGAATGCCACCCAGGTAATTGAAGCTTTGACTCAGAGTAAATATGCAAGCTGTTTCTTGGAAGACTCTAGTCTTGTCCCAAGATTCTCCTTTGAGCTGCCCAAGCAGGGCCCCTCTAGTTTTCTCAACACACTAAATAGATCTGCTTGGCATATACTAATGGTAGAGGCGTACTAACTATTTGCTGAGAAATCAAATAAATAAGTGGGTGGAATCTGGTCTTTAGACACTGAACTCTGTTGCCCAACCTTATCACAAACTTGATTCCAGGACTTCCCTGATGGTCCAGTGGTTAAGAATTTGCCTGCCAATGCAGGGGACACCAGACCAGGTTCGAGGCAACTAAGCCTGTGGGCTGCAACTACTAAATCCAAATGCCTGGAGCTGGTGCTCCGTAACAGAAGCCACTGTGATGAGAATCCCTTGAGCTGCAATGAAGAGTAATCCTTGCTCACCCCAACTAGAGAAAGCCTGTGCCCCAGCACAGCCAAAAATAAATTTAAAAAAAATTTTTTTAAACCCCTTAATTCTGACAATAATATAAATGGGGGTTAATGGTACCTATTTCCTAGAGGATACTTACTATAATAGAATTAAATGACAGAGTACATTAAAATATTTTGCCCTAGACTGAAACATAGGAGCACTCAGTGAACAGCAAATATTTTGTTATTATCTTCATTAACAGCAAGGATGAAGAATAAGAGTGCTTGCTGTGCAATACTGTGAAATCTCTCCTTGGAGTCTGGCTGTGTTTTGGTTCCATCGTGAAATTTTAGACACACAAGAGGATTCATCAGTTAACAGGGAGGCTGCTGCTGCTGCTAAGTTGCTTCAGTTGTGTCTGATTCTTTGCAACCCCATGGACTGCAGGCCACAAGGATCTTCCATCCATGGGATTTTCCAGGCAAGAGTACTGGAGTGGGTTGCCATTGCCTTCTCCATAACAGGGAGGCAGGAGATAACCATTTACACCTCGGATCACCCAGCATTTGAAACTATCTGTCTTCTCCCTGAAGTCAGCACGTTAAATGAGAAGCAGATGTGTGACAACAGGTGTGCAAAGCATGACGGATGCGAAGGATGCGGCATCAGGGGGAAAGGCTGGCGTCTGGAGGGACGCAAGGACCACCAGGCGTGCTTGGAAATCCTCACCCGTGGAGATGTAAAGTCAAGTCTGGAAAGTCTCCTGTTCAAGGTCGGCTCAGTTGTGGCTCAGGACAGGGTGATGATTCACATGCTTCTCTTGAAAAAAACACAGTGTTAGCATCTGCTGGGCTGCCATAACAGAGCACCAGAGACAGGGGGCTTAATCAACAGACATTTATATCTCACAGTTCTGGAGGCGGGAAGTCCTTAAGGTGCCAGCAGATTCAGTTCCTGGTGAAGACTCTCTTCCTGGCTCATGGATGGCGCCTCTGTGCCCGCACTTGGTGGGAAGAAACGGTGCTCTCTCTCTCCTTTTCATATTAATTACCTCCTATAGACCCTGTCTCCAGATACAGTCATGTTAGGGCTTCAGTGTGAGTTCTGGGGGTCACAGTTCAGTCCGTAACACACAGAACCCACAGACACCACCAGTCCCTGGAATGGCAAAAGTCCCCCTCAGACGATCACCCACTCTGGGCCTGGGGTCATCTGCTCAAATACCCACAAGGGTCAGAGAGGAACGTATAAATGGGTTTTTGACAGAGATACTAAACATTCTGGAATATTCTTACTTTCCACAAAGACGTGCTCTCTCCCATTTTTCTTTAAACACATCCCTCTTGGGTTTTCTTCAGTATTACTGTGTGTTAGAGTGACTTGAGTGTGGAGAGTTTCTATCTACAAGAAACATAACAGTGCCGTGTGACAGATAGAGCAGATACAAGGCCATGGGAAGCAGTGGGAGATGCAGGCCCAACACTGCCTGCCAATTTGGTCACTTCCCAGAATCGAAATATTTGGATTTTTAGGTGAAAACTCCCAAGTTTAAATGCAGACTCAAAATGGAATTAAATCCTGTGTGAGATAAACCAAACCCACTATCACATTTCTGGGCTATTTCTGGCACAAAGATGTATAGGTAGACTTCATTTTATTGCACTTTATTGTGCTTTGCATATATTATGTTTTTTACAAATTGAAGGTTTGTGGAAACCCTGTATTGTCAGATGCTGGTAGCATATTTTAGCAATATTTTTCTAAATTAAGATATGTACATTTTTTAGACATATGCTATTGCATACTTATATGCAGAGTACATCATGAGAAACGCTGGGCTGGAAGAAGCACAAGTTGGAATCAAGATTGCCAGGAGAAATATCAATAACCTCAGATATGCAGATGACACCACCCTTATGGCAGAAAGTGAAGAGGAACTAAAGAGCCTCTTGATGAAAGTGAAAGAAGAGTGAAAAAGTTGGCCTAAAGTTCAACATTCAGAAAACTAAGATCATGGCATCTGGTCCCATCACTTCATGGCAAATAGATGGGGGAAACAGTGGAAACAGTGTCAGACTTTATTTTTTGGGGTTCCAAAATCACTGCGGATGGTGACTGCAGCCGTGAAATTAAAAGACATTTACTTCTTGGAAGCAAAGTTATGACCAACCTAGATAGCATATTCAAAAGCAGAGACATTACTTTGCCAACAAAGGTCCATCTAGTCAAGGCTATGGTTTTTCCAGTGGTCATGTATGAATGTGAGAGTTGGACTGTGAAGAAAGCTGAGCGCCGAAGAATTGATGCTTTTGAACTGTGATATTGGAGAAGACTCTTGAGAGTCCCTTGGACTGCAAGGGGATCCAACCAGTCCATCCTAAAGGAGATCAGTCCTGGGCGTTCATTGGAAGGACTGATGCTGAAGCTGAAACTCCAGTACTTTGGCCACCTCAAGTGAAGAGTTGACTCATTGGAAAATACCCTGATGCTGGGAGGGATTGGGGGCAGGAGGAGAAGGGGATGACAGAGGATGAGATGGCTGGATGGCATTACCAACTTGATGGACATGTTGCTGCTGCTAAGTCGCTTCAGTTGTGTCCGTCTCTGTGCGACCCCATAGACGGCAGCCCACCAGGCTTCCCCGTCCCTGGGATTCTCCAGGCAGGAACACTGGAGTGGGTTGCCATTTCCTGCTCCAATGCATGAAAGTAAAAAGTGAAAGTGAAGTTGCTCAGTCGTGTCCGACTCCTAGTGACCCCATGGACTTCAGCCCACCAGACTCCTCCATCCATGGGATTTTCCAGGCAAGAGTACTGGAGTGGGGTGCCATAGCCAAGTTGGTGATGGACAGGGAAGCCTGGCGTGCTTCGATTCATGGGGTCGCAAAGAGTCGGACATGACTGAGCGACTGAACTGAACTGATTGCATACTTAACAGACTACAGTATAATATAAACCTGACTTTTATATACACTGGAAAACCAAAAATTTATGTGACTCACTTTATGGTGATAGCCTCTTTTTGCAGTGGTCTGGAACCAAACTGTCAGTATCTCTGGGGTATGCCTGTGTGTGTTAGTCGCTCAGTCATGTCCAACTCTGCAACCCCATGGACTGTAGCCCACCAGGCTCCTCTGTTCATGTAATTCTCCAGGCAAGAATACTGGAGTGGACAGCCACATTCCCTTCTCCAGGGGATCTTTTCGACCCAGGGATTGAACCTGTGTCTCCTGCATTGCAGGCAGATTCCTTGCCATCTGAGCCACCAGTAAGTCTATACACAGACAAAAAAAATGATGCCGGTGATGATATTGCTTTGCAGAAAAACACACTAGGGGGAAGGGAAAGAGCAATGCAGCTACTCTTTTAGGTAGAAAATATTCAGACAAAGGACCATTCATTCATCTGGCCTCCATTTCAGGAAGGGAAGCCAGCACCTCCTTGGCTTCAGTATTTTCTCCAAAGGCTTCCTTAAAAGGGCAGGAGGCCAGAGCTAGGGAAGAGAAATAGAGGTAAAATGTCTAGCTTCTCTCCGAGAATTTGCTGCAGGCTGAAGCCAACCACAAAGAGGAAAGCCAGTCTGTGAGAGACACACAGAGAGCCACAGTTGAGGAATGGAACTTCTTAAGCCACTTCTAAGAAAAGAAATTATTGATGCCACTTGTTAGGGACCACTGCTGTTACCAAGTCCAAGCTTGTACTGCTCGCCACACAACTGGCCAATAAACTGAAGCGAACTGTTGGGGCAGGAACAGCAACTTGATTCAAAAAGCCGGCAGACTGAGAAGATGGCAGACTTGTGTTCCAAACAACCACCTTGCCTTAGTTAGAATTGAGGCTTCTTTTATACTAAAAGGGGAGGATGTAAAATCAAACATTTCCTGCTTCTGGTCAGCCTCTGGAGCGGATGTGTTACTTTCTTGCGGTCATTCACACATGGGTCTGGTAAGGATATTTCTAGTGAGCTAAACAAAGGTGCCTGTGTGCTTAGTCCTCAGTCATGTCCAACTCTCTATGACCCCATGGAGTGTAGCCAGCCAGGCTCCTCTGTCCATGGGATTTTTCAGGCAAGAATACTAGAGTGAGCTGCCATTTCTTCCTCCAGGGGAATCTTCTGGAGCCAGGGATTGAACCAGCCTCTCTTGCATGTCCTGCATTGACATGGGGATTCTTTTACCACTGAGTGGCCTGGGAAGCCCTAAACAAAGATATCTGAACTTAATGCTCCTTACTTGGAAGGCAGCATTTCCAGAGATGGGCCATTATGGATAATTTAAGCTTACAGGCAACACCCCTTTAGACTGCAATAGACTACAAAGTTTCTTCCCTATTACACTGCAATGGAGAGAGAGATCAAGTCCAACTCCTAATACAAGGAAAGGTGGGAACTTACAGCCAAGGTGCAGGGCTGGGGACTGAGGTGGGTGGGGGGTGGGTGGTAGTGGATGGAAAATTAGTGAAAAGAAACGTAAGGGGTAAGAAGGGTTTCTTGCTGAAGGAAAGTCATGATGACAAGACATCACCTGGAGGATGCTGAAGGCTAAGGAACCCAATTCAGTTGAGGGAGGCGGGTGGTTCTGGCTAAAGTGGCCACAAGCAAACAATGCAGAAATAAACACGGAAGCCCAGAAATCAAGGCCTAGCTGAGAAGAGAGTTAAGAGGAGCCCAAGTAGAGTCTGGTCAAGAAGAGACCCTTTGCCACCTGGTCCAGGGTAACCCACCTCCCTATCCTTGACAGAGAAGACTGTTTTGGAGAAAAAAAGTGACCTTTGTACAAAAGTGACCTCTGGAGACTCTCCTTTCCAAAGGACGAAGTTGTTCAGGCTAAGCCTCTGAAAGAGATGCCAAGTGCCTTTGCCTACCCTCTGCTGGGGAGACAACGGCCTCCGGAGTAAAGATCCCCCTCATCAAGACCCCAACAACTTCCAACCCCAATTCTTTGTCCTGCCTGCTGCTTCTTCTCCCCGATGCAAGAATAATAATGGCCACCAATTTATGAGCGCCCGGCAATACCCATTCCCACTGTTTGTTCCTAAGTTACTAACGCCAAAGGTGCTGTATCTCTATTTCACATGTTAATAATAATAATAATAATAACCCTGAAGCTCCAAGAGTTTTAGGTATAGAGCCCATGGAGGATAATATGGTTGTGAAGTGATGGCAATAAGACTGGAACACAAATTTTTGATTCCCAAACTCCAGTTCATAAGTCCCGGGCTAATCCACTGTAGGCCGAAATAACAATGCTGACAACCTGAGGCCTGACTTCAGTCTGCCACCCTTGACTCTGACTGAACTCGCTCTGAGGCGCAGCCTGGACCTCACCGGCAAGAGAGGCCAGCAAGAGGAGGCACTCCAGGTTCGACTCCCGCCTCTGCCCTAACGGCTGCGACCACAGGAACTCACCTCCGCGCCCGGGAAGGACCCGCAGCGCACAGCTAAGGGAGACAGTATCTCGCTACACAGCGAAGGCCAGCGCGCCCGGTGCAGCAACTCAGACGCAAACCGGATCCACAACCGCGCGTCCTTCCCAAAGCCTCGCGAGAGGCTGGTGCCCGCGGGAAGCGGAAGTCGTGGACGCCGGAATCGGGGAGGCAGTTCAGTTCAGTTCAGTCGCTGAGTTTGCGACCCCGTGAATCGCAGCATGCCAGGCCTCCCTGTCCATCACCAACTCCCGGAGTTCACTCAAACTCACTTCCATCGAGTCAGTGATGCCATCCAGCCATCTCATCCTCGGTCGTCCCCTTCTCCTCCTGCCCCCAATCCCTCCCAGCATCAGAGTCTTTTCCAATGAGTCAGCTCTTCGCATGAGGTGGCCAAAGTACTGGAGTTTCAGCTTCAGCATCAGTCCTTCCAAAGAACACCCAGGGCTGATCTCCTTCAGAATGGGCTGGTTGGATCTCCTTGCATCCAAGGGACTCAGCCTTCTCCAACATCACAGTTCAAAAGCATCAATTTTTCGGCGCTCAGCTTTCTTCACAGACCAATTCTCACATCCATACATGACCACTGGAAAAACCATAGCTGTGACTAGATGGACCTTTGTTGGCAAAGTAATGTCTCTGCTTTTGAATATGCTATCTAGGTTGGTCATAACTTTGCTTCCAAGGAGTAAGTGTCTTTTAATTTCATGGCTGCAATCACCATCTGCAGTGATTTTGGAGCCCCCAAAATATGAACTCTGACACTGTTTCCACTGTTTCCCCATCTATTTCCCATGAAGTGATGGGACCAGATGCCATGATCTTCGTTTTCTGAATGTTGAGCTTTAAGCCAACTTTTTCACTCTCCTCTTTCACTTTCACCAAGAGACTCTTTAGTTCTTCTTCACTTTCTGCCATAAGGGTGGTGTCATCTGCATATCTGAGGTTGATATTTCTTCTGGCAATCTTGATTCCAGTTTGTGCTCCTTCCAGCCCAGCGTTTCTCATGATATACTCTGCATATAAATAAGCAGGGTGACAATATACAGCCTTGATGTACTGCTTTTCCTATTTGGAACCAGTCTGTTGTTCCATGTCCAGTTATAACTGTTGCTTGCTGACCTGCATACAAATTTCTCAAGAGGCAGGTCAGGCGGTCTGGTATTTTCATCTCTTTCAGAATATTCCACAGTTTATTGTGATCCACACAGTCAAAGGCTTTGGCATAGTCAATAAAGCAGAAATAGATGTTTTTCTGGAACTCTCTTGCTTTTTCAATGATCCAGCGGATGTTGGAAATTTGATCTCTGGTTCCTCTGCCTTTTCTAAAACCAGCTGGAACATCTGGAAGTTCAGGGTTCATGTATTGCTGAAGCCTGGCTTGGAGAATTTTGAGCATTACTAGCAGGTGAGATGAGTGCAATTGTGCGGTAGTTTGAGCATTCTTTGGCATTGCCTTTCTTTGGGATTGGAATGAAAACTGACCTTTTCCAGTCCTGTGGCCATTGCTGAGTTTTCCAAATTTGCTGGCATATTGAGTGCAGCACTTTGACAACATCATCTTTCAGGATTTGAAATAGCTCAGCTGGAATTCCATCACCTCTACTAGCTTTGTTCCTAGTGATGCTTTCTAAGGCCCACTTGACATCGGGGAGACAACTAGACTACATTTCCCATAGTGCGTCGTGGGGCGCCATTCAGGCAGATGCCAAGAGGGCTACCTGCAGTGGGCGCGCTGTCATGTTGCTTTAAGGGTCTTTCCTGGAGGTGACCCGGTGAGGGGCAGGTGAAAAGGGGCATCAGCCTCTGGGCGCCACATTGTTGTTGCTGGTCCCTTGCGTGCTCTGTTTCCACATCTGTGAATGGGGGACATTAATTCATTCAAAATCCTTTCATCCATTCATACATATATTTTTTAAAGCTGCCAATTGAGCGATCCCATCCGCCAGCTCTGCTAGGTGCTGGCATTTCGGCAATGATGAGCAAGTGCTTTCTTTCATAAAACTTACATTCTACCAAGAAAAAAAGTATACACTGGACAAATAATTGCCCAAATAATTGTTTAGTCACCTCTTTGGTAAATGCTGCCAAAGCAGTAGAGGAGAGGGGATCTGACCCTCTTAGGGTGAATGTGTCAAGGGAAGGTAGCCTGGGGATTTGTGGGGAAAGGGTCCACACAGAAAGAACTGCAAGTGTAAAGATCCTGAGGCCCGAGAGATCGGGGTGCATTTGCAGGACAGAAAGGAGACCAGTGTCGTCCCGGTACAGGGGGCCAACCTTGGAAGACAAGGCTGAAGAGGTGGGACCAAGCAGGGGTCTTTGGAAGGCTGCCAGGAGGATTAAATGTTATATCCCAAGAGCCAGGAGAAAGGAGTAGTTTGGGCTTTTAAGCAGCATAGTGTCCTGGTAGGAGAGGAAGCTTGGTGGAATACAGATTTCGGGGAGTCCAGAGGGGAGCAGTGAAACCAGCTGGAAGCTCCTGGGTCTGAAAGTGAAAGTGTTAATCACTCTGTTCTGTCCAGCTCTTTTGGACCCCCATGGACTGTAGCCCGCCAGGCTCCTCTGTCCATGGGATTCTCCAGGCAAGAATACTGGGTGGGGTAGCCATTCCCTTCTCCAGGGGATCTTCCCAACCCAGGGATCAAACCCAGGTCTCCAGCATTGGAGACAGATTCTTTACCATCTGAACTATGAGGGAAGCCATGAGGTCTGAATTGAAGTAATATTGGTGATGGTGGTAGTCACTCAGGGAGGGATCTGATCCAGATTCCTGAAGCAGAGTCCACAGGGCCCTGGGAGTGATTGGGTTGGGGTGAAGGAGGGAGAAGACAAGAATAACACATTAGTAAAATGAGGATAGTAACACCCGGGGTAGGTAACCTTGTGATTTAAATATGCAACAAAATGCCTAAAGGTTTGTGCTAAATAACTGCAGTCCTGTCCGATTCTGTGCCACCCTGTGGACTGTAGCCCACCAGGCTCCTCTGTTCAGGGGGTTCTCCAGGCATGAGTACTGGAGTGGGTTGCCATGCCTTCCTCCAGGGGATCTTCCCGACCCAAGGATTGAAACCACATTTCTTATGTCTCCTGCACTGTAGGTGGGGTCTTTAACACTGAACCACCAGGGAAGCCCAATAAAGGCTTAATATATAGCTTAATACATTCTAATTTTTAAAATAATAAAAACTGCTTCTGTGTTTAGAGCAATGTTTATAATGATAAAAACCTGAAAACAATCTCAGTGTCGATCAACAGAATGATGGATGGATAAATCTCAGAGATTATGCTGAGCTAAAAAGCAAGTGACCGAATGAAATCATCTCCATGAATTATAAGAACACACAGAACGATGCTGTGTATGATTTAGGAATATATACATGTGTGGTATCCCTAAATGTATATGGGCCATGACTTAGTGATTAAACAACAACACAGGTGGTAGAGGGTAAAGAAAGGTGGAATTTGGGTAAACACCTAATTCAAGATGATGTTTATCCCTGGTGATGGGGCAGGGTCTGGAGAGAGATGTGATGGGGGAAGAGTGCAGGTGGCATAAAATGCAAGTTTTTGTTTGCCTGTTTTTTTTAAATTTTGGCTGTGCTGAGCAAGCGACTTGTGGGGTCTCAGTTCCCCAACCAGGGATTGAACCCGGGCCATGGCAGTGAAAGTGCCGGATCCTAACTGCTAGGCCACCAGGGAAGCCCATATATGTGTACATATTGCTATGCCCAGAGTCCGAGTCCCCAAAACTGAGAGAATAAGACGTCCACACCAATGCAAAAGCATGATGGGGTTTTATTTCTAGCTTGAGCTAGGGCTCCTGCCACATCCAACGCAGTGGAGTGGAGCAAGGAGCCCTGAGCCCAGATTTACAGCAGTATTTATAGGTTTTAGAACAGAGAGTTGGCAAGGGCTGATTGGCTGCAGGAGTTTCCTAGTATTTACTAATTGGCTAATCTTTATTGGCTGCAGGGGTTTCCTGGTATTTACTAATTGGTTATTGGCTGCAGGGGGATGTCTTTTACGTCCTGATAGACTCAAACCAGGTTACGGGGAGTATGCTGATTAGACAAGTCCTGGCATCCGTGGGGATGACCTCACTGGGCAATGACTCAGCCTTTCCCATGAGTCCTACCTTAGTCCCTGAAGCCTATCATGGCGTTTGTTAGGTTCCAACATTCCCCCCTGTCCTCTGATCATGGAGAGGAATCCTCTTCATTCTGAGACATTGCCTGATAGTGTTGTCTCAGCATCATCGCTTGAACTGTACTGATATGTTCTTTTTACAAAGGTCCAAGGTCGAAGAATAAATCTGGCCACCAAGTATTGGGGGGATTCCAGTAGTCGAATTGAGTACCTCATGGGTTAGTCCATTACGAAGTGTCCAGGTGATCTTAGCAGGCTGATGTGGGTTAGCACCAGCAGTTCCGGAGTGGAGAAGGAGGGCCACCAACAGGAGAGTCTGGGGGATTTGTCTGGGGCCAGCTGGCGGACGAGCTTCATTTTTAAGCGGTTGGTGGGAAGCGGTGTCGCCTTCCATTCTTTTTGGGCCTTTTCTTGTTCCTCTGGGGTGGCACAACGCACATGGTTGCAGTGCACCCAGGGTCCAATTCCGTCCACCTTTAGGGCAGTGGGGGTGGTAAGGAGAACAACATAGGGGCCCTTCCATCTTGGCTCTAAGGTTTTTGACTGGTGTCTCTTAACCCAGACCCAATCTCCCAGGCCCATATCATGGGACGGGATTGTTCCTTTACTCTGGCCCTCATGAACTTCTCGTATCAGTGACCAGATATGTTTATGAGTCAAACCTAGTTTATAGGGGATATTGCGTGCCAGAAAAACCGCAAAGGGAAGGAGGGTTACCCAGTCCCCGCCAGTCTCTATTGCCAGCTTTGTTAAAGTTTCTTTTAGGGTCCGGTTCATTCTTTCTACTTGTCCTGAGCTCTGGGGGCTGTACTCACAATGTAGCTTCCATTTGGTTCCCAGGGCTGAGACCAGTCCTTTAACAATTTTGCTCACAAATGCACATCCATTATCAGAGCCAGTAGATGCTGGCAGCCCAAACCTAGGTATTATCTCTTCTAGGAGCTTCTTAGCCACTATTATTGCTGTCTCCTTTTTAGTGGGGTAAGCCTCTACCCACCCAGAAAATGTATCAACCAAAACTAACAGGTAACGATAGCCATACTTGCCTGGCCTTACCTCTGTAAAATCTATCTCCCAATGCTGTCCCGGCCTTTCCCCCAGTATCTTACACCCGTGTGCTGTCCTTTTCCCGGTCTCATCACCTGACAGGCCTTGCAGGTGCGGACTATGTTCTGTGTGGTTTTCTTTTGTTGGGGAAACCGCAGCTGCACTGCTTGTAGAAGCGTCAAAGTCTTTTTCTCTCCCAAATGGGTGGTTTGATGTAAATGGGTACAGAGATGTCTGCCCAGGTCGGCAGGAAGCAACAGGTTGTCATCCTGGTCCCAATACCATCCGTCCTTGCCCGCAGGGCAGTTGGTGTTATCCTGCAACCAGCTTAAATCGGAGGGGGAGTATATGGGGCTTGGGGGGAGAGTCCCCATCCCCGGCAGTGGTAATCCTACAGCCAGCACATGAGCTTGGCAGTATCCAGCGGCTACCTCGTGGACTGCTACATCGGCAGCATGGTTGCCTTGGGCCCTGGCATCTTCTCCTTTCTGGTGTCCTGGGACATGTACTATGGATACTGCCTGGGGCAAGTGGACCGCTGCCAAGAGTCTGCGTATTTCAGGTAGGTTCTTAATCTCTTTTCCCTCTGCCGTCAAGAACCCCTGTTCTTTATATATAGGGCCTTGAATATGCACGGTGCCGAATGCATACCGGCTGTCAGTGTAAATGGTGATCTTTTTTCCTTTCTCCCTCTCTAGTGCTTGTATCACTGCTATCAATTCTGCTTTTTGGGTGGATGTTCCAGGGGGCAAGGCCTCGGCCCAGACGACCCTCCCAGTGCCATCTACTATGATGCCCCCGTTTTTCTCTGCCCATCCTTTATATAACTGCTCCCATCTGTGAACCATATCAGCTCACTGTCCTTTAATGGTATGTCGCTGAGGTCTCTTTGTATGGCAGTTACCTCAGCCAATACTTCAACACAGTCATGGAGAGGCCCATCCTCCTCCGGGATGGGCAAGAGAGTAGCAGGATTTAGAAAACAAGGTGTCTGAAAGTGTATCCGGGGAGCATCTAACAGCAGGGCTTGGTAATGGGCTAAGCGAGCGTTAGGAATCCACTTACCCGGTGGCTGTTTGAGGATCCCCTCTATGGCATGGGGAGTGTAGACCAGGAGGTGCTGTCCATAAGTCAACTTGCCGGCGTCATGGACAAGGAGAGCAGCGGCCACGATGATACGGAGACAGGGTGGCCATCCAGCAGCTACCAGGTCCAGCCATTTAGAGAGGTATGCCACAGGCCGCCTCCAAGGTCCCCATTGCTGTGTCAGGACTCTCTTTCCCACTCCCTGATTTTCATCCACAAACAGTTGAAATGGCTTAGCCGGGTCAGGGAGAGCTAGGGCCGGGGCTTCTAGCAATGCCCGCCAGAGTTCCTGAAACGCCCGCCTCATTGGCTCAGTCCAAGTCCAGTTCTTATTTTCTCTACTTCCTTCATATAGAGGCCGGGCCTTTTCAGCAAACCCCAGGATCCATAGCCTGCAGTACCCAACAGTCCCTAAGAACTCCCTCACTTGCCGAGGAGTCGTTGGCTCGGGGATCTGTAAAATAGTCTCTTTCATAGTCTGAGTCAACCATCTTTGCCCCTGTTTTATTTTGTACCCCAAGTAAATGACTTCCTGTTTAGCAATTTGGGCCTTCTTTGCACTCGCCCGGTACCCCAATGTCCCCAAAGTCTGAAGGAGGTCGCCTGTGGCCTCTAGGCATACCTCCTTGCTAGTAGCGGCCAGCATGAGGTCATCCACATATTGCAATAGGACAATGTCTGGGTGGCTAGTCCGGTACTCACAGAGGTCCTCACCTAGAGCCTCATTGAACAATGTCGGCGAGTTTTTAAATCCCTGTGGAAGGCGAGTCCAGGTCAGCTGTCCTACAGTTTGACTGACTTCATCAGTCCATTCGAATGTGAAGATCTCTTGGCTCTGAGGGGCCAGAGGCAAACTGAAAAAGGCATCTTTTAAGTCCAAGATTGTATACCAGATGTAGTCTGGTGGCAAGCTGCTCAGGAGGGTGTATGGGTTAGGGACAGTGGGATGAATGTCACTCACCGGTTTGTTGACTTCACGAAGATCTCGGACGGGTCTAAAGTCTGTTCCCCCGGGCTTTTTCACAGGCAGCAGGGGAGTATTCCATGGGGACTGGCACTTTTTAAGAATCCCTACCTTCAGGAGGCGCTGTATGTGTGGCGTGATTCCTTGCCGGGCCTCCTAACTCAGGGGGTACTGCTTTACCTTCACAGGGGTAGCATTTGCTTTTTTTTTTTTTTTTTTTAAGCAGTAAGAACACCACTATTTATTTAGTATTTACTATGTACCAGGCACAGTGCTAAGAGCTTTACATGAAATAATCATTTAATCCTCATTTAATCATTCAATACCTAATAAGGTAGATATAGACAAGGAAATTTGTTAGTAACTTCCCAAGATAACAGGTGGTAAAGGTAGTATTCTTCAGAGCTTAAGTTCTTAACTACTACAGTAGATAGAAACATGGGAAAGTACTTACAATATGCTGATCTGAAAAAGCAGAATATAAAATATATACTACGTATAACCCTATAAAAATATGTATATGTGTTGGCAAGGCCAAGAAGATGATCTACACAAATGAAAACAGATGTTGTAGTGGTGTGGCTGGTAATGAGTGAAACAGTTCTTTAATGTTGTTAATATCACTTAAGACTTCAGAAGCCATAAATTAACAAACACTATCATCACTATCGTTACTGTTTTCAACTGTGGGCACATAGTGTGTGTGTCTCCAGAACTCCTGTTACACTGATCCCTGCCTCTTCTACCCCTCGTGAGCTTCCCCCCATGGGAGGCTAAGTGCCTACCTTAGTGCTATACTATACTGGTCCATTGCTTCCTGATACTCATTGACAGCTACAAGGAAATCTCCTAGGATCCGATGCAGGACACAGTCACTCTGATTAGCTAGTGCGTTCCTCAACAAAGCAATTCCATCTTCGTATTTCTGTTCTCTGCTAAGTAATTCTGCCTTTTTCACCACAGCCTTAATGTAATCCGGCCTTTGGGTCAGGGCTTTATCTAATAAGGTTTTGGCTTTCTCCTGTGTCACTGGGTCTTCAAGACAAACGGTGGCTAAAAGGGTAAGGGTCTGTGCATTTGCTCCTAGAGTTTTGTAAACATTGTTAGCCATTACCATTGCTTCACGAATACTGTTGGAGGCTAAGTAACATTCGATGAGACCTTCATAACAATCTAAGCGACAAGGTGCAAGACGTATAGCCTCCCGAAAGTGGATTATTGCTTCCTGTACTCTGCCCATGTTTCTAAGAGCTGCTCCCTTAAGCAGCAAAGCTTGAACACTGTTACTGTTCAGCTGAATGGCCTTGGCTCCTAAATAGAGGGCTCGAGAATAGCGTTTGCTGTAGAAGCTGTGACACCCAGAGACCACCCAGGGTTCTGCATGTTGGTCAGAAATATTAAAAAGGCGGCAGCCAAGGTTCTCCACATCCTCCAGCCGCCCTTCTCGTGCCAGGAGGTAGCCATACACATCCATTCCTTTTATCAGATACGGATCCAACATCTGTGCCTGTTCAAACTTGAGGACAGAGTTTTTATTGTCACCAGCTCTGAAGTACAGATCTGCTAAGCTTCCCAGTAGGTCCACGTTATCTCTCAACAAGGACTTTTTCTCTAGTGAACAAATGGTATTGATTGCTCTCGAATTGTCACCAACATGCACAAAAGCATAGGCTTTGATCCACACAGAAAGCCAATCCAAGTTAGGCACAGTCTGGATCACATTCATTGTCATTGACGCCACCTCTGCACCTTTTACAGAAAGAGACAGCAAACCTAGAATCGCATCAAGGGCTAATGGGCACTGCCTCAGCACTTCCTTATAGCTGGTGACTGAAGGTCGCTCCTGACCAGCCTTCTTGTACAGGTTTGCCAACATCATGTTTATTTTGGGAGTTCTTTGTCTTGAAGGGATCCCATCAAGTATAGCAATGGCATCTTTATCTTGTTTTAGCATTGTATAACATTCAGCCATTTTGTATTTTACTTCAATTTCAGATGGAAGACACTGACTCTGCGGAGTGGATGCAGAATTTCCAGTTGAAGGTCTCACTTTTGAAGTTTTACTTAGGGCTTTCTTTTGCTGTAAAGCCATAGTATACTTACTCACAGCATTCCGATACTCCTTATCATGAAAGAGAGAATCTGCATGATACACCAAAAGCTGGTACTTCTGAGATGGGGAGAATAACTCAGGGTTGTTATTACTCATTGTAAGTAACAAGCTGCTGAGGAGCCGCACGTTGGAATGCAGCCCCGCGGCCGCCATGTCTCGCACATGGTCTATCACATTCATTCTGCCCAGAAAGGCTGCAGATAGCGGCGGCGGCAGCGCGAAAAGCCGGCTGAAGCTCCTTCAGCATTTGCTTTTAATTCAACAATGATGGGAGGTCTTTGTTTTGCCAGTCCTACTCCTGCCGTCTCAGCCCAGGCCAGAGGGTATTTTTGGATCCATTGTAGCATAGCTGAGTCCACAGCTGCAGGGGGTTTTGGTGAATATAGTCTGTATTCATCTCTCAGTGCCAGGGATAAAACATGAATTGGTTGTCCAAGCACGTCTGTGACTGATATCCCTGAGTCAAAGTGAATTTGCGCATTGACTTTGGACAATATGTCTCTTCCTAGTAAACAGGCCAGACATTCTGGGATCACCAGAAATGAGTGGGACACCTGTTGGGCTCCCAAGTCCACTTTTCGTTTAGTAGTCCAGTAATATCTTTTTGTCCTGGTGGCTCCCTGGACCAAGCTAGTCTTCTTGGACATCGGCCCGAATTTTTGATTGAGGACCGAGTATTGGGCTCCCATATCCACCATGAAGCCGACCGGTTTCCCCTCCACATTAATAGTTACCCAGGACTCGGGGAGGGGTGCCGGGCCCTGACCCCTCTAATCACTATCTTCTCCTGCATGTAAAATGTTGATACCTGAGGGAGACTCTTCTTTTCTTACAGTCCTTTTTTTCAGGTTTCTCTTGGGGCACTCATTTTCCCAGTGCCCTTGCTCTTTGCAATAGGCGCATTGGTCTCTCTTTAGGGTGGGTCTGGCTGGTTTCTCCCTTCCTTTCGGCTGGGTGTCTCGAGTCTTCCGGGAATCAGGTCCCAGTCTCATCCCCCCGAAGAAAATTTGAGCCAGCTCTTTCCGATTTCTTCGGTTTTCCTTAGCTCTAAATTCCCTTTCCTCCCGTCTAATTCGTTCCTCCCTCTCCTCAGGGGTCTCTCTGTTATTAAACACTTTCTCAGCTGCCCTCACCAGATCCTGTATTGACTGTTCTCCTAGCCTCTCTATCCTCTGTAACTTCCTCCTGATATCCGGAGCTGCCTGATTAACAAAGGCTAGCAAGACTGCTGTGCGTGACTCATCAGCCTGAGGGTCCATGGGCGTATACTGCCTGAAAGCCTCCATTAACCTCTCTAAAAAGGCTGCCAGACTCTCATTTGGCTCGTGCCTTATCAAATTTACCTTAGACAAATTCGTTGGTTTCCTGGCGGCTGCCCGGAGGCCAGCCATCAGAGTCTGGCGGTACACTCGGAGACACTCCCTACCTTCAGCGCGTTCAAAATCCCAGTTTGGTCGCATCAAAGGAAACCCCTGCTCGATTAGGTGGGGCTGCACGGTGGGTCTTCCATCCACTCCTGGAACATGTTTTCATGCTTCCGATAGAATTCGCTCCCATTCCTCCGTGGTGAAGAGCACCTGCAACAGCTGCTGACAGTCATCCCAAGTAGGACTGTGAGTAAACAAGATAGAATCTAAGAGATCAATAAGACCTTGGGGTTTTTCAGAAAAAGAAGGGGTTTGAGTTTTCCAGTTACATAAGTCACCCTTAGAAAACGTCCAGTACTGGTATGTTCACTCCCCACCGGGATTTGCTGGCTCCACCCGGACAGGGAATGCCTGCACGGTGGATGAAGGAGCCTCCCGGCTTCCGTCCTCAGACAAGTCTCCGCCCCTTCGAGTCCTTCCGCGAGTTCCTTGGGCCGGCCCCCCTTCCCATGGCGGAGCCGAGGGTTCTGGGTCCCTCCTTTGTTCTACGGATGACACCTGTGGTACCTGCGGGGGCAAGGGTGGCTGCATATATGGGGGAGGTGAGATTTCAGTGTCTAAGTCAATCAGGCTAGGATATAAAGAGGATTCCTTGAGTATTGGCTTCTTCTTCTGACTCTCCCGATCTTCATGGTCAGTCATTACAGACAAAGGGGTGGAAGAGCTTTGACCCATAATGATGGAGCTCACAATGAACACACACAAAAACAAAAATGGTGCCGGCACACAAAGAAAGGCGACAGACAGAAGACAAGCAAATATCGGCCAAAAACACAGAACTGGGTCTATCCCGGGTTACTGTTATCTTGCTTCTCAATGTCATCTCACCGAAGGGCATCCACTGCCCACCAGATTCAGAGTCAGGAGAGACGTTCCTTCCCAATTCCCCACAGAACCAGCTGCCTTCCAGCGCGAATGCTGCGCCCCGGTCTTATGCTGGCTGCCAGTTGCCTTCCAGCACGCTCACTGGGCCTTGGTCTTACACTGGCTAGGATGACTAATTCACCTCTGATTAGGCCTAACAAGAGCCAGCTGCCTTCCAGTGCGTATACTGGGCCTTGGCCTTATGCTGGACTAAACCAGACTTAACACTGGTGTTCAGATATCTTTCCTCCTAGTGAGGAAACCCCTTCTACTGGGAGAGTGTTATTCTTCCCAGTTAAAGGGATCCTGGATGAGCCCCCAAATGTTATGCCCAGAGTCCGAGTCCCCAAAACTGAGAGAATAAGACGTCCACAGCAATGCAAAAGCATGAAGGGGTTTTATTTCTAGCTTGAGCTAGGGCTTCCGCCACATCCAACGCAGTGGAGTGGAGCAAGGAGCCCTGAGCCCAGATTTACAGCAGTATTTATAGGTTTTAGAACAGAGCGTTGGCAAGGGCTGATTGGCTGCAGGAGTTTCCTAGTATTTACTAATTGGCTAATCTTTATTGGCTGCAGGGGTTTCCTGATATTTACTAATTGGCTATTGGCTGCAGGGGGATGTCTTTTACGTCCTGATAGACTCAAACCAGGTTACGGGGAGTATGCTGATTAGACAAGTCCTGACATCCGTGGGGATGACCTCACTGGGCAATGACTCAGCCTTTCCCATGAGTCCTACCTTAGTCCCTGAAGCCTATTCATGGTGTTTGTTAGGTCCCAACACATATATCCCCTCTTTTTTGGATTTCCTTCCCTTTTAGGTCATCACAGAGCACTGAGTCGACTTCTCTGAGCCATTCAGTAGGTTCTCATTAGTTAGTTTATTTTATACACAGTATCAGTAGTGTATATATGTCGATTCCAATCTCCCAGCTCATCCCACCCACCCCAATTTCCCCCTTGGTAACCATATACTTGGTCTCTACCTCTTGGTCTCTTCCTGCTTTGCAACTAACTTCATCTGTGACTCCCTGTTTTTAAAAAACCCCACTATTGTTAGTTATTGGGCTTCCCTGGTGGCTCAGTGGTTAACAAGAAAATGTGCCTGCCAGTGCAGGAGACCAGGATTTGATCCCTCGGTTGGGAAGTTCCCCTGGAGAAGGAAATGACAACCAGCTCCAGTATTCTTGCCTGGGAAATCCCATGGGTAAGTAGCCTGGTGGGCTACAGTCTGTGCGGTTGCAAAAGAGTCAGACGTGACTTAGGGACTAAACAACAACAACATTGTTAGTTGATACGATGACTTTATCATTATGACATGAACCTGATTAGCATGCAGCACAATGGGAACCCCCCATGCCTATAAAATGGAACAAAATATTCAGATAAATGGCTCCTTATGGGACCTAGGCATCTGTGAGCAGGCTTGTCTTCACACACCCGGGAAGAGTAGGTTGGGGGTACTGTCCCTGTTTTCTGCAGGAGGAAGTGGAATCTAGGATGTCAGATGACTTGCTAAAGTCCTTCAGTTAAAAAAGGGCAAAGTGTCATCCACACTTGCTGGGCCTGGGGAATCCCGAGATGTGTCAGCTGAAGCCCCACTCCCACCCCGCCCTTACCCATCTGATATAGGTCAGGAAATGCAGAAGAAATCTGTCTACAGTCATTACTGTTACTGGGCTCACAACTGAGTCTATGCCAGGCACGCACTGCAGCATCTCTGTGGGCATGGCAAGAGCTTCCAGAACTGGAGGGAAAGTCATTAGCAGAGAACAGGACCACTGTCCCTGTGAAATGGAGCTGGACCCTATGGTCCTTAGCCTCCGTGTCCTCTGCCTGCCTTCTGTCCATGGAAAACTTTAGTCAAAAAACAAGTTTAATCAGAGAAATGAGAAACGCAGAAACAAAGGAAAATGGTCAAAGAAGACCAAATAACAATCATGTAGTCATTAAGCATAGTCAAGGACCTTTAGTTCTTTCTCAAGAGCTATAGGTAATATTCTGAGCCACATCCTGTGAGCTGTCTTATAGATACTGAAACATCAGGTGGAGAAGTTAACTGCATGATGGCCAGACTTCACCTACCACAGAAGCTGCCACAATTCTGAAAACTGGCCTCAAAGAAATGGGAACAAATGGACCCTGAAACTGAAGATTAACTGTACCTAAAAGAACCAAGATGATGCTGGTCAGACCACCAGTGACCAATCTGAAGATGACGGTCAGAGCTGACTGCTGTTCCTGCATGTAGCCCCCTCCATCTGTCTATAAAAGCTCATATCCCACTGGAGGCCAGTAGGTGGGGGTTGGGTGGGGAGAGTCAGCCTTTGGACAGACATCCGCCCTCCCCCAGCCCAAGTTACTGGCATCTGAAATAAAGCACACTTTCCTTTCCATCCGCCTGGCTGGTATTGGCTTTTGAGCGGTAAGCAGCTGGACGCATCTCTTCTTTCAGTAACACCTGGAATACCTTCCCCTCCCCCCAGGAAAGATTGCCCCGGTGATGAGGAGTGCTCAGACCAGCAGCTGGGACACCAGGGTCCCAGGGTCCTTGGGGCTGAAGCGCCCCAGGGTCACTTTCTGCTGCTCCCCTCTGCCTGTGCCCTGGGGGAGCTCAGGTGTACCGTGAGGACTTTGGTGAAGTCCATTTCCTTTGCAGGGATCCCGAGAGCCCCAGCAAGTGCTCACACATCCTATGGGGCACAGCCTCTTTCCTGGACTGGTGGTATGTGCTCTCCTGTTGCCTCTGAGAACTCTTTCTCCTAGGTGGCGGCCACATTCCCTGAGTCATTTCGTTTTATCTGCACAGCAGCACTGTAGTGTGGGGACAGTGTCATCCCCATTTTGTAGATGAGGAAACTGAGGCCCACCAGAAGAAACAACTTGCTCCAGGTCACATCTTATGATACCTGTGCGGGAGGGAGGCATTGTGGCTGAGGGCAGCGCCTGATCTGGACCTTGACCCTGGTTCTGGGCAGAAGAGGGGGCTGGTTGTCCAAGACAGGCCCTCCCAGGTCTTCAAGACTCCCGAGGGCCTGGGGTCTCACACTGTTACTTTAGAAAGAACCATACTTTTATTGGAGGATAGATCAAAGTCATTTACAAAATGCCTTTTGTTTTCAAAGCACAGCTTTTCATAAAAAGCAATGTCCACCTTTAATACATGCTCGAATACACAGCTGCGTGTTGAGGGGCCACCCAGCACTCGTTTAGAAATCCTCGTCTGAGTCGTCCTCGGCCCACCGGCACACCTTCCCAGGCCCGGGGCTGGCCCGGGTACCCGTGGGGGTGGGGGACTGGGTGGGGGCCAAGTTCACCCAGCCGGGCCCTCGGGGCAGCGCGTGGCTTTCTTTCAGCCTGATGATGCGGTAGTTCTCATAGTGGACGTTGTGGGTGATGTCCTTCAGGTCTTGGAGGTGGGAGCTGGGAGATGGGCAGCAGGTCAGTGGGGTGGGCTGTGGGCATCCCCCGGGGCCCCCGCAGCCTCCCGGGTTCCCCACTGGCTCACCGGATGAGCAGGTCTCTCAGGAGGGGGAACTCACAGTGGGCCATGTTCTCCACTGGAAGACACGGCACCAAACCCTGAGTGTGCGCTCTGCTCGGTGCTCTGCCCTCGGCCAGCATTGAGTAAGCGCCTGCTGCATGCTGCACCCCCCACCCCCCGCCACTGCCTGCCCCTCCCCACATTTCTCCCTGTGTTAACCCACCTCCCCTTCATTCATTCATTCATTGCTGTGTCCCCAGCCCTTGGTACAGGTGGCTCCTATAAACAGCTGTTGAGTCACAGGACTTTCCTCTGCTCCTTCAGGTGCCCCCCCTACCCCACACGTTTCCTTCTCTGTGCGTCCCCACTGTCCTTGTCTGGCCACCTCTGTGGGCACAAGGACCTTGTGGGTCCCACTTTCACTGTATCCCTTCAGGAACTGCACCTAGTGCACCCAGCACATAGTAGGCCCACAATAAATTCTGGTGAATGAATAGGGTGCCTCCTGGGTGCCAGGTTTCAATGCAAAGTGGTGGTTGTTCCCCCTCCACCCACCCTATGAGGCTGACGATTTCATGATACCCGTTTGACTGTGAGGAAACTGACGGAGTTGGGTATCTTGCCTGGGGCCACCCAGAAGCACAAAGGAACTTGATCCCAGGTCTGCCTGTTTTCCAGCTCTGGGCTTAAATCCCCACCGGGCTCTCTGGTGGGTGTAAGGATGGCAAGGGCAAGAGGCCAAGCCTCGCTTTTCAATCTGTTCTCCCTGAGCCCTCCCTAGGGTCCCTGAACTGACCTTCAATGATGCCCCACTTCGTCTTCCGGCCCAGGACACACCTCCCGTTCACCATGTGCTCTCGGTCGGCCCCGACCACAGCGAAGGGGATCCGCTCCTGCAGGGAGGAGACAAGATGGGAGGGTTGGCTCCACTGGGGACGTGGAGAGAGAGGTATGAACCCTCAGGATGCTGCCCTTTGTGGGGACAGAAAGCGGCAGGAGGAGCACAGATGTCTGAAGTCGAAGGGCACAGACTCTGATCGGTGCTTTGGTTTCCTCATCTGTAAAGTGGGAGACGCGACAGGACCGATGCAGGGCTCTGAATATTTGGGAAGGGCTTAGCATGATGAAGGGCTTAGCAGAACAAGTCTTGGAAACCAAGTGTTACTCAGAGTACATTAGTGATGTCAATTCCGTTCACATCCTATCTCTTACCTGTGAAACAGGAAAGGCAATCACCTTTAACCATTATTATAAGGTTAAAAGAGACAATTTTGCACTAGAATTTGAGGATATATACACCCCTACGTTCATGGCAGCACTGTTTACAATAGCCAAGACATGGAAACAGCTTAACACCCTTGACAGATGAAGGGATAAGGACGATGTGGGGTGTGTATACACACACACACACTCCTCACACACGCACACTGGAATATTGCTCAGGCATAGAAAGAACGAAGCAATGCCGTGTCACACTAAATGAAGTAAGTCGGAAAGAGAAAGACAAATACCATGTGATATCACTTATACGTGGAATCCAAAATATGTCGCAAACGAACCTACCTAGGAAACAGACTCACAGATGTAGAGCGCAGAGCTGTGGTTACCAAGGGGAAGGAGGGTGGGGGAAGGGTGGGGTGGGAGTGTGGATTAGCAGATGCAAACTATTATATAAAAACAAGGTCCTACTGTATACCACAAGGAACTGTATTCAATATCCTGTAACCATAATGGAAAATTATATATGTAACTGAATCATTTTACTGCAAACCAGAAATTAACACAATGCTGTAAATCAATGATACCTCAATAAAAGAAATTTGAAAAAGAGAGAGAACATTGTAAGCCAGGGGCTGGCAACCTATGGCTCCTGGACCAAAGCAGTCAAATTCATGGGCATACAGCTCTGGCCATTCATCGACTCTTGTCTATTTTGCTTTCATACTACTTTGGGAGAGCTGAGTAATTGCAGCAAAGTCTAAAATACCATTGTCTGGCCCTTCACACACAAAAAAAGTTTGCTACAAAAAAAAGAAAGTTTCTAAGCCCTTTTGTAATTCTAGTTTCTTACTTGTTCATGGCTAGAAAGTGAAAATGAAAGTCGCTCAGTCATGTCTGACTCTTTGCAATCTACAGTCTACAGTCCATGGGATTCTCCAGGCCAGAATACTGGAGTGGGTAGCCTTTCCCTTCTTCAGGGGATCTTCCCAACCCAGAGATCAAACTCAGGTCTCCCGAATTGCGGGCGGATTCTTAACCAGCTGAGCCACAAGGGAAGCCCAAGAATACTGAGGTGGGTAGCCTATCCCTTCTCCAGCAGATCTTTCCAACCCAGGAGTCAAACCGGGGCCTCCTTCATTGCAGGTAGATTCTTTATCAACTGAGCTACTAGGGAAGTCCATTCGTGGCTGCAAGTGGAGATTAGGCTCTCAAGTGCAGTATGGGGGTTTGTTTTTATTTCTAAGAATTAGGCTGTGATAGGAAATAAATTGATGCTAATAATAATAACTATGTGTTGGGGACTTCCCTGGTGGTCAATGGGCTGAGACTCCGAGCTCTCAACACAGGGGACTGGATTTGATGCCTGGCTGGGGAATTAGATCCCACATACCACAACTAGGAGTTCCTGTGAGGCAACTAAGACCCGAAGCAGCCACATACAAATAAATAAATATTTTAAAAATAGCTATCTGTTGCACACTTATTACGCACCAGCCAGTATTCGACCCTGGACAGATGTTATATGTCTGGATGATTTATTGAGAGGTTAATTTGAAAAACTTTTCTTTATTCCCCCAGTTCTAATCCAATTGTGACCAGGCTGCTGCCTTTGCAGGCCTTGGGACAGACAGTGGAAGGTCAAAGCTCTTTGAATCTTTCACAGGAAATACTGTTCATTGCTCCAGTGGGGAGCGGAAAGAGAGACTGCGTGGAGAAACTGGGGGCTAGACAGGAAGCAAGGTTTCCACGTACAGATGTGGAGTTTGTGCACTGCACAAAGGCAACCCGCCACAAGGCTGTGTAGGGTGGAATCCCATGTCTGTGGAGGCGGCTCCTGCCTTTTTCTAATCCGAGCAAAAGTGCTGTGTGAGTTAGCGGGGTCCCTCGGGGAGGCGGTGGAGGCCAGGTGTCTATGGACAAAGAATCCCAGGCCTCACCCAGGTGCTTTTTAGGAACAAGACAGACTGACTTTGAATGTACCACAAGGACAGGGAGACTGGGGCTTGGACGTGGAATTCAGTTGCTTCAGGGAAAATGAAGATATGAGTTATTTCCTTCTTTCCTTCCATCCCTTTCTTTCTCTTTCCCTCTCTCTCTTTCTTTCTATAACTTTACTGAGATATAATTTACACACTATAGCATTCTTCCCTTTAGAGGTTCAGTTCAGTATACTCACAAGATTGTGTAGCCGTCACCACAATCTAACTCCAGGGCGCTTTCATCACCCCAAATGAAAGCCTGAACCCTTTAGCAGTCACTCCCCAACTCCCTGTAAACCTCCCAGCCCCTGGAAGCACAAATCTATTTCCTATCTGTGTAGATTTGCCCATCCTGGACATTTCATGTAACAGAATCATATAACACATGGCGTTTGTGTCTGACTTCTTTCATTTAACATCACGTTTTCAAGGTTTATCCACATTGTAGAATCTATCAGGACTTTATTCCATTTGATGGCTAAGGAATATTCCCTTGTATGGATAGACCACATTTGTCTGTCCATTCACAGGTTAACGGACACTTAGATTGTCTCCACTTTTTGTTACAGATCATTCTAAATGTTCTGTTATGTGAACATTTGTGTAGGAGTTTTTATATCAAAATAGGTTTGCATTTATTTTTTTCTCTTTTTGGTCTTAAAATGCCGTAAGGTTTCCATTTCTTTTGAGAGTGGAATTGTTGGGCCATATCGTAACAGTGTTTAACCTTTGAAGAACTACCAGACTATTTTCCGAAGTGGCTGCACCATTTGACATTCCCACAAGCAGTGTGTGAAAGTTGTGGTGTCTCCACACTCTCACTAATACTTGTCATTGTCTTTTTCTTTTGCTGTGCCTTGTGGGATCTTAGTTCCCTGACCACGGGTTGAAACCACGTCCCCTGCATTGGAAGCATGAGTCTTAACCAATGGATGGTGAGGGAAGTCTCTGTCCATCTGGACTTCTCTTGTGGCGCTCAGGCTCTAGGGTCAGCAGGCTTCAGTAGTTGTGGTACTCGGGCTCAGTAGTTGCGGTACTCGGGCTCAGTAGTTGTGGTACTCGGGCTCAGTAGTTGCGGCTCCCGGGCTCTAAGTGCAGACTCAGTAGTTGCGGCACATGGGCTTGCTCCGTGGTATGTGGGATCTTCCCAGACCAGGGATTGAACCCGAGTCTTCTGCATTGGTAGGCAGATTCTTTACCCCTGAGCCACCAGGGAAGCTCCCTGTCCATTTTTAAATTGAGCTATTTGTCTTTTCTTGTTGGCTTGTAAGAGTTCTTTGCTTTGGTAATTTATTTTTGTCTGCACTGGGTCTTTGTTGCTTTGGGCCAGCTTTCTCTAGTTGGGGCGAGCAGGGGCTGCTCTCTAGCTGTGGTGCACGGGCTTCTGATTGCTGTGGCTTCTCTTGTTGCAGAGCTCAGGCTCTGGGACATGCCGGCTTCAGCGGCTGTGGCTCATGGGCTCAATGTCTATGACTCCTGGGCTCTAGCGCGTGGGCCCAGTACTTCTGGTGCACGGGTTTAGTTGCCCTGGGGGTGGGGTGGGGCATGTGGAATCTTCCCAGACCAGGGATTGAACCCACGTCCCATGCACTGCAAGGCAGATTCTCAACCACTGACCCACCAGGCAAGTCCCGCCTGTCTTTTAGTGTTGATCTGTAACAGTTCTTTTTATATTCATGATACATGTCCCTTATCAAATATATCATTTGAGAACATTTTCTTCCATTCTGGGTGTTGTTGATATGACCACTTTCTTGCTCACCTTGTTTTCAAGTGGAGATTTGTGTCTGCCAGAAATATATGAACTTTCCCCAAGTTGCAGAGAGACAAATCTTCAGATGGAAAGAATGAATGGGCAGCGCATCACCCAGACACAGTCCCACCAGCCTCCCCACCCCAGATGGCCTCCTACCCGGATCTTGCTGTTGAGGATCTTGTCATTGATGTCCTCGTCAAAGGACTTCTGAGGGTACACCTCGATGCTGTGAGTCTTCAGGTCATCCTGGATCTGCAGACCACACACAGATGACCTCAGCCCACTCTAAGATGAACTCTGCCCCCTCTACCCCCACTGACCCCAGACTCGTTCCCAGGCGCCCAGATCACCCTGTGCCTGAAGGCCTCTCGCTCCTCAATGGTCAGGCTGTCGGCCCGGGCTATCACGGGCACCACGTTCACAGCCCGGCAGAGCCGCTGCAGGAACTCAAGGTCCAGGGGCCTCAGGCTGCTCAGGCGGGGCAGCGGTGGTGGTGAAGACCCGATGAGCGGGTGCCAGCCCACGCCCACGCCAGGGTCCCTTCCTCCTCCGCCCTCTGGCTCAGCCACCTCACCAGTGCCCGGTGGGCGGCACAAAGTATACACAGCAGTGCACTCGCGTGTCGGGGATGTGCCGCTGGCGGGTGATGAGGATCTCCTCTTGCAGGTACCGCTCGTACTGCTCGTTGATGTAGCCCAGGACGGGGTCCCAGCTGGGGTGGGAGATGGTCCAGCCTCAGAAACTTGCTGGGAGCACCCCCCACCACCCCTCAGGTCCTCTGGGTGTTCTGCCCTTACAGGGCTTCCCTGTCCACAGGTGCAGTCTGTGCACTGCACAAAGGCAACCCGCCATGAGGCTGAGTAGGGGTGAATCCCATGCAGGCTCCTGTCTGTGAAGGATGCTACTGCCTTTTTCCAATTCAAGCAAAAGAGCTGTGTAGGTTAGCGGGGTCCCTTGGGGAAGGGGTGGAGGCCAGGTGTCTATGGATGAAGAATCCCAGGCCTCACCCAGGTGCTTGTGTGAATGTGTTTCATCTCCTTGAGAGCCTAAAACAACTCTGGACGGGGGATGTCGTCATCCCCAAGTTACAAAAAAGGAAGCCCAGGCTCAGAGAGCATCTGCAGCCAGGCCCAGGTGGTACACCCGGCAAGTAGTTTAACCCAGGGGTCCTGATTCTGGAGTGTGGGCTTCTATTGCCTTGCCATACTCATCAACGATGCCTTCATCAGAGAGCTAAGAGCAAGCTAAGACCTTTACATACTTGACTCCCCATGATCCTGGGAGGAGGACTGCACACACCCGTTGTACAGGTGAATAAACTGAGCCCCAAAGATGCCACATCCAGGTGGCTTCAGGCCTGATGTTTCCTGGAGACTGGAGGGGCGGGGGCCAGGGTAGCCAGGGCTTGGCCCTCCCTGCCTCCCCTGAGGACTCACCACTTGTCATTGTTGATTTGGTCCCCAAAGCCAGGTGTGTCGGTCACGGTCAGCTTAAGCTTCACACCATTCTCCTCGATGACTGTGGGGAAGAGCGGAGAGGCAGAGAGTGGGCTTGGGTGGGTGGGGTGGGGATGGGTGATGGGGGGCTCACTCACCGTGAGTCACAGAGTGCAGCTGCAGTGTCTGGGGCATGGGCACCCGCAGACCCGGCATCGTGGACTTCCATATCTTGGACTTGAAGAGCGTGTTCACCATTGTGGACTTGCCCAGCCCGCTCTGTCCTGCAAGTAACCACAGAGCCCCAACAACGGCAGAAGGGCTAGGCATGTTTCTGAAACTCTCAAATAAACTCTTTCAGAAAGTCAACCGTTTTTTAAGTATAACATAAACACAGAAAAGCATGTATTATCCCAAGTCTCCAGCTCAATGCCTTCCCCATTTTTTATTGAGGCAGAAACAAAATAAAACATAATTTTAAAATAAAATATAAGATTATATAAAATATGAATAAATAAAAATTATTTTACTCATATAATAAAAACTAATATTAACCACTGAAAGTGTACAGTTCAGGGGCACTGAGTGCGTTCACAGTGCTGTGCAAACACCATCTCTCTCTAGCGCCAAAACACTTTCATCAACCCAACAAAAATGCTACATTCATTAGTCACACACTCCCCAGTCACTAATCTGCTTTCTATCCATGGATTTGCCTATTGTGTGCATACTTCTTTTTTCCCCTTTTTCTTCTGGCCATGCTGTGCAGCTTGTGGGATCTTATTTCCCCAACCAGGGCTCGAACCCACGCCCTCGTCACTGAAACTGAGTCCTAACCACAGGCCCTCCAGGGAATTCCCTGGGTGCTTCATATAAACGGGATCACGCAGTACTTGTCCTTTTGTGTCGGGTTGCTCCCACTCAGCATAGTGCTTTCAGGCTCATCCACACCGTAGCATGCACCATGACTTCCTACTTTTTCAAGGCTGAATAATACTCCCCCGGATGGGTAGACCCCACTGTGTTTATCCATTCCTCTGCGGGTGGGCAGGTCAATGCCTTTTTACAAATGAAACAGCTGATAGATGCGGCACCAGGTGAAGAGACAGAACACGTGGTTCTACCCAAGACCACTCCTGTCGCATCTCTGTTAACAGCCCCAGGGACGGCCACTCTCCTGACTTGCACCATCAAGGAGCAGCTCTGCCCACCCACGCTCTACGTGGGGATCACACAGCACGTGCTCTTTCGTCTCTGGCTTCTCTTGGTGAGATTCCCTCATGCTGAATATTCCCTGACTACTCATTGGAAGGACTGATGCTGAAGCTCCAATACTTTGGCCACCTGATGCAAAGAGCCACCTTGTTGGAAAAGACCCTGATGCTGGGGAAGATTGAGGGCAGGAGGAGAAGAGAGTGACAGAGGATGACGTGGTTGGATGGCATCACCAACTCAATGGACGTGAGCGTGAGCAAACTCCGGGAGGTAGCGAAGGAGAGGGAATCCAGGCGTCCTGCAGTCCATGGGGTTGTAAAGAGTCAAACATGACTGAGCGACTGAAAAACGGCAATCTCCATGCTGTCTGTACTTGTAGATGGCCCATTCTCCCTGCTGGGCTGGCTTCTCAATTCCATGGACCTTGTCCCACAGTAGGAAACATCCTACGTCACAGGGCAGGATGCACGCTTGTATCTATAGCCGAAATTGTCCTTTGGGCTTCGATATTCAGAGTCGGAGCCACCCTTGGCTATTGTTACCGGCAATACGGTCACGTACAAGTCTGTACCAAGATGTACTGTCAGTGTAAAGGAATAAACCATATTTTGCAAACTTGATATAATAACAAGAATGCAAACAATCTTGTGGATAATGTTTTCTATATATTATATGTCAAGATGGTAGTATTTTTGGAATGTATTGGGTTAAATAAAAGAGATGATTAAAATCAATCTCTCCCATTTCTCTTTTTTTAAAGGAAGCTACTAGGAAATTTGAAATTGTGGATGTGACTCCCATGACATTTCTATTGGACGCCCCCTCCTTAGAAAAATGCACTTCGCTGGTGCTATACATCTGACATTTTATGTTCCATTGCATCCAGTTTATTTTGTGAGAAGCGTAGTTTTCTTTTTTTAACTGTCTTTTTTTTTTTTTTCAATATTGATTTACTTTTTTGGCTGTGTGGCAATTGGGATCTTAGTTCCCCAACCAGGAATGGAACGTGGTGGGCCCCTTGCATTGGGAGCTTGGAGTCTTAACCACTGGACCACCAGGGACGTCAGAGAAGTGTAGCTTTTGACCCACCAAATTTTGCATGTATAAAAATGCAATTCCAGGTCAGCTGACCCATGGGGAGCCTCCTAGATGGCAGACACTGTGCTAAACCCCATGAGGAAACTGAGGCAGTGAGGAGTCAGGGGCCCAGGTCACACACTGGTGGGCATTAAATCCTGGGACCACCATCTAAGTCTGGGTGTCCCCACTTCCTGCCACACACAGCCTCCCCTTTTCATGTTCTGATTGGGTTTACTCGGGGCCTCTTGGGTGATTTTTGTCTTTTCATGACTCAGCATTTCCCACTTCTCCACCAACCACACCCCTTTGAGGTACAACTGTCAGGACCACTTTACAGATGGGGAGAGTGAGGCTCCGAGAGGTGACACGTCCAGGCCCACAGGGTGGTGTCTGTGACTCAGTCCTCCTGTGAGCCCTGACCCCTTACTCACCCACCACCATGATGTTGAACTCAAACCCCATCTTCATGGCCTTGATCTTGAGTTGGTCCAGCACAGCCTCGATGCCCACGTAACCAAGCCTTTCGCAGGAGAAGGTCCTCGGGCTGGAGGCCCGTGATGAACTGGGCGAGGGGGACTGCCTCAAGGGGTCCATGGGGCCAAGGAACTACGATGCCTGTCATCTGGGTCAGGGTGGGGAGAAGGGGGTTGCTGGGGTTCCAGAGGGGGACCATCTGAATTTTCATCTCTGAACCCTGACTCCTGAGACCTGCTCCCAGACATTCCCACGCTTCACATCCCCTGACCTATGTACCCAGCTAAGTCCCCATGGCCCATGGAGCTTGGCAAGGGGTGCCTGGAGGTGTTGCCTCTCAAGGGAGACTGAATCCCTTTTCTGAGATGCACCAGCCCCAGGAATCTGTCCCTCCCCAGCCCTGGGCCCAGGCAGGCTCCCACAGCTGTGTGGCCAGCCTGGCAAAAGCCAGGGTCTGGACCCGCGGAGGGGGCACAGAGAGAGAGAGGCAGCCTCGTGTGGCACCTGGTGGCCTTGGGTCCCTGTGGGAGCCTTGAGGGGCTGCCCTCTCCTGGCAGACCCTGGTGTGTGTGGTGAGGGGGAGGGGGCAGGTGACAGTTAACTGAAGAATCTGAGCTCCACCTGCTTCCCCTGAACCCTGCGCCCCAGGGCTCCGCTGCAGCAGGGGGCTGGGGATAGGGACAGGTAAGCCACGCCTCCGGGCCCTTTTGGGCCAGTACCCTGTAACCCTCACAATGACACCAGCCTGGTTCTACAGACAGGAAGCCAGGGCCCCGGGGCAACTCCCTTGCTCAAGGTCACTGGTAAGAGGCACAGCGGGACTGCCGCCGGTTCCTCTGGCTTCCAAGATCATGCCCTTAAACCTCTCTGTCAGGGAAGGAAACCTGTGACCAGAAGACAGCAGAAAGCACACGTGTGTGTGTGTTTTCTTTGGCCTGTCCATTGCTGGTGTCACTCTGTCAACACGCTCTGTGTTGTGTCTGTGTTAACAACTGTTCTAGAAGCCTTAGGATGTTAACCTGTCAATGGTCTTCACGGGAGTAAGTGTTGTTACTAGACCTGCGCGTGTTAAGTCGCTTCAGTTGTGTCTGACTTGGCAACCCTATGGACTGTAGCCCATCGCTCCTCTGTGGGATTCTCCAGGTAAGAACACTGGAGTGGGTTGCCTTGCCCTCCTCCAGGGGGTCTTTCCGACCCAGGAACTGAACGTGCTCATCTCTTATGTCTCCTGCATTGGCAGGCAGGCAGGTTCTTTACCACTAGTGCCACCTGGGAAGCCCCAGCTTACGTAAGGGTCCAGAGAGTGGTTCCAGGTCACACAGTGAGGAGGTGGCAGAACTGGGAGCTGTGTCCTCATGCTCACCCCTACAGTCTCTTTTCTTGTTCACATCAATGTGTAGACTTCTGGTGTATCTCACTGACCGATGGACCGACACATCACTGACTCAACGGACATGAGTTTGAGCAAGCTCCGGAGGATGAAGGACAGGGAAGCCTGGTGTGCTGCAGTCCATGGGGTCACAAAGATTCAGATACGACCTAGCGACTGAACAGCAAAGGGATTTATAATCCCTGGCAACTCTGGGTCCAGCCTACAGCTGACTCAAGCTGCCCTCTTTATTATTTATTTATTGGCCATGCTGCATGGCTTGCAGGGTCTTAGTTCCATGACCGGGGATTGAACCCAGGTCCTGGCAATGAAAACGCTGGGTCTTAACCACTGGGCCTCCAGGGAAGTCCCTCGCTGCCCGCTTTAGATGGGCTACATGCTCTCCAGTTTGCCCCAGTCCTCACCTCTCTCTAATGCCTCCCCAGTAAGATCCTTCTCATCATAAGTCTGCCTCACTCAGTTCTTTCTTGCCTGTTTCCTGGCACCTGAGTCTCTAAGCCACAAGCAATCTTCTGTCTCATATGTATGCAAATATTTTCTGTAAAAAGCCAGATAGTTTTTTGGGCTCCAGAATCACTGCAGATGGTGACTGCAGCCATGAAATTAAAAGACGCTTATTCCTTGGAAGAAAAGATATAACCAACCTAGATAGCATATTCAAAAGCAGAGACATTACTTTGCCGTCTAAGTTCTGTCTAGTCAAGGCTATGGTTTTTCCTGTGGTCATGTATGGATGTGAGACTTGGACTGTGAAGAAAGCTGAGCGCCGAAGAATTGATGCTTTTGAACTGTGGTGTTGGAGAAGACTCTTGAGAGTCCCTTGGACTGCAAGGAGATCCAACCAGTCCATTCTGGAGATCAACCCTGGGATTTCTTTGGAGGGAATGATGGTAAAGCTGAAGCTCCAGTACCTTGGCCACCTCATGCGAAGAGTTGACTCATTGGAAAAGACTCTGATGCTGGGAGGGATTGAGGGCAGGAGGAGAAGGGGAAGACCCAGGATGAGATAGCTGGATGGCATCACGGACTTGATGGACGTGAGTCTGGGTGAACTCTGGGAGATGGTGATGGACAGGGAGGCCTGGCGTGCTGCGATTCATGGGGTTGCAAAGAGTCAGACACGACTGAGCGACTGAACTGAACTGATAGATTTTAAGTTCTTCCCATCAGAAGGTGTCTGTTGCACCTGCTCTTTGACTCCACTGTCACTGTGCAATGGCAGCCACAGCAGCAGGTCAGGCATGGATGTGTGCCAGTCAGCCCATTTACAGGAGCAGGTGGCGGCTTGTCGTGCCCATTCTTCTCACTGAGACTCAGCCCCTCTGCCCGACCCACTCGCCTCCACTGTCTAGAGCCCCAGAAGCCTCTGTCCCTGCCTGCCTGCCTTGCCTTCTGCTCTCCTACCGTCCACATATCGGAAGACAGAGGCTTAAATGTCACCTTCAGGGCCTGGAGGACAGGAGTGGGGCTGGTTGGGGCCTGGGACAGAGCCTGCCCAGAACACAATGCTGCTCCCACTGGAGAACTCCCTCAAGCTACGACGGACACCACAGCTAGAGGGACTCAGAGAACCTGGCCTCCTCCTCCCCACAGAGGAGGATGACCCAACAGTGCTGCTGACATGGGGACCCACCTGGCACGGGAGGAGAATCTGCCTCTGGGAACAAGGAAATCAGTGTTTCTCCCCAGAAAACACGTTCTGTGGCAGTGTCACATGTGAGTGGTGTGGGATTCTGGTGGGAAGACGCCCACAGGGACCACTCAAGGCACTGGGCTTTGTGGACTGGGGAAAAAATGTTAGTCGTTCAGTTGTGTCTGTCTCTCTGCGACCTCATGGACTGCAGCCCGCCAAGTGCCTCTGTCCATGGGATTCTCCAGGTAAGAATACAGGAATGGGTAGACATTCCCTTCTCCAGGGGATCTTCCCCACTCAGGGATCGAACATCGCATTGCAGGCAGATTCTTTACCATCTGGGCCACCAGGGAAGCCCCGCAGGGACTGGGGAAAGCTGAGGGCAAAGTGATCAGAGCAAAGGGCAGAGGGCAGGTGAGCCCAGCGTATCCAAACGACCAAGACTTGGAGGGGATCGCACGCACAGGTGGGGTGAGTAACACGTGGCCATTTAGTGCGAGTTTTCTACTGCGGTCATTGTGCCAAGGGAGCATCTGTATCAATTACTGCATCCACCCCTCCCAGAGGCCCGATGGGGGAGATCTCCACACACTCATTTAAGATGAGGAAACTGAGACAGAGAGGGGTTGGGGCTGGGCCTCCAGTCACACATGGGTGGGTGTTAGGGCTGGGAACAGGACCCCAGTCTGGGGTCTGACTAGTTAGAAACGTGTCCTGCTGTGGCCTGTCCCCCATCATCGCTCTGCTTGGATCTTGGTGGGGGGTGGGGGCTGTACCGGTAATTTTTTGTCTTTTGATGACTCAAGAGTACCTCGGATTTTCTTTAATGAACATAAACAAATGAAGCACCTGGAGGTCTAGACAGGAAGACTGAGGGTCAGCGGGGAGAGGAGAAGACGGTAGCCCCTGCCTAACTGGCCAGGCCAAGGGGTGGGCAGGTACCACAGTTTTTAACCTCCCCTCCTTGCTTTTTTTTTTTCAATTGAGGTAAAATCCACAGAATGTAAAATTACCCGCTAGCCATTTCAACTTGCACAGATCTGCGGTATTTGCTGCATCCACAATGCTGCAGAGCTACCACCCCTGTCCAACTCCATGACACGTTCACCACCCCAAAAGGGAATTCCATCACCACTAAGCAACCCCTCCCCAACCCCTGCCCTAGACCTCGGCAAAGAGTACTTTCTGTCTCTATGGATTCCCTTCCTCTGGACATTTCCTATAAATGTAATCACGTACGGTGTGGCCTTTTCTGTCTGGCTTCTTTGACCCGTCTTTCCAACGTTCCTTCACTTTATAGTGTGTGTTGGTGGTGCCTCATTCCTTTCCAGGGCTGAATAATATTCAATTACATGAAGAGACCCTGGGTGCATGCTCAGTCACTTCAGTCGTGCCCGACTCTTTGCGACCCTGAGGACTGCAGCCCGCCAGGCTCCTCTGTCCATGTAATAATACTCTGTCCGGGTAATGATACTGGAGTGAGTTGCCACGCCCTCCTCCAGGGCATTTTCCTGACCCAGGGATCAAACTCGAGTCTGCCTGCATTTCCTGCATTGCACCGGATTCTTTACCCAATGAGACACCTGGGAAGCCCATGGAGTAACCACGTCATGTTTATTCATTCATCAGTTATCAGATATTTTGGGGGTGTTTCCATTTTTGGGCTACTGTGAAAAATGATGCTGTGAACATTTGCATACAAGTTCCTGTGTGGATGTGGAGTGGAGTGGAACTGTCAGGTCCTGACAACTCCATGCATAACTTTTCAAGGAACCGGCGGAAACTGGTTTCTACAGTGGCTGCACCCCTTCCGTTTTGCACTACAATAGTCATTTCAAAGCTACCGCTCCTGGGCAACACCAATCTGAGATCTCAGAATGGGATAGGGGTGGGGATGGAGGGTTTAAGACAAGGATCCCAGCACAGGAGACTCTGTTATGGTGGTCAAGGGCTCCAGGGTTTGAATGCCTGGGTTCTGAGTTCCCTGCTGGTTGGGTGTGATCGGAAGAATCATGGTGCCCAAAGACATTCTTATCTGAACTCCTGAATATGTTACCTTACGTGGCAAAAGGGACTTTGCAGATGTGATTAAGGATTTTGATGGGGAGATGATTCTATGGACCAATCACAGGGATGCTTATGAGAGGGAGGCAGGAAGGGCAGAGCCAGAGGTGTGAGGATGGGGATGGGGCATGAACCAAGGAACAGGGGTGCGAGGCTTCTAGAAGCTGGAAGAGCCGAGGAATGGATTCTCCCCTGGGGGATCTACAGGAGGAAAGCCGTCCTACCCAGTCATTTTAGACCTTGATCTCCAGAACTGTAAGATGATACACTTGCATTATGTCACTAAGTTGGCATACAGTAGTATGTCACAGCAACAACAGGAAATGAACACATTACATGTATGACCTGAACTAGCTGGTGAACTTCTCAAGGCCTCAGTGTACACATCTGTAAAAGGGGACTAGCAAATATACCCACTTGAGGACTGCCGTGAGGAATAAACTGGGTAATGTATGCACAGGCATTCTTCTCAGTTCAAGACCACTACGATAAAGCAAGTGTTAGGTCTCTCAGTCATGTCCGACTTTTTGCAGCCCCATGGATTGTAGCCCGCCAGACTCCTCTGTCCATGGGATTCTCCAGGCAAGAATTCTGGAGTGGGAATCTCACGATAAAGCAAATACTACAATAAAATGATTCTCATGGATTTTTTTGGTTTCCCAGGGCACATAAAAGCTGTTTGCACTATACTGTAGTCTATTAAGTGTGCAACAGCATTGTGTCTAAATGTACAAATTTTAACTGAAAAGTACTCTGCTGAAAAATGTCAAACAACATCAAAGATCACTAATCACAGATTGCCCTAGCAAATATAGTAACAATGAAAGTTTCCAAATGCTGCTGGAAGAATGCAGCCAACAAGACTCACTCAATTCAAGGTGGCACAAACCTTCAATCTGTCAAAAAAACATACTATCTGTGAAAGTGCAGTAAACAAAGGTGAACCCATGTAGGGTCAGGCAGAGCCTAATGCTAGCCAACAGGTTTTCCCAGCAAGACTGTAAGCCCAAGGGACAAGCAGGTGTGCTCACCTGGTTTACAGCCAGTCCCAAGTGCTGACATGGCCTGGCCCCTGCTATGGGGGCAGGAGGTTGGTGAGAGCTGCCTCCAGCTGCTGTGTCAAGGGCCCCAGGCCCCAGTTTCTGGGGAGAGAGCTCATGCAAGCGACCTTAACTATCATCTTGCGGGGTCATCGTGAGGGTCAGGATGGTGAGAACCCTGGAGGCTACAGCTGTGCCACCAGGCACAAGACAGCTGCCCAGGCACGGGTGGTGGACAGGTAACTGCTTCTCCCTCCCCCCACCACTTTGTCTCCATTTTTACCTCCCTCTATCCCTCTAACCCATGAAATTAAAAGACGCTTACTCCTTAGAAGGAAAGTTATGACCAACCTAGACAGCATGTTAAAAAGCAGAGACATTACTTTGCCAACGAAGGTCCGTCTAGTCAAGGCTATGGTTTTTCCAGTGGTCATGTATGGATGTGAGTTGGACTGTAAAGAAAGCTGAGCGCCGAAGAATTGATGCTTTTGAACTGTGGTGTTGGAGAAGACTCTTGAGAGTCCCTTGGACTGCCAGGAGATCCAACGAGTCCATCCTAAAGGAGATCAGTCCTGGGTGTTCACTGGAAGGACTATGTTGAAGGTGAAACTCCAATACTTTGACCACCTGATGCAAATAAGTGACTCATTGGAAAAGACCTGGATGCTGGGAAGGATTGAGGGCAGGAGGAGAAGGGGATGACAGAGGATGGTATGGTTGGATGGTATCACCAATGCAATGGACGAGTTTGGGTAAACTCCGGGAGTTGGTGATGGACAGGGAGCCCTGACGTGCTGCAGTCCATGGGGTCGCAGAGTCAGACACGACTGAGCTACTGAACTGAACTGATCCCTCCAACCCACTACCGTCTTTTTCTGTCTTTTTTTCACCTGTGAAGCTAACAGCAGCTGAGGGCCAAACTGTTTCAGGTTGCTACTCTGGTCTTTTGAGAAAAAGTGACCCAGAGTGAAGAGGCCGCCAGGCCTGTGGCCTCTTGCCTGCTCCCGCAGCACTCGCGGAGGTTCAGAGGCAGGAAGCACAGCTGTGGGGCACAGGGCCCGCCCTTGCTTGAGCTCCTGGGGGGCGGGGTTGTGCTGGGGGAGTGGTGGGAGGCGGGACAGGTTGCTAAGGCCTCAGGTCCTGTGGACCTGGAAGCTGGAGGCAATCCGTGCTCCCTAGACCTAGGAGCTACCTGGGGCAGTTCCAAGGCAGGTGGGGGTCCAGGGATGGGGCTGCTTTAGGGGGCACGCGGGAAGGGGGTTGCCTAGGCCAGGGTCAGGAGAGGTGCAGGAGAGAGACAGGGTAGGGGTGAGGCTCCAGAGGGCGGTGTGGGAGGACAGTGCAAGGGCTGGCCTGCAGCAGCCCCAGTGAAGCCAGGATTCTGAGGGGCCCTCTGTGGGGCAGGGGGGCGCTGGAGCAGGTGGCAGCCAGGGCCTCCCAGCTGAGATGGACTGGACGATCCTGCTCTTCCACTCTAAGTGGACCATCGCCTTTGTCTTCGGCTTCGGTGAGTGCGGCTCAGCCCCGGCCCCCATCAGCCTCCCAGGCCCAGGGCTTTATCTGGACCACTGTCCTGTCCACAGTGGTCATAGTGCTCCTGCTGCTGTTTGTCGTCAACAACACCTGTGGCGGCTGTATTCCCGGCTGTGGCGGCTGTATTCCCGGCTGTGGCGGCTGTATTCCCGGCTGTGGCGGCTGTATTCCCTGCTGTGGCGGCTGTATTCCCGGCTGTGGCGGCTGTATCCCCTGCATGCCCTGCTGACAAAGCTGCTCTTCCGGGTCCCAGAAGGTGAGCTCCGAGCATCGGGGCCGGGTGGGCACTGGGGCAGCGAGGAGCTGCAGTAGGTTGGGCAGGGGGCCAAGGAGTGAAGTCACTGGCTCCCCTGTGCCTCTTGCAGGAATCCACCCCATCCCAGGGATTTGATAACTTCACCTGGACCCTTAATGTGGACAGTGCCTGCCTCCCTGTCTTTGCCCTGTTGGAGAGTAATAACAAAACCTCGTTCAGCAAAAGCCTGAGTCTAGAGCTCGTCCCATCAGGGTGGGCAGTGCAGGTCCTACGGCTTCACTGAGATGCCTGCTGGGTTCCCCAGCCTTCAGCCGGCATGGCTGTTACCAGGAGACCTTAGATGTCATGCTGCAGCCCACTCAGCCCCTTGGTACCTGAGAGGCCAAGTCACTGGGTACTTGGCCTGGCTAACTATCAGGGGCCCTTGGCCAGGTCCCACCCAGACAGACAGAGAAGGGCTCACAGGCAAAGTCAGACAATCTTTATTTCTTGGACGCCCCACCAGGGCTGCTGAGTGAATGCAGTCAAGGACACTACAGCTCGTGGTGAGGGGCGCTTCTGTCCTTCTTCCCTCCCAGCCCACCCCTTAGGTTCAAGCGGGAAGAGGTATGTGGCTGCCCCTCGCCCTCCTAGGGGTCGGGCCAGGCAGGAGATGAAGGGGGAAGGAAGGAGAGCCTGGTTCCAGCCCAAGTCCAAAAGCTCCTGCCCTGTCGGGAGGCCAGGATGTGGACTGGAGGACACTTTGTGCCTCCTCATCTTCCCCATCCAAAACAAAAAGCCCACCGGCGTCCCTTCCTCCCAGCGGATCCAGTGTTCCATCCCGTCTGTGCAGGGGTGACAGGCAGGGTAGCGTGAAGGGGGAAATAAATAGCCTGCAGTGCCCGGCCCTGGCTGGCACTCTGGTTGGGCGGGGGGCAGGTGTAGGGAGGATGGATGTCCTGGGCTCCACTCCCAGGGGACAGGCTCTTGGGCACTCTGTTCAGAAAGGCCTGCAGCTCCAGTAGCTGGAGAACACAGAGATCTGGGGAGGAGGGAGATGGAGGAAGTGATGAGGGGTCGGGCCAGGGGGTCTGCCCTGCTGTAGCCTCTGTCACCCAAGGGCCAAGCGGCCGGAAGAAGACAAGTGTTGCCGAGTGATATCATGGCCCACCCCCAACTGGTATGCGCAGAGAGTGTAACAGAGCTTAAGATCAGGGGGTGCTTTGGAGACACACAAGGAGCCCTTGGCATCCCCACCCCCACCCCAAAAGAAGGGGCTGAATGGCCCGTGGATTGGCTGGCCTCCTCGGGGTGAGGTCCAGCCCGGTCCTGACCCCATATCCCCACCTTATCCTTGAGCTGCTGGCAGAGTTGCAGGGAGACAGTGAAGAAGACCAGGGCGTCGTTGAGCCAGGGGATCACAGACTCCACCTTGTGCACGTGGCTCACCTCCAGGCGCTGCGTGCCCCACTCGCTGTGGGGAGACGAGAGGGGCCCTGAGGGCGGCCCAGAGGGCCAGGGCCCCACCCTAAGAGGGGCGGGGGCGCTCCTGAGACCCCCCTCAGGTAGCATACTTACAACATGGCCCCAGGGCTGTGCAGTACGGCACCTCCAGCTGGGCGGAAATTCTAAACAAGAAAGCATCAGATGGGGTCAGGCCTGAGACCACAGGGTGGGTGAGGGCAGGCTGGGTGGGGGGCTCACCTTGGTGGAATTGGGCTGCAGGGCGTGCAGCTGGTACACGGTGAGGCAGAGCTTGTTGAGGTTGATGTAGACGTTGACCAAGAGGTCAGAAGGCAGGGTGGGGGCGAACATCCGCTGTGGGGGGAGGGCCGGGCATCCAGGGGGGATGAGGGCCAGCAGGCACGTCCCACCCTCGCCCCTTCAACTGCTGGTAGGGAATCCCAGTCCCCATCCCGTGGACTGGGGCCTTCTGATTCTTGCCAAGTGCCCCGGGTAACTTACTGCACCACTGGGCTTGGACACCAGTGACCCGGTTCCAAGGGGTAGGGGGAGATATATTTTGGGGATTCAGAATGGAAGCCAAAGACCCAATCCAAGAAAACTGCACAGAAAACTCTGTCAACAATCTGGGGCCTGCAGGACGCCCTAGCACCCTTGTGTCCCTCCCGCCTCTCCTGGAGCAGGGGTGGGCCTAAGGCACTGACCGTGAGGCCGCTGGCAGCAATCTCCGGCAGAGTGAGGGTGGCAGGAGTAGTGAGCCGGTTGCGGGCTCTGGTCAGCTGCAGCATCACGGCGTCCATTAGCTGGGGGAGGAGAGCTGGTCACAGCGGTGCTGGGGTAGCCCCATCAGAAGGAACCAAGTTATGGGAGCTCCCAATTCCTTCCCTGGGGGTCACAGACTCAGGCCCTGAACCCCTGCAGCAGGGGGCTTGCTAAAGATGCGGGTGATCGGGCTCCAGCTGGGGGTGGGGGCAGGACATCTGAGCTGCTGACCACCCATCCAGAAGGTTCTACCATCTGGGATCCAGGGTCCTGGTCCAATTGGGGTGGAGGAGCCCGGAAGTCAGTCCCAGGGGGCCAAGGGCTTTGAGGATGAGGGTTCAGGCAGTAAAGGAGCTTAGAAGGAGGGACCCTAACTCAGCGTGGGTGTAAGGAGTCAGGGAGGGCTTCCTTGAGGAGGCACTGGGATGGGTAAGTTGAGGCCTTAAGGTGGACAGGAGCCCTGTTTTCACAGGTGAGGAAGGAAACTGAAGCTCCATAGGTCCAAGGCCGCACGGCTGGGGAATGGTGGAACGTCTGGAGACTCATCCCCTCCCTCTGCGTGGGAGCAAAGCTCTCAGAGCCCCAGTGCCCACTGCTTCCAGCTCTTCACCCAGCTGCTGCCATGGGCGCTGGGGTCACCTGGCTCCTGGGAAAGGCAGAATTACTGGGCTGCACATTACACCCCAAAGGACACTCACAGTTCTGAAAAGGACTTTGGTCCATCTGGTTTCAAGTTTTCATATCAGGCCCAGAGATGGCATGCAAACCACCCGAGGACACACAGCAAGCCGGAGGCAGGGCTAAAGCGTGAACTCAGAGAACCTGAGTTCATCTTGTCCCTTCACACCACATGGATTCACTTTGTTAAATACAGAAGCTTTTCTGTTTCTGGTAGTAATACCTGCAGCTCTCATCTACTGGGTGCTTATTAGAGGCAACATCACCCGTGTTGTCATGATGGCAGGCATGACAGCTTATCCCCCTCTTTTATCAGGTGAGGGTGCTGAGGCACAGAATGGCTAAGTAAGGGATTTGAGGTGGCCTGGCTCATAGTGCAGGCCCTGGGATCAGAACCCACATCTGTTTATGGGGCCTGGGCTGTGAGCCATTCAACTGGCTGGAAGGACATGGCGTACACTGAGAGGTGAAGGGTTGACGTTCAGCTTCACCTGAGGGTGGGGGCAGAGCTTCCCAGGGGCCCGATCGGTGGTCAGGGAACTGGGCTCTCCCACTCCTGAGGTGGCTCACCTTGAGGACCTCTGCTCCCGTCCTGAACTGGTAGCTCTCATCTCGGTTGGCGAGGAGGTAAATGGCTTGGCTCACGTGGTTCCTGGCATCTTGGATCTAAAAGCAGGGCCCACGGAGCGGTCAGTGGGCTGGGCCTTGGCAGGGAAAGGTGCCAGCCTCAGAACACCCATGGTCTCTGGGGGCCCAGCCTAGGGATCCCCACCCCGAGGGGGCCTATCTATCTTCCTAGCAGGGGTGGGGTGGGTGCCGCCTGCTGGGCCTGGCTGATGCAGTGAGGCAGGCTCGGTCCCCAGTCCCTTGCAGCTCACTTTCCAAAGGAGGACAGAGGGTAACAGAGGAAAGGCACAAGGTAATAGACTGCTCAGCTTTCACAGGGAAACAAGGTGATTGGGGGGCGGGCGGCGGTGAGGGAAGGCAACTCTTAAGCTGAAGCTTGTGCAGTGGCAAAAGCTGGGGGGTGGACTCCAGGCAGAGGGACAAGCCCAAGCAAAGGCCGTGAAGTGGAAACAGCTGTTGGCCAGTGAGAGGGGAGAGGGAGGTGGCAGAAGCCAGGTCCAATTACAGGACAGGCTAGGAGACCAGGCACTGCCCACCCCAGCTGCACTGCTAGGAGACATCTCTGTAAGCCTGCTGCAGCCGCGAGGTCCCACAGCGGCCAGCCCTGGAGGCCTCAGCGCTGCAAGGGCCTGTTCCTGCCTGCCCTTGTGCCCTGGGCCCCAGCCGGGGAAGGGCCCAGTTACCTGCTGCAGTTTCCACTGCTTGTCCTCCCGGAAGGCAAAGTGCAGCAGCTGGTTGTTCCTGGGCATCTTCAGGTTCACGTCCTGCCAGGCAAGGGTGGGCTAAGCCGGGCAGAAGGATGCCCTCCTGCCGCCGGCCACTCTAAGCCCTTGAGCCAGGGGGCAGAAGCAGAGTGTATGTGGTGGCTCAGGTCTGAGCCACTCCATGTGGGAGAGGGGGAAGAACATGGCCATTTGGGTGGGGGCAAACAGGGAACAGGAAATAGGAACTCAGGCCCAAAAGGAACCACAAAGAAATGAAAGGGAAAACAGCCACGAAAGGGGAAGGTGGCTTCTGCTGGGAGGGAGGAGGTGTGTGGTTGTGGGCAGATGGAGAACATTTGCAGGTGCCAAGGGACGTAACGCCCACCCAAGGAGGAGGGGGACCTTCCCCCAGGCCTTGGCACCTGCTACAGGATCAAGTGCAGAAAGAGTTAAGATGTTGGTCTGGGGCCAGGCTAACCCTGGGGCCAGACTATAGGTAGTGCCGTGTGCAAAGCACCACCCACCCCCTCACTTGCTGTACCTCTCAAAGGAGTAACACACCAACCTCAGAAGCAGGTTACAGGGGTTGTTGTCATTTTCAAACAAGGAAATTGAGGCCCAGAGAGGTCAAGGATCCTGCCCAGAGTTACACAGCTAGTTGGGGGCAGAACTGAGCTAAAGCAGGAGGCCCCCCACCCACCCCTGACTCTTGCCCGTTGGCTGCTGTGGTGGCATGGGAAGGGGCCGGGGCAGGGGGACTCACCGCTTGGCTCAGCGCGTCTCCCTGCAGTGTCAGCACGCCCTTCACCTGGTCTGTGCTACAACACGTGGGGGTCAGAGCAGCACCTGCAGCTGCCCCCTCCCACCACCTGCAGCTGCCCCCTCCCACCACCCCAGCCTCTCCGAGGGCTGTCACAGGATAGTCCAGCCTGTCCCACTGCACATCCTCTGGCCGCTGGAGCTGGAATCAGTCCACAGGGCAGGGCTGTGGCCACGCCACCAGTCCTAGAGGGTATCCCCAAGGGTCCCTCCTCCCAGAAGTCCACCCCTCAACCCCACCACGGTTTCTACCCAGCCCAGGCTCACCCACAGCTGCCCAAGACAAAGTTTTCCTGCTTCGTGGGCCCCTCGGTGCCTGAGCCTGGCAGAGTGAAGCGGAGCGAGGCCTCCTGAGGGGCAAAGGAGAGTCGGGTAAACCAAGCTCACCTACTCCAGCCGAGCCTTTGCTCCATAAGCCCCGCTCCCAGGGCCCCTCCCCCACGGCCAATTTCAGGTCCTACCTGAACCCATACCGGCTCCTTCCACATTCCCTGGGGGCCTACCGTGTGTCCCATACAGGATAGAGGACCCAGAGACACCCTCCCCGTTTGGTTGACGAGCTTGGAAGTGGGGAGCAAAGTCTGAGAAGACAGTAGTCATGGCAACCGGTAATTCCGGCCTTATCAGGCACCGCCTGGGCATTTTTTTGTATTTCCATTGGCTGTTTTTTTTAAATCTTCACAACAGCCCTGAGGGCGGTACTGCTATCTCCTTTTCGCAAAGGGGAGGTCCAGAGAGATCGAGGACTTGGCTGAGGTCAAAATGCTGGGTCCTTCAGATAGGAGATTAAACGTCAATTTCAAAGGGTAGCTTCCCCGACTCCGGGGCTCAATCCAGGCCCGCAGCCCTGGCAGGACGGCTTGTGGAACTGGGTAATTATCTGCTGGCGCCCCGGGTTAGACGCTTTTTAAGTCCTAGGACTGAGTCCGGGGCCTGAGGGCAGGGCCTGGTCTGAACACCGCGCGTCGGGTACGCAGCAGCCGCGGGAGGCCGAGGGGGAAGTCGCGCTGGGGGAGAGGGGGCGCCCGCACAGGTCCTCGAGGTTACCTTGAGGATGTCCTGCAGTTGCCTCAGCACGGCGTGCACCTCGTCGTGTAACAGCCAGCGGAACTCCTCCTCCTGTGGGGATAGGCCCGCTGTCAGCCGCCCCGGCCCGCGGCCACCTCCCGCCTGGCCCGGCCCGGCCCGCGCGCCTCACCAGCACCGCCCGCTCCGCCGCCGTCGCTGCCATCACGGTCGCCATCGCTGTCGCTCGCTGCCCAGCGACCGTCGCGGGTGCTCGGTCAGCTGGCGGCGCCCGGGCCCACCCTCGCCGCCGATTGGCTGCGCGGGCGCCCGCCACGCCCCCAGCTCGCAACCCCGAGAGCGCCGGGGACCTGCCCACGCCGGCTCGCGCCGAACACCGCGGCGCTGCGAGCTCTGGCTTCAGCATCCGCAGCGGTTCACCCGCCAGGGCGCGGCGCTCGCTCGTCCCGCCCCTCCTCGGCTCTGATAGGACGCCCTGCACTAGGCGCGCTCGGCGATTGGCCGGCGGTATGGCTCGCTCTCGCCGCACCCGGCAACTGGCCACCGGGTCAGCTGGTTCCCGCCGGGTCTCGTCTCCTAGCTCAGTTTGTCCCGGAGGACAACCCCCCCTTCTCTCCCGAGTGGTGCTCGGTGTCAGGGCGCAGACCACCCTACCAAGGTCACAGTTGTGTTACCAAGAAACGTTTTTTATTTTGCTTGCAGTAGCTTTTTGTTAATTGCACAAAATCATGTTTTTGCCATTTAAACATTATCACACAATCCTATTCTGAAAGACAAATGTTCATTAAAAACAAAGCAAAAATAAAAATTCACAACCTTAATTACCTAGAAGATTTGTCATTTAAAGGTTCAAAGGAAAAAAAAGGGAGGGGTGGTGGAAGAGGGGCTTTCTTACAAGCTTTTCACAAGTGTCACATTTTCTCCTTAAGAGGGAAGGATCTCAAAAAACAAAGGTGAAATAGCTTAAACAAAAATATTCATAAAAAGGAACTTTACAGAATTGTCAACAATATTAAGACAACATTGACTAACCAGTTTCATTACAGCATCTTCCCCAACCCCCACCCCCCAGTGTCCCGCTATAGGACTAGAACAGGCTTTGTGTTCAGACAGAAAAGAATTCAAAATCCCAGTGAAATTAACAACTGTGTCAAAAACCACAGGCATCTCCCTTGCCCTCCCCATCCCCATGTTTTCTGAGATCCCCTATCCTGGGTTCTGATCAGTGGAAAAAGGGCCAAAGCTGCAAGGGGGAGGGGCACACACCAGCGTGGCCACCTCAAATTGTGTTTATCACTGTATATTCACTACAAACGCTGAACTTCCGCACAGCCTGACTTTGGAGAATCCAACCCATGCAGGCGGAGAGAACACTGACATCCTTTAGGCGACTTCTCCTTGTTCTCATGCCACGTTCCAAGCCCCTGTGGTCCCCTATCCAAGGAGAAATGCTGATTCACCTCCAAGGGTCAGCGAGCTCTGGTAACGTCAAGCCTAGATCTCCTCTTCTCTCCTGACAGACCCCAGGGCCCTGAAAGCACCGAAGACCAAGCTGCTGGCTTAAGTGAAGACACTCATTTCTGTTTCAAGAGCTGAACCTAAGAAATGGTTGTCATTGGTCAGGCTGGGTATGGGCCAACGGAGGAACAGACAGAATGAAACACTGTCTCCATGGGAGGAAAGGGGGAAGGGAGGCGAATGGAGAGGTGGGCAACACAGAGGACTTGTGCAGGGACAGGCTGGAAAAGGGGGGACTGCTGTGAGGGGACCTGGGTCAGAGTGGTTCTTCAGAACCAGGTGGAGGGTCTGTGGCGTAACGGAAACAGGAAGGAAGCCCCTTCCCCCAGTCACTCCTCAGTGGTTGCCCTCAGGACCCCTTCCCAAGGGCTGGAATGCATATCCAAATACTACAACGGCCCAGGCTCCGCAGTGACAGTGACTTCTGGGACAGGCGCGCAAAAGCAGTGAGGAGAGCAGGCTTCCAGGAGGCCTGCCTATGGTGGGCTGTTTGTCACTTTCCCTGGAAAGCCAGAGCCCTGTCTTTGCTTGACTGTGTCCATCTCTTTTCAGCTCACAAAGGCATTTATGGAGAGGTGGTTGCACACTGGTAGCTTGAACGTGACAATCCTCATCAGCGAATCACCTGAGGTTGGAGGGGCCATGCGACCCTCTGTTTAAGAGTCTTGCTGGCTCATTGTAGCCTAGAGCCTCTCTTCGCGTGGAATCCAGTGGGGGACAGTGGATAAAACCACAGCCTCTTTGCTCTGAGGGAAGCAGTGCGAAAGCTTCCAGTTCTCACTGCTGACTCGAGTTCCTCAACTGGAAGGGTCTGAGATAAGACAGCTCGGAAGAAGGGAAAACAAAAAAGCCAGGCAGCAGTTTCTGGGCAGCTTCTATCCTGGGGCAAGAGCCAGTGTGGTGTGTGTGTGTGTGTGGGGTGTGTGTGTGAGAACACACAGCCACCTAGTCCATGGCCAGTGCCCAGCTCAAGAGCCTTCCCACAGGCCACTCCTGCTGACACCCCTCCTCTCTCCAGGACCTCCAGGGGAGGAGCGATGCTGTGTGCTGTGCTCATGGCAAGTCTCAAAGTCTGTATAAAAGGAGATGGAGACAGGTGGACTGGTCCAGAGTTAAGTCCCAGGACCCCAACTCCGTGTGAGGAAGAGGGGGTCAGAGGGAAGATAGGGGTGGGATGGGGTCAAGGACTTAGTGTATATAGGCTCGGTACACGGCGGACATGTCATTGTCAGACTGGTCCAGTGCCTTGGCTCTTTTGTACACCTGGAAAAAAAAACAACACAGGCTTAGTCTGGCCACAGAGCTGACTTACAGACAGATCTGCTTCCTAGAGGGGTTCTAGGTGTGGTTAGGTGGGTAGGTTCTGGAGCCCAGGCTGTCTGGGTGTGACTCCTGGATCTCCCAGATTTGGCCTGACCTTGGACTAAGTACCTCAGTTTCTCTGTGCCTCCAGCACTGCTTCTTGATTTCATGGGGAGGCTAACAGGGTTACGGCGAAGGTTAAATGGACTGAGGGATGTAAAGTGCTCGGAGGCAGGGCTCAACACTGGTTAGTAGTTACAATCACATCCCTTCCATCTGAAGATGCTCCGAGGCTGCGGCCCCTGTCCTGCCCCATCAGCTCCAGGGCCTTCCCCGTCATCCATCTGAAGTGCCAGCTGTGCCACTTGACCCGGCCACCTCCATCCCTTTACTCTGCTCCATTTTATTCACAATTCTAACCTCCTGCAGTTCTTCCTTGTCGAAACATTTATGTGCTTACCTGGTGCCTCCTTCCATTAGAACGTAATCTCTACAAGGAAGAGAAGGGGCTGTCCTATGTCCCCAGAGCCTAGGACGGTCCCTGGCAATTAACAGCCACTCTAAAGGCACCAGGTGAATATGAAAGAGTGTGAGAAAACTTAGAAAAACCATTGTTCAATAAGGGCAGGGCAATGTCCAGGCATGTTGAAAAATGCAGCTGGACACAGGTGTATTTTTTTTCTATTTTTAAACATAGTTCAGTTGGAGTCATCATGATTGATGTCCATTACACCTTGGGTATAGCTGTGAACTCAGAACAAAGGCTAAATAAAGGCCTTTTTCAGATAAAAGAGAACTAATTGTTGACAGCAGACCTGCGTTCAGGAAATGCTAAAGCAAGTTCTCCCAGCTGAACGAGAAACAATACCAGAGAGAAATTCAATTCTTCAGAAAGGAAAGGAAAGGAAAGGAAATGGTAGAGAAACAGAAACTTATCTTTTCTCTGAATGTCTTTAGAATTCATACGACTACTAAAGCGAGACACTCCAAAAATGGTGAGCTTAAAAATCAAAGCAAACATAACATATAGGACATGTGTACAGTAAAGCAAGGGTTCTCAACCTGGGGTCCTTTTGCTCCCCATCTGGAGCGACATTTGGTGATGTCTGGAGACATCTCCTATCAACCAAGGGGGTGCAATCACATCCAGTGGGTAGAGGACAGGGAGGCTACAATACACTGGACAGCTCCCATAGCAAGTGCCAGTGGTGCCCAGGCCAAGGAACAATGCTCCCAAGGATGAGAGGAAGGCAGTGGTAAATGGATACACATTTTACGACAGGGCCAATCTAGGACGTGAAGTTAAGATGCATACAGTAATCCCGAGAGAAAAGACAAAAATAAAGATGATGCACTTTGAACCAAAATGTCTGTTTCCAAGTCCATGAATCCTGTAGAGTCAGGGAGGGGCAAGTGGAAATCACCTCGCAGAGAATTGCTCCCAACATAAGATACCACAGAACCCTTCAGAAGTAACCAGTTACAGACAAACTTATCAGCGAAAAACTATACAACAGCCAGGAACTTCACTGCCAAGAGAGAACCTGAAGGTACGACAAGAGGAATCAGAAACTGTACTGCAGCCTGGAAGAGTGAAGAAGTACTCAGATGTTCAGACAGACAAGGAAGAGAGAGAGACGCAGAATTCAAGGACAGAAGATCATCGACCATGGAAAGGCAGGTTTGAAGAGAGCGGCACTGCGTTTTTTCACTGATTTTTGGCTGCACTGCTCAGCTGGCCCCACCAGTGGGAGCAGAGAGCCCTGACCACTAGACCCTCAGGGAGCCCCCCAGTACTGTGTATCTGTATTTCTTTGCCTCTACAGGAAAAGCCACTAGAGACCTCTATTTAACTTGGATAAAAATGCATGCGGCTTACAGCGCTTGGAAGAGAGAACTTCTAAAATGAATCCACATGATGTATATATGTATGTGTCTCACAACATGTGGTTCTCACTGCAATTCAAAGATGAATACTGCTCAGCTGTTTTTCTGAAAGATTATACTTCTGTTAGATTGAAATAAAAGATAGAACGCATGGAAACTGTAAACCTGAGAAGGCCATAGTGGCCATATGAAAGTCTGACGACAGACTTCAAGACAAAGATCAACAGGGACACTTCTTAATAACAAGAGGGCAAATTCATCAGGAAGACAGTACAATCATAAATGGCTAAGGCCCACTAACAAAAACTTCCGAAGATACTAAGCGAAATGGACAAAATTAAAGGGGAAACAGATAATCCCACAATAACAGCTGGAGATTTTAACATCCCTTTCTCGGCAATTAAAAGAACTGGAGAAAAAGGTCAGTAATGATGATCTGAAAAAACACTACCAACTATCTCGACCTAACTGATACATGCCGAACACAGCACCCACTGTAGAACACACAGTCTTCTTAAGTGAATATGAATGTGGTACACCCACCAAGACCGACCGTCTGCTGGGCCACAAAACAGGTCCGAATTGATGCAAAGAGGTAAAAGCCACACGGAGTGTATTTTTTGACCACAAAGATACATTAGAAATCAATAACCATTCGATATCTAGGAAATCCTTTAGGATTTTTACTCATATTTGACACACTTTTAAGTAACCCACAGGTCAACGAATTCCCAGCAAAGTCAGCATGGATTGGAGGAGACATACAACTTCAGAAAAGGAAAGCCTAAAATTAACAACCTAAGACTCCCCCTGGAGAGGTCAGACACGGCCAAGCCAAGGCAAAGTCGGCAGAAGGGGCAGTGCAAGGGAACAAGGGAAGTCTGCAGGCCCCACCCACAGCCTCCTGCAGTTACCTCATTGGCTGCAGCAGCCATGGGGGTCGGATGGTTGACGGCATCACCTAGCGCAATGGCTAAGCGGAGATCCTTCTGAATGTATTTCAGGTAGAAATCGGGCTTAAAGTTTCCTTGCAGGATATCTGAGGAGGGAAAGGCATTCACCAGAAGAATTAAAAGGATCCTAAATAAAAAAGCATCTGGAGCACTGTCAGGGCTCAACACCTAGCATTTCCTACTCCTCAGACACCCAAGAGACAAGTTCCCAGCCTGCACCCCCAAATCCTATGGGGCTTCCCTCAGAGCTCAGCTGGTAAAGAATCTGCCTGCAGTGCAGGAGACCCCAGTTCAATTCCTGGGTCAGGAAGATCCACTGGAGAAAGGATCTGGAGGCTCCCCACTCCAGTATTCTTGGGCTTCCCTTGTGGCTCAACTGGTAAAGAATTCACCTGCAATGAGGAGACCTGGGTTCAATCCCTGGGTTGGGAAGATCCCCTGGAGAAAGGAAAGGCAACCCACCCCAGTATTCTGGCCTGGAGAATTCCTCATGGACTGTATAGCTCATGAGGTCGCAAAGAGTCAGACACGACTGAGCGACTTTCACTTCACTTTGCCTGGGGGCCAGACTGGAGAGGATGTGTCATTCACACAGAAGGAGCTCCCAAAGACACTGTTCTGTGATGGCTGCTTGACCCAGCTCCCCAGCTAGAACCAAAACTAAAACACAACAAGAGTGGTCAAAGGCAACTTACTTTGGCACTTCTGGTCCAGGAAGATGCTGGCCAACTGTCCCTGATTGAGGATGTCCAAGAGTGTCTGCTGGGACTGGCCTGTCACTTGGGCCAGGGTGAGCCCCTCTGCAATGGTGGCCATGAAGCTCCCCTGGACCATGTTCACAATCAGCATCATCTTAGCTGCGTTGCCAACCTCACCTGCCCAGGGCAAACAACTGCAGTCACATCCCAGGAGTCCCACGGGGAGGGATTTCTGCCCACCCTCAACCCTGCCTGGACCCACCTCTACACCCAGGGGAGGCCCCATTCACCTGCCCCTGACAGAACTGGCTCTGACCCTTCTGGCTCTTCCTCCTTGCAGGCACTGACTGTGCAAGTCAAAGAAACCTTCCCACGGGGGCCCCAGGCAGAGAGGCCGTGCGGGACTGACGCTGTCCTCAGGGTGGTCTAGAGGGGTTGTGGCCCACCCAGCCTCCAGGCCTGCAGTGGCCTGACGGGTGGGCAGGCATGTTACCTAGAAAGAAGGAGGTCTTCCCCATTGCCTGGAAGCAGCTGCTGCAGTCCTCATACAAGCCCCTGTCTCCGGCCGCTAAGATCACCAACATCCCATCATTAGACAGCTGCTGATTCCCTGAGACCGGGGCTTCCAGAAAGCGGCCCCCCCTGGACACAATCACCTGGAAAGGAAAGTCACAGCTTCTGGAGGCTGTGCCTCTCAAGAGGGTCTTGGGCAGGAAGTAAGGAGCACGCAGGGACTGGAGCACTAGGCCCTCCACACTGAGCCCCAAAGCAGACGCATGTACCAAGGTACTGGGCTGATGCTGGGGGAGGGCCAGCAGACTGTCCTCCACCAGATGCCTGAATCCCATGAAGGAGACAGCGAGGAGCTGGGGGTCCTCAGAGGCTCCCATTACAAAGATATCATCAACATGATCACACTACGGCTTGGCCGACCACACTTTCTAGGACAGACACTGCCCTTCTTTGATTTCAGCCACTCTTTGAACACACATGGGCCACTAGTCACCATCTTCTCACCGTGGCCTAGAGGCTCAGGGTGGGGGAATATTCTGCTAGTACTAACTGCAGAAAGCTGTTTAAACCACAAAGACCCTGCTGGCAGCTTGGACTGCTTCCAACTGAAAGGCTAGTGGCTACGGGACCTGATGCCTCTCCCAGCTAAGAAGCACTTCTGTTTCAGCCATGCAGACCAGCTGTAGACTTGAAGGCAGAGAGTGAAAACAGGCTAGAATCCCACAGTCTCTGCTGTGGCTCTGGAGTAACTATGTGACCCACACTGGGGTATGGTAAGCCTGGGTCTTGGGCTCCAACTGAAAGGACACTGGAGGGCCAGCCTGAACGAGGCTGCTACCTGGGCCAGCTCGGTGACTGTGTCAGCGTCCACCGTCGACATGTCCACGTAGCACTTCCCGGGGCGGATCCCCTGAAGCACGCCACTGGGGCCCAGCACCAGCTGTGGGGACACAAGGGAGGAGCAATAGCCCAGGCTCCCAGCCAGACACCCAGGAGACCCTCAGACCTAAGGTCAAGACTTGCTGATTTTTTTTGGCTCATTTCCCAAACAGAAGCTAATTATTAAAGCTCAAAAGGGAAGAGCATGTAAATAAGCAAGGGAAAGAGAAGAATTTATGTTATGTTCCCATTTACCTTCAGAAAGAATATATGTGTATTTCTCTTCATTAAAAGCCTCCCATTGAAAAGATTAAAGGCCAGTATTTATTTTTTAGCTTTTTTGGATTTACCTGGATTAGTTTAGTCACGAGTTCAACAAGATAACTACTGCACTTGAACTTTTAAAGCATACAAATACAGTGATAGCTAAATATAGGAACTTGGCACATGGACCAAAGCCACACTCAGCCTCAAAGCTTCCAGCTCACCAGGAACACATGAGCTTGTCAGGAACCATTTCAGCACAGACCTCAGGGACCCCAGTCAGTTTCATTCTTTGTTCTGAATTAAAGGAAGTCTTGTGTTCAGTCTATGCAAACACCCTTCACAATGGGAGATGGCCCCCAAATGGGACACCCAACCCCCCACATGCAGACACTCACTCGGTGTGCAGGGGACAAAGGGAGGAGGCCAGCCAGCGTTCCTGGCCACAACCTGAGACGCTGAGGGGAGGGAGGGATCCTTACGTCCTTGGCTGCCTTTGGGTCCGACACGCAGGCAAAGGTGATGTCACAAGTTGAAACGACTTCAGCGGGGGTTCTTCCTAGGCGGGCCCCCTCCTGGATGAACAAATCACACTGCAAAAGTCACAGATCCTAATGTGAGCTGCAAGGCAGTGCACAACACATACACTAGCCAGGCCAGAGATGCAGCACCCAGTGCTCCTGCGTGGCCTCCCAAGGCAGGCAATCTGACTGCTCAAGGGGAAGTGGACGGGAGCCCCTTAAGGACAATCTTGTATCTCTGCAAACTTGGTGCCGAGGATGCATGTTCCACATTCTGCTCCACAGGAAGCATAAAACAAGTGTCTGCTGGAGGCTTCCTGAACCAAGAACGGGACGTGAACAGTACTTGTCCGCAGCTCTCTGTGGCTGTCTTGGCTGTGGCAAAATCTGCCCAGTGCTGTGTGAGCCGGGGAAGCAGGGCTGGGGCCAACAGGCTGCCACTTCCTACTGAATTGCTTCTGGTGGGATGTGGGGGAGCAAAAAGCACTAACTCTTTCTTTTTTAAAAAATAAAATCACCTGAAATATCTCATAAAATATATCATTAACATTTTGGTCTACTTCCTTGTTCTATGGGCATTAAAAAAAGTACTTAGAATAAGTTGGACCTATGATTTTGTATCTTATTTGCCTCACTGAGAAACATATCTGAATTTACCTAATGGCTCTCCTGGCCCAATTATAAATACAAATTATTACATGTATTTGACCCCAACAAATACATGTAAGGGACTTCCCAGGTGGTTCAGTGGTAAAGAATCCACCTGCCTATGCAGGAGATGCAGGTTCGATCCCTGGGTCTGGAAGATTCCCTGGAGAAGGAAGTGGCAACCCACTCCAGAACTCTTGCCTGGAAAATTCCATGGATGGAGGAGCCTAGTGGGCTCTAGTCCATAGTTCTGCAAAAGACTAGGGCATGACTTAATGACTAAAACAACAAGTAGGGTAAAACTTCTTCTTGTAGGTCAAGAAGCAAGTTAGAACCGGACATGGAACAACAGCCTGGTTCCAAACTGGGAAAGGAGTACGTCAAGGGTGTGTATCGTCAACTAGCTTATTTAACTTCCATGCAGAGTACATCATGCAAAATGCCGGGCAGGATGAAGCACAATCTGGAATCAAGATTGCTGGGAGATGTATCAATAACCTCAGATATGCAAATGATACCACCCTTATGGCAGAAAGCGAAAAGGAACTGAAGAGCCTCTTGATGAAAGTGAAAGAGGAGAGTGAAAAAGTTGGCTTGAAACTCAACATTCAAAAAACTAAGATCATGGCATCTGGTCCCATCTCTTCATGTCAAATAGATGAGGAAAAATGGAAACAGTGACAGACTTTATTTTCTTGGGCTCCAGAATCACTGCAGATGGTGAGAAAAGCTATGACCAACCTAGACAGCATATTAAAAAGCAGAGACATTACTTTGCTGGCAAAGGTCTGTCTAGTCAAAGCTATGGTTTTTCCAGAAGTCATGTATGGATGTAAGAGTTGGACTATAAAGAAAGCTGAGCGCCGAAGAATTGATGCTTTTGAACTGTGGTGTTGGAGAAGACTCTTGAGAGTCCCTTGGACTGCAAGATTAAACCAGTCCATCCTAAAGGAAATCAGTCCTGAATATTCTTTGGAAGGACTGATGCTGAAGCTCCAATACTTTGACCACCTGATGTGAAGAAAGGAATCATTGGCAAAGACCCTGATGCTGGGAAAGATTGAAGGCAGGAGAAGGGTATGCCAGAGGATGAGGTGGTTGGATGGCATCACCGACTCAATGGACATGAGGTTGAGCAAACTCCGGGAGTTGTTGATGGGCAGGGAAGCCTGGCGTGCTGCAGTCCACAGGGTTGCAAAGAGCTGGACACGACTGAGCAACTGAACTGAACTGAGGGTAAAAAACAGGCTCTGAAAATGGTTTTATCAGATCAGCAGCATGGAATACATTATTTAAAAACAACACAGTACCCATTAATATGTTAACCTTTTGTCCTACTTGATTTAACAAGCCAAAAATAGCAACTTCTTTGTGTGATACATTTTGAGTATTTCTAAGCAAAAATATCTAATACCTTTGTTGACTGTCTCCTTGTGACCTATTTAAAAATCTTTACATCATTATTAAACTATTTGTTTAATAAGAAATACCACTCCTGGTTTTATATCTGAAGAAAATAAAAACATTAATTTGCATGCACCCCACATGTTCAAGGCAGCACTACAAAAGCCAAAATAGGGAAGCAATCTAAGCGCCCATCAGCAGACGAGTGGCTGAACACACACTCCTACCATGCGTGCGTGTGGCATACACACACACAGGTATGCTACTTAGCCACAGAAAGAAGTTCTGCCACGTGCAACAACGTGGATAGACCTAGAGAATACTATTATGCTAGTGAAATACGCCAGGCAGAGACAGACAAATACTCTACACCTGCACTTATGTGTGTGTGTTAGTCGCTCAGTCGTGTCCGACTCTTTGAGACCCCATGGACTGCAGCCCACCAGGCTCCTTGGTCCATAAATTCTCCAGGCAAAAATACTGGAGTGGGTTGCCATTTCCTTCTCCAGCACTTATATATGGAACCTAAAAAGTAAAACAAATGGATGAATATAACAAAAAAGAAACAGATTTAGAACAAACTAGTGGTTACCAGTGAGGAAAGGGAATCAGGAAGAGGCAGGACAGGAGTAGGGGATATTAAAAGCTGTTATGTATAAAATAAATAAGCTACGAGGATATATACTGCAGCACAGAAAAACAGTCATTATTTCATAATAACTTTCAATACAGCATAACTTGTACAAATACTGAATCACTGTGCTATACACCTGAAACTAATGTACTATTGTAAATCAATTGTACTTCAATTGTACACACACACACACACACAGAAACTAGAGAAAAACACAAAAATTGTTAGAATAGTGGGAAAATTTTAAGGATACAAAATCTTGTTTTCAAATTTTCTTTTTTGCTGTTGTGGGAAGTAGTATCAAACCTTTTCATCTTTTTCTTTGGTAACTCTTTTAAACTTCTAAAAAGATCTATATTAAACTTTGTTTTCTTCTGTTGAAGAAGGAGGGTAACAGCTGATTCCAAACTCACATTTGTAACTGCTTTGCTCTACTGCCTTCTTATAAATTAATCTGAAAGGCATAGCCATGTTTATAACAGGCTTTCTAATCAAGCAAACAGGCTGACCACAGGCACTTCTATCAAAGGAGCACATACACTTGGAGTTTCCCAATGTCCTTCAACTATCTGTGTCTAGATTTCCTGGTTACCCTGGCCCTGAATCACAAAATATCTGCCAACAGGGTCTCTGGGATTTCACTCCTGACCTAGGTCCCACAATGCCTACCTCATGCCCAGCACTTGTAGCCCACCTCTCTTAGAACAGCCTTCAGTGTCCTTTCTCCCAGGCTCCCCCTACTCTCCAACCAGTTCCTTGTTATTCTTGGAAAGCGGCTGTTTCAGCCAAGTGGACTGCCTGTCTCGCCTGGACCGCTTTTGTAATCCAGATCCGTCGGCTCTACCATCTCCCTCCACTCCCGCCCTCCCTGTGCTGCGTGCACGGGATGCTCGCCCATCGCTTCACACACACACGCTCAGCCACGCCTTGTTCCTCAACAGGCTGGGTCTCTCCTGGTCTCTCTGTCCCTGGCAAGCACAGTGAGTTACTTTTCTGGTGCTTAGATTATGGTTCTTCACCTTTTCCTGGATGAGAACTTGAGGGGAGCCATGACCTCTCTCCATTACACAAGACTTGGAATTCCATTTCATGGCACACACAGGCCCCGTGAAGCCAAGGACCACCTTAGATTAACAATTTCTGAACCTGTCGTGTCCAATGTGGTAGCCACTGGCCACTAGGACTGCTTAATTTTAAGTGAAATAATCTTAAAATTTGATTCGTCAGTCCATGAGCCATGAATCCAAGTGTTTTGGAGCCACATGAGGTCAGTGGCTCTCAGAGGCCAGTGCAGATACAGCACAGCTCCTTCACTGCAGAATGGTCTGTGGCACAGGGTTGTTAACACAATCCAAACACAACAGAGCATGGCCATTACCTTGCATGAAGCAGATCTGCTGATGGACACTCTCCATATCAATGTATTCATCACACACACACACGGAAAAACCTGACAGGCTTTTTCCCCTATTACCTCCTATTATCTATTTCAGGTAATGGCAGAGATGGGTAAATTTCTATTTCATGCTATACCTCTGGGTATTTTCAATATTGAGTTTTTATGATCGCATCCTGTGCTGGCTTATCTGCATCCCCTGCCTGGACTAGGAGCTTGGCTTCCACTCCATGCATACAGAACGTGGAGCAGAGACAGCAGGGCGACTCCTATCCTCAGCTGCCCCAACTCCAAGGCCCAGGCCCCACCCCACCCAAGAAGCACCACCATGAATGCTTACTTTCTCTGCAGTCCGGTTCCAGACAGTCACCGTGTGGCCCATTTTTAGCAAGTTGGAGACGATGCCACTTCCCATGAGGCCAAGGCCCAAAAATCCTATCCTAGAAAGATAAGACTGGTCAGTTCAGAGTGGGGGATGGGGTGGAGGGGAGGACAGGGTGGGATTATGAATACTACCCTGGCTCTGTTCCTCTTAAACCTGGGGATCCTCACCTCAGTCCACCAGGCAGGCTGCTCTGCAGTGTGCTGATACCACAACCGCAGAGCTGGCAGGAGTGCTGGCAGAGCGTGCCTTTTCTCACTCTGGCCCTGTTCAAAAGTGCTCATAAGTTTACACAGGCATTTCTAAACCCTCAATTGCCACTGCAAGAAGTATGACTCATACAGGTTACGGCAAATCTTCCCAACCATTTCCTTGTTGCTTTGACGGAGGGGCTGAGCTTACAACTCCACTGCAGTGAGAAACCAGACATTTATCTTCAGCGCATGCAATAGTTCCTCACCAGCCACCTCAGGTGCAAGGCCTTGAGGTGCCAACTTTAAGCACCCTGGGATCCATGACACGTAACAGGCGCCACACGTGCGGAGCCCCCACCGCCCTCGCCTGCACAAGCTGACACCCTGGTGGTCACCTCCTCTTCCTGGCTTCAGGCTCTGCACCACCTTCGCTCTCTTCATGCACTCAGCAGGGATGGGCTTCACCACGCCTCTTCAAAGCCTTGCCTGCTCTTTGGAGTCAGTCTTCCCCGGTATGTGGAGTCTTCTCCTGAACCTTTCCCCCACACTGCTCCACCTGGGCCCGTCCTCCTCTGCTCTCTCCATGCCTTCTAACTGCAGGCCAGTTATGCTCCTTCTGTGACTAAAACTCAGGTGGTCAGTATGTGCTGCTTACCTGCACTTGCTACAGCTCGCTTGCTCTTTCCTGCAGCCCCAGAACTTGGGGCTCATAGCTGCCACATGGTTCTATGGATGATTTTATCTTGCTCAAATATCTCTCCTTGCACAAGACAGGGTTAAGCAACGCCTCTTTCTTCATTTACTATCTCACGGTCTCGCTTCCAGCTTCTCTCTCTCTCAGCTCTAATGTTGTCTGCAGCTTCTTCACTCTGACCGGCATTATCCTTCAGTATCTTCAGTCTCCTAGGAGCCATATCCTCAGCCACCTCTGCCAATGGGCTCAAAGGTTCCCCTACCCTTGCGGGAATACAACACTCTCATGTTTTCTGTCTAGCCTGCTCTAAGTCACCGGAATCAAATGCTGAAAATGGGACCCACCACTCTCCTCACCAAAGGTATAATCTGTTATTCACAGCTATCTGGGTGGCAACCAGTTTCCTCTAGGATTGTAAATCATGACGACTCATTCTCTTTCCTTTGTTTAGTGTTCCAGGACACCCAGAAGACCTGGGGGTAAAGTTTATGTATTTGTACATGGCAACTGACAGTTGCTCACGGTGTCCCTGAGGCAAGGAAAATGTGGACCAGGTGCACTGGGTGCGATGCAGCTAATCTGCTCAGTAGCTGGCTTTACACTTACAATAAAAAAGGATTTGAGTGATGGCAGGAAACACTGGACTCTGTCCTCAGCCTGGAGTTGGATTTTTTAAAAAAAAGCCAACACATTGCTCATTGATTTAATGGGCAACACCCATTCCTCCTTTAATTAGCACATGCCTCCAGCTCCTTCACACCACAATGGAAGTTCACCAAATATATCTGGTTGAACAAGTGACTTCAACAGCACAAAAAAAGTGTTTTTAGTCTGACAAAGAACCGCACAGAAGACTCAGATGGGAGATTCAGACGTTATTTAGGAGAATGCTCCTGCCTTAAGAGCCCTCATCATCACGACTGAGAAGCACAAGAGGCCGTCAGAATGGAGGTAAAGGCGAGGGTGGATGCCGCCTAAGGCCTGGGGACTGCAGTCAAGGCTCCCCACTTGTCTGGGTGGGGCGGAGGGCAGCCAGCAGGTATGCTGGGAGGACGGGGGAAAGCAGACAACAGGCTGCCTTCATTTCTCGCTCCCACCTGCCCCCACCGGGGCCAAGGTCAGGAGTTCTTCAAGTGTGGTCTCCTGATGAGCAGCCACTCATCTGGGAACTGGTCCACCCGAGACCGACTGATCCAGAAACTCTAGGGGTGCAGCCCAGCAACTGGTGCTTTACGAAGGGTCTTCCAGGTGGTTCAGGAAGGTCTGAGAACCACTGACCCAAGTGTTCCCAGCTTAGGAGACTCACTAGTGAGCAAATCCATAGTACATTCACAGGGCAATTTCTGTCTCCCGCAAGCCAAGTTACTCCCAGGCAAATCGTTCAGAATTATAATTTTCCCTTTCTCTTTCCACTTAGTCCCAGCAATGGCTGGGATACAACCCTTAAGAAGCTGCCTTGAAGTCACCCCCAGACCCACAGAACCAGAGCCCAAGGAAGCCCTCCCTCAAAGGCCCTACTTTTTGTCTGTGGGTGTGACACTGCCATTCACCGCCGTGCTGTCTGCGGCCTGGATGGAGGTGGACCCCGTCTCCTGGGGGAGGAAACACAGGTCGTCAGGTGGCCTGCCAGTGCCAGGCCCTGGTGAGAATACAAGTGACGAGGCGTAGAACCTACGTACCTCTTCACATATTTTCAACTTCTTTGTGATTGCCTGGTAACAGACAGCTGGCTAATAAAGAGGGAGTGAAAAAAAATCACTTATTAAACTGAACATTTAACTGGTCTTAGTTACTATTTCCCTACTGAGATGAGACCCAAAACGGAAAGTTAAGATCAAAACTTTTTGGTGTTCAACTTTGCTGAACTCCAACACATGAAAACTTAACTTGCATTACTCTAGTTCTCACGTGGCTCTACAAGCTGCTTTCTGCTGGTGATGACGCTGAAAATCAGAGGTTTATATGTCCAAAATTATAGGCGTGGCCAGCGTACCTCGCCTTGGAATCCGGACGTGTCGACTCCAAGGTCACACACCATCAGCAGATCCTATGAGGGCTCAGCCTAGCTGACAGCCCTGCGGAGACACCTGGGGAAACCGCCCCCCACCCCCAGGGCTCATGGAAGACTGCCTTCATCCAGCAGCACTGGCCACCCGTGGGTGCGGCCACCCGTGCCAGCTCCTGAGGCTGGCTTTCTGTCCTAGACTCTGAGGGCAACCACAAATGTCTCAAGCACACAGCCACTAAGTTTTAAAAGCTTCTTTAGGTTCCTTTTAAATCTTAACAATGCCTGATTCATGAGTGGTCCTCTATGTGATTTAAATTTAACTAGTTGCTCTGGACAGCAGTACAGGCAGCAGACTAGGGTGAGGCTCCAGCGAACCAGCACTCTCCCCTCAGGCTAGCTCCTAACGGAGATCAAGAACCTCAAGGAACAAGCTTACCTTCTCCGTTTGGCTGAGCAGGAAGTGATGGAAATGAGGGTCTGCATCTTTAACAGGCTGAAATCAGAAAATGATTGAATAAAACAAGTTATCTTCCACCAGAGGTCCCCCCCTTCTACTGATAACCAGTCTCTCCTCTGGCTGACACACCTTTGGGAGCTGAGCTTATAACTACCTGGAAGCTCTTTTCCCACTCTGGTTCTAAGCCTTTTATAAACAATGCCCATTTCAACTGGAGGAACACTGGCTTCAAGTGGAAAAGAATGGATGTTTCTGGCAGGCTGGTGTATAAATTACTCCCAAACACTGTGGAAAAATAATTAAAAAGTGTACCAGTGATTTTTAAATCCAGCATTCACCAGTCACTTCAGATGACCCAGCAGATCAAGCCAAATTCTCAAGCTCCTCCAGTCACAGGATTTTGGCCCCCTCGTACCTGGTGCCAAATGCTCAGAGGGTTAATATTAACAGGAAGGAGGAAGCAACGACTGCAGGACTTTCAAGGGCTTTTCACAAGCAGGTCCAGCAGCAGGGGAGCAGCGGGCGCACCCACGCCAAGGATGAGGCAGCGTGCAGGTGACCAAACATAATAGCCACGCACGTGACCAAAGTGTCTCTATAAAGTACCAAGTGGGAAAAAGCTGCAGAATGATCCCACTTTTGTAAAAATCAACACTACTCCCCAAAGCAAAAACCTGTAACACGGATATGTGATTATACACCTGATGGTTAAGTGGGTATGCCAAATGGTCTGGAGTGAGTTAAATCAAACTTGACAGCAAGCCTGCGCCAGGGTGGACTCACAAACTTCTGTATTCATTGGCAATTAAAAAGTGTCGGGAAAAGCACACCACACAGTCAGGCTGGGAAACCAGCTTTGAGGCTGTGCTTGTCATGGCCCAAGGGAGGGGTCATTACCTCGCTCACGTTCGGCTGCCATTTAAACGTGGCCGTGGGTCCAGCCATCATCCCCTTCACAGTACTAGACTCAGGGATGCTGAGGTCCTACAGAGGGAAAGACAGGTGGTCACAACACTGTGGCGCCTCAGGAGCAGGTGTCTTCCTCGCTCAATTGGGGGCCCCTCTTCACTGCTTTGCTTTCTTTAGTCACACTCCACCCCAAACTACCCTAGCCAGCCTCAAGGTCTCCCCAGGCACAGCTCTGATGACTGGAGAAACAGGGCAAGTCCTTGTCAACACAGAGGGAAGCCTTCTTTTCTCTGGTCCAGAATGACAAATGTGTTCCTGGGCCAAAATTCCTCAAGGATGGAGGGAACCTGAAAGGCAACTGTGGTCTGCAGTGTGATCAGCAGGTCACAGGGGAAACTCCTTATTGCACATAACGAGCATTAGGAAAACAGTACTGGCTTCAAAAGGAATCCATCGTATCTCAAAAGAAACTAAGGAAGCCACGTGGTGCAGTGAGGAGATCTGCCCAACATTTTAGAGCCACTAAGTGACGAAGCCAGAATTAGATCCTGGAGCGGTCAGGATCCACGAGTCCATTCTCCCCCCCAGACAGAAGGCAGGCGCCGTGGGGGCACGGAGTCAAGAGCTCAGTGCGGCAGGTCAAGCTCTCCACTAGATAGCTGAGGTGAAGTGTCAGGAGGGCCACCGAGGCTGGGAGACAGCAAGTGGGAACAGGGACACGAGGTAACCCGTGGCAGAGGAGCAGGAGCAGACGACCTGTATAGCTTTATCCCTAGATCTCCAGACCGGCGCGGAGATGAGCAAAATGAAACAAAGCAGCCCAGAGCAGTGCTGCCCCAGAGAAGCTGCTGGCATGATGGACGTGTTCTGTATCTGCTCAGTCTAGGTACGTGTTACTATGGAGCACCTGTCATGTGGTCAATGTGACTTGAGTAACTGGATTTTAATTTGGGTTTAATGTAAATTAATTAAAATGTAAACGGTCACTAGCCTAGTGACCACAACAACAGAACAAGTGTAAGGCAGGAACACAGCTGTCCACCCAGCACTGAGCAAAGGCCTCCACTCCTGATTCCCTGTCTGAGTCTGGATTTTTAGGAGAGCCTCGCAGGATAGCTCTGTTTTGTCCTGTGGTCCATGCCCAGAGTCCCAGTTCCCCGCTCAGGACTTGCGCCCCAGAGAGAAGGCGAGTGTGCACCCCCCGAGCATGGCTCCCCCATGGAGCTGGACACAAACCCAGTCTTCGCCTTCCCGCACGTAATCAACACCCCTGCCGTCAAGCTCAGCCTTTTCTGTTAATCCTCACGGGACAGAGGATTATAGCTCAGAACAGCACTCATCTGGGGCTCTGCCCAGCTAGACTACTACACTCTGCTTCAGCGAGGAGCTCGCCAGCCAAATGACAATCACTATAGCAACACACACGCTTGTGTGAGAAGAGTCCCTCCACGTAAGCCTGGCAGCAGCCCCCAGGAGTGCACTACAACCACCACTCTCACTGCACAAAGGCTGCTGCTGAAAAATAATAAATGTGCAATGTCTGTCAGATGTATAGTGTTGCAGGCACTGTCTTATGTGCTTGGCTTGTGTTACTCATTTAATTCTTAAAACAAACCTAAGAGGCACTATTATCTTCAATGACCAGACAAGGAAACTGAGGTGAAGGGAGCTGGCCACCGTCGTACAGCTGTAGCAGGTCATGGAGACCCCAGGGCCTCCTCCTTACCTCTCCTTCATACCTCCCTTTACCCCAAAGAAGCTGTTTCTCTTCAGGGTGAGCACAGGAGGTGGTGAGATCCGTGGTGTGAGATGCCGGACAGCATGCATTTGGAAAACAGATAAAACCAGACAGCCCAGATTTCTGTGGGTCCGCAGGAAATCAACTCAATCGGATCAAGCCAGATCACATCTCCTGAAAGTCCTTCATGCCCCACACCCGGCAGTTTCTAAACTCCCCTCACTCTAGCTGGAGGTGCCCACCACTCAGCTGCTCTCATCTACTGTGTCTTGGGTCACTGAACAGCCAGAAGGGCCCGCTCTAACGCAGCGGTTGTACTGCGGCAGCTGACAGGCTGAATGTAGTCCAGAGTGACGTTCCTTTGTACTTAGAAGTGTTGTAAAAATTTGAATTAGCTTCTAACATTTAAAATAGGAATATTTCACTTAAAATCTGTATTTCCAGCTTCTCTTGAGAAAAACCAAAGGATTTGGCAAAAGTTGGCTGGGAGTCCGAGGGTGGGGCATGGCCTCGGCAGAGGCAGCTGCCGCCACCCTAACACTTTCGGCTCAGTCTCGTGCCTAAGCACCCTCTTCCCGCCCCTGCCTGGTCTCGCTGGTGTCTCAACCTGCGCGCCTCCATCTGACATCCGGCGCTTTGTCACCGCCCCATCATCCCGGGTCTGTGCCAGCCATCTGGCTTCCAGTCTCCGATCCTGCTCTAACAACCTTCCCCTGTGTGCTGACAGACTATCTGCTTCACCTCAAACCTTCCTCCTCTGGCTCCCAAGACCCACACAAAGGTGAGAGGTATGCTACTTCTGCCTCACTTCCCTTCGTTGGCTCCATCCACTTCTTCCAGCCTTGAGCTGTGGGCATTCTCTCTGCAAAGCCAACTTCTTCCCTCCCCTCTCCTCTCTCCTGGCTTTCCCTCAAGACAACCACAATCAGGGCTCTGGGATCTAATGTCCTCTCTAGATATTCGCTCCCCAACACCAACATTTCTGTCCTGTGTTCCTGGAAGCCTCCCTGGTAGTCTAGACACCGCTCAATGTCATTACATACAGAACCGGTCCTCTCGCCCCAAAAGCCAACTCTTCTGCTCAGAAGAAAGGCAAGTTTCTCCAGGTACAGACTTGAAATCATCTCCCCTCCCCTTTTCTCATCATCCCCTAGATGTAACCAGTTACCAAATCTTGCCAACTCCTCCTCTGAAGTGCTTCTCACATAGTTCCTTTCAGTATTTGCTAACGCCCCCCTCCCCCTGCCCAAGGAAACCCCATTATGAATGAACACCTGATGTTACCCTTCTTATCGGCTTTGAGCCTTCCTTCACTGCCAGCCGGGCCCTGTAACACAGAGCCTGGCGCACACTGCCACCTCCACGTTCAGCTCTAACACCTTCACACCACCCTACTGACTCCATGGCAGTACAACACTGCTGACGCAGACCTGGAGGCTCTCCATGACCTAGTGACAAGCTGCCTTTACCCGTCTGTCTTCCTCCCCGTCCTGTACGAGGACTGATACTATGCCCGCCAACATCAAGCCCATGTGGGTTGTGCCCTTCGTCCGTGGAAGGCCTTCCCTTCTTTCCTGCTTAGCCCTTGCACGCTGGCTCAGTGGACCCTTCTACTCCTGACCATGTGTCTGGCTGAACGCCCGAGTTCCGTGTTCCTGTTTCATGCCTGTGCGTCCAGGCGGTGCCCCTTCCCTGTCTGCAGAATTCTTTAGGGCAGCACAGAGCAGGGGGCCCTACGTCCGTTCAGGGAGCTGAAGCACACAGGAGAGCTCGACTTTGCCTTGTATGAAGGACAGTCACCAGTCCCAGAAGCTACAGAGACAGAACCAACCTTCTCGTCCTTGGGGGGCCGACCCCGCTTCCGGGGACTCTGCTCCTGGGCTCTCTTCAGAGGGGACTTGGAGCCTCGCTCTGAGGAGCCTGAAGGCACCCTCTTCTTTCCTTCTCCCATGTTCTTCTTCACCTTCCCTTCAGACAGGCTAAGCTTGCGCTTCTCATCACCTGAGATTGGCCTACTTCTCTCCTCACTGGAATTACGCCGATTCTTGTCATCAGCAGAACTGTGGGATGATGTCTGTAAGTTTAATAATAATAGTGATAACCAGCACAATGGCTGCTACCATCGCGACCCCTATTTACACGGGCCGTGCCCTGTGGTGAGCACTTTCTGTACATGCGTCATCCACGTGTTAATCCTATGAAGTAGGCGCCGCTGTCATCTCTGCTTACATTTGGGGAAGTAGAGTAAAATAAAATTCAGGTCATTTGCCCACAGTCCCCAAACTGGATTTATATTCAGGCAGTGGACAGATCCCAGAGGCATACTCCTAACCTCCATAAAAAGGAGAAGGCCTGTGCTGTACTCAAAAGCTGAGGGACTTCTGCTGGGTTCAAACGACTTTCCTGAGGGCAACAATCTATTCCAGAAAGGTCAACCAGATGCATGGAGTTTCAATCTGATCAGGAAAATGCTGACGCCTTAGACCTGAAGTAGCTCTCTCCCCACTGGCATTTCATGAGAACAGAGTTTCAGGTTCACGTGATATTTAATCTGTTAGTTACTATGCAAAAAATAACCAGTCCGGAGTCGGCACAAAGTGAGAATCATGGGGCCTCTCACCTGGTCCTTCCCTTTGGCTCTCCTGAGGAACTCCTCCACAGCGTCCACAGCTTGCTGGAATCGCTTCCCCTTGTTGATCTTTATCATTTCCTCCTTATGTGCATGATACGGCTTGAGCTGTTCCACTTTGATCCAGGCACTGGCAGAAAACACACAGAGCAAGGACATGATCTACACTGCTTGTGCCACAAAGTATCAAAGGCCTCATCCCAGCAGAGCGCAAGTATCCATTTGGTTACACTGGTCTTCGAAACAGGCCTGCCTGTTTTCAAAACATACACTGCCCACCCTCTAGACTCTTGAGCCTAAAAGTATGTTTTCCGGAAACAAGTCAAACCACCACCACCACCAAAATCATCATCCTCCAACTAAAGTCACTGTTGCAGGTTGTTTCCACTATCCTTTACCAGGCTTCCATGCTGAAACACACACACTCTACCATTAGCTCAGGACCAAGGAGACCTGGAGATGTGCTCCCACCCTCACTAACACAACACAAATGGCTCCACGTGGATGCTAGGAAATCAGGACTCTTGGCACTATCAACCACAGCAGCACCACTGCCAGTCAAAAACCTCAGTCAGACCGATGACCTGTCAATCCCAAGACTCAGGAATGCTCCGAGAGCTAAAGAAAGGCAACCGCTTAAAAAACCTGCTGCTCCTGCAGGCGTCTGCAGTCTCGGAGCTTGTGTTTGTTCATGAATGCTTGTACCCGGGGCTACTGAACCACATGAAACAGGTGACACACGGTTCGGAACAAGGGCAGCAGTCACAAAAGGAGGCTTTCAGAAATAAAACTCTGCCTGTGATTAAAGGGAGAGGAACATACTCTTCAAATTTTGATTCCCACCACCAATGCATTACATGTGAGAATGAAAAGAGCCATCGACCCTGGAATAACTGGCCTGCCACACTAACCTGCATGAATCTGCCCCCACTGGCTTTTGTGGTTTCCTTAAATGATGGTCAATTTCCAAAACAGCATACAATGGAGAGAATTATAGGCTTGGCAAGGTTAAGAGTTTACTTACATATTTTACCCTGTAAAACTCAAGAGGTTTCATAGCATAACCTTCAGAAAAAGTGGGTCAGGTCAAGGATATAGAAATTGGGCTATTACATGAACTTAGGCTTCTTTCCTTTAGAGAAAGCTGGAGAATACTCACTAATAACAGTCGAAGCGCTAACTTCTGCACATAAAAATAGTGCTACCAACCCAGCAACAGCCACCTGCGCTTCAAGTGTTGTGCTAATGGTTGTAATAATGGGTCTGTATAAACACAACCTCTGGAACCATCAGTCTGCTAACGAAGACTAGGCATATTATCTGTGGGTAAACAAGACGAGTGACAACAAAACAGTGACTGGGGACTCAGACGCTGGTCTCACTGCAGGTTTCCAAAAAGACGAGGTAAGCAGGTACCTTCCAAGTGACCAACTCATCCTGAAGTCTGAAATTGGATGTAACAGACCCCATAGGTCCAATCTATGAGGAGGAAAAATGGAATTAAACTGATCCCATATTATTCAGCAAGTGTGTTTACGGCATTAAGGCCAAACCACCAGCACAATCAGATGAAAAGCAAGTCAAACTTTCAGATTAACTGGGAGCTCTGAGGTGACAGATACTCAGTATCAGTGACCTTAGAGACCGACAGTCCTCAAAGAGACCTCCACCCTCTCCCAGCTTCAGGTCAGCTGCTAAGACCTGCACGCATTCCTGGCATCAGACAGACAGGGTGGTTTTAATCAAGCCTCCCTGAGAAAGGACTGTAAGAATCCTAAGAGGGATTCCTAAATCCCTCTTCTCCAATCTCCTCACACTAACACAGGACTCAGAGTAAGTGGAAAGGTGAGGATATTTGTGGAGGAAGCCCCAATGAACCCAGGCCTATCTTCCATTGAAGCGTTTTAAGTGGATTACTGAGTTCTGCCAAGAGAACAGTAATAGTCAAGGTTCATTTATCCTAAATAAAGACTAGCATTTGAGATACTAAAATGACATTTTCCTCTCTTATGACCATCTTTGAAAAGTGAAAATAAGTTTGCTGAAAGAAGCGATAGTGTAAGTATGACTTCAAGAGAAATGTTAATCTAAGAAATCACCTCCTGCTGGAGAAACATCCTGTCATCTTGGAAAAACAGTAAATAAAACATGAGCCCAGCAGCACGATGAACTGAAATTCACTTTGGCCATTTCAATAATTTTTTCTCCAAAGGCAATATTACAAAACTCTGTCTCCTTAAAAAGGGTGTGCTTTTCAACTGGAGCTTCAGTAAGGCCCTACTGAGGCCAGCCAGGCAGGGACTGGCATGCAACTGGCGCTCAATAATTACTCAGTAAGTGAAATCTTCCAGGCATGTCAGGGAGGCTGGACTGCTAGCCTCTGGGCTAAAACAACAGATGACTGTGCAGGCTTTTTGTGGTTGCTGCTGTTGATTATATGTTTTTAAAGTGAGCATTCTGTTTCTTTGCTTGATTTAAGCTGTAAGTTTTGATTTCCCTCAATGTGCTCCCAATGCCTAGATAGAGTTGCACTTTTTCCAACCAATTTGCTGCGGGCTGTCAAAAACAAACAAAAAAAAAACAAAACCATAAATAGTCAAGTTGTGTCTAATGAACTGGCTTTGCTTCTGTATTCAAGGAAGTTAATTACACATTGTTTGTAGAAGTAAATGCCCGACAACAAGCTAACTGGCAATCCGCAAGGTCACTATAAAGAATGAAATGGAAGATCCTTTAAGATTCTTGGCTAAGTGGAGCATGGCAAGATACAGAGCAGTGTGTGGAGTGCACGAGCACTTGCACTGAGATGAGGAAGAAGGGACGGGCAGCTTCCTGATCAGCGCCCAGTGTCTCCTGAGGCACTCTCGGAAGACACTAGTACAGCTAGATGCCTGTGGGCCAGACTTGAGCGGAAGAGGAGGAATGGAACTTTCTCAACGGTTTAAAGCTTGATTTGGGCGTAAGTATCTATTAATCTTAAAGAAACTACAAATCATGGACTTCCCTGGTGGTCTAGTGGCTAAGACTGCACACTCAGTGCAGAGGGCCCGGGTCCGACTCCTGGTGGGGGAGCTAAGATCCCGCAACAAAGATCCGGAACAGCCATATGAAAAAATAAATGAAATAAAATAAAATATCCCTCAACAAATCAACAACAAGGGCCCATGCTGTAGCACATGAGCTATTTCTACTGAGAAGGGGGCTCTCCCCCATGACTTCCTTGTGTAGGTCTGCTCAGGTGGGTAGCTACTGCCTGGCTCCTGGTGTAACTGCACCTGTAACACAGCCAAGAGCAAACTTACCCTGGTAATCTGATACACCTCCTACAAATACTTTTCGTTTGAGAACAGAAAACTTCCCCTAAGCTACCCTCTGATTATACACTCAAAATGAATGTAAAAATCTCACATTTTCAGGCTTCTCTGGTGGCTCAGTGGTAAAGAATCCTCCTGCCAATGCAGGAGACACGGGTTCAATCCCTGGCCACAGGCTGTGGATCAACTAAGCCCATGTGTCACACTACTGAAGTCCTGGCAACAAGAGAAGCCACCACAGTGAGAAGCCCTCACACCACAGCCAGAGAAAAGCCCGCCCAGCAACAAAGACCCAACATGGCCAAAACCCCCTCACATTTTCACTTTCATAATTCTGACCCACCTTTCTCTTGATTAAAACTAGACTACACAGATATCCTAGTGAAGAAGCCAGTCTATGAATGATCTCAAACACTCACGTATATGTCGCAGACTCCCGGAAACAGTGACCTGAGAGGGGAGAGAGCGTACAGGCAGAGGCCACAGGTGAGAACAAGTACATGGTCAGACAGGTATGTTTGCCCTCCATCTGGATTTGGTGAGAAGTACTTAGTAAATGACTCTCAGCCCCCCTCCCCCCAGCTTAAACCAGTCACAGAGGCTGAGGATTACTGAGCTGTTACAGGTCCAAGTCTAAACTATTCAGAAATCAAGACACCTTCCCTCGAATGCAAATCAAAAGACAAAAAAGGTCACAAAATAGGTAACAATTTCAGTTAATTACAAGCAACGCCTATCATACAGGTGTCAACAAAGACTTGCTTATAAGACATAGAAAATTTCTGTTTCCAAAACTTGACAACATTCCCCAGTGCTGGATAAAGCTCTCAAGCTGCACTGCCACCATCCAGCCACTGCCTTCCACACTGGTACCCCCTGCCCCCGGGGCACCCTGCCACGCGGAGGGCGTCTCACCTGAAGGGCGGGGGCTGCTGCCAGTGCTCTCGAGGATCGCGGCTGTCCAGCTCTGGCAGAAGGACACTGCTGGCTCAATTCAAACACCGGAGCAGTGGCTCTTACTCCCTGCCTGGCTCAATCTTGCAACCATTACATGGTGCTGGAGGCAGGGAAAGTGGGTCAGTCAGGCAACAAGTGAAAGGGGGATGCTCAGATGGGTCCAACCTGCCGTGCCCCTAATTACGAGACACAGATTTTTCTACAAGTTACTGCTATTTCAGCACTCATTTAGACACCTCACAACCAGCCTGTCCCACCTTATATCTAGCTTGATGTAAAAAGAACTTCAGGCTGGGACCTCGGACGCATTATCACTTAAGTCCTTAAGTTTCCTGGCTCTCAGTTTCTGTATCTGTTGAAAAATAAGAACCGGAACAACTACCTTGTTTTCTGAAAGGGCTGTTGTGAGGATCAGATGTGAAGACTGCTATAGAAAGAGCTGTTACGGATTTACACTGTTTGCCCACAGTATTCTTTGAACTGGTTTGTTTTCCGTGGGTTTTGCACACCTGCAAACTGAATGAACTCCCTCCATTCTGCCACCCAGGGCCACTGAAGAAACTTTGAAACCCCGAGCTCAGTTTCTGCTCTGACGGGCAACCACCTGTTCAAGGTGGGCCCTCATGCACCAGAGATTTAATCCTGGGCTGTGGTCACATGGTGGAGTTCTCTTCCCCTCTGCATTTTCATGAAACAGAAAAGGGCTGTGGGCAGGTCCCATGCAGCGATCCAGGCTCAGAGAGCGCAATCGGGCCATCTTGTTAAGTCCTTCCCGTCACAGAGGAGGCTGGCTGGGAAGGTCTAATCCTCTCTTCCTTTTTGCGAGGGGGGCGGGGGGGGGCAAAGTCAGGAATGAACTCTGTTGCCATCGTGGTGACATCACTCCCGGGTCCTCTCTTCTTGGTTCTCTCTTTCAGTGGGAGAGAAACAAAATTTTCTAGGTTTTGGAAGGAGGAATAGAAAAAAAATCAGGTTTCTAAAAGATAGGAACATGTCCACCGAGGTCAGGACACCATAACCGACAGAGCCTCCAGGATGTGCAGGAGCAGGCATTAAGGGGAGGTAGTCCAGCTTCTGCCGTAGCCACTCACAGCTCTGTCTGTCACAAAGCAGTTCTCACCCCTAAAGTCCGCTTGCGTTTCCTGTCTGAGCTGTATCTCACACAGCCCTCCTTACACACAGTCCTAAACACAGCCCTCCTAGACAGCCACACGATGTTTACTCTACTCACAGCGCCCTTTGTCAAAACACCTGAAGATTTACATCAAGTCAGTGTTTATCTCCTCAAGGTCAATTATTTCATCAATTCTGCTCATGTTCTTTCCTCAGTTTTTGCTTCTTCACATTAAAGAGTTCTCTCTGTCACCTGACTTAGTCAAGAGGACAGACTAGACAGCACACCGTATCCCTGGCTGGGAACAATGTAGCTTTTCCATAAAGGTGAAACAATGTAAAAATAAGAAACAAAGAATAACAAAAACAAAACATCAGCCAAACAAAAAAAGGTGGCATAATGTATCATTTTGTGTTCCAAGCCACTAAGGTCACAGACCACTCTTCTTAAACACAGATCCTCCACACCCTACCCTACCATGGGCAGGGTCCCTTTCTTTCTCTCTCATACTGTCTTTACTTAAAGCCACCTGCTTCTCATCAACTTTTTTTCAGTAAGAGATCTAACCCTAACCCAATGTTTGTTGAACACCTGCTCTATGCCAACCAATACAATGAGTAAGGGATGCTACTTTCTTATAACTGCAGGGTAGAGTGTTGTCCCCACATGTGGATAAGGACCCAGATGCTTAAAAGTCAAACAGCCCAAATCACAGAGCAAGTGAAACTGGTATCCGAATATACATCAGGCCAGTAACAAGGCAATGGCACCCCACTCCAGTACTCTTGCCTGGAAAATCCTATGGACAGGGGAGCCTGGTGGGCTGCCATCTATGGGGTTGCACAGAGTCAGATACGACTGAAGTGACTTAGCAGCAGCAGTAACAACCCAGAGCTCTGTCACCAAAGTAATCCACTACTAAGAAACAATCTGGAGATTTCGCCTTCAGAAGATACAAAGAATCTAAACTCTGCCTCAATGCTGACCACTAAGAACTCTTCTCTGGTTAGAGAACTGCTGGAGATCCTTCCCCTTTGTTTCCTTTCACTAAGGCAACAGCTTAGCCACAAAAAGTTAACATGTTACTCTCCTCTTAATGGCTTTTTATGAAGAACAGTATCAAGGAAGTTTAGAAGGTTAAAGATATTATATTTAGCCACTGCCGTGTATGGTGTATCCGCTTCCTTATGAGTCTCCTCAAAGAACTTCTTAACATCATCACCATCACTAACATGCTATTTTTGTGTCCAGAAAGCACATCTTTTTCACTGGCTTCACTGGTCTGCCTGGCTGAGTGCTTGAGTGCTGAGATACACTCAGCTCCCATTTTCTGTGTCCTATTTATACACAGGGACAATCTATTTCTCTAGACTTTCAGCGTGTTAAAAATTATCGTAAAAACACAATGGCTTTCAGGTCCCCTGTAAGCTATTTAACTCTCCACCTTCTATGAGTTCCCATTTGTGTTCCAGACTGGTGACTTCTTCATTTCGCTAATCAAGGTAGGCCGACAATATTGCCCTGCTCTCCTCAAGCACAGGTTCTTTACCTCTGGGAGGAAGTCTTTCTCTGTCCACACGTCCAACTTATCTCCCAGTGGTTTATGGTATCCTCGCTGCCTGGAATGCCCCTACTATTCCTCTCCAAATTCTGCCCATCCTCCAGAGTTTGATCCAAATCCTGTCTCTTCAAGACGACTCCTTTGACCCCTGTTCAAATTTCTCCTTGCTGTTCTCGATTTCTCCTCGTTCTAGAATCCTTTAATAATTCTACTCCTTCTACACTTGGTCCCACCTGAAGTGTTTATGTCTTGTTACCTCAGTTCCCGGAAGACAGGGACCATAGCGCTTGCTTCCCCAGAAGTTCTCTTTGGGGTCTGGCTGCACATTCAGCACTTGTTTTACGCATCCGATGGTCTTTCTCGTGATGTGCACGGCATTAGCAGAACATCCCCTCTTCCAGACTGTCTCTGGCTCTCACAGCTCTGGGCCAGTGACTCCCTTGAAATATTGCCACCAAAAGGATGCTAAGTTGGTTTGAGACAAGCACTAGGGCTGGGTATGTTGGTACATGTGTGTATGGTGAATGCAGACATGTCATGCAAACTGTAAACCAGGATGAGCACTCTGACACAAAAACTTGCTAGTGAAGAGTACCATTTATGAGAGATATTCCTATGGAATATCATATATCACTTTCTACAAGCATATACTTTTCAAACCCAAAGCTACATTTTCCTGTAAGAACCACATATACAAACACAACTACTTAGAGAAATTAAACCATCTAGCTAGAACCAGGCAATCAACTTGATGGAGTGATGAGAAAGCTAACCAAGTCACTGGAAACACGAAAACACATTCCTCTCTTTGCTGCGATTTATTATATGGCCCACCAAAGAATCTCAAATTAACAATCCTGATTTCAACTCTAGAACACATCTGGTTAAAAAGCTTTACTGTTACAATGCTAGATCAAGTCATCTAGTTTTACAAGAACAAGGCTAAACAACTATTTTTATTAAGACAAAAGAAACTTTAGCTTTCACTGTATAACTCATGCCTGAACCCCAGTGATAAACAGCCATTAAGAAAACCAAACAAAAACAAAAGGATCTGCCTGGAGGGGAGAGGCGTTGAGTATAAGAGATGGGAAACCCTATCTCAATGAGGTGATCACATCTAGAAGGCATCGCCCTATTTTTCAACTGATGTCTGGGAGATAAGAATAACACCTTTTATTTAGGCAGAAACCAGAAGGATATGCCATTTTTATAGACCATGATAAGACTGAATTAGGAGACCGAATTAGAATATTCACAAAGCAGCTTCAACCCAGGGCAACTCCCAAACATAGGGAAAGTGAAACTCTTAGTGAGCACTACTCACTGATCTTCTGTTCCAAAAAACTTTACAAAGAAGCATTTCTTCCCACGTGGTTTCTTTAAGTCCTTGGGTGGGTTAACAATCTACAGGATGACAGAGGAAAACAAAAAGTTTTTTTCCACAGTGATAAGTTGGTAAGAAAAAACATGAAATAAAAGAAAAATGTCTTAAAAAACAAAACCACAGGGCCTAGTTTATGTCCAAACCTGGTGCTTTTCTACTGAGATACGTGAAATGTGCAAATATTCCAAGGGTTCCCAACGTCTACTATCATCTACAGTGTTCAGTAGATACAATATCTAACTAAAATGACCCCGTTTTAAAAGTATTACTCCCTGCAACATGACCTTGTCATCAGTGAAGAAACATATGGGACACTCCTGAAGATTCTTTTGTACAAAAGAGCTGAGACAGGTGACAACAACAGTGACGAATAAATAAGGCACTGCAAATGCCATATTGCAAAGACACAGTCTAAAGACATTTCCTGGGCTCCAAGCAAGAATATAAAAACAGAACATTTGGAAGGCTACGAAGGATCGCCTCATGCAAAATGCGGAATGCCAACTTCTGCAAAGATGCACTGGAGCAGCACATATGGTAAAATGGAAGAAAATTTAAACTTAGTCGGGACAAAAATACTTTGACTTTTCACTAACCTACATTTAGATTTTTTTTCTTCCCGGAAAGTTTATTTTCTTCTCCTTTTGTTCGATTTATGCAAAGCTATTCAAGTCATAATGGATTTTCAGGATTAAAAGACTTTTATCGAAAACCACTTCTGAGTCAAGAAATAATAATTCACTGCAGATTAAAAGATCTGGTTTATGTATACTGCCTTTTCTAAATAAACTGATACTAAAGAAAAGAAACACAAAAAACCAGTATGTTATTTAAATAAGCCCAGTTTAACTCAATGCTAGAGTCTGTGGGGAATTCCATCCTACATGATCCCCCTTCTCAAAGCCAACTTCAGACGTTCTTCCTTCAGTATCAAGACACTCACCTTTCCCGGCCAAGGAGGATACCGGCCGAGTTTTCCCCTAGAGAAAACACAGAGAGTCAGCATTTGCTCTGGAAAAGCAATTCCAGCTCCTTCAACACACTCAACATGCAATTTATTTTTCCTAAACCTCCACCTTCACCCTCCACTGCCAGACTAAAAGCTGGCAACAAGGAATTCTTAAACGTGGCTTCCACAGCTGGGCCCAAGATGCCCAAATTCCTCAGAAACGCAATGCAAAAAAAAAAAAAAAAAAAATCGAAGACTTCGGTGCGCCAGGTATGTGCATCCTTCTGGTGACGAGGAATACAGAAAGACAAAACAAAACCACCAACAGCCGTTTGTCTAGAGCCTGCCCGTGACGTGACGGGGGTGGGGGGCAGCTCGCTCTGTAAACACAAGACTTCCCCTTCACAAAGTCTGGTTTAATTCACCAGCCTGGCTTTGACAAAACGCTAAGGGAAGCCCTTCCTCCGGGTCGAAGAGACGAGCTGCGCAGCTCGAGGGAGGCGGCTCCCGTCTCGGTCCGGGCGGGACACAGAAGCCGACAACGAGAGGCACCGGTCACTGCCAAGCCTTCGGTTGTAATGGAGAAGTGTTCCCTTCATTTCTTCAAAGCGCAGCGCCGGTAGTCAGCTTTCGACACCCCCGGGCCGAGCCGCCCGCACAGGTGGGTTCCGTCGCGCAACGCGGGTGTCGGAGGGCTTTACCCAGACGAGACGGCCCCGCGGGCTCCCCGGCTCTTCCTGGGAGCCCCCCAGCCCAGACCCCGGGGCGAGGAACCGGACGTCCGTGGAAGCCGCGCGGCGCCGGTCACTCTCCTCACAGTGGGCTGCCACGCGTCCGGGTGCGGAGCGCTGCTCTCCCCGGGCGGCCTCGGTGCTCGGAGCTGGGCCCACCGCGGCCACCCTCGGCCTCAGTCCCCCGGGGCCAGGCTGCCCCTTCCGCCCGGCTTCACTCCCTGCGCCGGCACCTCGTCTCGCCCTTTCTCCAAGACCTGGAGCGCGTAGAAAGGCCGCCTCGGGGCGGGCCACACACCCTACGCCCGGGGAGGCAGCTCCCCAGCGCACCGCTCTTGGCCCCGGCCGCCCGGACTCACCACACCAAATCGCCGAGCCGCAGACTCACAGCCGCCATCTTACCACCCAACCACCGCCGACGCACGGGCGGTCGGGAACATCAGCTCGCTCCGGCGCCGCCCATTGGAGTGAGGCTGGCCACGTGATAGGGGCCGACCGTCCCCCCGGCCACGCCGCTGCTCTGACGTCACCGCGCCCGTCGGGGCTTATTGGCCGGCCGAGCGGCACGTGACCCGGGCGCCGCGGTCTCCGCGCGCCGGATCCCCGAGACTCCCGGCTCCTTTCCCCCTCCCTCCGGCTCGTGACAACGAAGCGCCGCGGTTACGAGGCGGCGGCGGCGGCGGCGGCGGCGGCGGCGGCGGCGGCGGCGGCGGCGACGGTGCGGCCGGCGGAACGAGCGAGGGAGCCGGCCGTGCGGCCCGCCCCGCCCCCGGGCCCTGGCCTCCAGCGCCCGCCCCGACAGCGCTTCCGTTACGGCCGTTAGTCCGGCGCGGGCCCCGGGGCCGGCCGCGTCAGCGCGCCGGTAGCTGCCTTGACGGACTTTGGCGCGGCCTGGAAGCCAGCGCTCCGCCCGCGCCCGGGGCCCCGCGCCCGGCGCCCCGCGCCCGGCGGGCTCTGCATGGTCGCCCCCGCGGGGCGGACAGGTCTTTCGGGGCGCGCTCTCTAACGGCCGGCGTCTAGCGGGAGCCGCTCCGAGCCTGCTTCCGCGCTGCAAGTTCTCCCCGGGGCGCAGCGCTTCCCGCCGCGAGGTTCCGAGTTGCCCGGCCGACGTGGAATCGCCGTCTCTCCGCTTCCTCCTGGGCCGGCACAGCCGGCGATCCGCCCCCCTCCCCTCGCTCCGCTCACTACCCCGGGCGCGCGGGGACCCGGCCATGGGCCGCGGTGCGGGCCGGCGGCCCGCCGGGAGGCATGGCTCGGGGGCCGGCCGCTAGCGGCACCGCCGCCCGGGCTCTTGGGCCGGCATGAAGACGGCCGCGGGGGACACGAAAGCGACCCGCGGGGCCGTAGGCTGCGTCGCGCCGGGGACAAAGGTGCGTGTCTTTGTCGGGTCCGGGCTCTCATGTCAGTCTTGTAGTTTGACACTTTTGGGGGAAGTTGGGAGCAGGCTCTTTTTTGACAGCAGGAAGGCAGATGCTAAGGTGTCGTTTATCAGTGCGTTAAGACTAAGCCGTTCAATGGGGAAGTGGGGACAGCAGTTGAGCACAGCGTATGCCTACAAGTCAACAGCCCAGGTAGAAGGTAAAAAAAATTTCAAGATCCCCAGTTCTAGTTGTAGAACCCAAAGAATTCAAGGCCCATGTTGACTTAACTTAGAACAGGCCTTTTATTGAGCCATCCTATGCTCAAAAAAAAAGGTGGCAGGTCTACACACTGTCTCCCAAAGGTATTTGGTTATAAGAGGGGGGTTTTAGCGAACTCGCGGCCCGGTTTCTCTTTGCAGTCAGCTTCCCCTAAATACTAGTTTCAGGACAGCTAGTTTCAGGAGCTGTCATTCACTGTTAACTATTTCATGTTGTTTTAGAGACTAGACCGATCTTTTTTTAAGCATATTTAAGTTTCCAGGAAATAAGAAAATTAAACACATCTTCCTAGTTTAAGAACTCTTAATTTTTGAGGAATTAAAGGATACTTTTTAGTGACTTAGTACAGTTTATGAATCGTACATCAGCATCACACTGGACCCTAAGGAAATTTGCGATAGAGCCGGGAACATGGTAATAAGTAAATATATTGTCTAATATTATCTTGGTAGTTCTAGCCAATGCAATAAGACATGAAACAAAAATAGAACATTATTTTTCAGAAAGGAGGAGACGTTATTATTTCTGTGATAGGATAGGACAGTCTATTTTGAAAAACAGAGTTAAGGGAAAACCATTAAAATAGCTAGGAATTCATTGAAGAGACTAATTACAAAATTAGCATTCAATATTCGGTGGGTTTTTCTAAATTTCACCAATAATCATTTTGAAAATATGATTGAGAGGGTATATAGAAACAACAAAAAGTACCATTCCTTGGAATAATCTGAGATACAAAAGGAGGCTTGAATTTCTTGGATAACTTGGGTTGAGGTTTTTTAAGAGGGGTGCTTTCGTTTGTAGAATACTTTGCTTTTATTTAGAATTAAGAGTCAACTCTTACAATTGAGTGTTTAAATACTTAAGCCTCTTAAGCTTTTTCAACAAATCTTGTTTATAAATCTAAGAATGTATACATAAAAATAAACATTTTAGATTTTTTCAAATATTTGAAAAAAAATTTGATTTTTGACAAAGTTTCAGTTAAAGCACTAGTTTAATAGATTCAGTTCAGTTCAGTCGCTCAGTCGTGTCCAACTCTGTGACCCCATGAACCGCAGCATGCCAGGTTGTCACCAACTCCCGGAGTTTACCCAGACTCATATTCATTGAGTCAGTGATGCCATCTAACCATCTCATCCTCTGTTGTCCCCTTTTCCTCCTGCCTTCAATCTTTCCCAACATCAGGGTCTTTTCAAATGAGTTAGCTCTTCACATTAGGTGGCCAAAATATCGGCATTTCAGCTTCAATATCAGTCCTTCTGGTGACCCAGGACTGATTTCCTTTAAGATGGACTGGTTGGATCTCCTTGCAGTCCAAGGGACTCTCTCAAGATTCTTCTCCAACACCACAGTTCAAGTTTAATAGATTAAATTCTCATAAACAATGAACTTTTAAAAAAATTAAGATTTCTTTGAGTGTTTTAAACTGCATTTAAAGTTCTATATGTTTGTTCTCCCAAGTACCTAAAACTTCTAAAACAGTGAACTCGTAAGCCTAAAGTTAAATCTTTCCAGGACTTAACTCTTGTAAGTCTAATAAACTTAAAGATGTAAGTCAGGTCTTTTAAAAACAGACTTTCAATTTTATATTTTTCTAAGGATTTCAAATTAAAATAACAACCACAAGATGCATTTTTAACCATTAGATTGACTGAGGTCATACTATCTAAAATTTGGGCCAAGATAAGGTTACATTTTTAAATTACCTACTGGTCAGGCAGGGACCTAGTTACCACTTCTAAGTTGACCTTTCTGCATCCTCTATTGGTTAATGTGCAGATTCTCTTCATATGGTGGGACTTTGCCTGCTTTTATGAGTGGGTACTTTTATGTCTTCACCTTGAATTTGTTTCTATAATCCAGTGCATCACAGATGTCGTGGGAGCCCTTGAAGTTTCTTTTAGGGGAATTTTTTTGACATGTTAGTGCATGGTGGTTTTTTGCTGCCCAAAACCAACCTGTTTTGCTGCCAGTTGCTTTTCTTCCTGATTAGAATTACTTTAACTCTTCATTTTTAGATATTTTATTCCCTTAGCTGGTTGTATAGGTCACAGTCTTATGGTCACAGTGAATACTGCATGTGTGCACATACACGTAATGTATATGGATACTGTGTGCATGCTCGGGCGTTCTGACTCTTTGTGACCCCATGGACTGTGGCCTGCCAGGCTCCTCGTCCATGGGATTTTCCAGCTAAGGATACTGGAGTGGCTGCCATTTCCTTCTCCAAGGGATCTTCCCCACTCAGGGATCAAACTGCATGTCTTTCGTCTCCTGCATTAGCAGGCAGATTCTTTACCAGTAGTGCCACTGGGGAAGCCCCTGGAAGGTCTTTGGCCTGTGATATTTGTCACTTTGCTGAGGCCCAAGTCTGGGTAGTGAAGACTGGTATGAGGAAGTGAGTCCAGCCACACTGCTCTTGAGACAGTGGTCTTAAACTTATCCTGGGGCGGGCAGAGCCTCTATGAACTGATGAAAACTTTGTGAAGAATGGCGCTACATAAAAGTAAACTGCTGGTGCTGAAAACAAAGGTTTTAAGAAGGAGATTATTCTCAGTCCAAAGTTTTAAAAAAAGTATGTTGGATAAATTAAATGAAAACCAATTTTCTCTATGTTCCTTTGCAATTCTGAGGATTCTTTAAGGCTGTATCAGCATGGGTTCTCTAGTGTCAAGGATCTAGTGAATATGCATTGGACAGAAAGACTGGAAGTATGCTAAATTGTGATTATCTCTGAGTATAGGATTTGGGATGCTTTTCATATCTATATGAAGTTTTTTATATTTAAATAATATTTAGGCAGAAAAAAGCAGTAAATGGTAATTAAGATAAATTTAACGATGATTCTTGACAGTGAATTTTTTTTTCAATTTTAAAACTAAACACGAAAAAAATCACCATTTTTACTGTCTTGGTTTGACCTGGCTCTTGTTTTCAATATCAACAGAAGCCATGCAGTGACACCCGCTAAGACTTGCTGGTAGCCATGTCGGAGCCCCACAGGGTCCAGTTCACCTCTCTCCCAGGTTCTTTGAATCCTGCGTTTTTGAAGAAATCCCGAAAAGAGGAAGTTGGGGGAGCAGAGCAGCATCAGGACTCGGAGCCGGCTGCGGCCGCTGTTCGGATCACACTCACCCTCTTTGAGCCGGATCACAAACGTTGCCCAGAGTTCTTCTACCCAGAGCTGGTGAAGAACTTACGAGGGAAGGTGAAAGGACTTCAGCCTGCAGACAAGGTACACCGTCATCCCCAGCGCGCTCTGCGGATCTGATGCTCAGGGTAGTGTGTGCTGGAAGGGTTCCAGAGGGTGGAAGCAGCATACAGAGGCTTGGCCTCCCCCTCAAAGCAAGCTCATGGTCTGCCAGTTTTGCCTCTGGAGGGAAGGGTTAGAATTCTTTCTAGAACCATTTTCCTTATTTATGCTAGAGAAAATGTATGGTCACATCCAAGGCTAATTTGTATGATGGCTAATTAATATGAATAAACACCAGATTTTTTCATGCCAAGGCTATAAGTGTTGCGTCTTAGTGTGACTAGTCCCTGCCTTTTCCAGAGCTGGAATTTCATGCTGGGCATTTCTCTTTTCCAAGGGAATCTCATTGTGTCTAATACAAGGGCAGACAAAGACACAGACTGCTCTGCTCTTCTAAGCACAGTAATATTCTGGATAGTTTCTTTACTTGGATGGATAGAAACCTATTTTTGTGGGTTTTGTTTTTGTTGGGATTGTTGAAGTTTTTTTCCCCCTGCCAGAAATGGGCAGCCTTTATGGCTTTTGATAATCAGCTTGATTTCTTAAAATGTTGTTTAAATGATCTGTTTATTTTCCTGGCAGACTTGTTTTACGTTTTTAGTATGCAATGTTGCAAACATGTACAGTGTGGAGAGAATAATATAATAAACCCCCATGTGCCCATTACCCAGCTTCAGTTATTACTGATGTTTTGGCAATTCATTAACATTGCACAATTTTTTATAAACTTTTAAACTGAATTATGTGCATAATGAAAGCGGACATGTGATAAATGCACAACTTGATGGACTGTCCACGAACACCCCGTAACCTGCACCTAGATTACAAAATACAACATTTGGGGGCCAACAGAAGCCCTTCTTCTTCCTTCCTCAGATACTGCCTCAGCCCTCGAGGGAGACAGCTGTCCTGATTTCTGATAGTTGAGATCAGCTTTGCATTTTCTGTTTTTCGTGTCAGTGGAACCCTGCAGTCTGAGTAGGAGCTGGGTCAGGAGCATTTATTGTAAGCACCTGCTGTAAGCCTGTGTACTCTGCCAGCCTCTGTGGGAAAGGTGTGCAGGGTCCTGTGCTGGCAGCGTTCCAGTCTCTAGACTGGCTCCAGGGACATGGGGGTTGGGCTGGCATGGCTCACAGTGTCTGTCTGGGGTTGAAGAAATCATGCAGGTGCCTGACTCCTCTGGGCCATGTTCCTTCCATCTGATCCATGGTTGTGCTCTTTGGGGTGCCTTTGGTCCGCAGGACTATCCACTTTTTTTAGAAAAAAATGTGTTTCTTTAATAAAGATCTGATTGATTGAATGAAAGCCATTTCAGTCTGTGCCAGGTTGTATGAGGGCCAGTGGGTAGGCTGAGAAAAAGTAATTTCACATCCATTCATCAACTCTTCTCCAAAGTAGGAACAGTATCCTCTTCCTTGAGAGGAAGAGAAAGTAGCAGGAATTGGTTATTTATTTATGGGCTCAAACTAAATCAGTAGGTCAACTGAGATTAGAACTCCAGTTCTCTGATTTCACCTTTTGTGGGGTTCAGATGCCCTCCTCAACTGCAGAAAAATGCTTGGGTCTTACACAGAGAACTTCGGATCCAATTTGAGGGGATTCACTTCTGGCATCAGGTTCAGAACTCCTAAATTACCCTGTCTACTCTGCAGTGTTCAAAGCACAATGTAATCTGACACATTTATATATTAACTCACTTAGCACGTGTGTCTTAGAATGTGAAGGCACTGTGCTTAGAATGCTGAGGACTGAGTGAAGGTGGGGAGGCTGCTGTCCCAACCTCAAAGGAACTTTGCATTCTTGTAGATGTTTTAGGAGAATTACACCCACACAAGTAACAGGAGTCACAGTGTGGTAATTGTTAAGTCTGGTGCGAATATAGCCCCTGGAGGGCTTGGGCAGAAAGGAGCTTACATTCCAGATGCTGTGTGTAGACAGAGGCAGACCTTCATGCATTCAGGAAATAGTGGATGACTGCTGCTTGCAGGGCATTAAGAAGTGGACATTAAATCCAGTGCTGCTCCAGACGAGCGGGGTTTCTTAAAATTAGTTGAACCACTTAGGTTATATGTGATCATTGTAGAAGAAGGAAAAGTCCAGTCTTGGTGTTTTTTTAAGACTCCAAAGTCTTAAGTGTATTTGATACAGAAGTCTTTTATTAAAATTAAGATTCCTTGTCATGGAAGCTTAAGGTCCAACTCTGGAAAATTTGAGGAAAAATAGAAAGGTTTATGCAGTATAAACTTTGGAAAACTACTTGAAAATATCTGGAGATAGTATTGAGATTGGGAGGGAAGGGAGATTATTGATCCTTCAAGATAGGCTTCCAAGGAAAAGGAATGTCACGAACTTGGGTTTGACTATTGACAGCACTGAGAGAAGAATAAGTTCATAGCACTCTTCTAACCAGTAAGGTTGAACAGCTGTCAGGAGCTTGTTCTGTGCTCAGTGGGTTCTTAGCCTTTCTGAGCCAGTGGCTGCTTTGCAAGTCTGGGTGAAGCCTTTGGACCTTTTCTTAGAATAATGTTTTTAAATGCATAAAATAATTTTTAGTATTACAAAGGAAACCAGTTATACTGGAACACAGTCTTACGCGGGGGTGAGCATCCCCTGACTAAACTGCCTTTGCCATATTTGGAGCACTATAGGACCTAGTACTTCAGTGGGTGATTGTAGATATTTAATCAAGTTCTGTTGAGCCTCATGAATGGAAATTTTACTTTCAAACAAGTAAGGTAAACACGGATGGGAAGGTGATATGTATTTCCCTTGTCTTTTCTGAAAAAGCTGTTTTTATTATATAGTTTATCAGTGTGGAGTCAATGAAGGTACAATGAATAGCTTTGTGGGAACGTTTTTGTGAATCTTGTTTCTGTGGAATGGTCTCTTTACAGAAGAAAGATCTCTTGGATCCTTTCAACGATGAAGAAAAGGAAAGGCATAAAGTGGAGGCCCTGGCTAGGAAATTTGAAGAAAAATATGTAAGATTTCTCTCTTGGGCAACAGAAAAACCTTGTTGGGTGGGAGAGGTTTTCAGACATTTTCATACTCCTTTAGTGGTTTATCCAATCAACACTAGTGTGACACGAGTGTAGAGCTTGGGGAGAACAGAATGAAGTGATTAAATGCAGTAAGGTACAGAAAGTGTGTATGGCAGGAACTCGTGTGCAGCTAAATGGATGAATAAACATTAAGAGGGTTTTACCCGTAGAATTTATCCTGAGAATAAGTGTTTTGATGCAAGGCATATGAGACCATTTAGTTCTTTCTTCAGTCTTAGGCCACTGTATGCATTTACAAATCTGTCCTATTTTGAAAGGTCTTCAGGGAACAAGGTTTTGGGGGATGTGTGTAAGAGACTGGTCCAGTGTTTTATAACCTTTAGTCATTAGCTTTTGGAGTTCAAGGCAACAATTAATTCTGTGTATTAAAAACAAAAAAGTCCTGTGACCCTGGGCCTGAAAATTTGTGTAAAGTTTAGATCTTGTGTTATATGTTCCTATCACAAGTATAAAAACAAGCATGTGATCTGTTTTAAATTTTAGGGTGGAAAGAAACGTAGAAAAGACCGAATCCAGGACTTGATTGATATGGGTTATGGTTATGACGAGTCTGATTCCTTCATTGATAACTCTGAGGCGGTGAGTACTTAATGAAACCACTGAAACCACCAGAAGTGCGTCACCCAGGCCCCTACTGACAGTGCCTGGAGCTGGGGGTGGAGGCAGTGGGTGTGCCCTTTCAGTGGAAAGAGCTGCTCTGAAGGGACCGGAAGTGACACCTTGATCTGGGCCTTGGTTCCCTCTCCGAATATGGTGATCAGATCTGTGCAAAACACCTCCTAACGTGGACATTGGTGACTGACCTGAAGCATACCTTAGTATGCTGTCTGAAATGTGACAGAGGAACAGAGTCACATCTGTTCTGTCAAGATGCACTCTGCACCTGTGGACGTAGCACAGACTTTGGAGCTGATCCAAGTTTGTTTTCCCCCTTCAGTACGATGAGCTTGTTCCTGCTTCTTTGACTACGAAGTATGGAGGATTTTACATTAACTCGGGAACCCTGCAGTTTAGACAAGCGTCAGAGTCTGAGGATGACTTCATTAAGGAAAAGAAGAAAAAATCTCCCAAGGTTAGAACATTGCTCGCTTTTGGACTTCAGAAGTGCTTTTTGACGTGACTTTATGAGATCAGTAGGTGACTTGCCTGAATCTGTGCGGTTTAGGATGGCTCAGGAGAGTGGCGGAGAGGCATCAGCTGTGCCGAGGTTGGCGGCTCCCTTCACACACGTGTGCCGTGACCCTGGAGGCTCCGTCATTGTGTCCGTGCCTGTGTCCCAGCAGGCTCGGCGGGGACTCGCTCCTCGAGGTGGCCCCAGGGCGGGGACGAGGGCAGTGACGGGTGTGGAGTGAGGGACGTGTGCACCAGCTTACTCTATCTCATCTGTGGACATTAGAGGACTTCACCCCAACGAAAATGAGTTAGCCCTAAGATAAGCTTATTTTGAAAGCTATCTATGACTGCCTGGGTGTTTAAAATGCGAGGTAGGCCCCCACACAGCTCATTTTAAAACAGAAATGGTTCAGGCTGCAGAAGGGCCTCTGTTGCCTCTGGCCCGGGTTTCCTAGGAGCCGCTGTCAGTGGGAATGTTGTCCTGACCTGCAGGTCTGTGGTCCAAGGACTGAGCTGAAATCCTGTGTTCGTGGAGGAAGTAAGACAGCTCTCAGGATGTAGCCTGGGCGGAGAAGGCCAGTGCTGCGTGGTGCACTTGCTCCCAGAGCTAGGGAGCCGTGTAACTGTGCCTTGTCTTTAATTCTCAGAAGCGGAAGTTGAAGGAAGGTGGTGAGAAGATAAAGAAGAAGAAAAAAGATGACACTTATGACAAGGAGAAGAAATCGAAAAAGTCCAAGTTTTCCAAAGCCGGGTGAGAGGCAGCAGCTTCTTTGCTAGGAGGACTTGGCACCGTCAGGGCCGCCGGGCCGCGCACCCACCTCCTCACAGCCTCGCGGGGCCGCGGGCCTCACGGTGCCGCACGGCCTTGTCGGGGCCCTCAGTCTGTGTGCCGGGCATCAGAGTGCGCTCTGTCCCGCGTCAGTGTTGGCGGGTCTCTCTGTCACTGTGTGGCTGCTGCCGTTCCTGTTCTCCTGAGCACCCTCCTCTGCCCCCGGTCTCCTCTGTCTTTGTCCCCTTTGTCTTCTCCAGTCCTGCTTCCTCAGCCTCACTCGGTCTCACCCCAGCTGCCCTCCAAGTTGCTGCTGCTCCTGCTTTCTCCCTTTAAATGTCTTTTCTTGCCCCTCCTGTTTTTCCAACCTTTTGTTTCAGCCTGGCAGTGGTTTTAAAAAACCCATCGGATGTTTAGCATTTTGTGTTACTGTTTTGCTAACCTGTATTCAGTCTCAAGCTTCGGTCCCAGCAAGGAGGAGCTCCATGTGCCAAGAGGAGGGAGGAGGAGTGACGGGGTGGACTTGTGGCTGAGGTTCCCGGAGACCTTTGTGCTGGGAGTGGGGCTAAAGCCCCTCTGGAAATTTCCCTCGCAAGGGGTCCTGCAATCTTAGTAACCAACTTCTCCCTTTTACTTGCAGCTTTACAGCCCTCAATGCCAGTAAGGAGAAGAAGAAAAAGAAGTATTCTGGGGCTTTGAGTGTTAAAGAGATGCTGAAGAAATTCCAAAAGGAGAAAGAGGCTCAGAGAAAGAGGGACGAAGAACATAAGCCCATAGCAGTGTCATCAGCAGAAGCTCAGGGCTTGCGGGAATTGGAAGGCACCTCCGACCCTTTGCTCTCGCTCTTCGGCTCTGCCTCTGACAATGACTTGCTGCAGGCGGCCACCGCCATGGACTCGCTGACGGATTTGGACTTGGAGCAGCTGCTCAGTGAGTCTCCAGAAGGAAGCCCCTTCCGCGATATGGATGATGAAAGCGATTCCCTTGGGGTGGGACTGGACCAGGAATTCAGGCAGCCCTCTTCCCTTCCCGAAGGCCTGCCTGCACCCCTGGAGAAGCGCGTTAAGGAGCTGGCTCAGGTATGGTGACATGGAGTGGCTGGGCTCTCCTGGAAGCGATTGGGCGGATCGTTGCTGGTCCCGAACCATTTGCAGCTCATGGCCCAGAGCAACCCTTAGTCAGTGGGCGCTCCTAGTGTCTGCTTTTCCAGGCTTTCTTCCCACCCCAAGCAAGGGCACAGGGTCAGCTCTGCCTGTCCTTTCGTGATTCCTTCACGTCTGGAAAATTTGCTTCTGGAGAGATTTTTCTCTCCTTTGTGCCTGTCAGAGTCTCTTTCCTTTTGTGTGACATATATTCATGTTGGCAGTAGGCAGCTGGGGCAGAGATCCATCTCTTTAGTAATCTGGAGGTTTTGAACATTCATAGAAGTTTGCAGACATGTTGGGCGTGGGGCATATGCTTAGTTGCCACTGGGTTTAGTGTTAGGTAGTGATTATAGGAATCTGGAATGGTGATAAGTAAGAAGAGCTGAACCATAAGTGCTGTCCAACAGCCCCACATTAAAAGCAATAACGGTCTTCGGAAAATAGCAGCCATTCCTCCTGTTTTCCCCCTGGGGATGGGGAGTTGAGCTAGTACTAGAGCACTAAAGGCTGTAAACTCCACGGTCCGTGAATACCCATGCTAAGCCAAGCACGGGTCATTAGTTACAGTGTATTTCAGTTAAAATACCATTTCACCTTGGACATCCTGACTGTGACAGCCCTGGGGGCACTTATACTCCATAGCTTAGGTTTCAAACCAGTGACTCTCAGTGTTTCAGAATCTCTGTTGTGTATACTAGTCCTCATATACACTAGGACCAGGGCAGGATAAAACGTTAACCACTTCTGCAAATGATTTTCTCACTTGCAAAAAATACTTGATCAAGGCATGTGAAATAATTCAGACGTCTTATTCAGAGCTCTGTTCATCCTTGTGGAATGAGCACAGTGTTGTTTGAATGTACCCATTTAAATGAATTATGCCCTGTCAGGATTCAGGGTCTGTCTTAACAGGATGTTAAGGTAGAAGTAGTTAAATCTGAACTTGGTGTGTATGAGCTTATTGTCCTGTGCTTGCTCTCAGAATATATGTTAAAAAAAAAATATTACCCCTTTTCAGTCTTGTGGTATGTAATCAGATTATCCTGTAGCTTCTGAAAGCCTTGAGTCAGGTCAGACGTGTGTGGCAGAGGCCAGTCATTCCTTAGAGGAAAGTTAAAGTGGCTCTGGGTGCGTCCCTGCTGCCAGTGCGGGGGTGTCCCAGTCTGATAACTGAGACTCAGTATTACATTTTCTTGGGAAGGATGGACAAGTCTGGTGGAAACAAAGCGGCTCCATATGGAACAGCGTTGGGTCATGATTTGAGAAAACCTTACTCTGTGGAGCCCATCAGGTGGATGCCGAGCAGGCTCTCCTTCCTCGGGAATTGCCGAGTCTCGGTCGTCTTTCAGGCGTGATGCAGGCAAGTCAGGAGCCCGTAGGTAAGGTAGGCTCAGGTCCTGCTGAGGAGGTGGTGACTGTACGTCACTGTACTGGCTTGAACATATATTCACGTGTGAAACTGTTACTTCAGCCAATCACCTGGCCCTTCAATGGCAGCATTAGGAAACTTGGGAAATTGGGAAAATCCTGCCGCTCTGAAAACTATTTTCAACTCACTTTCTTTTCTAGCCTCTGTGTATATGTTTTTATGCAGTTGTAATTATAGTCATGAATAATTGTTTTCTGCTCTTTTCACTTAATAAATATCATTATAAAGCCCTCATTATTTTTAATGATTGCATGAACAAGAAGGCTTATTTTAGAAAGTGACTTAATGCCACTGTGAAGGCTCCTGGTGCTGGGGGCACTTGGCGCCGCCTGCACGTGTGCACAGGCGCTCTATCCCCAGGCCCTGCTGTGAGAGTCTGCTGGCAGAGGTTCCTCCCAGGGAAAGACGCCTGTGTACACAGAAATGACACATGATTTTCAAGAGTCACACGGGGATCTTTGGATCATTAATAAGAAGCCTCGTCCTAGCTCTTGAACTGGACATTATTTTTCTATTTAAATCAAGCTTGATGCATCTAACTAACGCTGGCAGTGTTTATGTTTCTCCCTTTAGTTTTCACTCCCTTCTTTTCCTTTTTTTTCTCGTCGCTTTGTTTTTGTGGTGCTTTGTTGAGATTTTAAATCTTGGCCCTAGGGGGTGCATGTATCAGTTTCTACTGTGTCTAAACCCACCCTACCCCACCCCACACATGTGGTGGCTCTCGGGGCTGCCTTCAGCTGGTGAGATAGCTGGGCCTTGGGATAGCTAGGACCACAGGGCCTCTCCCGTCTCATTCTGGGCAGGACAGTCTCGGGGTAGTATCTCAAGAGGGTGAAGGTGGAAGCCAGAAGACCCTCATGCTCTAGCCTTTGAGGTGGTGTGCACCTCTGCTACACTGTGTTGGGAAAGCAAGTTACCAGCTAGCGGCCCCCTCCCATGGGGACACCCCGTCCCGGGACGGGAAGAGTCCGTGGTCCTATTTGCAGTCCCCCATGGTACTGAAGCAGATTCTAACGTGATGTGCATCAGTCTCCCAGGGAAAAATGTTTTGCAGTTGGAAGCGAAAATAAGATTTGTCTTCTAACTAGGTGTTATTCTTAAAACTTCGAAAAATATATTTGAAAGTGTCCATGTGTGAAGGAGAGATTCTGAGAGGGAGCGCTCCAGCGCTGTGAGCCCACTTTCCGCTTTCTGCTCCCCTCTGCTGTGCCTGTTCACGGGCCCCAGGGAGCCCATGGTTTGACCTGAAGGCCTTGCCCCTGTCTGTCTTCTCCTAATATGTGTTGGTTGTGTCTTTTGTCTTGCTGGTTGGAAAGCTCAGGTAACGTTGCCCCTTGATATGTAACTGTCTTGATAGAGTTTGGCAGCTACTCACCCTGCTCCGTGCAGATGACCCGTGTCTGTTTTCTCTTCATTCAAGCATAAAATGGAAAGGATAGTGATACTAAAAATAGAAAAGAAATGGAGACACATGTTGCCCACCCTTCTACCTGCTCAGTGCTTACCCTTCTGTACAGTTAGAACCCTTGCATTGCAAAACTAGAGAGACACCGATTCACAGAAAATAAGATAGGAAAAAACAACTTTGAGACCTCCCTCGTGGTCCTGTGGTTAAAACTCTGTACTTGCAGTGCAGGGGGCACAGGTTTGACCCCTGGTCGGGGAGCTAAAATCCTGCACGCCTTGCGGTGCACCCTAAGAACAAACAAACTGCTTTGGTCTTTGTCAAGAAAATCATACCAGATTTCACTCTATTCGGCAAAAGCAGGTACAGTATATAAAGTTGTGATCTAGGTGCTGAAAGGCTAGAAGTGGCTCTTCTTAATAATGAATAAAGAGCTCATTAAAAGGCTCTTGGAACTATTGTAAATCAGCGTGATCTGGCTGTCTGGGTTTATTTCATTTCCTAGCTAATCTCAGAGTGATTGATTTAACTGATTCATACAACCGCCTCCAGCAAGGGTGTTTCTCATTAGGGTTGTGGGATCTCAGTTCTTCCTGGCAAACTATCAACTACATAGTCAGTGGCTCTTTTATTTAGATTTATTTAAAAATGCAGCCCTTGACTGCTTCAGCATAAAGCCAGATCCTCAGAGATACTGTTGTGCATGATTCAGAAGGCGTCAGGAAAAAAAAAATTATATAGCCAGAAAGCTTCTGAAATGGCTGATATCTAAAAATTTGATTGGAGGGAATTCCCTTGTGGCTCAGTGGTTGGGACTCCTTGCTTTCACTGTCAGGGGCCTGGGTTCAGTCCCTGGTCAGGGAACTAGGATCCCACCAGCCGCACAGTGCGGCCAAAAACAAACAAGAATTGGAAGCCTGAGGTGTTGCTGGGTCTGACAAACAGGCATTTGAAGTGCATGTTAATTAGGTTTAATTAATCTAAAGGTGCTTCTGCATCTTACAGCTAGCAGTGTGCTAAGTCATGTCAGTCGAGTCTGACTCTGTGAGCCTGTGCACAGCACACATGGACTGTAGCCCGCCAGGCTCCTCTGTCCATCGGATTCTCCAGGCAGGAACACTGGAGTGGGTTGCTGTGCCCTCCTCCAGGGAATCTTCCTGACCCTGGGATCGAACCCATGTCTCTTACATCTCCCTCATTGGCAGATGGGTTCTTTACCCCTAGCGCCACCCGAGAAGCCCTGTAACCAGCAGTCTCTAAGTTGAGAGAATGACTCCATTTTTTTTTTCTCAAACTGAAGTCACAATCCCAGTACATTAAAGGTGCCACAGGGGAATTCCAAACTCCCTGACAGCATAAAGCGTAACAGGTGACGCCAGTGTTGCCCTCTCTTCTTTCCTCTCTGCCAGCCATCTCCGGCCTCTGCCCCTCCCCTAGCCGAGCTAAATAAATTTTTTCACATCCTTTGCAAGTTTTGTCCGGTACTGAGCTTTTCTTCCTTTTAGTTTTCATCCTTGCAGTGATAATCTGTTCATTTGTGTGTTCATTCATCGCCCACTCAGCTGACTTTTACTCAGTAGCTATTAGGTGATGGGCCGCTGTGGGAAACATGTTGATGAGTAAGATTCAGTTCACGTTCTCCACGAGCTTGTTGTACAGAGTGGTAGCCATGTAAACAACGGGCTGTGGGACAGAGCAGGGTGAAATAAGCTGTCATGATTGGGTGGCCAACAGGATGGTCCAGTGGACTGCCAAACTTAAGGAAGGGAAAGGGGCTCTTGAGGGCCCGTAGGGATAGGACTGGAAGCAGCAGGCTTGGCCAGCCTCTCGGGTGACATGGCCTTCTGGTAAGCCAGGGCACAGGGCTGAGAACAGGCAACGTGTTGGATAACAGGGACATCTGGTATGTGGTGGGAGGTGGGGGCTGGAAAGGATGGTGAGGCCATGTCCTGGAGAACCCTGACTGCCAGGTGGAGGAGTTTGGGTTTGATTCTAGGCTCAGGAAGGCCTCCCGAAGCGCTCTAAAGAAAAGTGAGAGGATTTAAGAAGGGTGAGGTGCTGTTGTTAGAAGTAGGGACTTGGGAGGAAGAGCAGAAAGGAGTGGTTTAGATTTCGGACAACTTGATTTGTCTACTCCAGGGTCATTCATTCAGGGAGATAATTGATAGTTCTGGTCCAGAGCTGAGGATAGACGTTTAGGTTGTGTTTGTTATTTTGTGCATACGTGTTATTTTGAAGCTGAGGGGGAGACATTGTTGGGGGAAGAGGTCTCTCGATGGAACTTGGGAGCGCGCCTGCAGCTGAGAGCTAGTGGAGGAGACAGGATAGAGCTAGGAGGTCAGAACAGGACTCAGAGGATGTGGTGAGGGGAAGGCCTAAGGGGCTAGAGAAAGGTTGGTGTTCCCAAGGGTTGATCAGGACTGATCATTTCACTGTAGACAATCACCTCATTGTCTCTATTTACGATCAGTATTATATGTCGAGCCTGACATTTTATTTTGCCTAAAGCCTTTGGACCAGTGAACTTCCTTGGTGGCTTAGACAGTAAAGAATCTGCCTGCGATGCAGGAGATGCTGGTTCGATCCCTGGGTCAGGAAGATCCCCTGGAGGAGGGAGTGGCAGCCCACTCCAGTATTCTTGCCTGGAGAATCCCATGGACAGAGGAGCCGGGTGGGCTGCAGTCCACGGGTCACAAAGAGTCGGACACGACTGAGCAGCTGACTTTGAACCAGGAACCTCTTGGGTGTGGGTCAGTGGTTCTTGATCCTCTACATGCTCGTCACCAGAGTGATTTTGGTGGGTCCTAATCCTGGGGCCTCTTTTAAGGAACACAGGCCTTCCCGGGAGATTCCGATGGGATGCGTCTAGGGTGCGGAAGGCCGCTAGGTGCACGTGGCCAAATAGAGAACCCCTGGTCCAGACCTTTGCGTGCTGCTTTCCTCTCTTGTGCTTTTGGTGGCTTGGCTGCCTCCTGTGATTGCTTCAGGGGTCTCCAGGGTGGCCAGCCAGGCTCTTGTTAACTGTGCGCTCATGGGAAGCACAGCACTGTAGCAGCCTGCTATATCTGTGTTAGTAGGTCGTCAGGTGGGTTAGTCATTCCACTGGTCTGAGTAATAGAGTTTGTGATAGCATACACTAAATAGATTATGAATTGTCAAAGAATTATGGTTTCTAAATGCTGAAGCAGCACATTATTATTGTTACTAATACTATTTTGGTGAATAAAGGCCTTCAGATATTGCAGGTTTGTTGACGTTCGTGACTGTTTTGTGCTGTAGATGGTCTGGAAAACACAGCTCGCCGTTTAGATGCTAGAGTGCCAGGCTGAGGAGCTCGCTCGCTGGTGAATCAGATTCACGAGTCCCTTGACTAATTTTCTTCACATAAGGCTCAGCCCTCTTACACGATGGTTGGGTCAAGTCCTGGGAAGAACGGACTGTCTGTCCGTAGATTCTGCAGCAGCCTGTGAAGAGAGCTGGACGCGCCACTTGGGGAGCATGCAGCGGTCATAGGCGAACTTAGTCTGGATTAGGATTGAGCGGGGCAGGGCTCAGCGCGGGCCTGTCATCCGGAGTTCTCTAGGCCTGTGGGTGGGTGTGCGGGCGGTGCGGGGCCAGGCACTAATGGCTGTCCTTGTCTGCTGTGGGCCAGGCTGCCAGAGCCGCGGAGGGAGAGGGCAGGCAGAAGTTCTTCACCCGGGACACTGACGGCATCCTCCTAGAGTGAGTATCCTCCGCTTCTTTGCATTTGCTGTTACCATGCAGGGCTCAGCAGGCCTGGGGAGGTGGGAGTACAACTGAGGGAAAAGAAAGCCCCGATGAGATTTTTAAAAGTTGGTTTCTATTGCTTTATTGTGGTTTTTTTAAATAGAGGTCAGGGGCGGGGACATCAGTTGTTTGTCTCTAGAAACTGCTAGACCATCCTAACCTGAGGCAGCAGACGCTGTTGGGACTCTGTGTCTTCGTCACAGCGTGCTGGGGAGGGTGTCGTGCTGCCTGCCCGTCTCTGAGGAGGGGGAGAGATAGCTCGGTGCAGGCCCGGGCCCTGCCCTCAGGAGCGCTCCTCGGCGAGCCTGGTCGTCCTCCTAGTCGCACTTGTGCTCCGAGGCCAGTGCTCACCCTCCCACTCCGCATCTCACACACTCCAGCCTCTGGGACGCCCTACTGTCTGAATTGGATTAAAAAGAAGAAAAAAAAAGCCAAAACCCACACATACAAATCCGAGCCAGATTCTTTGTATCTGGCCCTCCAGCTTTGCCATTTTCTTTCCTGGTTGCGTCATGTACCAGAGGAAGCTGATTATGCAACTGCTGAGGGTTTTGCATGTGTGAAACCTGTAGTTAAGACCAGGGGATATTCTAGCGAAGGACCTTGCCTGGCCAGGACAGAGGGAGATTGGCCCTTTGGGTCAGGGAGCACCTGAGGGTCTGCACAGGTGAGGGGTTCGTGCCCTGGAGTGTGCCAGATCCAGGGAGCTCAAGGGATGGAAGACAGACCGCATTCTGCTCATCTCAGTGGGGACGCTGCAGGCGTGAGAATTTCCTTGACCGTGTAGTCAGGGACAGAACTTGGAACTGTAGGGGGAAAAAGGGGAAGCTCTGCTGGAAACTGTCAATCCCAAGCAACTCTTACTTCCCAGCTTGAAAGCATTTATGCTTTCTTTGTTTATGAAACTTAGAACTTCAGAGCTTGCACTCTTGGAGACTCGATTTTCTTGACACCTTTGACTCAGTCTTGTCTTTGACCTGAGAACCGTGGTGCACTCTGCCTAGTCAAGTTCGTCAGGTTTGTTGTGCTGGCTGCTCTGTGATGCTGTGTGACTGGCGAGATAAGGCTTGGCCCACTCTTGGCTCCTGCAGATGAGAGGTGCTGCGGTGGGTAACTGTGCTCTGTTCTTCAGCATAGAGGCGCAAACCCGGGAGCTGAGCAGCCAGACCCGTTCTGGAGTGTATGCCTACCTTGCTTCCTTCCTGCCCTGCAGCAAAGACACCTTGGTCAAGCGCGCACGAAAACTGCACCTCTGTGAGCAGGTGGGTAATCTTGCAGGGGAGCCCTGTGGCTTCGGGCCCAGTGGAGAGGGTGGCACACGCTCACAGTTGCTGCGGCTGCTGCTGCGCGACCCGCTGCTGCACGGCCTCTCTGCGGTCGGCTATGCTTAGAGCGTGTCCTCAGTCTAAAAAGTGACATGTAAACCAGACTCATGACTGGTCTTGCTCTTAGCAGGGTGGGCGTCTGAAGGAGCCACTCCAGAAACTTAAGGAAGCCATTGGCAGGGCCATGCCGGAGCAGATGGCCAAGTACCAGGGCGAGTGCCAGGCCCACACGCAAGCCAAGGCCGCCAAGTAAGTGCGCCCCTCGCTGCCTTCAGCATCCTCACCTCTCCTGAGACGTCATGGGGGCTGGAGAGGGGGGCGGTAGGCAGGAGGAAGCGGGTCTGTGGTGACCTTAGGGTCCCGCCTAATTCTTCCCACTCTCTAGGATGCTGGAAGAGGAGAAGGACAAGGAGCAGAGAGAACGGGTCTGTTCTGATGAGGAGGAAGATGAAGAGAAAGGGGGCCGGAGGATAATGGGACCCCGGAAGAAGTTCCAGTGGAGTGATGAAATCAGGTGTGCCCAAACTGGGACCTTGCCTCAGTGGAGGGTTTGTGGGGCCAGTGTCTGAGCATGTTCCTGTGTTTCTGATGAGGGTTAGAACCTTTTTCTTTAATGAGGGCTGCTGAAAGCACATGATTGAAACCTTGAAGAAGCGTTCGGGTGGTTTAAAGGTTGTGACTTCTGCCCGCTGTGCAGGGAGCTGCTCTGTCAGGTGGTGAAGATCAAACTGGAGAGCTTTGACCTGGAGAAGAGCAAGGTCCAGTCCTGGGAGGACTACGTGAAGGCGTTTCTGGATGCCGAGGTCAAACCTCTCTGGCCCAAAGGCTGGATGCAGGCCAGGTGAGGGCCCGTGGGCAGCCAGTGTAGTCAGTGTGACCTTAGGGTGGAGCATTTTTGCGGACCGTGGAATTCTTCAGGCCAGAATACTGGAGTGGGTAGCCTTTCCCTTTTCCAGGTTATCTTCCCAACCCAGGGATCGAACCCAGGTCTCCCACATTGCAGGGGGATTCTTGACCAGCTGAGCTACAGGGGAAGCCCAATCCTGTGGTAAAGAGATGTTTTGAGTGATTCTTCTGTGCCAGGCCACCAGAGCCCCACCCTCGGAGTCACAGGCTAATGGATTGGACTATCATCTCACCTGAGAAGCTAGGGGCTTCTCTGTCTCCCTGGGAAGAGGGAGTTGTTTGTGGGATTCTGTCTTTGTCATTCTTTATCCCACTAAAGTTCTATGGCTGTATGCCCTTTTCCGTTGTGACGTAATGGCACCTACTGGAAGTTGGGAGGCAGGTGCATGTCAGGAACATTCTAATTTTCTGAACAGAATTCTTATTTGAAACTGGCAGGAGTGACTACTTCTTAGAGCCAAGTGCCAGACTTTTGTAACAGGCTACTTTGTGTTACATAGCTTTCCATGAATGGACTGTATCTGCAATAGACAGAGAAAGTTTCCTATAACTAGTGTTTTTTAAAAAAAATTTTGGGGATGAGGAGTGGTAAAATATGCTTAATGTAAACTTTAGCATCTTTCAGGGCACAGTTCCGTGGTGTTAGACACACTGACATGTTTGTGCAGCAGCACCAACTGTGCGTTTCCCCTCCCCGCAGACCTGGAGGCCGCCATTCTACTCTGGTTGTGACTACTCTAAGTACCTCGTATCAGTGGACTCATACAAAGTGTCTTTGTGTCTGGCTTACTGCACTCAGCATAATGTCCTCAAGGTTCATCGGTTATAGCATGGATCAGAACTAACTTCCTTTTTAAAGCTGAATAATATTCTCCTGTATATATACATTTTGCTTATCCGTCCGTCTATCAATGATACTTGGTGTTGCTTCCACATTTAAGCTATTGTGAATAATGCTGCTGTGGACGTGGACATACAGACATCTCTGTGAGACCCTGCTTTCAGCTCTTTTTCATGTACACCTAGAACTGGAATTGCTGGATTGTATGACGATGTATTTAACTTTGAGGCACCACCGTAGTGTTTTTCATGATAGCTGTTATCTTTTTACATTTCCACCAGCAGTGCACAAGGTTCCACTTTCTCCACATCCCCACCAACAGTTGTTGTTGTTTTTTTGGTAGTAAGCATCCTGATGAATATGAGGTGGTGCCCCATAGTTCACTTTGCTAGTGATTAGTGATATTGAGCATCTTTTCACGTACTAACTGTATATTTGCATATCATCTTTGGAGATGTGTTTATTCAAGTCTTTTGACCATTTTTAAATTGGTGTGCTTTTTTGTTGCTAAGTTTTAAGAGTTCACTATGTATTCTGGATATTAATCCCTTATCACATACATAATTTTCCAATATTTCTTTGTTCTCTGGATTGCCTTTTTACTCTATGGATAAGTGTCTTTCAACATAGATGAAATGGACAAGTTTCTAGAAAAGTTTTGTCCAATGGACAAAACTTACCAAGACTAAATCAGAAAAAAATAGGAAGTCTAAATAGGCCTATAATTGTTTATTCTCTGTTTTGCTTATTTCTTCTCTAGTCTTTATTATTAATATAGCCTTCATTCTGCTGGCTTTAGGTTTAGTTCTTCTTTTTTCTGTTCCTTATAAAATTCAGGACCTTCCTTGTTTCTTTTCTTTTTTTTTTTTCCTTGTTTCTTAATGTAAGCAGTTATACCTAAAGATTTCCTCTCTCAGCACCACTTTTCACTTTGTCCTATAGATTTTGGTATGTTGTATTTTCATTTTCATTTGTTTTTTTAAGTATTTTCTAATTGTCTAATTGTCTTTGTGATTTCTTCTTTGATCCATTGATCGTTTAAAAGTATGTTGTTAAAAGTTGTTTTGTCTAATGTATCTGCCTTTTTCTTACAATTTTGTTTTCCAGTTTTCCTTTTGTTACTGATTTCTAACTTCTTTCCCTTGTGATCAGAGAAGATACTTTGTATGGTATCTGTCTTTTAAAATCTACCGAGAGTTCCTTTGTGGCCTAATATATGATCTATCCTAGAAAATGTCCCATGTGCAAATGAGAAAGTGTCTCTCTGTTATATCTAATTGGTTTATTGTGTGAAGTCCTCTGTTGCTTTATCTTCTGTCTCATTATTCTCTCTTGTGCAGAGGTACTGAAATCTCCAGCTTTTATTGTGAAACTGTTTCTTCCGTTCCATCAGTATTTGCTTCATATATTTTAAAGGTTTGTCAGGTGCATGAATGTTTATAATCGCTATGTCTTCTTGCTGTACTGAACCTTTTATTAATATGTAATAGCTTTCTATATCTCTTGTAACCTTTCTCGAGTTAAAGTCTGTTTTGTCTGATGTTAATATAGCTGCCTCTGCTCTCTTGGTTATTTTTGCATGGAGTACCTTTTCCAGTCCTTTTATTTTCAATCTCTTCTTGTCTTTGGCTCTTGTAGCTTGCCTGGAAATCCCACGTACGAGGGAGCCTGGTGGGCTACAGTCCATGGGGTCGCACCAGGTCGGACACAATTGACCACAGCACTGCAGCTGCAACAGACAGCATGTAGTTAGATCAGATCATGTTTTTTATTTATTCTGCCAGTCTCTGCCTTTTGATTAGAGTGTTGAATTGTTATTTTTTAAAGTAGTTGCTAATACTTCTGTAAGTTGATTAACATCTAAAAACTCTGCCCCCATACAGCTCTGCTGCTGTCACAGAAGTACATTTTTATACATTGTGTGCCCTAAAACATAAACTAATAGTTTTAAAAATGCCTCTTAAATTATGTAGAAGACAAGATTTAGAGTTACCAACCAAAGTCATAATAATATTTACTAGCTTTTAAATTAGTATTAGTCTCTTAAATCATACTTTAAAAAGTATGATTACACACCATTGTTATAATGATGCTGGCTTCTATAGTGGTCTTTGTCTATTCACCTTTCTGAGATCTTTATTTGTGCATGTAACTTTGAGGTGCTGTCTTTTCATTTCACCCTCAGGGCCCATGAGCATTTTTTACAGGATAGATTTTTTGATCATTAACACCTTCAGCTTTTATCTTACCTGGGGATATCCTCCACTCTTTGATTGAAGTATAGTTGATGTACATCTCCCCCACTCTTGAGGGTCAGTTCCGTCAGATACAGGGTTCCTGGTTGACACTGTTTTTACTTGAGACTTTGACTGTGTCAGCCCCCTGTCTCTGGCTGCCAGAGTTTCTGGTGAGAAGCCTGCTGGTGACTTTATTGAGGACCCTCGTGGGTGATGCTGCAGTGGTCTCTGGGCGCTGTCAGTATTCTGCCTTCGTCGCTGGCCTTTGAAAGTTTGATTATCGTGTGTTTGGTGTGGGTCTCTTGGGTTCAACTTATGTGGAGTTCTTTGCACTTCTTGGATATTTATATTCACATATTTACGCTTACATTGTCTGTTTTCACATTTGGAAAGTTTCAGCCGTTATTTCTTCACTCTTCTGGGCCCCTTTCTCTGTCTTCTGGGGACGTGCGTGCTGTGAGGGTGTGTGTGCGCGCGCGCGCGCTTGATGGTCCCATGGGTCCTTCAGACTGATTACTTTTCTTCAGTCTTGTCTTTCTGCTCCTCAGTCTCGATCATCTTCATTGTCCTGTTTCAGGTTCTTTGTTTTTTTTCTGGGGTATCTGCCATTTGGACTTTTCTCAGAGACAGTTTCTGTTGATTTGTGTTTTCCTTTGAATGGGCCATATTTCCTGTTTCTTTATGTACCTTGTGTGTTTTTTCTGTTGTTATTGTTGAACAGCAGACATTTGAATCTAATAATGTGATAACTCCGAAAATCAGATTCTCCCCCCTGGAGTTTGCTTGTTTTGTGTTTCGTTTTTAGTATAGGCTGTCTCTATGTCAAGGATCAGCCTGAGGTGTGAACTTAACATGTTATTCTTAACGTGTTTTCCAAGCTTTTCCCTAGGCACATGCAGTCACTTTCTGATTTCTCCCACATATGTAGTTTTTTTTTTTAATGCTCTAGTCTTTAACATCTGACTTCCAAAGGGGGAAAAATGATAAAAAGGAAGAGGTTAAAGGGGGTACTCGGAGAAGGCAATGGCACCCCACTCCAGCACTCTTGCCTGGAAAATCCCGTGGATAGAGGAATCTGGTGGGCTGCAGTCCATGGGGTCGCACAGAGTCGGACACGACTGAGTGACTTCACTTTTACTTTTCACTTTCATGCATTGGAAGGAAATGGCAACCCACTCCAGTGTTCTTGCCTGGAGAATCCCAGGGACGGGGGAGCCTGGTGGGCTGCCGTCTCTGGAGTCGCACAGAGTCGGACACGATTGAAGCGACTTAGCAGCAGCAGCAGCAGCAGCAGCAGCGGGGGTCCTGGCCCTTTAGATCCCCTGGCAGTTGCTTCAGCCAGTAGTGCAACAGCAATGGGCTGCTGCCCTGTGTCTGCACCTTCCACCCCCATGATCAGAAGCAATGATTGGCCAACAGAGCACAGGTCCCTGGTCTTTGGAGACAAGGTCCTTTTTCCCATGCTGGTTCCCACAAGCTGTGTGCAAGCTGCTCCAGGAACACTTGCAGCTGCGGGCCACCAGGTGGGGGTTGGGCGGCTGCTCCTCTGCTGAGAGCCAGGATGAACCACAGTTTACTCGTCTAAGTCCTCCCCTGGAAGCTGCAAGCTTGAACAGCCTCTGAGATTACAGAGTGGTTCCGTCAGATGGGTTCGGCTAGTGTAGTGTAGTTGTCCAGGTGGGAGACCACACCTGGTGCTTCCTGCTTGGTGTGTTCCCAGGACCCTCCCTGTGGAGCTAGGGAGTGTTCTTGGTCGAGCAGGCCTTCTCTTAGAGTCCCTTCAAGTGGAATTGCTCTTCTCACTGTAGATTGGACTCCTGATAGTACTTAGGGAAGGGCATAAAGAAAATTCTGTTGAGCTTCTCTGGGAAAAGTTGTGCCTTTGAAGGGGATGAGAACAGGTAGTAAGGAGAGTGCTCTTGCCCTTAGGGGAGGAATCACTCTGAGAGGTCTGGGGGCAGAGTCATAGCTTTTTGGGGGGAATCCTAGCTCTGTGGCTTTCAGGTGGCCAGGCAGCTATGTAAGGCCCCCTCAGCAGCCCCCTGACATTAATGGGTGACAATCCCTGCATACCAGGGAGGTGGGGAGGCTTGGGGAGCAGACTGCTTTCAGGGGCTCGTGAGGACTTCCCCGTGTCTCTTTGTTCCAGGACTCTGTTTAAGGAGAGCAGACGAGGCCATGGGCACCTGACATCAATTCTGTGAGTGTCTAAATGTTTTCACTTGTCAGGACTACTGGCATTTTTATCTCTGAGGATCTCCTCTGACTCTTTGCTGTGTTCCTTCCTTTGCACAGGGCCAAGAAGAAAGTAATGGCCTCTTGCAAAATGAAGGTGAAGGTGAGTCAGCCTGCCCAGTCATGTGCCGCCTGTTCTTAGCTCTCTGCACCCATGCTCTGGCAGCTCATGGAGCTTTGCTGGTCTGGGGACAGCTCTTCAAGATGAGGCTGTACCAGGAGGCAGCCTGGCCCACAGGAGGGGCCTAGGGTCTGCAGGACAGAGACCTGACCTGGGCCACTAGTGCCCTCCAGCCCCATGTCTAGGAAACATCACCTACCTGGCCAGTTCCTGGGGTTGTTGTGGAGTTAAATGAGGTCGTCTTGGTGAATTGTCTTTACCTTTTAGGGAAGAGCGCCCCTGAGCCAAGTGCAGGTGAGCCTGGATTGGCATCTGGCAGGCAGGAGGCTTTGTCCAGCTGACTGACAGACGCAGAGGGGAGTGCGATGGCTGAAGACTGTGGAATGACTTTGATGTTGGCAGAGCTCTCTCGATGTAGTAAAATTGCCATTTCACCAAAATTTTTGCCAATTCCTGAGGCTCTGTAGCGCCCCTCATCGTCCCTGAACAGCCCAAGGGAAGGAGCATGCAGATCAGTTATTCCTAAGTGTCTGTTGATCTCCTCTGATGTCCCTAAGACTCACTGCACCAGGTGCTGGGGAGGCGGGAGTGACAGGACAGACTGTGAGCCCAGAGGGGAGTTAGGTGCTGACGAAACCAAGGAGGGAGAGAGTGAAAGCAGGGCCGGAAGGGAGCACATCTTGTTGTTCAAGTCGTATAGTTTTTCAGAAACAACGCGGTTTCCTTGTGTGTGTTGCGGTGGCAGAATGCCTGGGTCAGCCCAGCCCCACCCAGCCGTGGCCAGAGGGTGGTGGGGTCGTAGCATTTCTGAGTCCATGCAGGCCGCCTGCTCCTTTCCTCCTTGGCTTTGTGATCACACTGGAAGGCCCGCTGCCTGTATGTTTTCTCACATTCGAGTCCCCTTCAGCAGGGCCAGAGTTGGCATCTTTGGATGTTTATAAACGCGAGCCTTTCTGCTTGCCTCTAGGAATCATCTGCTAAGCCAGATAAGAAGGTGTCCGTCTCATCAGGCCAGATGGGCAGCCCCCCAGCTTTGCCTTCAGAGCACCTAGGAGGAGGCCAGGGCGTGGGGGCCGCAAGCAGGGAGCTCTCGTCCCAGGCATCTGGCAGCCTCGCTCACCCTGCTCCTGTCAACCTGGAGGACTCGTTGGATGGAGACTTGGTCCATAATTCTGCCTCCTCATTGGAGGCAGTGTCCAAGGAACTGGCTGTATTGCACAGCAGGGCTGCTGGGAGCTCAGAGTTCCCGCTGCCCGCACCCGTGAAAGTGCCTGCAGAGAAGCTCGCGGGCATTCTATGTCCAGAAGAAAAAAGGAACTTTCCAAAGCCCAGCCCTCCTTCTGCCCCTCCACCCTCTAGCTCTCTGCAGTCACCCCTCAATTTTCTGGCTGAACAGGCGCTGGCCCTGGGGCAGTCCTCTCAGGAGAAAAAAACAGAGAGTTCTGGCTACAAAGAGCTGTCCTGTCAGGCTGCTCTTGGCAAGGGCCCACCGGAAGGGCAGCAGCCGAAAGCCAAGCACCACGGCTTGCCGCGGACGTCTCACGTGCCCCCGGCGGGCACTGCCATGCCCGGCCCCCAGGTCAAGGTCTTTCATGCTGGCACACAGCCACAGAAGAGCTTCACCCCTCCGGCTCCATTCGTTAATAAGCTTCAGGGCCCGAAGCCTGGCTCCCCTCAGTGTCACCGATCCCTCCTGCAGCTTGTCAAGACAGCGACTAAAAGCCAGAGCTTCCATGCTTCCACGCCAGCGTCAGGCACGCCAGCCTCCAGCAGCAGCTCTCATAAGACCCCAGCTTCATGCTCTGCTGCCGTGAGCCATCCAGCGAAACCACACTCAGCCATCTCTTCAGGACCTCCCTACAAGACCAGTCCCTTCCTGGGCTCTGCCTCCAAACATGGGGTGTCGTCTGGCAGCCCCTTGTCTGGAGGAACGCCGGTCCAGAGCCCTGCTTCTGGGAACCTGCTCCCCGCGTTGCAGCCTCCCTCCGCAGGACAATCCGCCAGCCGACCTGTCCCTGGCCCTGCAGTGAAGAAGCCGCCTGTACCCCAGAAGTTGACCCTGGTGGCCCCTCCCGGTGGTCCCAATGGAGATTCTAGTGGAGGGACCCAGGGTGTGGCCAAGTTATTGACGTCCTCTCTGAAGCCCAGTGCAGTGAGCAGCGTGACATCGTCTACCTCCCTGCCAGTGAGTGTCCTGCTGTAGCCCGCTGCCCTCGTGGGCCTTGTGGGCAGGGCCACTGGCCTCGCTCTGGTCTGAGAGTGAGAGCTGATGCTCACGGTGAGCATCAGGAACGGTGAGCCTGCCATTTGGAAGGAGGACCGGGCTTCCTGTTTTCAGGCTTTTTCTTTTCTGGTGGCCAGACTCCCAGGAAGCCTGAAAAGTCTCCTGGGGAGGACGAGCAGGGCAGGACTGGGCAGCCCTGCGTCTGCAGGGAGGCTGTGGATCTGGATGGCCAGAGGGAGTCAGGAAATTCGCCCTGCACGGCCTCCTGCCTGTCATCTCTCCAAGCGAGCATGTGAAGCTAGTCCTGCCCTCAGGTGGTCAGTTACAGGGATGTCATGACCAGGAAGACTGGTACTTCTCAGGGTGATTCTGTTGGGTTTGGGGAGACTCCACACGTGAGACAAAGGTGCCGTGACCTGGCCCCTGGTTACTGAGGCTCGCCTCGAGTGATGCCTTACAGGAAGTTTGGATGAAGGTTGGGGAATGAGAGCTTTTTTCCCCTCCGTTTTTCCCATATATAGGATAGTGTGGTTGCAAAGAGCAAACTGATAGAAAGATGTGTTTAGCAAAGCTTCACTCGCCTCTGCCTGCCTTCTCCAGCCCTTGTAACTGCGTTCCTTAGTTTCTAGGTCTTTTCTGTTTCTTTGTAAAAACCAAAGGTAAATGCCTGTGTGTGTGTGTGTGTGTGTGTCTGTGTGTGTGTCTGTGTGTGTGTCTGTGTGTGTGTCTGTGTGTGTGATGGACGTATACACATTGCTATATCCCTGTATTGGTTGGTATCCATGTATGATACTCTCTCCTTCCTTTCTTGCACAAAGGAGGCATAATTAATACCTGCTTTGTAAAGTGAACGCTGCTCGGGGAGCCCTTCTGTGCTGGTTCTCTGCGATGGTCCTTCCTCGGGGCTGCAGTGGAGGGGCGGCTAACATGCATGTACCCCTCTCCAACCCACCCCCGGTGCGGTGCCAGCTTTGGTTTGTGAGTGGGCTTGGATGGGGCTGGACTCTTGACCCCTCTCTGTGCTTCCTCCCCAGAAAGGAGCGAGTGGGGCTGTGCTGTTGACCGGCTCCTCATCCTTGAACCTGCTGTCTTCATCCTATAAGGCTGGCAGTCCCAAGCTCCCTGGGGCCTTGAACTCAAGCCCCTTGGGGATTATCTCCCAGCTTCCCCTCCACGTGATCTCCTTCAGTGCTGACTCCTCTGCTAAAGCGGGGGTCTCCAAGGATGCCATCGTCACCGGCCCTGCCCCTGGGACGTTCCACCACGGCCTCGGCCACAGTAAGTATCTCCCTTCTCCCTCATACTGGAGCACAGGAGGGGCCCCTGGGCCTCTGACCGACGGGTTCCGCTCTCGCGTGCTGGGTTCCTGTGTGTGTCTTGGGGGTGAGCGTGGGCGGCCTCCCGGCGCTGTGCTGAGCCCTCTCACCCCCGGCTTTGCGCCCAGGACCAGGCTGCTCCCGGCCTTAGTGTGTGGTGTTCCCTCTCCCTGTCGTCTCCTCTCAGGTCTCCTGGCCGGCGTGCACTCCAGCCCGCCTCGTGCCGCGCCTCTCCCACACACTGCCGTGTCTACCCACCTCCCGCAGAGCCTGCCAGGTAATTTCCAGGTGGTCAGAGTGCCATGTGCACTGCGGGCCATTCCCCTCCATCAGAGGCCTTCTCTGCTGCCAAGGACGTCTCCCCCTGTCGTCACTGTGATGTCTGGGTTTGTCGTCGGAGGCTCAGGCGTCTCTGTGGTACTTGGTGCAAGGGATGCAGTCTCTCCCACGCTGACCCCTGCCTTGCCCTGTGTGATCACAGAGGGAGGCGCAGTGGCCTGAGTACTCGGCTCAGGACTTCTTGCCCTCAACTCAGTGTTTCCTCTTCAGTGTAACCAAGACTGGAAGGGTGATGGTGCTGATTTCCCAGGGGCTAGCTGGGGCACTGCAGGCCTTGCTAACAGAGGACTCAACCTTAGTGTAAGTGAAAGGGGAAGTCCGGTAGCAGTGGCAGGGCTTCAGGAGGGACCCTGACCCCTCACGGAGCGTGTGTCCGGGAGAGGAGCAGTGTGCGCTTCAGTCCAGGCTGATGCGGGGGTTTGGGAGCACGGCAGGACTGAGCAGCATCCTTCTTCCCTGGTGTCTGCTCTGCACACAGCAGTGGCTGCAGAAGGGGCCAGCCTGCAAGCCCTGGTTCACAGCGCGAGGAGAGGGCACAGGCGCCCCGAGCCAGCGTGTGCCCAGTGGGCGGTCTGCCTGGCCCCGTCCTGGGACCGTGGCTCTCGGGTGCACGTAGTGCAGGGCCGGCTGCCCTTCCTGCTGCTCTGCACCTGCTCCAGGCACGGCCTGGGGGCTGCACTGCTCAGCATCCTGAGGCTGATGCTTAACAGTGAATGCCAGAGGCCATCCGTGTGCAAGGGTGGACTGCAAGTCTCTCAGACAGAAACATACTTCAGAGAAAGAAACTGAGGCTAAGCCTTGTCAGCAGTTACTCCCTGTTCCTATGGAGAAAGCAGGGACTTGTTCCACAAACTGGTGGTCTCCGAACCATCCAGGCGAGAGTGGCTGGCATTTGAAAGACTGCACTGCCTCTCTTTGCTTTTGGTAACACTCTCAAACAGAAATAATTGGAATGCTATTGGAAACGTGACTACTGATGTGTGGAATTTTCAGGAAAAAAGGGAAAAGTGTTTGCTTGTACCGTTTCTTTCCTGTTTTTCCTCTTGGAGTTAAAAGGCTGTCTGAAAAGCGTCCGGGCTGTAAGAGACCACTTGAATGTCTCTCTTGAGACACTCGTCGTGTTGTAGGATTACACTGAGTGGTCATCGGTGAGAAGCCTTCTGCTGTCTCAGCTCTGACTGGTATCTGCTTTGCTTTCTCCCGTGTGGGCTCAGAACATGAGCACCTGTGAGCTTGCCCTTCCAGCCCCCAGGTCTGCAGTGGAGAGGCGCTGTGCATCTGACAGGCCTCACGAGGAGCCAGGCTCTGCCCCGGGATGGCGGCTGTGGCTGGGAATGGGAGCGGGCCTTGCGGCACAGACGGCGCCCAGCCAGCGGCCACCCTCCCGGCGCCAGCACACTGCCTGTGCCGCAGGTAGCCTGCCAGCGCGTCTGGCCCATTTGAGCCCCAGAACACTCAGTGTTCGGGGACTTTTGCTATTTCAGAAGTGGTCCCCTTGAGGTTTGGTTACTGCTGCCTTCAAGGAGACCCTGAGAGTCTTACGTTCTGTTTTTGCTTACTGTTTTTCAGACGCTTCTCAGCTTCATGGGAAAGGGCCCAGTGTACCAAGGAAGTTGTGATTTTCAGGGCAAAGGCTGGAAGCTGCACAAGGAGGTCTCAGAAGTTGGATGATAACTATGCTCTGCCATTGGTTTTCTTCTGGAGAAGGCGTGAGTGCTAAGTGGAGCGTCTCTTGGCACGTGTGATGTGCCTTCCGTTCAGGGAGCGGCCCCGTGCTTCTCTGGGGGCCCTGGCCAGCCTGGTGCTTGGCGCCTCGCGGCTCTGCTGCAGACAATCGTTGGAGGGGCTGCGCTAGGCCAAGGAGCACGCCGGCTCGTGCTGGGCTCTCTGGTGGCGGGGCAGAGCAGGTGGCCCAGCTCCTCGCGTTTGGCCAGAGTACCTCAGCGCACCCTACTGGTCGGGGGCTCCTTCTGGCCACAGTGGGCTCCCTGGTTGGTCAGAGTCTCTTTCCATCCTCCCGGCTCACACCCCAGCTGGGAGAGGTACCTTGTTCTCTGAAAAATACTCACAACACCCAACGTGTGCTCATCGTGGGGGCTAGTCTCTCCACTCAACATGACAATGAAGCTCTTTTTAGAGAAAAGACCTTTGTAGATTCAACAATTGTGGTAGGATTTTTAAAGACACTTATTTTTGGCTCAGTTTTGATCCTTACCATTAAACGCATTGGATAGAATCAGACTGTTCTCCGCACTTCATGTTGTTCCTAGGAAGACATAATTCCAGTGCCTTTATGGTGGAGCGGGACTGGACACGTCCACTCGGCCCTCTGAGTGGGTCTCAGATGAAGACCTTTTTAAAGACATGTCTGTATCTAAGAGCCAGCTTATTTGAGTTTTCTATGGTTGCATATCACAACCTGGGCCATCCTGACTGGAAGGTCACCCGGGCCCTGCCTCCCAGGTCCCAGCTCAGCCAGGGCCCCCACCTTGTTTCTCCCAAGTTCATGCAGGTGGGCTGCAGAGCCCCGAATTCCTCCTCCTCTTTGAGGGCTGAGGGTGTGAGGAGTTCAAGGCTGCAGGTAGACATTCCAGTTTATTGTAAAACCATGCTCAGGCCGAGCTGCGGGAACAGGCCCCTGGGAAGTGTCTGCCGTGCAGAAGCAGGCCTTGAGGTCCGCACTCTCCAGACAGCAGGTTCTGCCTTCACTGGGAGACAGACGAGGCAGCGCCCCACTCAGCCAGCAGCTGCTTCTCAAGGATTTTCGGGTGCTTGCCTGTCCTGTGAAGTCTGAACTGACTGTTCCAGCTAAGTCATTTCCCTTATGTTGAGAGTAAAAAGCCTCTTCAGAATGCGCGCCTGCCTGTGTGGAGACATGGGTAGTTCTTTTGGGTCCTGAATCCCAGAATATGACGCTTGGTGTCTCGCGATTTCTCAGAGGCTGTCCGGCTGCCCGGGGAGCAAGACTGCGGCCAGCCAGCTGGCCAGGCCTCTGCTCTGACTTTTTTTTAACAGAAAAACCAACACGTGTGTCACATGGGGCCAAGTGGAGTCCTTGTCCCTTTACTATATCTATTTTTTGCAACTTGGGTTTCCAGTTTACAGACTAGTCTTAGGTAGTAGCAAAAGAGCCAAAGAAGAGATTGGTATTGCTGAGCTCAGAGCGGCGCAGAGGCCGTCCGTCCAAGAGCGCTGAGCGGCGGGAGGACACCAGGTGCCCCTCCCCACCGCGCCCCACCTCCCGGCACCACCCAGCTTTCGGCCGGAGCAGGATGCCCTCCTCCTTAGGAATCTAGCGATGCCTCTTGCCTCAGGGAAACGTTTCTTTGATGGGGAGTTGATGAGGTTTCTTTTCCTTGTTGATGCTTTATTTGTGGTAACGGAAGAGTGAGTGACTTGAGCCACGGCAAGGAGGGCTGCAGGCGGAGGCGTCCCGGCCACCACGCTGCAGGCCCCCCTTGCTGGCAATTCTTGAGTGTGAAAGGGCTGTGGCTTTTGTGCAGCGACTATGTTGGTGTTGGGGGTGGTGTGGAAATTGTTAATCTTGTATAAAGCAACACAATAAATTGTTTCAAGGTTTCCAGAACATCCTTTCTTTCCTGTTTCTTTTGCGTTTCTTTTTATCATATTTGCAAGTAATTCTGTCTCCCTTAGGAGCTGGTAGTTGGGGAACATTCATTCTGGCTGAAAGCCAAGCAGGCCCTGGGGAATCAGCCTCACTGGCAAGAGAGGAAGAAACACACTTTCCATGAAATTAGAATCAAGCCAGCAGGTGTTTATTTTCACGCTATAAATAGAGTTCCCTCTTACTTCCCATTTTCTTACATAATACATGAGATACAGAGAACCCAAATTTCATTTGATAAAAAATCAACTGTGGAGTCTTAAGTGGCAGTGAAAGAATAAGCAGGACCAGGCACCGAATCCAAGGCCGCCAGCGACAGTCCACTAGGAAAGTACTTCAGTTACAGAACCACAACACGTCCTCTGATGGTGCGTTCTCTTGGGACAGTCTGGCTCAACAGTTAAGCTTCACCCAAGCACCAGGGCCAGATGCTGTTCTGGTTTCTTTGCGCTTCCTTTGGCGTAGCGCCCAGATCGGTTTCCCCAGGAGGCCTCGAAGGCGAGTCAGCTGAGCTGGAATCTCGAGGGCTGTGAATGCAGGTGGCGGCCCCCGGGGGCTGGGGCTTTGCCGAATGGAGCCCTCCCTACCTTGAGTTTCCCTGGCTGGGCTGTGGAGGCCAGTGCTGTGCGGAACAGGCTGGCCCATGGGGCTGCTGCCTGTCTTGTGCTTTAGTGGTAGATGTCAGTTGCTTCCAGGTGTCCCGGGGGGTCTGTTGATAGAGGAGTGTAGGAGAGGCGGGGAGGAAGACAGGCACTGCAGGTGTGAACGGTCGGGGGACAAGTGGGTCGCTCTCCAGGCTGAGGGACGGCTCAGCAGGGGCCAGTCCCGCTTGTGCTTTGGCCCAGCAGCTGGGGTGGCGGCACACGGGGCTCTGAGCGGACTGGGAGCTGTGCGGGGGCCAGGGAGAGACGACCCAGGGGAGGGTTCTGGGCAGGGGCGAGCCAGCGGTGTCTTCCCTGAGGGTGGGGGTGGGCCTACTTCTGCCCTGACACCAGGACGGCCAGCTCCTGGATGGACATGCTCTTGTTGACGTAGCGGTCATACTGCGCGGGCGTCAGCCGCCCGCTTTGGAGGGCCTCTTCGATGGAGAACTTCTTGCCGGACTTCCTGTCGTGGATCACGGAGGACTCACCGCCAGGGCCCTTGACGGAGATCTCCTCCCAGTCGCACTCCTGGCTCCTGAGCTTCACAAACATGTTCCAGTCGATGAGGCCGGCGCGGTGGGCCTCCTCGGGGGACAGCTCACGGCCTGAGTCAGGGTCGATGACCACGATGGAGCGCCGCAGGTGGTTCTCCCTCTGCTCCCGCTTGACGGCCACGGAGCCCAGGCGCCGCTGCAGCTCCTCAATCTCCTGGTCTTTGTCCCTGGAGAGCCTCCTGAGGTCGTCCAGCTCCCGCTCCAGGGACCGCAGGCGCGAGTCGAGCGGCGCCCTGGGCTCGGCCCCGGCCGCCGTGGGCAGGCTCCTCAGGCCCTGTGCCTCGGCCACGGCCACCTCGATCTCCGACTGCAGCCTGCGGGCCTCGAGCTGCAGGCTCTGCCGCTCCAGCTGCAGCTTGTGGTTCTCCTCCCGCAGGAAGTCCAGCTCCTTGGATGACTTGGAGTTGCAGAACTCCAGCTCCGACAGCTTGGCCTCCAGCCGGCTCACCTCGGCGTCCAGCTCTCTCTTGCCACGGCTCTCGGCCTCCAGACTGGCCCTGAGCCTCTGAATCTCCTGCTCGGTGTCGCCTTTCTCCACCTGGACGCTCTCGGAGAGGACCACCTTCTCCTTGACCTCCATCTTTTCCAGGCGCTCCAGCTGCTGCTTCAGGGTCTCGAGCTCGTGCTCCAGGCCCTGCCGGCGGCGCCGCTCTTCCTCCAGCTGCAGGGCCAGCAGGGCGTGCTCCCGGGCCTGCTGGGGGTCCTGTTGCAGCACCACCTTCTGCGTGAGGGTCACCTTCTCGCGGGCTTCACCCTCCTGCGCCTCCAGCTGGGCCAGCTGCTGCTTGAGGCGCTGCACCTCCAGCTCAGCCTCGCGGCGTGCCTGCCGCTCGCGCTCCAGCTCCTCCAGCTGGCGCTCCAGCTCGGCTCGCCGGCGCTGCAGCCGCCGCAGCTCGCTGCGGAGGCCGTCAATCTGCCGCAGTTCTGCGTCGATGCTCTCAGTGAAGGCGCTCACCTCGGCCCGGAGGCCCGGCTCCTCCTCGTACCTGACCACCTCCTGCTGCACCACCACCTCTTTTCCCTGGGCCAGCTCCTCCTCCTTCTCCTGTATCTTCTCCTCCTGCGATGCGCGTTCCCGTTCCAGGTCTACCTGCTTCTTGTGTTCCTCGGCCAGCCGGGCCCTCAGAGCCGCCACTTCCTCTTTGGTCTGGGGGTCTTCCTGGAACTGCAAGATCTCCTGGACCACCTCCTTGGTCTGCACCTGGGGCTTGGCCTCTTTGAGGGACTGGATCTCCTGCTTCAGCTGGTAGATCTCCAGGTCACACCTCTCGATGAGGCGGGTCTTGTCCACAATCTCCTCCCTGAGCCTTTGGAGCTCTTTTTCCGTCTCAGGGTCCGTCGTGTACTTGATGACCTCCTTGGTCACCTCCTTGACCTCCACCTGGGGGCCCCGCCTCCGAAGCGCCTCCAGCTCGCTCTGGTAGCTCTTGAGCTGCTCCTCGGCCCCCCGGTACTTGCGCTCCTGCTCCACCAGCTCCAGGCGGAGGTTGGCCACCTCACTCTCAGCCTTGGGGTCGGGCCGGACAATCTCGCGCACCTTCTCTTGCACAACCACCTTGGCGTTCTCCTCCTCCAGGGCCCAGATCTTACGGAGCAGCTCGGTCTTCTCCCTCTGGCTGGCACGGGCCCTGGCGGCCTCATCCTCGTACCGGCGCTGGAGGGCGCCCACCTCCCGCTCGGCCGCCGCGTCCTTTTCCACCTTGAGCACCTCCTTGACAGTGATCTTGCCCTCGGCCATGGCTCGCTCCTTCTCTAGCCTCTTGAGCTTGTCCTGCAGGAAGCCCAGCTCCTCCTCCTGCTTCTCCCGGAGCCCCTGCTCCCGCCGCTGGTCCTCCTGCAGCTGCCGGAGCTCAGCCTCCAGCTGGGGGTCGTTGCGCACCTTGACCACCTCCTTCTCTGTGACCACCTCCCGCGCCCGCCGCTTCTCCTCAGCCAGCGCAGCCACGCGCTGCTGCAGGAGAAGTGCCTCTGCCTCACGGGCACCCTTCTGCCGCCGCAGCGCCTCCAGCTCCCCCCGCAGCCTCAGGACCTCGTCGGCCTGGGCCCGGTCCGGCTCAATGCGCAGCACCTCCTTGACTACATACTCCTGGCCCCCAGCCCGGGCCGCCTCCTCTAGGGCGCGTAGCCGCAGCTGCAGCGCCTCCACCTCCCCCTGCAGCAGCTGGTTCTTGTGCTGCTCCTCGGCCAGGGTCTGCTGCGCCTGCTGGAAGCTCTCCTCCAGCGCCGGGTCCGGCACCCTCCTGAGCACCTCCCTGGTCACCAGCGCCTCCTGCGGGCTCTGGTTCCGCAGGGCCCGGATCTCCTCCTGGGCGCTCCGGACCTCGTGCTCCAGCTGCTGCCGCCGCTCCATCTCCTCATCCAGCTCCTTCTGAATCTTCCACGTCTCCTCCGCTCCGGGGCCCGGCTTGCTCCCGGGCAGGGCCTCCTGGCTCGCACCTGCCTCCAGCTGCTGGGAAGGGGGAGACCACACAGGGTTAGGGTTCGACTCTGCACCATTGGTCCCCGTCTCGCCACCCGCCAAGGCTCACAATGCTTGTCTTGAGGTCCCCAAGGGACACCCCCACCCCCACCCCCTGCTCAGTGTCGGGGCTGGTAGAGCCCTAGGCTTCCTTTCGAAATTAAAACCACTAGTTTAAACGCATCTGGGAAAACATCTTAAAGCCACAGAAGGGTGTGACGTGAAGGCCGCCTGTCCCTTCTGGTCCTGGTCCTATAGGATGCGCTGCGCTGTGCTTAGTCGCTCAGTCGTGTCCGACTTTTTGCGACCCCATGGGCTGTAGCCCCCCAGGCTCCTCTGTCCATGGGGATTCTCCAGGCAAGAAAACTGGAGTGGGTAGCCATGCCCTCCTCCAGGGGACCTTCCCAACCCAGGGATGGAACCCAGGTCTCCTGCACTGCAGGTGATTCTTTGCCGTCTGAACCTCCAGGGAAGCCCAGTACCCTACAGGGTACAGTCACCCCTGCCACTCATGTATCTTCGTGTGCAATGTGCGTTTATCTTTTCCACGCTAATGGTGGCCCCCAGTCTGCATGCACCGTTGACTGCGCTTATGAGAGAATCCGCAGTGGCCAGAGAAGACCACTTCGTCGTGCGGCAGTTTGATCGTTTTCCATCATGCAGACAGACCCTGGCTCAGTCACCCACCCACTGCTGATGAACACTGAGTCGCTTCCAGGCTCTCACAATGTTGTTGTACACATTTTCGAGTTTTAGAAGTAAGTTACCTTTTACTGGGCACCCAGCAAATGATTGAGGGACAGGAGGCTTAGGTTGGATTCACACCCACCTGGACGTGGGGGGACATGGGGGTGGCACTGCCCTGGCCTCGCAGCGAGGGCACATGCCCGCCGGCCACCTCTGTTTCTCTGAGGCAGAGGGAGCCTAGTGTCTTAGCTGCTGGGGTAGTTTTCAATAGGATGCCTTCCTGAGACCCATCACCTGTCTCAGGAGGGTCAGTGCAAACTCCAGGTTCTGCAGCCTCTGTCTGTTGATGGCATTAACCTCCGTGAACTTGGCAGCAAGAGCCGCTTCCTACAGGAGAGCAGACAGACAGGAATCAAGCTGAGCGAGGTGTTTGAGAAAAACCTGGCATTGGGGGAGAGACACCAAAGAGAGTTGCCACTTCCTACCTGGAGTTCCACTAGTCTCAACTGTGAGAAAGAAAACTGGATTTAGAGTCAGAAGCCTGAACCCCCAGGGACCTTGAGCAGGTCTGTCTCTCAGCCTTAAGGCGCTCGTGTACAGAAGGAACAGGTTAACGTCAGCCCTCCGTGTGTGCGGACCCACTCGGCATGGAGCAAGGGGAACCGCCCCAGCCATGACTCCCAGCAGGCTGTCTTTCCAGGCGTGTCACTGTCGCCGGCCCAGAATAAGTTCATCGTCTTCTCCCACTGAGACTGTTGGCACCCAGGAGGGCCCCCAGCCCCGTATACCACTGCGCGTGCCCCTCTGAGGCCTGCGTGCCATGCTCCCTAGAGGAAGGGAGCCCCAGGAGGCCAGGCCCATGGAGCTCACCTCTTCCCTAACTTTGGCGGCAGGGGACTGGAGCCTGGCCCGCTTGCTCACGTGGCTGTTCCTTCCATTCTCCAAGTCAAGGAGGGATCTGAGCTTCTCTGCTTCCAACTCGTAGTCCTGGGTGAGAGACACGTGGCAAAGGGCAGACCAGGGCAGGTGAGACCAGAGTGTTCCCATGCCCCTTCCGGCTGACCGCGAAGGTCTTCCGCTCAGCCGCACCCTGCTCTGACTAGCAGGAGGTTTGGAGAACCGTTGCTCCATCAACGGCACACAACCACATCTCTGGACGACAAGCGGGACAGGAGAAAACGGGCCCGCAAACCCCTTCGTCCCCAAAGCGCACTCCCTCCCTCCAGGCTGCCCCTGGCCCAGAGAAGGTGGCTTCCTGCCGTCTTCATTTCACTCTATACCGCAAGCTTTTTTTCATGCCGCCCTGTCCGAGTCCTTCTGTGGGTCAGTTTGATGACTTGAACATCCATCAAGTAGCTGGATAATTTCCTAGCTGTTTCCTCTGCTAATACTGGACATTTAGGTTACTTCCAGTTTGTCTCTTTGGCTATTGGAAATAATTTTTTATTTTATACTGATTTTGTTAATCCCACATTATCATTTTTTCGCATCTTTTCCTTTTATGATAAATTCCCCCGAGTTACTGCTTTAAACAGTATAAAACCCTTCTGATTTTTGATGCCTGGTACCATCTTGTTTCCCAAAAGGTGGTGCCAGTTTGCACGGCCACCAGCTGTGCCTGAGGACACCCCCAGGGGGTGGGGGGTGGGGATGGTGGCGAAGAGGCCCTGCTGCCGGGGTGTCGCGTCTCACCTTGACAGCCTGCTGGTACTGCTGGGAGTGCGTGTGGACTTTCTGCACTTCCTCTTCCCTTCTTGCTATTTCATCTAGCAGGTTCTGTACAACAACAGAGACTTTAAAAATAAAAGCTTGAAAAAAAAAATCCTAAACCTAGACAGAGTAGCTGAATTCCTTAGAGTCTGGAATTCTGTAGCACAGAGTATAATGAGCAGCTTCCTTGTTTACGTTTGTTGGTTCCAAAAGGCAGTTCTAAGGGCCTCTGAAGAAGGGCCAAGAAGCTAACAAACCTTGCCAGATGGCAGTGTTTACTGAGTGCATGGAGGTGTCAGGCACGGTGCTAAGGCTAAGCATGTGTCTTTCTGAGATTATCTCCCTGACTCTCCCCACACACATCCTTTGAGGTGAGCACCATCCTCACTTCCAGTTTAGGAGGTCCAGCGGTGCAGTGCCTGGACTGCGGGTGCATGGCTCCGGGGGTGTTAGCAGGATCTGAGCCCAGGCTGTTGGCTTTTCCGTTCCTCATCCTTCACCCCAAGGCCCTGCTGTCTTCTGGGGAGCCAGGGCTCTGGGCTGTGGAGGGGGGTTTCCCCCAATGAGGGCTCCCCAGTGACCCTGCAGTGATCCGCTTATTTAGCAGACCTGTGCCGGGGGCGGGGGCAGGGGTCCGCTCCAGGCCAGGCCCCATGCAAGGGACCAGGGAGGGAGCGGTGAGGGGGGGCCTGTCCTCGAGCTCAGAGACGCAGGTGCTGGGAGCCTGCTAGGCTAGGACCACAACCAGGCGCCCGTCCACAAAGGGGTTTGCTGACTCCCACCCAGCCTGCTCACCTTCTGGTTGTTCAGCTTGGTCTCCACTTGGCCAAGGCCGTCCGTCTCCTGGGGCTCGTAGCTGGGGATGTGGGACAGGAACTGAAGCAGGCGGTCACGGCCGCTGCAGAAGGCGTCGTGTTCAGCCCGGGCGCTCTGCAGGCTCTGGGCCCTGCGGGGCAAAGCCAGCCAGGCCTTTGGGCGCTTGGGTCGCACCGAGAGCTGCCTGCTGTCCCTTTCTAGAGGTTACCAAAGGGAACTGAACTGGGAGCCAGCGCAACATTTACCAGGAAGAGGAGTAGTTAGATAAATTGTGGAGTATTGGGTGGGAATACTGCATGGCCTCCATTAAAGGCAGGCAGGCCTGAGGGTGCGGACCTGAGGTGATGCCCACTGTGAATCCCAGGACCTAAATCACTCCCAGATCCAAGGAGAAATCACAAGGGAGGTGTGGAAATCTTTTGAACTCACTGAAAATAAAAACATCACTTGTGGGACAAAGCGAAAGCAGTACTTAGCAAGATGTACTTAAATGCTTAGATTAGGGAGAAAAAAAAAGCAGGCTCTCAGATCAACAGTCTAAGCTTCTAATAAGGAAGAAAAAGAAAAGCCAACTGAACCAAATGTAAGTAGCTACAGTAGGAAATAATGATGAGCAGAATTCAGGGAATCAGGAAACAGGAAAACGGGAAGATCACTGCAGCCAAAGCTGTCTCATGAGACAGTCAGTGAAGTGATCAACCCCAGAGTCATCAGGGGGAGAAAACAGAAGAAACAAGTACGACAGAAGAAGACAGGATGTCAGGGAGGAAAGCAAGGACGTTCCCTTCAAGGAGAAGAGAATGTCATGGACCATCTCATGCCCAAAACTCAACAGCTTGACGAGGTGTCCAACGTGTCCTTGAAAGACACAAACTCGTGAAGCTGCTCAAGCATCAGATGACCCAGATTGTCCAATATCTAATAAAAGAGGTTGCATTTGTAGCTAAAAAACCTTCTTACAAAAAAAAAAAAAAATGCAGGCCCAGATGGCTTCCGGGGTGGATTCTACACACATTTAAGGAAGTAATACCCAGTCTTCACAGACCCTCTTTCAGAAAACAGAAGAGGAGGAGGGAGCACATCCTGACTGTTCAGGCAAGGAAAATACATGACGGGGAACTAGTAGGACACGCTGGGTGTTCCTACGTTTCCTACCAACCCTGGTTCGTACAGGGTGGCTTTGGAAGGACGCACAAGAAACTCATAGCAGGGCTGATCTTGGGGGAAACGGTTTGGTCATTACAACCCCTGTGGGTTTTTAAAATTTTGTATGTGTATTGCTTTTTCCAAAAAGCAGCAATTATTTGGAAAATAAATAGCCTTCAGCGCTGTCCGCAGAAATCCTACTTGGGTGCCTCAGGCAGACTAGCTAAGCCAAGGCCACCGAGACCACCCTCCCCAACCCCCCAGCCTCGCCCTGCGGCCCCTGACCTGAGCTCCGCCTGCTGGCAGAGGCCGTCGAAGCGCTGGCACAGCTTGTGCACCTCGGCTTCCTGGCGCTCCAGGTCCGGGCAGTGCTCCTGGAAGCGGCTGGCCAGTGACCCCGAGCACTGCTTGGCGGCCTGCAGGTTCCGCTGCACCTCGCTGAGCAGGGCCTTCCGGGCCTGCAGCTCGGAGGCCATGGCCTGCGGGGTGGAGAGGCAGGTGGCGGGCGCCGTGGCCAAGGGCTCCAGGGCCCAGAGTGCTTGGGGCCGCCTGCTTAGAGGGGGTGGTGGGCCTGGCCCGGTCAGGGACCAGGGCTTTGCCTCCGAGTGGTCCTCAAACCTGAGGTCACTTCTACAATTTCCATCTCGTGACAATGAACACCACCCGGGAAAAACAGCTTCTAAAACCCTGAGGCACACAGCGTGGGCCGGTGACACTGTGTGTGGACTGAAGGGCCCCCGGCGGAGGCTCTGCCCTCCGAGCCTACTTCCTGGATTCCCAGTGAGGCTGTCACCAAAGGCAAGGGGTCTGTGAGGTGGTCCATGAATGAGGGGCCTCCCACAGGCTCACAGACAGGCTTAGAACAGCCCAGTGGCACCGTGAAGACGGCAGGTGCTGGGCGAGGGGCAGAGCTGCCTCTGCTCGGCTGACCTGCCCGGCGGGCATCTGGGCACAGGAGGCCAGGTCTGCTCCTTCAGAGAAACGGAGAGGGGTGGCTACGCTGATACCTGATTTGCAGATACCAGCACCTGATTTCCGCAGGCCCCACAAACCCCTTGTGTGGCTGGGATTCCAAACCTGGAGAGACCTGCTGTCCTGGGCCTTGGGCCCCTTGACTGTCCAGAGGTGGAGGGCGAATGGGAGCCCTTAGAGCCCACTCGCAGCTCAGCGAGGGGATCCCGGGGCCTGGAGTCCCCACACTCACCGCCAGCTCCTGCCTCCTACTGTCTAGGGCCTGGCCACTCTCGGGCACTGTGTCCTCCTGGGCCAGCTGGTTCTCATACGTGGCCAGCATCTCCCGACCCTGCTGCAGGCTCTTCTCCAGGCGGTTGGCGATGTCAACTCTGAGGACATGAGTCAGGAGTTAGCTGCGGGGTGGAGGGTGGCCTGGCCCCTGACCACCCTGCCTGGCCTCACCGCTGCCCGCCTGCACCCACTTCTCCTGGGCGGCTTCCAGCAGCTGCACCAGGCGCTCGTATCTGTGCTGGGTGTCCTCCACCCGCGTCCTCAGCAGGGCGGTGCTGCTGCTGTCCGGGAGGGCCCGCACAAATGCCTCGCCCTCGGCCGTGCTGCGCGCCTTCTCGGGCTCGATCCGCAGCAGCTCGTTGGTGATGTTCTGTGGGGACCGGAGCCCTCATGTTGGCCACAGCCAGGGGCCCCTCTCCCCCAGGACACCCTCCCTGGGATGGGGGCTGCCTGGGGGTCTGGGGCACCGGCCTAGGAGTCGGGGTCTGTAATGAACATCCCCGGGGGTTCTGATGCAGTGGATGGGGACTCAGGACTGATGAAAACCAACAGGTAACACCAAGCACTTCAGGTTCCCACTACTCCACGGGGATGGTGCTACTCATCTTCGGAGGGAACCCTGACGAGATGGGTGCGACTCCATGCGGCTTAGGAGTTTGCAGCCACGCCCCCACCCCGTCCCAGGCCTTGGCTCAGCCCCTCCCGGCCCTGGCACGAGCCCCGTCAAGGGTCACAGCACCGCTGTGAGTCCCATGCCTCCTCTGTGGGCCCGGGAAGGTTGCACCCACGACAGAGGGGGCCGAGGACCCCAGAAACTGTGTGTGTGTGTGTAGGAGGGTGTGTGTGTGTGTAAGAGAGTGTGTGTGTGTGTGTGTGTAGGAGGGTGTGTGTGTGTGTAAGAGAGTGTGTGTGTGTGTGTAGGGGGTGTGTGTGTGTGTAGGGGGGGGTGTGTGTGTAGGAGGGGCATGTGTGTGTGTGTGTGTGTGTGTGTGTGTGTGTGTGAAGGAGGTGAGCTGTGGCCGGCGTTCCTGTGCTCCATCCTCCCGAGACCCCCTGCGCGGGCAGCCAGCCCATTTTACTAAAGAAACTGAGGTCTGCAACCAGGGCAAGGGGGCCAGCTCTGTCGGCCCAGAGCCCCTGGGCCGCCGGGCGCCCCGCCTCTCTCCCAGCTGGGTGCTGACCTGCTCAGGCTGCGGTCCTGCCGTCATCTGCTCTATCAAAAGCCCTTTCTCCTGGAGACATGTCTGGGGGACACCAGACCTCTGGCACCTCTTCAGTTCTCAGCCTAGAACAGCGCCTCTCCCTGCGACTCATGGCTTCCCATTACACGTGGCAAGCGGACCCCATGGAGCACCCAGAGCCCCCATGGACATGAGACTGTGGGCAGGGCCCGCGGCAAGCCCAGGGGGCCAGCCCGTGCCTCCAGCCCTGGGTACCTTGAGGTCCTTGGCCCGCTCGGCGCTGTCCTGCACAGCCCGGCCCTGCTCCAGTGGCGGCCGCAGGATGGCCGTGATGGCCTTCTCCTGCCGGTCCAGGTCACTGGCCACCTTGTCCAAGCCGGCCAGTAGCTGGCGGCCCTGCAGATCCGAGGCATCTGATGGAGGGAGGTCAGAGTCAGGGGGCCGTGGGGGCCCTAGGGGGTGTTTAGGGGTCAGCTCAGCGTGTCCCCCCACCCTGCTGTCCCATCTGCTACACAGACCCTGGATTTGGGCCCCCTCCCCATTCCCCCAGAGCCACAGGCAGTGGCCCTGGTACCCACCTCCAGAGCTCTCCGCCTTCAGCACCTCATGCCGCTGCTGGAGCGCCTTTCTGCTCCCGACTGCCTTCTGCCGCAGGCTCTGGTACTGGCTGCCCAGGCTGTGACAGCAAAAAATGGGCTGGGGACCCTGAGGTGGTCCATACCCCCACCACCCACAGAAGCGGGACCCTGGGTTCTGGCTCAACAGACAGCCCCGAGGAGTCAGGCAGCTCCTCACAATGCTTTGAAATGTCAACATAACACATGCACACAGAGGCTCTGCTGAAACACCGGTTTCTGTCTGCTCCTGGGTTCAGTGGGCCCCTTCAGCCTCTCCTTTCTTCCTCTGTCTCTTTTTCCTTCATAGCAAGTCTTACGACCTACAGTGGTCTTGTTTGCTCATAACTTTTCCCCGCCACGATGCTTCCTCCAAGGGAGCAGTACATAGCACATGCTCAACGCATATCTGCTGAACGAAGAAATGAAGGAGCTCCTGAATCACTCATTCAACACAGAGTTCTTTGGTGCCTGCTTTGCACCAGGTATGGAACAAGACCCTGAAAGTATACCAAATCTCAAGGAACCTCTGCCCAGTGGGATGGACACATAGACACAGAGCAGCCTCATGAGAGCAGCACACGAGGTGGGAGAAGGTGCTTGGGAGCCAAGAGGCGGCAGCCTTTTGTCCTGGAGCCAGAGTGGAAGATGAGGGGAGGGGGCAATCAGGGACGGCTTCACAGAAGAGGTGGCCCCCGGGCTGGGGTATTCAAGCCAAGAGGTCTGAGTCAACAGGGCGATGGGTTGGCGTGCAGGGAGAGGGAGTTACACGTGCCAAGGCCCTGGGGCACCTGCAGAGAGGCCCCTCTCTGCAACATACCCAGAGCCAGACGCTCACACACAAGTTGGCCAGGCCAACGGGATCTGCTGCTGTTCCACCTGAGCCTCCAAAGGGGGTGCACGTGTGGGACACAAGTGGCACCCTGTGGCTCAGCTGTGGTGCCCAGGGCTGTGAATGGGGCCTGGGAGCCCAGGGAGGTGCGGCCACATACCACACCAGCTCCTCCTCCTTTATCCCATACCTGTCAGCCAGAGCCAGGGCCTCGGGGTCGGTGGGAGGGATCATGAAGCAGACGGCCGGGGCAGTCAGCTCATTCCCCGCGCTGTCCGTGAGGTCCCAGCTCTCCCCGTTGTTCCTCTGCAGGGTGTAGCTGTAGCCCCGAGAGATCAGGCCCTGGTGGGGGACAGGCCAGTCAGGACACATGGAGAGACCTGTCACAGCTGGTGGCCGGGAGCCAGTCCCTGCCTAACTCTGGGACCTGGGGAGTCTTAGCCTGTCTCTCAGAAACTCCTCAAGAGGTTTCATCATGAAGATGAGAGGCTCTGCCAGCCTAAAACCCACCTGGACTTCCCTCTGGGGACCCCCACCCCATGCAGTCCCAGCCCAGGTAGTCTCCTCCCTTCATCCTCTGACTGCTCAGGGTGAACATGTGACTTAGGTCTGGCCAATGAGAGAATGGCACTCACAGCCACAGTGATTGGTTCAGGCTGAACACATGACTCAAGAGTGGGCCAATGAGAACCTTCCCTGAGACATCTGCTGGAATAACTGGTGCCTCTAAGCTGGTGGGACAGAAGGCCAGGTGGGACCATGTGGCAGGGGTGGGGGGTGGAGAGTGCTGGCAGAGAGTGACCCCAATGACGGAGATAAACACAGGCTCCTGAAAACGTCTGAGGTCCTGCCTCCAGCCCTGTCACCCCTTAGGCCTTTCAGTGACCTGAGAAGAGGCTGATCCGGGCCCAGTCTGCCTGGGGCACCTGGAACACCTGGGCAGGGGCTCACCTGGTCACCCTCAAAGTCACAGAGCGCCTCCACGGGGATGGGCTTGAGGGGCGTCTCCCGGCGGTACTTGAGGGGCACCACCTGCTGCCCTCGCTTCTGCAGCCCCCGCACCACATGCTCGTACTTGTCCAGAGCCTTCTCCTGGTCCTGGATGTGGAGGGGAGTGCCCGGGTGAGACCACGCAGCCCTCCCCAGGCAGCAGGCAGGGAGCCAGGGAAGGGCCTATTCAGTGGGCGTCACTCACGTCCAGCTCCCGCAGTAGCAGCTCAATCTGGTATCGGTCCTTGAAGTCGGGGCTGTATTTCTGGTTCAGGTCCGAGTCCACCTTGCGAAGCAGCTCTTGGGCATCCTTCATGTCTTTGTGGAACTAGAGGAGACCAGAGGGTCCCATCATGGACGGGAATCCACCAGGATGCCTGGGGCTCATCCTGGCTGTGACTTGAAGCCCACTCCCAGGTGGGGCTGGGCCTCCCACTTACCCTGAATCCACAGGCTTGGGGATGCCCCCAACCCTCCCCAGCCCACCTTCCTGGGGGGCTTCACAGGGAGAAACCGGGTCCCTTCTCACCAATCCATGCAACGCCACCTCTACGACACACTGTTTTCATGTCCATACACCAGTAACCTTAGGGTTCTCCTCTATTCCACTTCTGTCTTTGCTGGGAACACCCTGATTATTCTAAGTCTCAGTACATGGAAGACAAGCCTCCCTACTTGGTTCTGGGAAACTCTCGTGCCCGTTTTTCAGCCTATCAGCTCTGGAATCATTCACTGACAGCTGTCCCCTGGGCTGCAGCTGTGAACATGATTTTGGGATCCCTGGGAAGTCCACAGTTCGGCAGGACTGAGATACTATGACACCGAGTTAGTTATGTTAGCGTTGTCTGAGTTCAAATGTCCCCAAACTGCCTGCTCAGAAGAATCACGTGCAGCTGTCTTATTAAAAACACGTTCCAGTGGAAATACTGCAGTATCCATCAACACTGCGCATGGAGAACACACACGTGGTCTACGCATACAATGGGATCGATGGAATATTATTCAGTTGTGAAAAGGAATGAAGTTCCAGTTCATGATGAACCTTGAAAACATGTTCAGTGAAAGAGCCAAACACAAAAGGCCACAGATCATGTGAGTCCACGTCTATGCAATATCTAAAACAGGCAAATCCAAAGAGCCGGAAAGTAGAGGGGTGGGCATCAGGGGTTGGAATGGGGGAGGTGACTGTTTATTAGGTACAGAAGTTCCACTTGGGGTGGTGAACACGTTTTGGAAAGACAGTGGCAATGGCTGCACAACACTGTGAATATAATCACTGCACTGGGCTGCACACTTAAAAATGCCCAGACTGGCAAACTTCATATAATATATATACCAAATGAAAACCCCACACACCTATTCCTGCACCTGCGCTCTCTTAGTGAGTTAAGACTCCCCAGTCCCAGCCCCCTGGGAAGGCAGACAAGGGCCCCGCAATCTTAGGGCACATGCGTGTCCACCATGAGAACCACAGACACTGGGCGGCGTGGGAAGGCAGCTCTGAAAGGCTCCCGAGGAAGCGGTGCTGAGCCCACAAGGGAGCCAAGTGGGCGCTGGGTGGTCCCCATGGGGCCCGGGTGGCAGGCACCTGGTGGTAGTCCTCCATGTACTTCAGGTGGCTCTCCTCGCAGATGAGCAGGTTCAGGTATCCCTTCCAATCTGCGTGGACGGCCTCCATGTGAGCCTGCCAGGAGAAAGGGGGCACACTGCTGCTGGCCAGGCATCTGGGACAGGGCTTCCCAGGTGGTGCTGGCGATAGAGAACCTGCTTGCCATTGCAGCAGATGTGAGAGAGGCGGGTTCGATCCCTGGGTCGGGAAGATCCCCTTGAGGAGAACAAGGAAATCCATTCCAGTATTCTTGCCTGGAGAATCCCACGGACAGAGGAGCCTGGCAGGCTACAGTCCACAGGGCAGCAAACAGAAATGACTGTCGGACATGACCGAAGCGATTTAGCACATACACACGCAGGAATCTGGGACACCAGGGGAGGGATGGCAGGATTCCAGACCAGAAAAGGGTAGAGGAGAGGGGCATCTGGCTTCTGCATGGGTGTGACTCCCAGCCAGTTCCTGCCAGGAGTGGGAGGAGGAGAGAGGAGAATGTATTGAGGAGTCAAGCAGGGCTGCCATGTTTGGGCGCACAGGTTGTGCACTGCACAAGGGACAAGTAGGGGCTATGTCTGCCCAAAGTGGTGCTTTAAAAAAAAATCTTACAAGGTACTCCCCAGATTCATGTCCACCAGAACTCAAAATGTGGCTTTATTTGGAATAGGATTTTTGCGGATATAATCAGTTAAGAATATCAAGATGAAATCCTAGATTCAGGGTGTCCTTATAAGAAGAGGAGAGGACACACAGGTGAGAAGGCCATGTAAAGACACAGAGGTGGATATAGGAGGTGTCTGTCTAGTCAAGGCTATGGTTTTTCCAGTGGTCATGTATGGATGTGAGAGTTGGACTGTGAAGAAAGCTGAGACCCGAAGAATTGATGTTTTTGAACTGTGGTGTTGGAGAAGACTCTTGAGAGTCCCTTGGACTGCAAGGAGATCCAATCAGTCCATTCTAAAGGAGATCAGTCCTGGGATTTCTTTGGAAGGAATGATGCTGAAGCTGAAACTCCAGTACTTTGGCCACCTCATGCGAAGAGTGGACTCATTGGAAAAGACTCTGATGCTGGGAGGGATTGGGGGCAGGAGGAGAAGGGGACGACCGAGGATGAGATGGCTGGATGGTATCACCGACTTGATGGACCTGAGTTTGAGTGAACTCCAGGAGTTGGTGATGGACAGGGAGGCCTGGCGTGCTGCGATTCACGGGGTCGGACACGACTGAGTGACTGAACTGAACTGAATTGCAGGAAAGCCAAGAATTGCCAGCAGTCACCAGAGTCAAGGAAAGAGACAAGGAAGGATTCTCCCCTCGAGCCCTCAGGAAACAAGCCTGCCAACACCTTGATTCTGAATTTCTGGCCTCCAGAACTATGAGAGAATAACCTTCCATTGTTTAAAGCCTCCAAGTTGGTGGTCATTTGTTACAACAATAATAGGAAACTAATACAGGCACCACATGGGCTTCAGAAGTCTAGGGACCGAGGGCTAGGGCATCGAGAAGAGGAGGCAGGGCCAGACAGAGGAAAAGTGAAAGTGAAAGTGAAGTTGTTCAGTCGTGTCTGACTCTTTGTGACCCCATGGACTGTAGCCTACCAGGCTCCTCCATCCATGGAATTCTCCAGGCAAGAGTCCTGGAGTGGGTTGCCAGACAGAGGAAAGGGAGACGGCAAAGTGGAGAGACAGACAGACACTGGACATAGGACCCTGGGGCCTGCCTGAGTGCAGGGAGCCCAGACCAGAGGTCACCTGGAGGCCAGCCTGAAGCAAGTGTTCCTCCCTGGGGCTCACGCACCTCAATGGAGTTTCTCCCGGGGTGCTCGGCGGCGAGCAGCTGGTCACCCTCGCTGTGCAGCTTGTTAATTCTCTCCTCTTTGGCCTCCAGGTTCCGGTGGATGAAATTCTGCAGTGAGGGCAGTGGAGGGGCTCAGTGCCCAGGCGGGCAGCCCCAAGCTCGTTCCGGGGCCCCCCACCCCGCACCCCTGGAGCCCAGCACCCACCTCGTACTGGCGCCGGCGGCTGGGGTAGTTGAGGTTGCGGTCACTCCAGTCATACTGTATGCGACCCTGGGCCTGCTGGTCCAGCCAGTACAGCTCGTTGGTGCAGCGCTGCATATAGTCCTGCAGCGAGCTCAGGTGCCGCTGCCGCGCCTGCGACGCCGCCTGCAGGCAGGCAAGGACAGGGCTGCAGCCTCGCCGGCAAGGGACTCCCTCCACACCTCCTGCCCCGCTGGACTCCCTTGGATAAGTCATCTGATCCTCCCAAACTCCTTCAATCGTTCAGCAAACGTTTATTGTGCATCTACTAAGTGCTGGGCTAACGCAGGAGACAAGAGACTCGGGTTCCATCCCTGGGTTGGGAAGATCCCCTGGAGGAGGGCACGGCAACCCACTCCAGTGTTCTTGCCTGGAGAATCCCATGGACAGAGGAACCTGGAGGGCTACAGCCCACAGGGTCACAAAGAGTCAGACACGACTAAAGCAACTTGGCATGTATGCAAGTGCTGGGCATGGCTCCAGGCCCTGCGATATAGCAGTGAGCAAAACAGACAAAACCCTCACAGAACAGACATGCTTGTGGAGCCCCTCGGTTTACTCATCTGCAAAATGGGAATAACAGCACAGATCTCATAGGGCACCAAGCCTGGCATACAGTTGGTGCTCCATAAATGTCAGCAGCTATGCTTCTGCTTTTGTCTTTAACATGTCATGGTGCCAGCTACCACAGGGCAGTGGGGAGGGGGTGTCTGCATTCCACTCTACAAATGAGATCAGCAGTGAACACGTACGGGGGAGCCGACCATGTCCCATGACTGCGCAAAGGACTTCTCCAACATCAGCTCAGGCAACCCTGAAGGCTTCCTGTAAGCCAAGGAGTGGAAGTGACTCCATTTTACAGATGAGGAGACTGAGGTTCCCTGAGGCTCAGCAGCTCATGCTCGAGGTCTCCCCACCTAAAGGGGAGGCGGCCCAGCTCCAGAGCCTCCTGCCATGGGCTACCCTGTCCCCGTCCCTGCATTCTCATGTCTGAGGTGTCTGTAACATCCACAGCAAGAAAGCATTTAGGCATCATGCGCAGTTACAAAGAAGAAGGTTTTGAAAAGAGAAATAGAGAACTTTTGCTTTTAAGCACCTCGCACTGTGCTTGGCACACAGTGGGTGCTCAAGAAAGAATTAAGAAGCAAAGAGTAGGATAAACTGTATCCATAGGGTCTCTTGGGGTTTTCTGTGAGCAAAGGGCAATCAGGGGTGCCTCTCGGGCAGGGGCTCGGGATACTGCTTCTCCCCCCTTCATCCCCCTACATCCTGCTTGAAGTGTTAACCGCACACACTTCTTCGCCCACAGCCTGGCTTCCCGTCCCCTCCCATCCCGGTCCTGGGGGCGTCTCACCAGCAGTTTCTGGTACTTGGCCTGGAGTTCACCGTTCTGCTCCTGAGGATCAGGCCGAGGACACGGGTTAGGGTGGGGGGTGCAGGCAGGAGCCCCTCCTCCCCCGGGTCCCTTTTACCCCTCCCCCCAGGCACACACCTTGGCGAGGTGGGGCCCGATGGCCTTGACCTCATTGTGAAAGATGTTGTGTTGTTCCACTTGGTGGTCCACCAGCGGCAGTTCCGTCCCGAAGCTCTGGCTGCTCAGCTTGTCCTGGCCAGGGAGGCGGGGGCACGACACACACGGGCATGGGCCAGGGGGCCCCAGGACTCGCAGGCCACTCAGTACCCATGCCCGGGGAACCTTAGCTCTCCTCACAGCACCAGCTGAGGAGGCAGTTAAGTAGCCCCGGAGGGATGAGGGAAGAGGTTGTCACCCCTGATCTCATTTAACCTCGCTACAACCTCGGAGGCCCTTGCAGTTGCTGCTTCCATTTCACAGATGGGAAAACAGGCTCAGCTTGGGGAGTCACTTGCTCAAGATCACACCAGTGGCCGGGCTTCTCTGGGGTGGAGATGGGCTGGCGAGGGCACAGGAAGACCAGCGGCCAGCCAGAAATCTGGCTGCTGCCCCCAGTCGACCAGGACCCCAACGATCCTGGGAGGCTCCCAACCTCCACCACATCTGCTGACCCTGGGCTAGGCACTGCACCTCTCTGAGCCTTGAGCTCAGAGACTACACAGACATCAGGAAATAACTGGGAACAGCAGGGCTCCAGTGCCCATGCAGTGGAGGGGGGACTCCTGGCCTTACATGGCCCCACCCCAGCCGAAGCCCGGGCCGTACCAGCTTTTCCTCCACCAGCGCCTCCCAGTTGACCTGCGGGTCCACCTCTTTCGCCACCAGGCTGTAGATCTGCTTGTGTTTCCCGCGGAGGTTGGTCACACGCTCCTTCAGCTGACGGATGCTGAGTGGGGAGGGGAGAGACCGCCCTGGTTAGCGGGGCTGGGGGGCAGGCACAGTGCTTCTGCTGGGGGGCTTCTGCTCCCACCCCAGGCCCCAGTCTCAGCTTTCTGCTCAGTGGCCTGGAAGGTCAGGGTCACGGTGGCCTTGAGTCCACCCTGGCCTGCTCCTGCCCACTCTCTTTTATTCTGCCTTCCCCCACCAACGTTTCCCCAGGGCCCGCTATGCGCCTGGAACCATAGAGGTTTTTGGAACAAACAGGCCAGTCTGCTGCTCCTGGAGCCCACTGTCCACCCAGCAGGGCCCAGGGCTGGGCTGCGACAGAAACAGTGCTCTGTCCACGTCTGAGCTGAGGCAAGAGCCAGGAGCTCAGAAAGCCAGCTGGGCATCAGGCAGGGGACAGCGCACTCACAAGCCTGGAGGTCGGGGGCTGTGGTCACACTGTGACCAGGACAGGGGACCCGAGTACTCCAAGCCTCAATTTCCCTAGCTGCGAAATGGGTTGTTGGAAGGATCACATGGAGCGTTCAACTAGGGGTAGCCCCACCATCAGCCTTCCACAAACCCTGACTCGGGTCCCTGCACACTGAGCGGCTACAGCCCCCCTGCCCTGACCCCGAGCGGCTCCCTCAGGACCGGAAGCGGAGGGGACCTACTCCTCGGCGATCATGTCCCCCTGGGGGTGCTTCATGTGCTTAGCGATGGCTGCGTCCGCCTCCAGCATGTAGAGCAGCTTCTCCGAGTCTGACACCTTCTGCAGGGCCACATCCCGGTGCTCGGGCTGCCGGCCCTCCTGCAGCCGGGCCAGGTCCTGCGAGAGGCACGAGAAAGGGGTGGGGAAGACAGAGGGCAGGGACTCAGGGGGCACAGCCAGGATTGGGGGGCTCCCCTGGCCCTGCCCAGCCCCTGCTCTGAGGGAGCAGGCTCGGGACACGGCTGTGCACAGGGAGGCATGGCCCATCCAGCCCAGGAAGGAGGGCAGCGTGTGTGCGCGCTCAGTCGTGTCCGACTCTCTGCAGCCCCGTGGACTGCAGCCCGCCAGGCTCCTCTGTCCGTGAGATTTTCCAGGCCAGAACACTGGAGTGGGTTGCCACTTCCTCCTCCAGGGGATCTTCCCGACCCAGGCATAGAACCTGCAGCTCTTGCATCTCTTGCACTGGCAGGCGGATTCTTTACCACTGTGCCACCAAGGGAGGAGGGAGACCCCCGGAAAGGCCTGTCAACAAATAAACCTCAGGAACCCCCTAGCAGTCCAGTGGTTAGGACCCCACATTTCCACTGCAGGGGGAGATGGGTTCGCTCCCTGGTCGGGGAACAAAGATGACAAAGTTTGCACAGGTCGGCGTTTACCAAGGAAGCCCAGCAGGGGTGGAACGTGGGGCCCTGCTTGAGCTTGGGCTCTGGGATTCAAGGAGGCCCCTGAGGCAGTGACGCAGGCTAAGAATGAAGGAAGAGGGGGAAGAGAGCTGGAGGCAGAGGGAGTGGCCTGTGTGCAGGTCCTGTGGCAGGAAATGATGGCTGGAAGGACGGTCAGGGGAAGAAGCTGGGGGTGGGACAGGGCACGGTGCCACCCATCCTTAAAGGTGACTCCTCCAGGGGCTCCTCAGGGGAGAGGGTCCAAGCTAGGGGCACGGTCAGGTGTTATGACAAGGCCCAGGAGAGAGCTGAGGGTGGCCTGTACTGGGGTGTTGCCAGCGAAACGGCGAGAATAAGCAGAGTGGGTGGACGTCTGGAAGGTACAATTGCTCAGTCAATGATGAGTCCAGTTGTTGCTGTTCAGCCGCTAAGTCATGTCTGACTCTTTGCAATCCCATGGACTGCAGCATGCCAGGCTTCCCTGTCCTTGACTATCTTCTGGAGTCTGCTCGTGTCCATTGAGTCAGTGATGTTATCTAACCATCTCATCCTCAGCCACCCCCTTCTCCTTTTGCCCTCAATCTTTCCCAGCATCAGGGTCTTTTCCAAAGAGCTGGCTCTTTTCGTCAGATGGCCAAAGGATTAGAGCTTCAGCATCAACCCTTCCACGAATATTCAGGGTTGATGAGCCCAGGGTCTCTGATAATTTAGGGAAGAATGATGAACTGGCAGAGGTTAAACACAGCCTGTTAATCCACTTAGTAGACTTTCATGGAGCGAGATGGGCTCTGAGCCAGGCCTGTTGCGGTGGAGCGGAGGGGGTACGAGTCAGAGACTGGACTGAGCACAGGTGGGGCGGGGGGTCACATAAGGGACCTCGTAGGCCCGTTTGCTACCCCCAGCTGGGGGTCAGTGTCCCCATCTCTGCAATGGCAGTAAGAGAAACCCATGTTTCAGCAGAGGCAGCCAAGAGACCAGGGAATTGTCCCTCAGCCGCCTGAAGATGGGAGTACAGATGGGGATGAGCTCAAAACCAGCAAGTGAGAGGAGCCAGGCACTGAAGGCCACGCCCCTTGGGACTGCCCCAAGTCGGCAGATCCATAAAAGAGGCCAGATGGGAGCAGGAATCCACAGTCAATGGACCTCGGGGAGCTTATAAAGGGATTACAGGTTTGGAAACTGACCTGTGGAAATGGCTGCACCCCTCGGTGACGTTACTAAAAAAATCACTGCACTGTGTGCTCGAAGAGGGTGCATTTTCTGATCTGTAAAACCCGCCTCAATAAAGCTGTTTAAAAAAAGAAAAAGCACAAAAGGGAGGAACGGAAAAAGGAAAAAGAAGTGAACGGAGGTGGTATGGTGCCTGGTATAGTGTAAAATGACTCAGCTCCCTCTTGGAGGAAGAGAGGGTATCCAGCCCACATTCCAGGTCTTTCCTGGGCCAACTCTGGGAGGGCTGGGCAGCGACGGGTGGGGGCAGCTCCCTAAGGGGCTTTGGGGGTGAGACACCTGTGGCAGAAGGCCAAAGTCGCTGGACCATTGCCCCACTGCAGGTAGGTCTGGCTGGTTAAAAAGTTACAACATCATGGTTCTTGGCTTGGGTGGAATTTTATCGGTTCCATCATCACCAGTTGATCTGAAGCTCTGCTGGGCAATTACCATGTCAAAGATTAATTTTGCAAAAGGAGGAAGTAAATTAATCATCTCCTAATTCCCACAGGTGCAGGGACTCCGTGGGAATGCAAAACGTGTCCAGCCAAAATGAGAGAGAATATCCAGCCAAAAGATGCCACGAGGGAGTTCAAGAGTCCACAGTCGGGCAAGACTGATCAATGAGGACAGGTCAGCGCTGTGGTTACCTCGGGGGTGGGGGGTGACATTGATTGCGAAGGTCCCCCAGGACCTTTCGGGAAACGTCCTTTGATTTGACCTGAGTAAAGGTTCCATGGGTACCGATTGACGCGAAAACTCACAAGCGTGAAATCTTAAAATTTGGACACTTACCACAGACAAGTTTTTTTAAGTACACAAAAAAAGTCATAGGGACCGACATATCCTGTAAATTTTGCCCACACTGACGGACAGATAATCAATAAAGCAAATCCCGGAGATGGTTACTGGTAGGATCTGTGTGGTGAGGTTACAGGTGTTCTCCAACCCCTCCGGCTTTTCTGGCATTTAAAAATTGGGATAGGTACAAAAAGACTCCTGGAGTGGGTTGCCATGTCCTTCTCCAGGGGATCTTCCCAGTCCAGGGGTCAAACCAGGGTTTCCCGCATTGCAGCCAGATTCTTTACTGTGTGAGCCACCAGGGCAGCCCCAGGAATACTAGACAGGGCTGGCATTCCCTTCTCCAGGGGATCTTCCAGACCCAGGGATTGAACTGGGGTTTCCTGCATTGTGGGCAGATTGTTTACCATCTGAGCCACCAGGGAAAGCACAGCAGCACACAGGGCCACACACTGTGTGATTCTGTTTCTATGAAATATCCAGAATATGTATATTCAAAGAGACAGAAGGCAGAGTAGCGGTTGCTGGGCAGATGGGCATGGGAGTTCCCTTTGGGGGGATGAAAGCAACTTGGGACCAGAAAGACGTGGTCATCGCACATCATAAACATGAAATGCCATGAAATTCTATACTTTAAATGCTTCACTTTATCTATGTGAACCTCACTTCCATTTTAAAAAATAGGAAAATTAAAGAGAACTTTTGGGTTCTCTTTTAATAAAATTAATTTTAACTTATAAATGAAGATATATATATTTATAAATAAATTGTTTTAAATTATTATTTATAAAACATTAAATAAATAAAATTAATAATGATGTTTTCTTCTGAAAGAAGGAAAAGACAAAAAGATTAGCCCATGCTGTCTTCAAAATCTGGTTTAAGTTTGTTCATTTGAATTAAAACAAAGAAAACATGCAAAATTATCTTCCAAACACATCCTTGCTACTTTGAGTCATGACTCTAAGCAGATACCATGAGACGAGCGCTGGGGTCTGTTCCTCACACTCTCACAGGCCAGAAAAGGTCAGAGAGACACCAGATGTGAGGGGATGGTCTTCCTCTCTGCTGGTGGAATCATCTTAATTTGCTTCTTTATACTTGTTTATCAGCCCCAAAATGTTCGTAGTGGACACATATTACTTTTATTAGGAGGAAAAAAGGACACACCCCAAAAAGCTGTTTTCATTTAGGAAAGCACACACGCCACCGTGGCAGTCACGAGAGTGGGGAGGAAAAAGAAATTGCCAGAGGGACTGGGTACCAGGGCCAGGGCATGGCCAGAGGGAGGGATGCTGGCAGGGCCGGCTGAGGCCAGAAAGAAAGATGGGGGGTGGAGGCGGGGAGAGGGGAAGGGAGGTCCTGGGGGAGGGAGACCCTAGCGTGGAGCAGAGCACCCTCTCGTCCAATCTGCCCCCTTCCCGAGCTCCCCCTCCCCCCTACTTCTCACCCAAAGAGTGTCATTCCCCCCACCCACCCGTGTCCCTCAGGGGAGTGGACACCTGGGCGGTCAGCGGAGAGGCAGCATGTCTGGGCCTGGGGCCAACTGTGGGGCCAGCCAGCCTCATGACTTGTCCACCCTCAACTCCCCTGAGCTCCTAAGGAACTGCCTCTTAGTCATGCCTGGAATGTGGATGAAATACAGACGCCCGTTTAAATTCAAATTTCAGGTAAACAATGGATAATTTGTAATATAAGTATATCCCAAGTAGTGTGTGGGAGACACTTCCACCCACAAAAATGTGCATCCTAAACTTCAAATGGAACTGGATATCCTGTATTTTCATTTGCTAAATCTGGCAACACCCACTCTGGGGGTGGGGGAATGGCTCTGAGGTCAGCTCTGTCACTGACAAAGTCCATCCTGGCCCTCTCTAGCCACAAAGAAGGTACGAACTCAACCACTCTGGGCTGGTGGGGAGGGATTCGAAGAGGAGACGGCCAGCTTAGCAGCTCAGAGGTGTGAGCACAGCTGCAGGGCTGCCCAGCCCATGGAGCAGGATCCCTAGGAGAACCTTTGGGCTCGGGCTGGTTGTTATCCCCATTTTACAGTCCCAGAAACTGAGGCACGGAGGGGGGAAATGATTTGGCCCGCCTGTGTCTGAGTAGTGGTGGTGGTAGGGAAGTGAGGATGATGATGCTGCTAATCACAGGGAGCCCTGCACGGCACCCGCATACGTGCCTTGTGCTCAGTCATGCCTGACTCTGTGCGGCCCCGTGGACGGCAGCCCGCCAGGCCCCTCTGTCCATGGGATCCTCCAAGCAAGAATACTGGAGTGGGCTGCCATTTCCTTCTCCAGGGCATCTTCTGGACTCAGGGATTGAACCTGGGTCTTCAAGGTCTATCTGCACTGGCAGGAGGGTTCTTTAACCACTAGTGCCACCTGCATAATCTCATCAAATCCCTCCAGCAGCCCAGGAGACGGGTGGTGGTTTCCCCCCTTCCGGTGCACAGGGAGGTAAGGTGACTTGCTCAAGGTCACACACTAAGTGGCAAAACCAAGGTCCTAGCCAAGGCCTGGCTCCTGAGACTGTGGTTCTGCTCCAGACAGGGCCCATGGCTGCAGGAACTCGGCGTCCGGGGTGGAGGAGCTGGTATTAACAGCACTAAGGAGGCTCCTCTTCAATGTGTCTCCACCTGGGCACTCTGACATTTGAGGCTGAATCATTCTGTGCTCTGTAGGCTACAGAGCAGCATCTCTGGCCTCCATCGCTAGATACCCGACCCTGCACTCCCCAGGGTGCGGTGGCTAAAAATGTCTCCAGACGTGACCACACATCCCCCAGGAGCAGAATCATGCCCAGGTGAGAACCTCGGGGTCATCTAAGCCCTGGGTCCCCAGGGGGCTGGCATCTCGGGGGCACCGGGTGGGAGGCGGGCACTCACGCTCTGCATCTTGGCCTCCGTGTCCACGATGTTCCTCTCCACCTGGTCGGCATTCTTCTGCAGCTGCTCGATGAGCTCCGACAGCTCCCTGTTAGAGACGCTGCAGGTGGAGAGAGGGGAGGTGAGCCGCGGTGGGGGGGGTGCCGGAGGGCAGGGGCGGGGTCCTGCCAGCACCCCAGTCTCCCAGGCCGTCCCCAGCCCCGGGCTCAGAGTGGAAGCTGCCCAGTGAGCCTCGAATGGAGCTTGGCTGTCCCCCAGGGCGATATCACTAAAGGCACAGAGCGAGGCAGCGCCTTTCCGGGAATCAGCCTCTGCTCTGGCCATCACCCCAGTGCTTCTATTTGCCACGTTGGCAGAGCACGCTTACTCTGTTCTCCCACTTTTTAAAATTGAGATATAACTCACATGTCATAGAATTCACCCTTTAAAAGTGTGCTTATTCTGGGAATTCCCTGGTGGTCCAGTGGTTAAGACCACATGCTCCCAATGCAGGGGGCCCGGCTTCGATCCCTGGTCAGGGAACGAGATCCCACATGCTGCAACTAAGAGTTCCCATCCCGCATGTCATGACTAAGACCCGGCACGGCCAAATAAAACAATAAAAGCAAATTTAAAAAACAAAGTGCGTAATTCAGGGGTTTTAGTGTATTCACAGGGTTGTATAACCATCATTGCTATGTAATCTCAGAATATGTTCATCACCCCCAAATAGAAACCCCACCCCCTTTAGCAACTCACTCCTCACCATTCCACCCCATGGCCCCTAGCGACCACAGATCCACTTTCTGTCTTTATGGATTTGCCTACTCAGTGCAACATGGGGCCTTCCGTGTCTAACTTCTTTCACTTAACAATATTTTGAGGGTCATCTGTGTTGTAGCTAGTGTGTGACAGTGCTTCATTCCTGTTTATGGCTGCATAATATTCCACAGCCTGGCTATGCCACATTTTATTTATCTGGTTATTCACTGATGGGATACTTGGGCTGTTTCCACCTTTTGGCCATGATGGCTCAGACTACTCCGAACACTCGGGTACAAGTTTTTGTGTCAGCAGTCTTATTATTAAATACCTGATACTTTTCTTTCAATCTACTCATTCTTTATATTTAAATAAATTTTCTAAAAAAGAGGACTTGCTTCCCCATTGTAAACAGAAAACCAAAAGCCTTTGCCATAAAGAGGTAATGGCCAAAATAAATTCCACAGAAATAAGAGGATGGCATTAAGTTCTAGCTGGACACCTGGCCACCTGCACATGTTGAAACTGAGCCCTGCCCTCTCCTGCTTAAAGGCAGAGCTTGGCATGCACACCCCACAGCCAAGCTAGAGCTCTGCTGGCACCAAGCTGAGACCTCCTGAGAGTTCTCAGAGTGTCTGGGAGAGATTTGAAATCGGAAAGGCTTTCTCATTCGGCGTTTCTGTCTTCTCTCTGGCTGTATCTGTCTGCCCTGCAAAATCTCGCTCAGCCCACCCTGGCAAGCACTGCTGGGGGAGAGGAGGGGACCTTGGTTTTGGACTCAGGTGTGCACTGGGGCTGTGTGACTTGGCCAAGCTGCTGTCCCTCTCTGTGCCTCTGCTTCCCGCTATCAGATGGGCCTTTCCCAGCTGGGTGTTAGGAATGGGAGTGAGGCTATGCAGGCAAAGAGCTGGGCACCCCTGTAAGTCTCACGAAGGTTCATGATTATACTTAAGGAGCCTTAATGATCATTGTCCAGCTCCTTGTTTTCTCTAAACAAAGGAGGAAACAAAGACCAGAAAGGGAAAGCAACTTGGTCATCGTCACACAGCTACCCAGCAGTGGTTGAGACTGGCACTTAGTCCTCCAATCTCCACCAAAGACCTCATATACTGACTCCAAAGATTGAGGGCAGGAGGAGAAGGGGACAGAAAGGATGAGATGGTTGGATGGCATCACCAACTCAGTGGACATGAGTTTAAGCAAACTCTGGGAGATGGTGAAGGACAGGGAAGTCTGGCGTGCTGCAGTCCACGGGGCTGCAAAGAGTCAGACACGACTTAGCGACTGAACAATGGCAGGGTCTGAGACTCAACACTGCAGACGCTACTGATGCTGCGGGGGAAGCCGGAGTGGTGGAAGGAACAGGAACACGAACAGAAGCTGCAAGACTATCCAGCTCAGGCCCAAACCTTGCCTGGGGGCCGGCTCTGTGCCAGGTCTGGATACACAGGCGCTAGGAGGGGAGAGGGCTAGGGTCTTGGTGAACGAGACCCAGGCCACACCCTCTGCAAAGAAAACTAAGGAAGCAGCCTTTTCCCAAGTGGGGACCCAGGAACCCTGGTCCTGTAATTGCTCCTGGAATGAAAGCTTTGTCACTCAGGGCGGTTAGGAAAACCCAACCCCTCAATAAGTCAGTAAAGGCTCTGAGAAGTCCTGTGGTGGAGAAAGCTGGTATTCAGTGGAGCACCCAGGAAGGCTCAGAGGAGGCGACTGTGCATGGAGGCTCTGGGTAAGGTGGGGTGAGGCTGCTGGGCCATGGGCCGACTCCCATCGCCCCCTACCTTGGCGTGGGCTGGCCACGTGGCACATGTGAACACTTCCGCCCTCAACCCAACCCCAGCCGCTGACCGCACCATGGCCTCAGCAGTCAGACGTGGTGAGTCTCAATCCAAATATTTAACCGAGACAGCCAAGGGCACCACTGTGATCCTGCAGTGTGGGTTAGGTGGGGGCCTCTATCCCTCTCGGGTCCAGCCCAGCCACACCTCAGGGCAAGGGGCCAGCTCCCAAACCAGGCCCCTCACTGGTTGGGACGGGTTCAAGGAAAGCGCCTCCTGGACCACACCCTGGCCAGCTCATTACTCCAGCCGAAGCCCAGCACCGGAAGGGGACACAGGGCAGTGGGGTGGGGACAGCCAGCTCCATGGACCTGGTGCTCCTGGTGGGGAACAAAGGACAGCTCGGCGGAAGCGTGTGGTCAGACAGGCGCGGGTTCCAAGGCCTGCTGGACCACTTACTGCTGGGACCGTCCCAGGCAAGCGCCTCAGCCTTGAGGTGCCTCAGTCTCTCCATCTGTCTTCTGGGGATGACCACGGAGTCACTGCAGCAACTTGAAACCTAGTGCACACGCTTCACCAGACATCAGACATGTCCACAGACACAGCCCCGGTAGCATCTTCACCCCAGCTCTCTAGAGGAGGTGTGTGTGCTCCTTTACAAGCAAGGAAACCAGCAATTCTACTCGACAGATATCAAGAGAAACGAAAACACAGGCCCACATAAGAGCTTGTACACAAATGTTCACAGCAGCAGTATTCACAGCAGTCAGGAAGCGGAAACAACACGAATGTTCAACCAGTGAACAGATGAATGAAACGCAGAGCATCCGTACAACAGAAAACAGGGATGAAACGCTGACAGGCTACAGTGCGGAGAAACCTTGAAACCACGAGGCTAAGTCAAAGAGGCCAGACACAAAAGGTCCACTTACATGAATTGTCTAGAGTAGGCAGATTCATGGAAAGAGAGAGTAGATTAATAGTCAGGAGGGGCAGGAGACAGAAGGGGAGGGAGTGCTAAAGGGCGTGAGTTTCTTTTTAAGGTGACGAAATGCTCTAAAATTGATTATGGTCTGCATTGTTCTAAGTCGCTTTAGTCGCGTCCGATTCTCTGCGACCCCATGGACTGTAACCCGCCAGGCTCCTCCGTCCATGGAATTCTCCAGGCAGGAACATTGGAGTGGGTTGCCATGCCCTCCTCCAGCGGATCTTCCCAACCCAGGGATCGAACCCAAGTCTCTCACATCTCTTGCGCTGGCAGGTAGGTTCTTTACTGCTAGTGCCACCTGGGAAACCCCTGATTATGGTGGTGGTCATTAGTTCTGTGAATATACTCAAAACAACTGAATCGTACACTTTTAATGAGCAAACTGGGCTTCCCAGGTGGCTCAGATGGTAAAGAATCTGCCTGCAACGCGGGAGACCTGGGTTTGATCCCTGCGTTGGGAAGATCCCTTGGAGGAAAGCATGGCAATCCACGCCAGTATTCTTGCCTGGAGAATCCCCACGGACAGAAGAGCCTGGTGGGCTCCAGTCCACGGGGTCGCGAAGAGTCAGACACGACTGACCACCTAAGCACAGCACAGTGAGTGAACTGTATGGTGAGCGAGTTATGTCTCAACAAAACTGTTCTCAAAAACATTGGCAAGTGCCATTTACAAGTGGCAGGGATACGTTTCTTCTGCCCCCACCCTCTTGAATGGTCCCCAGCTTTTATCCTGTTTTCCGTGGAGGCTGGGCCAGCTCTGGGTTACACCCAGCTGCCTGGAAGATGCTAGTTAAAACCTCACAGAGGGTTGACCATGTGCCTGGCTGGTGCTAAGCAAGTCACATCCAGATGAGCTCATTAATCCTACCACCCACTGAAGTAGCACTGCTCTCCCATTTTACAGATGGGGAAACTGACGCACAGAGCCATTAGCTCACTTGGCCACAGTCTCACTGGCTAAAGCAAGGCAGAGCTGGGATTCAAGCCCATGCCTCTGGAGCAGTCTCAGCACTTCTGCCTTTTGGGTTTGGAGTCCCAGATGAGAGGCCCCAAAGGGTCCTGCCTTCCTCCTGCCATCCAGCTGGCCGTAGGAGCGGACATGTGCTCCCCTTGAGAGCCGCAGAGCCCCACACCAGGAGAACAGGAATGCGGGTGAGTAGGGAACCTGCAGGGGTGTGGGGGTGCGGGGGTGGGTGTTTTGTGTGTGTGTGTGTGTGTGTGTGTGTATGTGCAGATCCCAAGAGGGTTGAGAACTGGCTGGGCCAGTCCAGCTTTTCATCCAGCTAATGGGCCACACTGAGGCAGCCAGACACGGCCCCTGGGGGACTGTCGGCCCAACTGATGGAGGCCTGGATACAGATCTCCCCTACCAGCCTCTTCCGAGTCCGGTCCCACTCACGGAGATGGGGATCTCTGGGCTGAGCCAGGAAAGCTGAGGTGCCCATCCCCAACCCCACCCGAGAAGGGAAGGGACCAGGGAAGAGGATCTGAGTGACAGGCTGGGGGAGGGACACACTCAGCCTCCCTCCACTTACTCAGAAGTTTAACACAGATAGAGATGCTGAGGGCAGTGGCCATCGGCACTGGTAGGTGCCTCAGAAGTCATCAAGCCCCACCTGCTCATTACACAGGTGAGCAAATTGAGGCCCTCAGAAGCGCAGGCACCCGCCCAAGGTCACACAGGGAGCAGCCAGTGTCCACAGCCAGACAGGGTTCAAATCCTGACTGCGCTAACCATCCGTGTAACCTCGTAACCCAGCGCCACGAAAGGCAAGGGACAGATCAACAAGAGGACGCTGCGGGAGAGGTGGCGTTCCACCGGCACGGTCAATACCCCCACCATGGAGGCGGCGCAGAGGTGAAGAACCCGCCTGCCAACGCAAGAGATGCAAGAGATGGGGGTTTGATTCCTGGGTCGGGAAGATCCCCTGGAGAAGGAAATGGCCACCAGATCCAGTATTCTTGCCTGGAGAATCCCATGGACAGAGGAGGGTGGGCTATAGCCCGTGGACTTGCAAAGAGTCGGACACAACTGAGTGACTGCGCATACAACCTTGAAAGAGCTATTTTCTGCTTCTGAATCTCAGTTTTATCATCCATCAGATGGGCAAGATTCATCCTATCTAGGCAAGTGAGGTGGGTGGTGAGGGTCAGGGTCACTTCTGGGACCCTGGAATCAAGTTTCAAAGACCACTTTGGGGTTCGAGGACTGAGCTAGAGATTTACAGCAGCCTCTGAGCAGATTAGACATCATGTCAGCTCACGAGTGGGGTGTCACCAGTTTCACCAGCACCTAAAACAGTGCCTGGCACACTGGAGACACTCAGCAAATATTCGGTCTAATCACCTAGCACACTGCAGGGGTCCCCTAAGTGGTGACAATGCCTATCCACAGAACACTTCCCCATGCACCTTTACTCCCCGAAGGCCTTTCCATCCACATGAAACTGCGCCCTTACATTGCTCCCTGATCTGTGCATGAGGTTGTGCCTATGGATCCCCTTTCTCTCCCGGGGAACCCCGCTTGCCAGTGGTGCTTGGTTCTGTAAAAGAAGTGAGTGAAAGTTGCTCAGCCGTGCCCGACTCTTTGTGACCCCATGGACTATGGCCCAGCAGGCTTCTCTATCCAAGGGATTTCCCAAGCAAGAATACTGGAGTTGCCATTCCCTACTCCAGGGGATCTTCCCGACCCAGGGATGGAACCTGGGTCTCCTGCATTGCAGGCAGATTCTTTACAGGCTGAGCCACCAGGGAAGCTGTAAGCAGGTTCCTTCTAAAAAACAGGAACTTCATAGCACCGAGGACAGCAAGGTGAACACCACCAGGGAGAAGGCACCTCGACACAGGGGACATGGCACCCCCTCAGAATCCTCCCTGGTAACGCATGACCCACAAGCCATGGATGGGAGCCAACAGACAAACACAAAACGCCTCACCAGACCTCTTCAAAACTGCCGAGGCCATGAGAGACCAGACTAAGGAACGGTCAGATGGGCAGAGATGACTGAATGCAACCTGGGGGCCTGGAACAGGACGAGGCATCCAGGGAAACTGGGCAGGCAGAACGAAGTTCATAGCTCAGTTGTTCTCTCTTTAATGTTTTGGCCACAATGCGTGGCATGTGGGAGCTTAGTTTCCCGACTGGGGATCGAACCTGTGCACCCTGCGATGGCAAGACAGTGAGGAGGCTTAACCACTGGACCACCAGGGAAGCCCTCATAACTCAGTTGTTTTTGTTTTCTTTCTTTAAAGGTTCCTTCTAGATTTCCCTGGTGGCTCAGACGGTAAAGAATCTGCCTGCAATGCAGGAGACCCAGGTTTGCTCCCCGGGTTGGGAAGATCCCCTGGAGAAGGAAATGGCAACCCACTGTAGTATTCTTGCCTGGAGCATTCCATGGACAGAGGAGCCTGGTGGGCTACAGTCCATGGGGTCACAAAGAAACATGACTGAGCTAACTAACACTCACTTTTTCATGTCTAGATTTCCAGGTTTTCCAGCAAAACCCTATAGAAGCAGATCTTTCTGGGCGATGGTGTGTCTAGGGATGCCCATCTTGACAGGTCAGGCAGTGGGTGCTGTGGCCCGAGACCCCACCTGGTACTAATAAAGGCCAATGGGACCCAGGTCTTGGCTGTCTCCAGAAATGGTCCTTTCAGCCCAGCCCAGACTTTGGTCAGACAAGGTAAATGGGTTTCACAAGCCAGGTGGAGTCACACCCTGCAGACAGGGGTTGTTTTTCCAGAGAATCCGCCCTTGTTTTCTTTTCCAAGGCTGAGGACGCTGGAGTCTGGCGAGGGCCCAGGTCCCATCCGAGGCATGAAAAGGGACCCCATTTCCTTGGCCCGGTCTGCGTATGAGACTCCTGGTGCAAGGAGGGCACGGCCAGGGGGACGTCTGGGGCTGCCTCAGAGTCCCATGACTGGGTTTGAGGACACTCTGGGACAAACAATCGCTTTCTGGGTCTGAGCCTGCACGCACCAGCCTGGAACAGGCGTCTCTTTGTCCTTCAGGATGTGCTCTGGGAGTTAGAGCTGTGGGGAGATGGCCTGGGAGCCTCACGGGGCATCGGGCACCCTCACTCCATCACCAGAGTTAGAAACTCTACAAGCACAGCCTGGCCTGCTCTGCGGGTGGCTGCTCAAAGCCCAGGAGGTCAGCTTCAGACTGGGGAGCCGGGGCTGGAACCCCGTGCTGTGAAGCCCAGAGGGGTGGAGTCTGGTCAGTGGGCCGGCAGGAAATCCGATCAGAGAAGTGGGGACAGAGGCGGCACTCCGGGCCACCCAGACTCTGCGGATGCTCCACGTGGGGAAAGAGCACCCAGGGCTCTCGCAGGACCCTCAGCCCCACCTACCGGCAATCACCCCTTCATGCTTTACTTTGGGTGGGGAGCCCCTGGCCCTTTCCCACGATAAGCCAGCCGCAGTATAACCTGGTGGTTAAGCACCGGGACCAAAGGCAGGCGGCCTAGATCCGGATCCTGACTCAGGCCTTATTAAGCTGTCAGTTACCTAGCCTTCCTGAGCCTCAGGTCACCCGTCTGTCACTGGGGGTCACGGCAGTCCACATCTCTCAGGGCTGGGGCACGCTTAACTGAGAGAACAGGTACAAAGTGGTGCCTTGCAGGCAGCCCAGGTTCTCTGCTTCCACCCAGAGTCACCACCCAGGGATCTGGGCTCCTTTTAAGGAGCTGATAAAAGCTGGCAGCCAAGGCCCCATGTCAGAACCCACAGGCACGGGGGAGCTGGAAAAAAAAAAAAAAGCCCCTGGGTCACCCAGGCCATCCGCACTGATCTTCACGCAAGCCCAGACCCACTCTGCTTCCGCCTTGTGGATGTCACCTCGCCCGGGCATGGAGAATTCACAAGCCACCTCAATATTTGGGAATGTCTCCTCCAGCTCCTGCGGGGAGGGGCCGTGCACATATATGGGTAATGAGAGGGCACAGCCCCAGCCCTGGTCTGGAGGAACCCTCTTGGGTCTGGAGTCAGGATTAGGCCGCTAGGCTTGGGATTTGAGGGGTTTAGGGGGTTTCCACTATGAGCTTTGCTGTACCTGGTCTGCAGCAGGGACACGGCCGACGGGCAGGGCGGAGAGGCTTTGTCTACCCAGCTGTTCAAGCAGAACCCGAAGACCACCCCAGACCCCTGCCTCTGCCTCCCCTGGTTCCATCTGGGAAGAGAGCCCTGTGCTTCCGTCTTCCCTCTGGCCCTAAGGCCCTCACCTTGATCAAGAGCATCACCTCTCGCCTGGACCAATGTAATGGCCACGCCCAGCCATCTCCTTGCACTCTGACCCTTGCTGCCCCCAGCCAACTTCTGCGCATTTGTCGGAGATCAGGTTTGTCGATGCTCCCAAACACGCTCAGAAGAGAGCTCGCTCTCCTGTCTGGGACCTGCCTTGCCCGGCCCAGCCCTTCCTGCTGTCAGCTCTCTCTGTCCCGGTCACCCTGCAGCAACTGGTCCATTCCTCTCCATCCTGCCTGCAGGGAGGGAAACTGAGTCAGCCTGGCCCAGGGAAAGAACAGAGACTGAGAGAGCTTGGGCAGGTTCCTTAGCCTCTCTGTGCCTCAGTTTTCTCATCTGCAAAATGGGAATAAGAATCAGCCTCATCCAGAGGATGGAGACAGTTCAAAGAGAGGAGGCTCGTAAAACACTTTGGACCTTGGACGTACGTGTCACACCAGAAAGGCTCAGGATTGTTGGAATTTTGGTCTGTTTGGCTCACTGCTGTGTCCATGGTGCCCGGCACAGAGCTCGTCCCAGCAGTAATCTAATGAACAGCTGCTGGCATTTGGAATAACAGCATGTGCTGTTTCACCTGCCTACCTTTAATTTCCTTGTCTGCACAATGAGGTTATTGGATCCACTGACTGCGTAGCAAACAGAAAGACGTATCTGATAGGTGGAAAATGTTCCCAAGGCAGATAGGGTGGGGACTAGGTTGATTTGCTTTCAAAGCCACCACTGTCCAATAAAAACAGAATGTGAGTACATTTGTAGTTTAAATCTTCCTAGTAGCCACGCGAAAAACATAAAAAGAAACAGGTGAACTTAACTTTTATACACCATTTGATTTAACCTAATATAGCTAACGCAGGAGACATAAGGGATGCAGGTTCAATCCCCGGGTCAGGAAGATCCCCTGGAGGAGGGCATGGCAACCCACTATTCTTGCCTGGGAAATCCATGGACAGAGGAGCCTGGCGGGCTACAGTCCACAGGATTGCAAAGAGTTGGACACGACTGAAGTGACTTAACACACACACACACAGCACAGCTAAACCATTATTCTGACAGTCAATAGAACATTATTAAAGAGACAGTTTACATTCTCTTTTCCTCAACATCTGGCATGTGGTTTATACTTGCAGGGCATCTCAGGTTGTTCTATGCATATCTCACATGGCAAGTGGTTAACAAATACGATGGCATAGTTCTGGGTGATTCTGCAGCCCCTACACCGCTCTGCGATAAGCCCACAATGACTGCAGCCCATCAGTCCTGCCATAATGAAGCTGGAGGAGGCTCGGAACATTAGTGCCTGGTACCTGCGTGCATCACAAGGTAGTTATCAGCATCCTCGCATGCATGCGAAGTCACTTCAGTCATGTCTGACTCTTCACAATCCAACAGACTGTAGCCCACCAGGCTCCTCTGTCCATGGGATTCTCCAGGCAAGAATACTGGAATGGGTTGCCATGCCCTCCTCCAGGGGATCTTCCCAACCCAGGAATTGAACCCACGTCTCTTACATCTCCTGAATTGGTAGGTGGGTTCTTTACCACTAGCACCCTAGGGCCACGTAATAAAAGGTCATTTCCTGGGACTTCCCTGGCGGTCCAGTGGTTAGGAATCCACCTTGCAACAGAGGGGATGTGGGTTCGATCCCTGGTTGGGGAACTAAGATCCCACATGCTGTGGGGCCACTGAGCCTCAACTAGAAGGTCTGTGTGTCACAGTGAAAGATGCCCTGTGCCACAGTGGAGATCCTGTGCGCTGCAACTAAGAACTGACACAGCCAAGGGAATTAGCAATTAATTGGAGGGAAAAAGGCCATTTCCTTTGCTTCCTGCCAGTGTCCCACCAGACCCACACAGACTGGCCAGACACCTGCCCAAGGCCAGGTCTCATCTATGGGTCTCTGGCTGCCTGACTTCAAAACAATCCAGGGCTCCCAGCTGTGCTCAGCAGAGCGCGGTGCCTGGGTGCGCAGCACCAGAGCACACAGACCACAGCCTCACACCCTTTCCCGGGCCCCCAGAGCTCCAGTGTCTTTGCCCATGGCCACGGGCCAGAGCCAGCCACGCCACCCTCCTTCCTGGGAGAATGGCCTCTTTCCTGACCCACCTCCAGGGGGTCATACCACTACTGAGGGGCCACAGCCCTAGCATAAGCCCCCACCCCAGCAGTCGCTGCCCACCTAGCACTGTTCTGTCACCTGTCGGTCACGCCCAACATGCTTTTTCTTTCTGGGCGTCAAGATGGGAACCAGCAGGGACAGGGTGTGGCTGATGGTGACGGCCCTTCCTCCCTGGCCAGCGCCATCTCACCTTCCAGGCCTGAGTCAGTCCCCACGTTCTGGTCCTTGATGATGTCCACAGTCCCTCCCTTTGGGGGTTAATTCTGTCTCAGTGGGTGCGAGCAGAGCTGGATGATCAGTCTCGGAATGTCTGGCATGCACAGGAGCCCACACCTCTCCTGGGAACCAGCCTGTCCCAGCCTCGCCCCTCCTAGAGTCCACAGAAGGGGCCTGACCTCCTGTTCCCCATGGTCAACCCCTTCTGGGTACTGCCTGCCTCCAGGGCCTAAGCAGCCCCCAGAGGAACCTCCAAGTTCATCTTGGGTACTAGGTGGCCCCCTGACCCCACCTTCTTTAAACACTGCCAGGCTGAGAGAGCACAGGCTTTCACTCCAGGACACCTGCCCTGTCTCTACCGCAAAGGCACACACAGGAGGTGCAGGAAATGACTGAAGAAACGCATAGCCAGACACTGAGAGGACTCACTAGGTGCCCATCACCCACTCAGCCTATTCCTGCAGCATGTCCTGACACCTGGCAATCCTGGGAGAAACACGCCCTTATGGTAACTGGGGGTACTTTTCTTAATTCTATTAGGTGATAAACTTTTGGACAATAAGAATTTACTCATCTTTTGGGAGGGGAGGACCCTTCTGTAGCCTTTAATTCCAGGCTTTGCACAGGCTTGGGGCCCAATAAATACAGGTTGAATTGAGCAGACACTTTATAGCATGTGAATAATTCTTCTCTCCTCATTTTTCAGATGAAGATAGCAGAGGCTAAGAAACCTGCTCAAAGTCACACTGTTAGGAAGTGATAATGTCAAGATCCGAACAGGTGTTAGAGCCACCTCCTCAGAACAAGAGGGATGTCAATATTGTTGTTCAGTCGCTACGTCGTGTCCGACTCTTTGTGACGGAATGGACTGCAGCACGCCGGGCTTCCTTGTCCTTCACCATCTCCTTGAACTTGTTCAAACCCATGTCCATTGAATTGGAGACGCCATCCAACCATCTCATTCTCTGTCACCCTCTTCTCCTCCTGCCCTCAATCTATCCCAGCATCTGTCAATACTATTCCACAAAGTGATGGGGAGAGATCAAGGACAGGAGACAAAGCAGAAAGGCGTTCACCACCCAGGGGAGGCATAGTGACTTACATCTCGTTGGCATCTTCAGCAGTATAATTAATCCCAGTGGTTGAGTAACCATCAGTGGTGGTAGTTAAGGCTGAGTCATTCATTCTCCTCAGATGCCACCATGAGGGGCTCCCAGCCTGTCCCTCTGAACAGGCCAGGCAGGGGGAAGGAACTGGTATGACAGAACCCCTCCCTGGGCCACGCCCTCCCCCAGTGTCTGACATGGGTTCCTGCTTTGATCCTAACAACCCATCATCAAGCTTGGTACTATTATTGCTTCCCGTGCAGATACATAAGCTGAGACTGGGGAGGAAGGCAGACCTGCCTGGGGCCAGAAGGTTAGTATCCACGCTGGTGACTGTTGCCACCCCCGTCACCTTTCCAGATCGTCAAGATTTCCAGATCTTCAGTAATTGCTGAATAAATTTTCACCACACCCCCAACTCCTTGTCATCTCTCTGCCCCTCTTACAGGCCCTGGGGACAGGCCCTTCTCCATCAGCAAGTCCCTGGAGCTGTCAACATGCTTAAAATGTCTATTTAATTCAACACTTATTTACTGAGCCCCCAGCCTACACAAATCCTGGAATTAAGAGCCACAGAAGAACCTCCACCAAAAGGTAAGTAAGTCCTTATTGTCCAAAAGTTTATGGTCTAATAGGCAGGATTTAGAAAAGCTCTCCAATAACTGTAATTCCAGAGATTCAGACTGTTTGGGTCAGGGTATTTTCATCCACTCTGCCCACTTCAGGCCTTGTATCCTAATTTAATTGTGAAAATAAATGTCAGTCCCATAAAATGCAAGAAGAGAGCAAGAAGAAAACAAAGAGAAAGCATGATAAATAGGAAATAGAAAATATATGGCAGGAGCAGGTCCAAACACAGCAGTCAGTACAATAAATGAGAATGAGTTAAACTCACCCGCTAAAAGATAAGACTCCCGGGGAGAACATGAAAACAAAACAAAAGCCAGCTCTACGCCATTCTGCAAGGCACACATCTAAAATAAAATTACATAGGAAGCTTGGGACTAAAAGAATAGCGTGCGATAGACCAGGCAACTGCTGCTTCAGCTGTTTTAAAGGAAGAGCAAGGTGCAGCGGTGGCTCAGCGGTAAAGAACCCACCGGCAAAGCGGGAGACGTGGCGAGACCCACGGGTTTGATTCCTGGGTCAGGATGATCCCATGGAGAAGGAAACGGCAACCCACTCCAGTATTCTTGCCTGGGAAATACCATGGGCAGCCCACGGGGCTGCGGAAGAGTTGGACATATCTTAGCGACTAAACAACAGCAAGGTACATATAACTCTACGGACAAGTTACACTGCCCCTTTACTCAGGGCAGTGTAAACACCGGGTTTGACGGCTGCATATCAGAAGACTGAAGTCCGGGCCCCGCCTCACTGATTTTGACCTAACTGGTCTGCCATAGGACCTGGACATCACCTGCAAGGCTCAGATAATTTTTTTTTTTTTTAAATTTGGCTGCACCAGGTCTTAGTTGCAGCACGTGGGACCTAGTTCTTTAAGCAGGGATGGAACCTGGGCCCCTGCATTGGGAACTTGGAGTCTTAACCAGTGGACTGCTAGAGAAGTCCCAAAACTCAGATGATTCTAACGTGCTGGCAGGGCTGGGAACAAGGAAACGAACCAGAGTCATGTGCTGCAAGGCTAGACCAGCAGATCGAGGAAGAATTCCCAGGTCTCGGCAGGAAGGAAGTCTTGTAGAGAACAGTACACAGAAAACATCCAAAAATTACCAGACTGACAGGCCGACTGACTGACGGGCTCCCGACTAGAAACCTCAGCGATAATTAGCTGGGTGTGGAGGGATTTACTGTCTACTAATCCTCGGGAAGTAGATTCTACAGTGAGAAGGCTGCTGGTGGGAGTAACTACAGCTCTGTTTCATGGTTTAACTTGCTTCCACCCAGGGAAGGCCTCCCCACTTCAGGGCCTCATGTCAGGCATGTGCTTTTGGGCTCTCGTTACAGACACACACACACAGAAGTTCAAACCTCTTTGAGTAACACCAGGGTGTGTCTTGGAGATTTTTGCAAGATTTAAATGGGGCTCAAGCCAACTGTCAGAGAAAGCAATAGCACCCCACTCCAGTACTCTTGCCTGGAAAATCCCATGGATGGAGGAGCCTGGTGGGCTGCAGTCCATGGGGTCGCACAGAGTCGGACACGACTGAGCGACTTCACTTTCACTTTTCACTTTCATGAACTGGAGAAGGAAATGGCAACCCACTCCAGTGTTCTTGCCCGGAGAATCCCAGGGACAGGGGAGCCTGGTGGGCTGCCGTCTATCGGGTTGCACAGAGTCGGACACGACTGAAGTGACTTAGCAGCAGCAGCAGCAAGCCAACTGTGACAACCCCAGTTGTTAGGACATCATTCCAGGTTCAAAACCAGTGGACAAGGAGTACTGGCCTTCAAATAGGAAGCACCTACTATGTGTCTGCTGCCTTTACACACATCATCTCCAGTTCTCTCCATGATTCTACACGTCTCTAACTTGTAGATTCAAAACAGACCTCTCACTGCTGCTCACTGAGCACCTACTATGCGTGAGGCATCATTCAGGGGGTGTGGGAGTGACCACACAGTCTGCAAAGCCCCTACCTTCATGAAGCCCACAGTGGGGCAGGAAGGTGGCCAGCAGCAACACAGCTGACCAGAGGCACAACTGGGCCTGGAAAGCAGATCCAGGCTCCCAAACCCAGGCTCTTTCTACTCTACCTCCATCCCTCAGCCTCAGCCTCAGCTTCTGTCTCAGTAACACGGGGGTTTTGCTGCCCAGTTTATAGTTGGGAAGAGTCGAGTTCCTGATGCAGAGCAGCAGGATTGGAGGAGCCTCCTCTGTTCCTGATGGCACAAACTCAGAATCCTTTCTCAACCTTCAGCTGGAACCCAAAAGTCCCCATCCCAGCATGGAGAAGTGAAAAGCCCTCAAAGCCACAAGCCTGACATCTGAGCCCTGGCTGCTGGGGCAGTAAAGAATTCTGCACAGGACTGTCTTCCGGCAGCTCCGCAGCCTTCCAGAGTCAGCAGGCCGCGGGTGGGGCGGAGCCTCCGGCCAGCCAGCAGCCCACTGTGCATTTATAAGACCTGACAAGCCCTCTGTCCAGGAAAGGATGGGCTGGGCGACCAGAGGGGACACCCGGCAGCCAGCTCATCTGTTCCTGGCTCAGAGCCGCTGAGACTCTAAAACACTGAGCCTCACCTGGAAAAGACAGACGAGGGCACTGCTGTCTAAGGACAATACAGTCATAATTCAGGACGGCTGTTCCTCTGCACCTCAGCCTCAGAGGCTGTCACGTGTTCACACCTCTCCCAGCTCCTGGCCGTGGTTCCCTCCCGCACTTCTGAGTCTCCGCATCCAGAGCTCTCCATTCTTGCTCCCCAGGCCTTGGACATCTCCCCCCGCTGAGGCCCGCTCCCTCTTCCTCTCTGCTATCTCCCTGCTGACTGGACTCAGATCCAGAACTGCAGGCTTCCCTCCAGGCTGGATCAGCTGCCAGACCCCTGGTCTAGCCCACCCCTCACTTTTAAAAACTTGAAAACTCTTAACCTAGCTCAAACGTGCAGAAAAGTATGGAAAAGAATGCCACTGAGACTTCGCTGATGTTGCCACTCGGCCATATGTGTTTCAGATTTTTTTCAAAAACAGTGTTATTATTTAGTACCCTCTGAGCCCCCTCCTCTGGGGGAGCATAATTTTGGAGCCACTGGTTTCTTCCTCAGTTCAGTTCAGTCGCTCAGTCGTGTCTGACTCTGTGACCCCATGGATTGCAGCACACCAGGCTTCCCTGTCCATCAACAACTTCTGGAGCTTGCTCAAACTCATGTCCATCAAGTCGGTGATGCCATCCAACCACCTCATCCTCTGTCGTCCCTTCAATCTTTCCCAGAATCAGGGTCTTTTCCAATGAGTCAGTTCTTCACATCAGGTGGCCAAAGTATTGGAGTTTCAGCTTCAGCATCAGTGCTTCCAGTGAATATTCAGGACTGATTTCCTTTAGGATGGACTTGTTGGATCTCCTTGCAGTCCAAGGGATTCTCAAGAGTCTTCTCCAATACCACGGTTCAAAAGCATCAATTCTTCAGTGCTCAGCTTTCTTTATAGTCCAACTCTCACATCCATACATGACTACTGGAAAAATCAGTAGTTAGACCTTTGTTGGCAAAGTAATGTCTCTGCTTTTTAATATGCTGTCTAGGTTGGTCATAGCTTTGCTTCCAAGGAGCGAGCATCTTTTAATTTCATGGCTGCAGTCATCATCTGCAGTGATTTTGGAGCCCAAGAAAATAAAGTCTGTCACTGTTTCCCAATCTATTTGCCATGAAGTGATGGGACCGGATGCCATGAACTTAGTTTTCTGAATGTGGAGTTTTAAGCGAACTTTTTCACTCTTCTCTTTCACTTTCATCAAGAGGCTCTTTAGTTCCTCTTCACTTTCTGCCATAGGGTGGTGTCATCTGCATATCTGAGGTTATTGATATTTCTCCTGGCAATCTTGATTCCAGCTTGTGCTTCATCCAGCCCAGCGTTTTTCATGATGTACTCTGCATATAAGTTAAATAAGCAGCCTGACAAGATATAGCCTTGATGTACTCCTTTCCTAATTTGGAACCAGTCCGTTGTTCCATGTCTGGTTCTAACTGTTGTTTCTTGACCTGCATACAGGCGCTGGTGACAGGGCCTGGGGCCCCAGCGGGGCTGCCCGCTCTGGAGGCAGGGAGCCTAGAGGCCAGGGCAGGGCTCAGTCTGCCTGGAGGCAGGAAGGGGCACTGGGGGCCTCGCTCCCTAGGCTCAGGAGGACAGAAGACCCATCAAAAGCAGAGAGAACAAAGACCGGGGGCCATTTCCATCTCCCCATTCCTAAGACAGGTCAGGGCAGGCAGGCAGGCTGGAGAGTGGCAGGTGGCACTGGCAACACCCGACACAGCCCTGCCTGGAGCAGAGAGGAGCCAGAAATCTCTTGACAAGGAGCCTTGGACATGTTCTCAAAGGCAGCTTCTCCCCCAGCCCCCAGGGCCCTCCAGAGGCCCCTCACTCTCCTAGGAGTGTTGCCTAAAAGGTATGACTTGAGGTAAGCCTCTCTCCAGAGGAGCTCCCTGTGTCTGAAATGCCACCATTAGCAGCCACTGTTACATGTTCAGCTCTGTTCTGTCCTGAATCTAATTCACTGGGTCTCATTCCCTCTGCCAACAGCACTGGGCAAGTGAGGGCAAAGCCAGAGAGAGGGGAGGTGCAAAGGGTTGCTGGGCGGAGTCAGGGATACAAAACTCAGTGACTCCACCATCTGGCCTGGGGCAGTCCCCAGAGACAGCACCAACCCCAGGTTGAGGTGGGGAGCCCTACTTTCCTTCTCCAGGGGCCCCAACATTGGCCATGTGTGAGCCGTGAGCCCAAGGCGAGTACCTTTACTCTTGGCCTCAGTGTTCCTCTCTGTGAAATGGGATACCAGCAGTAGCCTTACAGGCTCAGCGTCAGAATGAGATTTCATATATATATAACATCCTTTATATAAACATAAACATCCTTTATATATATATAAAACATTTCATATATATATATATAAAACAACATGTCTGTGCTGGGGGCACAGCAGGTGCTGAGAAACGGCTGGGCGGATCACTCCAGTCCCGGCTACCCGTGTAGTGGGAGGTGAACTTTGCTGACAGGGCCCTCCTGCAGACTGTTCGGGCTGTTCAGCCGACACTGATCAATGCACGGAGGTGTGTCTCTCCATGTGTCTTCTTAAGGTGTGTGTGTGGGGTCCACCTGAATGCTAGGGCGAAAGAATGGGAGTCAGCTGACCTCCTGTGCCCCTGGGGCAACAGCCTCCACAGCTGGAAGGAGCCCAGCTGCCTGGTCAGCCCCGTTCTTAGCACCATCCTCATCTTTGGGGCTCAGCTGGTAAAGAACCCGCCTGCAATGCAGGAGACCTGGGTTGGATCCCTGGGTTGGGAAGATCCCCTGGAGAAGGGGATGGCTACTCACTCCAGTATTCTGGCCTGGAGAAATCCATGGACTGTATAGTCCATGGGGTCACAAAGAGTCAGACACAACTGAGCGACTTTCACTTTTCATCTTCAACAGCAGTGTGCAGTCACCACTGTCACTGCCTTGACTTACTGAGCACTCACTGGAGCTGGGCCCGTCACATGCATCATCTCACTTGAGCCACTAGCAACCTCACCAGCTGATGGCTGCTGCGGATGAAACACTCCCATTTCATAGATGAGGAAACTGAGACTCAAGTGTTTTGTGACCTGCCCAAGGACACATACCTCAGGAGAGGCAAAGCTGGGGCTTGAACCCACACCTGGATGACATGCTCTTCATCACCGAGGGACCCAGGGTACCCCAGCTAGCTTCCATGAGGACACATGCCCCTTTCACCAGCCTCCAAACCCTTGGGCCCTGCCTCCCCCACAGGATGTCCCCATTAGGACTGGGCCATTCTTGTAGGATTTTGCCTAGGTGAGGTCAGGAAGTGAGGCCAGGCTGCTGGGTGCTTACTGGGACCGAGGTCTGGGTAGAGGGACAAAATTAGTCCCATTTTACTGAAGGGAAAGCCGAGGCTTCTAGCGAGGCCAAATTTCTTTGCCAAACGCAAACACAGGCAGAGTTCGGTCTAATTGCAGAGCTGGGTCTAACCATCCATTCTTCCCAATGACAGTTCAGACACATCCCAGGGAGTCCTCCCCGATAATCCAGGTCTCCACCCTAACCCTGACAGATCTCACTTCAGACCAGTCAGGGAGCAACAGGGCCATCAGGCTGGAAATCTCATCTGTCCAGCGCTATGCCTCCCAAACTCTCAGTGGTTCCCATCACTACCATGACACAGTCCTGCAACCACAGCGGTAATTAAGCAAAATTCCATCAAATGTAGAGACTGTCAACGTCTCCTCCACAGCCACCCCTACTCCCCGGAATGACACCCCAGGAGTTGTGCAGTGCACTGCCTGTCCATCGTGGCATTCAGCTCAATCCCAGCTACATAGCAGGTGCCTACTCAAATGTATTCAACAGTTATAACTACCACAGCTGCTGTGGAACGAGGCTTCCTGTAATTCTCAACCCTTTCCCTGCATTATTCCCTTTAATCATCATGTCAACAATATCACCAGGCAGGTAGTATTTTTATGCCCATTCCACAGCTGAGAAAGCAGAGGCTCAGAGAGGCCAAGCAGCTCTCCCCAAGTGGCACAGCTGGAGAGCCAGGACTGGCCAGGGCTGTACTCTCAGCATCCAAGCAGGGCAGTAGGACCGGGGCCCCTCACGGCCCTCCCCGCTGAGCTGGACACTATCCTTGGTGACCTTGCACCAGCAGCCTGACCCTGTCATTAGCGCAGGCGTGAGCACCAGTGCCGACACCTGTCATCAGAAACCAGGGCAGCGGGAGCAGCGGGGCTCACACCCAGTTCCAGCTGCTGCCAGGCTGACAAACAGGGAGGGGCGGTTTTCTCCTAAGGGGCTCTCCATTCACGAATTTCTGTTCACTTGTGCCACCCAGAGCCTGCGACCGCGGGGTTGTGTGCGAGTCACAAGTACTGGCTCCTGAATCCCCTTTGCTGGGGGCAGGGATGCTGACCCTCACTCTGGGCACTTCCTATGAGTCTGGGGAAACGGGGGTGGGGGGGGGTGGGGGAGGTGAAGGCAGGGAGGGGGGGGGAGGGGAGGGGGGAGCGCGGGGGCGGGGGGGGGGAAGGTTTGCAGGGGGTGGGCGGAATCCTCTCCATTGTTATGTTGGCTCCTCCCAGCAACCCCACTTGGAAGATATTAGTACCAGGCCTGCCTTGCAGATGAAGAAACTGAGATTCAGAGAGGTTCCTGAGCCTCTCTGGAACAAGAGGCGAGGTGTTCAACTGACCACCTCAATGCTGAATCTCACTGGCAACCCTGCCTCCCCCAGACAGAAGAGGAAGCCCCCAGAAAACTCAGGGTGCAAGAGTAACTTAGGGGTCAGCACCCTGTGACCAGCGACCGCATCTTAGAGCTATGGGTACAGGGCCAAGCACTGGGTAACACTCAAGAGGCTACCTTCGACCCTGCAATCTGTTCCATGAACTTGTCTCCACCAAGGGGAACATGCTGGGCTGGCAAGACCACGGTCACCTGGCATCTACACAGGGCTGTGACTGTGCAAGGCCACGGGGCCCAAAGGAAGAATCTCATCCCATCTTGGGAAGAATCGGGGAGGGCTTCCTGGAGAAAGAGACCTCCAAGCTGAGATCACACATTCAGCTAGGGGCAGCGGATGGCTGCCTTGGGCCAGGGGTATTTCGAAGTGCAGGATCCATGCCCATTAACCCTGAGTCCCTGAAGCTGTAAAGGATGTTAATTGCTTCCTTCCTGCCCTCTGCTGGGAAGGCCAAGACCCTCCCAGATTGTCCAGATTCATTATAACCTTTTGTTAGGTCCAAGCCCAGCCCTTGGGGGACTGGACAGATGGAGAGCTGGAAGAAGGGGAAGCTCAGAGGGATGAGGGAGGCGGAGAGCAGGGCGAGGCTGGCCCATCTCCTGGTGTGTGGGTGTGTGCATGTGGGTGGAGGATTGGAGGGGCCCTGGTCTTAGTGGGGGGAGAACAGCACAGCCCTCCCTGGCTGGCACGGAGCATCTGGTTGTGCAACATCTGAAAGACTAGTTCAGGGACTGGACGGGACCCCAGCTGGGCTGGAGAGCCAGCTGGACCTGGCCACTGAGGAGCAGCACGCAGAGCCCTGCCCAATCCCTGGGGCTGGGAAAGATCAGGCAGGCTTGTGTGTGTGTGTGTGGTGGGGGCGGGGGTGGGAGGGGATCCCGAGAGGGGAGGGAAAGAAATGCTTCTAAACTTGAAACAAGGCAAAGGGGAGAAGGGGCAGTGGGGTCACAGGAGAGGGGAGTTTCTGAAAAGCCTGGAACTCAAAGGCATGGAGGGCCCACACTCTACGTCTCAGGTGAGGGCACCGTGAGATGGCTGGATGGCATCCCTGACTCGATGGACATGAGATTGAGCAGGCTCCTGGAGTTGGCAATGGACAGGGAGGCCTGGCTTGCTGCAGTCAATGGGGTCACAAACAGTCAGACACGACTGAGCAACTGAACTGACTGAACAAAGACATGGAGGGCCCACCCTCTCCACACCATGCCCAAGCTGCCTGCACCTGTCAGACAGGTCTGCCTGGGCTGGACCACGGGGGGCAGGGTGGGAGTGCAGGCCAGGGTCTCCTCGCCTTCATCCCTGGCCTGGGAGAGAGTGAGGGACTGCTTCCAGGGGAGGGGGTCTCAGATGAGGGCACTTTGGGGTGGATACACTTGGGCAGGTGGGCTCTGCAATTTTTTTTTAGTTTCCCCACCTGCCTGAAGCCCCTTGTGGATAAAGGCTCCCTCCCATCTATAGCCCCTGCCTCCTTTTCCCTAGAGAGAGGCCAAGGAAGGGTCTGAGGTCCTGCCCCCTCCCTCAATCTCAGCATCTCCACTGAGGTTCCCCTAAACCGGTTATTAAGTGAATACATTAGGCTTACCAAGCAGACGTGGACGTGGGCTGCCGTTTCAACGCAAACACATCGAGACATGTCATTCCCTTCCCAGGCGGCCCTGGGAACCAGAGGCTCTCAGAGACGCCGCCAGTTTCGGCGCTGGTTGGCGGGGGGGTGCTGGGGGCAGCCACGCCCCTGAGAAATCATTCAGGGAGAAGGCCCGACCGCCCTCCCAGGAGCTGCGCAGACCTCGGGGTGGGGTAGGGAGTGTGGACCAGGGGTGCCTCAGCCCGGGTTCCTCCAACCCGACCCCACACCCACGGATTCCTCCGAACCAGGCTCTGGAGCGCAGGATGGCAGGTGCCGGAAAGTTCTGCTGCAGGTGGCACGTTCCCCGCCCCCCAATTCGTCCCCTCACCTCTCGCCTCCCCGACTCCAGAAGCACCTGTGCGCCCCTCCAAGGAGCGCTGGTGAACGTCCCCCGACACGCCCCCGCTCCAGCTCAAATTCACCGCGTGCGTGCGCCCCTAGACGGTGCTTCTGTCCCTGCACACACCCTCGCCCCCGTCGCCCCCCACCCCGCCCCGCCTTGGGTGTAGCGTCCGCCGGACACACCACTCTCCACCTGGGCGGTGCTTCCTAGCCCGCGAGGACCCCTGGCCCAAGAGCGACCGCGGGACGCGGAGACCCCCACCCCCACCCCCCAGTGACTCCACCTCAGTACCTTGCTCTCTGAGCGCCCAAGCCAGTACTCTCCCGGCTCCTAGAACTTTCCGGGGCCAAACAGCGTGTTTTCCTTCCGCGCCCCCGGCCCACCTCCATTCCCACCTCGGCCGTGCTTCCCAGCTCAAGGGTGGCCCTCGGGCGCCCGCGTCCCCGCGCGCCGCGCACTCCCGGCTGGGTTCCCCGCCCCGCGGAGCTCCCAGGGCGGTGCGCACCCCCTCCCAGCCGCCGCGGCCCCGGAGGCCCGGCCGTTCCCCTCACGGCCCGGGCCCCGCATCCCGGCCCAGCGCGGCCCCTCACCTGCGGGTCCGAACCGTGGGGCTGTATTTGCCTTTGTTTCTCTTCCTGAAGAGCGAGTTCATGGTGGCGGCCGGGCGGGGCGGCGGGTCGCTGCGCCGGGCTGGGCACGGGGCGGCGGAGGCCCCGGCGCGCACCGAGGGGCGGGCAGCCTGCGCAGGTGAGCGGGCGGCGACGCGGGAGCCCCGAGTGCGGCGCGGCGGCGGCGGCCCGTCACTACTCGCGGGGGGCGGGGCGCCCGCAGGCCGCGGCTGCCCCCGCCGCTCCCGAGAAGGTGGCGCTTACCTTCCCGGGGGCGGGGCGCCGGGGGGCGGGGCTTCCAGGCGCTCCCTCGGCCAGGCTGGAGCGAGCTGGGCGCCCGGCCTGGAATCTGGGTGGGGACACGGGGTCCTGGGAGGACCCGGCCCATCCCACCCCACCTCCCAGCGCGGACACTCGAGAAGCTGGGCAGGCGGGCGGAGGCGCACTGGCGGCTCTTCCGAGCGCGCTCCGCGGCCCCCTCGCCCCTGACTCCCGGCCTGGCGCACGCGCCCCAGGCTGAGGACCCTCACCCGGGTCTCGGATGCCCGTCTTGGGCACCGGGGCTCCCTTTTCTTGGCTGACACCCCGGTGGGGTCCCCAGTCAGATGGGACAGCCTGACGGGTCTCTATGCCCCGATAGCTAGTGAATTACTCTCAGGTGGTAGGACTGTCGATAGCAGTTGAGAAAAGGGACCTTGGGAGTGCGCCTTGATGTTGTTTAGATGCTAAGTCGTGTCCGACTCGTTGCGATCCCACGGACTGTAGCCCGCCAGGCTCCTTTTTCCATGGGATTTCCCAGGCGAGAACACAGGAGTAGCCAAGAAATGGTAGCCATTTCCTTCTCCAGGGGATCTTCCAGACCCAGGGATCGAACTTGCGTCTCTAGGATTGGCAGGCGGATTCTGAGCCACCTGGGAAGCCCCAGAGTGCGCCTACCTGAGTTCAAATCCTGCTGTTTTGAATGGTCAGCTGACTCTTCAGCAAGGCTTCTCTTGCTCCCAGCCTCAGTTTCCTTTATCTGTCGAACAGTGGTAACAACCGCACCCCACCCCATAGGGATTCCTGTAGATCATTCACACAACACTTCACACAGTCCCATGTGCCAAGTTACATCTGTGCCAGCAGAGGCCAGTCACGCCGGGGCCCTGCTGCTCTGTGTGCCTGCGGAGAAGGCTGCAGTTAGACAGCCAGTAACCCCGGGTCTGGCCCTGAGCCAGAGTGGGGCCGTGACAGCAGGGAGCCCTTCAGCGTCCCTCTGGAGGGCACTGCTGGTGTTGAGCCCAGCTGGGAAGGAGGAGCACCCAGTCCTCAGGGGAGATGCCAAAGGGCCCAGATGGGGAGCAATGATGAGGGAAGGAGGCAGACTCCCCGCCACAGGCATCCAGAGTCCTCAGGCCAGTCACTTCCCCAGCCGCTTTTTATTTAAAAAATAAGGAGGTTGATGAGGAAGTTGATTCCTACAGGCTTTTCCTGCCCCAGACCCCAGAGCATTTGAGAACAGTGTCCTGTAGGCCATGGGGTCCCCCAACCTCCAGTATCTAATGCCTGATGATCTGTGGTGGAGCTGATGTAATAATAATAGAAATAAAAGTGCGCAGTAAGTGTAGTAGCGGGGGTGTAGTTCAATGGTAGAGCGTGTGCTTAGCATGCACGAGGCCCCGGGTTCAGTGCCTGGCACCTCCATTTAGGCGTTTCTTCTTACTGGGAGGAGACAGTTTATTATTGTGGGGATGGAGGGGATATATATATATAACTGTTTCATGTTGATGTATGGCAGAGACCACCACAACATTGCAAAGCAATTATCCCCCAATTTAAAAAAAAAAAACAAACAGTAATGTGCTTGAATCATCCTGAAACCATCCCCCCCCAACCCCGTCCTCGGAAAAATTGTCTTCCATGAAACCAGTCCATGGTGCCAAATAGTTTGGGGATGGCTGCTTTAGGTCATCTGTTGTCCCTTACAGAGATTCTGGGAAAACCTTACTTGTTAGGGGATATCTGCGGTGGGCTTAAGGGGGTCTGCAGATCCTCCTACAGTTGCTTTCAAAATGTGTGTGTGTCCAAATGCACATTTTGAGGGCGAGGGTCTATCGCTTTCAGTGGGCTCGTTCATTGGCTCATTCCACAGATATGGGCATTCTCCCAGCCGTGGCTGCCTGGTTCTGCTACGTTGATGAGAAAAGGGAAAAACAAAACGAAAACATAAAAGGCCTTTCTCTTAACGGAGAGGGAAAGACAGATGCTAATACTACTAACAATACATTGACAACCTCAAGTTGGGATCTGAAGGCCTAAAAAGGATAAAGGATGCTGGGAGGAGCAGCAGCTCAGCTTCCCCAGGGGAGCTTGTAAAATGCAGATTCCGGGGTGTGACCCCCCTCCAGCTCCTGATTGAGGGGCTGTGCGCAGGAAAGGTCTCAGGGGTCTAAACTTTTAGCAAGTCCCCCTGGTGGTCCCTGGCCCCTCTATGAGAAACCAGGAGTGAGGGATCTTGCCTGCAGCTCTCAGATAGGGAACCCTGTACAGACCTTCCAGCCACACCTAACCATTCTCTCCTCTCTGAACTTGGCACTGCCCTGGCTTCTCTCTCAGATGCCCCTTCTAGGTGGGGAGTTCCCCATGAGGCAGCTCAGTGCTTGAGCAATTCCCTCCAACCTGCAGGGACTTCCCTCCCCAAGTCTGAGGTTAGCTCCGGGGGTGGGAGTAGGGTGGGACCTAGAGTCCCACTACAAGCATTGGGCTTCCCTGGCGGTTCAGATGGTAAAGAATCCACCTGCAATGCAGGAGACCTAGAGACTATAAGTCCAGACTACAAGCCCATTGGGAATAGGTGTCAGGGAGGAGCCCAAGGCTTCAGAACACACAGCTTGGTGGTGGTGGGGGGAGTGACTTGGGGTCTAGACCTGGCCTGAAGTCAGGACAAAACTTGCTCAGCCTGGACCCCTTCCTGTGCCCCTAAGTGAGCCAAAGGGCTCAGGAGGGAATACTGTCCAACCCCCTGTTTTATGGCACAACTCTGCATGGAAACTCTCTTCCTTCCTTCTCCGGGTTACCTTTCCCTTAGAGAGTAAATAGGAGTCATTCACGGCAGCACCGTTGCTAGGGAGGAGATCCTGGGAACAGCCTGATGGCCACTGGGATGGGGATCAGGTGGTTAAATAACCCAGAGCGCATCTACTCTGGGAAGACTGTGCAGCTGGAAATGAATGAGATGTGGAATTCGTTGTCAGGCGCCAGGAGCAAAGCGTGAGAGAGAAACAGAGAATATATATGCCTATATGTACAGAAAATTCCTGGAAGTATCCACAAGACTTTGTTAGCCATGAGTCCCCTCAGGAAACAAATATGAATTTTCATTGTATGCTCTTTCATAGTGTTTGGATTTTGTCATTTTTTAAAACTTCCTTTGGATATTATTTCTATATGTGCTTGGATTAATTTTTCAATGTCTTTTTTCAATTACTTTCTATTTTTTAGCCATGTGGCATGTGGGATTTTAATTTCCCAATCAGGGATTGAACCTGTACCCTTTGCATTGGAAATGCAGAGGTTTAACCAGTGAACCACCAGGGAAGTCCTTCAGTTACTTTTACAAGACTCATTTCAAAATGACCCAAGCCCGGCATTCCCACTTCCCAGACCCTTCCCTGCCTCCACTCCCCACTTCATGCCCCTCTGTTAGGGTCCACTACATTCTATGGTGTTAACCTCCTTCCTTGTCAGTCTTCCTTACTGGACTGAAAGATACTGGTTGATAAGGATTATGGAAGATACAACATTTGAGCAAAATGGAACCCATGTTAAGGAAGGAAGCCTCCCTATCTTCAAGTTGCTGATAGTCTAAGGCCAGAGACAAAGAGACAGCAACTACAAAGCCAACTGGGCTGAGCCTAGGGAGATGAACCTTATCAGGGCTCCAAAGACGGGGTGAGGGGCGGCAGCCTGGGGAGCCCTGGAGTTCTCAGTCTCTTTCAGGTGTTGCAGCTTGTACACAGGTCATCTTGTGCTTCTGAGCCTCAGTTTTCCCCATCTGTGAAATGGACACAACTATAGTATCCACCCCGGAGAAGGCAATGGCACCCCACTCCAGTACTCTTGACTGGAAATTCCCATGGATGGAAGAGCCTGGTGGGCTTCCGTCTATGGGGTTGCACAGAGTCGGACACGACTGAAGCGACTTAGCAGCAGCAGCAGCAGCAGCAGCCGCAGCAGCAGCATAGTATCCGCCTCCTAGGTGAGATCCCATGTGTTAAGCACTTGGCATGCCCCTAGGCCCTGAGTGAGGGTCCCACAAATGGGAGGGGTTGACCTCTGCAGGTGGAGGCTCCATGCTCGTGGGGCTGAGGGTTACAAGCAATTATAGGAACTCCAAACTGTTTCAGAACTCCAGACTTCTCCCAACTTCCAAATCCTCCTTCCCCACACCTAGAAAAGTGAAGTTTGGCTTCTAAGAGGAAACCAAACTAGGGACCTCCAGGTGAGCACACTGATAGCTCAGCTGCTGAATAACAGCCGTGACACTGATGATGTTATGTGACATTGATGATATTAATACCATTTCTCCATTATTGAGGACCGACTCCATGCCAGGCAACACAGCACGTGGCCAATATGCTTCAGCGGGTTGACACTCCCCAGAGACCCCCACTGACTCTCCAAGGACCCTCCCTCCCAAGAGGAAGGTCTCTTATCTTCCAGGGAAGCTCACTGAGGCCCTGAGAGGCCCAGTGCCAGCTGGGCTGGTTCCTGGCTTAGCCTGCTCTGGCCCCACGCTCTTGGACCCCCACCCGTCTCCACCCTCGTGGGCTGACTCAGCTGGGCCTGGCCCAAGTGCTTAGGGGAGAATGAGTAGATTTGGGGAGGAACTGAGTTGTCCTTCACCATCCCGCTTCCCTCCAGCCTCTAGAATCTGGGTTTCTAGCTGGGGCAAGGTGTGTGTGTGTGTGTGTGTGTGTGTGTGTGTGTGTGTGAGTGTGTACACGTGTGCCTGACACTCCGTGGGCAGGCTAGATGGGGTGGGAGCTGGGATCTGGGCCCTGTGGATCCTCCTGTGGGCAGATGGGATTTGCTTGGTTCCGAGGAGCCCTCATATGCCAAGTGACTCATCCGCTCTGCCTGTGCCGTGGGGTGGGGGCTTGGGGAGTGTGTTTGCTTTCCCCAAGGGGTTGACTTGATGTTCACCCTGAAGGGATGGTACCTGCCCGGCCGTTCTGTTCCCTGGCAACCAGGCCACCTTTGGCCCCTGAACCCCGTCCTCTGCCTAGAGCTGGGCCAGGCGGCCGTCTCCCAGGAGGCCACCCCATCTGAAGGGTCATCCACACCCTCCCTGTTTGCAATCATTGTTTCCCCAGCAGCTGGAGAGGCGCTCGCTCACTCCCTGGCTGGCTCAGGTGTTTCGGTGAACCAGTTTGAAACAAGAAGGGCAGCATTCCCGCAGAGAGAGGGGTGTGCAGGATGGGAGGCCAGTTCCTCACCATGGAGCCTCCCCTCCCACGGCAGAGGCCCAGCCCCCCTGTGCACAGACAGCCGTTCTCCTATCTCCAGGGGTACGGCCTCACCCCCACCTAGAGGGCATTCAGAAATGCAGATTCCAGGGCCCCTGAGACTGCAGTTGGTGGGTCTGGCTAGACCCCCAGAATCTGCATGTTAACAAGCACATACCCCACCCCCACGCCCCCCAGGATGCTAAAGCTTGTGGGTCTCTGGGCTGCCCTGAGAGACACAGTTGTGAGCAGAGAGACGCAGCACATGGGCAGGCCTGGTCTACACCCTCTGGGGAAGAACCCACAGGCTGTAGCTTGAGGCCAGCCTCAGTTTGAATCCTGCCCAGCGTGTGACCTTGGGTTGGTGGCTTAACCTCTCTGAACCGGGCGTCCCCATCTGTAAAATGTGGATGAGCCAGTGCTCCATGTTGGCGTGGCATAGAGGGCCTTCTCCTCCCCGCCCTCCAAGGGGACAGGAGGGGGCTGGCCCGGCTTCACCCCGTGTTTTGTAACATGTATTTACTTTCCTCGCAGAACAATGCAATGGATGGAAAATCATGCTGGACATCCAGTCCAGATGGGCTGACTCACACTCAGCCCTGGGCCGGTGAGCTCCCCACCACAGCCCCCCTGGGACCAGAGAGGAGGCTGGCCGCTGGCAGCAGAGACAAGAGAGGGTCCACGGTGAGTCACCCACTCTGCCTGCCCCTGAGTCATCCCCCAGGAATGTGCCTCTGGCCCAAACCTGCCTGGGGCCCCTGGCAGGCTGCCCCATCCTGCCACCTCCCCACTGCCTGCCAGGGAGTCCCACCCCGAGGCCCCCCAAGGGAGCATCCGCAGCTCAGATGACCTTCCTGCTGGCCCTCTCTGGAGGGCTGTGTACCTGCATGACTGTGTCTGCTATAAAACATTGGAACAGCTCCTGACCAGTAGGTGAATAGCGGCGGTGCTGAGCCCCCACTGCCCCTGGCCACGCTGGCCCTTCTGTAGGACCCAGCCATGGAGGGGTTAACCCTCTGCTCAGCAGGGGCCTCTTGGACCTGGCCTCACCCACGGGCTGGTGGCCCCTCTGGCCCAGCCAGACTGTACCCTCATAGCATCTTGCAGATCTGAGCCTCATCGTGAACCCTGGATGGCTTGCCGGCACAACCTACTCTACATCTCTGGACGCCTCATTTCAAGCCCATCCCTGGGCCTCTCAGATGGAGCAGTGAGGGCCACCCAGTGAGGAGGTCACACTGTCAGGGCAGAGAGTGGAGCTGGGTGGAGTCCTGGGGCCAGACTGGCTCTGCCAGGCCTGGGATCTCCACCGCAGGACAGGCTGCCCAACCCAAATCCAAAACTCCCCTCCCCATGACCAAGCCTACTTCCTCCCTGCCCTGCCGGGGCCCATGCTGCCCAGACCGGTGGGGCTACATTTCTGGGGCCAGTGTGTGACAGTTCCTGGGGATGGCCCAGGTCAGGAGGTCAGGACCCCATTCCCTCCTGCACCTGGGGACCTGAGTGATGGACAGGCCAGGCCACAGGGGACAAAATACAAAATCAAATCAAGCTTTAGCTTGAAACCAGACTGGGTTTGAAATCTGGCTCAGCCATATAACCAGCTGTGTGACCTTAAGCAAGTGGCTTAACCTCTCTGAACCTCAGTTTCTCCATCTGTAAAACTGGGAAGAGCCTGTGAGCGAAGATATCAAATCCTCACTCCTCCATTTCCTAGCTGTGTGACCCTTGGGAAATGTCTTCAACTCTCTGAACTTTGGTTTCTCCATCTGCAAAACTGGACACTTAATACTTGCTCCACAGGGCCTTGAAAGGATTAGGTGAAGTAAAACATGTAATGGTAGGTGTTGCAAGAGGGCATCAGAGGGCAGACACACTGAAACCATACGCACAGAAAACTAGTCAGTCTAATCACACTAGGACCACAGCCTGGTCTAACTCAAGGAAACCAAGCCATGCCTGCAGGGCAACCCAAGACGGGCGGGTCATGGTGGAGAGGTCTGACAGAATGTGGTCCACTGGAGAAGGGAATGGCAAGCTACTTCAGTATTCTTGCCTTGAGAACCCCATGAACAGTATGAAAAGGCAAAATGATAGGATACCAAAAGAGGAACTCCCCAGGTCATTAGGTGCCCAATATCCTACTGGAGATCAGTAGAGAAATAACTCCAGAAAGAATGAAGGGATGGAACCAAAGCAGAAACAATACCCAGTTCTGGATGTGACTGGTGATAGAAGCAAGATCCGATGCTGTAAAGAGCAATACTGCATAGGAACCTGGAATGTCAGGTCCATGAATCAAGGCAAATTGGAAGTGGTCAAACAAGAGATGGCAAGGGTGAACATCAACATTCTAGGAATCAGCAAACTAAAATGGACTGGAATGGGTGAATTTAGCTCAGATGACCATTATATCTACTACTGCGGGCAGGAATCCCTCAGAAGAAATGGAGTAGCCATCATGGTCAACAGAGTCCGAAATGCAGTACTTGGATGCAATCTCAAAAACGACAGAATGATCTCTGTTCGTCTCCAAGGCAAACCATTCAATATCACAGTTATCCAAGTCTATGCCCCAACCAGTAATGCTGAAGAAGCTGAAGTTGAACGGTTTTATGAAGACCTACAAGACCTTTTAGAACTAACACCCAAAAAAGATGTCCTTTTCTATGGGGGATTGGAATGCAAAAGTAGGAAGTCAAGAAACACCTGGAGTAACAGGCAAATTTGGCCTTGGAATGCGGAATGAAGCAGGGCAAAGACTAATAGAGTTTTGCCAAGAAAATGCACTGGTCATAGCAAACACCCTCTTCCAACAACACAAGAGAAGACTCTACACATGGACATCACCAGATGGTCAACACCGAAATCAGATTGATTATATTCTTTGCAGCCAAAGATGGAGAAGCTCTATACAGTCAATAAAAACAAGACCAGGAGCTGACTGTGGCTCAGATCATGAACTCCTTATTACCAAATTCAGACTCAAATTGAAGAAAGTAGGGAAAACCACTAGACCATTCAGGTATGACCTAAATCAAATCCCTTATGATTGTACAGTGGAAGTGAGAAATAGATTTAAGGGCCTAGATCTGATAGAGTGCTTGATGAACTATGGAATGAGGTTCGTGACATTGTACAGGAGACAGGGATCAAGACCATCCCCATGGAAAAGAAATGCAAATAAGCAAAATGGCTGTCTGGGGAGGCCTTACAAATAGCTGGGAAAAGAAGAGAAGTGAAAAGTAAAGGAGAAAAGAAAAGATATAAGCATCTGAATGCAGAGTTCCAAAGAATAGCAAGAAGAGATGAGAAAGCCTTCTTCAGCGATCAATGCAAAGAAATAGAGGAAAACAACAGAATGGGAAAGACTAGAGATCTCTTCAAGAAAATTAGAGATACCAAGGGAACATTTCATGCAAAGATGGGCTTGATAAAGGACAGAAATGGTATGGACCTAACAGAAGCAGAAGATAGTAAGAAGAGATGGCAAGAATACACAGAAGAACTGTACAAAAAAGATCTTCATGACCCAAATAACCATGATGATGTGATCACTCATCTAGAGCCAGACATCCTGGAATGTGAAGTCAAGTGGGCCTTAGAAAGCATCACTACGAACAAAGCTAGTGGAGGTGATGAAATTCCACTTGAGCTGTTTCAAATCCTGAAACATGATGCTGTGAAAGTGCTGCACTCAATATGCCAGCAAATTTGGAAAACTCAGCAGTGGCCACAGGACTGGAAAAGGTCAGTTTTCATTCCAATCCCAAAGAAAGGCAATGCCAAAGAATGCTCAAACTACCGCACAATTGCACTCATCTCACATGCTAGTAAAGTAATGCTCAAAATTCTCCAAGCCAGGCTTCAGCAGTATGTGAACTGTGAACTCCCTGATGTTCAAGCTGGTTTTAGAAAAGGCAGAGGAACCAGAGATCAAATTGTCAACATTCGCTGGATCATGGAAAAAGCAAGAGAGTTCCAGAAAAACATCTATTTCTGCTTTATTGACTATGCCAAAGCCTTTGACTGTGTGGATCACAATAAACTGTGGAAAATTCTGAAAGAGATGGGAATACCAGACCACCTAACCTGCCTCTGGAGTAATCTGTATGCAGGTCAGGAAGCAACAGTTAGAACTGGACATGGAACAACAGACTGGTTCCAAATAGGAAAAGGAGTACGTCAAGGTGTATATTGTCACCCTGCTTATTTAACTTCTATGCAGAGTACATCATGAGAAACGCTGGACTGGAAGAAGCACAAGCTGGAATCAAGATTGCCAGGAGAAATATCAGTAACCTCAGATATGCAGATAACACCACCCTTATGGCAGAAAGTGAAGAGGACCTAGAAAGCCTCTTGATGAAAGTGAAAGAGGAGAGCGAAAAAGTTGGCTTAAAGCTCAACATTCAGAAAACGAAGATCATGACATCTGGTCCCATCACTTCATGGGAAATAGGTGGGGAAACAGTGGAAACAGTGTCAGAGTTTATTTTTTGGGCTCCAGAATCACTGCAGATGGTGACTGCAGCCATGAAATTAAAGGACGCTTACTCCTTGGCAGAAAAGTTATGACCAACCTAGATAGCATATTCAAAAGCAGAGACATTACTTTGCCGACTAAGGTCTGTCTAGTCAAGGCTATGGTTTTTCCTGTGGTCATGTATGGATGTGAGAGTTGGACTGTGAAGAAAGCTGAGCGCTGAAGAATTGATGCTTTTGACCTGTGGTGTTGGAGAAGACTCTTGAGAGTCCCTTGGACTGCAAGGAGATCCAACCAGTCCATTCTGAAGGAGATCAACCCTGGGATTTCTTTGGAAGGAATGATGCTAAAGCTGAAGCTCCAGTACTTTGGCCACCTCATGCGAAGAGTTGACTCATTGGGAAAGACTCTGATGCTGGGAGGGATTGAGGGCAGGAGGAGAAGGGGACGACAGAGGATGAGATGGCTGGATGGCATCACGGACTTGATGGACGTGAGTCTGAGTGAACTCTGGGAGATGGTGATGGACAGGGGGGCCTGGTGTGCTGCGATTCATGGGGTTGCAGAGTCGGACACAACTGAGCGACTGAACTGAACTGAAAACGTGTAATAATGACAGAAAATATCAACTTTTGTTGAGCATTTACTGTGTGCCAGGCCTTGCGCTAAGTCCTTAGCTCAGGGAAGCATGCTAGCACTGTGATTTCTAGCTTCATCGAGGTGTGCTAGGCATACAACAGAGTACATATATTTCAAGTGTATCATCTGATAAGTTCTGATGCAAGCACACAGTAGTGGAACCACAACAAAGAGGGCAAACTGGCCTTCTTCCTCTCCCTAATTTTCAGATGTGGAAACTGAAGCTCCAATGCATTCAGTGCATTCAGCGCCTACTCAGGAAGGTCAGGAAGGGGCTCAGGATTTAAACCCTGCAGTCTGAGCCAGCACCCTTGTCCCTCCCTCAATCACCATTCAGCAGCAGGTGCCGGGCACAGAGTAAGTGCCCAGTGTCATGCTGAATGAATGAATGGTGTGATCAAGAGGGTCACTGCACTGTGGTCCCAGGGAAGGTCCCCAGAGGAAGACCAACCAGAGCTAGTAGGTCCTGAGTCAGAACTGGGGTGGAAGAGAAGGGAGTCATTTGTCCCTTCATTCAATATTTATTGAGCATCTACTATGTGACAAGTCCTGTTCTAGGTGCTCGGGATACAGATGGAATAGAATGGACACAGGTTCCTGCTCTCGGGGAGCCAGTAGGGCAGGAATGAGGAGACAGTGAAAGTATGACGTCCCTAGGGGGAGATCACGGCATCTCTCGAATATCCCCAAGGACGCAGCGCTGCAGGCAGACAAAATTATGGACCGGGCCCCAAGACACTGTGACGAAAGCAGCCAGACCCCAGGCTGAGGGTGGCTGGAGGCCCTCGCTGGAGGCAGGGACCCCCGGCTCCCTCATCATGGCCCTCCCTCCCAACCATCACTGATATTTCCTTAGGAACCAGGCTTCCCTGTCCCGAGGGGAGGATCTTGCCCTCAGAGTGCCTCCCATTTGCGGAGCACCTACCTGATGCCCCATCCTGGGGATATAGGAGCTAGCAAGATACAGCCTGAACAACCCGGTCTGGGAAGAGAAAGGGATAGAAGAGCAAGCTGATGACCACATGTAAAGAAATGAAATGACCTGGGACTTCCCTGTGGTCCAGTGGGTTAAGACTCTGCGCTTTCAGGGGCTTCTCTGGAGGCTCAGTGGTAAAGAATCCGCCTGCCGATGCAGGAGACATGGGTTCCATCCCTGATCTGGGAAGAACCCACATGCTGCGGAGCAACTAAGTCCGTGAGACACAACTATTGTGCTCTCGGGCCCGGGAGCCGCAGCTACTGAGCCTGAGTGCTCTGGAGTCAGTGCTCTGCAACAAGAGAAGCCACGGCGATGGGAAGCCCAGGGACTGAAACTAGGGTAGCCGCCACTTGCCGCAACTAGAGAAAAGCCTGGGCAGCGAGGAGGACCCAGTACAGCCAGATACATAAATAAAATTATATATTAAAAAAAAAGACTTTGTGCTTCCGATGCAGGGGGTGCGGGTTGCACCCCTGGTCAGGGAAATAAGATCCCATGTGCCATGCAGCACAGCAACCCCCCCCCCACATTTTTTTTTAAAGAAATGAATGGAGAAGGAAATGGCAACCCACTCCAGCATACTTGCCTGAGAAATCCTATGGACAGAGGAGTCTGGTAGGCTATACAGTCCATGGGATTGCAAAGAGTCGGACATAACCCTAGCGTCTAAACAACAACAACATGGATTTGTCAGTTTCCGTCATATGAATACTGTAAGAAACTAAATAATTAAAAGCATTATTTGTGATTTTAAAAAAATAGAGAACTGAAATGACCTAACTGCTCATCCGTGGGGAGGTGGGCAGAGGAACAATGATACTGCCAGGCTCTGGACAGGCAGATGAGGTCAGAAAGACAGGGGTCCATAGCCTCACGGGGAGGGAAGTCTAGGTGGTAACAAGTAAAGCAGCAGATGTTTTGACCATTTCTGATTCAAACTAGAGCTGCCCCTAACTCGGCAAGTTGGCCTATCTACCCAGTCTGGACCTGCCCAGGCCATTTGTCTACTGTCTCTGCTGAGGTCAAACATTCCTGCCTTGGACCCAGGAGGCCCAGCCACAGCAGGCTAACCCCTTTCCCACCCCAGGCCAACCTCTGGTCACTGGCTCAGGCTTAATCCCCCATCCAGGCCTGGGCCTCGGAAGTGATGAGTCAACGCAAGCTGGCTTTGGACAAACACCTCCCTCCTCCCGGCCCTGGGGTCCCTGCTCCACGCCCACCTAGTCCATCCTGTTCCCGAGTCAGGGCCCAGCCTCTGCCGGCCCCTGGGGGGTGACTTGGAGCAGCCCTTGCCAAAGGAACTTCCTGCAAGTGCTGGAATACTCTGTCCTCTCAGCACGAGCCACACGTAGCTGTTGAGCACTTGGAATGTGGCTCGTGCAACTGCGTGTTTAATTTTGCTGTTTACATTTTTTATTTACATAAATATCTGACATGTTCATATCCGTTTCATGAATTTAAATAGCTGCCTGTGGCTGGCGACTGTCACATTGGGTGGCTCCAGGCGGGGGGTGGGGGAGAAATCAGTGGCTTGGAACTATAGCCTCTCTCCAAGGCAGGGGCAGTTAGGGCCTCCGGGATGGAGCTGGGGGTCCCTTGGGGTCTGTTGAAGAGGTCAAGCTTGTACCCGTGGCTGTTCATCCCTAGCCCCTTAGTCTGACCCAGCGTGGTGGGCAGAACCATGACCTGAGCTGATCTCCTAGTGTTGGAGTGTGGGCTCCAGGATCTAGAGGCCAGCCTGCCTCATCCCTCCTAGACCTTTGACTGCCTGTATGATAGTCCTGCCCTCCCTCAGCCGGTCCCTACATCCCTCCTCTGATGAGGGGGCAGAGGTCACATCTGATCTGCTGAACATCTTCGCCCAGGTCCCCCTGAAAGCAGAGCTTGGGTTCAGGGACTTTGCTTTTGGAAGAGACTCTGGGATTCAGGAGCAGGGAAGTGGGTAGAGAGCATGCCAGGGGCAGCACATCACCGGGGTGGGGGGTCCTGCAGTGGGCTGACGGTGGTCCCCCTAGAGAAGACAGTCCGAGTCCTAACCCACTGCAACCTGGGAACGGGAGCTCATTTGAGAAAAAGGTCTTTACAGATGCAATTAAATTTAGGATCTCAAGATGAGATCATTCTGGATTTAGGGTGGGAAATGGCAACCCACTCCAGTATCCTTGCCTGGAAAATCCCATGGACGGAGGAACCTGGTAGGCTACAGTCCATGGGGTTCCAAAGAGTCAGACACAACTGAGCGACTTCATTTCCACTTTCACTTTCACTGCAAAATCCCGTGGACGGAGGAGTGTGGTAGGCTACCACCCATGGGATCACAAAGAGTCGGAATCGACCGAGCGACTTCACTTTCACTGCATCCAATCGGGCTTCCCAGGTGGCGCTGGTGGTAAAGAACCCGCCTGCCAGTGAAGGAGACATAAGAGATGTGGGTTCGATCCCTGGGTCGGGAAGAGCCCCTGGAGGAGGGAATGGCAACCCACTCCAGTGTTCTTGTCTGGAGAATCCCATGGACAGAGGAGCCTGGTGGGGATTGGGGGCGCGGGGTGGCTAAAGTCCATAGGGTCACAAAGAGTCAGACACGACAGAGGCGACAGCCCACGTGCACTGCATCCGATGACAGATGTCTTTATGAGAGACGGGCAGAGGGAGGCTGGGGACAGAGACTCGCCTGAGGAGAAGGCCGTGGGACCCCCGACTGAGGCAGAGATGGGAGTGACAAGGCTTGAGGAAGGAGGAAGTGGCCCCCAGCCAAGGAACGTGAGCTCCAGGAGCTGGAAAAGGCGAGGAAACGGAGTCTCCTCTCAGACCGTCCAGAAGGCACGAAGGTGGTCAACACCTTGACTGTAGCCCAGAGCGACTGATTTCAGCTTCCGGCTTCCAGAATGGTGAGGCAATACATTTGTATGTGTTTAATATTTACTGATTTATTTGGCTGTGTCGGGTCTTAGTTGCAGCAGGTAAGATCTTGTTTCCTGACCAGGGATTGAACCTGGTGTCCCCTGCATTGGGAGCTCATGGGTTTAGCGGCCCCGATGCATGTGGGATCTGGATTCTTCACCACTGGACCACCAGGCATGTCCCCATTTGTGTTGTTTTTTTTTAAGCCACTAAGAGTGTGCTGATCCATTACAGTGGCTGTGGGGGATTCACACATGGGGCCCTTCTACCCTGCCCTGCAGGGGACTTTGTCTGCCCTACCATCCAGATGACTTTGGCCCAAAGGAAGGTCATGACGGAGGTGGGAGAGAAAGGCGCTGGGGAGTGGGTGTCTCCTTTCCCTTCCATCTCAACGCCACCCTCTCAGCAGAGTCTCATGGGAAATGGACCCTCTCTCCAAGCTGGCACTATTTAGCACTATTTTGTTTTATCGACTTCTCCAATGAGATTTTTTTTGTATTATTGTGATCAAATACAGATAGCATGAAATTTACCATTTTAATCATGTTTTTAGAGGTTTTTTTTCTTGATGTGGACCATTTTTGAAGTCTTTAAAATTTTTTTTAATTTATTTCTTATTTTTGGCTGGGCTGGGTCTTCATTGCTGAATGGGCTTTTCTCTGGTTGCAGTGAGCGGAAGTTACTCCCTGATTGTGGAGTGTGGGCTTCTCATCATGATGGATTCTTGTTGCGGAGCATGGGCTCTAGGCCACGAGGGCTTCCTGGGCTCTGGAATGCAGGCTCGATGGTCGTGGTGCACGGCCTTCGTTGCTCTGAGGCATGTGGGATCTTCATGGACCAGGGATTGACCCCATGCTTCCTGCGCTGGCAGGAGGACTCTTTACCACAGAGCCACCAGGGAAGCCCCGTTTTTATTTTGAAAGTCTTTATTAAATTTGTTACCATACCGCTTCTGTTTTATGATGTGGCTTTCTGGCCACTAGGCACATGGGATTCTAGCTCCCTGACCAGGGATTGAACCCACATCCCCTGCCCTGGAAGGAGAAGTCTTAGATCTCCTAGGAGGTCCCTTAACCATTTAAGTACAAGTTCAGCGGCATTAAGTGCACTCAACACTGTTGTGCAACCGTCCCCACTATCTACCTCCACGACTTCCTCGAATGCCTCGTCTTGCAAAACTGAAACTCTGCATCCATTAAACATTAACTCCGCTGCCCCTGCCCGTGCCTCCCCCCGCCCCCCTCGCCTCCCAGCCCGCCACCTCTGGCAGCCACCCCTCTACGTTCCTTGTCTGTGAGCCTGATGACATGAAAGTAGGATCATGCAATATTTGTCCTTCTCTGTCTGGCTTCTTCCACTGAGCATAATGTCTTCAAGGTTCATCCATGGACCTGTCCTTCCTTTGTGAAGGCTGAAACATGTCCACATTATCCCCATTTTCAAGGAGGGGACACTGCAGCCACATACAGTGCAGGAGCGCTGGAAGGTGACAGGGCCGGAACCTGCACACAGGCCTGTCTGGCCTCCGGCACCCGCCACTCACCCCCCTGCCACCCCACCCCCTCTCAAGGGCCCTGCGACTCTGCTAGGGCACCCAGCTTCCCTTCCGCTTCCTCTCCTCGCTGAGAGCTCCTGGGCTCCGACTCTTTTGCTCACCTTTGGACCCCGACTCCACATTCAATGCCTGCTGGAATCCCAGAGCGTTTGTGTGGAAGTGACTGGACTTGGGGGTGGGCTGGGGGTTGAGGTGGGTAAGGTCTGGCCGTGCAGCCCTCTAGGTCAGGTTCCCCTCCCCTCGCTCCCCTCCTCCGACTCCTGCTGACTCCAGACTCAGCCTCTGCTCCATCGAAGCTGCCACAGGCTACAGCCTGCACATCTGTACATAGCCACCCTTGCCAACGACCCTGATGACCCTGGAGGTTCCCCAGTCTGGGAGGTGTCTGAGCTCTGGGGAGGAGGAAGAAGGAACAGGATTAGAAGCAGCCCCAGGACAAATGAGATGTGATACAGAAAGCAGACTGAGGATTGCCAGGACTGGGGGAAGGGGCGTAGGAAGGAGTGACTTCTTTGATGGGTACCAGTTTTCTTTTGTGGTAATAAAAATGTTCTGAAACTAGATAGCAGTGATGGATGCACAGCCTTCTGAATGCACGAAAAGCCACTGAATTGTACACTTGAAAATAACTAAGTCCTCCTGGGTTCCCTTAACCTCCTGCTCTCCATCCGGGTGCCACTTCCCAGTAAAGTCTCTGGCTTGAAAGAGAGAGAGAGAAAGAAAGAAAGTGACTAAAACTTGTAATTTTCATGTTATTATTATAATTATTTTTTTTTTTGCCACGGCATGTGGGATCACAGTTCTCTGACAAGGGGTCAAACCTTGAGCCCTGCTGTGGAAGCGCAGAGTCTTAACCACTGGACTACCCTGGAAGTCCCATTTTGTGTACCTTATCTCACACACACACATACACACATGCACTCAACTGCAGGGAGATATTCACAGATGTGAGGTAGTTCCTGGAGTCTTCAAAATCCACCACAACAATAGGCAGCTGTGACTCAATCATTCTCGAGGGCCAGTAGGAAGCGGCAGGTGGAGGCTGGAGGTCCTGCCCCTGGGACTGACTTCATGCCCCCGTGTTCCCATAGGATCAGCCCAACCTTTTGGTACCTCCTCGGTCCTGACCAGGATGCCTGGATATCTCTGAAGCTCAGGCTGGGAAAATCACACCTTTTGGGTACTTCCACTGCAGCTCTGGGGGAAGAAGTCCTGGGTTTGATTTCCTTGCTAGCTGTGTGACCTAGGGCAAGTTACTCAAACTTTCTGTGCCTTAGTTTCCTTGTCTTTAGTGAAAGTGAAGTCACACAGTCGTGTCCGACTCTGTAGCCCACCAAGCTCCTCTGTCTATGGGATTCTCCAGGCAAGAGTACTGGAGTGGGTTGCCATTTCCTTCTCCAGGGGATCTTCCCGACCAAGCGATCGAACCCAGGTCTCCCGCATTGCAGGCAGATGCTTTAACCTCTGAGCCACCAGGGAAATGAGAATTAACAGAGTTTTGACCTGAAAAGGCTGTTTGTTTTAATCGAGGTATAGTTGGTTGTTGTTCAGTAGCTCCATGTGACTCCATGGACTGAAGCACTCCGGGCTCCTGTCCTCCACTATCTCCTGGAGTTTGCTCAAATTCATGTCCATTGAGTCAGTGATGCTATCTAACCATCTTATCCTCTGCCTCCCTCTTCTCCTTTTGCCTTCAGTCTTTCCCACCATCAGGGTCTTTTCCAATGAGTTGAGTCTTCGCATAGGTGGCCAAAGTATTGGAGTTTCAGTCCTTCCAGTGAATATTCAGGGTAGGTGTGGTTCTAAAACATAAAATGAACCATTTCAATGTGTACAATTCAGCGGCATTCAGAGCATTCCCAGTATTGTGCAACCACCACCTCTGTGGAGTGCCAAAAACGTTTTCATCACTACAGGGCCTATTTTTGAGGATTAAGTGTTTGAATGTTTGTAAAGCCTTAGAACCATGCCTGGTATGTGCCTGCATGAGTCCTAAGTTGCTTCAGTCTTGTCTGACTCTTTGAGATCCCCATGGACTGTAGCCCGCCAGGCTCCTCTGTCCATGGGATTTTCCGTGCAAGAAGACTGGAGTGGATTGCCATGCCCTCCTCCAGGGGATCTTTTCGACCCAGGGATGGAACCTGCGTCTCCTGCATTGCAGGCAGATTCTTAGCCGCTGAGCCACCACTGTGCCAAGTGAGTGCTCAGTCAAAGGTAGGGATGACTGATAGGAAAACGGTGCTGTGCCGGAAGCAGGTGGCAGGTGGTGCTGTTACTGATTCTTTTGCCTTGGCTGGAGGAGAGGGCAGTTAGGCTCTCCCTCCCCTTTGGGCCCCATTTTCCAGCTCTGAGTTCCTGGGCCCACGCAGCTGTCGCATCTCTTTCCCCCCAATCCCCCTCCCCCCAGTGGCGTCTTCACGGGTTGTGGGCAGGGGCGGCACCAACGGCAGCCAGGAGTCCCGGAGCCTCCCCGTAGTCTCAGGGCCTCTCATCTGCTCCTCGCGGCTTTTCTTGCTCCCACTGCTTGCATCGCTCACGCCCGCCCCTGCTCCCCCAAACCGGCACCTTCTGTGGCAAAGGAGACACGCGTGGAGGTGACCCGGAAGATTCCGTCTGGGCAGAACGCGGTACTGGGAGCAGTGAGCACGCCGCCCATCTGGGAGGAGCTCTTGAGAGCCGAACTCCCCCACTTACAAGCGCCCCAACCCCTCCCCAGGGCCCGCAACTCCTCTGAGCGTCCTGGAATCCCCCAGCGCTGGGAATGACCTCCAGCACTGCCAGGCGTGTCCACTTTGAAGAACCACTTGGAGAGTGTGTTAAACAAGCCAATTCCTAGGCTCTTCCAGCGGTGCCCGGGAGTCTGCATTTCAGCCTTCGCCCTGCTGGGGTGTGGGGAGCGGTCTTCGGAGCTGGAGAGTTTGGAATCGATCGCTCAGCTTTATCCTTCCAGGTGTTAGCATTCCAACCTGGGCTTACTTTGTGCCAGCTAACGGCAATCAGCAATCGTGCTGTGACAACAGCCAACCGCGTGAACGCTCACTACGCGCCCTGCAAGACGCCCAGGAGGAGCGTGGGGGTTTCCTGGATGAACCCTGGATACCGCGATGCACGTCGGGGCTCCCATCTCCCGCGGACCGGTACCCTTCGTGGCGACTCCAGGAGCCATGGACTGTGCTGCCATCTTGTGGCAGGCATGGGACCCGGGGCGCTCCTTTTCCATTCCTGATTGTTCAGTCGCTCAGTCGCGTCCCACTCTTCCGGACCCCATGGACGGCAGCTCACTAGGAGTCCTCATTCTTCACCATCGACAGAGCTTGCTCAAACTCATGCCCATCGAGTCGGTGATGCCATCCAACCATCTCATACTCTGTCGTCCCCTTCTCCTCCTGCCTTCAATTTTCCCCAGCATCAAGGTCTTTTCTAATGAGTTGGCTCTTTGCATCAGGTGGTCAGTGGATTGGAGCTTCAGCTTCACTGTCCTTGAAAACCATAACCAAGAAAACGCACGGCATCAGTGTGCCAGGTCCCCAGTAAGATCCCGTGGACGTTGGGCACATGAATAAGATAGATAAGGTCTCTGCCCTTGTGGAGCTCACAGTCTCCTGGGTCAGAGCTACAAAGAGATAAAATGAATAAGTAAATAAGATGATTACAGAGTGTGACGCAAGATAGGAAGGAAGCTAGGGGCTGATTATCACAAAGGGCAACGATACCTTTGCTAAATAGAGCGCTGTCTCTCAGTACACCCTCTCCCTGTCTAGGACTCTGGGTCACGCAGGAGCAGGTGAGCCTGTCCGATTCCCTCTTGCAAATGGATAAAGTCACAGTGTTGGCACACAGTAGGTGCTCAGTACCTGTCAAATGAATGAATACACAGATGACAAGGCTGTCTAGAGCCAGCCTCTTGGCTCCCCCAAGCCAAACAGAGAGGGAGAGGAAGGGGGGAACTATGGAAGGGATGCTGGGTCTCCTGCATCCTGCAAAGGCCAGAAGGGTTTGCGCGCGAGCCAAAATGAAAATGAATGATGGCTTCACTCTACCAGTCCACCGTGTGTTAAATTGTACCCTCACTCTGCTGGCTCCTTGAATCCCTTCCCTGGTTATTTTTTTCACGTTGGCATTTCCCCCCATCACACACAGTGTTGTATTTGTCTTATTTATTTAATGTCTCTCTCCCTCTCAGGTGGCAGTAGCAGTAAAGAACCCGCCTGCCAATGCAGGAGACATAAGAGAGGCGGGTTCGATCCCTGGGTCAGGAAGATCCCCTGAATGAGGAAAAACAGCACTCCACTGCAGTATTTCTTGCCTGGAGAATCCCATGGACAGAGGAGCCTGGTGGGCTACAGTGCATGGAGTGCAGAGTTGGTCACGACTGAAGCGACTTAGCATGCACACGTACACACTCCCTCACTGAGAGGTAAACTCCACGAGGGCAAGGACTTTTTACCTGTTTTGTTCACTGAGAACTCTCCAGCGCCTGGCAAGTCCTGACACTCAGCAGGCGCTCTGTAAAGCGGGCAAAGTGAATGAAAGATCCCCGGCGGGGTCAGGAGGGCTCTGGGGTGTGGCTAGTGGAGGGACTGGGCTCGGAGCCCAGGAGGAGGGGGTTGCCCGTTAGGGAACTGGCCAAACGTGAACTGAGCCGGGGCAAGCCGGGCTGGGAGGGGCAAGGGTTAGACTGGGGGCAGAGTGAGACTGGGGTTAGAGCCTTGGGGCGGGGTCTCCCTGGGGCTGAGCCACCCCCGAGGCTGGGTGCTTTAGGGGCGGGACCCGGTTGAGGCGGGGTCTGCAAGAGGCGTGGCCAGTATGGAAGCAGGGCCGAGGTGGAGGCGCGGTTAAAGAAGGCTGTGTAAAGTGAAGGGCGGAGCTAAGACGGGGTGGAGCCAGTTTGGGGCGGGGCCTGTCCGGAGGTAAATCTGGGCGGGGCCGGGGCAGAGTCGGGGGGTGGGGCGAGGGTGGGGCGGGGGTGGGGCGAGGGTGGGGCGGGGGTGGAGCCAGGCCAGGCTGGGATCTTCGCTGTCCTGGGTCCTGGAGCGCTCCCGCCCAGCAGGCCCCTCCCAGACCAACTCGGAGGGTGCAGGATGTGCAAGACCCGACAGCCCGGGATCAGCGATCGCTGGCTCGGACTTCTCTGGCGATCGCGGTGCTGCGCCCCGCCCTAGGTGCTGCGCTCTGGGCCAGGAGGCCACGGAGGACTCCCGCGGGCTCAGCTTCGCTCAGCCCCGGGTCTACGTCCCCGGAGACTCCGAGGGCGAGGGTGAGTTGGGCTTTTGGGGGGCTTGGGTGTGCATGCGTGCGTGCGTTTGCATCTGTGTGTGTGCATGTGTGTCAATGTCTGTGCGCATCTAGGGAACTGTGCTTGCAGAGCTGGGTGTGTGTGCAAAGTTGAGTTCGTGTGCAAGGGCTCTCTCGTGTGGGAGGGGAGTCGTGCATGTCTGTGCTTGTGTGGCAGAGCCAGTGCGTGGGAAATCTGGTGAAGACTGTGTGTGTATGTTAGGGGATCTTGGAGGAAAATGGGAGCGCAAGTGCAATGATTCTTGCGGGGTGCATGGGCGAATGAATCGTGGGGGTGTTTCCAGCAGGGTGGCTTTATGGGAGTTTACTGGCTCCCAGCATGACGGGGCGAGAAGGGAGGAAAGTTTGGGGGATACTGATTGCTCTTGAGGATCGAGTGTGGTCTGGGGAATTGGGTAATGGGCGGGGCAAGTGCTGGGGGTCTGGCTGGAAGTAACTTGGGGCTCACACTGGCCCCCTTGCTTTGAGAGCTGGGGAGATGTGTGTGTGTGTGGGGGGGGGGGGTCCAGAGGGGTAGTGGGCCTGCCCCTGGCCAGGGGGAGCTGAGGCCGGGGCTCCTGCTTCAGCTGGAGGGAGCTGCTCCCTCACCATCGCCCTCACCCAGGCTCTGCGCCCACTCCCGCCTGGCCGGCTCCTGCCGCTGGTCCTTTGAAAACATGGTGCAGAAGTACCAGTCTCCTGTCCGTGTCTACAAGCATCCATTCGAGCTGGTCATGGTGGTGAGTGACCCCTGACTCTGGGGCCCCTTGTGTGACAGTCAGAGGGCCCCAAGAGGTCAGCCATGATGGGAAGGAGAAGGAAACCCCAAACCCCTAGATCAGAAGGAATTAATGAGCTACTCTGCTGACCCGATGGGTCCAGCTTCTAACCAGGACCCCTCTGCCATCCCATCTTTTGCCACAACTTCTAGGAGCCTTGCACACTGAGCAAGACAAGGTCTTCCTTTTCCTTGTTGAAGCTCATCTGTTATCTCAGTCTCCTTTGACAGGAAAAAGGATATCAGGGGCCAAGCTGCTGCTATCATTTTGTGTACTGATAATAATAATAATGGTATGTATACAATGAAGATGCTGACAGCAGCCATTTGTTGAGGGTTTGCTAAGTCTTTACATACATTGTTTGGTTTAATTCCCAATAGCTCCTATTATTCTCATTTTGCTGCGTTAAACTGATGCTCGGACAAGGATGGTCTTCGGTTCGGCAGTGGGAAGAGGTGGAGCTGGGCTGGGATCCACACACGGGGGACTCCAGAGCCTTGAGTTTAGCTGCAGCACCCGCCATGTCCCCCCTCTGCTCTCACACCCCCTGCCCTCTCCTTCCAGGAAGCTGAGACCAGGCGGAGAGGGGGCACATGTGGGCAGGAAGGGCCTGCGAGCAGTTGTTTATTGGGATTCAGAAGAGCTACAGGACGTAGACTTGGCTCCCACACCCTCGGCCTCCTGGATCAGAGGTCTGAGCCCCCGGGGCAGGTGCTGGGGTTGGGCCGCTGTGGCTTTCCTTCTTGATGTGATCACTCTGTCTCTCGGAGCTTCCCTATTCCATAGAACAGGGGCGATGCTCTGGGGTTGTGAGGAAGAGTCAGTGAAACAGTGCCTGGCGCCTCTGGCTCAGTGCCTGGCACACAGTAGGTGCTCACTAAATGCAGCTGTCCCTGTTATTACACCACATGGTGTTATCAGTGATGATACTGAAAGTGTAAGAAACACCAGAGTCCACCCCCATCCTCCTCATCCCACTCTTGGTTGCTTAATCCCAGCCTTCTATCCAGCGGCTTTCATTGTTGGATAGAAGGCTCTGTGTGTGTCCTCCCCACATCTCTTCTGTGAATCTACCTACATATATGTTTATAGTCACGTAAAAGATTAAGAAGCATCATTGGAGTAATCATGCTGTGCTGTGATGTGCGGATGATGCCAGGTCAGGAAAGTAGCAGGGGCAAGCCTGGGGTTTCATCGACAAGCTGGGTGACCTTGGGCAAGTTACTCAACCTCTCTGAACCTACACCTTCCGTCTCTAAACAGGACTCCTGTTGCTGTTGTTGTAGTCACTAAGTTGTATCTGACTTTTCTGTAATCCTATGGACTAACCTGCCAGGCTCCTCTGTCCGTGGGATGTTCCAAGCAAGAATACTGAAGTGGGTTGCCATTGCCTTCTTCAGGGGATTTTCTCGACCCAGGGATGGAATCTGCGTCTGCTGTATTGGCAAGCAGGTTCTTTACCACTGAGCCACCCTTAGTAAGTTTAGGATTCTCAAAAAAAAAAAAAATTACAATCATTGCATTTTAAAATAAAAATGTCCACTAAGGTAGCACTTAAGACTGTATTAATAAGACTGTTGGAGGACTTCTCTGGTGGTCCAGTGGTTAAGACTCGGTGCTCCTAAGACAGGGGGCCTGGGTTCAAACTATACCCTACATGCCACAACTAAGATCCCAGCATGAAGATCCTACGTGCCACAACTAAAACCCAGTACAGTCAAAAAAAGAGACTATTGAAATATGTGAAGCATATTTCATCAGCTTTGAGTTCCACACGTGCAGGCTGAAGGGCTCACTTTACTCCTGTAGCTGTTAATAATCTTTAGGTGCTGATGGATAAATACTTGTGGGTACAGCAGGAAATAGACGTTTTCAGATATGTATCACCTGTGTTGTGCCAATTTGTCATTTGTATTTTTTCAAATACTGTGTTACCTTATCTCCATACAGTCCTTGTTCAGCAAAATGGCCCCAAACTACCCCAACGTCGGACAAAGCCACTTTGCCAACTGTTTACAAAACATCATTGTCCCCAAAATAGCTGCATAACTCAACATAACTTGCTCGCTGTGTGGGCACAAAAGGGGCTTTCTGCACTTAATGTTGGTCTTTGTTTCTTAGCTGAACACTTGCCCTCAGTTTGGGTCAGATGCCGAGGAAGTTTCGGATGAACTCGGCTATTTTGACCACATCCGACTGACCAGACGAGCTGGCCTTTTGGATTTTCTGTTTAACAAAACTGACTTGAGAATCAAAACGTCCCTTTGCAGAAATTCCACCATGCCACTGAAACTGTGTTCGTGGAATTGGTTATAAAATAATACGAAGGTGACCTTTCTAGACCCAGCGTTATTTTTTTAAAATTATTTTTCTCTTCCATTTCAAAAACGTAACTAATTCAATGAATGGGTGTCATTCCTTGACATGAATTCTGCTTCTGAAGCATGGAATTCCAGAGATCTTTGCTGTTTCCTTTCTTGATAGCGGTCTGTATTACTGGGTTCAGAACAATGAGCGTGTATTCTCTCAGTAAGCAGAGGAAAACAGTTAAGACAATGGAGGCAGCTAGTATCTAAGGCTGGCAGAATCCCTGGTCCCTTTGAATGTGGGGTCCCTGGAGGTGGGGCAGGGTCTTTGTGGAGATCCTGTATGGACGTGAAGACTGTGGTTTGGACAGCGGACTCTGGTTACCTGCGCTCTGAAGGTCACTCTCTGGTCAGCCTACAGCCATAGTGAATGACTTCCAGCTCCTCTGGGCTCTTCTCCTGAATGGGTGGAGGTTACGAGTCAGATTCTCCAGGCTGGCCCCTGGCTCTGGGTTCTGACCTGTGAAATGGAAGTAATGAAGTCCCCCGCTCCTCAGAGGGGCTTCTGAGGTGGCACTAGTGGTGAAGAACCCACCTGCCAATGCAGGAGACATAAGAGACCCCAGTTCGAGCCCTGGGTTGGGAAAGCCTCCTGGAGGAGGGCACGGCAACCCACCCCAGTATTCTTGACCTGCAAAATCCCACGGACAGAGGAGCCTGGGGGCTCCAGTCCATAGTGTCGCCCAGAGTGGGACACGACTAAGGCGACTTAGCAGGCATGTGTGCATGACCCCATAGCCTGGGCACACAGTCAGACATTCCAGATTCTGGCTCTGATGTTCAGTAAACATCTGTGCGCCCGTGGCTGAGGTGGCTTCAAAAGTGACCTGCATGCCTCTTGTCTGTCCACTGCCCAGGGGTCCCTGTGGGGTTCAAAGCACTGTGGCTTCAGGTCATCTCAGATTCTGCAAACCTTAAGAAGGAAGATGGCATGGAGTAGAATTTCCTGGACAATAGGTTGGCTGATCCTGAGGAGGAAGGGTTATAGAGGTGAGAGGCAGCATTTGTGTTAAAATATTTAAAGACCTGGACTTTTGTCTTGATAAACAGCTTGTAATTTAGCAAATGGGTTATTAATAAGGAGTAGCTACCGAAGGTAGATCCTTGCAGCCCAGGTCAACGACAGTTGCCGTGGGAATCATTGTTAGGGATGTAGTTTTAATAAAGCAGCAGAGGCCTTATTTAAATGTGTTTAAATTAGTTCCCTGGAGCCTGTCATCTGAGCCCGTTGCTAACAGATTAAGGGAAGCAACATTTTCCACCCTGGATTGCTTCCAGGGCCCTGACCGGCTCCTACTGGGGCTAGGAGACTGGAGCTGATCCACTGCAAAGTCATCTTCTGATTTCAGGGGGTCCTGAGGTCAGCTTTCGGCCCTCATTCATTTGTGAATGCATGCGTTAATGCACACGTGAATACATTCCACAGATATTTATTGAGTTTCCAGAGTATGCCGAGCATCGTACCAGGTGCCAGGGCTACAAAACAGCGTCATTCTTAGCACTTTTCCTGAAATGCATCATTATTCTCTTAATTTGCTTGCCTTCTTCTTTACACGGAATTTGCTTGTTTGTTTATATGGGTCTTTTTCATTAGGCTTCAGAAAGACAGAGACCTTGTCTGTCTTGTTCTCATTGTCTTAACTTGGTTCTCCTGACATGATCCCTTCCTGCCCTCACAGAGCTTGCAGTGTGTGTGTGTGTGTGTGTGTGTGTGTGTGTGTGTGTATGAGAGTCACTCCAGGCAATACCATGTAGCAAGATTTGTAGCTGGGAAAGAAAAAATAGGGCATTGTAGGAATACACAGGGGCTTTCCTGGTGTAAAGAATCCACCTGCAAGGCAGGAGCCACAGGAGACGCGGGTTCTATCCCTGGGTCAGGAAGATCCCCTGGGGGAGGAAATGGCAACCCAGTCCAGTATTCTTGCCTGGAGAATTCCATGGACGGAGGAGCCTGGAGGGCTACGTATAGTCCATAGGGTTGCAAAGAGTGGGACATGACTGACGTGACTAAGCACGCATGCATCCGGGAACACAGAGAAGAGCCCATTGGTCAGCAGCCAGAGGCCTTTTAAGTCAGCCACACTTTGCAGGGAGGGGTGGAGAGAGGCAGCCTGCTTGCCCGTCTGTGCCAAGGCCCCTGGGGCAGAACTTGTCTCTCTGAAGAAATGAATGCAGCTTAGTTGGGCCTCTGTGAGCCCACAGGGCTCAGTTTGTTCCTTTAAGGATGTTGGGAGATTTGGGAAGGTGTGGAAAGTGGGTTGGAGGAGGGATTTTCCTCCCGGAAATGAGAGATCGGGCTGGGGGGTTGGTAGGGGATGGGGCGGGGAGTAGGAGTGACCAAGGCCAGGTGCATTCCTGAGACACTTGGAAAATCTAAAACAGCGTTTCCCTCCCATCACCATCCTGACCTAGTGTTAAATGTCAAGACCCCCTGGGCTGGCCTCGCTACCACCCTGTCTCTCCCTGATCCACCAGGGGCACCAGGTGATCCTGGAAGTCCGTGGGCAGGAAGCATGTTCAGAGCAGGAGAGTTCCCTGCCCCAGCACGACCTGTGAGTGGGTGAGAAGCTGCAGCAGGCTTGCGAGCAGTGCCTGGGGCCGGGCCGGGCGGCTGGGCTGTGCGCTCCCCCAGGGCAGGAGAGGCCAGGCAAGAGGAGGCCCCACCCTTAGAGGAAAGGACAGAAGCAGGAAAGAATAGCCACCAGGCCCCGCTAACGGTGCCTCACGCCACAGCTTCAGGACTGGGAAGCTGGGACAGACGGACGGAACTGCTGCCCTGCACCTCGCTGGTGCGGATGCACTGGCCAACAGCTGCGGGTGCACCGCTGTTGTGAACGCAGCGGGGACCAGCAAATATTGGCTGTTTGTCTACAGTGTCCCAGGTGTGGTACGTACGAGGCCACTGGGAAATCCAGTGGGGAAGGAAGCAACCTAGAGACAGAGATGCTGACTACAGACGAATAAACACAGACCTGAAACACTATTGCAAATCCCGATCTGCTGGGGCTAGAAACCATCCATCAGATGGCTTACTTTTCCTAAAAAATGTGGTAAAATATACATTACACAAAATTTATCATTTGTAGGGGTACAGTTCAGTGGCATTAAGTGCAGTTACCTTGTTCTGCACCCATCACTGACATCCGCGGCCACAACTTTTTCATCCTCGCAAACTGAAACTCTGTTCTCATTAGACACTATCTCCGCACTTTCCCCTCCCCCAGTCCCTGCAAACACGGTTCTACTTTCTGTCTCAATGAATCCGATGACTCTAGGAATCTCATGTAAGTGTAATCATATAGCATGTGTTCTTTTGTGACTGGTGTCTTTCCCTGAGCATTATGTTTTCAGGATGCATGCATGTTTTAGCCTGCATCATTCTTTTAACGGCTGCATAATATTCCCCTATGGGACCATGGCTGGACCGTGGTTTGTTTAATCATTCATTCCTCAGCGGACATTTGGGTTGTCTCCACTTTTTGGCTATTGTGAACAATGTTGTTGTCAACACGGTTGTACAAATATCAAGTCAGGTCTCTGTTGGTTCCCCGTTGCTCATTTTGGAAAAATGTGTCTGGCACTGTGTGACATGCCTTACATATCATGGCTCCCTTTAGTCTCCTCAGCAAGCCTCACGAAGTTGATACCATTGTCGTTGTCATCATCATCCTCTTTTTTTCCGGAAGAAACTGAGTCTTAGGTTAAGTTGAGGTCACCCTGCTGGCAGGGAGCATGGGTAGCCTCTAAACCCAGGGCTTTGTCCCCACCACTTCACCACATCCCGCTCTTGCCCCCTGCAGGGTCCTTCTGACCCTTTGTCTCCATCCTTTTGTCTCCTGAGCTGACCTCAACCAGAATAGCAGCAGGTTGCTCAGCTACGGGGCCATCTGGACACAGCTGTTTCTATATATTATATTCAGCAGTCATTTCCAAAGACTCCAGGATGATGTCACCCTGATTCTCCCATGCCTGCTTCCCTTCATCAGCTGAGATGACCCTGCTGCCATCGGGTGTCTGATGGCTCCTCCAGCAACTCTGAGCAGCTCTTCCAAGAGCTGGGAGCACCACACGAGGGAATATTAGGCAGCTGTGAAAAGGAATAAAGCACAGACACAGGCTACAACACGGACGAACCCCGAGAACCTGATGCTCAGGGAAAGAAGCCAGATACCAAATATCGTGTATTTTGTGATTCTGTTCACATGATATGTCCAGAAAAGGCAAATCCAGAGAGACAGGAAGTGGATTTAGGGGACTTCCCTGGTGATCCGATGGTTAGGATTTTGCCTCCCAGTGCAGGGGGCTGAGGGTCCATCCCTGATTGAGGAGATGAGATCCCACGTCCCTCATGGCCAAAAAACCAAAATGTGAAACAGCAGCAATATTGTGACAAATTCAGAAAACCCAACAGTCTACATAAAAAATTATCTTTTAAAAAAAGTGGATCAGTGGTTGCCTGGGCAGGGAGTGACCGTGATGGGTGTAGCGTTTCTTGTTTTTAATTAATGAACTTATTTTTCACCGGTGCTGGGTCTTTGTTGCTGTGCACAGGCCCTCTATTTGCAGCGAGCAGAGGCTACTCTTAGTGGTGACTTCTCTCGTTACGGAGCACAGGCTATCGGAGCACATGGGCACCGTAGTGTGGTGCACAGGCTTGGTTGCTCCACGGCATGCAAAATCTTCCCTGACCAGGGATCAAACCCACGTCCCGTGCACTGGCAGGCAGACCTCTATCCACTGGACCCCCAGGGTAGTCCAGGTGCGGGGTTTGTCTTGCAGGTGATGAAACGTTCTTGTATTAGGCAGTGGTGATGTTTGCACGACTTTGTGAACGTTCTAATAAAATCCATTGAACTGTACACTTTAAAGGGAGCATTTTATGGTATGAGTGTCACGGTATGGTATGAGTATTAAATGAGTATGGTGCATTTATGGTATGGTATCACAATTCTTAAAAAGTAGGGGACCGCTGAGAGGATTGATACCTTGGTCCTGGGGTTTCCCAGGCTTGCAGAGGAAGCTGCAGTGGATGAGGAAGTCCCCTGAGGACTGGTCACGTGCTCAGTGCATGAGCACTGCACGGGAAAGAAAGGTGAGGTATTGGGCTAGAATACGTGGGTGCGTTTTGCATCTTCTTCCCCTACTCTGGAAGGTTTGGGGTAAGCAGTGTTCCAGCTTCCTTTGAATTTTCATGAGGAAGAGCAGGAAGGAAGGAGGGATGGCAGGAGGAAGCAGCTGTCAAGTGATTAGCAGAAATAGTTTCTCTGTATTTTATAGACTCTCACTCTTTTTTAAAATTTAAGTTTATTGAACAAATTCTTCTGTAGAATGAACCATGTGCCCGGCCCTGTTCTCAACAGTTTACCAAACCGATTCCTTTATTCCCCTGTCCACTCAGGGAGCTATAACACTTTTCTCATTCTGCTTGTAACAAATGAAGGAAGGTAGGAACGGAGAGCATGAAGGCTTGTTCAAGGTCACAGAGCTGCTCAGGAGCAGAGCGGAGCTTCGGACCCAAGCCTGGAGTCCATGCCCTTCCTGGCTAAGCTACCCCGTCATTCACTCACTCATTGTGAAATGTCTGCTGAGTGTCGACTGCGTGCTAGGCTTTGTGACGAGCATTAGGGATTCAGGGCCGATGGCTTTTCCCTCAGCGGTTGTGAGACAGGAAAGAAGGAAACTAGTACAGCCAAGCACTCACTGGGCAGTTTCACAACACTCCCCTTTATAGATAAGCCTCAGAAAGGAACGGGATTTTTCTGGGGGCTTAGGTGGTAAACAATCTGTCTGCAATGCAGGAGACCTGGGTTTGATCCCTGGGTAGGGAAGATCCTCTGGAGTAGGAAATGACTACCCACTCCAGTATTTTTGCCTGGAGAATCCCATGGACAGAGGAACCTGGTGGGCCATAGTCCATGGGGTCACAGAGAGTCGGGCACAACTGAAGGACTGAGAAAACAAGGAGAGACAGGAAGTGCCATGCTCAAGGGTTACCCAGCCCTGGGACTTCCCTGGTGGTTCAGTGGTTAAGAATCTGCCTTCCAAGGCAGGGGAAGCTGGCTTGATCCATGGTCGGCGAACTAAGATCCTGCATGTCCTGGGGAAATTAAGCCCACCCGCTGAAACTAAGACCTGATGCAGTCATATATATATATATACTAAGTTTACCCAGCCCAGAGATGGGTGAGTCCGGCTAGGAATCCAAGCGCCCATGTCCACGTGCTTAGTGTGTCGATGTAGATTTCGGCAGGATGGGCAGCCCGTGGGAGACCTTCATTGGCAGTGTCCGTTGGCCTCTGCCTGCCCCAGCTTCTGTCCCTGTCCCGGTGGGTTCTGGGCCTTGGACCAGCTTCCTTTCTGAGCGTGCAGGTGTGAGTCCCCTCTCCAGCCACTTGGCAGAAGAGCTGAAATCGAATCCTTCTGCTGCCCTGTGTGCCTGTGGCAGCCACCCCATGCATTCATCTGGCAGGGAGAAGTTCAGACTTCCCTGGTGGGGACAGCGGTCAGCATCTGAGGCTCTCAGGCAAGGATAAAACTAGCTGTGTGAACTGGTCTGCACACAGGGATGGTCCTGTAAGACCCTGTGAACTGCCAAAGGCAGAGGTCCAGCAAGACTCAGAATTCCCAAACCACTGACGTTTGTGACATAGCCAACATCCTCTGAGAGGCAGGACAAGGCTTTCGGGGCTGGGGTCTGGGTCAATGGGGCCTGCACTATAGCCCCTCCACTTACCGATCCTGTGATGTCAGAGTCAGGTCACTCTGCCTTCTCAAGGCTCAACTTGCTCATCTGTAAAATGGGGGAATACTGGTCTCCATCCCAACAGGATGTCGTGAGGACACATTGGTGCAGTCAGCCCTCTGTAAATGTCACCATAACAGTGGTGTCCAACGCCAGCCTTCACAACCCCAGGGAATCTCTGGGTGACAGCCTCAGACTCTGGAGAACTGGCACTGGGGTAGACTCCTTATTTCGGGGCCCCTGCCTTCCCTAGGTTCTGGGGTCTCCCCAGTGCGTGGGGGTGGCACCATTGTTGAAACAGAAGTGCCTTCCCCCTCACAGTCAGGACGGTTGTGGCTAAGGGCACGTCTCCTGCTTGGGGCCTGCGTTATCTGGGGGCTCCAGACAGGGCTCTTCCAGTTAGAGTCTGTTAAGACAGGAAGTCAGTGATGCTTGCTGGCTGTGTGCGCTGAGCTCACCGCCTGTCATTCCCCTCCCTGGTCTCCTTCCTTGGAGCTGTTTGGGCCATCGGCAAGTTTGCAACCCCTGGGCTGTTTCCAAACTGCTAAGCAAGAGGTTCCTGAGGGAGTAGGAGCTGGGTCAGCCGAGGATTCAAATCCAGGTTTACCATTTTGCACTGTATGACTTTGGATAAGTTACTTAGCCTCTCTGGGCTCCAGTTTCCTCATTCGTCAAATGAGGACATCATTTAGAGGATTAAATGGAAGAAAGCACACAGCTGGAGGAGCAGAGCTGAGGCTCAGCGTGTGCCTGAGATGCAATCTAATGGCACCTGTACCACCAGCCCATTTTACAGATGAGGAGACAGAGGCTCAGAGAGGGCAAGTCACTTGCCCAGCATCACCCAATGAGAAGGTAAAGAAGTGAAAGAAAGAAAGTGAAGTCGCTCAGTCGTGCCCGCCTCTGCAACCCCATGGGCTGTACCTACCAGGCTTCTCCAACCATTTTCCAGGCAAGAATACTGGAGTGGGTTGCCATTCCCTTCTCCAGGGGATCTTCCCGACCCAGGGGTCGAACCTGGGTCTCCCACATTGCAGGCAGATGCTTTACCATCTGAGCCACCAGGGAAGCAGAAACCTGAACTGAGCCTGACCAGTTGACACATGCACTCCTTTCCCTCCATATAATTAAAAAAAAAAAAAAGCCAGCACCCCTCTGCCCATCACAGAGGTGGGGTCGAGCCCAGTTCCTCTGGGCCCCCTGCTCAGAAGGGCCTGGAGGGGAGTTGCTTTTGGTTCTTAAAAACCTGCACTGCTACCATTTGAGTCCTGTTGCCTGGAGAATAAAAATCCTGGGTGCCTACTCTGTGCCAGGCTCTGCATGAGATACTCAATCTGGTCTGTGCCCAGTTTCCAGGTGATGAAACTGGCTTAGAGAAAAGACGGACCTGCCTCTCCTCTGGGAGGGGGTGGAGCTGGGCTTCAAACCAGGTGCTGGACCCCATGCCAAGTTCTACTTAAAGCAGCACCTTCCTCAGTGGAGAAATAAATGCCTTCCTTTTTTGTTGCTGGTTAATTTTATTCTTTATTTATTTTTGGCTGTGCTGGGTCTTTGTTGCTGTGCATGGGCTTTCTCCAGTCGTGGCAAGTGAGGGATACTCTCTAGCCGTGGCTTCTCTTGTTGTGGAGCACAGGCTTTGGAGCGCAGGTTCAGTAGCTGTGGTGCATGGGGCTTAGTTTCCCCACTGCATGTGGAATCGCCTGGACCAGGGATTGAACCCCTGTCTCCTGTATTGCAAGGCAGATAGATTCTTTACCACTGGACCACCAGGGAAATCCAAAATGCCTTCCTCTGAGAGAGAGCTCAAGGTGGCCTGAGATGTACAGCGGGGAGACCGTTCTCAGGGGGCCTCCCTTGCCAGCCCTCTGATTCCAGACTCCCAGGAACCCCACTGTGCATTCTTCCCGGAGGAGAATTATTCTGACCCCTGGTGTGTTTGCACAAAGCAACCAGCCTCTACACATGAAGGCAGCCCTGACCTCCTGACCGTGGTGGAGGACGCGCTAGGCTGGCCTCGTGGGACCTTGAGTGACACCAAGCATTACTTCCCTGCCCCTCCCCTGCCTCTGCCCTTCTGAGCCGGGTGGTGCCACCTCCCTCTAGGGACGGGGAGGAGGTGTGTGTCCTCAGATGCCGGCACTATTTTTGGAGCTCACGCCTATTTCTGGAGTTCACTTTGATCCTGATTCCGGGCCACGTGGCTGTGACAGGCTCTTGGAGCAAACCCTGCTTGAATACTGTCAGCCATGGATGCTGGCATGCCCCTACCCCTCAACCCGCCCCTGATTCCGGCTTTGGCTCTGACCCTGGCATTTCAGGGAACTGGCCTCTCATCCTTCAATCTGGAGGCTTTTTATTTCTTTCACTTGCCTAACTGCCCTGGTTAGAACCCCCATGAGAGGGATAAATGTGGGCATCCAAAGCAGGCATCCCCACCTAGTTCCTGATCTTAGGGGAAGTTCTGTTCAGTCGCTCAGTTGTGTCCAACTCTTTGTGACCCCATGCACTGCAGCACACCAGGCCTCTCTGTTCATCACCAACTCCTGGAGCTTGCTCAAACTCATGTCCGTTGAGTCGGTGATGCCATCCAACCATCTCATCCTCTGTGGTCCCCTTCTCCTCCCGTCTTCAATCTTTCCCAGCATCACAGTCTTTTCAGATGAGTCAGTTCTTCGCATCAGGTGGCCAAAGTATTGGAGTTTCAGCTTCAGCATCAGTCCTTCCAATGAATATTCAGGGCCGATTTCCTTTAGGATGGACTGGTTGGATCTTCTTGCTGTCCCAGGGACTCTCAAGAGTCATCTCCAACACCACAGTTCAAATTTATCTTCAGGGAAAGTGTCAGTCTTTTCCCACTGAGCATGTTGTTAGCTGCGGTTCTTGTATGTGCCCTTTTATCAGGTTGGGCAAGTTCCCTTCTATTCCTACTTTGTTGAGTCTTGTTTGTTTTTTTAATTGTGAAGGAGTGTTGGTTTTGTCATCTTTTTGTCCCCCCCCCTCAAAAAACATGCCTTCTTTTAAAATGCCCCAAACTAGCCCACTTCGGAGGGCAAAAAGTCAAATGTAAGTCAACTGGAAAAAAACAACAACACCTGCAACCTAAAAGTTGAGGGTTAGGTTTTATTCTGTGAGAATGTTTTATTCTGTGGGAATGATTGGAGTCCCAGGGATAGCATCTCAGGTGAGAGGGAGACAGCTGACCCCCAGGAGGTGGGGGAGGAGCCAGGCCATATACAAGTTTGCAGCAAGGGGCAGGTAATCTGAATATTAAACAATTACTCTTAATTTAAGAAAAGCTAAATCTCTCATATGGAGAAATTTAGCGATCTTCTATGTATAGGAAGATAGACGAGTCGGTGCTTGCTGAAATAATTTATTTCATATGCATCTAGCTATCTGGGACCAATCCTGCTCTCTTTATTCACATACGAATTCCTTGATCCCTTGTTTACGGTAAGAGATGGCCAGTGTGGAGGAAGGTCTCCTCTCCTCTCCCCAGCTGCTCAACAGGGAGGAAGTACCTGACGTCTTCCAGAGAGCTGGCTTTGTGTCACCTGGGCTCAGATATTTGCATTTGGAAAAGGCTTGTTTCCCCCGTAGAGCTGTAGGGCAGAAAATATCTCATTTCACACAGAGAGTCAAAATGTGATTTGCCAATCAGCGCTCAGGCACGCTCCAGAACAGAGGTTAAGACCACCGTTGTGGTAATAGGGTCAGTGCTCACCGCTCTTTCCCCAGGGAAGACGCCCTTCTCCTCTGGATGACTCGTCCTGGAGTTGAGACAAGGGCCCAGCCAGGTCTGGGGGGAGGGAGGAGGTGTTCTGGCCGCCCCGGCCCCCTTGGCGCTCACCTGCCCCCCACGGCCCCCCCGCCCCAGGCCTACGAGAAGCGCTTCCCCACCTGCCCGCAGATCCCGGTGTTCCTGGGCAGCGAGGTCCTGCGCGAGTCCCGCAGCGCCGACGGCGCGGTGCACGTGGTGGAGCGGAGCTGCCGGCTGCGCGTGGAGGCCCCGCGGCTGCTGCGCAAGGTGGGCGCGGAGGGGGTCCCTGGGGAACCGGGGACCCCGCGGAGGAGGGGCCGGCACCGGGGTGGGGCGTGGCGGGCGGAGACCTGGGACAGGGGCGGGGTTCAGGCGTGGGGACACGCGTGTGTCGGTGCTTGGAGCGCGTTCTGGACTGGGGGCCTCCCGGGTCCAGGGGAGGGGAGGGCCAGGGGGCTGGGCTGAGACTGGGTTTTGTCCAGAGAACTAGGGCCAACAGGGAGTCCCAGGGTCCCGGAAGTGGGGGAAAGGGGTTGGAGTCAGGGCTCCGGGCTCCAGCGGGTGGGCTGGCGCCGGGCAGGGGACCAAGTTCGGGGATCCTCGAATTCAGAGATCCAGGGATCCGGACTGGGCTGGTGGTCAGGGCGGGACCCCGGGGTTTCCCGGGTCCGGGGGTGACAGTCCTCGGGACTCGCGCCCCGAGCCCCCACCTCACGTCTAGCCTGCACACCCCTGCTGCCTCTTTCCTGCAGATCGCAGGCGTGGAGCACGTGGTCTTCGTGCAAAGAAACGTCTTGAACTGGAAGGAGAGGACGCTCTTCATTGAAGCGCACAACGAGACCTTCGCGAGCCGCGTGGTGGTCAAGGAGAACTGCAGCTACAGGGTGAGTCAGGGGCTGCCCGCAGGGATTGGATCCCCCACGCACCGGGCGAGCCCTGAAGTCGGTGAGGTCCTGGCGGCCCCGGCCCTCCCCGGGAGATGTCAGAGAAGACGCAGGAGCTCCTGACACCGGCAGTTCACAGACACAGCTGAAATAAACACGTATATTGTTACGTGTGGGGCTTCCCTGGTGGCTCAGACGGTGAAGAATCCGCCTGCAATGCGGGAGACCCAGGTTCCATCCCTGGGTGGGAAAGATCCCCTGGAGAAGGGAATGGCTTACCCGTTCCAGTATTCTTGGAGAATTCCATGGACAGTCCACGGGGGTCACAGATTCGGCATGACTGAGTGACTAACACTTTCACAACGAATACATTTTAAAATATAGTATTTATGCATAATTTATGATATACTAGATATTAATTTAAATATATCACATACGTATACTTTGTTAAAAATTTATTTAGTTTTGGTTGTGCTGGGTCTTTGTCACTGCACGTGAGTTTTCTCTAGTTGCGGCTAGCAGGGGTTACTCCCTAGTGTCCAGGCTTCTCCCTGCAGTGGTTTCTCTTGTTGCAGAGCATAAGCTCTAGGGTCCACCGGCTCAGTAGCTGTGGTGCACAGGCTTAGTTGCCCAATGGTGAGTAAAATCCTCCTGGACCAGGAATCGAACCTGTGTCCCCTGCATTGGCAGGTGGATTCCCTACCACTGGACCACCAGGGAGGTCCATCATTGTGTATGTATAATTTTTAAGGGACTGGAACTTTGGACTCACTTTCTTCAGGTCCCTCCTGAGAAGGCCGTCTTCTCTAAGGTTTAGACCTCACATTGTTCTCTGGGCAGAGCCCCCTGGTACTGCTGTGACATCCTGCCCACTGTGTGCTCTGCCTGGGTCCAGGTCACCAAGAGAGCCCCCTGAGAGGGCATGTCATCCCCCACACTGAGACTGTGTTGCCGCCCCTGCCTGGCTTTTCAGGTCCACCCTGAGAATGAAGACTGGACGTGCTTTGAGCAATCTGCCTCACTCGATATCCGGTCCTTCTTTGGCTTTGAGAGTGCCTTGGAGAAGATCGCCATGAGGCAGTACACGGCCAGCGTCAAGAGGGTAAGAGGCAGGCTCCTTCGGTCATGGGGAGGAAGGTGCACAGACCTTGGAGCCTGCAGACTCTGATCTGCAATCCCGAGACCCTTAACCTTCCTCAACCTCAGTCTCCTCATCTGTAGAATGGGTATGCTAATCAAGTCATATCATGTGAGATGATGCATGGAAAGCATCTGGTCTAGGATGGGGACTTTGTGCGGTGCTTGGTTTAAAGATCTCAGACCATCACTGAGTAGAGGCTTGTTAGAGCAGTGAAACAGGTGAACTTCATTTTAATTAAGTTATGTTTCTATCCATGTTTTTAATACAAAATTTGTTCAATTGCTAAGTCATGTCCAACTCACTGTAACCCCATGGACTGCAGTACATCAGGTTTCTCTGTCTTCCACTATCTCCTGGAGTTTGCTCATATTCATGAGCTCATATTCATGAGTCAGTGATGCTATCTAACCATCACATCCTCTGCCACCCCCTTCTCCTCCTGCCTTCAATCTATCTGAGCATCAGGTCTTTTACAATGAGTTGGCTCTTAGCATCAGGTAGCCAAATAAAAATATAAGATATATAATATTTTATCATATTTAAACATATATTTATAAATATATAATATTTAACATATACTTTAAAATACAAAATATACAAATATAAAACTTACCTGTGGGCTATTTCAATTTCTTTGTTTGCATCTAAGTCTTGGAAATCAGTGTGTATTTAGCGTGCCCAGCACTTCTCCATTTGGCCCTGCTGATTTCAACTGCTCTGTAGCCACGTGTTGGGCTGGGGTGGGAGTCAGTGACAGATGACTCCCGTGATGGGTGACTCCCTGGCCGGCTTTTGCGGTACTGATGTGTCTCTGGCTTCCAGGGAAAGGAGGTGATCGAGCATTACCTGAACGAGCTCATCTCCCAGGGCACCTCTCACATTCCCCGGTGGACGCCTGCCCTCGCCCGAGAAGAGGATGACCCCTCCCAGGCTGAGCAGAGAGAGCCCGACTCACTGGAGGTCTGTGGGCCCAGCAGTGCCCAGGACCTGGCTCCCGAGTCAGTCAGTACTGACGGTAGGTCTCAGGCAGCGGTCAGGTCTGCCCTGGGGGCCACAGTGGGCCTGCTTATTCCTGGGAGGGGCTGGGTAGGGAGGGTGGCCAGGGGCCCTCTTTGGGACAGGCTCAGCTTCCTCCCTCCCTCAACTGCTTTACCCTCTCTCTGCTCCAGCCCGAGAACCAGGACTGGCTCATTTCTCCATCAGGAATGGGTTGATCTGCCTTTTCCTCAGGTTTTATTAGCATTCTAAATTAAATGAGGAATGCATGATTGTGGTAGAGAAGAATTCAAACTGCTCAGATGTGAAGTAGGAAGTAAGACTCCTTTCCTCTCTATGGAAAGTTTTCCTGAAGCTGTCTAGGCACATATACATACATAATACACAAACACACACTTTTAATACGCATACACACGTGGAACTTACATTGACCAAATGAGAGTATATATACATTCCATTTGATAATTTGCTTTTTGAAAAAAGTCACTAATGTTGCTGGAACTTTTTTGTATCGGTGCATGTATCTTGGTACTTTGCAGTATTTTGTGGTGTGGTTGCACCATAATTTGTTAATAAACATTGTTTATCATTTTAATTGGTTTATTTGGCTAGTCTTGTATTGATGGGCATGTAGATTGTTTCCATTCCTTTTTATTTTAAAATTGTTTTTATTTGCACACCGCCCCCCGCCCCCGCCCCAGCACATACACCGCACCATGGAAACGTGCAGCATGGACTCCCGGCCAGGGGTTGAACCCGTGCCCCCGCAGCAGAAGCGAGCAGTCTTTTGGTCCTGTTTATTCGCTTTGGCTGTGCTGGGCCTTCGTTGCTGCCCGGGGTTTTCTCGAGCTGTAGCAAGCGGGGGCTGCTCTCTAGTTGCGGTGCTCCGGCTTCTCGCTGCGGGGGCTTCGCTTGTTGTGGGGCACAGGCTCCAGAGATCCCGCTCGGTAGTGGTGGCCTACGGGCTCAGTTGCTTCGAGACATGTGGGATCTTTCCAGCCTGGGATCAAACCTATATCTCCTGCATCAGCAGGCGACTCTTTCTTTTTTTTTAAAAAATTAATTCATTTATTTTAATTGGAGGCTAATTACTTTACAATATTGTAGTGATTTTTGCCACTCATTGACATGAATCAGCCCCGGGTGTACATGTGTTCCCCATCCTGAACCCCTCTCCCACCTCCCTCCCCATCCCATCCCTCACAGTCGTCTCATGTATCAAACCTGAACTGGCGATCTATTTCCCATACATGTTTCAGTTCTCTCAAATCATCCCACCCTCGCCTTCTCCCGCAGAGTCCAAAAGTCTGTTCTTTACATCTGTGTCTCTTGTGCTGTCTCGAATACAGGGTTATCATTACCATCTTTCTAAATTCCACATATATGCATTAGTATACTGTACTGGTGTTTTTTCTTTCTGGCTTACTTCACTCTATATAATAGGCTCCAGTTTCATCCACTTCATTAGAACTGATTCAAATGCATTCTTTTTAATGGCTGAGTAATACTCCATTGTGTATATGTACCACAGCTTTCTTATCCATTCGTCTGCTGATGGACATCTAGGTTGCTTCCATGTTCTGGCTATTATAAACAGTGCTGCGGTGAACATTGGGGTACACGTGTCTCTTTCAATTCTGGTTTCCTCGGTGTGTATGCCCAGCAGTGGGATTGCTGGTTCATAAGGCAGTTCTATTTCCAGTTTTTAAAGGAATCTCCATGCTGTTCTCCATAGTGGCTGTACTAGTTTGCATTCCCACCAACAGTGTAAGAGGGTTCCCTTTTCTCCACACCCTCTCCAGCATTTATTGCTTGTAAACTTTTTAATAGCAGCCATTCTGACTGGCGTGAGATGGTACCTCATTTCCTCTAATAATGAGTGATGTTAAACATCTTTTCATGTGTTTGTTAGCCATCTGATGTCTTCTTTGGAGAAATGTCTGTTTAGTTCTTTGGCCCATTTTTTTGATTGGGTCATTTATTTTTCTGGAATTGAGCTGCAGGAGCTGCTTGTATATTTTTGAGATTGATTCTTTGTCAGTTGCTTCGTTTGCTATTTTTTTCTCCCATTCTGAAGGCTGTCTTTTCACCTTGCTTATAGTTTCCTTCATTGTGCAAAAGCTCCTAAGTTTAATTAGGTCCCACTTGTTTATTTTTGCCTTTATATCCATTGATTCTTTGAACCTCTGAGCTACCAGGGAAGCCCCAAGCACAGAGTTGTAACTGAACTGCCAGGGAAGTCCCTCCATTCTCTTTTTAAATACAAATAATGTGGTACCGCTTTGTGTTTAAGGCTTTAAAAAATATTTGCATGAGCATGTATATGGCATATAATTTTAAAAGTTGATTTGCTGAGTCAAATGTTACAGGCAACTAAAATTTTTGTAGATTTACCAATTAGGCCTGCAAGAGGTTGTACTAATTAATGTTTCCACCAAAAATGAGTAGCTGTATCTATTTCTGCCTTCACTACCCCAAGACGATTAGTAAATATTTTAAACTTCTGAAAGGCAAAGGCTGACCACTGGTGAATTAGTGATCTTCTGTATGAGTGAGGTCAAGTTTTATTTTTTCATGTTTGGTGACTGTTTTTTCTTTCCTTTCTTCTTCTTTTATTTTTGTGTGTGAATTCCTTTTTTTTTTGGTCATATATCCATTTTCCCATTTTCTCATCAATTTCTTATTGCTTTGTGAGAATTCTTTGCATGTTAAGGCAATTAGTCCTTTGTCATATTTCTGACTTTTATTGATCTGGAAAATGTTCACAATAATTTGTTAATGGAAAATACCTGGGACACAAAATTGCACATGCCTCATGAATCCAGTTTTAACCATATGCACTAATGCTCACAATGATTGTTTTCTCTTTGGGGCCATTGAAGTGTAAGGGCTTGCCTGATGCAGAGATATACCATGTAACCAAAAATACATGTGGGGGGCTGTGTTTAGGGACAACAAAATTTGTTCATTCAACCAGTATTTATCCTGCACCAGCTGTGTGCCCTAGCTGGCTGCTGCTGTGCGTGTGGTTTTAAAATATTAAAATTTATACAATACCTGCACTTCTTCTGCCCCTTACTGTGTACGCTCTGCAGGTCATGCCCCATGCCCTCCCCTTTTTGCACCAGGCCTCCCCTTCCTTCTCTGCCTGTGCTGTCCACCAGCAGAGCTGGTTCTCAGGATGGCTGGTGGGAGGCAGGGTCCTGCCCCTTCCACGCTCTCTACCACTGAGCCTTTGTGCTCAGGAGAAAGGGCCTCACATCTTCCTGGAGGCCGGAAGGAAGCTGGTATCTCCTGCCTCCCTCGTGTTTCCTCCCTCATCCCCGCCTTGCCCTCTCCCCATCTGCAGCATCTCCACTTCTGACCACTCTGAGGGGCTGCAGAGTCTGGGTGGTTCCCCTCGCAGCGTCCATTTACCCAGGTGCCTACTGGTGTGGTAGTCATGACCACCAGCCCCGAGCTCTTTTCATTCTGGGGGAAATGCTAGGTCCTGCTGCTGGGTGTGCAGTCATTCCATTTGTTTTCTGATTGCACCCTCCACACGTGGAGAAAGGGCTGTGCCCATGGAGCCGGCTCTTTATGGACCATCTCCACCAAGTGCGGAGGGTCTAAGATGCCCATATGCCTCACCATGCCAGCATCTGCCACCCCAGTAGTTAAGAGCAGATAACAGTGGGACTTCCCTTGTGGTCAAGAATCTGCCTTCCTGTGCAGGGGACATGGGTTCCATCCCTGTTCGGGGAACTAAGATCCCACATGAAGGTGAAAGTTGCTCAGTTGTGTCTCACTCTTTGCAACCCCATGGACGGTAGCCCGCCGGGCTCCTCTGTCTGTGGAATTCTCCAGACAAGAATGCTGGAGTGGTGTAGCTGTTCCCTTCTCCAGGGGATCTTCCGAACCCTGGGAATGAACCCAGGTTTCCTGCATTGCAGGCAGATTCTTTACCAGCTGAGCTACCAAGGAAGCCAAATATTCCATACGGTATGGCCTGCTGCTGCTGCTGCTGCTGCTAAGTCGCTTCAGTCGTGTCCAACTCTGTGCGACCCCATAGACAGCAGCCCACCAGGCTCCTCTGTCTCTGGGATTCTCAGGCAAGAATACTGGAGTGGGTTGCCATTTCCTTCTCCAGTGCATGAAAGTGTAAAGCAAAAGTGAAGTTGCTCAGTCGTGCCCGACTCTTAGCGACCCCATGGACTGCAGCCTACCAGGCTCCTCTGTCCATGGGATTTTCCAGGCAAGAGTACTGGAGTGGGGTGCCATTGCCTTCTCCGTGGTATGGCCTAAATAAACACAAAAATAAATAGTATAGTTCACATGTTAACCCTTAATTTCCAGTCCATCCCTCTTCCTCCCTGTCTCCCCGTTGGCAACCATAAGTCTGCTCTCTACCTCTGTTTCGGTTTTGTAGACAGGGCTTCCCTGGTGGCTCAGAGGTTAAAGCGTCTGCCTACAATGCAGGAGACCCAGGTTCAATCCCTGGGTCGAGAAGATCCCCTGGAGAAGGAAATGGTAACTCACTCCAGTATTCTAGCCTGGAGAATCCCATGGATGGAGAAGCCTGGTGGGTTACAGTCCACGGGGTTGCAAAGAGTCAGACACAACTGAGCAACTTCACTTTCACTTAATTTGTGCCATATTTTAGATTCCACATATAAGTGATACCATATTTTATTTGTCTTTGTTTTTTTACTAGAGTGGGTTACCATAATCCTCCCCCAGGGGATACCCCTGACACAGGGCTCGAACCCTCGTCTCCTGCAGCTCCTGCACTGCAAGTGATTCTTTACCACTGAGCCCCTGCGGAAGCCCTTGTCTTTCTCTTTCTGACTCATTTCACTTGGTATGATGTTTGTAGTTGCATCCCTGTTGCTGTAAATGGTATTATTTTGTTCTTTTTTTACAGCTGAGTAATACTCCGTTGTATACATGCCCCACATCTTCTTTATCCGTTCGTCTGTCTATGGACATTTAGGTTTGTTTCCATGTCTTGGCTGTTGTGGATAGTGCTGCAGTGAACGCTGGGATGCGTGCATCTCCTCGAAGTAGAGTCCTGTCTCTGTGTGTGCCCAGGAGCGGGGCCGGATCATATGGTGATCCTACGTTGAGTCTCCTGAGGATCCTCTACACTGTTTTCCGAAGAGGCAGCTCCAACTGACATTCCCAGAGGGAGGAATGATCTTGATTTCCGAGAGTCAAAGGGGCATATCACTCACCACGGTGAGATCCAGGCATGCCCCGGCCTGAGTTTTCAGATCGCCTTGCAAATGGGTTGCAAACTCTAGAAGATCTGAAGACCAACAGCTCCTTGGTGAAAGGACTGCCCTACACATGGAGCTACCTTTCAGATTTGAAATCGGCCAGTGAGGCGAGGGCTCCAGAAAGGTTAGGCAGTAGCAGTGTCTCCTGCTTGTTCTGAACCCCCTCTTCTCCTCCAGGGGACAAGCTGGACGCGGACTACATTGAGAGGTGCCTGGGCCATCTCACACCCATGCAGGAGAGCTGCCTGGTCCAGCTGAGACGTTGGCTGCAGGAGACCCATAAAGGCAAGGTAGGTGGGGGCCAGGGCTGCAGCCTCTCAGCCTCGGGCACGGGGTGGGCAGGATGGGCCAGGTACGCAAGGCTGGGTGGTTAGCAATGCCGGACACTTCTATCTCACCTTCTTTTTATTATATCCCATCTCATGCCTTCTGTACGTAGCACTGACAGCAGTGTCTCCCAGTCTCGGCACAGTTGACATTTGAGGCTGGGCAGCTCTTTATGGTGGAGAAGGCGATGGCACCCCACTCCAGCACTCTTGCCTGGAAAATCCTATGGACAGAGGAGCCTGGTGGGCTGCAGTCCATGGGGTCGCGAAGAGTCGGACACGACTGAGCGACTTCACTTTCACTTTTCACTTTCATGCATTGGAGAAGGAAATGGCAACCCATTCCAGTATTCTTGCCTGGAGAATCCCAGGGACGGGGGAGCCTGGTGGGCTGCTGTCTATGGGGTCGCACAGAGTCAGACACAACTGAAGTGACTTAGCAGCAGCAGCAGCAGCTCTTTATGGGAGGCTGTCCTGTGTACATAGGGTGTCGAGCAGCATTCCTGGCCCCCACCCATGAGAGGACAGGGACTCTTCCCCGAGTTGTGAAAATGAAAACTGGCTCCAGACCGTGCCAGTGTCCCCCGGGGAGCCCAGTCACTGCTCTGTAGCCCTACGTTTACAAAACCATGCATGCTGTTCTTTTCTAAGAGATTTTTTTTAAATTTACCATCTTAACAATCTGTTTTTAAGTTTTATATTTTTGGCTGTGTTGGGTCTTTGTTGCTGCGCGGGTTTCTGTCTAGTTGAGGCGAGCGGGGGCTCCTCTCCAGCTGCAGTGCGCAGGCCTCTCATCGCGGTGGCTTCTCTTGCTGCGGAGCATGGGCTCTAGGGCGCACGGACTTCAGTAGTTTCGGTTCATGGGCTCAGTAGTTGCGGCTCCCGGGCTCTGGAGCACGGGCTCAGTAGTTGCGGCACACCGGCTCCGTTGCTCCGTGCCACGTGAGATCTCCCCGGGCTGGGGATTGAACCCATGTCTCCTGCACTGGTAGGTGGATTGTTCACCACTGAGCCACCAGGGAAGCCCCCTCACTAAGAGATTTAATGACTTTGGAGGGTTGGTTTTTGACTGCACATGAACTTTGCCTTTAGTCTCAAAGCCTCCAACATCATGGTGCACCATGTAGATCCTGACCTTCAGCTCTGTTGAATAAGAGCTTCCAGCCTCGTCATGAATTGCTTGCCCTCCCTCCCCTCCCCCTACTAGGCAGGCAGACAAGGGAATGACTTTAGTGTTGGGTTGGGATATAACCTGTCTGCTGTTTCCTTATTTGTAAAATGGGCAGAATATTAGTGCACATGTGCTTGCGTGCACACACACACACACGACCGAATTACAAGTGACAACCGCAGTTTAGGGAATACCTTGCTAAGGGCTTTCTCCTCCTTCTCCCCTCAGATCCCCAAAGATGAACACATCCTTCGCTTCCTGCGGGCTCGAGACTTCCACCTGGACCGGGCCCGCGAGATGCTGTGCCAGTCCTTGAGCTGGCGAAAGCAGCACCAGGTGGATCTCCTCCTAGAGACCTGGCGACCCCCCGCCCTCCTGGAGGAGTTCTACGCTGGGGGCTGGCACTACCAGGACATAGGTGCGTCCCTTTACCTGCATGACGGGGCGGGGGGCACGCTGGGCTCACCGCTGAATGTGCTTTGAATGCCCCTCTTCTTTTAGCAGCTTGTTACTTTTCGTCTTGGTTCTCCTGGGCATCTGGAGATGCCTTTGAGATGACAGCCAGTGTGAGGCGGAGCTGGGGTTGACATTTGGGCTTGAGATGAGATGGTGCTCCCGGGGCAGGGTCAGCGCATCATTACTTATTGTCTGCAGAATACTGCGTCAGTATCCTGGGGCTGCCGTACCAAATGACCTCAAACTGGGTGGCTGAAAGCAACAGAAATCCATCCTCTCATTGTTCTGGGGGCTAGAAGTCTAAAAGCAAGGTGTCAGCGTGGCAGTGGTCCCTCTGAAAGCTCTAGGGAAGGATCCTTCCTGCCTCTTCTGGCTTCTGGTGGCTCCAGGCATTCCTCGGCTTGGGGCCACATTCCCCTTCCCTCCAGGTCTCTGCCTCTGCCTTCACACACCCTCCCCCCCACTCAGTATCTCTCTGTTCTCTCTCCTGGGCCCAAGCTGATCCAGCATGGCTTCATCTTGAGATCCTTAACTAATCATGCCAGCAAAGAACCTATTTCCACACAAGGACACATCCTGAGGTTGTGGATGGACATGAATTTTGGGGCAATCCACTACAAATATCGTCTCTGGGCTTTTCAAAGTGAAAGTGCCATTGAAGCCAGCACCTGTTACACTTTTTGATGTCCTTGTTCAAAATTAAAATGTTAAAAATTCATATGTATTGATCAGGGCAAGTGCTCGAGTCTCCTGAAAAACCGGTTGGCACACTTGCTTTCAATATATAGTCGATCTTTGTTCTTCATGGATTCTGTATTTGTGAATTTGCCTGCTCATTAAAATTTACTTTTAACCCACAGATCAATGCTCAAGGTGCTTTCACTGTCCTTCATGGACGGAGTGACCAAAAGTGTGCGTCCCTTCCCACCTGAGGCCTAACAGTCCTGCCTCCCTGCTTCAGCTCCTCCCCCAATGAGTCTCCTTTCTGCAGTCTATTTAGTGCCATTACTTTTTTGTGTGTTTTTGCATTTTGTGCTTTTTTTGTGTGTTGATTTTGAGTCATGGGAAAGTGCTGTGCTCCTAAGTGCAAGAAGGTGTGATGTGCCTTATGGAGAAAATTCATGTTCGATAAGCTCCTTTCAGGCACGAGTTACTAATGAATCAACAACATAAATTAAACAAGATGTCCTCAAATAGAAACACACACAAAACAAAGTTAATACTGGTCGACTGACAAAAATGTCATGGCCAGAGGCTGGCAGGAACTTAACCTCCTGTCTCCCCCAGTAGAAGTGGTTCTGTGTTTCCTGATTCAGTATTTGAGGTGACTTTATAGAAATTAACTACTGCAAATAATAAGAATTAATTGTATGTATATAATATGTATAAAGTATTAAACTTCATATATATATATATATATATATATATATATACATAATATATATAGTATGTTATATATGGGCTTCCCTAGTGGCACAGAAGGACGGTAAAGAATCTGCCTGCAATGCAGGAGATCTGGGTTCAATCCCTGGCTTGGGAAGATCCCCTGGAGAAGGGAGTGGCTGCTGCTGCTGCTGCTGCTGCTGCTGCTGCTGCTGCTAAATTGCTTCAGTCGTGTCTGACTCTGTGCGACCCCATAGACGGCAGCCTACCAGGCTCCCTGGTTCCTGAGATTCTCAAGAACACTGGAGTGGGTTGCCATTTCCTTCTCCAATGCATGAAAGTGAAAGTGAAGTAGCTCAGTCATGTCTGACTCTTCGCGACTCCATGGACTGCAGCCCACCAGGCTCCTCCGTCCATGGGATTTTCCAGGCAAGAGTACTGGAGTGGGGTGCCATTGCCTTCTCCGAGGGAGTGGCTGCCCACTCCATTTTTATGGCCTGGAGAATTCCATGGACAGAGGATCCTGGGGGGCTACAGTCCATGGGGTAGTAAAGAGCTGGGCATGACTGAGCGACTTTCGCGATATATATAGTGTGTTATATATATAACAATATGTGACTGAGCGGCTGACCGTGCACGTATAGCATAACGCATCCTAAGCATTACGTAATTCTGTCTCCGGTTTGTCCCCTCCTCCCTCCCCCCACCCCAAAGACGGCCGCCCACTGTACATCCTGCGTCTGGGCCACATGGACACCAAGGGCTTGATGAAGGCCGTGGGGGAGGAGGTGCTGCTGCAGCACGTGAGTTGGGGTCCCCGCTCCTGGGAGCCCCCACCCCGGGGTTGCCCACGGCCGGAGCACCAAGAGGACGTTTGCCAGCCGCTTCTCTGCCTTCTAGATTCTTTCCGTCAACGAGGAAGGACAGAAGCGGTGTGAAGGGAACACGAAGCAGTTTGGCCGTCCCATCAGGCAAGAACTCGGGCTGGGGGGGTGGGGGCACTCCCTCCTAAACAGTAAAAACAGCCAAGGTTCACTGGGCATGGATGCCTGCTAGATGCTTCACAGAGATGCCCTCCCCTAATTCTTACAGTGACCCTAATGAGGCAAGGTGTCCTTGTTCTTTATGGAGGGGGAAACCAAGGCTGAGAGTGGTGACATCATCCAAGGCTCCTGAGCGGGGGAGGGGCAGAGCTGGGGTTGGAACTTGGTCCCGGCTGGCTTGGGCTCATGGGTTTTCTGCCTGTGCCACGCAGCCTCCTGGACTTGGCTTTTTGAGGTCAGCTCTCCCACCCCCAAGATCCACCCTGGCTGTCTCCCAGGAAGGTGAACCTCTCAGGTGTCAGAGCTCATCCAATGACCCACTGCCCCCTCTGGCTGCCCCCAAATCCTATTCCTGAGTGGAGTTTCCCACGCCAGTCCTCACAGGGGTGTCACCCCCCAAAGGCACTTAACCTTTCTGAGCTGGGGCTTTCTCTTCTGTAAACACTTCTAGGGTTTCCTTGCATGCATGCTAAATCGCCTCTGTCAAGTCCGACTCTTCGTGATTCCATGGACTGTAGCCCGCCAGGCTACTCTGTCCATGGGATTCTCCAGGCAAGAATACTGGAGTGGGTTGCCATGCCCTCCTCCAGGGATCTTCCCGAGCCAGGGATCGAACCCAGGTCTGTTGCGTCTCCTGCATTGGTACTTTACCACTAGTGCCACCTGGGAGGCCCTAGGGCTTCCTTATGGCTTATCAAAAAGAATGACTTCAGAGGGGATACCAGGGATTCCCTCACAGCTAGTCAGTAAAGAATCTGCCTGCAATTTGGGAGACCCGGGATCGATTCTTGGGCGGGAAAGATCCCCTGGAAAAGGAAATGGCAACCCACTCCAGTATTCTTGCCTGGAGAATCCCATGGACAGAGGAGCCTGGCGGGTTACAGTCCATGGGGCACAACAGTTGGACACGCCTGAGTGACTAAACCAGCACCAGCACCAGCGGTGACGCAGCTACCCTGGCGGCTCAGACGACGAAGAATCTGTCTGTGATGCAGGAGACCTGGGTTTGATCCCTGGGTTGGGAAGATCCCCTGGAGGCGGCCATGGCAACCTATTCCAGTTTTCTTGTCCGGAGAATCCCATGGACAGAGGAGCCTGGCAGGAGACAGTCCATGGAGTCACAAAGAGTCGGACAGGACTGAAGCGACTTAGCATGCAGGCACCTCTTTTCAACAATTATTAGTAACACATTGCTGACGTCTTGATGAGGACTCTGCCGACATCATTCAGCCCTCAGGCACTTGAATCTGGGCACTCCAGCCTTGGTGTGCACGCTGAGAACCCCCATGCCATGTGCCCTCCCTCCTGGGGGGAGGGCCCACGAGAGTGTCCTGCGGTCCCTGCCCCAGCGGCTGCCTCACTGAGACTCACCGTCCGTCCCTGTCCAAGGGCCCCTGGGTCCCTGCGGACGGTGCTGGGGGCTCTGAGGGGTGGGGGTGGCAGAATGAGGTGGAGTGAGGTGGGCCTCTCTGCCACAGCTCCTGGACCTGCCTGGTGGACCTGGAGGGTCTCAGCCTGCGGCACCTGTGGCGGCCAGGGGTGAAGGCCCTGCTGCGTATGATCGAGGTGGTGGAGGGCAATTACCCTGAGACCCTGGGCCGGCTGCTCATTGTGCGAGCCCCCCGCGTCTTCCCCGTGCTCTGGACGCTGGTAAGAAAGAGCAAGGAGCCTGAGATGGGAGAGGGTCCCTCTGGGATCTGCCTGTCCGGTGATCCTGCGTCAGTTTTTCTCAGTAACAGCTTGACTAAGGTTTGGTTCATTTCCCATAAAGTTCACCCCTTCTGGGAGTGCCCTGGTTGCTTGGTGGTTAGGGTCCTGGGCTTTCACCGCCATGGCCTGGGTTCAATCCCTGGTCGGGGAACTGAGATTCCGCAACCCCTGGTCAGAAGCAGCACTCACCCAGCTGGCTCTGGTGGGGGTGTGACCCACTCTTAGGAGGGTGGGCAGGATGGAGCGGCCCCAGGGGCTGGCCACTGCTGCAGGCCCTGACCACCCCGGACAGACAAGAGGAAGGGATGTCCTTGTTACGAGAGCCCCGTGAGGGCTGGCACAGGTGAGAGGGGGTACTTCCAGGAGCACTGGAGCAAGGAGGGAGCGGGGAAAGCAGTACCCACCTCCCAGTGCCTACACCACCCTTCACTGGCCGCAGCAGATGAGAACCAGCTTGCTGGGCCCACAGGGACCACCTCTCGGGATAGGGTCTGAAGCAGTGTGACCCACCCAAGTGGGATTTCTAGCTCCCCATTTATCTCCTGCCTGTGGCATTGGCCTGTGCTCTGGTCTGCCAAGCGCCTGGTTATCCACCTCCCTCCTTCCTGCCCTGCCTTCCCCAACTATTCACTGAGTCAAACACCACCCCAGCCCTGGGACACTGTGAAAAACCAACTAACACGCAGCTTAGAGTTCAGTACTGAAATACTTTCCATCCTGGATAAACAAAACACGTTATCCACACAATGGAATATTATTCTGCCATGAGAAGGGAGTTCTGGTTCACACTACGACGTGGATAAGCCTTGAAAACATGAGGCTCAGTGAAAGATGCCAATCACAGAAGGCCACACGTCGTGGCATTCCCTTTCTGTGAAATGTTCAGAACAGGCAAATCATAGAGACGGGAAGCATATTGGCAGTTTCCAGGGCCTGAAGGGGAAGGAGAGGGGAGTGACTGCTGGCGGATCTGGGGTTTCCTTCTGGGGGGATGAAAATGTCTTGGATTTAGAGGTGATGGCTGCACAGCATAGTGGATGAACTGAATACCAGAGGACTGTTCACTTTAAAATGGTTAATTCTGGGATTTCCCTGATAGTCCAGTGATTAGGACTTGGAACTCCACTGTAGTGGGTTCAGGTTTGATCCCTGGTCGGGGAACTAGGATCCTGCAAGCCTTGCAAGGTGGCCAAAAAGTAATAATAATAAAATAAAATAGTTAACTCTATGTTCTGTGAATTACACCTCAATTAAAAAGCAATCTTTCCATCTTGCCTTATCTCCCCCGTTTCAGATCAGCCCCTTCATCAACGAGAATACCAGGCAGAAGTTTCTCATCTACAGCGGCAGCAATTACCAGGGCCCCGGAGGCCTTGTTGATTATCTGGACAAAGATGTGATTCCTGACTTCCTTGGGGGAGAGTGCCTGGTGAGGCCCCAGTGAGCCCTCCGCGCCCACAGCGGAGATGGTCTGTGGCCTCAGGGAGACACGGCTGCAGGTGGCAGAAGGCTGGGGGAGGGCAGACCCCTTGTGCGTGCTCTGAGCTGGGGAGGACCCTGTTGACTCTTTGGAGGCAGAGCTGGTCTTAGAAGCTGCCCTTACGAGAGGTGACTCCTCTCTGAAGGAGGGACCTTATGCTGATGCTTTCAAGCAAAGCTGAAGTTTCCCGGAAGCTCAGAGATCAGGCCAGTCAAGGGCTTACTCTTCTGAATCCCCATCCAGTAGGTTGCCAGGCAGAAGTTAGCATTTAGCTGCTGACTTTGCAGCCTCTCCTGCAAGGGGAGGAGACTCAGATGTGCCAGCGGCCTGGACCCAGGAGCTAGTGTACCCAAAGGGACTTCTTTATTCCCAACTTACAGCTACACGGCAAGGGATGATCAGGCAACAGGTTCCAGGAGAGGTGCCCCCAGACCCTTTTTATTGCTCCCCCTGGGGGTGAGGCAGGGGGTGACCCTTATCTCATCTGATGTGGGAGGGCAGTCCTTTCCCTTCTCCAGCAGAAATCTCAAACAGGACTTCCCTTGTGGTCCACTGGTTAATAATCTGCCTGCTAATGCAGAGGACATGGGTTTGATCTCTGATCTGGGAAGATTCCACATGCCTCAGAGCAACTAAGCTTGAACTCCGCAACAAAAGAAGCCACTGCAACAAAGAGTAGCCCCTATTCGATGGAACTAGAGAAAATCCACACACAGCAGTGAAGACCCAGTGCAGCCAAAAATGAATAAAATCTCAAAGAGCAATCCTGCATGCTGTCAGGGTTAAAAAATAAAAAGAGAGAGAGAGAGACATTTCCTAGAAATTTTGCCAAGCTTGCCAGGTCTCTCCGATCGTCAGGCTCTGTATGCATGTTGTAAGTGTGGTTTCAGGGGTCATAGAGCGCCTTCCTCTGGGTCAGCCAGGCCTGGCTGGGCCCTGACTGTCACCCGGTGTCTTTGTCCCCCAGTGTAATGTCCCTGAAGGAGGACTGGTCCCCAAGTCCCTGTATCTGACGGAAGAGGATCAGGAGGATGAAGACCAGCTGCGGCAGTGGAGAGAGACGTACCACTCGGCCAGCGTGCTCCGCGGGGCCCCCCACGAGGTGCTGGGGTCCCGGCCTGGGAGGGCCCGCTGGGCTGAGTGTCATCTTAGGTCAGGGACCTTGAAGCAGAGACTGAGATGAGGGTTCTTGTGCCCATGACTTGTAGAGGATCAGCCTCAGGAGAAACCCTTAAGGAGGATGGTATGTGTGCTAAGTCGTTTCAGTCGTGTCCAACTCTTTGCCACCCTATGGACTAGCCCGCCAGGTTCCTCTGTCCATGGGATTCTCCAGGCAAGAATACTGGAGTGGGTTGCCATTTCTTCCTCCAGAGAATCTTCCTGAACCTGCATCCCTTACGTCTCCTGCATTGGCAGGCGGGTTCTTTACTACTAGGGACAGAAGCTAAGCCAAGAGCTGGCTGCAGCCGTGGTCCAGCCCAGTCTGATCCGAGGGGAGAGCGGTGCAGGGGGCTGGCCTCGGTAGCCACACATCAGCCTGTCATTGGCTGTGGTCACTCTGGCACAGGGAATCATCCCAGGTGATTCAGACGGAGGTGGATCTGTTTGTCCCGAGCAATTCTTGGACTTGGGGTGGGGAATAGAGACCAGGGTGGGCACCCAGACACCTGCAGCTGACTTCCGCATCCCAGCCCCCTCCAGACTGGACATTCAGACCTCACCTGTCACCTGTCCCCTTGCAGGTCACCGTGGAGATTCTGGAGAGGGAGTCAGTCATCACCTGGGACTTCGACATCCTCCGCGGGGACGTGGTGTTCAGTCTGTACCACGCCAAGCAGGCGTCCACGCCCAGCCCCCGGGAGCCTGGGGCCAGGGCCGACGGGCAGCTGACGGACAGAGGCTGGGCCCTGGGTGCAGATTTCAGCTGCGTGGAGGCCCCCCTCATCTGCCGGGAGGGGGAGAGCATCCAGGTCATCTCTTGGGTCATTTATTCATTCATCACGATCACGCAGGACCGAGTGTCTGCTGCATGCCAGGGTTCTGGGGGAACAGCAGTGCACAGATTGGACCCGGTCCCCGGCCTCAGAGACCCTGCAGGACAGTGGGGGAGAAAGACAGATGCAGGCAGGTCCGAGACCTGGCACCCCAGGGCCCCAGCTTCAGCGTCCTCCTGAGACTCTTGTCAGAGATGCAGGTTGCTGGCCCCATGCCGCGTGGGCGGGCTCAGAAGCCCTGGGCGCTGGCCTGGTGTCTGCCTGCTTCACGTCTGCCTGGTCTCCTGATGCGCAGTCATGTTTAGCACCCACGCAGCAGGGAGACTGTAGGTCTGGAAACAGCACTTGGGGACATGCCACCAGAACTTGGGCCACCCTGCTGACCACCTTCCCCCCACACTCCATGGTGCGTGCAGGTCAGCATCACTGGCCCCAAACACACACACACACACACACACGCACGCACGCGCACGCGTGCTGGTGAGCAGTGGAGATCTTGCTGGAGGTGTCATAGGAGAACTGGACAGATGACTGTCACATCACACACCAGCATCTTCTGCCCCCGGGTCCCACTGAGCATCAGCCCTTTTACAAAGTTGCTCTTCTCATAAAGACTGACACCCTCCTATCTGGCTGTCCCTCCGCCCTCAGCAAACTGTAAACACCTTTAAGCTCCCTCTGTGTGTGTGTAGGCTCAGTTGCTAAGTCATGTCTGACTCTTTGCGATCCCATGGACTGCATCTTGCCAGGCTCCTCTGTTCATGGGATTCTCCAGGCAAGGCTAGAATCTCCAGGGGAATCTTCCCGACCTTGGGATCGAACCTGCATTTCCTGCATTGGCAGGCAGGTTCTTTACCATCTGAACCAACTGGGAAGCCCATACACCCCTTTCTCCAGGTTTCCTCAATTTGCAAATCCCACTCAGCAGGACGAAGGCCCAAGAAAATCCAGGTTTTTAACCAAACCACACCTCTGTAGTTCCTGCAACCCCTAGGCCCTGATTTCCCTGCCAGATTAAAAGGGAGGCTCTCAGTTGCCATGGATATGGGGTAACAGCAGAGGGGAAGCAAAGGTGACTTTGGGACACGCCAAAAGGAAGGATTTGCTGGCGGGCTGGCTTAGAAAGGGGCCCCCCTCCCCGGGCGGACCGGGGCCTGAGGCTTGGCTGCTGTGTTTCAGGGCTCCCACGTGACCCGGTGGCCTGGCATCTACCTGCTGCAGTGGCGAGTGCACAGCCCCCCTGCCCACGTGGCCTGCAGCCTCCCGGGCGTAGACGATGTGCTGACGGCCCTGCACAGCCCCGGCCCCAGGTGCAAACTGCTCTACTACTACGAGGTGCTGGCGTCTGAGGACTTCAGGTATGGGGCCCCCCGACTCCCCACCCCCACCACCGGGCCAGGCCTGCAGCACGCCCGAGGTCCCTTCCTTCCAGGCTGGGGGCACTGCACTCACCTCCTCTACTTGCCCTTGAGCTTCTCTTGGGCTGGGGCTCTGACGTGGGCACTGATAAACTTCCCAGTGGCTCAGCCCCTTATCATGAGCGATCGTATCACTCTTCTGCTTCAGCCTCAGCTGCAGAAACTTCCCTTCAAATGAAACCCCAGACAGAGGCCCAACACACCAGACTGATTGGGTGGGCGGGAGAAGAGGGGCCTGAGCCCTCTTATTTGTACCTTCCCTCACTCCTAGAATTCCATCAAACTGGGTTTGGACTGCTCTAGAACATTCTAGAGTTATGGCTCACAGACAACTCTCCCCCAGTGTTGCTGACAGAGAGACAGAGAGGTCAAGACCTCCAAGCACTTCCGGCTTGCTCTGTGACCTCAGGCAAGTCACTTTACTTCTCTGAGCCCCAGCTGTTAGACGGGGACCACTGGATCCCCTACGTCATGCAGTTGTCCTGAGGATAAGATGGGTGGGGGAAGTCTGTGCATACAGTAAGCACTCAATAGTGGTTTCTTCCAGGCCTTGTGTTTTATCTTAACATTTTTTTTTAATTTATTTAATTGGAGAATAGTTACTTTAGAATATTGTGATGGTTTTTGCCATACATCAGCATGAACCGGCCACAGCTTGTGTTCTATCTTTTAAAAACAAATGTGATTTTGCATCCTGCCTTATGACATGGCTGTGTCAGTTTCCTTCTAAAACTGACGCTTCAAATTCTTCTGTTATTGTCCAGTTGCTCAGTCATGTCCGACTCTTTACCATGGAGTAGATTTGAAGCTCCAAGAGGATGTCAGGTCTGGACCTACATCCCAGGTGGAGCTGCAGGGATTCTAGGGGCACGTGTAGCCAGCACAGGATATGCTGGGCCGGGAATTTCCTGGCGGTCCAGTGGTTAGGACTCTGTGCTTTCACTGCCTAGGGCTTGGGTTCAATCCTTGGTCAGGGAACTAAGAGCCCACAGGCCATGAGCAAAAGAAAAAAGAAAGGAAATGCTGAGCCAGCATTTTTACCCCAGAGGGAGACCCCACAGTGTGTCAAAGGGTGGTGTTTCCCTGTTTGGGAGGTGGCCTGTTTTGGCCACTGGGCCTCAGTGGGGGGGAGAGAGACTGAGGCCCAGAGGGACTCAGACCTGTAGACACATGTATCAGGGACTTGCTGCCTCCGGGACAGCAAGCGGAGGCCAAGGGGTGGGCTGGAACTGCTTGCCAGCCTGTCTTGTCTGGTCAGTGTGGGGGAACCTGCTGCCCTGACCCTCAATAGCCTCGGGAGAGTCCTAGGTCAAGGCTGCCCTTGGTGAGCAACTGGTGGTCCTAGAGGGGCCAGGCAGACGGGGTCCGCCATCCTGAAGCAGGAGACCACGTAGCCACACACGAGCAGTGATGATGCCAGGAAGGTCCTCGCCCCCCGGTCACAGTCCAGGAGGTGCTGGTGGCCTGAACACAGAGCTGTCGGAGCCCAGGACCAAGGCAGGCGCAGGGCGGGCGAGGGTGCAGGGCTTTGGGGGAGGCTCTGGGAAGTGATGCTGGAGTTGAGATCTAGGCCATGCGCACATGGTCACATGGCTGTGGGGGAGGGGCTTGTCAAAATGCAGATGGCTTAGCTCTTGAGGCATCTCCAACAAGCTCCAGGAGACGCTGCGCTGCTGGTTCCCAGACCACACTTTGAGGAGCTAGGCCCTAAGTCTGTATCCTCCAACCTGACAGCTACTAGCCAGAGAGAGCAATTTAAACATAGCGATTAGAACTAAATAAAATTAAAAATTCAGTTCCTTGGTCACACTAGTCGCATCTCGAGTGCCCAGCAGCCCCACATGGCCCATGACAGCCGTGCTGGAAGGCACGGTTATGGGACGCGTCTGTCATCACAGGAATGTCCCCTGGATGGTGCTGCTCTGTGGTCTGGGTGGCATTTGACTGGACAAAGTAGGTGGGAGAGAAAGGCTTCCGGCAGTAGGTGCAGACACAAGGTCCCGAGACAGGGGAGGCGGGTGTTGGAGGAGCTGAAAGGAGGCGGAGGGGTGAGGCTGGAGATGACGGGGTGCCCTCTGGGCCATGCTGGGCCCCTGGGTCAGTGAAGCCCCTCAGAGGTGGGTGGCTCGCCTGGGAAGGAAGGCCCTGCAAGGCAGTGGGCCAGGCTTCACGTCTCATCACAGTCTCACCTGCTTTTCCCTCTGCACTTGCCCTCTGCACCCAGGGAGGGTTACCAGCCTTGTGGGAAGAGCCCTGGGGCTTCATTGGCATCATCCTCAGCTTTCCCACCGCTCCCAGTGGCCCCAGGGCCGGGTCACCACCAGAAGGCAACGTGTGTGTCCTTCCTCCCTAGGGGCTCCATGTCCAGCCTGGAATCCTGCGCCAGCCGCTTCTCTCAGCTCAGCGCCGCCACCTCCTCCTCCTCGGCACCATCCCACAGCAGCTCCCTGGTGTCCAGGTAGTTGGGACCGAGCCCCGTGGGGCAGCCTGCTCGCCTCCCACGTCCCCATGTGTCCACGAGGCTGTGTGGCCTGCAGCCCTGGGTCTGGACGCTGCCAAAGTTGGGCTATCTGGAGGCCCCCATTGGCTCTTGGGGTGTCGAGGACAGAATCATCTATGACCAGGCTTCAAGTACAAAAAGGCAAGGGGTGGGCGGACCCCATTCATGTCTAGGGGCTCAGGGAAGTTGTCGGGCTCAGTGCCCCCCTCCATCTCTGGTCCAGCTTCCTTGGGGTGGCCTCCTTCTCAGGCGACCCCGGCACTGTTAGTTTCCCTCTTTCCCTTTCCCGCAGCTCAGCTGCAGAAGAGAATCTGTCTCCTGACCAAGTTCCATCCAGCCTCCCGGAATTTAGTCTTATCAGCCTGCTTGAGTCCCAGGGTAGTCCCTGAACCAATCACGGTTGCCAGCGGGGAGCAGAGAACACTGATTGGCCTGCAGGGTCTGTGTTCAGTCTGGACCAATCACTGGGGAGGAGGTACAGTGAGGGCCCGCCCAGACCACATGCTTGTCTCCACCACCTGGTCTGAAAAGCACAAGGTGGGTTCTTCCAAGACTCTTAGGGTTCCCCTCCCTAAGAAGCAGAAATGATGGGTGTACACCCTAGCATCTAAGCCTACAGTGATGCCCTGGGTCCCAGGATATGCTGGCGAGCAGTTATATAAGTTACAGGCTCCACTCTCTGTGGGGAGCCACCCACCATGGACGTGAAAAGCATTTTCACAGCATGTGGCTGGAAGGTCTAATCCTGACCACCCCAGTGGAAGGCCCAATGTTTTTGCTGAATTCCAGGCAATGATGAAGCAGTTCTGGTTATCTTTACGCACTGGGGGCAAATCTGATCCTCAGTACCAGCTGCAATATCGAAAGACTCTCCTTAAGTTCCTGCATGGGAGGGGCATGGGTCTGAGGACATTTCTCCTTTCATTCCCTGGGCCTGCAAACAGGTAACAGCTCAGAGGTCATCACTGGCATCCTGCAGTCTGATCTGACCTGCCTTTAGTGTTTTTGGTTTTTGCCTTAACAGGAGCAGTAAGGAGCCTTATGCCTCTCTTTTTGAGAGCCTGCTCTCCTCATCTCCCTCAGGAAAGCCCCAGTTCAAACAGGCTTAAGCACCAAAGGGTAGCAGTAGCTGGGATGCACAGGCCGGGTCTTGCTGCAGGTATGGCTGCATCCAGGAGCCCTCAGTGGCCTTAGGCTCCTGTGCCCATCCTCAGCCTCGCCTAGGCCTCTTGCCTCTGTGTCAGTTTGCATGCTGACCTTGTTTCCTCCTCAGCTGGAGGGAAAGGTGACTGCTGGCAGCCCCTAGCCTACAACCACAGGGCTCTCAGTTTCTAAGGCAGAGAGAGACTCTCCATCTCAAATCCCAGGGAAGGCTCTGACTGGCCCTAAGCAGGTCATGTGGTCACTCCTGTGGACATATTGGCTGAGCAGCTGGGAGCCCTGGGATTGACATTTCTTCCAGAAGCAACAGAGGGTTGGGGGAGGGCCAGTCACCCAATGGAGAAAGAGAGGTGGGCCAAGGAGCAGCAGGTGGCCACACTGGCATCTGCTACGGTTTCCCTCCTGTGCTGGAGCATCAGCAACCAACAGCTACCCTTCTTAACCCTTTAGAGGCTTGGGATTAAAAATCCAAGGAAGGAGATGCTGAGCTCTTGGCTTCTCAATTTCCCCAAACCTCAGGGCTGGAAGCCCCCTGGGTATGGCTTCTTTCTCCATCTTGTTCATTAGCCTATTGTGGCCAGGACACAAATGACCCTTTAGCAATAGGACCTGCCCAGGCACTGAGTTTAGGAGCCTGAGTCTTAAAATTTCAACAAGGTGGGATTCGAGGCCCAGCCATCCTTTCACACGAGCTGTGTGACCTTCAGCAGGTGACTTAACCTCTCTGTGCCTCAACATCCTCATCTGTAAAATGGGGATAGAATAGTGCCTACCTCATTCTCTGGGTTGCAGTGGGACGAAATGAGAGTGGATTGAAGTCCTGGGCCCGGCGCCCAGCACACGGAAAGCTCTTAATAAAAGTAGGTGGTTATTCTGATAGTTTAATGCTTCTCATCCAAAGACCCGACTCCATCCTGTGAGAACGCCCATCACTATCATACTCACCATGCATCTGGAGAGAAGCATGGATGCTGTTGCCTTCTGACTTTCCCTTTGCAGAAACTGCATTCTCCGGGCACGTCCACTTGTCTAGAAGGGCCTCATTCCGAGTAGTGCTTCCCTCAATTGGCTATACGATGGTCTCCCCACAGGTTGAAATAAGGGGAATTTGAGGCTCCCTCCCACCCCACCCAAGCCTGTGTCTGGAATTTCTCCCCCTGTAAAGTGAACTGATCACACAGTCTGTCTCAGCCAGGAAAACACGGCATTCCTTGTTCACCTGATCGTTTGCTCCGACTGGAAGCATTAAATGCACCTGAGTGTTTGCTCCGACCAGAAGCATTAAACGTTTTAGATTTGGATACCCCTCTGTTGTCTGTTGCCTAGGAGGTTTCCCTGGGTTTGTTCAAGAATAACTCAGCTGTTGTTTAAAAGACTCAAGAGCGTGTTTAACAGGGACCACACTACCCTCAAGGGGTTGCAGATTGGTTTTTGGAGAAATTAGGGGGAACACAAAAAAATCCCATGTTTAATATAGAAGCACAGACATACTGTATCAGTTTCCTAGTGCTGACAAACCAAATTACCGCAAACTTGGTAGCTCAGAACAACAGAAATGGATCCTCTCTCAGTCTGGAGGCCACAAGTCTGAGATAAATGTGTTGGCTCCCTCCCATGGCTGTAGAGAAGGATCCTTTCAGTTTTGGGGGATGCCTGGTGTTCCTTGGCTTGTGGCCACATCACTCCTGTCTCTGCTTCTGCAATTAAAAAAAAAAATATGTATTTAGTTTTTTGGCTGCTCCGGGTCTTAGTTTTGGTGTGGGATCTTTAGTTGCAGTGTGCAAACTCAGTTACAGCACATGGGATCCAGATCCCTGACCAGGGACCAAACCCAGGCCCCCTACGCTAGAAGCACAGAGTCTCAGCCACTGGACCAGCAGGGAAGTCCCTTTGCCTGTCTTTACGCAGCTTCTCCTCTGTGTGTCTTTGACGAGGACCCCAGTCATTGCATTTAGGCCTCAGTCTAAATCCAGAATGATTTCCTCATAAGAAGAATGATTGCTTCTTCCTGAAGCAAGCACATGGGCACGACCCACCAAGGACCCTACTTCCACATAGTCACACTCTGAGGTCCTGAGTGGACATGAATTCTTGGGTGACACTGTTCAACCCACTGCATATACATAGTGCAAGAACAGACACGTGCTGTCTATCAGAACATTAAATACAGGCCTCAGGGCCCCACTCAACCCCGAGTTGTGGGGGTGGGCTGCAGGAGGCTCCTGGCCAGGTGTCCAGATGAAGGCAAGGGCCCTGGTATCCACCTTCCTGAGCCGCTCTCCCCTCTCCCTTGGGTTTTGCCCAAGTCCCAGAGATGCACCTGAGTCCTGATGTCAGGAGTGGGCAGGGCCTGTCTAGGGTGCCCCCCATCCTTCCTGCGAGCTCCCCTGGGAGCCAGAGGTGGGTCCTGGCGGCCACTAGGTGTCACAGGATTCTGGGAAGGGTCCCTTGTTTTGGAGCAGGAGGCCAAGGGCCATCAGCTGAGGGTGCAGAGGTATGCTTCCTGTGGCCCCGATGGGCCCCCTGTCCACCTTGGCTGCGGTTACCAGCCAGGCCCACTGCACTCATCCCTCCCGCTTCTTCATGCTGTCCCGGTGCTGTGGGTGAGGGGTCTCCGAGGAACAGCCAGCCGCCCGTGGGCCTGGTGGGTGATCAGAAAGAGCTCCCTGCGGCCGGCGAGCTGGGGTCAGGTCTGAGCCGCGGGCCCTGATGACGTTGGTCTCCTCCCAGGAAGGCTCTTGGGGTTTGGGTCTGAAGACAGCAGAGAGCAACACAACCTGCCTCCCTGTGGCCTGAGGGCTGCCTCTGGGACCAATTCTTCCTCCAAGGCCAGGGGCCTCCGCAGAAGAGGTAGGCCTTATGGTGCAAGGGGCTCCTGTGAGAGTTTGGGCAGAGCCTGGAAGGAGCTGGAAAGAGTTGGAGGGAAAGGCGCTGGGTGGCTCTCTAACTTCTCCCCAGGCCATTTCCCTCCCCTCCCTTCAGTGCCCACCAAGGCACTGCTGAGAAATGTGGGTCCCCGAAAAGCACCATTTGAAAGCACCCTAAGAGTTCTGGAGGCAGGACACAGACCCCTCGAGAATCCAATGAAAGCAGCTGCATCAGGACTGCGGAACCCACCCAGCGACTGCAGGATCAGAATCTTTTTCTGGGGTCCCTCCAGATGCTCAAATTGTATACGGAGGAGCCCAGCGGCTAAGATACCTGTCACCATGGCAACTGCCCAGCACAGAGCACTCTCCAGGTTCCCAGTCAGACCTCCAGGACTTCTAGTCCACCTTCCAAGTTCTGTGCCCAGGGGTCTTCCATCACCCCCACTTCTATCACTTTGGCCTGCAGCACTGTAGGACCCAAGCCTCCTGTTCCCTGTAGGGGACATCACAGGCTGGCACGGTGGCTGTCCACCTGCCATCTTCAGTGGGGAGACAGACTCACAGATCCACAGACACATCCCTGCAGGAACTCAGAGGTTGGGAGCTGGCCTTGACATTCCACTTCTCTGAACCAAACTCTTCCTTTCTAAAGTGAAACTAGAGAATTCCCTGGCAGTCCAATGGTTAAGACTGGGTGCTTTCACCGCTGTGGGCCCAGAGTTCAATCCCTGACTGGTGAACTAAGATCATGCAAGCTATGTAGCATGGTCCAAAAACAAAACAAAACAAAAAATGAAACTAGACCCCTATTACAGCAACTCAGCTGCAGCGATGGGCTCAGTCAGTTTCCCACATTCATGCCCCTTTGCAGCTTTTCATCAAGGGGTGAAGCTTCAAGAAGCAGCTTCACATCTCTGCCTGGATCCCTGTCTCCACCTTGACCCCAAGTCTGAACCTAACCCTGGAGGATGAGGTATTAGAGCTATGTCTGCAGCTGTGGTCACTCCAGACCAGGCCCCAATTAGTGGATGGCAGAGACCTGAGTGAGCCCAGATGGACTCACTGATTCTAGGCCAAGTCAAGAGAATCACCCAGGTGACCCTAGAAGCATGAAAATCTACTATTTTTCCTGAGGAACAATGACTGGTTGTTATTTTAAGCCACCAGTTTGGGGCTGGTTTGTTGTTCAGCACTAAATGCCACTACGGTTGATGGGGCTTTCCAGGTGGTAAAGAACCCACCTGCCAAAGCAGGAGACAGGAGACACAGGTTTGATCCCTGGCAAGATCCTCTGGAGGATATGGCAACCCACTCCAGTATTCTTGCCTGGAGAATCCCACGGACAGAGGAACATGGAGGGCCATAGTCCACATCGTTGCAAAGAGTTGGACACGACTGAGATGACAGTACGTTTGGTGAGGGCCCGCTGCCTGGCATGCTGACGGCCGCCCTCGACCACGAGCTCACGTGGCCTCGTTCTTGTGAGTGTCATGTTGCAGAGGGTGCTCTCTTGTCTCCTTTTATAAGGTCACCACCCTCACGACCTCATCTAAACCTCATTTAATGAAACCAAACGCCCCACCTCCTAACACTATTACACGGCAGGTCAGGGTTTCAACATACAAACTTCAGGGGATGCAAACATTGAATCCACTACGTGCCTGGATCTACCTGAGAACCTGCTGGAAGCAGCAGCAACTCCCTCCATGTACCCTCTGCATAAAGCTGCCAAGCACACAGCGGGGTGTATTACGAGGCAGGGTGTCGCCAGGCACTTCCTAAAGACCCTCTGAGGCCACAAGTTACAAGCTCTAATCTCACAAGGATGCAGGTCACAGTCAAGGGAAGCCAGCCGCTGGGGCTGCAATGAGCTGGAGAGGACACAGATGGGGACCGGCCACTCTTGGCTTGGATTACTTATCTCGTTGCCTCTGAGGGCGTCCTCTGATGCTGGGATGTCAAGCTTTTTAAAAAATATTTACTTACTTGCTTATTGTGGCTGCATCTGGCCTTAGTTGCGGCACGGGGGAAGCTTCACTCCGTCAGGAGGGAGTTTTCATTGCGGTGTGTGGGCTCGGTAGTTGTTCCCTGTGGGCTTAGCTGGTCCTTGGCTTGTGGGGTCTTAGTTCCCTGACTGGGGACTGAGCCTGCACCCCCTGCATTGCAAGGTGGATTCTTAACCACTGCAAGTCTTCCTCTCACTCTTTTCAAAGAGAAACCAGAAATCTGGAGTTGTGAATCTCTTGACTTGTAACTGTTGGTAACTAAATTTTACTAAAACACAGTGCAAACTCACAGAGTGCTCTCCAGATGCTCACAGCCATCACCTGGGAGCTTGGTGAGACCTGGAGTCTGGAGCTCGGCTCCAGGCCAGAGTCTACATGTATAACAAGCTCTCCAGGTGACTCAGTGAAAGTCGCCCAGTCGTGTCTGACTCTTTGCAACCTCATGGACTATACAGTCCACGGAACTCTCCAGGCCAGAAGAGTGGAGTGGGTAGCTGTTTCCTTCTCCAGGAGATCTTCCCAACCCAGGGATCAAACCCAGGTCTCCAGCACTGCAGGCAGGTTCTTTACCAGCTGAGCCACCAGGTGATTCAAGTACACTTGAAAGTGAGAACCCCTGCGCGTGTGTGCTAAGTCTCTTCAGTCGTGTCTGATTCTGCAGCCCTATGGTCTGTAGCCTGCCAGGTTCCTCTATCCATGGGATTCTCCAGGCAAGAATACTGGAGTGGGTCGCCATGCCCTCCTCCAGGGGATCTTCCTGACGCAGGGACAGAACCTGCATCTCTTATGTCTCCTGCATTGGACAGGCGGGTTCTTTACCACTACCACCACCTGGGAAACCTCTGGATTAAACAAAATGCATCAGGGAGCTGGATGTGCCCATGACTCAGACTCTAGTTAAGCAGTCCCCCACATGTTAAGGCCTAGAAGCCCCTCAAGTCCACGACTGCTAATTCAGATGAGGTTCTTTTATTATATCAATTTATTTTTATCAATTTATTCAAGTGGTAAAAAAAACCCCTCTCAGTGGCAGGGCCAAACAGAGAGCCTGTAAACATGATTTCACCCCTCCTCTCTTCTAAGGAGCTTCCTTCGACAGGAAACACCATTTCAGTGGGCAAGTTTGGTGATGAGGTCTGTTTAAAAAGGGTCCCGTGATATGGCCATCGTCTCTTCAGTCCACCCCCGTCCAAGGGGAACGGCTGGACCCTGCCACTTGGCCGCGGCACGGTCATCACGAGTTCCGTTGGCAGCGGCTCCGGCCCCGGGAGGCGGAGGCTCTTTGGCAGCAGCGGGCAGGCCCGGGGGGGCAGGCCCCATGAGCAGCAGACACAGGCAGGCGGGGACGGAGGCAGGCCCTCCGGGAGCGCTGGATTGCGTGTGCCATGGCAGGCAGCCAGGCGCGGGGCCGAGGCACGTTGCTGTCGGAAGCGTGGCTTGGCACCCAGGTCACGACTACCCAGATGTGTCGGTGGCCTTGGGACTTCCTCTTGCAGAAGCCAGAGCTCCTGGAAATGAGCTTCGGGAATAGGACACGACTGGCAGTGGGAGGCTTCAGTCCTTGAAGGGGTTACAGGAGTCACCCAGCTGCTCCTTCTCGGCGGCCAGGTGCTCCCCGTTCACCTCCTGCAGCGGGTGGTAGACGTAGGCCCCGTCCAGGTGCCGGCTCCGCGAGGCCCTCGACCCCAGGAACAAGGACACATTTGCCGCCGTGCTGATCAGCAGGAGGAATGCCAGGGCCAAGGTGATGGCCAGCCAGGTGGTCCTGCAGGTGGGAGAGAACCCGGAACAGGGGTGCTGGATGCGATTCGGGCTGGGGCAGCGCCGGAGGGGCTCCCCCTCCCCCACTTTACTCTTCCAGAACAGGAGCACAGGATCAGGTGCCTCCAGGGACCACACAGGGGGAAGCAAACGGGCCTGCAGGGGTGAGGAGCGTACTCCACACACATTCAGAAGCAGCGCGGACAGTTATTATGTGGGACAAACCTTGCCTGATATCAGGCCCCCACCTTGCCTGGTATTTCAAGTGAAGTGAAGGAAGTGAAGTTGCTCAATCGTGTCCGACTCTCTGTGACCCCGTGGACTGTAGCCTACCAGGCTCCATCCATGAGATTTTCCAGGCAAGAATACTGGAGCGGGTTGCCATTTCCTTCTCCAGAGGATCTTCCCGACCCAGGGATCGAACCCGGCTTTTCCACATTGGAGGCAGACACTTTACCGTCTGAGCCACCAGGGAAGCCCTTATTTGAGAGCCTGGTGGGCTGCAGTCCATGGGGTCGCTAAGAGTTGGACACAATTGAGCGACTTCACTTTCACTTTTCACTTTCATGCACTGGAGAAGGAAATGGCAACCCACCCCAGCGTTCTTGGCCTGGAGAATCCCAGGGACGGGGAGCCTGATGGGCTGCCGTTTATGGGGTTGCATAAAGTCTGACACGACTGAAGTGGCTTAGCAGCAGCAGCAGCAGGGAAAAACAAAGATTTTGACATGCACCTCCCTGAGTTTCAGATGCTGCTAATAAATGTTACATTGTACAGGGCACAGAACACACAGCTGGGGACCTAATCCACCCCAAGAGGCAGCGTTTTGCATCCTGGGTTCCCGAGGATGTTGGCAACAGAGGCTGGGCTCTCCAGAATCCTCAAAGCAGACAGAGCAGCGAGGACCCACACCCCTCCTTCCCAGGCAGGGAGCTGGCGGGGTGGGGGCGGTCCTTCAGTCATCTTTCTTCCTTCATGTGAATCTTGGTCTGAAATCCTCATGCAGCAGCAGACATAAGCTGGCTGCCCAGGGTGGGGCCTGCAGCCTGTCCCTCAGGCCCCCACAGCTCCCCTCCCCTTGCTGCGGGACCCCGTGGTCTCATACCTGAGACCTGAGCTCGGGGTGCAGGGTTCCTGGGCGCCCCGTCCCTGCGCCGGTGCGTTTTCCAGCACACCTCCCGGGCTTTCCTCCCAGCCCTCACCCAAGCACCACGTCAGGATCTCCAGGAAGGACCAGGGTTCTGAGTTTTGTGATGAGCTCCCAGGCTCTGCCTCCAGGCCAAGGGGTTTTTCATTCACACTGACACCTGGTTTCCACCTCGAGGGGGCGGGCCAGGCACTGCCCTGGGCTATGAGAGGGACAATCATGAAGAGAGGTTCTCCAAGGGGGGCTCCCAGACCCACAGCATTGGTTCTTGAGCCCAGCTCTGTCTTCTAATACACACCCCCTACCTGGACGTCAAGTTGAAGACCTGCGCTAGAAAATAAAGACCCCACACAAGGGGTGAACACCCCCAGGTGCCAGAGAAATGACATGAATTGCTCAGAGCTTCTGCACTGAAAGCTGAGAAAACAAGGCCACACCCAGCCCCCTTGACTCCACTGCGGAGGTGGCCAGGGTCCTGGCTCAGCGTCTCCCTGGACGGCTCAGGTGGCTGCATCAGCTGGGACTCTCCCCGAACTTACGCCGGAGAACTGTCACCTGGGTGCCCAGCAGCCACCTCCTAGCCCTGCCTGGGCCCTGAGCAGAGGCCATACCTCAAAGGCGGAGGGGTGGGGGGGCTTTCTTCCCGCCCTTGCCCCAGGTCCCACTGAAGCACCTACCTGGTGAGAAGGGAGAGTTCTCCTGCCTGCACAGTGACCTCAGGAGGTGGGAAACACTCCTTCACTGCAAGAGGCCAGGGGGAGGCTGAAGGCTGGGAGAAGAGGGGTCTGCCCTCTCCTGCTCCCAGGGGGGCCCTGGGAGGGGCCGTACCTTGGGAGAAGAGGCTGCTCAGGGTGGGTGACCAGTTGACACTGCAGTTGCCAGTCTGGGGGTCGCAAGGACACTGGTGCTCACACTTGCAGGGGCTCTGGCAGCCTGGCCCGTACCAGCCGAGCGGACACTCTGCGGGGAGGAGCCAGGAGGACAGCGGTGGGGCCCCGGTGGCCAGGCCTCTCTCTGCACTGTCAGGATGCGCCCGGGTGTGGACAGAGCCGGGCTGACGCAGGAGCACCCCCTGGGTGGGGCTCCCTCCTGGCTGACTCAGGGCACCTTCCTGCTTACCCTGCACACAGGTGTCTCCAGTGAAGCCAGGGGGACAGGCGCAGGCCCCCTGCACGGGGTCACAGGTGGCTCCATTATGACACTGACACTTCTGGGCGCAGTCTTCCCCGAAGAAGCCACTGGTGCAAGCTGGGGTGGGGAAGGGAGTCGTCTCTGCCAGACCTGGCCCTGCCCTCCCATCCCAGGCTGGGGCCCAGGGGATTGCAAACGCATCTTCATCACCCCCAGGGGCCCTGCTGGTTCACGTGTTCTCCCAAAAGGCAGTTCTGGAGAACGTGCCATGTGGCAGGGCTGAGGCCACGCCCTCGTGGAGCCTTTGCTCTGCTTGGGCAGCGGCTTCTGGTCTAGGCAGCCAGTGAGCCAGAAGGCACGCGTCGCAGGACGAGTGGGGATGCGTGCGCTGGAGGGAGGGGGCCGAGTGCAGCAGCAGCGGAGGACTGAAGCGGCAGGCTGGGGGGCTGCCGAGGGCCTGATCTGGGGCGTGCAGGGGGCTGTGGCCGGAGCACCCGCAGCCTGGCAGGCCATGCTGGGGAGTGCAGACTCTCCACTCAGTGCCAAAGACAGCCGCTAAGGATTTAAGCCACAGGTGACAGCAGTCCTGCAGGACACAGCTGAACTGTGTCCTCCCAGAGACAGCTTCCAATTCCAGAACCTGTGAGTGTGAGTTTATTTCAAAATACTGTCTCTGCACATGCAATTAAGGATCTCAAAATGGGGAGCCTCCTGCATTTAAGATGGACCCAAATCCCAGAGGCCTGGGTCCATGTAAGATAACAGAGAGGAAGACTGGCCCCGGACAAGGGAGGAGGCTGTGCCTGTGAAGTCAGAGACAGACTGGGCTGAGGCAGCCACAGCCAAGGAGCACTGGGGCCACCGGGAGCTGGAGAGGCAGGAAGGACCCTCCCCTGGACCTTTCAGGGCCAGCGCGGTCCCGCTGAGCCCTTGATTATGCAGTGCTGGCCTCCAGAACTGTGAGAGAATAAAGGACTGTGTCCATCCCGAGTTAGTGGACTCTTGCTGCAGCAGCTGCAGGTCACTAACATGGTGATTTACACATGGGGCGAAAGTGTGAGACAAGAAGAAAGAGACTAGTAGACCAGGAGGCGGGGATAAAGGCAGCTGAGGCTTGCAGCTCCCACGATTACCCCCGCCCGAGAGCCCCAAGAGGTACCAGGGAGGAGGCTGGCCTGGGGGCGCTTACCCTCACTGCAGTTGGACCCTGCCCATCCAGCTTCACAGCGGCAGCCAGCTGCCAAGACAAGACCAAGAAAGCCGGGTGAGGACTGGGCCGGGCCGGGGCCGTGAGAGCGGGGCACCCGGGCCGGAGCTGCCTCCCACAGAGCCACCACTCACTCTCCGTGCAGAGCCCGTGCTGGCTACAGTTGGCGGGGCCACAGTCCAGCTCGTCGCAGGCAGCACCCCGCCAGAAGCGCCCTGTGCACTGGCAGCGCCCCTCCACACAGGTCCCGTGGCCGCTGCAGTCTGGTGGCTGGCAGCGGGGAGTGTGCACACACGCTACGGTGGACACGCGGCGGGGACAGCGCCACATGTTGTCCTGGCTGCAGGAGAACAGGAGTGTGAAGAGAGGCTGAGGTGCTGGCCACCCCTCAGACCACCCGCTGCAGAGCCTGAGGGCTGCCTCGCTTCATCTCTTCTCCAGCCTTTTATAGGTGCTTCCCACCCCAGGGCCTTTGCACACACTGTTCTGGACCCAGTCACCTCCACACCCTCCAGCTCTCAGCTCATGATTCTCTATCCTCAGGTCTTCCCTGATCATCACCTGCCCCTTCCATTGGCCCCAGGCAGGGCTGGTACACTATGTATACCACTTCCTGTAAGCAGCAGGAAGCTGGCATCTCAGCTTCTCTACTGGACCCCCAGAGCCTGGCAAAAGACAGGCACTCAGTATTTGTTGAATGAGACAGCCGGGAACAGGCCTGGCCTTGGACCTCAGCAAGGGGGCTCTGGTGGGCTTACCAGTGATCAGAAGGGTAACTGGCCAAGGTCCCGTTGAGCACGAAGGTGGCAGAGCCTCCTCCATCCAGGTTGATGGCGTTGACCACGTCCTGTTTCAGCAGGAACTCTGCCATCTCCCACAGGTTAATGCTGTGGCACAAGATGAGCACTGCTGACCTTGCGGCATCTGCTTCCGGGTTAGTGCATCTTACTTTCCACAGTGGACAGTATCACACACCCGCTACAGCAGGCAAGTTTCTAAGTGCTCCCCCTGCCCAAGGTGCCCTGTCCAAATCTCTGGAAGCTATGACTATATCCAGAGATCAGCCTCATGATCGTGTTACGATACACAGCACAACTGTCCACACATGGGGACCCTGTCCTGGATGATCTGGGTGGTCCCAACAGAATCACAGGAGTCCTTAAGAGCAGAGAGCTTTCTCAGGCTAAGGCAAAAGACGAAGTGAGGGAGACTGGAAATACGAGGGGGTTAGATGGATTTGACACACCTCTGGACCCTGAAGATATACAACAGGAGAGTATACATATGAGGAGGAAAGTGGGCGGCCTCATGAGTGCGGGGGCCCCCAGACAGGAATGACGCAGAGACCTCAGTCCTACAACTCCAAGGACTGCATTCTGCCAACAACCTGAGTGAGCTGCCAAGACAATTCTTTCCCAGAAGCTCCAGATAAGCCCCCTATCTGGCCAAGAACTGGATGCTGTCTGTGGGACACTCTGAACAAGAGAACCTGGATGAGCACCGCTGCTCTCCGCCGACTCCTGATCTATAGAGCTCCAACCTAATAAATCAGAGCTGCCTGTGCCAATCCGTTACACAGTAGCAGCAGAGCCACTCACTTTATTGAGGAGGAAATGAGCTCAGAGGGGCCAAGTAACTTGTCCACGGCCACAGAGCCAGCACACGGCAGAGCTAGAATGGGGACCCAGGTCTACTCCTGGCTTTGTGAGTAGACACTTTGCGATGATTTCCTTTCACCCCAATCAGAGCTCAGGAGATGAGGCCCTAAGTTAAGGAGACTGAGAGCAAATGTGTGGAAGGTGATGAGTTCGTGGAAGTGGGACAGACCTAGGGACCCTCTGCCTGTGGGAAGATAGGGGACGGGTGGGTATGAAGATCCCCAGGGAACATCTGAGGGTCAGAAGGGCAGCTGATGGTGGGTTGAAGCTCCTCAGAGCAGGACTCACCCCCGCTGCTCCGTCTGCCCATCCACATGCAAGAGCACCAGCTGCCCCTTCCGGTCGTGGCCCACGGCTGTCCTGGCTGAGATCACGTTCACAAATCTGCTGAAGGAACCTGAAGGAGACGCAGCCTGGCTGATCGCCTGGCCCTTCGGGAGGCCTTCTGGGCTCTGCCTGCCACTTCCTGCCAGTCTGACACCACTCTGCACCTCTAGGTCTGTGTACCCAGCTATCTGCCTGCCCCCGAACCCCGCCCCAGTCCATCTCCACAGAGCGGGCAAAGGGCTGTTCTTCAGTGTAAATCAAGCAAGATCAACCTCCAGGTGAAAACACTCCAATGGCCTCCACTGTCCCAAGTCCAAACTCCAAATGCCTTACGGATGCCTGGCGTGACTTCCCTGGGCTGCTTGCTCTACCCCATCTCCTGGCGGTCTCCCCACAATTCCCTGCAGACACCTTCTGTTCCTTCTGGCCGGACTGGGCTTCTCCCCAGCTCTTCTCACAGCTTGCTCCTTCTGAGCTAAGCCACCCCCTCCATGAAGCCTTCCCTGACCGTATAATCTAAAACAGTCCATTTAAACACCTAGGCCATGGCAGACCTTCCCTGCCCCAGTATTTCACATCTCAGTGGTTCTCAAAATCCAATGTTAATCAGAATCACCCAGGGAGCTCCTTAGAACACACATTCTTGGACCTCACCCCAGGGATTCTGATTCTGTAGCTTCAAGGCAGAGGGGGAGGGAATGAAGTTCTGTGTTTATACCAAGATCCTGGGTGACGCTGATGCTGCTGGTCCACAGACATTTTAGGAACACTCCTCTACTGCCGTGTTCATAGCTCCATTCCTCCAACTTCCTCTATCTTAGCACTAACCACTTCTTTTTAGTATACTATATATTTCCTTTCTTATACGTTTCATGAAGCAGGGATCCCCATGGATTCCCAATACTTAGAATGGTACTTGTGGAAAGACTTCCCCTACCACCCTTGTTTTCAAAAGACTTATTGCCAACACCCCCACTCATCACCCACATCTTATGGTAGTCAGTGTCCCCTTCCCACCTGTCTCCTGGGTCTCCTCACACTCAGCCGCCTGACTCTCATTGATGTAGATGCTGCCGTTGCGAATCAGCCACACAACCCCACTCAGCAGCTGCACAAACGGATTCTCAGTGTCCAGCACCTCCTCTTCAGACAGATATCTGGACACAGGGAAGTAGCGAGATTCAGTCAACAGCAGCGGCAAACTGTGCATAGTGGGGCTCCCCATCCCCACCCCCTGCTTGGCTACTAGATTCCTCCTGATGTCCAGGAACCTGCCTGGTCCTAGAAGCAATCTTTGCAAACAGTCCACATATCCCAGTCTACACGTCACTTAACAGAAACAACCAACCCCAATAGATCTCAAGTCCACCTGTAGCCCTCAATCTCTCAGGCCGTCACCCCAGCCAAATTACCATCTGATGCCTGCAACAGCCTCTTAACTGGCCTCCTTGCTTCCACTATGGCTCAACCTGCTTAGTGTCCGGCAGGGTCAGAGCAAGCTCTTAAGTGACCAAAATCAGTTCTGTTCTCCTCTGATACTTTCCTCCTTCCTTCCGTCTCTCACACACCAAGTCCCTCTCCACCTCTGACCCTTAGCATCTGCTGTCCCTTCTGGCAGCAATGCTCTTCCTCCAGTTTTGACCCTGGTTGACCTGTGATTACATTTCACATTAATTTTCTCATGTGCTTAAGGTCACCTTCTCAGACCAATCTTTTCTGATTACCTTCCCTAAACTCAACTCTCTATTTACAGTCAGTTCATCCTGTTCACTGCTTCACTGCTTATATAGAATTTAAATTAACTTAAGTATCTCTCTGGATTTTGTTTAATTTTTCACTAGGATTGGGGGCTATGTGTGTTCTTTTTTGAAGGCAAAGACTGTTTGCTTGTTCACAGCCATATCCCCGGTACACAGCACACAGACCGACACAAAGCAAGCAGCATACCAAACTGGAAGACGAACAGACTACAAGGAAGGTACTACCTTCCCCTTCCTGGAGATGCGGAAACGGAGGCTCAGCGTGGTTAGGCGACTTGAACACAGCGGCACGGCTACCTCTCGACTCTCAGGCCCTCTGCCCTAAACAGTTACCGGACACCCTGCCTCCTCACCCGGTGACCAGAGTCCCGTCGCGGCGGATCCCGAACTGCGCGTTCTGCAGCCCCCCGGCGCTGCTCACCCGCCGCCCGCCGCTCACCACGTTGCCCAGGCACTCGCCCGTCTCCATGCCGAAGAAGCCGCCGTTCTGGGCGACGGTGCAGCCGGATGGCCGCGCCGTCTCCTCCACAGTGGCGCGGCGCCTCGACGCGCAGCCGCCGGGTCCGCCGGGTTCCAGGACCGAGAAGGTGCGCAGGGGCTCGGGCGCTCGCGTCAGGTGACCAGGCACCGCGCGGTCTGCGAAGTACGAGACGAAGGTGCGCACGGAGGGGCGGTGGGCGCTGGCGGCCTGGGCGGCCGGCGGCCAGCTCTCGTGCTCCAGGCGGCCGGCGTGCACTCTCGTGCAGTCCCGGGCGAGGCGCGCGCGCGCGCGGGAGTAGGGCAGGAGCACGTCGTCGTCGCGGGAGGCCCTGCGGGGATTGGGGGGGCACACAAGAGTTCGGAGTGCTGTGCCCCAGTCTGGGGGACCGCCCCCCCCACAACCGGACTTGCCCCCGCGAGTGCTGTACTCACCCCGAGCCGAGGTCGCCGGATGCTTCCAGTAGGAAGCCGCGCAGCGCAATGAAGAAGAGAAGGAAGCGACCCATGGAGGACGCCATGTTGGACTCGGACCTCCGGTCACGTGAGCTTACCCCACGTGACCCAGGACCAAGCTCGGGTGGCCGCTCTTAGCTCTGAAGCATTTGTGCTTCGGCTATCGCGAGATATCTTCCTGATAACTTGCTGCGTTAATTTTTTTAGAGGGGGCGGGGTTCTGGGATGGCGGGGACATTTTACGTTGTAATATTGAAGTCTACGGGAAAGTTGACAAAGTAGTATAAAGAACCTCTGTGTACTTTTTATTTGTCTTTACCGATTGTTCCCGTTTGCGCTTCATTCATAATACACATTTTTGGAACCATTTCAAGCCAAGCTGTGGACATCATGAAGCATCACCTAGACACTTTTTATGTATCGCACCGTAACACTTTATGTATCCTCTGTGAGGATTTTCTTACATAAGCACTGGTCAAGTAAAATTAGGATGGTTCATACCAATAGAATTCTACTAACTAACCCACAGGTCACATTCAGATATTTCCAGTTGTCCACATAATGTCCTATATAGCTAGCCAAAGGCGGCGTCCCGGGTTACGGTGGCCTTTTGGTGCCTCTGTAATGCACAAGCCACACAGGAGCCAGCACAAGTGTTCAGCTGCCAAAAATTCACCAGCAAACATTGGTCTGCTGCCAACTTCCGGGAAATCCCCTGTTCTCAATCAACCAGGAGTTGCAGGTGACTTTTGCTCTTCTCCCTACTTAGATGTTTGTCACTCCCTTGTAAGTGTAATGTGCGTGTGTGCTAGTCACTTCAGGTGTGTCCGAATCGGAGCCCTAGAAGTCTGAAAGGCTGAGAACCAAGACCCAACGCCCAGCTCAGCTGCACTCTACGTTTATTCATCTGCTCCCACACCTGGGTCCATCCCGGCCCCACCTCCCCGGCTCGGCTCCCCGAGGGCAAGGGGGCCAGCCATGACCCTGGGTTCTTTGCTTCAGCTGCTTCTGCCTCAGGATGTGACCTGCACCCCAGGACTTCAGGATACGATGGACTAAAGGTGTGGGCTTCATCTTCCTGGTGGTGGCAGGCGTGGAACTGTGTCAGTGCTGGTTGGGTGGTGTCATCGTGGGTGGCTGCAGCTTTCCCTCTGCCGGGGGGTATTCCGCCAGGACATAGAGGAAGCCACCCAGGGCTGCAACAGCCATGGCTGTGTTGTGGGAGGAGCAGCCATCTGGGGAGACAGACAGAGGTCCCGCTGTGAGTCCTGGGAGGGGGGCACAGCAGGCAGCCACTGCTCCACTGTGAGAACTTCTCAGACCTTCTCCCAGCCAGCCTGGTGTCCCCAGATCTCCCTTGCAGGGCTGGGCACCCACCTGCCAACCTCCATGAATGTTGGCTGCTAAAGTCTTCCCTCTGGGAAGAAATGTCTTCAGCCAGTTGGAACCTCATCTGGGAGGTTATGTGTTGTCGGAAAGACTTCCTTACACAGGCAGGGGTGACTCTAGGTTGTGATTCACGCTCCAGAGCCCCTTCCTGGAGGCCACATCCTGGTCTAGTTCTTTCCACCTTCCCCTAAGCTCAGGACCTGCATGAGACCTTCTAGAACAGCACCCAATGGCTCCATTTCACAGATGGGGAAACAGACACTCTGGGAGCAGAGCTGAAATCCCAACCCTGGAGACTATAGCTCATTTCTTCTACTTGACAGCCTCCTTCAGTCCTGCCTGGGGCCTACCTGGTCCCATGTTTGTCCAAACAGCAACCTGGGCCAGGAGCTCCTTTGACATTATTTATAATGGCCTCTTATTATGAGTCTTCTGAGCTCAAAATGAGCTGTCCACCTTTAGTCTCTGAGCAGGTTGAAGGCAGCCATGACTTTACTTTCCTCTGGAGAAGGGACTGCCCCTCTGAGGGAGAGAGAATGCAGACTTCAAGGAGCCTAATTACTAACCCTGCAATCCATGCTCACTGGCGACCTTCAAAGGACAAATGTCGTGGGAAGCACGTTGCATGATGATCTGAAATTGACCCCCCAAATCCCCTATGAATGAGGCACTGCTTGATTCCCATTTTACAGATGAGGAAACTGAGGCTCAGAGAGATTGAGCAACTCCCACAGCAAAGAAAAGCAAAAGCTGATTTGAACCCAGTCTGATTTCAAGTCCCGTGCCCTTAGTCAACAGGTGTGCATGTCATAAGTGAAAGAAGGAACATGCCTCTCCCAGCTTCCTGGGCTGCTGGTCAATCTGCAGGGGCCCCAGGAAGGAACTCAGGCTGTAGGATTTCTGCAGCTCCCTCTCCAGCCCTCAGGGCGGTCCTAATGTCTAGCTGTCAGTCTCCAGGGAGCAGCGAGCTCTCCAGAAGTGCACAGCGGCTCCTCTACCACTGGCTACAGGCAGCCCCAGCCCCTGGGTCAGGCAGACCTTGCCAAGGCAGGGGGCCCTGGAGGTCTCCTGAGAACTCTACCCCCCACCAGCCCAGCCTTTGGTGGCAGCTACAAAACAAACCCGTCGTCACTGTCCTCTCTTGTCACTTGCAGGTAGATGGTGAAGCCATGGTGGAGTTCCTTGTGAGACGTTTAGTTGTTGGAATCATTCCCCAGTGTGTGCTGGACGTCTCTGTGCTGGCCAGCTCACCTCCCTTCCTGCTCTTGCCTTGCAGTTATTTTATTTTTTATTAATAATTATAAAAGAAATCTTTTTGTGTGTGTGCTAAATGGCTTCAGTCATGTCCGACTCTTTGTGAGCCTATGGACTGTAGTCCGCCAGGCTCCTCTGTCCATGGGATTCTCCAGGCAAGCACACTAGAGTGGCTTGCCATGCCCTTCTTCAGGGATCTTCCCAACCCAGGGATCGAACCTGCATCTCTTCTGTCTCCTGAATTGGCAGGCAGGTTCTTTACCATTAGCACCACCTGGAATGCATTAATAGTCATAGCCTGTTTTTTGTTTCTCTACATTGATGGACTGACTACCTAGCGAACTCATCTCAGCTAGAACACATTTGCCAGGGAAGGGGGCGCTGTTCATAATGGCTCCAGGGAAATTCTCTGGAGGTCCAGTGGTTAGGACTGTAGGCTTTCAGTGCCAGGAACCCTGGTTGGATCCCTGGTCAGGGAACTAAGATCCCATAAGCCATGTGGCACAGCCAAAAAATAAATAAAAGGGCTCCAGGATGGCAGGTGTAAACTGGGAACACCAGGACATGTGGCCCCCAGGACCGTGCCTGTCACTTGTCCACTGGCTCAAAGATCCCCCTTCTGCCCTTCTTTGCTCCAAATCCCAGTGCACCAACTCCTCCAAACTATTCAATACGTTTACCAGACTGTCTTGCCCACCACCGGCAGGCACAGGTGGGGTGAGGGGAGAAGCCAGGTGTCTCTCCCCCCGCCCCCGCCCCCTCTCCTCCGCATCCAGCCTCCACACGCTCTGCTCCTCCCACAGTCCCTCCAGCTCTGCATCCAGGGAGGACGGGGGCATCCTGCAGTGGCTAACCTCTGTGTTCCCTTACCTTTTCTGTTTTCAGCTCTTGCAGTACCTCTGAGATGAGTTCCCTATATTCAATTCCCTCTGCTGAAGTTCCCAATGAGGTTCTGTTTTCCTGACTAGGCTTTGATCAAGAGGGCTTACCTCTGTGACGTTCAGTGTAAAATACACTTAAACATCTCTTTTATGTTCCCATCACTGGAGACAGCATCTCTGGACTCCCCACTTTCAAAGAGGAGAGCATCATCAATTCCTACCCTTCCCTTCAGCTCCCAAACACAAAGACCCTCCAGTCTGGCCCCTCGGTGGTGCTGGGGGCCTGTTTGCCTGGAGTGTGAGCTGTGTGTATCTTTTCTAGGGCCTCTTGACAAGAAGAAGGTCCCTTGGGTATTTTCATTACCTGCAAACTGTTTCTCTCGCCTCTTCACTCTTCTCAAAAACTGCTGTTGGTACTGAATGGCTTTAGGTAATTCTTCATCTTCAGCAGCTGGGAGAAGAGTAAAAGGTGAACTTCTCAAGATGGATTTTTTTTTTGTATTTCTGTTTTTCTTTTTTTCAATTGGGGTATAATGGCGTTCCAATGTTGTGTTAGTTTCTGGTGTAAAATGGAGTCGATGGATTTTTAAACGTTACTGGCTGGGACTTCCCTGGTGGTCCAGTGGCTAAGACTCTGAGCTCCCAATGCAGGGGGCCTGGGTTCCATCCCTGGTCAGGGAACTAGGTCCCACCTGCCACAACTTAAAAAAAGATCCTGCACACTGCAACTTAAGATCCCATGTGTGGCAAATAAGACCAGGTGCAGCTAAATAAACACTGAAATAACTACTGGCTAAGCTCCCTCCTCTTCACAACACCTCAAGCAACACAAGCCTCCTGAATCTGGAGGTACTACCGGAAGTTTCTGCGAGCACCTGTCTGCTGCCACATCCCCAACACCTATGTGTGTCTGTGTGCACGTGAGTGCGTGGACACGCACGGTCCACGTCTCTCTCCACATTCCTAACACCACTGCATCCTTTTCCCACCTGGCCTAGAAGCCCAGCACCCCCCCCGCCCCCAAACCCCGCTCCCAGTCAGGGAGGAAGTGCAGCTCACCTGGCTCCCCAAAGCATCCTTCCTGCGGCTTCTGCCAGCTGAGAATGGCCTGCAGCCACCGGAGCTTGTAGAAGTCGGAGAAGCCACTCATCCCACAGAACACAACTGGAAGCAAAGACAGGGGACCCTCTGCAGGCCTGCCCCTGCCCCAGGCCCATGTCTTCCCCCTTCCCAAGGCCACCATGGTGCCATCTACTAGAGAGAAGCAGCACCAGGAGGTGGGCACTCAACACTGTGGCTGGGACCTCCCCGGTGGTGCAGTGGATTGGAATCTGCCTGCCATTGTGGGGGACACCAGTTTGATCCCTGGTCCAGGAAGATTCCACATGCCTTGGAGCAACCAAGCCCATGTGCCACAACTGCTGAGCCTGTGCTTGAAGGCCTGCAAGCTGCAACTACTGAAGCTCATCCCTAGAGCTTGTGCTGTGCTACGAGAGAAGCCACTGCAAGAAGAAGCCTGCAAACCGCAACGAAGAGTAGCCCCAGCTGACTGCAATTAGAGAAAGCCCTTGCCAAAAAAAATCAATGAAGACCCAGTGCACAAACAAACCGCACAGCGGCTGGAAGGAGGCAGCCCTGAGGGCCTGCCTTGGTGAGCAGGGGCCCCCAGACCCGAGCTCTGCTTCCACTTAGGGCCTCAGTCAGGGCTGCCCAAGAGTCAGGGTCAGTACGGGGGCCTGGACACACAAGCAAAGGAGCAGCCACCAGGGATTCCTCTCTCGGTCTCCTCTCTCAGGCTTTAAGGGTCCGTTTGCCAGTCACCTAGTCGGCCAGTCTGTGCAGAACTCCAGCCCTGGGTCAGCTTTTGGGGGCAGGAAGCAGTCAAAACAGTGGCAGAAAAAATACAGAATGTGCACTTAAACTCGAGTTTCAAAAAAATGATGAATAAAAAAAGAGCTAAGTATGGCCCATGCAATGTTGGGGATATACTAAGAATGTATTCATTGTTTATCTGAAGTTCAAATTTGCCTGGGTATCCTGTATTTTCATTTGCCAAGCCTGGCAGCCCTGCGCTGTGTTGTGTGTGTGTGTTTGCCTGAAATCAGGGACACCCTGCAGCTCTGTTCCTAGAGTAGAATGCGGGGCCCACTGTTTTCCATGAAGATATCCCGGGTTGGGTAGGCATATCCGATGGCATCGGCTCTCCGGTTCAGGTCCATCATGTTGGCACAGAAGACGTTCATGTAGTGCTGGCTCTGGCGGAACAGCCCTCTGGTGCACCCCCTCTGGGGGAACAAACAGAGAGACAGGTCGGAGAGTGGGCAGCAGATGCGTGCTCTGTCACAGGGAAACGCCTGCTATTCTGAAATGGTTTTGCAAGTGGCTGCCTTTGACAGCAGATCTTTCTCCTATTTCCCCAAATTTCTTCCCCATCTGCGCTCCCAGCCATGGGAGGCTTAGTCACCGGGGGATGGAGAGAGCTGGGTTCAAGTCCTGACTCAGCCACTTAGGAGCTGGGCGACCTCTACCACCTAAGTTAACCTATCATGATCCTCAAGGGTCTTCATGGGGAGAAGAAAGTGAGGCCGCTGGGTGCTGCACCAGAGGGGCGCTGGCGTGGGTGGGAGTGCCGGACACCAGGGGGCTCTCTAAAGCTGTTAGCCGCTGTCACTGCAAGCTGATTCCAGCCTAACCACGCTGTAGCAGACAGCTACAGCGCTGCACAAGGGATAGAACTACAATATGGCCCAGCAATCCCGCTACTTGGTCATACACCCTGAGAAACCCACAATCCGAAAAATGCACACGTGCCCCAGCATTCACTGTAGCACTGTTTACAATAGCCAGGATATGGAAGCAACCCTAGGCGTCCATCGACAGATGAGTGGCTGAAGAAGGTGTGGAAAATATACAATGGAATATTACTCAGCCATCAGAAGGGAATGAACGCGAGTCAGTTGTAGTGAGGGGGATGAACCTAGAGCCTGTTATACAGAGTGAAGTAAGTCAGAAAGAGAAAAACAAATATCATATATTAATGTATACATACGGAAATCTAGAAAAATAACACTGATCAACCTGTTTGCAGGAGAGGAATAGAGATGCAGACATAGAGAAGGGACTTGTGTACTCAGCCGGGGAAGGAGAGGGTGGGACAAACTGAGAAAGGAGCCTTTACATATATACGCTATCGTGTGTAAAATAAATAGCTAGTGGGAAGCTGATATATAGCACGGGGAGCCCAGCCTGGTACTCTGTGATGACCTAGAGGGATGGGATGGGGGGAGGGGAGGAAGGCTCAAGAGGGAGGGGACATACATATATACACACACACACACACACACACACATATATATGACTGATTTGTGTTATACAGCAGAAACCAACACAACATTGTAGAGCAATTATCCTCCAATTAAAAAACAAAAACAAAAAAGAGCCCAGGCTGCATATCGGTCTCCCCACACGGAGAGAAGGACGGGTGATGAGAACAGGCTTTAAAAACTGCTATAGCAATACGTCAGACTAATTTTCTATCCGCTGAATCTAATCATCACAACAATTTTCCTTGTAATTTGGCTTTTATTGTATTTATAAAAACACTGGGCTGTGACAATGTGCAAATAAATAATAATAAAAAGCTATTAAAATCAACAATCCTTTCTTGATTAAGAATTTCTGGGCATTGAGTAACATTTTTGAATAGAGATAGTAAGCTCTGCTTTGTATGTAAATAAATATATGTTTAAAATGAGTATTTAGCGAGAGTTCCTTGGCAGTCTAGTGGTTAGGATTCTGTAATTTCACTGCTGTGACCTGGGCTCAGTCCCTGGTCAGGGAACTGAGATCCTGCAAGTCATGTGGTGAGGCCAAAATAAAATAAAATGAGTGTTTAGCAAAATGTGAGTGCTTGGGGTTGAAGAGTGTTGGGCACAGGGAGGGGACGGTGGATCTCTTCTGGTTTTGGCTTGGTTTTCTGGAAGCAGCTAGTGACGGATTTTGTTCTAAGACCTTTTCCATCTGTTGTTTACTGAGTTACTTCTGCAGCTCCTCTCCCAGCCCTTCTCTGGTTCGCTGATGCCCTGTGATCCAGTTCAGCATGCAAAGCTCTTTGTCCAACAGAACCTCAACACTACCACCTCCAACCTTGCCCCCACTTTGGTTGGATTTCACTCCCAATGAATGGCATGCAATTTCCCACTCCTGAGGTCTGAAGCACAGGTTTAAAACCCACTTATTTTCCTGGTGTGAACGTGAAAAACCACACTGTCGAGAGTGCCTTCTGGTCATTTTTTCTCCTCCTCTGGCTGTGGCTGGGCCTATGCCGGGCACTTACCATTCTGGCTGAGAGGAAGAAGAGTAGCTGGTGGGACAGGCAGTAGCCAGAGCAGCCGGGCCTGGTCATGAGGCTTCTGCAGAAATTGGAGAGCCGGCAGGGCTGACTGCTGTTTGTCCTGCGGGAGAAGTGGTTCCAGGCTGTTAAGAGCATCCTGAATAAAGCCTGGGGGCCTGGAGCCTTCCCAGGTCCTGATTCCCCCTCTAGTTACTACAGCCCACAGCAGGGTCCAGGCTCGCAGCTGAGCCAGATAAACACGTGTCCTTTTCTGAACCAGCTGAATCGGTCCCTCTGGCACAGTGAGGTGACACTGGAGCTGTCCTGGGTTGGGGGGAGCCACCAGGGGCTGTGACATCTCATTTCTCCGTGGGACTCCCCAGTACCATCTTTCCCAGAATTGCCCTAAACAGCAGATCCCTGGGCCTGGGCTGTCCCTCCCACACCCTGTGTGCCAGGCCTGCCCCATAGAAGGGACGGGGCAGGTCCCCCATTGCAGCAGAGCCACTCTGCCAGCCCAACTGTGTCCTGGCCCAAACACCTCTCTGAAGGATGCTGAGATGGCGGGGCCTGGGCACCTGCTGCCTCTTCTGCTCATGGGTTCCATGGGTCCCTGCACCTAGGGCTGGCCCTGGAGGGTTTCCTCCAAGCCTTCTGCACAGCAGGATAAAATGGTGAGCTCAACAAGGCTGAGTCCTTCTTTCTGGGACTTACAGCCCTGTCCTGCTTTTTGGAACCTGTTCTCTTAGCTGGATGCAGTTCGCATTTGTTCTGCAGAACCATAAAACAAGCGTGAACTGCACCTGGCAAGGAGAACTGGTCCGCCGAGGGAGGTCAGCTTCCTGCTATGGGGTCAGGGAAGGTTCTGGAAGCAGGATACTGGAGCTGGCCTAATTGTGAGCAGTTACTTAAGCACAGGGGCTGGGGTGAGGTAGTGGGGAGGGGAAGAGATCCCACAGAGGCGACTTCTGGGCACGGGCAAAGGCCTGCAGTGGGAGGGAACAGGTGCATCTGAGGGTCTGAAAAGAGGCCCCAGGGGCTTGACCAGAGGACCCTGGGGACCTGGGAGGGCAGAGAAAGTGCTAGTCGTTCAGTCGTGTCCAGTTCTCTGCAACCCCCATGGACTGTAGCCCAGAAGGCTCCTCTGTCCATGGGATTCTCCAGGCAAGAATACTGGAGTGGGTTGCCATTTCCTCCTCCAGGGGATCTTTCTGGCCCAGGGATTGAACCTGGGTCTCCTGCATTGCAGGCGGATTCTTTACCATCTGAGCTAGCAGGGGAGGGCATAGGAGTTGAGGCTTTACCTGAGAACAAGGAAGCTTCACACTGGGGTGGGGTGTTCAGATGCACCTTTTGGAAAGACCCCTTTGGTGTGGGGAGACCAATCAGTTGGGAGGTGCAAGGCATAGAGGTGGGTGTCTGGAGTGGGCCGGAAGCCTCAGATGGAGGTGGGGGCCAAATCAGAGATGGGGGTGGGACAAGGAACAGCTCTCAAGGGAGCTGGCACCTAGTTTTGCCCAAACCCCTGGGGTTTTGGGGGCTTCCCAGGTGGTGCTAATGGTAAAGAACCCGCCTGTTAATGCAGAAAATATAAGAGACGCAAGTTCCATCCCTGGGTTAGGAAAATCCCCTTGAGCAGGGCATGGCAATCCACTCCAGTGTTCTTGCTTGGAGAATCCCATGGACAGAGGAGCCTGGTGGGCTACGGTTCATAGCGTCACAAAGAGTTGGACACGATTGAGGTGACTTGGCACAGCACAGCGCTGGGGCTTTGGGAAGCAAGTGGGGCTGGAGGACTGGCGGAAGGCGGGTGCTTTGTGGTCTTCAGGAAGCGAGGCAGGTCCAGGGGGCCCACCCGGTTCCCAGCAGCTGCACCAGGCACAAGTCACTGAGCTCCTCTGAGAAGGAGTCCTCCTGCTCAAAAGTGGGGTAGACCATGGACGCCTCAGTGTGAGTCCAGGCACGTGGAAGCTTCCAAAACCCAGGTTTGATGGTCAGGTGGAACTCTGTAGAGAGGAGGGAGTAGGGGGAGACACAGGAGTGGTGAGCCATGCCATGGTTAGCCACCCCCAGGCTCCTGTGGTTCTGAGCCCGGGAACTGGCTGTCCCTCCCCTGGCAGCCCTGACTGCACTCGGGTGCCTTCAGGGCTCTGAGCATTGCCTGAGGGTTGAGCACTGCATTTGAAATATTCAGAAAGCTTTTTATCTGATTTTTTTTTTTAATCACTAGGAACCATGTTGGGACAGGCTCTGAGTAAATCCACCACACCCCATGGAAGCTTCTAGGAAGGGTTAGTGGCCTCCTTTGGTTCTATTAGAACATGGAGCTCTTACAGAACTGACCTCAGGATGAGCCAGGCTGGGATGGTCTTAGGGACCAGGCCTGGGAGAGGGTGTATGCTCAGTTGCTAAGTTGGGTCCGACTCTTAGAGACCCTATGGACTGCAGCCCGCCAGGCTCCTCTGCCCATGGGATCTCCTGGGCAAGAATACTGGGGCGTGTTGCCATTTCCTCCTCCAGGGGAGAGGGTGGAGCATCCCACATTCAGAGAAGCAGGCCGATGCTCGGGAGGGCCAGTTATCTCCCCACCTACCCTCCTGGACCTGGGACAGGGAGCCTGGGAGGCAGGGCTGGACCACATAAGAAGCTAGTTTATACCCCCTACAGCCCCCACCCAGAAACAACTCAGGCCAGGGCTTATAGGGAGGGGCCCCTTGGTAGGATGACTCCAGGCTGACAAGGAGACAGAGGCTCTGCATTCTAGGGCGAGAAGAAAGATACTGGCAAGATGCACAGTTTGCTGTGCAAAGGGCCAGATTACGTTTTAGATCTCGACCCTCCCTCTCCTCTGGTCTGGGATGAGCCTTTGCCCCCAAGCCTGGACATGAGCTGAAAAAATGAGGGACAGCCTCTCCCTACCTTCCACCTGCCCTCCGTGGGTGGGAGAGGCCATCTGAAGCTGAAGTCAAGGATGACCAAACCCCCCCAGGGGCAGCTGGTTACAGGTCCTCCCAGAGCCTCCCTGACACTGACTGAAGCTACACCAGGCGGTTTCAGTGGACGCCCCCAGAAGCTGTCTGTGCTCCTGAAGAAACAGGACCCCACCCATGCTCTTACGTCTCAGGTACTCAGGGTCACTCAGGTTGAGGTAGAAGATGGAATCATGGAGGAGAGGAGCCAACTTCTCCACCAGCTTGCCCACAAGCAGGCTGAGTGGCTGCAGCTGGGAGTCCTGTGCCCACTTCTCCTGAACGCCTTTGAGCTGCACTGCAAGGGGAAGCAGAGTTCATTCATCTGGACATTGGACAAACCAGATGGACAGGAAAATATACTCCCAGTTATAATGCATACTGAGCCTCTCTGCTTCTTCCAGCTCTTGAGGGGAAAATATTTGCTGAGTTTATTGGAAATTAGGCCTCTGTGGAGCTCAGCTGGGTACTGGCGGGGCGGGGAGTGGTGGTCAGAATGAGGGAAGGTGGTGGCTAAGAGCTTGATTTCTGGGGGAGGGGGGCAGGGTTCAGATTCTGTCTCTAATGCTTTCTCATTGGGTGACCTGAGGAAGTCATTTAATTTCTCTCTGCTTCACTTTCTCCATCTGTAAAATGGAAGTAATGATATTCCTTACTTCTTGGAGATGGGGTTATAAAGATTAAATGAGCTAATGCATGGCACTAGTGGTAAAGAACCTGCCTGCCAGTGCAGGACACGTTAAGAGACGCGGGTTCAATCCCTGAGTTGGGAAGATCCTCTGTAGAAGGGAATGGCAACACACTCTAGCACTCTTGCCTGGAAAATCCCATGGACAGAGGAGCTTGGTGGGCTGAGGTCCATGGGGTTGCAAAGAGTTGGACATGACTGAAGTAACTTAGCAGTAATGTGTATAGAGGACTTAGCATTGTCCAGAGTGCAAAAAAAAAAAAAAAGCACTTAATAATGTTTACCTATTACTATTTGTTATGAAGACTTAGGCTTTGTGGTCCAGGAGGAAAAAATGAGGGAGAGACTCAGATTGCAGAGTGGAGGACTGTTGTGTACAGTTGAGCAGGTTGTACACTGCACAAGTGCAACACACATTCCTATCATGGGTTTGTACATGTTTTAAGACAATTTTCCAGCAGATGTCAGTCAAGTGACTCGAGAAAGGTGATACCTTTTTCTAATTCTCACAGAGGTGCCCTGTGGACTAGTAGTGGCTCAGAAGGGGCGGGAGAGGATGGGGTGGCTGGAAGAGAAGGTCATGGGGTAGCCAGAAAGAGAGGAGATGTGAGGGGGAGCTTCAGTGCAGAGCTGAGAAGTGAGACGAGGTAGGGCAGCTGCTGTCAGGTTGGGCACTGCGTGGAGCAGAGTGGACAAGTTTTAAGGAGGGTGCTGAGCAAGTCTGGCGGGATGATGGGCTCCGTAACACCCCTCCCCCAACTCCGCTCCCTCTCTGAACTTGAATCAGGCAGTCTAGTTCTGAAGCCTTGTTCTAGATTGTTTGGCTGAACCTGTAGATGGAGAGTCCCAGGAGGGTTGCTGATCCTCAGAGAGACCAGGTGAGCCCAACCTGACCTCGTGGTGATCCTAGGTCCTTGGGCTTGTTCCTGTTTCTCCCTGCAGGTGTGGCAGCTGCTGCCGCATTCTGGAACCCCCTTGAGGCAGCTGGAAGCAGCTGGAGGGACCCTTTGCTCTCCTAGATCAGTGTCTGCCTGTCCAGCCCCAAGCAGAGAGGACCCAGGAGATCGATGGGCAATCTCTTATCACTGGACCCCTCCCAGAATGTGAACCCCCCTCTCTCTCCCAGGAAGGTTGAGAATGCAGGCAGGATCCTTAGAAGGAGGGCCCATCCTTTCGGCCCCCTCCTGCTTGGAATGGGGCCAATCAGTGAAACCAACATGAAACCGGGGAAATGGCAACATGCGACTTCCAAGCGTGTGCTCAGTCGCTCAGTCGTCTTCGACTCTTCACCAGGCTCCTCTGTCATGGGATTATCCAGGCAAGAATACTGGAGTGGGTGGCCATGCCCTCCTCTAGGGGATCTTCCTGACCCAGGGATCCAACCTGCATCTCTTGCATCTCCTGCTTTGGCAGGCGGGTTCTTTACCACTGAGCCACCTGGGGAGCCCCTGTGACTTCCAACATTAGGTTGTAAGAGACACTGAGGCTTCTGCCCAGCTCTCTCTTGGGTCACTTGCTCTGGGTGAAGTGGCTGTTGAGCTATGAGGATGCTCAAGCAGTCCCTGGAGGAGCCCACGTGGTGGGGAACAGGGGCCTCCGGCCGCCAGCCAGCACCAACCCACCAGGCCTGTGTGTGAATGGGGCAGATCTGCCAGCACTAGGGAAGCCTTCAGATGATCACAGTGCTGGCCACCATCTGGATGGGAACCTCACACGAGACCCCGAGTCAGAACCTCCCGGCCAAGCTGCTCCTGGATTCCTGACGAACATAACCCAGGAGATAATTGTTGTTTCAAGCAGCTAAATCCTGGGGCAGTTTGTGCAGCAATGGGGCTTCCCAGGTGGTGCTAGTGGTAAAGAATCCACCTGCCAATGCAGGAAATGCAGGTTCGATCCCTGGGTTGGGAACATCCCCTGTAGTAGGAAACAGCAACCCACTCCAGTATTCCTGCCTGGAGAATCCCATGGACAGAGGAGCCTGGTGGGCTACAGTCCATAGGGTTGCAAAGAGTTGGACACGACCGACGTGACTCAGCACGCACACATGCCAATGCAGGAGACACCAGAGATGCAGGTTTGATCCCTGGGTGGGGAAGATCCCCTGGAGAAGGAAATGCAACCCACTCCAGTACTTTTACCTGGGAAACTCCGTGGAGAGAGGAGACTGGTGGGCTGCAGTTCATAGGGTCACAAAGAGTCAGAGGAGTTATAAGACGGGACCAGGGTTACATGAAGGAGACCCCACCCTGATCCTGGCCTGGAGGGGAGGGGACCAGGGTCTTAAGGGTCTCCAGGATGCAGCCTGGGGGTGGGGGTCAGCGGCGTGGGGAGGCCACAAGGACACAGTGCAGAAGGTCCCAGAGCCCCACCGCCTGCTGGGATCGGAGTCTTGGTGTGGGGAAAGTTGCTGTGGCAACACAGATGGGGTGACACAGGAGTGGGGCCAGCCAGAGCCCGGGAGTTGTCGCTGGGGTCAGGGAGGGGCTCCCTGAAACCCTTGGTGAGTGTGGGGAGTGGCCACCTGTTTGCCTTGGCCTGTCTCCAGCCTCCTCCTCGGGGATCTTATATCCCTCAAAGCTGAACAAACACTTGGCTCTTTTCTCGGAGCCTGCAGGCGGCTCTGGATGGATGTAGGGGTAGCCGGGGAGGGCACACTCCTTCTGCTAGCCTTGGTCCTGGCATGTCTGGAGGGGGTGTGCTTAATACCCTAGTTGTGACCCCAGATACTGTAGCCTGCCAGAGTCCTATGTCTATGGGATTCTCCAGGCAAGAATACTGGAGTGGGTTGCCACTTCCTACTCCAGGGGATCTCCCCGACCCAGGGAGCAAACCCCCGTCTCCTGTGTCTCCTGCATTGGCAGGTGGATCCTTTACCTACTGAGCCATCGGGAAGCCCTGGCATGTCAGGAGGGAGGGATTGTCAAATGAATCATTCCTCCCTGGAAAATAATAATTTCCAAATCTTTTCTTGAGTGGCCTCTGAATCCTTCCTGCTTCTAAAAAAAAAAATTAACTGATTGCATAGGGTCTCTAGACGCCCTTAAAAGGGGCCAGCCGCCCTCTGCCCCTCTTTCCTTATAGTCAGAGCATCGTATTTGGGGACCAGAAGGTGGGCTGGTCCTGGGGTGCAGAGCAGGCAGGTGACAGGCTGAGAACTGCCTTCTCGGTGGCCAGTCCAGGCCAACCAGAGTGCACCCACCTTCCAGCATCCGGAACCCCACCACGCCGTCCAGGTTGATTTCGGGCAGCCTCTTTTTCAGGAAGGACGTGGCTCTGTCCAGCGCAGAGAGGATGAAGCCCGTGATGGTGGCCTTGCCCTCTGGGGTGCCTGGCGGCGGCAGCCAGGAGGGCTGCAGTGGCGGGGCCGCCAGCAGCAAGAGCAGGAGCGGGAGCCCTGGGCTGGCCATGGCTGGTCTTCTGAGAGAGGCTGCTGGAGTGCTTCAGCCCTGGGCCGGCCCGCCCCACGCGCCCGCCTCCCGCCTCCTCCCCCTCCACCCCAGGAGAAGCAGAGGAGAGGCGGGGCTGATCCTGTAGCCTGGAATGGCCTGGGCAGAGGGTTCGGAAAAGGGCGGCTACCAGGGACTGATTGGGGGGATGGGGGTGGGGTGGGGTGGGGTCGGGGAGGCAGGGGTCAGAGCCTCACAGTCAGGCCAGCCCTGCACATGGAGCCAGCTGTCTGCAGGCTGGGGAGAGGAACCATCCTTTCCTCTCACCCCTGACTCTCTAGGCCCACAGGCTACATCTCTGATCGAGCAACTGCAAAGTTAGTTTGGCTTTATTTTGCTTTGTTTGAAATAAGTTTGAAATGAAAAGAGGTTTGCTCTTTGGAAGGAAAGCCAGTTCTTTGCAACCCCATGGACTGTAGCCTGCCAGGCTACATGGGATTTTCCAGGGAAGAATACTGGGGTGTGTTGCTGTTTTCTTCTCCAGGGCATCTTCGCCACCCAGGGATGGAACCCGGGTCTCTTACATCTTCTGCATTGACAGCCAGGGTCTTTAACACTAGTGCCACCTGGGACTCCCTGACAAACCTGGACAGTGTATTAAAAAGCAGAGACATCACTTTGCTGACAAAGTGATGGGTTCATATAGTCAAAGCTATGGTTTTCCTAGTAGTCATGTATGGACGTGAGAGTTGGACCATAAAGAAAGCTGATGCTGAAGAACTGATGCTTTCCAAATGTGGTGTTGAAGAAGACTTGAGAGTTCTTTGGACTGCAAGGAGATTGAACCAGTCAGTCCTAAAGGAAGCCAACCCTGAATATTTATCGGAAGGACTGATGCAGAAGCTGAAGCTCCAATACTTTGGCCACCTGATCTGAAGAGCCGACTTCAGATCAGAAAAGACCCTGATGCTGGGAAAGACTGAAGGCAGGAAAAGACCCTGATGCTGGGAAAGACTGAAGGCAGGAGAAGAGGGTGACAGAGGATGAGATGGTTGGATGGCATCATCGACTCAATGCACATGAGCTTGAGCAAACTCTGGGAGATAGTGAAGGGCAGGGAAGCCTGGCGTGCTGCAGTCCATGGGCTCGCAAAGAGTCAGACATGACGGAGCCACTGAGCACGCACACATCACATATTTATTGATTTTTCTGGCTGTTCCAGGTCTTGGTTGCAGCACGTGGGATCTCTAGTTGCTACATGTGAACTCTTAGCTGTGGCATGGGGGCTCTAGTTCTCTGGCCAGGGATTGAACCTGGGCCCCCTGCATTGGGAACTTAGAGTCTTAGCTACTGGACCATCAGGGAGATCCCTGTATCTGTGCTTCATGCAGAAATGGCCTAAAAAAAAAGCATAAGGTTTTCTTTATTTCTCAAGAACCAGTATTTGCTTTCTTGGGTGTGCCATTGAGCACAACTGTTCCAGGAGAAGCTTGTCACCATCATCACTTCTGTTAATCCTTACAACAAACTCCTAACGTGGGTACCATTCTTGTCCTCTTTTATACCATAAAGTCTGAGGCTCTGGGGGGTAAATGACTTATTATGACCCACTGTCTCACAGCTAGGGTGGTACAGGATTCACGCCAGAGTCCATGTAACCATTGGGAAATACTGCCAGGGTTCAGCTTCGGTATCTGGAAGGGAAACAATACCCTCTTGACCTACAGAAGGATTGAGTTTCACACGTGATGTCAGCCAAGTGGGCAAGCAGGACAAGCAGGCCGGGTTGGTGTGGCATCTTGCTCCTCTCTCTCCAGAGAAACGATCCAAACGCCTTCCCCAGTCAGGGTTTCATCTTCCAGGACAAGGCATTTGCTCCTGGTTTGTTGCAGCTGGGGTGCCTGGTCCTTAACCTCTTAGATCATAAGAACAAGAGGGGGCCTCTCAGGTGTAAAGTCCCCCTCCCTTAGTTTACAGGTCAGGAAAGCCAGCCGACAGAGAGGGATGTGCTCAACATCAAGGAGCCCCTGAGGCCGGGGTAGGTCCGGTCCTACCACAGATGGTGCCTGGAGGGGCGGGGTCCGTATTCCGGTCTCGTGACCCCAGCAAGACAACTGAAGGCGGGGCCTCCCTGGAAACTGGGGGGTTGAGGCTGCCCGCAGACAGCCCATCCCTCCATCTACACATATTTACTCCTCCTTCCTCACCCTCTTCTGCTTGGGTTTCAAGCCCTGCCTCTGCCACACACTCACTAAGGATGTGACCTTCAGGAGTCACAGAGCTATTGTGAGAAGCAAATGAGCTACATGCCACATCCTGAGCTGGGTTTTAGGGTCCCTGGCGCTGCTCTGTCTGGGTTCTCATAGAGGGAGGAGGTGCTGTGTTGATTTTTTGTCCAACATGTGAGTGGGTGGAGGGGGGACCCCCTAGAGCAGGTGGTCCCTGCGCCTGACTCTGTGGGTTCTGGGGCAGCTCCCAAGGTGAGGGCAGTGGGGTGACTTCAAGGGGATGCCTTTTAAAATCAAAACGCTGTCAGAGAGACCCACACAAAATTCTTTAGTGTGGTTACCATGGGGGGTGAGACAGGAGGGTTACTGAAACTTTCCCTTGTTACAATGGATCAGTTCTGTTGTTCGACTCTTTGCGACCCCATGAACTGCAGCACGCCAGGCCTCACCATCCATCACTCCCAGAGTTTACTCAAACTCATGTCCATTGAGTCGGTGATGCCATCCAACCACCTCATCCTGTCATCCCCTTCTCCTCCCGCCTTCAATCTTTCCCAGAATCAGGGTCGTTTCAATGGATAGTGAACATCATTATGGTTTTCACTTCCTTCCTTGTCCTTTTCCTCTCTCTATATATATTTATGTTATTTTTCTTCTTCTTCTTTCTTTTTTTTTTGGCTATGTTATGCAGCTTGTGGAATCTTAGTTCCCCCACCAGGGATTGAACCCTCAGCTCTCCGCAGCAAAACAGCAAAGTCCCAACCACTGGACCGTCAAGGAATTCCTTTTCTCTATTTTAAACATTTTATTCAAGTACAACATGTGCTGTGCTGCCATTTCAGTTATGTCCTACTCTTTGCGACCCTATGGACTCTGGCCCACCAGGCTGCACTGTCCATGGGATTCTACAGGCAAGAATATTGGAGTGGGTTGCCTTGCCCTCCTCTAGGGGATCCTCCCGACCCAAGGATAGAATCTGCATCTCTACAGACCCCTGCATTGGCAGGCAGGCTCTTTACCACTAGCGCCACCTCAAGCACAAGATACATCCTGAAAAATGGGTAAGTTCGCTGCTTGACGAATGCTCCCAAATGGACCACACCCGCCTTACACGCACTCAGATCGAGAAACAGATCACGGTATGCCTCCCCACCAGCTCCCAGCTGCCCCCACCCCAACTCACTCCCTGATCCTCCAAAGAAGATCACCCCATGACTTCGTGCAATAAAGGGTCGTTTTGATTTTTATATGATAGAACCAGCTGCTATGCGTTCTGGCATCTTGCCCCTTTCCTTAACATTATACACGGTTCAAACGAACTGTTATTTCACTATATTGTAAGTTATCTTAGAAATCTGAAGAAAGAAAAAATGTTCCTAGCTCCCTACATAATACCAACTTTACCTTAATACCACTAAAGCTTGGCTCCCAGGGGTTCCTCGGAGGTTCCGCGGACCCCCGCTTACAAAACTAGGTTCCCGCCTCTCTTGTCTCCGCCCACCTCGGAGGCTCGGTCTGCGGCTGCGCACTGCGAGCCCGGCCGGCGGGGAGCGCGGTCACGTGACGGGCGCCGGCCCGCCAAGATGGCCGCCTCCTACGTGGCCCTGCTGACGCTGTGCCTGTTCCTGCCGCCGCTGCTGCTGGTGGCGTGGAAGCACTGGCGGCGGGGGCGCGCGGCCCGCCACGTTACTGTCGTGGTGCTGGGCGACGTGGGCCGCAGCCCCCGCATGCAGTACCACGCGTTGTCCCTGGCCAAGAGCGGCTTCTCCGTGACCCTCCTCGGGTTCTGCAGTGAGTGCCCGGCTCCGGGAGGGAGGCTGCTCTGTCAGCCTTTGACCCTCGGCTTTGGCCCCCCCGGGGCGGGGGGATGGCCGCGGCGGGGGCGCCCGCTTTCTCTCTCTCCTCCCTCGGGCAGCCCTCCGAGACTGTTCTGGCCTGGACAGCTGTTGCCAGGTTTCTGCACCCCAACCCCCGCCCCAGCCTGGATGTTCCTAGAGAGCTAGGAACAGTCAGCATTACCCGAGCGCCTGCCATATGCCAGGACTGTGCTAAGCTAAATGAACTCAGTGCATAGTCGTACTTATTCTTCCTAGTAAGTGGAAAGATGGGACTGGAATTCAGATGGGTGTGACCCCGGGGCCAGTGCTGGTAAGCACATCTCTGAGGCTGTGTCTGAGCCAACGGGCAGCTTGTCTCCATTCCTCACCCTCAGTGCAGAGCTCTGCAGGCAGGAGATGTTTTGTTTTCTTAGCATGTTGAGCTTTTTCCCTTAGTGTGAGGGGGCAGGGGTGTCTGCTCCTCCATCTTCCCCCACGTTGACATCTTCAGAAGGTAGCTCTAAACAGAGCCCATATCAGGGGAAAGCTGAAACAGCACTGGTTGCCTCAGGTCCTTGTTTAGATTCTGCTACCCCAGGATGAGGGGCGGGAGTGGGACTTCCTAGAGGTCTCCCTGGGATGTGATAATTCTATCATCCAGGGAACCTAGGTCAACTTAAGTGCCTGCTGTGTGCCTGGCATTGTGTTAAGTGAAAGTGGGTAAGATTCCGGGCCCCCTTCTGTGGTTGGTCTAGAGAAGTCTGGACAAGAACTGGCTTCATTCTCTGTTCTGGCTACTGAGGAACAGAGAGGTTTGGAAAGTCTTACCTTCCAAAACACTCTTCCTTATTCAGTCTAGGGTGATGGTGGGGAGTGGGGCAGGGATCATCAGACTTTACATTAGATTGTCTTGTCCAGCACATTAAAGGGGACATTCTTTTCAGACTCTAAACCCCATGATGAGCTCTTGCAGAGTGACAGAATTCAGATTGTGAGACTGACGGACCTTCAGAGACTTGCAGGTAGGAAGCACTCAACTCTAGATTCTGTGTGTGTGTGTTTGGCGGGGGAATCTGCAAATTACCAAGAACTCCTTTACTAGTGGGGCTTCCCCGGTGGCTCACTGGTAAAGAATCTGCCTGCCAAGGCAGGAGACCTGGGTTCAGTCCGCGGTTGGGGAGGATCCCACAGGGAAGGAAATGGCAACCCACCCCAGTATTCTTGCCTGGGAAATCCCATGGGCAGAGGAGCCTGGTGGGCTACAGTCCATGGAGTCACAAAGAGTCAGACACGACTTAGTGACTAAACACCAACAGCCTTTACTAGTGACAGCTGTTTTCTGTCTTGCAGTTGGGCCTCACATTCTCCAGTACGGAGTCAAAGTTGTATTCCAGGCAGTGCACTTGCTGTGGAAGTTGATGTACACGAAGCCAGCAGCCTACGTCTTTCTCCAGGTATGTGTCAGCCCTGCCTCCCGCTGTGAGAACCACTGTTAATAGTTTTCTTTACTTTCCAGTCTTAAAAATGTACAGACTGGTAAATGAATTGCATATTCATGTGTGTGTATATAAATCTTTAAACACTTGAGTAGGAGCCTGTGGTCTGTGTCCATCCGGTTTATGATACCCATCCTGTCTGTTTTTCAGTGTCATTGCAGATAGTTACTTATCACATATCTGAATGTTTTACATGCACTATCTCATTTAATTCCTCACAACAATCCTAAGAAATAGGTTCTCGTGTTATGTACACTTAGAGATCACACAGCTGGGAAGTGGCTGGAGTCAGGATTTGAACTAGGTCTTCATTCTAGCTCTGAAGTTACGGTTTTAGCCTCTTACTAGCACTGCTTTTTAACAGAAAAGTTCCTTCTTTTAACTGACTATCGTGTCCCAATGTGATATATTCTCTGATGTATTTATTTAGTATCATCTTAATAAGCACTCAGATTGTTCCTGTTTTTTTTTTTTTTTTAAATATATCTGGCAAAGTGGCAAAGAGCATCAGCGAACATATGTTTTTTGCATGGGTCCAGTTTCTCTCTTAGGATAAATTCCTAGTAAGGGAAGTGTTTGGTCAGAGTCCATGTACTTTAAAATGTGATTACTGGATAGTACTAGAGAAGGTTGGGTCATTTTATCCCCCTACCCAGCAGAGAGGCCTTTTCCCTCTCATCCTCACCACCACCAGGTATCATAAGTGTTTTGTTTCCATTCTGACAGGTGAAAAATGGTACTTCCTTGTTCCATTTTTTTGTCTCCTTGGGTATCAGTGCTCTTGGAATTTTTATGTTCATCAATTTTCCTTTCTTTCTTTCTTTTTAATTATTTGTTTGGCTGTGCTGAGCCTTATTTGTGGCGTGTAGGAACTAGTTCCGTGACCAGGGATCAAACCAAGGCTGCCTGCATTGGAATGTAGAATCTTGGCCACTGGACCATCATGGACATCTGATCAGCTTTCTTTTTTATGACTTTTTATACTTTTTGGTCGGAGATGGCTATGGCACCTGACTCCAGTACTCTTGCCTGGAAAATCCCATGGATGGAAGAGCCTGGTAGGCTACAGTCCATGGGGTCGCTAAGAGTCAGACATGACTGAGCGGCTTCACTTTCACTTTTCACTTTCATGCACTGGAGAAGGAAATGGCAACCCACTCCAGTGTTTTGCCTGGAGAATCCCAGGGACGGGGGAGCCTGGTGGGCTGCCGTCTATGGGGTCGCAGAGTCGGACATGACTGAAGTGACTTAGCAGCAGCAGCATACTTTTTGGTGGAGAAGAGGGGTCTTCTGTTTATCAATTTTCAAGAGCTCTGTAAACAGAATTGACACTTTGCCATGTACGTTATTCTCACTTGGTTTATTCTCAACCATGGTCTGGTTTCCTCTGCTTCATTCACGTCTCTCTTTCCTAGAACCCTCCGGGCCTGCCCGCCATTGCGGTCTGCTGGTTCGCAGGCTGCCTCTGCGGGAGCAAGCTTGTCGTCGACTGGCACAACTACGGCTACTCCATTATGGGTCTGGTACATGGCCCCAGCCACCCCCTCGTTCTGCTGGCCAAGTGGTGAGGTTCTGGAAGGAGGATGCAGTCACTGACTCCAAACTGTAATGGGAAGGAGGGCCAGTGCAGAGACCTGGGGAAGCTGGTCCCCTGTGTGCCCTGTAAGGGCGAGGGCAAGGTTGGGTGTTGGGTGATGCTCGTGACCAGTGATAAAAACAGGCCTGAGCAAAGGAGGGCGTTTGTTGGCCCATGAAACTGAGAAGTCTTGAGAAAGGGCCAACTTTGAGCTCAGAAAGGGTGTCATCAGGACCTCTCTCTTCCCACACTTCCCTCTGGAGGTGTTTCTCAGGTTCTGGGAGCCCCTTGCTCCCATCCGAATCTCATCCAGCTCTGTGGAGAGAGCAAGCCTGACTTCTGCTCACCTGGTGTCCTCTGACCCTCACTGAGCCCGGGGCGCTTCAATACCCTGTTGTCTCAGGCTTGGGACAAGTGCTCAGCTAGAGAGCTGGGGTCCCTGGCACGCAGACCAGATCCCCAGATGCAAAGTGGGGGCTGCTGTTGACAGCTGGGGGTGTGGGCCACCGTCTGTGAGTTGGGGGAAGGAAGAAGGGCCTCAGGAGCAGGTTGCGCTTGCAGGAGGAAGCAATGCCATGTTCTTTTCTTTAACAAATCCACACTTTCATTTACTTACTTTGCAATAAGTTTAAATCCTCAAAGGGTACAGTGTCACTCGGATTCTGTGTCCCGTGTTCTTGGCAGGAAGGTTGCTTCAGAATTTGGCAGAAACCATGCCACTCATGTTTCCATGAGCGCAAGTTGTCTTTCCCCAGATTACTCTGGTTTTGTGAGGTTCTCTGCCAGGCGTCCTTGTTCTATGCTTTATAAACACAAGCACATCTCTTGCCTGGATAGAATTCAGCCTCGTCTCGAGGACATACACCCTCAGTTTTTGGGGAGAGCTGTGTGCTCCCTCTGGTTCTGTAGACCCTGCTTATGGCCAGCACAAATGGCCTTGGACCACCACAGCCTGCCAGACATATTGGTTGTGTTAGAAGTCCTGTTCCCAGCAGGCTTGCACAGGGTCCCGGGTGGCTGAGCCAGTGCTGGGTTCTGAGCCCGAGTTACACCGCCTGCCTCGGTGTGCACTTGCAGCCGCAAGCCATCGGCCGGCTGCGGCCTTTCCCCTGATGGGTCGTTCGTGGGTGGTAGTCACGGTGGCTATCAGCGTGCACTGTCTGCACGGCCTCAGCCCAAGCCTTCCTCCCATCCAGACTCCACTGCCACCCAGTGAGGGCGTCCCGTGATTGCTATTCTTTTACAAACCAGGAAACTGGGGCTGGGGGCCCATATGCCACAAGCCACACCGCTGATAAGTGCGAGCGCCAACCTTCCATTCCCGGGACGGACTTCGGAGCTCTCTCTGCATCCTGAGTGAGGACCAGGCCTTGGTTCACACACTCATTCGATAACCCTGTTCATTCCCAGTTCTTTTTCAGTTCTTCCCAGTCACCAGGGCTCATGTCTCAATGTGGAACTAATCTCTTGCTAATGCCTTTCTGGCATTTGATAGGGCTTCCCAGGTGGCGCTAGTGGTAAAGAGCATGCAGGAGATGCCAACGCAGGAGATGTTAAGAGACGTGGGTTTGATCCCTGGGTCAGGAAGATCCCGTGGAGGAGGGCATGGCAACCCACTCCAGTATTCTTGACTGGAGAATCTCCATGGACAGAGGAGCCTGGCGGGCTACAGTCCATAGCATCATGAAGAGTCAGACACAACTGAAGCGACTTAGCACCCTGCACGCACAACATTTGCTCAGCTCCCTTTGTGACACAGTGGGAGTGAGCCTCAGCCCCACAGCCTTTGCAGGGAACAGTGCAATGTGGCCGAGATTTAATGATGAGGGCTTTATTGTATTTCTCCTTCATTTTATGGCAGGAGAAAGTGGATTTTCCCTTCCCTAGTGATGATATGATTTCTCCCGAAAGTAATTGTGTTTAAGCTGAAAAGCAATCTGATTTAAAGAAAGGTGTGAAGGAAATGATAGTATAGATGGTGGAACTCAGTGAAAACACTGGGAAGGCACCTTGCCAGTGACCTGATTTGAGAGACCCCAGCTCTGCAGCCTCTTTGATATCAGAAGGTGTCGAGTCCTGTGCCGGTTGGTGGCGGGTGGTGGTGCTTGGCCCAGGGCTCCAGGTTGAACACTGACACTTCTCTTCAGGTACGAGAAGCTCTGCGGACGCCTGTCCCACCTGAACCTGTGTGTGACCAACGCGATGCAGGACGACCTGGCTGAGAACTGGGGCATCAAGTAGGGGTCCCTCCCAGCGCCGTGACTCCCAGCTGCTGTGTCCTGCTGGCGAGGCATTGGGAGTTCCTGGGGCTCCGGGGAGTGGTTGCTGGTTTGGGGGAGCTGAGCGGGGAGGAGGCTGGAGTTTTTTTTGCCAGCCAGCCAAGTGGTCCAGGCTGTTTTGGTGTTGAACCTTCTCTCTGTGCTTCTCCCAAGTAATTCTTTTTTAACTGGACTTTTAAAAACTGTGTATCTGGGTTTTTTGTTTTGTCTGGTCATGCTCTGTGACAGGTGGGATGTTAGTACCCCAGCCAGGGGGATTGAACGCAGGACCCCTGCGTTGGATGTGCAGAGCCCTCACCGCTGGACTGCTGGGGAAGTCCCTCTCCAAGTCATTCTGAAGTTTACTGTTGAGACTTGGATCTCCAAGCACCCTTCTTCTGGATCCTTCTGGGTTTTTTCTTCTTTAGGTCTTTTCTTTGCCCCTCCTTAGAGCCACCCTAACGATCTCATTGCAGAGCCGTGACCGTGTATGACAAGCCAGCATCATTCTTTAAAGAGACGCCCTTGGACCTGCAACATCAGCTCTTTATGAAGCTGAGCCACACCTACCCTGTGTTCAGGGCCCGGTAAGTCTGCCGTCTTCAGCTGGCTTTCAGGTGCCTTGTTTTATGCTCGCTGCTGACTTGGGGATCCATCAGACCAGGGGTTGGCAAACTATGACTGCAGGCCTGCTCTCTTTATTTTTATAAGTAAAGTTTTATTGGAATGCAGTGCGTGGGTTCATTTATATATCGTGTGTGGCTGGTTCTGCACTATAAGAGCAGAGCTGAGCTCGGCAACAGAGACCATATGGCCCCCAAAGCCTACAGGGTTTACTCCTCGGCCCTTTAAGGAGGTTTTTGCCCTGCACTAGGCTGTGGGTGTCCTTACCCACCTGCCAGGGTTCCTGACCCTGTGGCAGGGTCTGTGCACCTGTGTGTTCTCTGGGCACCTCCTGGAGGGTGAGGAGAGCCTCTGTGAGTGGCTCTCTGCACACCTGGTCTTTGTTCAGTAACCTGGGGGCCATTACAGGGGGTCACAGCATCCTCATCTTAAGTCGACAGGGTGATTAGAACAGAAAGCCCCCTGAAGGCAGGGCTGAGTCGGTCTTGTCTGCTGTTGTGGGCTCAGCGCCTGCTGACACGTCAATAATAGGGATAAAGAGAGAAAGTGGGTGCAGGTCAGCACCCAGGCCCCAGGTGGTTGGATCACCTGGTGACTCGGCTGTGGCTGCACCCCGACCGCTGCCTGTGGGCCTCGCCAGTGGGAGACGGCTGTCGCGGGGCCTGAGAGCCTGCTCTGTGGCAGCTCACCGGCTCTCTCCACTCCTTCAGCTCAGAATCTTCGGACCCGGACACGGAGAGGTCAGCCTTCACGCAGCGGGATGCCTTGAGTGGAGTGGTGACCCGTCTTTGCGGGCGGCCGGCCCTGTTGGTCAGCAGCACGAGCTGGACAGGTCTCAGGACCCTCCCGGGCACTTGGGGCTCCTACGAGTGTCAGTCCTGCGCCCCCATGTATTTGGGGCCCTGATGGGAAAGGAGAGCGCACTGAGCTGGTGGGGGAAGCACCTAGAAACCAACCCGTGACACTGAGTTCTCTTTTCTCGTAGAGGACGAAGACTTCTCCATCTTGCTGGCAGCATTAGAAAGTAGGTGTGTGCCTGTGATCAGGAGCTGGGCTTGCCGGGGTGTCCTCAGCTGCGGGATGCTCACAGGCCTCGTGTGGTGTCCTCAGCAGAGTGTCCAGGGCCACTGGGTGGGCCAGCCTGATGACACAGGGTGGCGGTGGTGGGCCTGGGTCCCCATTTGGGTCAGTGAGTGACCCCCGGCTTTGAAGCATCCCCTCCAGGGTTGCGTGGCTGGGAGCAGCGCCCTGCCCTCCATCCCTCCCAATTGCCCCTTACTCACCCAACTGCCTGATCTTGGTTATCACGTGTTTATTTTTTTTTTAATGCAGAATTTGAACACTTGATTGACAGTGGAGAAAGCCTCCCTTCTCTGGTCTGTGTCATAACAGGTATCCACCTGAGAGCATCCCTGTTCTGTATTAGATGAGTCACTAGAGGGGACAGAAGGCCCTCCCCACGTCAGGCCTGTGATGTTTGCTGTCTCGTTGATCCTCAGCCTAACTCTTCGATGCGTGGTTCTCTCTGCCAGCTTAACGGAGGGGCAGGCTGAATGAAGTTCACAGGGACTTCACAGCAGGCCACGGAGTCTAGATTTGAACCTCAGGGCGACCTCAAAGATATTGCACTTTCCACTGCACAGTGGTTTTTGAGCCTTTTTAAAAAAAATGATTTCACTTATTTCTTCCTGGCTGTGGTGGGTCTGCGTTGCTGTGCGGGCTTTCCCCTGGTTGCAGGGGGTAGGGGCCGCTCTCCAGTTGCGGCGTGCGGGCTTCTCATTGTGGCGGCTTCTCGTTGCAGAGCACAGGCTCTGGGGCCCGTGGGCTTCAGTAGCTGCAGTGTGAGGGCTGAGTAGTTCTGCCCCCCGGGGCCCTAGGGCACAAGCTCAGTAGCTGTGGCACACCAGCTTAGTAGCTACGTAGCACGTGGGAACTTTCTGGACCAGGGATCTAACCCACGTCTCCTGCTTTGGCAGGTGGATTGTTGACCATGAGCCACCAGGAACACCCTTTTCCTTTTTCTTTTTAAATGAGAGTCCACTGTCCAGGGTAAAACTGTTTCCCAGTGAAGAGAGAGAAGCAGAGGAGGTTTGGTTGGAGGAGGAGGGCCCTGGGCCAGCAGCCCTGCTTTGGACACTCTTCTCCTGGTCCCCGGACTCCCAGGGGTGGCAGGGGCCCACCGCTCAGGCTGTGCTGCCTGGGGGTCCTGGGCAGGGCGCGGGGGCAACCTGTGTGAGAATCTGTCTCGGTGGGTACTCTGGTGACTGGCTAGAGTTTATCCCAGACACATTCCCAGCCTGAGGTTCCCTGGGCACAGGTTGCTGGGGGAAGGGCTGTGTGTGTCAAGGTGCACACACCCGGGTGGGTGTTTCTAGAGAGCTTCTGGCTGGGGCCTGATGGGAGCTGCTGAGTGTGGGCCTGCTGCTCACGCCCTTGCAGGCCCTCGCAGGGGCTTCCCAGGCCTGGGGCCATGGGCCAGGGCGGAGGGGTACCCAGTGGGTGACTGTGTTTCCCCGGCCAGGCAAAGGGCCTCTGAAGGACTATTACAGCCGCCTCATCTGTCAGAAGTGCTTCCGGCACATCCAGGTCTGCACCCCGTGGCTGGAGGCTGAGGACTACCCCTTGCTTCTGGGTGAGAGTGTCTGGCGGGAGGCCTCCGGGAGGAGGGAGGGCTTTACAGGGGATACCCGAGGGCAGTGGGCCTCCCAGGGGCTCCTTGGTAAAGAACCCGCCTGCCATTGCAGTAGACAGAGGTTCGATCCCTGATCCAGGAAGATCCCCTAGAGAAGGAAACGGCAACCCACGCCAGTATTCCTGCCTGGGAAGTGCCATGGACGTTTCCAGAGGAGCTGGGCGGGCTGCAGTCCGTGGGATCACAAGAGACCCGACTTAGCAACTAAACAGCAACAAATAATCTGAGGGCAGGGAACAGTTTTTCTGAAAAGGGCCAGATGGTAAACGTTTTGCCAGCTTCTTTTGCATATTCCCTATTTTTATAACTCTTTAAAGATTTAAAGCCATTCTCTGCTCAGGGGCCCGCCACACGCAGGCCTCCGGTTGGGATGGGTCCTGGCTGGACTCCGGGAGACGAGGCAGTTTCCCGGTGTGCCTGCTCCTCCCTGTCTGTTTGCCAACGTCACGTCTGAGCGCTCTGGGGCTCCACACCCTCCAGCTCGGTCCTGCTGTTCCCATGGGCAGAAGAGCCGGGCTGGGCTGGGTTAGGGCCACTTCCCAAGTAATGGCGGTGCAGAGACCAAGAGTTCAACAGTGCGGACTGTTAGGCAGTGAGGACAGCCGCCCGCCTCTTGCCGTCTTGATCCCTCGGGGAGAGCTTGTTGGCTCAGTGCTGATCTGTCTCAGCATCTAAATAATCCATCTCAGGCGGAAAGTTCCTTTGCAGACAGGAGTTCCCAGGGTGCTGAGTGATTCGAGGGTGCTTCCTTGGGTCTGTCTGCACAGTGACAGCTGGTTTTATGTTGGATCTGCTTTGGGTTCTTTCTGTAATTATCGTGATAAAATACAAACAAAAATGTGCCATTTCCCCACCTTGTAATTGTGTTCAGTTCAGTGGCACTAATTACGTCCACGGTGTTACGTGGTCATCGCTACTGTGTCTTGCCAAAACATTTTCATTATCCCGAGCAGAAACTCTGAACTCAGTAAGCAGTAATTGCTAAGAGGGTCCGTTTATATAAAAACGTTGGTGATGGGCCGGGAGTTCTCAGAAAGGGCGGAGCAGCCAGGAGCAGCAGGTGGGAAGCGCCCGCGTCCTTGCCTCAGGCCAGGCCACTCGGCCAGCTCCAGGCGTCTGTACGCGGGGTTGAGGGTGTGATTAGCCCCTTTCCTCTCCTCCCCACAGGCCTCGGTCCACAGGCCTGCGGGATGTGTGGTCACTGGGCGCACGGCCGATGCTGACAGCCCCTTCACTCTTGTCCTCGCCCTGCAGGGTCTGCAGACCTGGGCGTCTGCCTGCACCGGTCCTCCAGTGGCCTGGACCTACCCATGAAGGTGGTGGACATGTTTGGATGCTGCCTGCCAGTGTGTGCTGTGAAATTTCAGTGGTAGGAGTGAAAAACACAGTCCCACCGGGTTATATTCTCAAATCAGCACCTGGGTGGCTGGTTAGAATTGCCTAGGAAACCTCCTGGGAGGGTGCCGCTTCTGATCTGTGCAGCTCGGCCACCCCTAGGGAACAGGAGCCCCTATAGTCCCCGTGGGTGGGCTGTGCCCCCACCAAATGGGGTGGCTTCCACTTTGATGTTGAGTGAAAATGATGAATCAGATACTCTCCCTGGGGGTGTGTGCTCACAGCGTGGCATGGTGGCCGGAATTGCCCGCCTGACTGATCGGGACTTATCTCTCTCTCTGTCCCTTTTGTCTCAGCTCATGTAGTTGGGTTCGAGTCAGCTGGATGTGTCCATTTCTGTCTCCGCTCTTCTTGGAAAAGATGGGCAGGAGAGGTCAGTGTTAGAAGAGGTTTAGGTGCAGTGGCCCCACCATGAGCAGAGGGGTCAGCTTCTAAATGGGAAAGCCAGGATGTTAGACTCCGGGGTCACATCATGTTGGGGTCAGCCCCTGATCAGTTCTGAGCCTGCCTCCAGCGCTGCTGCCCTTTACCTGATTTCTCTGCTGTAGAATTAAGGAAAAAAAACAGAACACAGAGCTCACCAAGAAGAGCACACACGGCACAAAAGTCCGAATGCCCTTCACTGCCTCTCCTTCCCCAGATCAGTTTGAATTCCTAACACGTGTCCTTCCAGGTCGTTCTTCAGTTCAGACGCCAAGTCTAAGGACAAGCTCCCTGAAGGGAAGGACAGACTGTTCCTGACCCCCAGCTTAGCCCGAGGGTGGGATGGGTTCCGTTCTCCCCCCTACCCCGACAGCTCTCACACCGCTGCCGTTCTCTCTACAGCTTACACGAGCTTGTGAAACACGAGGAGAATGGGCTGGTCTTCGAGGACTCGGAGGAGCTGGCAGTTCAGCTACAGGTGGCGTTGTCTGCCCCACTCAGGGGCTCGCAGGCATTCGGAGATTCATTGTTCCTGCAGCTGGGTGGGTGGGCCTGGGCTGGGTCCTCTGCGGGAGTAGCAGGCTGGGGCTGGGCCCCAGCCTCTGAGGGAATCAGGGCTCGCCCTGCCTGCCGTCTGGGTTTACGGAGCTCATACCACACAGGTGACGCTAGAGCTGGGTGGACCGTGTGCCATTCAAGGGGTACTGGATTGGAGGAGGGAGAGGGAGGCGTGAGGGGCGCTTCCTGGACCAGCCTTGCAAGATGGGTGGGTGTCTTCAAGGGTACTTATTTCTTACTACAAATTACAAAAAGCAGTACATCATTCTTGACAATGGAGCCCAAAGGCAAGAAACCTTGGAAAGGCCCAGAAAGAAAGTATTTTAGACTTTGCCATAGTCTTTTGTCAAAACATCTCAACTCTGTTGTGAAAGCATCCAGTCTGTGAATGAAGGGGTATGGCTATGTTCCAGTAAAACTTTATTTACAAAGACAAGTGGAGGGCCGCAGGTGTCCCACAGGCTGGCATTTGCAGACACTTTAGGAAGGTTGGCAAGAACACAGGCATTGCCTGGATCTCAGCATATGGGCAGGAGGGTGCTGGGCAGATGGCGAGGGGGTGGTGCCCCTGGCGGGAGCAGAGCCTAACAGGAGCAGGGGTGGGGGCTACCGCAGGTCACGGGATGTGGATGGTGTGGATGTGAATGCTGCCACTTGGCTGTGCCGTCAGGTCTGAACCGTAGCGGGTGGAGTGAGCTGGGCCTGGAGGGCTCCCCTGAGTCCGGTGAAGGCGGGGCTTGCTGGGTTGGCGATGGGGGTCAGAGGTGATGAGAAGGGTTATCAGCCAGGCCTGGTGGGGAAGCTGGAGACCCCAGAACATGGGTGTTTCTGCAGGTGTTGGGGATGAGGGCGGGTTTCAGTGGGATGACAGGGTTGAGGGGGCGATATCTGGCAGCTGGGTTTGGGGTGCGGCTGGGAAGGGGGAGCAGCGGCAGCTCGGAGTGGGGGGCCTGGGGTGGGGAAAGGGAAGTGGTAATGAGGTAAGTTTTCATCTCTTTTAGATGCTTTTCTCAAAGTTTCCTGATCCTGCTGGCAAACTGCACCAGTTCCGCAAGAGCCTCCGGGAGTCAGAGCAGCTCCGCTGGGATGAGAGCTGGGAGCGGACAGTGCTCCCTTTGATCTCGGACACATGACCCCTCGGGCCAGTGAGGTGTCCCATGCGGGACGCCTTGGACGCCCACCCCCTCGCCTTTCCCCTTCCTTCCTAGGAGCCGCTCACTCCTGTCCTCATGGCTGCGCCGCCTGGTGGACGGCCGCTGGAAAGACAGCAGTGGGCACTGCCTGGGGAATGAAGCCACTGTTGGTAATCGGGCTGGTGGCCTGGGAAGCTGGCTCAACCAGCTTTCTTCTTGGGAGGCTCTGAATTCCTTGTTCTTCTGTGAGTGTTTCCCCCTCAGTCTGTGAGGAGGGAAGTGACTTTCCCATTACTTGCTTGCAGCACCTTCAGTATCCCAGTTCTGGCTCCTGCTGCGTTTGCCCAGGCATGTCCCTAATATTTTGATTCCTGCCTTGAAAACAGGCACCGCAGGCCACCCCTGCCCCCCCAACAAGGGGACCCTAGGATGTATCCCACATGCAGCATTGCTCTGTGAGGGACATGTGTCCAGGTTGGGGAAAACACACTTGGTATATTTTTATCTGCACAAATGAAATGCTTCTGTCTGAGCCAAAAATTTCACTTCTGACTTAGTGATTTGCTTAAGAAATAAGAAATCTGGCAGAGAGGGGTACCCACACTCTCGAGCAGTTTATATTTTGTTAGAACACTTTATGGTTCTGGATTCAGAATTTAACATCCTTCAAACATTTAAGTCCAGTGGAAGTTTTATCAGATTCTTTCCAGGACAGTGATCTGATTTTCAGGCTGTCCTTCAGAACCATCTGGAAAAGCTACAGCGTTAGTTTCAGAATCGCCATCTCTGAGTGCTCTTCGTAGGGAAACAGTTTCTGGTTGTGACGAGGCACCTCTTCCCACGGGATCCCAGCCCGGCCTGGAAACAGAACAGACACATCTTAGGGTGCTGGAGCTTGGGGGCGGGACGCCATCCTATCAGGGTGGGGCTTTAACCAGCCTCCAGGGTGGGACCAGGAATCCCCTTGGCAAGCAGCTCACAGCAGCCAGCTTTCGTGCGTCCGCCCACTGGGCTGTGTGTATCCCTTGGAGGTCACGGCCCTGTCGGTTCCCCGTTGCTCTCTGCCTCTGTGCTCTACCCTCTCACCGGGCACAGCTCAGTAGGAGCTGAGGTCTGAACCCACGTCTGCCTGACCGCTCAGCCTGGTGCCTTCAGAGGCTGGGCCTGTGTCAGAGGGGATTACATCCTCTCTATAAGCACAGATGTCTGACAAGTCCCCGGCAAGGGTGGTTTTGTCATCAGCTTTTTATGAATGAAAAATCAGTATTTATAAAAATGAAATACTAGATGCACTGTGTAAGTTTCATGACCCTGCTGTCCAAGTATAACATGTTAATAATGTTAATTAGCAAGTATGAAATTGCCCCATGTGTGTATTAACATTTTTAAAAATAAAAATGGGCTGTATATGCTGCATGTGTGTGAGTCGCTCAGTTGGGTCTGACTCTCTGTGACCCCATGGACTGCAGCCCACCAGGCTCCTCTGTCCGTGGAATTCTCCAGGCAAGAACACTGGAGTGGGTTGCCATTTCCTTCTATATGCTGCGCATATATATATACACACACAGCACCTACAGTGTAGGTATATACTGTATATGCTGTTCAGTACTCAGATTTCTTCACTTAAAATACAGTCTGGAGGGAACTTCCCTGGTGGTCCAGTGGCTAAGACTGCGCTCCCAATGCAGGGGGCCCAGGTTCCACCCCTGGTCAGGGAACTGGATCCCATACACCACAACTAGAGAGCCTGCGTGCTGCAATTAGGACCTGGAGTAGCCAAATACATACAAAAAAAATTGTATTAGAAAATACAGCATGGATATTTTTTCTTGTAAGCATCTGAAAAAGGACTCCGTTATTCATTGAGGCCTAACACCCGTTAGTGGGACATGGTATATGGGGGTGGGCACTGGTCATCTCTCTTGGCAGAAGGAGCCGCGGGAGGGCTTTGCTTGGTTTGGGGGTGGGCTTGGGGCTGGCGCAGGGCTCTGCGTGGCTGTCTGGTCTGTGTGGGAAGCCCTGACGACACCTGGCACATGGTTGGGGGTTGCAGGGCGGGTGTCATGGGGTGGCGGGTGGAGACAGCGAGCTGGGTGCCTGGATGATTACTTAGCCGCCCCGCACCCCGGTGTTTTTCTGGGTGAGACAGGATGACAGCACCCCCATGCCCCCACCAGGTGCTAGAGGGGTTGACACAGGTCAGGTCTAAGGACAGCAACCCCCTGCCCTGCAGCCGAGTCAGGCAGACCCCCTTTCTCTAAGGCACCCGACTCTTGCTGTGTGCTTGATCCAGTGGTGGTGGCCGCCGTTTCCCCGAGGGCCCCTGCTTAACATCTGAGGGGGATGTTTCCGCTGTACAGCGAGGACCCGGAGACGGTGGCCCAGCTCCCGTCCACCCTGATGCCGGCTGGTGCCCACCGCCCTGCCCATGTCACAGACAAAGACTGAAGGCTCTCAGGACCCCCAAACACACAGTAGGACTGCTGCTCTCTGGCGTCTGAGGTCACTGCATAAGCTGCCCCCCTCCTCCCATGCTGCCTCCTGCGCAGAGGGTGGAGGTGTCAGTCCCGCACACCGTGGTCTGGGTCTTCCTGGTTTGTCTCCAGGTCACCACCCCCTTCTTTTACTTTCCTGGTTTCTGTGCTCCCTGGAGTCCTGTGTGGGGCCAGTGCAGTGACCCTGCAGGCCTCTCAGAGACAGCAGCCTGGCCTGGGGCCCGGGGCTCACCCAGCTCCGTGGTGAACAGCTGGCACGTCTCCGGGTTGCGGATGGTGAAGGCAACGTAGGCATCAGGAGCCCGCTGGTCCTTCCGGCAGGTGGAGAGCTTCCGCAGGACCCCCACCAGGGAGAGGACCGTTTCAGGACCATACAGCACATCTGTAACGGAAACCCAGGTCACTGGAAGGGCTCCCCAGGATGCGGGCTTCTGTGCCGACACCTGGAGATGAAGGCCCGGAAAGCAGCGGTTTAATTAGGCTTGTGCTCTTGGACGGCAAGAAAATGACGTTGGGTAAAAACAGAAAACCTCAGCAGAGCAAAAAGGCTACTGAAAGACACTACAACATGTGAAAAATATCCAGGACTCACTGGCGTTCCTTTACAAGAAAAAAATTCAATCTTTGCCTGCGGCCCGTTTAGAAGATGCTTCATGAAGCAGGCCTGACTCTGCCCCAGCCTTCTGGTTTCCTTCCTGTGGGGACAGGGCCCCTCCTGCCCGCCAGCTGGGCCCGCGGGGTGCACTGCTTAGACTGCGTGCTCCGCTGCCCCCAGCCTGGGTCTCAGGGCAGCACCACTGGCCCGACGGCCTGGGTGAGCTCGGCGGAGCAGGACGGGCCTGTTGGTGGCCAGGCCACACGCCATTTCCCTCAAGGGCTCCAGAAATGGGTGGGCCCTGCTTGTGGGGCTCATTTCGTGGACCCAGAACAGAGGCATATAAGCAGAGCCCTAGGCCTCAGAGACGCACAGGTGTGCACGGAGCAGATGTGGGGCCCCCAGAACCCCTTCCCCGACCCAGCCCAGGGCACACAGAGGAGTCAGGATCAGGTCGTTGCCCGTGGTCCTGGAAAGACGAGGCTGCCACGGCCACTTCCGTCCTCATTTGAAGACAGGGGTGTAGGCAGGGCCAGCCCCCTGGGGCTAGTCTGGCTTTCTCATCTTTGTTCTGGATGAGAGGCCTCCCTCAGGCTGCTGGAGAGGGATGTGAAGTCTGGCCGCTGGGCTGTGGCCTGGCTAAGACTGGTCCCGCTGGTCTGGCGCCTGGGGCCTGTTCTGTTCATCGCATGCCTTGCTGGGCAGAGCTGGCTCCTCCCTAGGAGGGACCATTCGCGTGGGAGGACCCATGGCCTCGGTCTCGGACAGGGCAGCTGTGGCCTCGGGGTCCCCAGGAGGCACGCCTTGCGCTGTGCCATCATCCCAGAGGCCCAAGCAACCCAGGTCCCGCCATTCCTCCCACCAGGCGGCGTCCACTGCTGCGTCCCTGCTGAGAGCTGGGCGGTACCTGCAGCAAGGATGACGTCTGGCTGGAAGGCCGCAAGCTGCGGTACCGTCACCGTGTCCCAGTCCAGCTGGGCCACCGCCACCCGGGGGCGCTCTGCCTCTGGGGTATGTGGTCCCGGGTGCTGCGCCCAGGCGTCGATGCTTGGCTCCAACGAGAAGCCGTTGAGAAGGACGTTCCCTCGAAGCTGCTCCAGGACGCGGCTGTGACAGTCGCTGAAGACATACGCTCTGGGTCGGCATGTCTTGCAAATGGCCAGGCCCGTGAGGCCGGCTCCACTGCCAAGTTCTAAGGCCGTCCTGGGAGATGGGGAGAAGGTGCTGTGTCCACAAGTGCCTGGCAGCAGACCCTTCTGGGTCCCGGCCCTGTGCCTCCAGCTCACCTGTGAGTGAAGACCGCTGGGTTCTCCACGGCCCACTCGGCCAGGTAGAGTGCGGCGTTCCACGTGACCAGGCCTGTGGTCCCATGAGACACGATGGCTGTGCTCTCGCAGAGGGTGACCGAGTCACCCGAAGGCTGGGCGGAAACCAGGAGAGAGAATTACTAACCCAGCAGCCAGGGCGGGCCTGGGGGGCCTCGGGGGCCATGTAAGGAAGTAGGATTGGAGTCGAAATGTGATGGGAGCCACTGGCGGGTTCTGAGCAGGCGGGTGATACAACCCTTGTGTGCTCAGCGTGTCGGTGGACAGAAGACGGAGGCAACGGGGCTGGAGGAGGACCCAAGCCAACAGGCATTTGCTGGAAAAGCCCAGGCGCCCACCTAGGAGGGAATCGGCCTGCTCTGGCAGTGGGGGCAGTGAGACTTCTGGGGTGAGGCCTGTAAGTCCACTAGAAACACTCAGAAGTGTGTGATAAATGACAGAAAACAGCATTTCAGAAATAAAGGCTGCCCGAAGGAACGTAAGAATAAAAATAAAACATAAAAGCAGATAAGCCCTTGAGTTTAATCGTTCAGTCACGTCTGACTCTTTGTGACCCCATGGATAGTAGCCCGCCAGGCTCCTCTGTCCATGAGATTCTCCAGGCAAAGGTACTGGAGTGGGCTGCCATTCCTTTCTCCAGGGGATCCTTCCAACCCAGGGATCAAACCTGGGTCTCCTGTATTGCGGGCAGATTCTTTACTGTCTGAACCACCAGGGAAACGCTTGAGAGAGAACATGAAAAAGAGTGAAATTTTAAAAATCGAAAAGAAATTAAGATTGTCACGGGTTTAATCGTTTCCTCCGCAAATTTGTATGGTGAAGTCCTAACCCCTGGCACCTCGGAATATGATGTTTTTTTGGAGATGGGGCATTTTTTTTGGGGGGGGGCATGCTGTGTGACTTGTGGGATCTTAAGTTCTCTGACGGGACCGAACCCTGGGCCCTCGGCAGTGAAAGCACAGAGTCTTAACCGCTGGACTGCCAGGGAACTCCTGGAGATGGGGTCTTTACGGAGGGAATCAAGTTAAAATTAGGGCATAAAGGGACCGTACTCCAATCTGACTGGGTCCCTGTAAGAAGAGGACATCAGGACACACATGCAGGGAGAAGATGGTCGTCTGAGGCCAAGGAGACAGGCCTGGAGTACACCCCTCACTCGCAGTCTCAGAATCAGCCCTGCTGACACCCCTGAGTTTGGATTTACAGCTTTCAGATCAACATTCAAAAAACTAAGACCACGGCATCTGGTCCCATCACTTCATAGCAAATAGAAGGGGAAAAAGTGGAAGCAGTGACAGATTTTTTTCTTGGGTCCAAAATCACTGAGAACAGTGACTGCAGCCATGAAATTAAAAGATGCTTGCTCCCTGGAAAGACAGCTATGACCAACCTAGACAGCATATCAAAAAGCAGAGACATCACTTTGCTAACAAAGATCCATCTAATCAAAGCTATGGTTTCTCCAATAGCTTTGACTATACGGACTTTTGACTATATGGACATGAGGTCATGTACAGGTGTGAGAGTTGGACCATACAGAAGGCTGAGCACCGAAAAATTGATGCTTCTGGATTGCAGTGCTGGAGAAGACTCTTGAGAGTCCCTTGGACTGCAAGATCAAACCAATCAGTCCTAAAGGAAATCAACCCTGAATATTCATTGGAAGGACTGATGCTGAAGCTCCAATCCTTGGGCCACCTGATGGGAAGAGCTACCTCACTAGAAAAGACCCTGATGCTGGGAAAGACTGAAGGCAGGAGGAGAAGGGGGTGACAGAGGAGATGGCTGGATGGCATCATTGACTCAGTGGACATGAGTTTGAGCAAACTGAGAGAGAGTGAAGGACAGGGAAGCCTGGCGTGCTGCAGTCCATGGGGTTGCAAAGAGTCGGACACGACTGAGCAACAAAGTGACATGACCTGCAGCGGACTGAAGCCCTAAGGGAATGACAGGAGCACAGTTCACTCTCTTTAAAGGGGAAGAGTCAAGGCTGTATCCAGCCTTTCCTCCATAACCAAGTACGGCCAAGAGGAGGTATTTCCTTACAAAATCTCTCTAGCTAATGAAAACAAAATGATTCAGAAAGCCACTCTTTTACATCCTCCAATGAATTAACAGGTCTAAGGCATCCGTAAGTGCTACCAGGAAGCGGTTAAAAACAGATGATGAGCCTTCCGGGACCCTTGCAGTGTTCTTGCTAAGGGATCAAACAGACAAGCGTCCCAGTGGGCCTCCGAATCCAGCCTCCAGTTTGTGGGGAACAGAGGACAGAGGAACAGGTTGAACAGCATCGCGCGTGTGCAACGAAAGCCAGCCTGCACAGAGCTGTCCAGCCCAAACCACCAGGAAGAGAAGGGGCTGGCGGAATTGTGGATGAAGGCAGGTTTTGAGCCAGACCTTGTTAACGGACAAGACTAAGTGCAGGCATCTAGAGTTGAGTGCACGGGGCAGCGATAAGACCTCCGAGTGACGACTCTGAAAGGGAGGGAGGGCGGGCTGGGATGGAGGTGGGTCAGATGGGGGCCTTGTGGGCTGGCTGCCAAAGTCCTCGGCTAGACTGGCAGTTACCACGGTGGCCGCCTTGCAGCAATCCGATAATCTAGTTCTTTGCATGGCTTTTTGTGTCTGTGTTTTCTAATAAAAGGTTAAAGAACAAGCAAAACAAAAACTGTTGTGTGCAAAAGGGATGTCTGTGGGGCAGGAAGCCCGACGACCAGCCGAGAGGCCGCAGCGTTTACCAGGCCGGTGACGGTGGCAGTGGACAGCAGGGAGAGACTGCCATCCTACAGCAGTAACAGGAGCGCATGCATGCTATGTCTCAGCCCGCCAGGCTCCTCTGTCCATGGGACTCTCCAGGCAAGAACACTGGAGTGGGTTGCCATGCCCTTCTCCAGGGGATCTTCCTGACCCAGGAATCGAATCTGCGTCTCTTACGTCCCCTGCACTGGCAGGCGCGTTCTTCACCACTGAGCCACCTGGGAAGCCCACATCTATCCGTCAAATATTTATTAAGGTCTGAGCAACAGGTCACTGCTGTGCAGTTCATGTGTGTTACCTAATTTAACCCCAGCCGCCCCGAAGAGAGGTGTTATCTGCCGAAGAGCTCGGTTTACAGGTGGGGAAACCAAGGCCCAGGAAGGTTAACTGACCTCGTCTAAGACCACAGAGCGGAAGAGCCAGGGACTGAATCCACATGAGGCTGACGGGACCCTGAATTAACTGTGTGTGTGGAGGGCGTGGATCTCCTACCAGCAGATAGCTCCGGTGGCAGTGGGTGGGCTCCTCGGCCGTCAGGACCTCGGCCAGCGCCTGGTACAGCTCGTCCGACGGCTCTGTGTGGACAGCTTCATGCTGGGGGCGGGCAGGGAGACAGCATTCACAGGAGGCTTAAGTCCACCCTTGTGATTCAAACCAAGGTTCCACCTCTTCACTTTTACTCTGACTTGTAAAAATGGCTGGAGGATTTTCATCACATTTGGAGGGGAGATTTGGGATGTGATTGACTTAATATAGGTCACTTGGTTGGGGGGAGCTGGGGGGACCTCCGAGAGGGGTAGAGAGGGTGCAGGTGAGGTGCAGTGGAGGGCAGCAGGGAGCAGGTGGGGTTTCCCACACTCAGGGGCTGCCTGGTAGGACTGCGAAGGTTCCATAGGGCGGGGGGTGGGGGGAGCAGGACCACAGCAGAGATGCTGCCACTGCTGGAGACCCCTGGAAGCAGACAGGAAGGACCCTGGCCTCTCCCTTTCTCCCGCCCCCCCTCAGTGTCTCACTGATGGGAGCCCCCTGCTCTACAGGGGTCTGCAGAGCAGGAAAAGAGAACAGGATGGATCTGAACTCCAACAGGCAAAGTCCACCTCTGAAGAGCCAGCTGGGTCCCAGATGCTGCCTGGTTACCAGATGGACAGTGCCCATCACTGACCTTTCTGATGAGCTCAGAGAGAAAGCTCCGGGAATACTTCACTGATGGTGGGTGCTTCACGCACAGAGGGTGCTTCACGGTCTGTGAGAAGGAGCACAGTGTGGGTTGTGGGTGAGACTTCGTCCTAAGTCTCCAATGGGCTTCAAGTGAATACAGGGGCAAACCCCAGTTACCCAATCCCTGGATTTCTAGCCCTGGGTGATCCTCATGCATTGGAGAGAGTTTTAGGTATCAGCCCTTTCCTAAAAATATTTCTCCACTACAGTGGCACAAGATCAAAACCAGTCAATCCTAAAGGAAATCAACCCCAAATATTCACTGAAAAGACTGACGCTGAAGCTGAAGCTCCGATACTTTGGCCACCTGGTGCAAAGAGCCGGCTCATCAGAAAAGACCCTGATGTTGGGAAAGACTGAAGGCGGGAGGAGAAGGGGACGACAGAGGATGAGATGGCTGGATAGCATCACTGACTTGATGGACATGAATTTAAGCAAACTCCAGGAGATCCTGGAGGAAGGAGAAGTCGGGCACGCTGCAGTCCACGCAGTTGCAGAGCTGGACACGACTTAGTGACTGAACCACACTGGCACAGTCCAGGCAGTGTTTCTAACGCCCCTTCTGGGCAGGAACATGGAGCATGTGGATTCACGCTAATACCCTGCTACAGGCCGAATATCTGTGTCCACCCCAGATCAACATGTTGGCTCCAACACCCAAGGCTATCAGGAGGGGCGTGATCTGGGGGTGTGATTATACTATAAGGGTAAAGCCTCCATAAGTGGAATTAGTGCCCTTATAAAAGAGACCTCAAGAGAGTTCCCTCTGCCCTCTGAGCCATGTGAGGACATGGCAAGAAGACAGCCCTCCATGAATGAGGATGTGGGCCCTCACAAGACACTGAATCTGCTAGAGTCTTGATCTTGGACCTCCCAGCCTCCAGAACTGTGAGAGAGAAATTCCTATTGTTTATAAGCCAAACAGTGTGACGGTTCTGTCATACCAAGACTAAGATATACCCCTTGGTATATCCAAACCCCACCTCCAAAAAGCAGGGGCCCACCCACAACTAGAAAAAGACCCGGTGGGCAAGACGTGCCTGTTTATTTTCCCTTTAAGTGCAAAGAAGAAAGTCTCTGAGCAGCGAGTAAAGGCTAGATGTACCTACAGCTGTCATCCCCATTTCCTCTGTGGACGGTTTTAAAAACATCCCCCAGATTCCCTCCTCTCATGCAGCGTATTGTGTATTCTGATGTCTTTATCTAAGAAAACAAAAGAGCCCACGTTGTCTGAGCTGGTCACGCCAGATGCAACGTCTTTCTTTTTAAAGGTCACATGCGTACCCAGGGTGCTTCTGTTACCTCTTCACCAGGAAATCAGGCCAGCGATGTGTTCCAGGGATTCTGTGATTCTTACCTTCTGCAAAATATCCAGCAGCAGCTCAGAGCCTGACGAGTCTCTTAGTTTCTCTTCCAGGCTCTATCCAAAGAGAGAGAGGCGGTAAGAGAGAAACGAATCTCAAGGGCATTATCACAGCAACATGAAACATGCAATAGGACATGTTGGCAAAGTGCTAAGTGATCTCTCCCCAGGGACCTGGGGCCAAATGATGCAGAAGCCACAGGCAGCTGAAAGCCTGACCTTGAGAAGTCCCGAGTTACACCCGGATGAGTCACAGAAAATGGCAGAAGACAGGCTGCTGGTTTGCATTAGCCATGACAGCTTAGTCTCACCTGGGTCTCACAGACCAGCTCTGTGACTCAACTGGTCGGCCAGGAATTACGGGGGGAGCCACGGCCCTAACACCTGATGGACTCCCTGAGACCTCCCCGTGGCAGGCGGGCTGCTTTACTGCGCGGGCCCCAGCTCCTGTGTCATGTCCCTGGACAAAGTCACTTGCCCAGGGTCACACAGCTTGTGGGGTCGGCCCAGGATTCAGAGCTGGCAGGCTGTCTCTCAGATCTGAGCTCTGACTTCTTTTCTAGTCAAACCAATGACAGGAATAGTTCCCACCGCATGGGTGCTGTGGCTGAGCTATGCCAGCACTTAGCATGGGCCTGGTGAAGAGTAAGCACTGTAAACAATTACAGGCGATACGCATGGGGCCTCACAGATGCAATTACAAAGGTTTAAATTTTGGGTTAAAAAACGTACATATTCCTTTCTAACGGGAAATGATCTCCTAGGATGCCAAATGATTTATGTCAGTGAAAGAACACAGATGACTGACCTCCCCTCTTAAGACGGGGCAGACCTGGGGAGGACTCTGTGTCCAAACTGAGTCATCCCAGTGAGCTCACCGCACGTGAATTATGAAGGACGCAGTGTTATTAGAGCCCCTGCCTTGGCAGAATAAAGCTGCTACCCCAGCCCTGAGCCTGTGTGCAAATGGCAGGTCCCTAGGGCAGGGATGTGAGCTCCTCTGTCTCTTTTCAGGACTGTTTTGTACCTCCCTGCCTCTTCCATCAGCTGCCTCTGAGAGGACTCGTCCAAAGCTGCTGATACACATGAAAAGCTGGAGGCCCGAGAGGGCCTGTGACCTGGTCACTGAACTCAACACAGCGTGATCTCCCGCTGTCCTGAGCATGCTGGCTGTTTAAACGAGCAGCAGCAACTGTTACCCAATGGCCAGGGTAACACGCTAAAAAACCTTTTTTTTTTTTTTTTTATAACCAACTGTCCATGACCCTAAAAAACCCAAAGAAAAGGGGAGTTGGGAGGAAATCTCACATTCCTCCAATTAGTGGGGCTGTGTCTGCAAAGGCGATGAATGGCGGCGAGGGTCCAGCGAAAGAGGCTGTTGAGGGCTGAGCGCAGGGTGGGCCCAAGGGCGAGCCGGTGGAGCGCCTGCCCCCTCGCCACCAGCCCGCGCGGCCCCGGCGATCCCGGGGGACCGGACGTGCCGCTCGGACCAGCGAGGTAGCAGGGGCCATCACGTGGCAGGGAGGACGGGGGTGTGAGTCCGGAGCCCCGCTCACCGCGCACCCCCGGTGCTTCCCAACCCACCTTCCGCGCCCCTTGCCGCCCACCTGCCAGGGGAAGGAGCGCAGGGCGCGCGCCGCCAAGAAGCGGCGCTCGAAACCCCGCAGCAGGCGCGCGGCATCCGCTCTCTCCTCCGGCGCCATGGTGGGGCGGCGCCGCGGCGTTGCCCGGGAGACTGAGCGGGAGCAGGGCTGTGATTCGAGGCGGCTCGAGACGGGCGCACGGGGCCGGGGTGGGGCTCGGGGCGGGGCCAAGCACCCCCGGGGCCCTGGGAGGCGGGGCGCAGAGCTCAGGAGGCGGGGCTTAAGGAAGGAACCTGTTCAGGAGGCGGTGCAGTTCAGCCGGTGGTTCGTGGTGTGGTGGGCGGGGCGTCGAGGGGAAATTGGATGTGGGCTCTGGGCCTTGGAGGTGGGGCCACGGCAGAAGGGGCGGGGCCATGGCTTCGGTGGGGCGGAGTCAGAATTTAGCGCCGAGTTTCGCTGGGCGGGGCAGCGAGGGTTCCCCGGGAGAGCGTTCAGTCTAGCCAAGGGCCGGGTAATCCTTCTCGTTGTTCCAGCACTTTTTCGACAGTCTTTTTGGCAAGGCCCTACGGCAGAAGCGTCGTCCCTTGAGCCTTATCTTATCCCTCCCCCGAATCCTCTGGGACTTCGGCCTCAAGCCCAGCCTCGGGTGCGAGGGTCGCCTGAGGGCCTGTGGGCTCAGGCCGACGCTGCCCTTTCCTCTCCTAGGCCAAGGGCGCTGAGGTAAAGGTGTTGGTTTGCACATTTACCTCAGCCCTGCCCCGTACACGGAGGGCTAGGAGAGACCGAAGAGGACAGCAGGCCCCTCCAGGTTGGTGGGTGGCAGTTTTAATACGTGAGGGAGCTTGCTTAAGAGGCTTGTGTTGGGCACCCAAGGTGAATAGACCCCCACAGCCTCCTGACAGAACCCTAACAGTGTATGTGGAGGCCTTCACAGTGTCCAGTCAGCACGTGGTCCAGTGTCTCCTCAGCGCCTCGCTCTCTCAAGGCTGCATTCCTGAAACAACTTCTACTGTGGGAACCGTGGGCAGGCCATATTTCTGAAGGCGGGAGAGGGATGAGGAGGCCCTGGGTGCAGCTAGGAGGCTCACCTCATTACCCAACCAGACTCATTTGCCAGACGCTGAGATTTGAGGCAGAGAAGGGATTTATTCATGAGGCAGCAACTCGATAGGAGGAAACAAACCTCAAATCTGCCTCCCTGTGCACGGGCAGGGGAGGGGCTGTGGGGGTGTTTATGGACCAAAGAAGCAGGGTGGTTTGGCACCAAGGTGGGCGTGGAGTGAGGTGATTGGAAATAAGTAAAAGGTGAGGTCATAGTTGTTTCATGCAAGGGCAACTAAACTATAGGCTTCTTCATGAGACCATTGTTCAAAAAATAGCAGGTTCTGAAGGTGGAGTTTTTGACCCTCTGACGTCAAAGATCACCAAGCTCCCCCATGCCCAGTTGGAGGGTTGGTGGTCCTAATCAGTCTTAACTGGCTTGAGCTAGACACAGCTGACTCCAACTTCCTGGAAAACAACCTGGGTGAACATTTTATTGTTTAGGCTTGGGGGTACGTGAAAATCATTTGTAGCATCAAATAAAGTGAACTTGAACAGTGGAGGCAGGCTTATAGGTGTGATGGGTTTAACCATGATTACTCTGATTACACTGATTTCTCCCAACACAGATAGGAACCCTTGCTCCCAGAGACCCCAATTAGGATCTGTCTCTAACCCACAGAGTCTTTAATTCACCAAATACTTTTTAAGCATAAACTACGTTCCTGGTAGGGCTTCCCTGGTGGTTCAGTAGTAAAGAATCTGCCTACCATGCAGGAGACCCAGGTTCGATTCCTGGGTTGGGAAGATCCCCTGGAGAAGGGAATGGCAGCCCACTCCATTATTCTTGCCTGGAGAATTCCATGAACAGAAGAGCCTGGCAGGCTATAGTCCATGGTGTCACAAAGAGTCGGACATGACTGAGCAACTAATACCTCACCTCATGTGCCTGGTACTATCAGGCACTGAGGATGCAACAGTGAGAAGAACCAGGAGTGGTTCCCTGCCCTCCAGGGGCTCCGGGTTTCATGGGGGAAATAGGTATTGAACTAATTATCACACAAATAAATATAGAAGCACAATGGCAATATATACAGTGCCAGTGAGCACATGGAACTATGGGGGCTTACAGTGGGAACTTTGACTTTGCAGGGAAAGGAATCTGGAAGAAGAGTCAGAATGGTACACAGGTGGGGATGGGGAAGAAAAGAAAAAAAGTTACTTCCATTTGACCTTATTATGTCTTGAGTAAAAAGCAGGACAGTGAAAGGCACTGGTGCTGCCCCTGGAGTTTGAACTGTGTTCAGAATCTAATAAGTTTACCTTCATAAATTTCTTGAAGTAACTCTATTTGGAAGCATCTTGGGAGCTAATTTGTTAAATATACTTGCACAATGCAGCTGATGGGGACAGATGAGTCTTATTACCCCTTTCAGATGAGAAACACTTGAGCCCTGCTCAGCTATGAGAACAAGAGAGGAAAATTCTAATTGAATGCGTTTGTTCTCTTATATCTGTTCTACAAGAACCATGTGAGCACAGGATCTGACAAAAATTGTCTTTTATTCCATCAACAGTTGATTGAAGTAAAGAGTGTGAACTGTGGTTATCACTGTGTCTTTACAAGGAATTAAAGGTTTCTGGGTCTGAGACATTGCATAAATCCTGAGTCACAGCATCCTGGGGTAGAAACATCTGATGTAAGATGATTGGATCTTGGTCCTGAAGGAACGATGTTAGAGCCCGGTCATGCGTACTGGCTCACTTGTGCTGTTTTGGTCAGCTCTCTGCCTGCAGTGGAGAGTGGAAACCAATGGGAATGGGTCAAACTCATGAATACCAAGCTTTCTATTAACACACATAATAGCTATTAATTATCTTTCCTCTGAGGAACCAAAGGTCATACAGGGTCAATACCAGAGTAAGTGATGCTGCATGATGTTATACTAAGATATTAATAAATCTAGGCTTGTCTAGCCTCCTTGACACCATAGATGGGAGGCAGATTGTGGAAGGCCCCTGAGTGGGCGACACCACTGACCTGCACACAGATGATACCTGTATCTTTGTCTGTGGGCTTTTGGGAGGGACAAAGGTCATAGGTAATATATCTCACACCTGAGCTTGGAAGGATCAAGGCACTGAAGGGATTTGTAATGGCCTATGGACCTCACAGATGTGGTGTGTAGAGGTGTTAGTGAAGATTAGGTCTGCTATTGAACATAGAAAGTGAAAATTCCAGTGGTATTGATGTGGAGAGAAGCTTTAGGGTATATCTAAACAGTCCTTTCAGTGGCAGAAGACATGCATATATGCATACACTATAGTAAAGATTCAACTTCTGGATTTGAGACTTTCTTTTATAATGATGATGATGGTGATGGTGGATGATGAAAAACCAATACATTTTAACTATATGAAATGGTTATCTTTTAGAAATTAAGCTGTGGGAGTGACCATTCAATCAGTACCTTGAGGTTTTTCCTTTCTCTCTTCTATGGCTAATGGTTTCTGCAGAAAAGGACCAATTGATTTCTTTCTAAAATGTTGCTTCAGGGTATAGAGACATTTATAGGTCATGTTTCAACTTATAGGAAAATTTTATAGTTCAAATATAAATTACATTAAATGTGGGCTTTGTAATGGAGTTAAGGTTAAGTAAAGTTCTGACTTTCCTTAGGCTGTTTATGGTGTTCAGGAGGCCTCCACACTGTTGAGACAGGAGCTCTTTGAAAGCAGAGGCATGGTCAGGATTGAGTGTCACATGGGATGTGAGAGGCTCAGTCTCCTGATGTAACTATGGAGATGTAGAAAGCAGTGTACCAGGGCCATCGAGTGCTTTTGTTGATGGCAGGACCAGTGCTATGGGTTGAACTGTGTTCCCCCGAAAGGATGTGTTGGAAGTCATGACCCTTGGTACTTAGGAATGTGACCTCATTTGGAAATAGGGTCTCTGCAGGTGTAATTAAGTTAGGAGATCATACTGGAATACAAGTGGCTGTGAATTCCATGATTGGTGTCCTTTTAAGAAGAGAGAATGCCATATGAAGACAGATTCAGAGAGAAGTTGGCCATGTGATGGTGGATGCAGAGATTGTGTCTACAAGCCAAGGAATGCCAAGGATTGCTGGCAACCAACAGGTGCTAGTAGAAGCCAGGAAGACTTCTCCCCTACACATTTCAGAGGGATCAAGTGAATATCTTGATCTCGGACTTCTAGCCTCCAGTTCCACAAGACAAGTTTCTATTGTTGTAAGGCATTCCAGTATGTGGTGCTTTGTTATGGCAGTCCTGGGAAACGAATGCAACTGGAACATAGTTTTTGGCGCCCAGTGCAAAATGAAAATGGAGTCTTTGTTAAAAATCAAGATTTTTGAGATCAAACCAAGCTGGGGGCTCTTCTGAGTCCTGGTCCCTGTACCACTGCCCAGACTGCAAGTTCACAAAGATATCCCTGGTTGTTGGGTCCTCAAAGTGCTGGACCCTGACACACTCAGAAAGTGGTTGAAATGGGTTATTACAGTGTGCGCTGATCAACCACAGAAAACTCTCAGACTACTCACATCTTTTTCCGACAAAAGACTGTGAATGTCACACTAGCGACAAACAGAACCACAAGGACTCCTGTGACAACTGTGAGACCGATTGCTGTGTTTTGGAGAGCAGATGCCCTCTTCATCTCTGCTCCTGTTAATAAAAAATCAGATAGTTTTAAATGATCTGATTAAGAGGCTGCTCCTGGGTCTCTGGGAAGTTTCCTATCCAGGCACTGGTGAATATTAATTATGGAAATGAAATGTACATTTAACCCAAGAAAGTGCTCACTGTAGAGAAATCTCATAGGACAAGTCATTGAAAGCCGATTTACTAAATGACCTATTCGCCAAATGACCCATTTGCCTAACGACCACTTTGCCAAATGACCGATTTGCTAAAAGCCAATTTGCTGAAAATCAGTTGGTGGGATGTCCTGCTTATCAATAACGGATGATCAAACACACCTCACCCCAGGCTCCCAGGATTACATATAGGGCAGGTGTAGGGGCCAAAGAGGTGTAGCAAAACTCTAAAACTTAAAAAGAAATTCTCAATAACTTAGAGAATTGTCATTCATTTAGTTTTCTGCAGAACATCCTGTTTATAGTAAATTCACATGAAGATTGTGGGTCTAGTTTCAAGTTGCTCAGTTGTGTCCCCGACTCTGTGACCCCCATGGACTGTAGTCTGCAAGGCTTCTCTGTCCATGGTATTCTCCAGGCAAGAATACTGTAGCGGGAAACTATTTCCTTCTCCAGGGGATCTTCCCAGCCCAGGAACCAAACCCAGGTCTCCCGCATTGGGCAGATTCTTTACCGGGCAGATTCTTTACCGTCTGAGCCACTAGGGAAGATGTGGGTAGTGGCTTGGCAGAAGGGAAGAGTGCAGGGAGCTGTTCCTTGTATTCCATTTCAATTGAGCGTAGTTGCTCTAAGCATCTGATAAGTCACTGGGCACTAAGTCTCCCCACAGAAGAAATGCTGGTGAGTGTTTGTAAACAGCCGAATTCCCAGAGATGCTTCCTTTCTTCCTTTATATCACTGCGATTTAGTTTTTTGAAGTCTTAAGGATTCTCAACCTCATTTACAGGAACCCCTGCCCCCATTTCTAGCCATGAGAAGAGCACTAAAGCTTGTTCCTCTCCTGTGAGCAGCCTTCCTCTGGGTACCAGCATGCACAGAGTTGCTGAAGGAAGGCCGCTTTTCAGAATCTACAAGGGGCATCTGAGGGGCAGACTCTACATGCTTTCTGAGGCTCAGAAGGATTATTGCCTGGTTTCCTTTATGGAGAGCCTTCCTTTTTGCCCCGTAGGCACTGTATAAAATGTCACCAACACAGCGAGGGATTTCCTCCTTCATCTGCTACCTGTTCACAGCTGCTGATGATAATCTTGTGCTGGGGGCACTGAAGCTGCCAGGAAACAGGATTGTTCTGCTTGATATTTCCCCCATTCAGAAAACCCCTTTTTGAATCTTCTCTATCTCAGGACAACAGGCCACACTACCAATCTCTTGGTGGTGGCTTTTGTGTCTCACCTGTTTGCTGGTTGTTAGTGTCTACCAGCATTTCCTGGGTGACTGCCAGGGAGCCATTGTGGAGCTCAGGGGTAACCCCCAGGAGCTTACACATGAGGGGGTAGATGTGGATGCTGTCAAAAGGCTCAGCCAGGTGATTCTTCTTGAAATCAGGCCCAAAAGCTCTGAATATAGTCTTCATGTCCATGTAGACATTATCAAAACCATGATCTCCTTTGTTGAAATATAGTATAATTCGCTGAAAAATAATAACAACGAAACAGTCATTTAAGATTCCAGTCCTCTGAAAGAAAATTGCCCCTTAGTTAATTCCATAGTTGTTAGATCCAGGAAATCTTTGAGCGTTTAAATGACAAGGAAGGACACTGCTCTCTGCAGTGGCAGAGAGGAGCAGGAATGGAAGATCTTTAAGGAAGAGAATAAAGCTTACAACTGCCCTGGTGGCTCAGATGGTAAAGAAGCTGCCCACAATTTGCGATTCCTGGGTTCAGTCCCTGGGTCAGGAAGATACCCTGGAATGGGAAATGGCAACCCACTCCAGTATTCTTGCCTGGAGAATTCTGTGGACAGAGGAGCCTGGTGTGTGGGGTCACCAGGAGTCAGACACTACTGAGTGACTAACACTTTCTTTTTCAAAGAAAAGCACACATGTTAGAAACAGTAATAAGATAGTAACACTGACGGTCCTAATAGGCGCAAACATAGAGGGCTCGCTGTGCACCAAGAACTGTTCTGAATGTTTTATAAAGTGAAGGCTCTATCCTCATCACTGCCATTTTACAGATGAATAACCTACCCTGAGTCATGTAGTAGCCAATGTTGGAGTAGGTATTTGAACCCAGACTGGGTCTAGAGCTAGGAGCATTTATTTTCTTTTTCAAAAATATTTATTTATTTGGCTTCGCCAGGTCTTAGTTGTGGCACACTCCTAGTTGGGGCTTGTGGGGTCAAGGATTGAGTTTGGGCCCCCTGCATCGGGAACTCAGAGTCTTAGCCACTGAACCAACAGTAAAGTCCCCAGGTATGTTGTTTCTTATGGCACAAAATTGCGTATATTTTTTTTGTGGGGGGCGGGGAGAGAAGGATTAAAGAGGAGGGTATCAGGACTGTAGGTAATTGTTTAATGAGTACTAGACAGACTTTTGTCTGACCCCTTTTCAAGTGACAAGGTAACATCAGTCACACCACAGCACTCTTTATATTTTCTTATTTTCTTGGGACCAACAGATACTCTGGCATGTCAGACATGTGATTTCTGTGTATTGAAAAGTTGGTCTCATAGTCTTGGTGCCTGTCTGCCCAGCTCAGGCTCCCTCACCTGGCTAAAGAAACCAGTCCAAAGGCATTTGAGGCCATGCTGTGCTCTTGTGCTCAGTCACTCAGTTATGTCCAGCTCTGCAACCCCATGGACTGTAGCCTTCCAGGCTCCTCTGTCCATGGGATTTCCCAGGCAAGAATACTGGAGCAGGGTTGCCATTTCCTACTCCAGGGGATCTTCCCCACCCAGGGATCAAATCCATGTCTTGTGTCTCCTGCATTGGCAGGCGGATTCTTTACCACTGTGCCACCTGGGAAGAACTTGATGCCATGGGGCAGCCTGTTAAGAACAGTTAAGTGATCCCAGTAATGCTCTCATGTTCTTTGCAAGCTCCATAATCCTAAGAGAGAAGAGTCACACCCACTCTGCTCTGCACATCAAGGCAGGCAGGTGGGTGGGAATATGAGCAGTGGACTCAATTAGAGCATTGAGACACAAAAGATTTTCGGTCTAACAGACAGTTTGCCAGAAGATTAAATTGATCACTGCATCCCATCCCTTAAACTATCTGGTTGGTCATGCTGGGAATATGACTGTCCAATTAAATGTCTTATCATCCCTCTCAAACTGTGACATCATTAACCAGGTTTACAAAGAGGTCAGTGCTATGGAAACTTCTTGGCAGGGCCTTTGCCCCCGGCCATGTGGGGGCTTGCAAAATACCAGTTAAGTTTTGCATTTTACTGTAAATGTTTCCACCAATATTAAACAATAACCTTATGAGCTTTCCCAGACCTGTTATACTCTGGACTTTCAGCAACCTAAGAGTATACAGATTGCAAATGTAATTATGATGTTTGGCTTCTGTTCATAGCCTTAGACAAGGATTCTTCAGGTTGTACCTGAGACAGTCTTCTGTCATGTGATATTGAAACATCACTTAAACTTTGTTCTGTCATGAATTACTGGTTGGTAGTTTAAAAAAAAAGACCTCATGTATGTCTCACAATTAGCATTGATTTTGGTATTTTCTTCTTTAGACTTCTTCTTTTTTCATAACAGCTGTGTTGAGATATAATTCATATACAATGCAATGTATCCATTTAAAGTATACGATTCAATGGTATCTAGTGTATTCACAGAGTTGTGAAACTATCATCACAATCAATTTTAGAACACTTCCATCACCCCAAAAAGAAAGCCTATACCCTTCAGCAGTTACTCCCCAATCTCCCTACAACTTCCTCTGGTCCTAGACAACCACCAATCTATGCTCCATATCTATAGATTTGTGTATTCTGGACATTTCATTTAAATGGAATCATACAATATGTGGTCTCTCCTATCTGACTTCTTTCACTGAGCCTTATGTTCTCAAGGTTCATTCAAATGATAATGTGTTTCAGTACTTCAGTTCCTTTTGATGGCTACATAGTATTCCACTGTATGGCTAGACCCTGTTTTGTTTATCCATTCATCAGTTGATGGGCATTTTGGTTGTTTCCACCTTTTGTTTATTATGAATAAAGCTGCCATGGGCATCTGTGTATAAATTTTTATGTGATTAGGGTTGCCTTTTTTCTTTTGACTATATGCAAATAGGAACTAGAAGGTGTTTTTTGGGGGGAGGGAGGGGTGTTAATCTCTTGTTGATCCAACACATAGGCTTGGGTTTGTACATCAGCCTTACATTTCTAATACCAAATCACTCCTCTCCAGCTTTGGTTTCTTCCTCATTACAAAGGGAAGATAAGAGAATCAACCTTTAGGGTTGTTAGGAAAACAAAAATAAAATGTGTGTGTGTGTGCTCAGTCGCTCAGTTGTTTCTGACTCTTTATGATCCTATGGACTATAGCCTGCCAGGCTCCTCTGTCCATGGGATTCTCCAGGCAAGAATACTGAAGTAGGTTGCCATTTCCTCCTCCAGGGGATCTTCCTGACCCAGGGATCAAACCCACATCTCCTATAATTCCTGCATTGAGGTAGATCATTGAGCAACCAGGGAAGCCCAAATATGAAATAACTCATGTTAAATTTTTAACACAGCCCTGGACACAACCTTGGTCAGAGATATATGTCATTATTGTTGCATAATGGTAACATGGAGCAGGGTGGGTAGGGTGGGATGTGGGGAGCTGGGTTAGTGGGTTACTACTAACTCATCATGCATGCCCTTATATTTTAATTTTTTTCAGAACAGTCCTTCCCTACTGGCTGCCTTCCACAACCAAGATGGACTCTGGTTTAGAATCCACTCACCCCGCTGATGCTATAACCAGAGTCGGCGTACATCACGATCGGCAGGACCCGCTCATGTTTGGCAAAATGGAAGCGTTCTGGAAATTCCTCCTTCTTGTAGACATTGAGGTGAGGATGAGCGTTCTTCAGCGCTTGGTAAACGGCTTCCTCTTGCCCCGGTTTGGGCAGGAGCATCCCAAAGCCACCATAGTCCACAATGTCAAACTGGACCAAGTCCTTGAAGCTGATGTAGTTGCTCAGGAGGATCTCGGTGATGTTGGGTTTCTTTTTCATGGTGGTCATGCCGTGGTCTGACGTGATGATGACATTGAGGTGCTCAGTCAAGCTGTGCCTCCCAATGGCTTCCAACAGGTACCCGATGGTTCTGTCGATTTGCTGAATCATCGCCCTCCTCTTCTCTGTGTCGGGTCCGTAGAGGTGTCCCACGTTATCCGGCTCTCCATAGTACAGGGTCACGAAGTCAAAGTCTTCCTTGGTGAACCAGTTCATGACGATGTCAATGTTCTGTCTCCACTCTGTCTCGTTGCCATTGGGGTGGGTGTACGACTCCACCAGGGACCGCTGGACAGCCTCCCCTTGGTACTTGGCGCCTCCCCCAGGATAGTGGAATGACGCTGTTTTCCTCCCCTGCAAGTGCAAGAATAAAAGCCTGTTAGAGCCGTTTCTTCTGTCTTTCTCATCATGTGCAAAGCCCAACATGTCGGCAGCCCTGCCCCAGTCCAGAAACATGCATAGAAAACATGTGGGCTTTGGAGGCAGATGGGACTGGGCTTCATTCCTGGCATTACCAGGATCTCCTGGAATCTAAAACACTGATAATTGGGAGACGTGCCCTTATTTTATGCACTTCTGCAAAGAAAAATGCTGCCAGTGAAACCGCTGACACTTCAGTGACTGGAAGATGTGTTCCAATTTGGGATGGCAAAATGAAAAATAAAAAAGTTCCTTAGATTGGGGGAGAAATGGCACTTTCTAAACTGGCGATGGTGAGTGAGTTCTTTAATCTCGTAGTGTTTCAGTGTTTCTACCTGTAAAATGCCAAGAAGCTGATGGGACTTTCTGGAGGATTAATCCAGGTAGCTTTAAGATAGAGTGTTGGGCATTGTGGGCACTTGGCAGGCGCTCTTTTCATTGTCTCTAGACCTAACAAGCCACCACAAGCCTTCCCCAGTGTGTCCAGTGGACAGTTAATATGTTTGCCTGCCCAGCGCCCACTCCGTCTGCAGGTTTGGAGCATCTGACATCCCCTGGAGGCTCTCCTCCCTGCTCTTGCTCCATGTCTGGTTTAGGGGATGTTGGTTCCACATTAGGCTCCAGAGGTGGGGTGTGGCTCTGGGCTGGCCAGTCAGGGGACACTGTGTCCCCTGGCCACAGCAGTTGGTTGAGCCTTGGGCCCGTGTCCCAGCCAGAGCCAATGAGATGAGACCTGGGGACTCCCTCTGGGGCTGTTAGAGATGAAAGAATCTGCCTAGCCGTTCCCATCTCTAATGTTTATAGACTTTGGGGTGTTTGCAAAAGCGGAGGCTGTCATCTTATTCCCTGTGCAGATGTCTGCTTGGTGCTGGACCCAGCGGCAGACAACAGAGCAGTTAAAGGTGTGCTTATTGCTGGATTGCCTGGGTTTATCTTTTCTCTTTTATTTGGATGTGTGTTACCCAAATGCTCTCCACCTCTGTCTTCTCATCTGTAAAGTGGGGATGTTAATGCCACCTCGTGGGGTGGTTGCGGGGACTAAATGCACATGGAGCACATGGGTAAGCGTTCAGTGAGCTCAGCTTTTATCTTTCCTGGTGAGGAACAAAGAGCATTGGGCCCAACCGCACGGTCAGGTAAAGAGGGGCAATGATCATTTCCTCCAGTTTCTGTCTCCTGAGGGCGCTGAAGGTGGAACTGAAATGTGCCTGTAGACCCCAGGGTTGGAGCCTGCAGAAGGAAGCTGAGGTTGGAGCCTCTGGTCATGGCAGGAATGGCTGCAACAGGGAGCGTGGGATTCCTAACGTCCGAGGAAGGTGGTGGGTCATCCATGACATGTGGCTGAATCTTGCAAGGCCTGACCAGGGCCTGGGGTTGCTGCTTGACCTTGAAACTGTTGTCAGTGGCCCAGCCACCTTCACCCTGTCTGTCACGCTGTGGGAAACCAGGCAGGGCAGTAGATTAGAGCCAACAGAAGAAGAGCCCTGGCCTCCTTCAAAGCCTCCTTCAAAGCCGTCATGGGAAGAGCTGCTTGTCTCTTCCCTCTCCTTGTCTCCAGTGGGTAAACCGGGGAAAGAGGGGTTGGGTGGGGGCTCGAAAGAGTGGACCATGGGTCACGCTCCTTCTTTCCCAGGCAGCTGGGGCCACCAGAGAGTCTGTGGTGGGGTAGGGAGTGTGCTGGGGATCAGAGCTTTGACTCATATCTGAGATCAAGGTTTTACCATGAGTGGAACTGAGTCTTCAGACCGAAAATGAGGCGGTGTTAGCAACACGAGTAATTTCAAAGTCATGAAAATATTAAGTGATAATGCTCCTCAGCAGAAAGGTTTTAAAAACATTTTTTTGGATAAAGCCTGGTAAAATTGTTAGGAAAATAAAATAATTTTATGTACACTTACCAACTAGTTAACAATAAGATGGACCCATCTCACTAAATATGTTGTAAAGCAGCTCCTCAACCAGGACTGGGCACATACTAGGCACTTGATACATTTCTGGTTCCATAAATGACTGACCTGCTTATTTGGGGAGCAACTACTTTCCTTCTTGGCTGTTAACTTGAGGGCTGTTCTGTGACTCTTCTTGTATCACCCAAGATATGGATATTCTGAAAGACTCTCTACAGTTCAATGGCTTTAGTAGAGCCAAGAGCTCTACTAAAAAGTTTGGAAGAAAAGTTATGACCAGCCTAGATAGCATATTGAAAAGCAGAGACATTACTTTGCCAACAAAGGTCCATTTAGTGAAGGCTATGGTTTTTCCAGTGGTCATGTATGGATGTGAGAGTTGAACTGTGAAGAAAGCTGAGCACTGAAGAATTGATGCTTTTGAACTGTGGTGTTGGAGAAGACTCTTGAGAGTCCCTTGGACTGCAAGGAGATCCAACCAGTCCATTCTGAAGGAGATCAGCCCTGGGATTTCTTTGGAAGGAATGATGCTGAGGCTGAAGCTCCAGTACTTTGGCCACCTCATGCGAAGAGTTGACTCATTAGAAAAGACTCTGATGCTGGGAGGGCTGAGGGCAGGAGGAAAAGGGGACGACAGAGGATGAGATGGCTGGATGGCATCACTGACTCGATGGATGTGAGTCTGAGTGAACTCTGGGAGATTGTGATGGACAGGGAGGCCTGGCGTGCTGCGATTCATGGGGTTGCAAAGAGTCGGACACGACTGAGTGACTGAACTGAACTGAACTGAGAGCCAAGAGAGGGTGCTGTTGTAATGGTGTCAATTTGGTATAGGGAATAAATTATGGGAAGAACTGTGGGGTATTAGCACCTGGGTCATGGCTATGTGGCGTACAACTGGGCAGAAAAGTATAACCAAGCGTAATGCCAAACTTACCATGCACCGTTTGAGAGAGAGAGAGAGGCAGGTAAGCTATTTGGAGGTTGTAGGGAATGCCGTTGGGGCCCCATCCAGATCCCCTTATTGGGCCTGTGCGCCCATATCAATTTCTGTGAGGGTAGCTGCTAATGTCTCGCTGTTCCTCCGTGTTCTGGAAAAATCCCGTTGCCAAGTGGCCGGACCTGCCTCACCTGAGTTGGTAGCCTATACTGCTCCTTTATCCTCAGGAGCCCACGGCCAGTGACCGGCAGCAGGACATAAAGCCTGCTTCAGGGTGGGATAACATGGGGGTGCAATTCATGTTCCTGTGCTTCCTGGGGGATCAGGCTGAAGCTGGTGTCCAGCAGAAGGCACATCTCACTTAGCTCTTTCTCCTGCCACGTCAGTTTTCCTTACTCCCGTCTCCTGAGAGCTCTCTCTCCATATGTTACGTGCACTACGTCCCTGCCTCAGGCTCTGCTTTTAGGAAGCTTGACCCAAGAAAGAAGTCCTAACACTAAGCGCTTTGCACAGTTCCAGAAACTCTGCTGTCCATAGCTGTAGGTGAAATATTGTCCTTTCTGCCTTCCAGCATTCATTTCCTATTTTGGGATCCAGTTTTATTTTCTCTAAAGCACTTTCCCCAACCTGAAATTACCTTAATTTGCTTGCTTTGAAAACTATCTAATTCCCTCCTCTAGAAAGTGTGGCTGTTCTTGTTGAGTGCATTTTTCCTGGGACCTAGGACAGGCCTGGTTCAGACTTAAGTGCTGACTGCTGATTAAGTGCATGCTGAATGAATGCATGAATCACATCTCCTTTTAGGGGCAGGAAACCCACCTTCTCTCTTGATTAACTTATGGAAATAGTTTCAGAAATGCTTTCTCTTTTGGGTTCTAGTATCTTATTTGTAACCTCTACAGGTAACACATTTTCCTTTCTGATAATAGAATTTCTATGGTTGCTTTAACTTGCAAATCCTCTAATATTTATTTATTGCATTTCTGATTGGCATTAGACATAATTCTCAGTTTTTAGCAATGGTAGTTTGTTTAACTCTAAGTGTAAATTGACTTTGCTCTCAAGTATGGATTGACTGGAAGGATGAAACTTCTAACGTTTTGTAGAACACAGTTTGGCTATTTTATTATTTAGAATAAGCTGACATTGACATTGTGAGGGACTTAGGCAGCACTGCATATTAGTTAAGTTCCTAGGTATTTGCCTGTTACATCTCAGATGTTCCCAACTTGAAACTGTTTTCTCGTGCTATATTCTTAACACATACTCTTTCTTTAAAGGCATCCAAGCTGTAGTCTTAGGAAGCTATGGTTTTTCTCACTTGGTCCCATAGAAATTTTAGGATTTATGATGCTTTGTGAAATGAGCTCCAGAGAGAAATATATATGTGAGCATGTGTACACACACACATACATACACACACACTTGACTCTGTTTATTTGGGATCTACGATAATCAAAAGTGCTATTTTCAACAAATACTTCTGAGAAGCAATCTGAGCACTTAATTGGATGCAAAAGAGTGGGTATTTACTATTCTACCCTTTAATTAGCATAATCAGTGTTTCCAGAAGCAATAGCAATTGGAAAATCGCTAGTTTTATTAGGTGCATTATTCTTCCTTAGTGTACTATTGCATCAGTGTGGCTATTACTCTTAAGCTGCTGCTTTAAAACAATAGTTGATACTTCTTAGGGCAAAGCCTGAGTGTTGGCTTTTGTATAGAATCTACAGAACTCTTCGGGGCTTCCCTGGTGGCTCAGACAGTAAAGAATCTGCCTGTAATGCAGGAGACCTGGGTTCCATCCCTGGGTTGGGAAGAGCCCCTGGAAAAGGAAATGGCTACCCACTCCAGTATTCTTGTCTAGAGAATTCTATGAACAGAGGAACCTGGCAGACTATAGGCCATAGGGTCGCAAAAAGCTGGATACGACTGAGCAACAAACACTTTATAGAACTCTTCAGAACCAATCATTAGTGAAAGAGTTTCAGTTTGGTTTTGTGTTTTGTCTTGTCTCTTCTTTTAGTGGACAGCATTAATGTCACCAAGGTGCATAGGTTTTAGGAAGGCCCCTGAAGTGTTCATCCCATTGTACTTTGATGGAGAGTATGTTTAGTGGTTTAGGGAAAGGAGTTAGTTACACGTTCTTGGGAATGACTGAGTGGAAAGATATGGACTCCATGTATTGGGCTGGCCAAAAAATTTGGGTTTTTCTGTAATAGCTTATGGAAAAACCTGAACACACTTTTTGACCAATCCAATATTTGAAATCATACATTGGTTCTGAGTGTTTTCATTGCTCTTCTGTGTTCTGGAGGCATCACTGAACAGAAGGAATAGAGAGGGCCAAGAGTCTGTGTTTTACCCCCTCCCATGCCCTTTTGGAGGTCGGAGTATTATTCTTAGAACCTTTATGATGCGTGATGGAGACACAATTTGTACCAGTACTGGGATGCATTATGTTTCTATTAATGCTCTTCTAAGCAAAAATTGCTGGCACCCTCTTTCTCACAGCTTTTCCAAGTTTGGAAGCTTTTGTCTAGGAGATCTGGCTGACACTGAGAACCTTAGCTGCCCTCCCGACCATCTCTCCAAATCCCCTCCTGGTGGCAGCCTACTGCAGTTACAGACTCTTGGTAGACATGAGTATCTCACCCACACCATTTCACAACTTAATACTCTCTGTCTCCTCCATAAGAGGAGAAACATGCCCCTAGGTTTTCATAGCTTCCCAGGTGGCACTGTGGTAAAGAATCCACCTGCAATGCAGGAGACCCGGGTTCGATCCCTGGGTCAGGAAGATCCCCTGGAGAATGGAAGGACAACCACTCCAGTATCCTTGCCTGGAGAATCCCATGGACAGAGGAGCTGGGTGGACTGCAGCCATGGGGCTGCAAAGAGTTGGGCACGACTGAGTAACTAACACTTTCACTTTCCTGGGTCTCCCATCCATAGCTGCCTGCCTTTCTCTGAGAATTAGGACTTCTGAACTTGGTGAAACACCTTAGTCGTTGATCAGGTTCAGTTATCCCAGGAGCTTGTTTGAAATTCCAGCCTGCTCTTTGGAACTTCCCCGCTGGTCCAGTGGTTAACACTTTGTGTTCCCAGTGCAGGAGGACCTGGGTTCGATCTCTGGTCAGGGAGCTAGATCCAGCATGCTGCAACTAAAGATCTGCATACTTCAAAGCAGATCCTGCACATGCAGTGAAGATCACGTGTGCTGCAACTAAGACCCTGCTGCTGCTGCTGCTGCTAAGTCGCTTCAGTCGTGTCTGACTCTGTGCGACCCCATAGACGGCAGCCCACCAGGCTCCCCTGTCCCTGGGATTCTCCAGGCAAGAACACTGGAGTGGGTTGCCATCTCCTTCTCCAATGCATGAAAGTGAAAAGGGAAAGTGAAGTTGCTCAGTTGTGTCCGACTCTTAGCGACCCCATGGACTGCAGCCCACCAGGCTCCTCCGTCCATGGGATTTTCCAGGCAAGAGTACTGGAGTGGGGTGCCATTGCCTTCTCTGCAACTAAGATCTAGTGCAGGCCAAAAAAAAGTCCCAACTTGCTTTCAGTGGAGCCTCTCCATTCATAGCCTGACTGTTAGGGAAGTCCCGCTGGTGTGAGGATACACTCTTGGACTGTGGAGACTGGATGCAAAGGTGGCTGAGAATCCTATCTCATAGGCATCATCTGCCAAGAGACGCTGATTCTTATGGACCTTGATGGACTCTGGCAGCGTTAGTGTCACGGAAGAAAAACATTTTCGTCCTATTAAAGGTTAATGCATCAGTATCCACAGAGCCTGCCTGGAAGAGACTCAGAAGAAGGATGGATTTTCCCAGTGATGGATACAGGGCGGGCCGCTGTCCTGCAACCCCACTGGCAATGCAAATGTGCCCGCCCCTTGGCGTCTGGCATCTGTCACCCTGTTTCGGCAGGGGCGGGGTGCTGACCTGGGACCACAGGCTTGCTCTGATTACAGGAGATTTTGTGCCAGCTCCTCAGGGAGTTGGCTGAATGGCCCTTCCTGGGCAGGATGAGATACACCAACTTGACATTTGCTTGCCAAACGAGTGGTGTGTTGTCAGCTGCCTGGCCCTGCACCAGATCCTCATTTTGCACAACCACTTATGAATTCAGTAAAGAGGAAAAGCACTCTGATTTTGAATTGAGCAGGAGGAAAAAAGTCCTGCAAATAAATGACAAGGAGACAAGAACCATGCATAAGAAAGTGCCAGGAAGGGAGAATGCCACCAGAAACCTCGTGCCAGTGAACAAATTCTATAGCGAGAGAGGCTCTGGGTTTTGAATAGTGAATTAATCAGGGCTTAACAGACATTCTTAGCAGCCTGGCAGATATAGGCATCACTCTGAAGTCCATGACTAAATGCTTTGGCCACAGAAGAAATATTATGTCATGGTTAGAGTTAAAGAGTTGCTGCACCCAGAGTGAGTTCTAATCCCAGCCCTGCCTCTCACTAGTTTTGTGACTTTGAGAAGTTATGGTGTCACTTGGTGCCTTAGTTTACTCATCTGTTAAAGGGGCATAACCTTAGCACCACCTCAGGGTTGTGATAAATTAATATACGTAAAGCACTTAAATCAGTTGCTGGCACATAGTGAGTGTTATGGATGTTATTTTTATTAGAAGGACAGAGTTTATTTGCATGGTCTATTCATCAAAATTTTAAAATGTGACAGATCGGGGAAGGAAGCTGCTGCTGCTGCTAAGTTGCTTCAGTCGTGTCAAACTCTGTGCGACCCCATAGACGGCAGCCCACCAGACTCCCCAGTCCCTGGGATTCTCCAGGCAAGAACACTGGAGTGGGTTGCCATTTCCTTCTCCAGTGCATGAAAGTGAAAAGGGAAAGTGAAGTCTCTCGTTGTGTCTGACTCTTAGTGATCCCATGGACTGCAGCCCACTAGGCTCCTCTGTCCATGGGATTTTCCAGGCAAGAGTACTGGAGTGGGGTGCCCTTGCCTTCTCCGGGGAAGGAAGCTAGGGTACAACAAATAGGGGGAGAAAATGAACCTGAGGTAGAGAAGGGTCATGGCCAGCCTCCTGTGATTCTTCTAGAGCTGTATTGTCCCGTATGGGAGTCCCACCTGTGTAGTATCTAGATTTAAATAGAAACTAATGAAAATGAAACACAACTAAACATTCAGTCCCTCAGTCTCACTCACCACATTTCCAGGGCTCAATTACCGCCTGTGGCTCGTGGCTTTGATATTGGACCATGCAGAATAGAACATGTCCATCATCACAGAATGTTCTGTTGGGTAGTCTTGGCCTAAAGCTCTAGTGACCAGATGAAGTCCTGCTAAAGTGCCTCAGCTTCCATTCATGACAGTGACTGATCATTTCGAGCAGTGAGCGCTAAGCAACTCACGTGCGTTATCACAGTTAATCCTCCCAATGAGCCTGTGAAGCACGGAGTCTGACAACCCTCATTCCAAGGGTGGGAGCAAATGAAGCAGAGAGCAGAGGTCATTGCCCGAGGTGAGGCTGCGGGAGAAGGGTGGGGCTGGCTGGATCTGCTCTGGGAGTCAGAGTCCACAGCCTGTGTTCTGAGCTGCTGCAGTCACGCCCCTTTGCCATGTAGCATGCACAGCGTGGGCTGGAGCACAGAGAGGAAGGGTCAGGACTCAGGGGAGCTTGGAGCCAAGGCTGGTGTCTTGGGGGAAGAGGAGAAGGATCTGTTCTGAAGTGATGACTTTGGAAGCTCACAGGGAAAACACAAGACTGGCAATAGGCTTGGAGCTTGGAGTTCAACGTACAACTGATTTTTGCCTTTTTGAAGCAATAGTGAATGGGGTGCTGGGATATTATTCCTTGCAAATGAATGTTCTCATTAGAGCTTTTCATGCACTAAGTGGTCAGCTTCGTTCCTAAGGGCTTTCATGCCTAAGCCAGAGGCAAGAGAAGAGATATTTATTAAAGAGTGGCTGGGTCCAGACCCTATGAGCCCTGGAGGGACAGTTGAGATCGAGCCGACTCTGCCCTCATGGGGACTTATCCATCCGGAACAGCTAAAACTTGCTGAGCTATGCATAAAGAACACATTGTATTCAATCCTTACAGCAGCTCCATTAAATGAGCACATTATGATGATGCCTGTGCCACATTTAGGGAAATAGGAGCTTAGAAAGGTTAAGTCCCTGCCCAAGACCACGCAGTTTCTAACACCCCCACCCCCCAGCCCACAACACGCCTAGGAATGAGAGGTGACGTCCCAGGAAGTCAGCCCAGGGGTTCTGGCGATACCTGTCTCTGGGCTGTGATCCAGAGGGGGAGAACGCCATTGTCCCACCACTCAGTCTTGTTCTGTGTGGTCTTGAAGGAGTACTTCCAGAGTGTCTCTGTGTTGAACATCATGTTGTGAATGACTCCGTGATCTTCGATCCAGCGACCTTGGGGGTGAATAAAGGAGGGAAGGTATTGGTAAGTTCTATGAATGTTGCTGCCGGGGGTGTCCACGTGTTCTTAAGATGGCCCCTCCCAACATCCTTCTGGTTGGCCTACTTAATCTGAGGGCTGACGCTATGGGCTTCAGACTTGTTTTTCTGAGGTGCAAACGTTGGCAGCCACGAAGGAAGGGTCATTATATCTCAGACCTGCCAGATTGGATCTGCTTCCTGGAACAGACCTCACAGTCCTGGGGGAAGTTGGTGTTGGCTGTGGAAGCTGATGAGGGAGGTGGGAAGCAAGGCACAGGAAGGCCAAGTTCCTCAGGTTGTTCTGTGTCCAGAAGCTAAGTCTGGGAATGGGACATTTCCTGTGGGATGGTTTTCCTCATCGGCTTGTGATGACCTGGAATCTCCAGTGGGCTTGAGTCCAGGCAAACATCCCAGAGTTTCTCCCATGATTCCCACAGGCTTGGCTGTTTGAGGGAACCAAGGGAATCAGGAAGGATTTAAATTTTTTGGTTTGTTTAAAAAAAATTTCTTTTTGGGGGGCCAAATGGCATGTGGGATCTTAGTTTCGTGACCAGGAATTGGACCCATGCCCCCTGCATTGGAAGCACAGAGTCTTAACCACTGAACCACCAGGGAAGTCCCAGGAAGGGTTTCTAGACATGTCAGTAGATGGAGGCAGACTTATTTCTCTCTGCTTAAGGGAGAAAGGCCGGTACTGGGGAATATGAGTAAGCTAGGTTGTTGTTGAACACATAGGGACTGAACCAGATTTGGGGAGAAAACCCTGTGCTGTTACATTGTACCAGGGAAAAGGGGACTGCACGTGAGGGTCAGTCTAAAGGGGAGCTGAAAGGTTCAAGGGGAGAGCTGAGGGTCCATGCCTCTCTCCTCCTGGGACAATGAAGCCTCTGAGTAACCCTGCTGATCGTAAGACAGTGATGATTCCTCCCATGTCCACACTAAGAAGGACAGGCTGTGACTGGGGCTTGTGGTTCTGAGCACAGAGAAGGGAAATGCTCTCTGCTGGGTCAGAGTCACTGCCAGACTGCTGATGGGTAAAGTCCCCCTAGGGTGGCCAAGGCCAAGGCTTTCAATGGGGAAGAAGCAAAACCAGTTGTGGCTTTATTGTTTCTGCCGTGCAGGCAGGCCTGACAGCCAGCCAGGCGTGGGGTCACCAGAAGTAAGTTGTGCTGCTGCCAGGGACTGGGGCCTAGAGGTGTCAAGATTCCTGGTTAGGGATTAGGTCAGACAGTTGACAGGTAAAGAGCATGGACTTCGAATCCATGAGAGCTCAGTTCCCCTCCTGACTTGGCTTCTGAACTTGCTGTGTGCTCGTGAAAAAGCCTTGATTTGCATGTGTAACAGGGGTAGGGTCTGTGTGAGGGAATCATGGCACACGTTCACCATTAAGCCAGATCACTTCAGTTCAGTTCAGTCGCTCAGTCGTGTCCGACTCTTTGCAACCCCATGAATCGCAGCACGCCAGGCCTCCCTGTCCATCACCAACTCCCGGAGTTCACTCAGACTCATGTCCATCGAGTCAGTGATGCCATCCAGCCATCTCATCCTTGGTCGTCCCCTTCTCCTTCTGTCCCCAATCCCTCCCAGCATCAGAGTCTTTTCCAATGAGTCAACTCTTCTCATGAGGTGGCCAAAGTACTGGAGTTTCAGCTTTAGCATCATTCTCTCCAAAGAAATCCCAGGTCTGATCTCCTTCAGAATGCCATATACAACACACACTTTTTCCGAGTACTTTGGAAACATTAGCTCATGTGAAGCTCCCAATAGCCCTGCAAGGTAGGAACTATTATATCGCTTTCACTCTTTGCTGGAAATGGAGGCACAGAGTTTGTTCAAGGTCATGTGGCAGAGCTGGGGGTGGAACCTGCGAGGTTTAATTACAACTCCCTGCTCCTCCTACCCCCAGGTAAAATTCACATAAAACACCAGTGGTAAAGAAGCCGGCTGCCAAAGCAGGAGAGATAAGAGACATGAAGTTGATCCCAGGGTCGAATTCCTCCCAGATCAGGAAGATCCCCTGGAGGAGGACATGGCAACCCACTCCAGTATTCTTGCCTGGAGAATCCCATGGACAGAGGAGCCTGGTGGGTTACAGTCCATGGGGTCGCAAAGAATCTGACACAACTGAACCGACTTAGCATTGGCAGCAGTGACATAAAACTATTAACATTTTAAAGTGACCAATTCTGCAGCATTTAGTGCATTCACGGTGTTGTGCAACCAGGACCTCTTTCTAGTTCTAGTACATTTTCATCACCCCTGAAAGGGACTCTGCCTATTAGCAGTCACTCTGCAGCGCTCCACTCCACACCTCCTGGTGGCCACTAATCTGCTTTCTATCATAGAAATGGACTCATTCAGTCTGTGGCGTTTTGTGTCTGGCTTCTTTCGCTGAGCTTCATGTTTCCTGGCTTCATTCCCACTGTAGCATGGATGTATACTCCATTCCTTTTTACGGCTGCGTAATATTCCATTGTCTGGATAGACCAGAATTTGTTTATTCATCCATCCATCAGTTGGTAGACATTTGAGTTGTTTCCACTTTCTGGCTGCTGTGAATAATGCTACTATGAACATTCATGTACAAGTATCTGTTTGAGACCCTGCTCTCAATTCTCTTGGGTAAATACATAGGAGTACAATTGCTGGGTCATATGACAACTCTATGTTTAACTTTTTGAGGAACTACCAAGCTATTTTCCACAGTGGCTGCATCATTTTACTGTCCCATTAGCAATGTTCAACACTTGCTGTTTTCCTCTTTTTGATTATGTCCAGCCTAGCTGCTGCTGCTGCTGCTGCTGCTGCTAAGTCGCTTCAGTCGTGTCTGACTCTGTGCGACCCCATAGACGGCAGCCCACCGGGCTCCCCCATCCCTGGGATTCTCCAGGCAAGAATACTGGAGTGGGTGTCCAGCCTAGCAGGTGTGAGTAACTCACTGTGGTTCTGAATTGCATTTCCCGAATGCCTGACGATGTTGAGCTTTGCAGCCTATGAATACCATGAGTGAGATTACTCTGTTAGGAGCAGGTAGAGGTCGCATGGGCAAGACTCTTTGGAGCCTCACAAATAAATAATGGAAGGCTTCTGAAATCTACCAGGAGCCCTCTTGTTACAGCTTCCTGACGACTGAGCCATGTCATCGCAGCAGACGACATGGAAACACAGACATAGACACCCAGGGAGCTCTCTTTTGCCTTTATTTTTTAAAAAAACCTATAATATCCTGAATCCTGTTCTATGTGACTCTTCACCCAGGAAAGAGCAAATCCCGTGGAATTACGAATGCCTACCATTTCACCCATTCTAGTGTTTTTCCACGGTATTGACTACCATCAATGTTCCAATCAATTGAGTTGCTTGTTAAAAACACAGATTCCTTGGTCCCCACTCTAATCCTTGCTGAACATAGAGCTGTGGGTGGGGGCCAGGAGTCTGCATTTTAACAACCTCTCTTGGTGGTTTGCGTGCACACTGACAAGTCGGAATCACTGGTTCAGGGATTGTTAGTCCTTCACACAGGCATGTGGATTTGTTCCAACAGACTGCCCCTTGCTCCAAAATCTGGGTTGACTGTAGCCCCACACCCTAAGGGCTAAGGGAGCCAGGGAGCCAGGGAGCCCTCGGATCATTCTGGTATCTGGGTTGATCCCTGGGTCCGGAAGATTTCCCTGGAGAGAGCCCAGCAATCCGCTTCAGTATTCTTGCCTGGAAAATCCCATGGACAGAGGAACCTGGCGGGCTAGGGTCCACAGAGTCGGACACGACTGAAGCGACTTAGCATGCACACACACACACTGCAGGCACAGAAACTTGTCTCCTCCTACACCCTACAAATTCTGGCTTCCATGCCCTGGAACATCAGTTAAGTAGGCTAACCAATCATAGCATCCATTTCCCCCTCAAAATAATATTACCTGAGCTAACAACTAACCTAAAATGAGCTCAGGGAGGATGACCCTTCCATTCTGTGGCATGGCTCATTCCAAGTAATTGTACAAAGGGAATCAGCTCTGCAGTGGTTGGGTTATTCCCACCCTGACACTTAAAGGCAACCCAACCAGTGGCTGGGGACCACTCATCACCCAGCGGAGGTTTCCATTGCCCTGTAGGTTCCTCCTTCTCGCTGCTCAAGCCTCTTTACCCTGGTCAAAGGCCAATTATGGAACGTGAGCAAAAGAAGACGGAGGAGAGGGGAAGCTAGGAAACACGCGGCTGCGAGGAGCAGCCACCCCGGTTTTACTTGAATTGCATTTTCTCTGCTTTATACTCTGGGGCTTCCCAGGTGTCGCAGTTGAAAAGAATCCACCTGCTAATGCAGGAGACACAGAGACGCAGGTTCAATCCCTGGATTGGGAAGATCTCCTGGAGTAGGAAATGGCAACCTGCTCCAGTATTCTGCCTGGAGACTCCTATGGGCAGAGGAGTCTGGCGGGCTACAGTCCATGGGGTCGCAGCGTTGGACATGACTGAGCGACTGAGCACGCACACTCCCTGGAGACAATCGGGAGGGCCTGGCTGGGAATACTGCGAGAAGGCAGCAAACGCCGTTGTCTGTGCCTAGACTTCCAGAGCCTGCTGGTTTCCCACGATGCTGCACGAGTGGAGTGTGTGTGCGTGGGGAGCGGATGGCTGGGCTTGTGAGCCCTTGATCTCTCTCCAGACCTCAGTTTTCCTGTCTGTAGAACGAGCGGGGTTAATGGTTTCCAAGGGCCTTCCAGGCTCCATCATTCTGAGAGTCTGTCATCGCTGTCATTTCAGTGTCTGGCGAGGAAGGTAATTATGCAAGTGAAACAGGAAGTAGGATGAGCTCTTCTAGTGAATGGGATTCCTGCTGCTTGCTAATTACACTCTAATTAGGGTACAGTGCAGACTCCCACACTGTATCCGTTGCGGCAGGGTGCAGCTAAGTCACCCAGCTGAGCCTTTCAGGTCTCAGAGTGAACCCAGCTACCTTCAACTCCTTCGCCTGGTTCTCAGGGACTGATGTATTTATTTCTCAAATATGGCTTAGGAAACCAGAGTTGAATTCTATCCCTTCTTTTCTCCCCTTCTCAGATATTTTGAACCAAGTACTGTGGTTGACTGTCTCATGGTATTTATACTCTAGGGGGCGGGAGAGAGTTAAAAATAGAATGTGTTCTGGGTGCTTCTAATACTCACAGCTATTTTTTTTTTTCTTGGAATTCCTCTACTAATAGGCCCTGCTAACAGACATGTCAAGGTATACCGTGTTTGCCCCAAGTCTCCTCCCTTTGTTCAGTTGGTTGGCCAGAAACCCAATTCTCTCTTTCTTAAAATTTGAACCAAAAGACACAGTAACGAATCAGCTGGTGGTAGGCTCTGCTGTCTCCCACGATGAACCAGGAGTGAAAAGAGAAAGGTGGTTACAAGTGAGGGAAGCAGAGACAAGAAAGCCCAAGAGGCAGATGAGAGACCACAGGGCTTCTGAGAGCCAGAGGAGGAAGTTTGGTTTCTGTAACTGCAGTTTCTGTTTCCCGGTTGCCTCTAATTTGGTTCCCATGATCAAAAGTTTGCCCATGAAGAGCCTCGCCTTGCGGTCCTTTCCCTTGTGCTAGTATGAATGGATTTCTGTTTCTTACAGCTGTTACTCCCTGATGTGGTTGAGAGTAGGGCTGTGCCTCATTCATTTTGGTGTCTCCCTGGCACAAAGCGTAGACCTTTGCCCACAGTAGGCAGTCAACAAATGTTTGTTGGATTTAATTGAACAAATTCCCTCCCACCCTCTGCCCCAATCATAGACGGCCAGTACTAACTGAACAAGTAGGAAGCAGACCTTGATTTAGTCCAAACTCAACTTGGGAAAAAAATTACTGTAGTGGGATGAAAATAAGCCTATAAAGAATAGTTAAAATCATTAAATAAACCTATAAAATAAACCTTTAGTGGAATTAAAATGCATAACTTAATATATTCAATGAGAGCATCTCACTGCCCCCCAGGGGGCTTCCCAGGTGGCGCTAGTGGTGAAGAACCCTCCTGCCAATGCAGGAGACATAAGAGACGTGAGTTCAATCCCTGGGTCAGGAAAATCCCCTGGAGGAGGGCATGGCAACCCACTCCAGTATTCTTGCCTGGAGAATCCCCTGGACAGAGGAGCCTGGCAGGCTACAGTTGCAAAGAGTCGGACACAGCTGTAGGGATTCATCATACACGCATGCCCCCAAACATTTGCTCAATTCCTACCATAAATTTTCAGGTGCAACAGTAACTATCTGCCAATAGATTGTATGGGCATAGACACACTTTGTCATGCATTCATTTATTTAACGATATTTTAAGGACCTACTGGGCTTCCCTGGATAGCTCAGTTGGTAAAGAATCTGCCTGCAATGTAGGAGACCCCGGTTTGATTCCTGGGTAGGGGAGATCTCCTGGAGAAGGGATAGGCTACCCACTCCAGTATTCTTGGGCTTCCCTTGTGGCTCGGCTGGTAAAGAATCCGCCTGCAATGTGGGAGACCTGGGTTGGGAAGATCCCTTGGAGAAGGGAAAGGCTACCCGCTCCAGTGTTCTGGCCTGGAGAATTCCATGGACTGTATAGTCCATGAGGTTGCGTAGAGTCGTACATGACTGAGCGACTTTCACTTTAAGGACCTACTGTGTGTCAGTCAGTAATTCCTTTGAACCAACCTACCATATTAAGCTATAAACATATCTTCATTTTCCTCCCGATTTGTGGGGTCCAGTACTTCATTAAGTTCACATTCCCCAAACCAAAGAAGAAAGGTCTTCTTAACCAGCTGATATGAAATCAATGAGGAAGAACAGCCTTTAAATGAAGTCAATCAACCACCTTAAATCAACTCATGCTCCAGTCTGGAGCAGACAAGCACAGTCAGACCTACAGCCAAGACCCTGGTGGATAAACAACCCGCAGTGGGGCTCAAAACTACACTCAACCGAAGTCTACACACTCAGAGTGCCACATGGATGATCCACTGGACCTGTAATAAAATTGCTGGGGACAAGAACAGGTGGCTCAGTGTACCATTCAAAATTTTAAACCTCTTCAACTCATGCTGCAGTCATGAGGCTTGACCCCAGCAGGGCACTCCACAAGGGCAGCCCTTTTTCTGGACGGGGAAGTAAGACCCTAGCGTCCATTTTAGTAAACTGCTCTTTCTCATGTGTAAGTGCAGATGAAAAGTGCTGACTGCTTCTTTTTTGGCATTGCTTGTTAATTATGACCATCAATAAATCATTCTATCCCTGAACAGGACTTGAGGATGGCCCGAAGGCAGAGGCACGATTCCTCAGTAACTAGGCCAGCAGAGAACAGCTTTCTCACCCCCCACCTCTTCCTTTCATCCTCTGTCAGAAACAGAAACATTCTCTCTTCAAGAAGCTGGCAGTGGACAGCCGCACTTGCATTCCGTCTGGGAACCCTGTTAGCACCCACTTCTACCCTTGGCCTGCCTCACCGGCCACTGTCACAGAAATGGGATCTGTCCTCTGTTTTGCATTTTTTCTCAATTCATTTTCCCTTCATACTGGTGGAGTGGCCTGAATGGTCCCCCCCTACTCTTCCTCAAGGATACGTCCATATTCTTATTCTCAGAACCTAGGCGTGCTGCCTTATTTGGGAACAGGGTGTTTGCAGATGTAATTCAGTTCAGGATTTTGAGATGAGGAGATTCAAAAAACTGAGATCATGGCATCTGGCCCCATCACTTCATGGCAAATAGATACGTAAAGAGTGGCAAGAATGGCAGATTTTCTTTTCTTGGGCTCCAAAATCACTGTGGATGGTGAACTGCAGCCACAAAATTAAAAAGATGCATGCTCCTTGAAAGGGAAGCTATGACAAACCTAGACAGCATATCAGAAAGCAGAGATATTACTTTGTCAGTAAAGGTCTGTATAGTCAAATCTATGGTTTTTCCAGTAGTCACGTACAGATGGGAGAGTTGGACCATAAAGAAGGCTGAGCACCAAAAAGTTGATGCTTTCAAATTGTGCTGGAGAAGACTCTTGAGAGTCCCTTGGAGAGCAAAGAGCTCAAATTAGCCAATTCTAAAGGAAATCAACCCTGAATATTCATTGAAAGGACTGATGCTGAAGCTATAATACTTTGGCCACCTAATGGGAAGAGCCAACTCACTGGAAAAGACCCTGGTGCTGGGAGAGATTGAGGGCAGGAGGAGAAGGGGACAACAGAGGATGAGATGGTTGGAGGGCATCACTGATTCAGTGGACTTGAGTTTGAGCAAACTCTGGGAGATAGCCAAGGACAGGGAAGACTGCATGGTACAGTCCATGGTGTTGGAAAGAGTTGGGCAGGACTTAGCGGCTGAACAACAAACACAACCTGCATAGGCTCTAAATGCAAGAGCAAGTGTCCTTATGAGAGGCAGAAGAGAAGAAGGCACAGATAGGAGAGGAGGGAGCAATGTGGCCACAGAGGCAGAGACTGGAGTGATGTGGCCACACGCCGGGAGTGCAGGCAGCCAGTAGAAGTGGAAGAGGCGAGGAAGCCTTCTCCTTCAGAGCCTCTGGAGAGGGCCTGGCCAGTTGGCACCCTGATTTTGGACTTCTGGCTTCCAGACTCTCTGTTGCTTTAAGCAACCCAGTTTACAGTTCTTTGTTACAGCAGCTGCAGGTAACCAATGCACCTGAGTCCTCAGTCTCAAGTGGTCCCAGCTTCTTCTCTCACTCAAGGCCTTGGGATCCTGAGCAGTCATGATTTTTTGCTTCACTGCTCTGGTGTTTTGGGTTAACCCTTTGGGCTCAGATGGTAAAGCATCTGCCTGCAATGCAGGAGACCTGAGTTCAATTCCTGGGTCTGGAAGATCCCCTGGAGAAGGAAATGGCAATCAACTCCAGCACTCTTGCCTGGAAAATCCCATGGACGGATGAGCCTGATAGGCTACAGTCCATGGGGTCGCAAAGAGTTGGACACGACTGAGCGACTTCACTTCCTCTGTGTGATGCATGGATCTGTGGCACTGGGAGCATCTAGGAGCTTGTTGTTGTGTAGTTGCTAAGTCATGTCTGACTCTTTGCGACCCCAGGGGCTGTAGCCTGCCCGGCTCCTCTGACCATGGGATTTCCCAGGCAAGAGTACTGGAGTGGGTTGCCGTTTACTTCTCTGGGGAGTCTTCTTGACCCAGGGATTGAACCTGTGTCTCCTGAACTGGCAGGTGTGTTCTTTACCACTGAGCCACCTGGGAAGCACAGATGATTCATATACACGTTCAAATTTGAGAAGCTCTAGTAGGATAAACTGTATGGTGACAATCAGATCTCTTCTCTACCTGTAAGGATTCTAGTTTCTTCATGTCAAATCTGTTAAATATGAAGTGGAAGCTTTGTAGCTACAAACCAAATGCTTAGGATAGAATGGCACGCCAATGTGTCATGCATGCAGTGACTTGATGTCTGAAACTTGCTTTAAAAGATTCAAGGAAGGAAAGAAGGAAGGAGGAAAGACAGGGCCTTGGGTGGGGACAGTGGAGGACAGGTGAGGCGGAATGTGGACACATTTTTGCAGCTCGGTGCTGGGTACACAGAGCTTCATTGTGAGATTCTCTCTACTTTTTCTGCAAGTTGGAAATTTCCACAATGAAAAGTTAGGAAATGCCTTGTTTTCCCAGCCATCCTTTATCTTTAGTTTTTTCCCCATGAGTCCCACTTTTATCCTCTTGTGGAAATGCCTGGTGTTGGAGGGACAGCTTTTCTATCTCAGTCTGTGGTTTTCTTTGCTTTGCGTCTTCATGTTTGTGGGTTTTGTTGGCTTTCAGGACGTTTTCGTCAGACTGTTGTTTCCAGGGGAGCAGGATGGGAGCTGATGACGGTTTACGGCATCATCTGACTGGGTTTCCAGCAACATCTGCTGGGCTTGTGTTGTTACCGGCAGCAGGAATTTGATTTCCTTTCTCTTTCCCTACCTCTCCTACCTCTTTCATTCGGTCTTTTTTGTCCACTGGCTACAGTGTCACGTATATGACCTTCAGGTCTCTGATTTACATGTGATTTGCATATTACACTTCTAGTTCAGGGGTTCTCAATGAGGGGGTGGTTTTACCTCCTAAGGAACATCAGGCACTAGGAGAGGGATGCTGCTGGAATCTAGTGACTAGAGGCCAGGGATGCTGCTAAACCCTCTACAATGCACAGGACAGGCCACCCCTCAAGACAAACAGTGATCTAGCCTCAAATATCAATAGCAGGACAATGAGAAGCCCTGATCAAGTCTTAAAGATCATCCAAGTGGGGACTTTCCTGGTGATCTAGTGGTTAAGATTCTGCACTACCAATGCAGGGCGCCTGGGTTCAATCCCTGTGCAGAGAACTACATGCCTCAGCAAAGACTTGGCACACCAAAAAAAAAAAAAAAAAAAAAGAAATCATCCAAGTGCCTTTGGCCACACTTTTTTGCTTTGCTCCATGAAGGAGAGGTGGACTCACGATTGACTGCGTATCAATGAGGAATATTTACTCATAGGTTGATTTTGGGATAGAATGTGATTGCTCATTTGTGCAAGTGGTGCCTTGCACACTTCCAGGGGGCACCGTCCATATAATATTAATGAAAACAACCCCCTCAAAATTGTGCAGCACAGAGTCCACAAAGCCATAAGTGGTTGCTCCAGTTTTGGGGTTGCCCTGGTGCTTCTGGGACTGAGAGAGACTTTTTATTCTGGCTGCCAGAGGCCCTAAGAATGCTGTTGAGTGTCCTTTCAAGAAAAGAGGAAATGTGGAACTCACGTGCTTTATTCTAGACCTTCATTCCCTGGTGGTTTAGATGGTAAAGAAACTGCCTGCAATGCAGGGGACCTGGGTTCAGTCCTTGGGTCAGGAAGATCCCCTGGAGAAGGGAATGGCTGCCCACTCCAGTATTCTTTCCTGGAGAATTCCATGAACAGAGGAGTCTGGCGGGCTAATGTCTATGGGGTCGCAGAGTTATCCATGACTGAGAGACTAACACTTCCCCCTTTTTCACTTTCATCTCATTATAGAGCATCTTCTTTCGCCCCCAGGCCATATCCATTTGACTAGATCTAAAATTGTCAGATTACAGTATTGTGGCTTTCATCTGAAATGTGGTGGTGTTAGCTTCTTATTTTCAGTCAGTTCCTTGGGGGAGGAAATGCATGCTTTCATAAGACTTCCTATCCACCCACTATTTGCTTGGCGGGATTTCCTTGGTTTCAGCAGCATAACTTAATCTTGCTGGTCCTCAATCACTTTGCAATAAAAACTGAGATTGCAGAAAATGTTCATTGTCATTACCAGTGATGGAGCAGTAAGTACAGGCTTCTGGAGAGAGAGAGGGAATTGTGTGATTTAAACTAGCGAAATGAGCTGCTTGCCCCCAGAGAATGGCTTTTCATTTCAGCACGGTCTGAGGGAAACTATGACAGAGTTCAGGGACACAGAGGGACAGAGCTGGGAGGTGTGGTCACTGAATCCACCGGGCACTCCTGCCCTGTGGACAGACCCATGGATGGAGTTGGGATTTCTTGGGACTCGGTCTTGGGTCACTGACTGCAACCCCACATCCCCACACCACGGGGCCCAGGCTGGGTGGTACATCCCTGAGGTTCATGCCAGTCCTTCTTCCGTTGCTTCTCCGATGACAGTCCGTGACTTTCCACCTGGGACCCATTAGTCCCCCATGGGTGACATGGTTTGCGTCAGGCTTGCCATTCCCCACCCTGACCTGGGTGTGGGCACGTGCTTAGCACCATTCCATCCCCCTGGCCACAGAGATTGGTTCTGAGAAGCAAACCGGTGCCGGGAGAGTCGATCTTGGGAATATGGCTTTGAACTGTGCTCCTCAAAAAAGATATTTTGGAGTCCTAAACCTCAGAGCTTCAGAATGTGACCTTATTTGGAAACGGTCATTGCAGAGGTGAGGTCATTAGAGAGGAGGGTATGTCCCTAGTCCAAGTGACTGGTGTCCTAATAAGACAGCCACATGAAGACAGAGACGTAGGAAGAACTCCACGGGCTAGATGGAGGGCTGGAGGGGTGTAACTACAAGTCCAGGAATGCCAAAGATCATGGGAAAACCATGAGAAGCTTGGAGGAGACAGAGGATTCCTACAGCTTTCAGAGAGTATCGCTCTTGATCGTTGTTCAGTTGCGAAGTTGTGTCTGACTCTCTGCGACCCTATGGGCTGCAGCATGCCTGTCCTTCACTATCACCCAGTTTGCTCAAATTCATGTTCATTGAGTTGGTGATGCTATATCTAACCACCTCATCTGCAGCCATCCCCCTTCTGTTTTTGCCTTCAAACTTTCCCAGCATCAGGGTCGTTCCCAGTGAGCTGGCTCTTTGCATCAGGTGGCCAAAATATTGGAGCTTCAGCTCAGCATCAGTCCTTCCAGTCAATATCCAGGGTTGATTTCCTTTAGGATGGACTGGCTTGATCTCCTAGCAGACCAAGGGACTCTCAAGTCTTCTCCAGCACCATAGTTTGAAAGCATCAATTCTTTGGCTCTCAGTCTTCTTTATGGTCCAACTCTCATGTATGTACAAGACTACTGGAAACAAACCATAGCTTTATTATTCTACTGACTCCTTGATTTCAAACTTCTGGCCTCTAGAGCCAGGAAGCAATAAGTTTCTGTTGTTTTAAGCCACATGGTTTGGTGGTGCTTTTTTACGACAGCCCTAGGAGATTAGTATATGTACTTTCAAATTAGATGTCTTCCTCCTTCTCCTCCAGAATCACCATCATCACCATCACTTTTGTCTAAGCAACAGAGAGGGTCTCCTGTGGATGTGGAGACTGTGATATGGGGTAGTCCAGCCTCCATGATCAGTCAGTGTGCCCTTTGGCATTAGGGATTAGACTATAATTCTGGGGCTTTCTGGGGCTCCATGCTGGGGCACCATCCCCTATTACCTGTCACCTTTCCACAAAGACCGATGCTCCCCCCCCCCCCCCACCAGTTGTTTGAGTCCCAACCATGACCTACTCATGACAGGGAGAATTAAGATGGCCTCGGGATTGATGCCCCAGATATACACGCTTGTAGAATTCCCTTCCCTTGCTCATGGGTGGGACTTGTGCCTGGCTTCTAACCAGTGGACATGGAAAAGTTGAAGGGATTTTGCAGAGAAACTAAGGGCCCTAACCAGTTGACTCTGAGTTAATCCAGAGGTGATTATCCTTGCTGGGCCTGACCTCAGCAGGTGCGCTCTTAGCAGAGAGTCCGGAGGCAATCTTCTCCTACTGGCCTTGAAGGAACAAGCTGCCTGGGTTCTGCAGCTGCGGGGAAGGAAGTCTCTTAACAATTGCCTAACCTTTGGAGAGGACCCCGAGCCTCAGATGAGACCACCCCAGCCGGCACCTTGACTGCAGCCTTGTGAGACCCTGAGCAGAGGACTAAAGTCAACCGTGCTCAGAGTCCTGACCACGGGACCTGAGAGAAAATAAATGGGTGTTGTCCAAGGCGATGGCAGCCCACTCCAGTACTCGAGCCTGGAAAATCCCATGGACGGAGGAGCCTGGGGGGCTGCAGTCCATGGGGTCGCTAAGAGTCAGACACGACTGAGCGACTTCACTTTCCCTTTTCACTTTCATGCATTGGAGAAGGAAATGGCAACCCACTCCAGTGTTCTTGCCTGGAGAATCCCAGGGACTGGGGAGCCTGGTGGACTGCTGTCTGTGGGGTCTCACAGAGTTGGATACTACTGAAGCGACTTAGCAGCAGTAGCAGCAGCAGTCCTGTGTGGCTGTTATGCAGCCATAGAAAACCAATGTGGCGTTCCATTTAAAGGAATGGTTAGGTGCTGTGGCCAAGACCACTGGGTGTGTGTGTGTGTGTGTGTGTGTGTGTGGGTGTGTGGGTGTGTGGGTGTGTGGGTGTGTGTGTGTGTGTGTTCAAGGAGGTGGGGGTTGATGAAAGGAGCAGGGTGGATCCAGGTGGAAAGAATAAAGCTACCTTGGAGGAAGTAACAGCCCTTCCAATGAGAGAGGGAAGCAGCTCGATGAAAATGCAGCCCTGCCCAGCGCCCGGCCCCGCGGGACTAGAGGAAGAATGTTACCCAGGTCTTAGGAGCCTCCATCCTGCCTGGAAGTCCCACTTGCAGGCGGTGCTGGGGGGAAATACTTGGAGGAAAAACACACACTTTGTAAGGATGCAAAGATCTTCTGACGTGGAGTGATAATGAGGTGGGATATTTTAAATTAATAGCCAGCTTTGTTTTTAAAATCCTCTCTCCGGGGGCTTGCCTGGTGGTCCAGTGGCTAAGGCTCCATGCACCCAGCTCAGGGGGCCTGAGTTCAATCCCTGGTTAGGGAACTAGGTCCCACATGCCGCGTCCAAGAGTTCGCATGCTGCCACAAACGATCCTGCAATGCCACAGTGAGTATCAAAGATCCCACATGCTGCAACTGAGACCCGATGCAGTCAAATAAATATTAAAAAAAAAACAAAAAACAAAAAACTTCTCTCCTTTAGTCTTCCCTTCATTCAAGCAGTCAGGATTTCTGTTTTCATGTCCCGAGGAAAGGATCCCATGGGAGAAAGTGGAGAAATCAGAGACTCCTTTTGGCTTTGGGGTTTCATATAAGCCTCTTATGGGAGCCACGGAGGAGTTGGGGTGTAGAGAAAGGTTTGAGGGGGACACATGGGAGTAAGAACAAATCTCTCCTGTCTGATTCCCTGAGAAAGGAAGCCCAGAGGCAGAAGGATCGCCAAGGAGGGGGCTCCTTGTCCTTGACTCTGGTGGAGTTCCAGCGAGAAGGAAGCGAAACCTCCCAAAAGATGTGTGGAGTTTGGGAACAGAGTGGGCGGGAGCCTGGGACTGTGTGCGTCAAGCCCTGCAAAGAGGGCCAGACTCTGGAGACACGTTAGTGGGAAGCTGGCCATCGTCTACCCTGCTCGGCTCCACAGGGATGCTCCAACAGTATTTGTCAGTTGACAGGATGAATACAGTCCTAACAAACTCTCCAGGAAGACTTTCTCCACCAGCATCAGGACAACTGATGAGGGATCCTAGGTCTGGGATGAGGGCCCAGATACCACACACCTGACAGCTCCAGGCACAAGGAGGCCCTGCTGCTCAGAGTTCCGACCTCACCAGACAAGTCAGCTACGTCTCACGGCTGGGCCACGGCCTCTCCCTGCCGCACTCCTTGCCTGGGACCGCCTGGTCTCTAATCTCTTGGCCTCTGTCTGGGAAGCTTGGAGGAGTGGCTGCTTGCCTTTCTGGGCTCCGTGGAGCCCACGTGGGAGCAGCCGCCGGTGCAGCTGAGCTGAGCAGCAGGACAGCGGCGTCGTCTCCCCACCCCTCTCCTGACTTAACTGGCCCTGAGGTGTTTGTAAGAACTCCAGTTAATTAGTCGTTGGGCCCAGAGAGCCCCTTTCATCATACTTTGTGTCAGGCCTACCCCCTGGAATCTGAAGAGGTCTTCGGGTGCTGGCAACACCAATTTTTATCCATTATTTTTTTCTATTACGGATGATCCTTTTCCACAGTGGAGTCAGACAGAGGTCGGCTTGAGCTCAGCTCACGAAGACAGATGCGGGTGCTTTTGCTGGGTCCAGGGTGGCCTCTGTGTCATTAATACGACATATTCAGGATGTCTCCCTGCTGCCCGGAAGCTCTCAGTATGTGCAACATTCAAAGGTGTTTGGGATGACTACCTCATGCGAAGAGTTGACTCATTGGAAAAGACTCTGATGCTGGGAGGGATTGGGGGCAGGAGGAGAAGGGGACGACCGAGGATGAGATGGCTGGATGGCATCACTGACTCGATGGGCATGAGTCTGAGTGAACTCCGGGAGTTGGTGATGGACAGGGAGGCCTGGCGTGCTGGGATTCATAGGGTTGCAAAGAGTCGGACACGACTGAGCGACTGAACTGACTGACTGACTGACTTAATTAGGAGGAAGAACACCAAACGGCTGTAGGCGTGCTAAAGGTAGGGAGAGAGGACCGGTGTCAGGGACCATCCAGGGCGGAGTTCAGGTCCTGCTTTGCCCCTCAGCAGAAGGTCTGCTGTGGGACCTCAGGAAAGATTTGTGCATTCATGGGCCTTGGATATCTCATCTGTTCTGACTTTTTATCACTGCTATGAGAATTGAAGGATATGGTGACTGTGGTACTTGCTGAGCATTTTTGTAAGCCAGGTTGTGGTTAAGTCACTTAAGACAGGGGTTTTCAGCTGAGGGCCAGTTTGTCCCCCAGTGGTGTTGGGCAATGTCTGAGACATTCTTGGTTGTCGGGGAGGAAGAGACACTCCTGGCACCTAGATGATGCACACCAGGAGTCTGCCCAACATCCCACCTGCACACAACCGTCCCCACTACAGAGGGCCGTCTGGTCCCAAATGCCAACAGTGCTGAGGTTGCAAAACCTGTTTTAAGGCAGTGACTTGTTCACCACCTCAAAAAGTGGCAGGTTGGTTATAAATAAGAAGGATAGAAAAACATGCTTTTTTCTATAAAGTGGTGAATTTATGTAATAGGCATTTTATAGACCTATAGTACTTTATAGGCAATACATACACATGGTCCAAGATCCAAAAGGTACGCTGAATGTACAATCCAAAGTCTCCCTTCCACTCTGTCCCCTTCCTGGAGGAATCAGTGTTACCAATTCCTTGTTTATTTCTTTAGAGGTTCTCTGTGCATCTATTAGCAACTATATGCACGTATACACACACATATGCACACACATATGCATGCTACACGTATTCTTTGCATCTTGCTTTTGTCACTTAATCCATCTTGGAGATAACTTCCTACCAGACACAAAAAGCTTCCTCAGTTTTTCTTAGTTAAAAAAAAAAAAGAATATTTTTGGCTATGCTGCGCAGCCTGTGGGATACTTAGTTCCCTGACCAGGGATTGAACCTGTGCCCCTTGCAGTGGAAGTACAGAGTCCCAGCCACTGGACTGCCGGGGAAATCCCTCTCAGTTTTTCTTTTAAAGGTGACAGAGTATGCCATTCTATGCATGTCCAGTATTTTATTTAGCCACTCCCCTCTGGATGGATAGGTTGTTTCTATTTTCTTTCACTGTTGCAAACTAATGTAATGAATGACTTTGTATGTGTGTCATTTTCCACCAAGCAAATTAGTAATGGTAGGATAGAGTCCTACAAGTAGAATTGCCAAATAAGAAAGTTTGTGTGTTTGTAATGTATAAGATGTTGCAAATTACCTTCCGCTGAAGCTGTAAGTTTTCCATTTCCTGCTGGCAGTAGTGTTGGCATGATTTTGTAATTTAAAAAAATTTGCTCTCACCGTGTGTATCATCTCATCAAAAGCCTTCTGGGGGTCAGTAAAAGGTGAGCATGCCTTACAATATTTTGTGCCCCTTGTATTCTCAGCGCTCAAGGACCCAGAATCTGCCCATGGGAGATCTTTAAGCGTTATGAAGTTAATGCCGCTGGGGAGTAGAGAAAAGTGCTCTTTCGTTCCTGCTTCCTGGTACTAATGGTTCCCGAATGACTTGCGTCTGGAAGAGTTTACATGTAGGAAAATCCCTCTCAGCAAATCTCCCTCTGAGTGGTTGCTTAGCTTTATTTTTCGAGTTTCTGATTCAAGGGTCCCTTTGAGAGTTGGGTGGAAGTCCCAGCAAAAAGGCACCAGCAGTTTGCCCATCATGTTAGAGGTTCCCAGAGCTGCCCGTGGACCCTAGCAAGTGGTTCTCTGGGTGGGTGTGTGTGTGTGAGGTTCACATTACTAGCGCCCCTCCCTGCCCTGCGAGAGGGGTCTGCCGATTCCCAGTTCAGAATGAGCAGAACCAGCTCTGTGTGTCCAGGGCCACCCTGGTTCCTAGTCTGGCTTCTTCCTCCCCACTTTCTGACCATGTGGCTGGTCAGTTACTCAGCCTTGTGGAGTTGTTTTCTCACCTGTGGATGAGAAAACTTGCTTTGCAGTGTTGTCCTGAAGATACCCAAGGCAAAGCCTGTGGCACAGAGCCTGACATCAGGCTCACATTTGAAATGGAAGCTACTGTTAGTCTAATTACAGGCGAGCCCTTCGCATCCTGACTGCCTCCTCCCCTGCCTCTTTAGACTGGAATCTCTTTGCTTAGTGGCAACTGGCATTCTGGATCCATCACGTTCCTTCTTGTCACAGAGACCTCGTACGTGCTGTTCCCTCTGCCTGGAACACTTTTCCTGCCTCTGGACTCCCGAGGTCTCTTTCTTTTTATTTATTCATGTTTGGTTGTGGTGAGTCTTCACTGCTACGCAGGCTGCTCATTGTGGTGGCTTTCCTTGCTGTGGCGCACGGGCTCTGGAGCACACGGGCTTTAGTAGTTGCAGCATGTGGGCGCAGGAGTTGCGGCCCCTGACTCTGGAGCACAGGCTCAGTAGTTGTGGTGCAGGGGCTTAGCTGCTCTGCGGCCTGGGGGATCTTCCTGGACCCAGGATTGAACCCGTGTCTCCTGCATTGGCCGGCAGACTTTTTACCACTGAGCCACCAGGGAAGGACATGGGATCTCTGATCTTCCTTGCAGCATGGGGATCTTTAATTGCGGCATACAAGCTCTCAGTCGCAGCATGTGGATCTAATTCCCTGACGAGGGATGAAGCCAGGCCTTTTGCTTTGGGAGCACTGAGTCTCAGCCACCAGACGGCCAAAAAGTCCCCCAACATCTCCTTCACGGGCAGCTCACCTTCCTCCAGAAGCCCTTTCCTGTCTCTCTGATGTCAAGTCCCTCTGCCCTTGCTGCCTTCTTCCGTCTTGGTGTCTCTCTGGCTTGTAATGACATCTATGTCTGTGTTTACTGTTCTGATGTCTGTCTCTCCCAGTGACCCGCATGCCCCAGGTGAGCTGGAGGGGCCAGCTTGGGCAAGACCCCGAGGCAGGTGGGGGCTGGTTGGAGGCACATGCAGGGGGCCTTCGTGACCTGGAGGGAAGCTTGTGAGAGGAAGAGAGATGAGAGAGGCTCGGAGCGAGCAGGTCAGGGGCCAGGCCGTGGGGACCTTCTGGGTCATTGAAAGACAAGATTTAACTTCTCTTCAAAGATCGTACATGTCCCTCCAGTGTACCAGCATTAAGCAGTACCTGATCTAACTGATTACTTTAGGCTTTAATATTTTATTATTCTCAATAAAACTCTTTTAATGATTTACTGTATACAAGATCCCCGGCCATGATATGAAAGGCAGGATGGAGGGTAGGGTGGGCCTAGGGCATCGGGGAGATGCCTTTGGAGTCTGCAGCTGCGGTCCCCATCCTGTCTGCAGGCCACGGGTTCTAGAAACAACCCTGTGTATCCCCAGGCATGCTAAGCTAGCACTTCCTCCAGGGAAGTGATCCCAGGTCGCATGGGCTGCCTCAGTCTCCCCAGAGGTGCCAGAGAAGCTGCTCTCTGTTTCAGGGAACGGCGGACGCCAGGCTTCTGCCGGCACAGTGGCCTGGCTGCGGGGCAGAGCTTACCCGAGATGGTGGTGAAGTGGGACGGGGAGGTCATGGTCACGAAGGGCGGCGTGAGGTACTTGGCCTTGACCCCCTCCTGGGCCAGGCGGTCCATGTTGGGGGTGTCCACGTCCTGGTCATAGTCCCAGCGGAAGCCGTCAAAGGAGATGAGCAGCAGCTTGTGGAAGCTCTTCGTCCTGGGGACGGGGTGGCCGCCGGCCCAGCCCAGCAGGACGGGCAGCAGCAACAGCAGCAGCGCGAGGGCCTGGGGCCCTGTCATGTCCCAGCGCCTCCCACGCTCTCACCGCCGGGGTCACAGCCTGCTCCCGTTTTCTGCCTTGTTTTATCTGTGGTTGAGCAAAGTCCACATTGATAATTCTGCCCCAGCTCTATTGTGGATCAGAACACCCGGAACCCAATGAGATGGCGCAGGTCTGACATGACGGAAGAGCTCTGGAGGCGGGTGGTGGTGGGGGTTGCACGCCTGATGTGCTTAATGCCCCGGCCCCGCGCGCTGGAATGGTGACAACGCTCAGGAGGACGCGCATCTTACTGTGATGGGAAGAGGCCAGCCACGCGAGATGGCCTGGGCGCGTACAGATCCCACTGTTGTGAACATTTGGAGAACAAATTAGGTTGGTGCTTTCCTTTACTCGATACAGCCTGTTTTTATAGGGAGAACAAATGACTGTTCCTTATGAAAACAGCCGCTGCGGATCGCATGCCCACGAGGTCTGGGAACTGTACGTACATCATCTATTCTATCCCATTTAATATTTGTTTTTTGAAATTCTAGAAAGGTTATTAAGTTGAACATTACCCATAAGAATTTAAAAAAAAATCACTGTGGTCCGATACACAAAAGATAAAGGTTACCATTCTAACCACTTGAAAGTGGACAGTCTCAGCGACATTCACAGGGCTGACCTTTAGGCCATTCGCATTCACCACTCTCTAGTTTCAGGCTGTTTTCATCCATGCATGTTAGCGGTCTCTTATTCTTCCCTTCCCCCAGACCCCAGCAACCACGAATCTGCTTTTTGTCTGCATTTGCTTATTCTGGACGCTTCAAGTAAGTGGAGTCATACAGCACCTGAGCTTCTGTGTCTGGCTTCTTTTGCCGAGCACCGCATCTTCAAGGTTCTTTCGTGGCGCACTGGCATGCATCAGTACTTCACTCCATTTATGGCCGAATAATATTCCATTGTGTGGATGTTCCACATTTTATACATCCGTTCACCAGCTGATGGGCACTTGGCTTCCACGTTTTGGCTGTCGTGAATAGTGCTGCTGTGAACATTTGCATATGAGCTTTTGTTTGAATACTCCCCACTTTCCATTTAATTTGTACAACATATCTATGAGGCAGTTTTTACTTTGTAGCTGAATAAGCAGCTCAGAGAGGCTATAGAACCTCTCCAAGGCCACCCAGCGGAAGTGAGGCTGTGACTGTCCTTTTAATACTTGGCTACATGTTTGGTGCACACGGGGATATAAAATTCCCCAAGGGAACAAATGGCTGTGAACGGGCTTAAGCATCTATCCCTCCACCCCACATTTACTGAGCACGTTCCATGTGCCATGGGCTTCCACAGTGACTCAGTGACAAGGAATCTGCCTGCCAGTGCAGGAGGTACAGAAGACGTGGGCTCAATCCCTGGGTCAGGAAGATCCCCTGGAGGAGGAAATGGCGACCCACTCCAGTATTCTAGTCTGGAAAAATCCTATGGACAGAGAAGCCTTGCGGGTTACAGTCCATAGGGTCGCAAAGCGTCGGACATGACTTAGTGACTGAGAACGCACGTGATATATGCTAGGTGACAGATACACACAAGCTTAGATGCAGAGTTTGCCTGTGTGGCTCAGAGTCCAGGGAACAGGCAGACACATAAAGGGGAATCCTGCCACAGGTGCTCATTGGGGCTGGGAGCACAGGGAGAGGGTCCTCACCTGGGGAAGCCAGACAGAGAAGGGCTCCCTGGAGGAGGTGGCGCTAGATTTGGGTTTCACAGGCTGGGAGGAATTAGCCTGTTGGTAACATCTAACTTCGGGTGCTCATCTGGATGTGACAACTGTCTCCTAACAGAGCTGCCTGTGGCCACCTTCTACAAGTACATGGATGACATTTACCTTTTCTGCTTTGAAGGATCTGTGAGCTGTATAAAGCTGTCACCAGTGGACTTTCCAGTGACAGGAGGTGACAGTCTGCCCAGGTTTTCGGGTGAAGTTTTCAGAAGGTTTTTGTCTTGATGTGGGTGGACTGCAGGCAGGATATCAGACCCAGATGAGGTGACCCATTTCCCTCTTCCTGAAACTGCCTGAGAATTTTGATCCAGGTATTTGCTTAGGTTGAGTTTTTGGGGTGAGGAGGTGGAGCATCAGGAGAGCTCCACTCTGTGTTTGCGTAACTTGGCCTCTCTTATTAATTAGCATGGTGTTTTGCTCTAGGATGGAATTTTATAGAATATTGTGATGAGTGTGCAGCGAAGCAGCTGAGAGTGTTTTGCAGCCTGCGGGCTGGACTCACAGCTCTGCTCTGGGCTTACGTTTTACACCTGGGGAAAATATTATCACCTCTCTGTCCCTCTCTTCCCTTCTCCATACAAAAGGAATAATGATATATTTCCTGAAGTCATGAGCCGCCAGCGAAATGATGTATGTTGACATGGTTGCTTACTGCTCATGGGATATCTACCTGCCCCAACCCGCACCCCCGCCACTCCCCATCCCCCTTGTAATCATGGCCCTTGTGTTTTGCGTGGAAGCCACGTGTACGGCTTCCAGCCTGAAGCTCTCAAGGACTGGTGCATAACCGCCTCACCCTGTCAGTTGCTGCCACAGGAACTGTGGAAGCCTTGGGTTGAGACACCAGAATTTCCATCATGCTGGGTTTCTGAGTGATCAAACAGATCATAGTTCCAAGCTAACCCATGGTGGATGTGCAATGTGAGAGGTCAGCCTCTGTTGCCAAGCCACTGAGATTTTGCGATAATTTGTTACTGTGATATAACAGTCTATCCTGTTAACGCAGCAGGTAAAGCACTTACATTGGTCCTTAGTACTGGTTAAGTACTGGTTAAATGTTGTTTACTTTTTATACAAAATGAATTGCCACTGATAGCTTCCATATCTGATCTAATGATGCCAATGATGCTATTTTGTGCTTGGACAAATTGGACTTGGCACTCCTTCCAGCACATGGAAAGGACAGATGACTGAGGGCCAATAAAGCATCATTATCTTTAGTTTGTGTCCCTGGATATCCTTGGTGGCAAAGAACAACGTATGCTGCTCTGGGAAAGCCAGGCCTGGAGGAGAGCTGCTGTTGACGCTGGGAATCAGGACTGTCCCAGGCCAGGCGTTCTTTGGTTCAAAGAGAACCTTGAGTCCTTGGTGTGTAGATTCTTGGAGGGAATGTGAAATATTTGTACTGAGTAGTTTGGCCCTTTGAGAATTGTTTGTTAATCATTTGGGCCCTTTTAGGAACAATCCACATACATCTTAACATTCTGGAAATACAGAAAACACATACAAAACAGCCAGCAGTCATGCAACAACCCACCATGTCTCCTGAGTCTTCCCCAAAGTGCAGCCTTTGGTGCATTCAGCAGAGACTGGTGGAGGACGCTGGCTAGAGAGAATTCTAATGGCGGCCACTGTGATGCTTGTTGTCACAGCGCTGATATCTTGCTTTCTCTTTGTTGAGCTCTGGTTTGGAAGGTGTAAGTCCATCATCTGTTTTAGCAAATGTCTATTGAGCAGTTTGGATGTGGTGGAGGATGAGATATGGAGGAGAGGGCAAATCTCGTCCTGGCCACTGTGTTTTCAAGCTGTTCTAGCACTCAGCTGCGGGTCATGCAGGCTTGAGGGCCCTCCAGTTCTGGAAACACCTCCCGCCCGTGCCATCTTGGACTAGATTCTTTTTTGCTAGCCCAGTAGAGCTATCTTTGACCCTCACCTTCTTTTGCGTGACATTTGTATCAGTCACTGGGAATTTGTACAGAAGTGCAGTGCATTTTGTGAAACTTTGGTTGAAACCCCATTAAACTTTGTTAAGAAAAAAACATATTTATGACATAGTCACTGCAATGGAGATGAGGAAACTTCCAAACACATTTTAGGAATCATCCAGCAGAAGGTAATGGTCAGAACTCTTGGTTGCAAATGACAAAAACCTACCTCTTACTAGGGTAGGTAAGAAAAGGGACCATGCTTTAGTCTCGTTTTCCCTCAAAGCAGATCCTGAAACAAGGATGGGAGTGCAAGTGGCTTATTTGGGCCCATCCCCAGGGAGCACCCACAGGGGAGTGGGGAAGTGACTCGAGGCAGGGAAGAAGGCCGTTGAGGGGAGTTTCCTGGGGTGTATGTAGGTCTAGAGCAGTTGGTGCCCATGGGCTGCAGACATGGCATCTGCATGCGGCCTTTCTGGCTGTAATTTCCCAGGTCGCGGAAGTCACTCTGCAGAAAGGCAGGGTCGCAGCTTGGCTCCAGGGACTCACACCCCAGATCTCTCGCCCCATCTCTGTGTCTGACTTTGTCTGCATATCACCTCAGTTTCCTCTTGCTTGGGACTGGCTTTCTCCAAAAGTGAGGAGTGTGGCCACAGAAGTTCCTCTTTGTCTCACTCCATAGTTCATGTCATCACAGAGGATGACTGTATTTTCCCAGTTCTAGCTAGGAAAAAGAAACCTGAGGGAAGAACTCTGATTGGCCTGTTTGAGTCAGATTGCCATCCCTGGACCAATCAACTGCATGGGGGCTGGGAAGTGAGGGGGTGGGGGAGGGTGGAGTCAAGTAAGGACATGGAACATGTGTGCTAAGTTGCTTCAGTCCTGTCCAGCTCTTTGTGAACCCCACCAGAGCCATGTGACTATGGTAGGAAGAGATGAAAATCTCAATAGAAGGGAGGGTGGTAGGCTGAAGAAAAAAAAAAAAGAGAGAGAGAGAGATATCTGTGATGAAAGGAAAGGATTAGGAGATGTATCCTGTTAAACCTGTTGATGATTGGGGCTTTGAACATTTCTTTGGATATAAAACCACACTGTGGTTCGCTCAGCTTGATTTAGCAGCAGGGAAAAACCTAGCACAGGCTGAACTGTTTACTATGGGCAGGCTGTTGCTGCAGATTCAAATACTTACCAACTGATCCAAAGATCAATTACTATGCTTCTCAAGGGATGTAAACTCTGATGGGGTCTGCTTACGATGGGGCTGAAGTCAAGCAAGAGGAGAGCTGGCATGCAGGGCACTCTCATCTCTTTCTTCCATCGAGTACTGTCCAGCTCAGGGTCTGGCTGGCAACAGATGTACCTGGAGGGATGGTTGCACATAAAGGAGTGTGTGGGTGTGTTAGGTATTTTCCAAAGGTGAGTGCAAAACCCCAGAAATGCCTTTTTGTACTCTGATTGTAAATTCTTCATTAAGAGGTGGAGTTTATTTCCCTCTTCTTGAACCTGCACTGGCGATGACTTGCTTTGATCAACAGAATGCAGGTGAACTGATGGTGTCTGACATTTGGTCCTGCGTCTTGAGAACCCTTCAAGCTTCCCTTCATTTTGCTCTCGCGGCAGGCAGCACCAAGTAAGCCCTGACTCTCCTGCTCAAGGAGCCAGGTGGAGACGGGCTCTGGAGGATGAGAGGGCACATGAAGAAAAACCAAGTTCCTGGCCACTAGCAGCACCATCTGTCAATCACATCTGTGAGGCCATTATTGACCTTCCAGCCCAGCTGGACCTCCAGTACAAGTGAGCCCCGATAAAACCAGCAGAGGAAATGCCCAGCCAACTCACAGAATCACAAGAGATAGTAAATGGTGTGGTTCAAAGTTACTAAGTTTTGGGTGCTATAGAAATAGCCCACGAGGGTATGAACTTGTCGGGTACACAGATCCCATCTGATGAAGATCTATGAGTTCCTAGGATCCAACTCAGAGCCAACTTATGTCCTCAATGTCCTTTTTGTTTGAAACTTTTATGAACATTTTCTTTGAAGACAACATTTTTAGAGCAGTTTTAGGCTCCCAGCAAAGTTAGGAGGAAGGGACAGAGGTTTCCCATATGCTCGCTGCTGCACGAATGCACCGCCTCCCCCACGCCCAACATCCCCACTGAGTGGTGCATTTGTTCCACTTGATGGACCTGCACCGGCACATCATAGTCCCCCAGAGTCTATAGTTTTACAGTTCCCTCTTAGTGTTGTCCATTGTATGGGTTTGGGGTGAGTTCCTGTGAAATTTTCACAGGTTTGGACTATCCTCAGGGAAATTCCAAAGCTCAGAAATTATTTTGCTTTCTGGAATCTTTCACATGTTGTTGAGCCCTGGAAATTCCAAAGAAGGATCTGAAATGAAAGAAAAGTTAAAAAAAAAGGTATTCCTGTGGTTTCACTTCGGCAAGGTTCACGTTGAGTGTTTTGCGAAGTGCTAGTGTTAAGCCAGATCATGTTTTCAAAGACTCCTTCAGCCTCAGGATTGGCAGGATTTGAATGGCCTCCCAGCATCTGTGACTTACCTGCAAGGGTTGGTTCAGCGGGAAGGGACCCAGGTCTCTTTGGGTTAATATGCTGTTTCCTTAAGACAAATGCCACATTTCATCCACTCCTGGAAATCTTCACAAATACAATCCCAGAAGCATTAAAAAAATATTAATATTCCTTTAACGGAAGATTTTGGGAGAACATAGAAAAGATTGTCATTAAAAAAAAATCAGGTAATTGATTTGGCTGTGCCAGGTCTTGGCTGCAGCACATGGGATCTTTCCTGCACCATGCAGGATCTTTTGTTGGACCATGTGGGAGCCATAGTTGTGCCTTGTGGACTCTAGAGCATGCAGGTTTAAGGCTTGTGAGATCTTAGTTCCTGGACCAGGGATCAAACCCTCATCCCCTGCATTGCAAGGTGGGTTCTTAACCACTGGACCACCAGGGAAGTCCCAAAGAGATTATGTCTTACATCGCACGGTTAAGCCTCTTTCGTAAAGTTCCTCACTCTGTGGCTGCTTCACTCTCCCTGCTCCCCATAATTTCCCCCTTCTGCTGTCTATAGCCACAGCCCTTTCTCCAACCTCACCCTGCCTTTCCAAACCTCTTCAGCTTGCGTGCTTCCTTTAGCAAAATCTCTAGCTAAACCTGCATGCCTCTGCGGGACCTCAGTCCACTTGACACACCCAGTGACATCATCTTCACTGCTCCAGGCAGCCCTTCGGGTGTGGAGTCCTGCCAGCTGGAGAGCTCATCCTTGTGAGCAAGGACAGGCTGAACTCTTGTCCTGTAGCTTCGAATCTGTTGCTCCTTGTTTGATATCTTTGTTGTTGTTGTTTTTCAGTCACTAAGTCACCCCAACTTTTTGCGACCGCATGGATTACAGCACACCAGGCTCCTCTGTCCTTCACTATCTCCTGGAGTTTGCCCAGACTCATGTCCGTTGAGTCGGTGATGCCCTCTCACATCTCATCACTGCTGCTCTTTCCTCCTTTTGTCCTCAGTCTTTCCCAGCATCAGGGTCTTTTCCAGTGAGTCAGTTCTTCGCATCAGGTGGCCAGAGTATTGGAGCTTCAGCTTCAGCATCAGTCCTTCCAATGAATATTCAGGGTTGGTTTCCTTTAAGATTGACTGGTTTGATCTCCTTGCACTCCAAGGGACTCTTAAGAGCCCTGTCCAGTACCACAATTCGAAAGCATCAATTCTTCGGCCCTCAGCTTTCTTTATGATATCTTGGGCCATGCTAAAGAAATCAAATTCCTCTTTCTTACAGTAGATGTTTGGAATACAGCCATATTCTGTCTCTTCTCTCTTGCCTCCCTCCCTCCTTCCTTCTCTCATTCCGTTTTCTTTCCAGAGCAGGGGTCGGCAAACCTTTCCTGTGATGACCCAGATAGACCCTTCAGGCCTGACAATCTCTGTCACAACTACTCAGTTCTGCCGCCGCAGCGTGATAAGCAGCCATAGGCAATATGTAAACAAATGGACGTGGCTATTAAGTTCCAATAAAATTTTATTTGTAAAAAAAAAAACCAAAAAACGGTAGCTCGCAATTTTCCTGACTCCTCACCAGCATGTTCTGTCTAGACTTAATATCTCTAACTCTTTCGAGCTTCTTTGGTGTATCTTTGATTTTCTTCTCCATCATGGCAATCATATTCTGAATGCCTGTTAGTTTGTCCACCCCTCCTAAGATGTGGCCCTGAGAACAAGGCACGTGCTCTACAGATGTGATGATGTAACACTGTTTCCTGCTGTGTTTTGAGCAGGAGAAAGAGAGCAGGAGCGACTGTCACCCTTGTAAGGGTGACACTCCAACCTTGTGAAAATTCGGTGAGACATCTCCGAGAAGGATTTAAACCTATTCACCCATGGGCTGAAAGAAACCAGGGGCATGGCCTGTCGAGCATGAACTTAATGTCTGATGTACAGAGATCTCTGGCTTGTCTGATTGAGATTGGAAGCGGGGAGGACTTGTCCACAGAAAACAGTTTCGATCCCCAGGTGAGGAACCAGCAGATAACTGTGAAAGCAGAACTTTCTGAGAATGAAGACGGAGGAAGGGGTGGTGCGAGAAGAGTGAAAAGGTCAATAATTAAGGCGATGACTGTGCTGGGAGAGTCGAATGAAGAAAATTAGACTGCCAGGCGTGACTAACGAGAAATCTGATGGAATTAGTGGTGCAGAACAGACGCTGAAGGCTTCTTTATTCCTCTCATACTCAAAAGTTTTTGCTTAGGTTGGATGGGGGAGGAGAAGGCAGATATGTTGAGAATCCTGTTTCACTAAGTGTGGAAGGGAGGTTTTGGGAAAGGTCTCAGAAGAAAGAGAGATACCCGGGGGCTCGTTGGAAGCCCGCAGAGGCTGAGCCACATCTTGGCATGTTGCAGGGTTGGGAGGGAGGGGGATGGCACCGGATCACGTCTTTGCTTGTCCAACATAATCACCTCTCACCTGTTGGCTGTTCTCACAGCCTAGTCCAGACACTCTCTCCTTCTCCCTCTGGACTTGCTCCTAGGTGGGTCCATCCACCTCCATTGCTTAACCTGCCAATCCTTGGCTGATGACTCCTAAAGGTCCATCTCTAGCTCACACTTCTCCTTCAGTCACCAGCTTATGCATCCAATGTTTTTCTTGCCTTTTCCCTCCTTGTCAGTCGTCGACATCTCACGCTTAACATGTCCAAAGTCACCAAAGCTAGACCCTCGCTCTTCCTCCCCTCGTGCCCTGGGCCCCAGCCGTGTCTCCCATTCCTTAAATAGCACATAGACTGTTCAAGGCAGTAACCCAGGCACTGTCCTCTTTCCCCCTCTCCCCACCATCCCCAAGTCCTGTGATTCTGAACTTGATCTCAACTTTTCCATTCTCTCCATCTTTGCTGCCACTGTCTTAGCCCAGGACATCATATATCAGCTGGGCTATGGCAGCAGCCTTGGAACCCGTCTTCCTGCCCCTGCTCTCAACCCTCAGCAATCCATTTTCCACTTGGAAGCTAACGGGATCTTAGGGTTCCTGCTTTGGCTTCCCACTGTGTGGAGAATAAAATCCAGACCTTGGGCCTCTTGCAGGCTCCTGCCCAGCTCCCCACTTACCCCCGCCTCCTCTCCTTTTCCTATTCTTCTCAGTCACACTGACCTTTTGGTTCTTTGGACCCAACAAACTTTTTCCTACCCCAGGACCTGTTGTTTAAGCCTGGAATGATTTTCCTCTGCTCCTCCCTAAACTAGCCTCTGATCATCCTTTCAGTGTTAGGTTAAATATCTGCTCCAGGGGCTTCTCTGGCAATCCAGTGGTTAAGACTCCATGCTTCTAATGCAGGGTGCCCACGTTTGATTCCTGGTCAGGGAACTAGATCCTGCATGTCACAACTAAAGATCCCACACGTGGCAACGAAGATCCCATGTACTGCAACTAATATCTGGCACAGCCAAATAAGTAAATACATGTTTAAAAAAATGTCCACTCCATAGAGAGGTCTTTCCTGACCCCCTTTATAAAGCGGACTCCTTATTATTCTCCACCGCAGCCTCTTGCTACTCTGCATGGTTTCATTTGTCTCCCCCAATAGCCCATAAGCTTCTCAAGGGTGGGGGCACGCCTACCCTGTTCAGCGTTTTAGCAAGAGCACCCAGCGCAGTGCTTGACACACGATAGTTGCCCAATAAAGAAATCTAGAGTGAAGGGGTAAAAAAAATAAATAAATAAAATGGAGAGCTGCTTCTCTGAACTATAGATAATGAGATTAAACACTTGGTGTTTTCCTTCGTCAGACATTATGTGCAATTGGGGATACAATAAATGATGATGACGACAACATCTGTGTCTTGCCTGATGTTCTTCGCCAATCGCTTAATTAGTCAGTTGTGCCTCTTTTGACAGTTCTGTTTCCAATCTGATGATTTGTTGCTTTTATGTCTGTTGGCTCCGTTTGGGTTCATTAGCCTGACAAAGTAGCGGATTTTATTGGTATTTGCTCTGTTATTCACATTGTCATCAACTCGAAGATTGTCTTAGTCTTTGGCAAGAAGCCCTAGTTAGGGCAGTGTATTAGGCAGGATGGTGTGGTTTGTGCTGCTGTAACAACAATCCCCAGATCATAGTGGCTCAGTGTCCCAAGTTTTATTCTCGGTCATGGTACATGTCTGGCGTATATTTAGGCATTTTAGGGGGTAATCCGTCCATTCTTAGACACTCAGGGCTGCAGGCTGATGGATGGTGCATCTGTGTGTGTCTCCTTGATCACTAGTGCAGGGGAATCACACAGTCTTCCGCTTGGAAACAACACACGTTACGTCTGCTCTTGTTTTATTGGACAAAAAAAAAAAAAAATCACACGGTCACGCCCAACTTCCACATGCCTGGAAGGAGAGCCAAAATATTTGTGAACAGCCTCATTGCTCTTCAGTTACACAGAAGAACTCACTTACATATGGTCCCTTATTTGTGAGTCCCCTCAAGTTTTTTCCCTTAACTTTTAATTTCATGTTGGAGTAGAGTCGCGACAGTTTCAGGTGCACAGCAGGGCGACCCAGTCTTCCGTACGCCTGTATCCATTCTCCCATCCAGGCTGTCACGTTAAGGCTGAGCAGAGTTACACGTTTGGAGCAAATTGTCATCCACTAGCCTTCAGAAGATATGTGTGTTTCCAAGCTATGATCAGGCGCCCACTTGGTTCAGAATGTCAGACTTGAGAGGTTTGTGGGGGGACAGTTTGGTGTGATGGTTAAGGCGGGTTGGGTTCAGGTGCTATTTCCACGGCTTGTTGGTTGTGTGACCTCTGGCAAGTACCTTTTCAGGCGTCATCAGTAATGTGGAGGTTACCAACAAGAACAGTAATAATACCATCTATCCCTGAGGGGGTAGCCCAGTGACGGAGACAAATGGGCTCAAAGTACTATTGATTACTGTTGTTGATCTGGGGGTTACTCAACTTTGTCAGAATTAAGAGTACGATACCTTGAAACTCTTGGTTGAGATTTCTCATTGAAGAAACAGGTTTCTGAAGAGCAAGGCTGAGGGGGAGGGGCAAAACTTAGTGGGTGTCTTAAAGACTGTGGACTTTATTTGCTGGGCTTGGGGCTGAGTTCTAGCTCAGGTGTCAGATAGCAAGGCGGCCTTCAGTAAATTCCATCGCTTTCCTGGGCTTCAGACTTATCTGCAACAAACGGAGTTAAAAGCATCCATTTTTCAGAGCTAAGATAAAAAGAGGGAGTGGAAGTAACTTCCACCGATGGTCAAAAGGGTTAGTTTACTTCTGTATTAAATTTCTATTACTGGGCAACACATTAACACAAACTCGGCAGCTTAAAATAGCACCTATATATATATATATTTTTTTTACGTTACTGTTTCCATGGGTCAAGAGCCTGGGCAGGACCTAACTGGGTCATACGGGCTACAGTCAGTGTGTCAGCTGAGGCAGGGGTCTCATCTGAGGCCTGGGCTATTCCTCTAAGTGTTTTCAGTTTGTGGGCCAGATTCAGTTTCTTGTGGTTGTGGGTCTGAGGCCCTCAGCTCCTAGAAGCTGCCCCTCTCTCCACAGGCAGCTCGCAGCATCACTCTCTGCTTCTCCTTGAAGGCCAAGGGGGTGGATCTCTTTGAAACTTCACCTGCTCTAAAGGGCTTCCCTGATTAGGTCAGGCCCACCCATTCATGCTCTCTCTTTTAGCTCCAGCTCAACTGATCAGGGTCCTTAATTGCATCAGAAAATCCCTTCCCCTTTGCCATGTAACCTAATCGCAGAGTCTGACCACACTCAAGGAGAGATTATACAGGCTATGGACACCAGGGTGTGGGAATCTTGGGGCCGTCCTAGAATTCTGCCTACCACAGCTTCCTTCCTCCCAGATGAGCAGATGCGGGGGAGGGGAGAGGAGGGATTAAAACAGCTAAGTGCCTCCCAGAGTTCGAGGGAGCCCGGTGTCGGGCTAGGATGGAGGAGGCTGAGAGGCAAGTGTGAGAAACTTTGTCTGAAGTGTGAGAACTTTGTCCAGCTTTGTTGGGGCTACAGTCTCCCATCCAGCCACGACCAAGGTAAGGCTTGGTTGTTTAGAGTCTTTTTTCTCTCTTCCTCCTGAGGCAGTGTGTGCCGCCCCCAGCCCTCCCCCTCCCCATCTAAGACCTCGCAGCCGTGAGTTGGAATCACGAGGTGCCATGATCAGAGAGGCAGTTGAGGAACAGCTGGGACCACAGGGATAGAGCAGCACCGTGTGCTTCTTCCCAGTTGCTCCACAGACTGCAGGCCGAGGGAAATAAGTCTTGGATGGGATAAAACCCAGAGAGAAGACGAATTTTAAGTGGTGATTTTTTTTTTTTTTTTTTTAGTGGGGGAATCTACCAGATGTCAGAGGTTCTCTGAAACAACACAAATGCTGTCTCAGTTCTGCAGGAGGAGGCTCAGAGAAGCTGGTATGAGGTGCCAAGAACCAAATTACCAGTCACCTGTGCAGAAAAGCAGTCTCTCTGTGCTTACAGGGCCGTGGGGTACACTTGATAACAAGCCATATAGTAGTCAAGGTCGGCTAGACACAAAAAGCCACTCACTCTGAGGTCTCTAGATCCTTCTCAGCGAAAGCTTGAGTGTAATGAGGTCGTTGCCAGGGAGCAAGCTGAGATGGTCATTCCGAGACCCCTTTGGGCCTGTGGCAGGTGCTCACAGCTCCGCTAATGGCACTGCAGGGGAGGAAACCCCTGGGGATGTCTGGATTGTCTCCAGAGCCCCCCCCCCTCTGCAAATGCAGCTCCTTCTGCTCTTTGAAATGTACTCAGTACCTGCCAATGTCTGTCCCACAGAAGGAACGGGAATCGCTCTCTTGTACATCACTGCCAGGCAGGATGGAGGCGGACCCTCCCTCTCTCAACGAAAAAGGTGGTATGACAGAGTAAGATGGAGCGTCAGCTTAGATTATGAAGGATTCTTCAGATCGATAGAATTCCAAAGGAGGAGGGAGGGCCAGCCCGGGGTGGGAATGACAGTGATAAATCCCGTGTCGCTTGTGGGATACAGATTAGAAGAAGCGTTTGTCCTCGCCCGATGCTAAATGGGCTGCCTGCAAAATGAACTAAAATTCGGAGCCGGGAAACAATTGCAAAAGCCCATGTTATCATCGAGCTTGTTGATAAATGTTGATGAGACAGGATCGAGCACCGAGATGGGGCAGTATTGATGAAGAGAGGAAATAAAAAGTGCCGAGCAGCTCCTGACAATCTAGGCATCTTATTTAAAGGTTCTCTTGCCACAGCATCCATCCTTGTAAGTCTGAGCTGTGACACATGTTACTGTCAGCCCCTCTTCTTCCTCACGCTCTCCCTCCCATTCGTTCTGTTTCTTATTCGTTCATTTGACAAACATCTGAGCAACTGCTACACATTCACAGAGTGCTGCACACTAGAGTGGAAATAGTAGATAAACTCCCTCGGAGTTTACAGACTGTGGTAGGAGAGAGACTCTGAAACGCAGCCTCAAGACATGGTGTGTGACTTGGGAAAAGACAAGGGCCGCTTAAAGGGGGACTGGGGGTGAGCAGGCTTCCCAGGAGAAGTGATGGCTGGGCTGGGACTGAGATGGGGGCCAGGAGGAGGAATGCTGAACAGCATCTCCGAGAAGGCTCAAGGGACAGAGCAGGGCTTCTGAGGGTTGTGGTGGGCAACTGGGATGGGCAAGGGGAAGGATAGGAACTGAGGTGGAGGGGAGTGTGATTAGCCGTGAGCACTAACCTGAAAAGACATGTCTGAGTCCTAACACCTGGCACTCATGAATGTGGCCTTATTTGGAAATAGGGTCTTTCCAGATGCAGTCAACTCTGAATATTCATTGGAAGAACTGATGCTGAAGCCAAAGCTCCAATACTTTGGCCACGTGATGTGAAGAGTTAACTCATTGGAAAAGACGCTGATGCTGGGAAAGACTGAAGGCAAAAGGAGAAGGGGACAACAGAGGATGAGATGGTTAAATAGCATCTGACTCAGTGGGTGTGGATTTGAGCAAACTCTGGGAAATAGTGAAGGACAGGGGAGCCTGGTGTGCTGCAGTCCATGGGTCGCAAAGAATTGGACACGACTTAGTGACCGAACAATCAGGTTAAGGTGAGATCTCACTGGATTGGGAGCAGGGAGTTCTAATCTAATGACTTGTGCCCTCGAAGGCGAAGGAGAGGGAGGTTTAGGTCTGGAGACACAGAGTCACAGGGGGAAGGGAATGTACGATGGAGGCCGAGTCTGGAGCCGCTGTAGGCTGAGGACACCAGGGCTCGCCAGAGCCACCAGCGGCTGGAAGAGGTGAGGAAGGGGTCTTTCCTAGAGTCTTCAGAGGGGCGCCCAGCCCTCCTGACACCTGGATTTCAGATTTCTGCCTCCAGAAATGTGATAGAAAAAACTGCTGTTGTCTTAAGCCAACTTGTTTGTTACAGCAGCCATGGAAAACTGACACAGATGGGTGGAATGTGAAAGGGGGTAGACGTGCTCCTCCAGTTTCCCCAAGGAGGAGCGCCGTGTGGACATCAGAAATGTGATGCAGGGAGTTGATGACACCATTGCCCTCGGGGGCTTGGTGGAGCTGGGGGCAAACAGAGGCCCAGCCTAGAGCAACGGCCACCCCTCAGCTTCATTTGACTGTGCCACGTAGTCTGGCTTTTCAGTAGAAGTTAGAAATCAGATTTTTAAAAGCACGTGGAAATCCTCACTTAAAAGTATTGGCAGCTTGTTAACAAAAATGTAAGAACGCTGTGCAGGTGAAACCCAACAGGTGTGCAGCCCTGGACTGTGGTCTAACGGTCTGAGACCTCATGACAGAAGTGTAAGTGAAATCAGGACTTCCCGGGTGGTCCAGTGGTTAAGAATCCACCTTGCAACGCAAGGGGATGTGGATTCAACCCCTGGTCAGGGAACTAAGATTCCCACACGCCCAGGAGCAAGTCAGGCCATGAGCGGCAACTAGAGAGTCTGTGAGCAGCGACGAGAGATCCTGCATGAGGCAACGAAGATCCTGCGTGCTGCAACTAAGACCCGACGCAGCCAAATATAGAAATAAATACAATACAGTTGAAAGGAGCTTAAAAAAAAGTAAGTGAAATCATCTATGTAAATTGCCAAACACAGCTCTGTTTGTTTGGGGAGTGTATAAAAATGACTGATTTCCTGTTAATATGGAAAAAAACATATGCTGGAGAAGACCTGGGTGCGGTCTCCAGGGAGACCTAGAATGACTCTCATGGAGACAGGTAGGTCCTTATCCCCCTGACCCCTAAGCTTTCTGAGGCAGGGTCACTGAACATGGAGAGGACTCCAGGCCTTATTCCGAGGACAGTGAGGACCCCAGACTTTGACGTGTGCCTACAAGTCACATGCTGCTGCCGCTAAGTCACTTCAGTCGTGTCCGACTCTGTGTGACCCCATAGACGGCAGCCCACCAGGCTCCCCCGTCCCTGGGATTCTCCAGGCAAGAACACTGCAGTGGGTTGCCATTTCTTTCTCCAACGCATGAAAGTGAAAAGTGAAGTGAAGTCGCTCAGTCGTGTCCGACTCTTCACGACCCCATGGACTGCAGCCCACCAGGCCCCTCCATCCATGGGATTTTCCAGGTAAGAGTACTGGAGTGGGGTGCCATCGCCTTCTCCGTACAAGTCACATGAGGATCTTGCTAAAATGCAGGTTCTGATTCAGTGTGTCTGTGGTGTGGGGGTCGGCAGGAGGGGGCTGAGGTTCTGCATTTCTGGCGAGATCCTGAGTAGGTGTGTTGATGGCTGCTGGCCAGAGGACCAAAGTTTTCGAGGCTGTGTGCACATCAGAGGGGAAATTCCTCAGCTCTGACATGCACTGCACGTGGCCTGTCTGCCCACTGTCTGGAGATGGATGGGGGGATAAGCAGGCAAGGGGGGAACTACTTTCACTCTCAGAAGCAGGGGCTAGGGAGTGTCATCGCTCAAGGTGACAGAAAGGTTTGGAGAAGTTGCTCTTGCTGCCTTTGGCTCAGGAGATGGAGTGGGAAAAGAGTGAATCTGAGACAGCGAACAAAGGTGTCTGGAGAGCCGGCTACCTTCCCCAGACCAAATTCCAAGTTCGTCCTGGTGAAACGCGGCTGTCTCTCTTTCTGACCCAGGCCTGTGGCATCTGGCTGTTCTCATGAAAACATTTTTCCTTGCATTCCTGGAAAAACTGGATCCACCTTCAGGCAGTATAACTTGCGTGGCTAGCACTTACTCAGCAGATAACCACCAGCCTCGTTAACCTTGGCTCATTCTCAAGGGTTTTGTTTTGGGGAGGGTAGAATTGGTGGTGGTGGTGGTGGAACATGAATTATTCTTTGATAATTTCTGAGTATGTCAGGAACACAGTCATTTATTTTGTTGAGTCAACACAACTGGTGTTCCAAGTCCAAATTGTTGGTGGTGTTGATGTGTGCATGGATATCATGTGAGTTCACGTGTACATATTGGTGTTGTTCAGTCCCTCAGCTGTGTCCAACCCTTTGTGATCCTGTGGACTGCAGCACATCAGACTTCCCTGTCCTTCACTGTCTCCCAGAGTTTGCTCAAATTCATGATCACTGAGTCGGTGATGCTCTCTAACCATCTCATCCTCTGCTGTCCTCTTCTCCTCCTGCCCTCAATCTTTCCCAGTATCAGAGTTGGCTTTTCACATCAGGTGACCAAAGTATTGGAGCTTCAGCTTCAGCATCAGTCCTTCCAATGAATATTTAGGGTTGATTTCCTTTCGGATTGACTGGTCACGTGTACATGCTCATTTTAAAAGCTGAGTAGTGATCTCTTCTTGGAAGCATCTCTTACCCACGTAGTGTTGCCAAGAGATCTGAAAACTTTTGTTCTGTTAGCACCTTACTTCTCAAAATGGGGTCCTGTGTTCCACCTGTATTGACTCACCAGGAGAACTTCCTAAAAATACAGATTCCTGGGCCCCACCGGGGACTGGCTGTATTAGAATCTCTGGTGCCAGAGCCCAGGAGCCTGCATTTTATCAACCCTCCCTAATGACCCTGGTGCACAGATTCTAGAGAATCAGTGCTGTAGGTGACTCACAGCATCCTTTCTACATGTCTGTGGGGTTGTTGTCTTGCTTCGGCTTGTGTTTTACATTACCAAGCACTCATGTTTCTCAAGGATCACTGGGTTGACGTTTTCATGTGAACACTGTGGCCCAGTGCAGTGACCTTTGCTGCTCACCTTCATGTCCTTATGTTCAGTCACCAGCCCTGGTTACCAGCTTGGGTCTCTTGTCTCCCCTACTCCCTCAAGGCCCCACAGTTTGTAGGTGGTAGGGTCAGGTATCCACCACAGGAAGCCCGGCTTCGAAGTCTGCTCTCTTGCTGGCTATAGCATGTGGCTGTTGCAGGCACTCCTGTGAGCACTGAGCTGCTTCTTGCTCCCATGACCACCTGCTTGCTCAGCCACTCAGGGGGTAGAACAGATGCACTAGACAGTTATCACGCCGGGAACATCCTAAAGCCAAATGCAGGCAGCTTCTTTACACAACCTAGCTTCCTTTCCCTTCAGCAGACAAGGTGCCGAGCCTTACTCCAGGTCGTCTGCCTCAGTTTCCCACGACAGGGACCAGCTCATCGTACCTCCTGTATTGGCTTCTCCACTGTCTCGCATCCCCACTCCCCATTCAGTGCTTTTGAAGATCGTCTCCCAGGTTAGCCACTTATCTTGCTGTTGTTTCATCGCCAAGTCACTTCTGACTCTTCATGACCCCATGGGCTGCAGCACACCAGCTTTCTCTGTCCCTCACCATCTCCCGGAGTTTGCCCAAGTTCATGTCCAATGAATTGGTGATGCCATCCAACTATCTCATCCTCTGCCACCCTCTTCTCCTTCTGCCCTCAATCTTTCCCATCATCAGGGTCTTTTCCAATGAGTCAGCTGTTCACATCAGGTGGCCAAAGTATTGGAGCTTCAGCTTCAGCATCAGTCCTTCCAAATAGTATTCAGGGTTGATCTCATGTAGGATTGACTGGTTTGACCTCCTTGCAGTCCAAGGGACTCTTAAGGGTCTTCTCTAGCACCACAGTTCAGAAGCATCAATTCTTTGGTGCTCTGCCAAACCCATATCCCAAGGGGTCTGCTTCTAGGACATCATCTCATTTAATTTTAAGCATATAATCTCATTTAATCTTCACATCAGCCTTGCCCAGTAGGAATCATCATGCCCCACTTTATAGATGAAGTGGAGGCTTAGAGAACGAAAGCTACTTGAGCCCAGCCAGGACTGGGGCCCAGGTCTGTTGGCGCCAATGCCCAAGCTCTCAGCCTGTACTTAAGCAGTGGTGGGTGTACGGTGTGTGTTGGGTTGGGCGAGTTCTGGTCTTCTCTTGCCACACCCCGCACCCGCCTCCACCCCTCCAGCTGAGAGGGTGGACATCTTTAAACTTACAATACAGGTAGGGAAGGGAAGAACCCTGATGTCAGGCACCACACCCTGTGTTGAGCCAGTGTGCCTACCTGGAGCCTGGCTCACTTGTGTCCAGGCTGTTTGATAATGACTTGGGCTGAATGCAGAGCAACTCCCTGGCAAAACAGACCCTTTCTGGTGGAGCCCCCCCCGACCCAACTACTCTTGACCTAAGTACTGCCTTCCTTCCTCCTCCCCTCTGCCACCCCTGTGAGTCGACCTCTGGGTACCAGCAAAATGCTTCTGTCAAAACCTACTTTTCCTGGTGGGAAGGCTTGCAGGGGTTTTGTGTCGATCGATTTTGAGCTTGTGATCTTGTTTGCGGCTGTCCGGGCGGCTCCCAAGCTCTGCCTTCATGTTATAATTTTGCACTTGAGCCCACAGGCTATTCTGCCAAGAGCAGAATTTCTATTTTTTAAAAAAAGTAAATAACCAACTGCTCCAGAATGGTAATAAACTTTCAGAGTCTCCTGGGGTCCCGTCTCTCACTTACTCATTCAGTGAATTCAGCCAGTTCTCGGGCTCCACAGGTACAAGGCAGTGAGGCCACATACCTGGCAAATATCCATGGAGTTTTAATATGCACAGGCCTTTGTGTCATCACAGAGTTGAGACGTGCTGTCGTGGAAAAGAAATGGTGATTTGAGACAGAACAATGGCGGGCCAAATTTTATCACTGTTACTGGGTTTGTCATATAGATTATTACAGAATTTATAAATTTCATAATTAAATCATTATACATCTTGTAATTATTACCTGTAATAATGATTATAGATGATTCTCCACACTTAGTCATATAAAGTACTCACACACAAATAAGTGGGGTTTTACTGCACATATTATTCTTCAATTTGCTGCTTCTTTAAAATAAGAATATATCATCAACCTCTAAGACAATGCAGAAAGCGTACCTCATTAAAAAAAAAAAAATCCTTATGACAGACACTTTCAAACACATGCAAAAGTAGAGAGAACAGTAGGATAAATCCTCCTGTGCCCAACTCAGCAATGATCAGCTCTTGGCCAAACATATTTCATCTAAATGTTCCCTCCATCTGCTTCCCCCCTCCTCATATTATTTTAAAGAAAATCCCAAATGGTATACTACTGAATTTATAAATATCTCACTATACCTCACTCCTTTTTAACTACAGTGTAATGTTTACTGGTAAACATAGCGTCACTTATTTATCGTGTCTCCCATCAACAGGTTTCTCAGTTCTGTGTAATCTAGGGAAAGGAACGTTTTCTACTTGTAAGCGTGAATTAAATGAAAGGCCCCTCCTGGGAAGGGGCCCTTATACTGAGGACTCAGACTCTCTGGACTTGTGTAAAGCGAAGGCTCACTGTGTTGCTGCCTCTTGCCATCGCAGGCCCAATGCGGAGGCAGGAATGAGTCTGAGCAAGCGGGAAGGGAGGAGCTTTGCTGGCCATGGGTGGGGGTGAGGTGGTCGTACCCCTGGCCTGGTCAGGAGGCATAACAGTTTCGCCAGTGGGTCCCAGCAGGTGCTGGGGACACGGAACAGTTTGGAATGTTGTAGCTTCCCGGGGCTGCTGCCTCAAATCACCACAGTTGAGGGGCTTAAAGTAACAGAAATATGCTCTCATGGTTCTGAGTCCAGGAGCATGGAATCCGGGTTGGCAGGGCGCTGCCCCTTGGAAGACTTCAGGGGAGAAGTCTTTCTTGCCTCTTCTAGGTTCTGATGGCTCCTGGCATTCCCTGGCTTGTGGCTGTACCACCCCGGTCCCTGCCTCCCTCTTCATATGACCTTCTTCCCTGAATATCTGTATGTCCTTTTCTTAGAGGGACACTGTCATCGGATTTACAGCCCACCCTAAAACCTTATCTCAGTTCTTACCTGAATTATATATGCAAAGACTTTGTTTCCATATAAGGTCATATTGTGAGGTTTGGGGTAAATGTGATTATTTGGTGGGGGTGGGGGTGGGGAGGATACTCTTCAGCCTACCATAGGGATTGTCTTGATATTTCCAAGTGCCCAGGCAAAAGGCTAGGACTTTTCTGAGGCTGAATGGGTGCTTCTGTGGCAGCCAAGCCACAGAGCAGTTAGGGCACATTCACCCTGAAGCAACCAAGAGCCTAGCACGTGATGGGGAAGATCCCCAGGAAGCCTGGAGGTTGGTGTTTCTAGGGATGGTTTGGAAGCTTCATGATGTCTGGGCTCTGGGTTGGGGGTTCTGCAATTCTCTGGGCCTTTTCCTCATGGTTATAAGATGGCTGCTGTGGCTCAAGCAGGAAACCTTTTATAGAGCTCCATTCGAAGGTCTGGGAAGAGAGAGAGAAGAAGGAGGAGATGGAGGTGAACGAGGAAAAGGGCTGGAGAGGGAGAAGGAGGAAGAAAGGGAAGGAGAAAAAGGAGGAGGAAGGAGAGGAGGAGGAGGAAGGAGAAGACGAAATGAGATTATTTTTCTTATGAAGGGGGAGACAGCTTTCACAGGAGACTTCCCTTTGCATCTCATTGGTCAAGACTGGGTCACGTGTCTGCCCCTAGCTATAAGGGAGGCTGGGAAAGCAAACATCTCTCTTGCTCAACCTCTGTCAGTGAAGCTAGGAGAGAAAGAGTGGAGGAGGCGCCTCTACCCATGGACCAACAACCCCATACCACAACTCTCCCAAATAAATTTCCAACTGACACATTCTGCTCTTCTGTTTCCCTGTATTCAGTTACCCTGGTGCAGGAAAGCACTATCATCTTGTTATAAGGACCGACGGGCATCTGCTCACATCAGGGGTTGTTTCATTACAAGGCAGCCTCTGTTTGGAGGGCTCCTGTCCCAAGAGGGGGTCTTTCTGGAGAAACCCTATTAAATCAGTAACTTTTGTTATTTTTCCCTCCAAAATTAGAACAGTGCTGAAATGCATACCCTTGTCCATAAATATTTGCACACCAGCGATTGTATTTTGGTGGGTTGCATTTCCGGATGTGGGATTGCTGCGTTGAATACCCTGTGCTGTCTTGATGGGAGCTTTCCCTAGGGCTGGATGCAGATCCCACTTGCTCATCCTCAAGCTGATGGTAGCCCACAGATTTCAGGGAAAACCGAGCAGGAATATGCATATCTCTCACTTCCCTCTCAAATCCATTATCTCAGCCTCGGCGTGCCTTCTCTGTTTTGGCAGCAAGGTTCTCTGATGACTCTGAAGCTGTTGTGTACATTATTCATACATCTTTTTATATCACCTACTGTGGCACCAGCTGGGGACAGCAAATACTACAGACATGGCACCAATAAAAAAGAATGTGTAATTAGTCTTTAAAAATTCCTTCTTGTCTGCCAAGAGCAGCACGTGAGGGTGGAAAGTGAGCAGCTGGCTGGTCCTGCTGGTTTTGAGGCGACTTTACTCCAAAATGAATGAGACCATCACATCCAAGCCATTTGCTGGGTGTGGGGTCCAGGACTCCTCTGGCAGGGTTTGGACTCATCCAGGAAGATCTTGACTTTGTCATTGTCAGGGCCAAGGTTGAAGTGAAGAAAGTGAGAGTGTTAGTCTCTCAGTCATGTCTGACTCCTTGTGACCCCATGGACTATAGTCCGCCTGGCTTCTCTGTCTATGGAATTCTCCAGGTAGGAATACTGGAATGGGTTGCCATTCCCTTCTCCAGGGGAATCTTCCTGACCCAGGGATCAAACCCTTGTCTCCTGCACTGCAGGAAGATTCTTTACCATCTGAGCCACCAGGGAAGTCCAAGCCAAGGCCGACATCAGGTTATTTCAAGGGTCCAGTCTAATTCTGTCCAAACCTTTGTCCATCCACGTGGGATATGTTCATGTCATACCTAGGAAATCCCAAATTACCAGATCTATTTGCTTTAGAGGGGAAACATACATGGGTCCAGGAGATGATGGGGTGAGTGGTTGAATCACTGGATGGAGGCCCAGTGGTGCCAAGCATCAGCGGTGCCTCAGTTTCCCCATTTGGCAGAGTGGTTAGTAATAACAATATCTGTCTCATAGGGTTGCCTAGAGGAATAAATGTGTTAACACAAGTAATATATTTTGAAGTATGTCCGGCTGGTAGCAAGTGCTGAGTCAATGTTCTCCTGTCTATTTCTGGGTTGTGAGGAGCTCCAGTCTGGACCCGGCTCATAGTCTTTGAGCTTGGGCGTGCCTGCAGCTGCCTCCTCTCAGTTGTACAAGTGATCAGGCTGATGCTGTGGTCCAGGTGCAAAGGTGAGGGGAGCGAAAACCCCCAGGGACTGATAACACTAGGCCGACCTTTGTTCTCTAGTCAGCTCTCCACCACCCTGATTTTGAGCATGATAAAAGTAAGGCTCAAAGAGATCTGAGGGTACGGGGGTCACATAATAATTGTAGTGCATTCTAATATTCAAATTAGAATTGGAGTGAACTTGGATAATCAAAAACTTTTGAATCCAACTCGACTCTTCTTTCTCTGCTAGGCCTTTACAAGGCTGAATAGCTTTGAAATGGCCATACATTTGCATAATAACTTCCATAAAGCTAATCATTTTAGGTCTGGAAGCATTTTTGCCTGGGACTATTACAGTCTTCCATTGGTCCCCTGTGTGTGTGCGTTCACACACTCAGTCACTCAGTCATGTCCCTTTGTGACCCCATGGACTTTAACCTGCCAGGCTTCTCTGTCCACGGAATTTTCCAGGCAGGGGTACTGGAGTAGGTTGCCATTTCCTACTCCAAGGGATCTTCCTTGACTCAGGGATAGAAATTTTGTCTCTTGCGTCTCCTGCAGGGGCTGGCAGATTCTTTACCGCTGCGCCACCTGGGAAGCCTCCTAGCTGATATATAAAATCAGGGGAATTGAGAACTTTTTTAGGTCGAACAGGGGTGTTGCAGAGTCTAGCTATGTCCCATGTGGAGCTTGGAAGAACAGACTCCAGGAAAGGTGTCTTTGGCATTGTTCCTTCTGCCATTTGGGGATGTGTTGGGGGAGGGAGAAGAGCCCTGAGGAGACTGGAGAAGGTCTGTAGGGCGGGCTTATTTATTATTTGGGAGAAATATCCCAAGTCAGTCCTGAAAGGGGCCACTGACCAACTCCCTTTGAGAGCTGGTGAATGCTGTGTAGTCAATGAAATCTGGCCAGACTTTCCTCCTAGTTTTGTCTGTTTCTCAGCCAGGAGCCCCGCCCACTGAGCAGTGATCGCTCCTTTCCATGCTTCTTGAGCTTATTATACATGTAAAAATAATCCAAACCTTGAAAATCTGCATGTCATGGTAATAGAGGGAGGCTTTTAATTTTTTTTTCTTTTTTAAAAATTTATGGCATTGAAACATGTATAATATCATATAAGAAACGAATCGCCAGTCCAGGTTCGATTCAGGATACAGGATGCTTGGGGCTGGTGCACTGGGATGACCCAGAGAGATGGTATGGGGAGGGAGGAGGGAGGGGGGTTCAGGATGGGGAACACGTGTACACCCGTGGCGGATTCATGTTGATGTATGGCAAAACCAATACAATATTGTAAAGTAATTAGCCTCCAATTAAAATAAATAAATTTAAATTAAAAAACATCATCATCAACAACAAAATTTATTTGTTTGGCTGCACCAGGTCTTAGCTGTGGCCCGTGGGATCTAATTTCCTGACTAGGGATTGAACCGGGGTCCCCAGCACCGGGAGTGTGGAGTCTTAGCCACTGGATCACCAGGGAACTCCCTAGGGAAGTTTATTTTAATTGAAATTTTATTATTTTCCCTAGCCACAACATTCAAGCGGTACAAAACTCAAAAAGGTATTAATACAAAGGGCTGAATGTGTGTGTCCCATCTCGCACCACCGCCCCTCAGCTTCATATGTTGAAACCCTACCCCCCTCATGTGCTGGGATTAGGAGGTGGGGCCTTTGAGAGGTGATTAGGTCATAAGGGTGGACCTCTCATGAATGGAACTAGTGCTCTTACAAAGCAGACCCCAGAGAGCCCCCTCACCCCTTTCTGCCATGTGAAGATACGGCCAGAAGACACCTGTCTCTGAGCCAGTAGACACCAAATCTGCTGGCACCTTGTCCATGGACTTCCTAGCCTCCAGAACTGCAAGAAAGAAATTTCTATTGTTTGTAAGGCATCCAGCCTATGGATCCTGTTAGGGCATTCTGAACGGACTTAGGGGGACACATGGAAAAGGCCCACTTCCATCCCTTTTATTCTGCCTCCAGTTCTCCCCACAGGCAATCAGTTTCTTGTCTCCTTCCAGAAAGTATATTTAAACTATATCTACACCTCTACATACCATCTCCTGTAAATGAAGCTGTAAACCTGTTTTGCATCTTATTTTTTCCATGATGTGTTGGTTTCCTCCTGCTGCTATAACTTAGTACTTAAAAGAGCACCAATTATTTTTTGTATACTCTGGAGGCCCCAAGTCCCCAGTGGGTCTCCCTGGGTTAAAACCAAGTTGCTGCCTTGCCTTGTGCATCTTCTAGAGGTACCTGTGTTCCTGGTCTCAGGGCCCCTTCAAACTCAGCAGCGTAACATCCTCAGATCCCTCTCTGGCTCTGACCCTTCTTTCCCCCTTTTATAAGATCTCTTGTGATGCACTGGACTCACCTGGATAATCCAAAATCATCTCCTGATCACAAAATCCTTAACTTAATCCTACATGTAAAATCCCTTTTACCACATGAGGGGACATATTTTCAGGTTCCAGGAATAAAACATAGACAGTTTTTTGGGGGCACATTATCTTGCCCATCACATTTTATCTTGGAGTTTGTCTCATGTTAGGACCTAGAAAGTTCTTTACCTTTTATCTGCTGCACAGATCTATTCCATTGTTTGATGGGCTATAATTTAACTAACCACCTCTTTTTTTTTTTTTTTTTTGAATATTTATTTATTTGGTTGCTGCAGGCCTTAGTTGCAGTATGCAAGATCTTTTAGTTTCGGCCCATGGAATTTTTTTAGTTTTGGCATTTGAATTCTTAGTTGCAGCATTCAGAACCTAGTCCCCTGACCAGGGATCGAACCTGAGCCCTCTGTATTGAGAACATGGAGTTTTAGCCACTGGACTACCAGGGAAATCCCTAACCAGTCCTCTCCTGAAGAACACAACATGTTTCCAGCATCTTGCTCTTAGAACCAGTGCTACAAGGAATAACACTTTATTTGGCACTTTTGCTAATATATCTGGTGAATTTCAAGAGGTGGAATTGCTGTGTCAAAGGGAATGTGATTTTATTAGTTATTTCCAAATTGCTCTAAAGTGGTTAAAAATTTATTCCAGAAAACTTCAAATATATAAAAAGTAGAGTAGTTTAATGCCTGCTGTGTAACCGTGATGCCATTCAACAATTCCTAGCTTGTGGCCAACCTTGTTTTATCTACAACTGCCCCTCCGACCCCGCCCCTGCTCCCGCCTCCGTAGCCTCTGTTATACAGAAGTAAAACCCAGACATCATATATGCCAAAGGAGAGATTTTAAAGTTTTAAACATGGTAGAATTTTTTTCTCTTTTTTCTTAATTTATTTTTTAATTGAAGGATAATTACAGTATCGTGTTGGTTTCTGCCATACATCAATATGAATAAGCCGTGGGTGTGCCTATGCCCCCTACCTCTGGAACCTCCTTCCCACCTCCTCCGCCATCCCACCCCTCTAGGTTTTCACAGAGCCCCGTTTGAGTTCCTTGGTTCACACAGCAAATTCCCACCGGCTCTCTCTTTATGTTAGTGTATATATCTCCACGCTACTCTCTCCGTTAGTCCCACCTCCTCCTTGGTACGCACCTACCCCCTCCCGACCCCCATGACAGTAAGTCTGTTCTATGTCTGCGCCTCCATTGCTGCCCTGCAAATAGGTTCGTCAGTGCCATCTGCCTAGCTTCCATACATATGCGTTAATATACGGTATTTGCTTTTCTCTTCCTGACTTACCTCACTCTGTATAGTAAAACATGGGAACATCTGTTAACGAGATTCCTGTGTGGGACGAAACAGAGAGGCGAATCCTTCACAGATGTTACATTTGGAACACCTGTGTTCCGAGGACAGGGCCCCCACCCCCTGCCCCGACCCGGGAAAGCCTGGGCTTCTACTGTTGTTGCTGCTTGTTGTGGAGATGGTATCCCATCCCACCCCCAGAGGTGGTTCGTTTTCATCCAGAGGGTGATCTCAGAAATCAGCGTTGCACTGCAGATTTGCAGAGATGATGTTCTGGAAGGTTGAGTGGCTGAGAACGAGCTGACTCAGCCCACTGCTGTGGAACTCTGACACTGAGCGGCTCCAGAACAATAAAAAAGTACTTTTGACCTGCTGTGTCCACATGTTATCAGCAAGAGAGAGCCCTCCCTGTCACACACCAGAACTTTGGTATTTCACATTATCAAATTTTCGCACCTTTTTTCTGAGAGTAATAAGCCCATGCAGGCAAAAACCCCAGACAATAAGGAAATAATACACCGATTAACAACATAACTTTTGCAATATTTGGTTCAGACCTTTTCTGGTTTCTTAAGAAACAACATCACAGATACAGTCAAGCCATCTCACCTGATCCCATATCCCTCCTTCCCGGAGGGAAGCACCTTCTGAAGCTCCTTCCTGCACATGGTTCCACGAGCATGTGCTTGCCCCACAGGCTAGCTTGTGTGGTGGCTTCTAGCGAGGACACTACTCCAGGAACAAGTTTGTATGTGGCCCCTTGGTATACGATAGGACAACTGACCTGAGAGCTAAAGAGGAATAAATATACAGTTGGTTTCATCATTTTCTTTTACACACGTGTGTACATTACTTTGGTCTTCCCAGGTGGCTCAGTGGGTAAAGAATGATGCAGGAGACGCTGATCCCATCCCTGGGTTGGGAGAATCCCCTGGAGGAGGGCATGCAACCCATTCCAGTAGAATTGCCTGGAGAATCCCATGGACAGAGGAACCTGGAGCGCTACAGTCCATGGGGTCGCAAAAAGTCGGATCCGACCCAAGCAACTGGGCACGCGTGAACACACGTACATTATTTTAACTCTTGTCTCTTTCTATCTCTCAGTTACAACTTGCTGCCAAAAGTTAAAATGAGTGTTGAGATAGCTCAGTGATTGACTTTTAGTTTCTGTCTGGATGCTCAACATAGCGAAAGAGCTGCCAGGGGGAGCGTTTGTGTCTGTCCCAGCACAAGTGTGCAAATATGTGCGTGCTTGCCATCCCCCGCCCCTGCTGTCCTGCCCACCAGTAACACATCGCTGTTCCTCCCATGGTTGTATTGCTGCGCAATTCAGCTCAGTGTTTAGCTCTCTTGAAGAAATAAGAATGTTCTTATCAATTACAAGTTGCTATGAGAGTAGGTAGGGTTGAAATAAAGCAACCACTGCCTCCTAGAATGACATGATGAAAGTGAAAGCCGAGTAGCTGAATGAGTCCCTGTGAAAAAAGACATATAGTTTTGTTGTCTTTCAGTTATAAATATTTAGTAATTTCTAATGTGATTTCTTCTTTAACTCATAGATTATTCAGAAGGGTATTTTTAATTTTACAAATGTATGCTTATGTGTTTTTTAAAATATAAATTTATTTTAATTGGAGGTTAATTACTTTACAATATTGTATTGGTTTTACCATACGTCAACATGAATCTGCCACAGGTATACATGTGTTCCCCATCCTGAACCCCCCTCCCTCCTCCCTCCCCATACCATCCCTCTGGGTTGTCCCAGTGCACCAGCCCCAAGCATCCAGTATCATGCATCCACCCTGGACTGGCGATTCATTTCTTATATGATATTATACATGTTTCAATGCCATTCTCCCAAATCATCCCACCCTCTCCCTCTCCCACAGAGTCCAAAAGCCTGTTCTATATGCTTGTGTTTTAACTGTCTTTTTTTTCTGTCAGTTTCTAATTTTGCTGCATTATAGTCAGAAAATGTCATCTGTATCATGCCAATTATGGGGGTTGGTTGTGATTTCTCTTATGGTTTTATATGTGCTTAATGTTTTGCATATGTGCCATGCACGCTTAAAAGAAATATGGATGGTCTGTTTTATAGGATGATCTGTTTAATTTTTAAATATGTAGTCGAGATTAGCAGTGTAATTGAAGTCTAACTTCTTTCTCTGTCTTCAGATCTCTCAGAACCTTATATGTTAGTCAAGATAACACTAGACAGTACTGTTGTGACAAAGAAATCCTGCAAAGTCAGAGGTTTCCCACAATAACCATTCACTATCACCCATATCACAGTCCAGTGCAAGTCAGGGGCTCTTTTGGTGGCCCTTCTCCAACAGTGTTTCAGAGATGTTGGAAGTTTCCATCCTGTAAATCTGCCATCTCTTGTAGCCATGTGGATGGGAAACAGAGGAAGCATGGAGAACCCACACTTGCTTTTCATTACCTTGGCTCAAAAGCAACATATGATTTCTTACATTTCTGCTGGTGGAAATGTAGTCACGTGGTAATCACAAGGGAGGCTGGGAAACGCAGTCTTCCCGCGGGTTCAGGATGTGATCGTGGAATGGTAGCACTTTGAGGGAGCCTTGAAGACCCTCCTACTCCTCCATTTCACAGACAAGAACAACTGAGTTCTAGAAGGGAAGTTATTGGTTCCACTGTTAAGTGGCAGGACTGAGATCAAGACTGCAATCATTTCGCCTTTCTGCCATCATGTTCTTCCCCATCTCCACTCTACTGATTTCTTACATTTCTCTCTGCAAACCTCCCAGTGCTGAGTAGCAAAAGACAGTGATTAATCTGCGCTTTTCAAGAAAATCCGTTCCTAGTTGGCATCAGGAACAGGAAATCTCAGGGGATAAAAAATACCAAGTAGTAGCACTTATGTGAATGGCTCCCAAATTAGTCCCTTTACTGTCCCCCGCCCCCCTGAAGTACAGTTGCAAGAAACACACTTAACCTGAGATGAAGCACATATTGGAGCAAGGTTCTCTCCATAGCATTATCTATTACTCTAATGAGCATGAAAAAGGAGAGAGAGGACGCTCTCTCTTGAGCTATTATTACCTCCACTATAGAGTTGACATACACAAGCTCATTATTGCGTTATGTTTTATTCAACAAAATAACTTTAATGTTGTAGCTTAAATTGAATTCGCTAAAACATCTTCATCTCCAGCATAATGTGCCTCAAGTGTCTTCTTGGTGCCTGCATTTTCTCTAGAATTCTAGTGCTGAAGCTATGGAAGTGGTGAAATTGTATGCAATCTGCAAAACAATGCGGCTATAACATGGTAATTGGCCTTCCACATAATTAAAGGAACATTTCCTCATCAGAGCTGTACCATCAGAGACCCAAAGGCTATCGTTGTACAAATCATCCACTTAGGAAAACCTTTATTCCCAGTAGCCTATAAAAATCTGGTTATGCAAACAGATTTGCTTATTCACTAACATGAATGGCTCCTCACAGTTAAGAAATAATCAAGGTCACTGACCTATACTCTGCCTCCCCAGTGACCAAGCGTCATTTTTATTTTGACGTTTGGGAACTTTTTGACTGTGAAAATTATACGCAGCTTGCATCAAGACAGAGGGAAGGACTCTCAGAAAACCAACAACGTGTGTATTCCCAGCCTGTTAATCAATGGAAAATCACTTCAACTGGATTAGGGTCTTGTACCTGGCAGAAAGGCTCTTACAGACAATGGAATTGGATTGTTACACTTGATGTGACACCCTCTTGAGTCAGATCAGATTTTTGTTTGATAGGCACTTGCTGGAAAATTGCTTCAGGGTCTGTGCAATAAGTTGAACTCCTGTTTTTTAGATTTAATTTAAAAAAAGGCAGGATTAAATGTTTTGAGTTATTTTGAATATGATATTTAAATATGGTCCTGACTAAGTCATACTGAGGACACCGACAATCAGTGGGTCTTTTGGGAAAGGTATCTGAAGGTTGGTTGGTTTTAATCACAGGTCCCTTCACCTGTCCCCTGGGTTCTATTCTTATTCCTCTGAACCTTAATCTGGGGAATCACCTACTCCCAGGGTCCTTCTGTTGCAGGAAGAGGGACCCCATCCAGGGCCTGAGAGTGGGCTCTTGTCTAACACTTGGTAATGAATTGTCCGAGGATAAACATACAATGACAAAAAAAAAAAAGACCGTATTGGGAAGGGGTGCCTGGGGAGGGCAGCAGGGTAAGGGAAACCAGGAGAACTGCTCTGCCACGTGGCTCACAGCCTCAGGTTGTTTTGTCTGTTTGTTTTATTGTAATGGGGCTAGTTTCTGGTTTGTCTCTGGCCAGTTATCTTGCTAGTCACACCTTTGGTCTGACTCAGGGTCCTTTCTGGTGGTGAGAGCATCTCTCAGCCAAGACGGATCCCAGGGAGAAGGATTCTAGGAAGTCGGTAGAATATGTGGCCTGGTGTCTCCTCCCACTCCTGAATTCTCCACGTTAGTTTTCGCAGCAGTGCGATGTTCCCTATTGGGACCTCTTGTGAGACAGCTCACATAAGTGGTCATCATTGTGCCTGGCCAAGGTGGGTGGTTTTGGTCAACAGTTCCCTAACACTTTAGGCTTTATTTACCTTCTGGAACTTTCTGCGTGACCTACTCTGTGTATCAAACGGCACTTGAGTCACCTCCACTTGAATGTCCCTCTTGCACTGACCTCAGCTTACCCTTCCTTTCCTGACCTCCTTTTATGCTTGGGTTCATCAGGTCCAACTCACCCCACCATCACGCTTCCAAAAAGCTTAGACACCATCCTGCATTCTTCCTTCAACCCCACCTCTGTCAAGTTAATCCACCTTCTCTCCTCCATCCACTTTGCTACAACCTTGGTTTGGCCAGCTATCTCATCTCACTTGGATTATTGCAGCCTCCCACCTGATATCCTGTCTTCCTATCCGTCCTCTAGCCAGATTTCTCTTCTTAAAAACTTTCAGTTATTTATTTTTATTTTTTGGCTGTGCTGGGTCTTCGTTGCTGCGCACAGGCTTTTTCGAGTTGTGACAAGCAGGGCTGCTCTCTAGCTGCGGTGTATGGGCTTTTCATTGTGGTGGCTTCTCTTGTTGAAGAGCATGGGTGCTGTGGTTCATGGGCTTCAGTAGTTGCTGTGTGAGGGCTTAGTTGCCCCATAGTCTCTGGAATCTTCCCAGACCAGGGAAGACTCTCTACATTGGCAGGCAGACTCAACCGCTGGACCACCAGGGGAGTCTTAGATTTCTGCTTTTTTTTTTTTTGGCCGCACCCCAGCATGTGGGATCTTACTTGCCTGACCAGGGATTGAATCTGGGCCCCCTGCAGTGGAAGCACAGAGTCTTAAGCACTGGACTACCAGGGGCGCCCCCAGATTCCTCTTTTTATAGTACAAAGAGGACTTTACTCCTCTGCTTAAGGGCGCCTTCTGGCTCCCTGTGTCCACACGATGGACATGGCTGATCAGAACCTTTTTGGTTTGGGTCCAGCTTACTTCTACATTCCTCACCCCTTATTCCAACAATTATATGAACTTCTTTCAGCTCCTCAAACACTTTTTCACTTCTCAGTCTTTGGATATGCTGGTTCTACGCGTGGAAGTCTTCCACCGTTTGCCTCATCACCTACAGAACTCGTATATCACATTCTAGTCTTTAACTTAAGGGTTGTCTGATGGAGGAAGTATTTCAGAAAACCACCTGATACTCAGTCAGGGGCCCCTTTCCACTGCCTGCAGATCCTTACCCTAGCACTTTCCAACACCAAAGCAGATTACAAACAAGTAATCTTTGTAAGGAATTTTTCCCAACCTCTGGTTTGGCCCAGAGCTTGGGGGAAAAAAAAAAAAATCATCACATACTGAGATTCTAAGATGCCTAATGGAATTCCCCTGAAATCTCCTGCTTTCTCACTTGAGTTCAGCATCACCTGGGGGCTTGCAGGGCAGGGCTGGTGACCATTTAGGGAGCAGCGATGCTTTGAAAAGTCAGCTGGAGAACAGACAGATGGTACCTCAGAGTGCAAATTAACTCTTGAGAGAGAAACGCACCCCTTGGAGAAAATGTGTCCAGCCTCATGGCTATAGCAGAATAAAAATATTTTCTTGTGGCCTCTTGTAGGTGTGAACAGCTGGAGGGTTTTCCTTTCTGAGCAGAGAGGGACCATGCTCTTGGCAGCATATGCCAGCCTGCAGCAAAAGTCCATTCCTGTTGTGTTGATTCAAAGTGCTCACAGGAGAGGTCTGGGGGGAGTGGTGACAGTGTGAGTCGTGGCTCCACCGGCTGCCAGTGGAGCTGGCCATCAGCGCAGCTGTGCCAGGGTGTTTTGGAAAGTGACTTGAACTACCAGGAGTGACGGATCTTGCAGCCTGATTGGGGCTATATTTTGTTGTTCAGCTGCTCAGGTGTGTCCGACTTTTTGTGACCCCATGAACTACAGCACGCCAAGGTTCTCTGTTCTTCACTGTCTACCAGAGTTTGCTCAAACTCATGGCCATTGAATTGTTGATGCCATCCAACCATCTCATCCTCTGTCATCCCGTTCTCCTCCTGCCTTCAATCTTTCCCAGCATCAGAGTCTTTTCCAAAGAGCTGGCTTTTCGTATCAGGTGGCAAAAGTATTAGAGCTTCAGCTTCAGCATCAGTCCTTCCAGTGAATATTCAGTGTTGATTTCCTTTAGGACTGACTGGTTTGATCTCCTTGCTGTCCAAGGGACTCTCAAGAGTCTTCTCCAGCATCACAGTTCTAAAGCATCAGTTGTAGAGCCCCAAACCAGGGTGCTTGTTCTGATGCATAAGCAAACTTACCTCCCTACATCCTCTGCTGAGCTCCACTTGCTCCTTTACCCAGGTCTCTATCTGTAAGGGCTTTTAGCAACAGTTACTCTTCTCCAGTCTCCCCTTGTAGCTACCTCTCAGCAGGGGGCAGGAGGAAATCCTTGATGAATCACAATTACAGGACCATTTGGAGGACTCAGGCTAGACCCGGAGGTGTTTGCATTTTTTAATTGGTTACTAGTTATCTCAAATGAGTTTCTAATGAGTAGAGCTTCAGGCATTGTAGGGAAATGAAGTGAAAATATGTAAATATCTTGGAGAGTTTTCCTTCTCTAAGCCTGCTTCATGAGTGACTTTTACTGTCTCTGGTTTCCGTTCTTTGAGTCCAGTGGTTTTCTAAAACTCTTAGTTGGGGTCCTTGTCGGTGGTTGGTTGAAGTGGTTATTTTAAAGTCGGTTTGTAAGTTACTGGCTTGCCTGGCGGTCAACAGTCCATGGGGTCGCAGAGTCAGTTACAACTGAATGACTAACACTTTCACTTGGTAAGTTAGGACAGCCTGGTGAAGTCATGAAATACCCTGTTGGTTGTGGTGGTAGTAATATCAGTGCTGTCTCCCATCATAGGGATTCTTCTAGAAACCTGTCATACCCCCATGGGGAGGTGGAGTACCTTCGAATCTGTTTCCACAAATAGGACACAGCGGCAATAGCTCTCTGTGACTTTGGAGCCTAAGTTCTCTGCAAATTCATGATTAGAACCCAGCCACCAAGCAGCCCATGGCAAGGCCCACGTGGAAGAGCTGAGGCCTCTGGCTCACAGCCCCATCTGGGCTCTCAGCTGACACTGGCATCAACTCTCCAGCCACAGAATGAGCTGTCTTGAGAATGGCCCCTCCACTCCCACTGAAGTCATCCCAGCTGATACTGTGAAGAGAAGAAATAAGCCTTTCTTGTGGAGCTCTGAACAAATTATGTAGCTTTTTTAAGCCTGAGCCCTGAAGAACTGATGCTTTCAAATTGTGGTGCTGGAGAAGACTCTTGAGAGTCCCTTGGACTGCAAGGAGATCCAACCAGTCCATCCTAAAGGAAATCAGTCCTGAATATTCATTGGAAGGACTGATGCTGAAGCTAAAACGCCAGTACTTTGGCCACCTGATGCGAAGAGTTGACTCATTGGAAAAGACCCTGATGCTGGGAAAGATTGAAACCAAAAGGAGAAGAGGGTGGCAGAGGATGAGATGGTTGGGTGGGATCACTGACTCGTGATGATGCCATGAGTTTGAGCAAAGTCTAGGATGTAGTGAAGGACAGGGAAGCCTGGTGTGCTGCAGTCCGTGGGGTCACAGAGTCGGACACGACTGAACGACTGAACAACAACAAGGCTGTACACAGTGACAGACAGGATGCTCATGGGGATGTTGGCCGCAGACCGACAAACGTCCACTCTCACATCTGTTTTGGAATGCTTTTCATGGAGGAGAGGGAGGCTGTGTTCCCTGATCACCCTGGCTTCCCTGAGAGAAGCAGTGACTCCAGAATTCATTTGAGATGCATTTCTGCCTTTCCCCCACCTTCTCCTGGTCAGTGGCACCATCAGGGTCTGAGAACTTGTCTGACCAGGAAGTGAGCACCAGCCTTGTTGCGAGGCAGCAGTGTTCTCACATGACATCACTGCTTTGGACTCCTTCCTAATTCACTTGTGGCTTTTATAGCCTTGGCTTCCTGACATGAGTGTACAGCATTTGTCATTTTATGGGACTCAGTGCAGTGTCAGGCCTGGTCTCCCTCATTTCTTCTCTGCTCTTTACTTTCATTTCGTTGGAAATAATCCAAAGCATTGTTTCATTAGTGCCCAGTGCACAGACCTTGGCTCTGAACTTAAGATGGGAAATTGTGACCCTTTGTCAATACATAGGTGGATTTGACCATGAGGTGTTCTGGGCCTCCCTGGGGTGGGTTGATGGGGAAGGGCAGGGAGATTGAGCAGAGTGGGGCTAGGGGAACTGAGTCAACTTTAACGAGTGGGCTGTGAACCCCATCATTCTCATTACTATGTGAAGAGACGGTGGGGAATGTAGGCAGGCTTTGGTGGGGGTTGATGCAATCCAGAGTGGTCCAGCGATGGTCGTAGAGCCAGCAATTGCAGTTTTGAATCAGTTGATCCAATTTTGGTGGCCTGAGAATTGGAGCAAAGGTGCTGTCCCGGGCCTGAAGGTGTGGGTGTCAGCGACAGAGTCCAGTGTCTTGGAGGAGAACTGGGAGGATCAGGCAGAAGGGTACCCTGGCATCTTAGCTTTGGAATCAGAAAGAATTCATTCGGAATCCTGACTGTGCCATTGACTTGGTGAAATCAAGTCCCCACCTGTAGAATGGAGATAAAAGTGGAATCTTTAACCTCATAGGCTTATTGCAAGAAATAATCGACATGATGCCTGCTAAACTCTTACCGTGGTTCCTGGTGCCTAGAAAGTGCTCAAAACATGTTAATTATTGTTAGTAAAAACTGAGAAGGCTGTCGTCTGCTGGGCATGCAGGTGGGTGCTCTTGGCTTATCTCAGGACCATTTCAGTTAACTCTCCATCTGCACGGTGGCTTCCAGGAGCCACTGCTGATGATCTGAGCTCATTTGTCCAAACTGCACTGCCATCTCCAGTGCCCATTCTGAGGCTGCAGGCTTCCTATAAAATGGCTACAACCACTATCTCATCTCCATGGACAGTCCTCCGAAAGGCCCCCCGTTTCTCTTTGATACTCCACCCCCCAGATCAGATCCCTTCCTTCTGCCTAGACTCTTTGGAGACCCAATTTGTTTCCCTGCCTCCCACAGTTCTGCTTCTTTTAGGTAGCCCATTGGCTAAGGGTGCCCACCAAGTGCCCAGTTCCTGTTCTTGAAAGTCTAACCCAGGCAATCCAAGAGAAGTGGTCAGGTCCCCCTCTCTGCAAGATCCTGGGTAGGGTTTGGTTTATAGAAACTAGTGAAATCTTTTCCAGTTCCTACAACCCAGGAGGATGGAGGAGCAGGAACCAACAGCTTTTGCTCTTTTAAAAAAATTTTTTTTTTTTCTGTATTTATTTGTGCATCTTAGCTGTGGCACATGGGATCTTCGATGTTCACTGTGGTATGTGGGCTCTTTAGTTGCAGCGTGTGGGATCTAGTTTCCTGGGCAGGGGTTGGACCTGGGCCCCCTGCTCTGGGAGCATGGATTCTTAGCCACTGGACCACTAGGGAAGTCCCAGCCTTTGCTCTTGGCTGCTGAGGTTCTTGGTCTTTTGGATTCTGTCACCTACGTTGGGGATTGAGGTTAAAGTATATAAACATCGATTGCAGTAAAGGCCAGAGGGGTGGGTGTCTTGTCTTCATCTCCTCATGAGGTATTTTTTCCAGGCTTAAGCATTTGACTCGCTGAAGCAGAAAAGGGAACATGTTGGCTGAAATAACCAGACCGCGGAACAGCTCTCTCTTGTCCGTTTTCTTTCCATCTCTCACCTCTATGTCTTAGTTTCTTTCCTCCTACTGTGGATGGAGTTTTTGTGTATGATGGGGATCTTGGCAGATGTGTCTTGGCCATTTGTTCTGATGGCTTTGTCACCAAGAAGAAAATGGGCTTCTTTCCAGTTTCAGTATGAAAACTCCCAGGAAGGGGTTATGATAGACTCTCCTGGGCTGCTTGTCCACCTGCAGACCGGGGGTTTGAGATACTGTGGTTGGCCCAACTTGAGTCCAGGGGCAGGGGTGGACGCGCCTGTTACTAGAAGGCTGATGGTGGTGGTGGGGGAGCATAGGCAGGACCACCAGAGGAAATCACTTGTGAAATCAGTGTGTGACTTGCGTCTACTTCAGTGCGTGGTTCTGGCAAAGCTATTCCCACTGCACTGTTTTCTTAGCCATTCCAATTCCCCTTTGGAATAAGGTAGGGCACCCATACATTTATCCCCCAAAATAGATGATTTAGTTATAGCAGAAAAGAGTGTGAAGTGAAAAACAAAGAAACCCAACAAAGAGTTACCAGTAACCAGGAAATGACAAATAAATCAGGTTTGCCTTATTGTTCTTGATTATTTTTAGCTTAGAAGGCGTGGGTGAATATGAGGTTCGGGTGAGTTCTTAGGCTCTCAGCCCAGAGACAGTTTGAAAAATGGAAACCCAGTACTTCAAATCGCCACGGGAGTATCTTTACAAACCTTGACTATACAGAGAATATGGGCTTCATGTCCATATAAGGGTGATTCCAAGGCTTGGACAGCCTGCAGAACACCCAAGGCAGCTTCTGTGGGAAGCCTCGAGTTACAAATACAGCCCCAAAATGACATCTGAAGTCCCCAAGTAGAAATATTTTGGAAATATGTTTATTTTCTTGTATGTACAGTTCTACATTGTCCTAGAGGGTGGCCCACGTGGCTTTTAGCTGCATAATATACAAGGTGGGTAGTGTTTGCAGAGGGATGAGGTAACTGAACTACAGAGGCAGTGCCACATTTTTAATTAACTATTGATTTGTAGGATTTGTGTATTGAGGTTAATCAGGTACAACAAGAACAGATAACTTTACTTGGCTTCCTTTAAGCTCAAGTATATAAATCTGATGTGGAGTGACTGTTTATTAGAAATGGAACTCTTTTTTTTTTTTTTTTCGTCTAGAGGTAATCAATGCTGCTTCGAAGCTGAAAATAACAAACACAATTCAACCCTCTCCTATTTGTGAGAATCTGTGTTTTACTTTCTTCTTGGGTTTTGGAGCAAAGGGGACATATTTCTTTCTTGGGTTTGGAAAAGCCTCACTCCATATGGTGGGCAACAGCCCTTCCTATGGAAGGGACAAATGCAGTATTTTCCCAATGAGGAGTCACCTTGTGTTCCCGGAGATCGCTGGAGCTGGAGCTCAAAGATCTGTCAGGAAAGAAATACTGCTGAGCTTCCTACTAACTCAGGAGTATCTTTGGGTTAACTTTGAAGTTCTAGTGATAAGGCTGAGAAAAAATACACCAAGTGAGATTTCAAACTTGCTGAAAGATTACTGTCTCTTGATGCCAGATGTATAGAACCATGATTGCATTTGTCATGAGTGTGAGCTCCAAGAGGAGTTTTAAAAACCACATGGTTCTTTGTCTGGCAGCCTCCCAAGAGATCCTGGAGCTCACATCTTTCCTTACTGAATCAATACCGATGAGCAAACAAGGGGCTCACCCAGTTGTCTGTCCTTTTGGACTTTGGGAACAGCTGTGGTTTGGGGGTCCTGGAGCATAACTTGATGCTTATCTTAGAGCCCTTCATGGTCTCCTAGCTTCTTCAGATCATGCTTTTTGGCCTCTGGGTATGAAAGATAGGCTAACACCTCTACCCTGGCTGGAATTCCTCTGGTCCAAAGTAGTCATGTGACTCAAGCTCGTCCAACTAGAAGGCTATTGATGGGTTCAGGAATGGCATGTTATAAGAATGGGGCCCATCATGGTTTCCCACAAATCTTTTCTTATAGATTTGGGGAAAGACACTTCTTCATAAATTGGCATTGGGAGCTGTATCTGGGATGTAGGCTAGAGGCTGTGAACTGCCATCTTGTGTCCACCTGGATCAAGTTTGTCTGATAGTAAAGCAGAGCTGAGGTGAGGGATAAGAAGAGAGAGAGATACAGAGAGCCCCGATGACACTATTTGAACCTGGATCCAGCTGAGCATGAAGCTAGGATCATTCCCTCAAGCTTCCTGGGTACATAAGTCAACAGCATTTTAGTTATTTAATTTTTTTATTGACCAGGAAGGGAACCAGCCTCAGGAGGAAGTGCAGATTGAGGTTGGTAGAGGCAAAAGGAGAAGAGGGCGGCAGAGGATGAGATGGTTAGATAGCATCACCGACTCAGTGAACATGAATGTGAGCAAACGCTGGGAGATGGTGAAGGTCGGGGAAGCCTGGCATGCTGCAGTCCACGGGGTTGCAAAGAGTCAGACACAACTTAGTGAGTGAACAACAACAAATGACAACAGAGGAGAGAAACGGAAAGAGCCAAGATCCTGATGGAATTATCCAGGTGCATAAAGCACCTGGACCCTGCCGTCCCTCTGGCCTGCCACTTGTATGAGAAAACACATTTCTTTACTGGGCGAACCAGCTCAAGTCCAGATTTTTTTGTTACTTGACTCCAAAAGCAACCTAACTAACACAAGCTTCAGGGAGACTGGATGAGTCTACCTCACCAGTCACTGAGTGAACCCGAGTGGGTTAGGGGACAGGGCCTGAAACTTTTGAGGGTGACGTCATGAGGGGAAGCTACATATCCTTCAAGCTACCCCAAGCCAGGCCCCATAGCCGGGTGTAAATTCCTGTCATGTGGAAAATATACTCAGAGCAGCAGAGTGTCAGTTTGGGACCCGTGAGTGTTGTCATGGAGCCGCCATCTCCTCCATCTGATCTATTGACTAAATTTGAAAGTAACTTATAATTGTCATGGATCTGCTGACTTTAGGATGAGATGTTTTCTTGAAGAAAATCAAAACCAAAGGTTTCAACCAACTACTTTAGGTTGAAGGCGGTGGGTAGGATAGAGATACCTGGGGGGAGGGATGAGCTGGTGGATTCTTACAGCTGGGCTCTGTGCCAACCCTGGTCCTACTCCTCTCCCTCAGGTTTTTTCCCTACATGGATTTTCTATGTGGTTTATGAGAATAGCATAATCACATTTTTTTTCTGGGTGGTAAAATAGATGTAACATAAAATTTACCATTTTAATCATTCTTAAGTGTACAGTGGAGTGGCATTAATTACATTCACATTGTTAAGCCACCACCACCATCCATCTCCAGAACTTTTTCATCTTCCCAAATTCCTTATGCATTAAACACTCATTCCCACTCTCCCCTCCCTCCATCACAGTTCTACTTTCTAACTCTAGGAATCTGACTGCTCTTAGAACCTCGTATAAGCCTGTTCATGCAACATTTGTCCTCTTGTGTCCGGATTATGTCACTGCATAATGTCCTCAAGCTTCATCCATGTTGTAGCATGTGTTAATTCTATTTTCTTTTCAAGACTGAGTAATATTTCATATGTTCATATGCTACATTTTGCTTGTTTTTTTTTTTATTTTTACCTTTTTATTTTATTGACTTCTGTATTGGAGAATGGTAGTTTTTAGAAAAGTGTTATCCCAAATGCTGAGGTCAGAAAGAGAGAGAAATAGCAAGACATTGGAACTAGCAGAGGAAGAAAAGAGCCGGTTCATACCCCCAGACTCTGCTCAATGGGCTTCCCAGGCGGCGCTGTGCTCAGTCATGTCTGACTCTTGGCGATCCCATGGACTATAGCCCGCCAGGCTCCTCTGTTCATGGGATTCTCCAAGCAAGAATACTGGACAAGATTGCCATGCCCTCCTCCAGGGGATCTTTGAACCCAGGTCTCCCACACTGCATTCTTTTCCATCTGAGCCGCCAGGGAAGCCCTCCCAGGTGGTGCTAGTACAGAACTCGCCTGCCAATGCAGGAGATGTACAGAGACCTGGGTTCAATCCTTGGGTTGGGAAGATCCCCTGAGGAGGGCATGGCAACCTTGTCCAGTGTTCTTGCTTGGAGAATTCCATGGACAGAGGAACCAGGGGGGCTTCAGTCCATGGGGTTGCAGAGTCAGACATGACTGAAGTGACTTAGCACGCACACACTGCTCAGTGTCAGCACTTTTGGCTGTTTCAGCTTGTTTTTATCTGTTACCAGGATGGCTCCTTGCAGCTGTGCTCTGATCTGTGCTGAGATTCTGTCACTAGGCAGAGAGGGGGCGAGTGTAGGTTGTCATCTCCCAGCCGTGGAATCTTAGGGTTCTGAGACTCAGTTACTTCATCATTTAAAAAAAATTATTTATTTGACTGTGCCAGGTCTCAGCTGCCACACATGGGATCTTTATTCTTTACTGCATCATGCAGGGTCTTTTGGTTGCAGCACGTGGCATCTTTTTCAGTTGTGACATGCAGGATCTAGGGGTGTCCCTGGTGGCTCAGTCAGTAAAGAATCCGCCTGCAAGGCAGGAGACTGGCTCAGGATCTCTGGCTCAGGAAGATCCTCTGGAGAAGGAAATGACAACCCATTCCAGTATTCTTGCCTGGGAGATCCCACGGACAGAGCCTAGTGGGCTCCAGTGCAAGGCATTGCAAGAGTTGGACACAACTTAGCAACTACAGTATCATCACCATATGGGATCTAGTTCCCTGACCGGGGATTGAACTCGGGCTCCCTGCATTAGAAGCGAGGAGTCTTTGCCACTGAACCACCAGGGAAGTCCCTCAGTTTCTTCATCTTTAAAATGTGCATAATGATTGGTGCGTGTGAGTGTGTGTGTGTACACGCACATCTGTTTGTGCACTTGTCTGTGTGTCTGTGTATGTGTGTGTACCTAGAGACACAAATGAAGTCAACCTCTCTCCAATTCTGCAACTTTTTTTTTCATAAACAATATATCTTGGAGATCTTTCCATGTCAATGCATAAAACTTTGCTCCATTTTTTAGTAGCAGCATACATCGTGCTTTAGGCTAGACCATAAATTCATTTAGCCAATCTTCCATGCATGGACATGTAGGCTGTTTCTGGCTGTTTGCTTTCTCAAATGATGCTGCAGTGAATTTCCTTGTACGCCACCTTGGCTCACTCATGTGAACGTATCTCCAAGATCAGTCCCTGGAAGTGAGATTTCTGGGGCAGAGGGTATGAGCACTTAACATTTTGAAAGATATTACCAAATTAGACAATTTAATTTGCAACTGTGTCTTATTAGGAGAAAACCTGTTAGATTAAGTCCACCCTGTAAATGTTATATTTGAGTAGTTCATTTATTAAATTGATTTGTGTTCTGCTTCTTCCCCAAAAGGGCTCACGAAAGCTTATAGCAAGAGGCAAATCAAATAAAGGCTGAAAATAATAAACATACAGAGAAAAGCCTGTATGGTAATAACAGCTAATGCTTGTTTTGAGTGCTTGCTGTGTGCCAGACACTTCCAAGTGCTTTATACATATGAATTCATCTAAGTCTCACAGTCTCACTAGGAAGTCACAATTAATACCCTCATTTCACAGATGGGGAAACAGAGGCACAGAGGGGCTAGGTTACTTGCTCAGGGTCACACGGTTGGGAAATGGTAGAGCTGGGATTTGAACCTCCGCAGGGTCACAGGACGCCTTCTTAGCTATTATGAGACTCAGCCTCTCCAAGTCAGGAGTTGGAAGAGAGAGGAAGGTGGACAAACGAAGGCTTTTATTGTTGTTGTCATTTATTCATTTATTCAACTATCAGCTTATTCACTCACTTATTCAACTAGTAATTATCAAGGGAAGTCCTTTGCCAAGAGCCCATGGGCTAGGTAGCAGTGAACAAAAGTATACGCGGTCCCTACATCTGCTTGATGTGTGAAGGCCAGTCTGCTTTGTGAGTGTGCCTCCCTGCTCCATGTGTTCATTTGACCATGAGAATCCTCTGAGCCCTAAGTCCTCAGCCCCTACACTAGGGCCTCTGAGAATCCTCTTGAGCCCTAAGCCCTCAGCCCCCACACCAGGGCCTCTGCCACCCTCTTGTACCATCAGCCAGAGCCCTGGGCCTGATCCTTGCAGCTCTTCAAGATCCCCTGGGAAGGGCAGGGGGAGCAAGCCTGCCTCAGCCCTGTAAGCCTATTCCGTGGGCCTGAACTGACCTATGACTTCCTTATTGCCGAGGTGTGGTGGCCTCAGGTGCCAGAGGGAGAGAGGCAGTCCCAGGTTTCTGCTTCCTGACCTCTGGTGGGAAAAGTGCTGGCCGCATGGGCTCTTGCCTTGCTTGGATACCTGACTGTCCAGGCTTAGATCAATCAAGGTTTTCAGTGTTCATTTTCCATCTGTAAAATGTTAAAAAAAAATGCCATTTCTGCTTGTTGCTCTAAAGTCTGTGTGAAGTAAACATAAAACAAAAAAAATTTCTGTTCATTTGACAAATATCTTTTCAGTACCCGGATGTGCCAGGCACTGAACTCGGCCCTGAGGCTCTAATCAGAAACAGGATGACCGAGCTCCGTGTTCTTGGAGCACACAGATACGCATCAAACAGTTACAACACAGTTCAGTTCAGTTCAGTCGCTTGGTCATGTCCGACTCTTTGTGACCCCATGGACTGCAGCATGCCAGGCCTCCCTGTCCATCACCAACTCCCGGAGTCCACCCAAACCCATGTCCATTGTGTCGGTGATGCCATCCAACCATCTCATCCTCTGTCGTCCCCTTCTCCTCCTGCCCTCAATCTATCCCAGCATCAGGGTCTTTTCCAATGAGTCAGCTCTCCTCATCAGGTGGCCAAAGTATTGGAGTTTCAGCTTCAACATCAATCCTTCCAATGAACACCCAGGACTGATCTCCCTTAGGATGGACTGGTTGGATCTCCTTGCAGTCCAAGGACTCTCAAGAGTCTTCTCCAACACCACAGTTCAAAAGCATCAATTCTTCTGTGCTCAGCTTTCTTTATAGTCCAACTCTCACATCCATACATGACTACTGGAAAAACCATAGCCTTGACTAGACGGACCTTTGTTAGCAAAGTAATGTCTCTGCTTTTTAATATGCTGTCTAGGTTGGTCTTTTAATTTCATGACTGCAATCACCATTCACAGTGATTTTGGAGCCCAACAAAATAAAGTCTGACACTGTTTCCACTGTTTCCCCATCTATTTGCCACGAAGTGATGGGACTGGATGCCATGATCTTAGTTTTCTGAATGTTGAGCTTTAAGCCAACTTTTTCACTTTCCTCTTTTACTTTCATCAAGAGGCTCTTTAGCTCTTCTTCACTTTCTGCCAAGAGTGGTGTCATCTGCATGTCTGAGGTTATTGATGTTTCTTCCAGCAATCTTGATTCCAGCTTCTGCTTCCTCCAGCCCAGTGTTTCTCATGATGTTCTCTGCATATAATTTAAATAAGCAGGGTGACAATATACAGTCTTGACATCCTCCTTTTCCTATTTGGAACCAGTTTGTTGTTCCATGTCCAGTTCTAACTGTTGCTTCCTGACTTGTATACAGGTTTCTCAAGAGGCAGGTCAGGTGGTCTGGTATTCCCATCTCTTTCAGAATTTTCACAAGTAACAGCAAACTTTCATAGAGTGCTACCTCCTGCCAGGCACATTTCTAAAGGTGAGTGCTTTCATAACTCCCATCTTACAGGTGAGGAAAATGTGGCTCAGAGTAATAAAATGCCTTTCTCCAAGTTAACATCTAATAAGAGGAGAAGAGAGGGTTCGTTCTCAGGTCCCTGGCTCCCAAACTTTCATCCTTAAGCAAAGCAGTGTCTTGCTTCTATGCTATCAAGTGACATGGAGAAAAAGAACAGGATGGTCCATGAGAAAGCAACAGTTATTCCGGTGTGTTGGGGTAAGACTCTTAGGATGAGGTGGCCTTGGGGAAGAGAGCTTAAGGAACAGAAAGAAGGAGCCAGACTTGCAGAGCGTGGGAACTTCAGACAGCACAGTTAAAGGTCCTGAGGAACACAAGGCTTTGGATGCATTTGCAGGATAGAAATAAAGCCCTCATCCCTGGGATCCCGGAACCGGAGGTGCCTTTGAGACTTAATGCAGCTCCCGGCACATTGGCAGGACTCAGTGGAGGTTAAGCTTTTCTGTGTCCTTTCTGAGAGAGGATGGAAGAGCCAGGAAAACAGGAGCTTTCAGGGAAGCCTCGCTTCCTCAAGCCTCTGGCTGAGCACAACATGTATGAAGGTATTAGCATCAGGAGCAGATAAACACCAATTGGTCTTCTCTGGTTTCCTTTTCCAGGTATGAATCCTGCAGGGGACCTCCTTGCCTGGGAATTCTGGGAGGGTCTTGGGTCCTCACCTTTTGAGGACTCCTCCTTTGTTAAATTTAATATGCGTGCTTCCTTTTCTTCCATCAGCCCAGGAATGGGAAGAAGAAAGCTCCAACCTGCTTTTAAAGCTGAGCAAATAAAGATTTTTTTTTTTTTTTTTTTTTTTTACAATTGGTTCCATTGTAGAGAGAGCATTAGACTGATTTATTCAAATCAATTCTGGGTAAAAGCCATAAAAGAGAGCTTAAGAATGAGTTCTGTTTCCCCAGGAAACCCGGCTGATAGATTAGCACCTGAAGTGGGGTGGGTGTGTGGCTGGCTTTGGAGGGGACTGGGGGGCGGTTGGCACTCCAGACAGGCTCAGCAAGCATTTTCCTGGGGGAGTCATCAGATGTGGTCCCTGATGGTATCTGGGGATGCCCTGATCCCTAATCTCCTGGGCAAGGAAAGAGGGACCAGTGCTGCTGTGGATTTTTAATTTTTTTTTTCTTTTGAAAGGAAGGAGGCCTTGTCCTGGGGCACCTTTTGGGAACATGAGCTCAGCAGCTGGAAGGATAGCCTGGTTGGAGCCCCTCCTTTTTGGCAGTAAGAGGGTGGGTGGAGAGGAGGCTAAGACCCAGAGGCCCCAGCAAGTTACCAGCAGAGCCAGATTCAAATTCAAGTCTCCCAGTTCCCTTGCCCACTGCTGTTTGCATCACTGTGTTAATGTCCTGGCTTAAAAAAATACACCCTGACAGTAAGGTCTGTTGTTTCTCCAACTACAACCAGCCATGCTTTGATCTGTCACTTTCCTTTTCTCTGGTATTCCAAACACACGGGGAAGAACTCATCAGCCTTGTCTTTATAAAAATTCTTTCTTGAGATCGGAAGACAGGGGAAAAGATAATTTCCAAGCTTGCCAAACCCAAATTAATTGAATTTCTCTACGTAGGACTAGTTTCTTCCCTTTACACCAAATTTCTCTTGCCTTTTTTACGCTCATGCTTCCGTCTGTCTGTCACTTAACTAGCTGTGTGACTCTGACCAAGGTACTCAACCTCTGAGCCTTTGAGTTCTCATCTGTATAACGGGAATAGTGCCTACCTCACATTGTTGCTGTCCTCATTAGAGGGCATGATGCATATAAAGCAGTTAACAGTGCCTAGCTATGTCAGTTGCTCAAAAATGTCATCTCTTTTAGGATTACTTTCACAGGGTAATGAACCTCTCCCCAGGTGGTTAACATCTGCTGTTTTCTGTGCTCTCAGATCTGGCCTACCTCCCACCCTATTTGCCAGAGTTGTTCACGGACACCTCCCTCTCTCCCTGATCGGTCCTGCTTCCCCCACAGCACACACGTACACAGAGCCCGTTACACACACACTTGGGCTTACACAACACACACTCTCCTTTCTTAGTTGCAAGTAGGAGAGGGTAGCAAGTGAGGGCAGTGAGGAAGAACCCGAGTGTCCACTTCTTTTTACAATTTTACTTATTCATTTTGGCCACACTGTGAGGCATGGGGGATCTTCATCCCCTGAACAGAGATTGAACCTGCGTCCCCTGTATTGAAAGCATGGAGTCTTAACCACTGGACCTCTAGGGAAATCCCCTGAGTGCTCACTTCTTAGCCCATTTATTCTTCAGCGTTTTCCCTGCTCTGAACTGGGATGGAAATGTCACGTTTGGAGTGAGTGTGTCCTGAGGCTGGTGAGAGCGGTGTGGTCCTCAATGTTTATCCCTTCTACAGGGCTTTGGTGTCCAAATCAGTCAGATGACAGAGTCAAGACATGGTATATCTCCAGGTGGTGCTTGTGTCTAGGACCCACACAAGCTGTGTTTTCTTGGCCAGCTGGTCTGTGTCCCTGTATCTGTCATAGCAACTTGTCTTCTTGGGCAAAACTTTGACATCACCGCATGTGTGCAAACAGCTTTAGGTACAGGGGAAGAGAAGGAGAGGGTAGGAGAGAGGAAGAGAGGGGGAGGGAGAGCAGGAGGGAGTGAGAGGGACTGATGGGGTCAGAGGGCAAATTGGAGGTCTGTCATCCACGTCCTGAGGGGAAGGGGAGCTTCGCTCTGGCCATGGTGCTGAAGTTGAGGTCCAGCTTTGAGGGAAAGCCGGGAGACACCAGCGAGAAAAGGGGTACGTGGCTCGGGTTATCAGAGTTTCTGTATTGATAAAAATAGGAGGAAGCCTAGCAGGAAGTGAGGTAAGAGTTAGGAGAGAGACAAGGGGAGAGGGAGGGAGAGGGGGAGAGAGGGAGAGGGGGAGGGAGGGAGAGGGGGAGAGACGAGGAGAGAGGGAGAGGGGGAGAGTGGGAGAGAGGGAGAGGGGGAGGGAGGGAGAGGGAGAGGGGGAGAGACGAGGGAGAGGGAGAGGGAGGGAGAGGGATGGTGGGGAGGGAGGGAGAGGGAGAGGGGGAGGGAGGGAGAAGGGGAGAGAGGGAGAGGGGGAGGGAGAGAGAGGGGGAGAGAGGGAGAGGGGGAGGGAGAGAGAGGGGGAGGGAGAGAGAGGGGGAGGGAGGGAGAGGGGGAGGGAGGGAGAGGGGGAGGGAGGGAGAGGGGGAGGGAGGGAGAGGGGGAAAGACGGGGAGAGAAGGAGAGGGGGAGGGAGGGAGAGGGGGAAAGACGGGGAGAGAAGGAGAGGGGGAGGGAGGGAGAGGGGGAGGGACAGAGAGGTGGATTGTACCTAGGTGTAGATGAGGGGTCAGATGCCACAGCTCCATGACAGGGAGATAACATGTATCTTTTTTGCAAGCATTCACTCCCTCAAGATTCTTAAATTTTGTCTGTGTGTGTGTGAGTGTGCATCTGCTTAAGGACAGTGGTACTTATTACTGGTATGAATTCTACTCAGCATTGGAAGCATTGCTTGGAAATTGATTTCACTCATGCTCATAAAACAGTCTAGGTCTAGAGGCATGGCTGGACGCAGACACAGGTGGTCTTGCCCACCGGGCCTCTTGTTTGAATGTTGGCAGCAGTGTGGGAGGAAAGATGAAAGATACTTCCCTTCTGTCTTAGGAGACTCACTCCAAGAGATGGGGAATTTCCTCCTCTGTCTGGTTAATCAAGGGTGTCTTCTAACCCACATGGTTGCTATTTGGTTTTCTCTGGTATAATGTTCTGGAGGTGGCCAGGGGCTTGCTGTGTACCTCCTATGCCTCACATGGACCTTCCAGGGGCCTCACTGACTTCTCTTAAGCCAGAGCATTTCATTACAGGAGGGTGAGATGTTGGGCAGGTGGCTAAGAGCACAGGCTCAGAAGACAGACATACCTGAGTTAAAACCTTATTTCCATCACTCACGGTGGTCTTGGGTGAGCTTTCTTTCCTTCTTGTTTTGTTACCAACATGAATGTATACGCTTCTGGGTGGGGAGTGGTGTTTGAACACAGAACTAAGGATGATGCTTTTGCTAACGTTAAGCCTGAAATGATCACAGAACATGCTGTGGCCTTTGCTGAACAGCCGGGTCAGCTTGACTCTACAGTTACAGTGGTCACTGGGAGGTTCTGGAGGTGGTGTCACTGAACGGTTAAGAGCATGGGCTCAAGGCAGATAACTGAGATGCAAGTTCCAGCTCTGTCCTTTAGCTTCCTCATCTGTAAAATGGTGATAGTAATAATGAAAATAATAAGCACTTCAGTGGGCTGAAGATTTATTTAGTTAACATACACAGAGTGTTTACAACAGTTTAGAATATCAGCTCTCAGGAACGTCAGCTATTCATATTATCTGACTAATATTATTACCATAAACTCTTACCATTGGATGGCATGTGGAGGTAACTTTTACTCTCTGTCTTCAGTCTCTGAGCGGTTCACATCAGTGCCCCAAACAATGACATTTCTCCTTTTTCTCCTTTCCCTGTCACAGTCAAGATCAAGGTAATATTAAATATTGAAATGAAGGCACATTTTGGTGGTTCTTGCCTTGGCTTGGAGCGGGGGCTGATTATGAAACCCTTTGTCAAGTTGAATTCAGAATATTCCTCAGAGAAACAGAAACACATGCATATAATCTCAGTTGGTTCAATACTTCCTGAGCCCTTATGGGTTTTTAACCCGTGGCCCATAGAAACTCATTTTAATCTCCCCTCTGCACAATGAACTTGGAGTAGGAAATGGCAACCCATTCCGGTGTTCTTGCCTGGAGAATTCCACAGGCAGAAGAGCCTGGAAGGCTGCAATCCATGGGGTCTCAAAGAGACAGATAACAGCTGAGCACATGCACGGCCGCACAATGAATTACATGAAGTTTTCTGGAAAAAAAAATGACACACAAAAATGAGCCCTTCACCATCAAGATGATGATGTGAGGTTGTCGAGAGTCCTAGGGGCCCAGTGGGTTTGACTGTGTGTCTGCCCAGAAGCTCCAGCCTCTGCCAGCCCCAGGACTCACCGTGCTCACTCCTGTTTCCGCCCTGTGGCCCTGTCTGAGGTTCAAGATGACGGTGCTGGGGAGGGGGCTGCCCCCCTGCTCTCAGGGCTCTCTCTCTCTCTCTCTCTCCTCTCTCGCACAGGCTGTGTGGGCGCTGCCTCTGAAGCTCTCTTCTCTAAACTCTGCAATTTATGGCGCAGTTGTGCCAGAGAGAAGGCAGGGATTCGTCTTTGTTCTGAGTGTTGTGTGTGTATTAAAAGGCTCTTGCAGCAATCAGCACCTCATGGCAGCAAACAATGGGACACAGCACGTACCCGTTTAGTAAGAACAAGAGGAGAGGAGGTTTGGCTCATCAAGACAGATATGCATGTGCCTGTAGGAAGGGCTGGCAGGAATGGTCTAGATAAACGCTGACATCCGTCCGGTCTGGTGTTTGCATTCTCTCCAGGCAGATGCCTGCTCACCAGTTTGGTTCAGAGCTGAGGAGGGAAGAATTTGGGTGCTGGGGGCTTAGGAGAGGGCCTCTGAAATCTTGTATGTGAGCTGTTTAAGCAGATGAAGGGTTGGGTTGTGATGTTCCTTGGGAGGAGAAGAAAAACACATCCAGTCATGTCCCAGAATTAAAGGTGAGCCGTGACAAAGGTGAAGAGAGATGTTCTTGAACCTGGAACCTGGTGACTTCCTGGACTGTCATTTGCATCTTGGTGATATTTAACAAAAACGTTACAGTTAAGAATAAACCACCAGCGCGATTATGTCCTTACAGCTGGGCTGGTGGGAAGCTCACTGATGGCCCTGGTAGGACCTATGAGCACCTGTGTAATTATGGGTGCAGGCCACACAGATACGTGTGCATTCCAAATGAAGTAGAAGCCGAGAGTCTATGAGCAAACATGCATGGTGACTTGGGGTACAGTGTGGAGGAGACAGACAGCTGTCCCCAGTGACCGCTGATGGGGAGTAAGACGGGATTCTCAGCAGTGGTGCAGAACAGCACAAATCCTGACTTTTCGGTTCAGTACCTTGGGTGTCCTGGTTGATGCTGGTGGTCATGGCTAGCATGGGGGGGCCTTGGGGGTTCATGCAGCCAGTGAACGTGCTGTGGATGATGTGTAGGTGGCACCAGGAGATATATGGGTCAATTGCCTGAAGCACTTCTGGGTTTGGAGGGGTCAGCACCCCCTTTCTCGCTGGAGAGGAGGCAGCAGTGCCTTGGATGGAGGGTCCGTCCTTATGGGAGGATCAGTGCCCCGGAAGCCTGGGTGGATGAGAGCTTGAGGAGGGTGTTTGTCTCATCTTGATGGGGCCCTGGCGCTCAGCTAACAACCTAAGGCTGGTGCCAGTGGGAAGAGGGTGGTCCTGACCGCCGGGTTCCTCCTTCCACCTCTCAGATGGCTAGGTGCTGACAACAGGGATCTGAGCAGGGAAGCCGTGGGGTGGATGTTTCCCACGCGCTGATTTATCACCAGCTGAAGGGGTCAGACTCGCACTTTCTTATGGCTGACCTGGCTGCAGCGTGGGATGTCGCAAACCCCCGGCCCTTGCCTCTGGCTTCCTGATGGTGCCTGTCACTCTCATCATTATTCAGCCTCCCTCCTTCTCTCTACCTTTGCATCTGGAGGCCTCAGGGCCTGTCAGCTGCGGGGCCAGCCTTGCCTTCCCTGTAAGAAAAGCACACAAGTGATGACATTAATAAATGTGCTTAAATTTTCTCCTTTCTTTCTTTCCCTTTCTTTTGGTCTTTCGTTCTTCCTTCCTCCCTTCCTTTCTTTTCCCTTCCTTTGCCTTTCTTTTTTTTCGGTTGCGCCATGCAGCTTGCAGGGTCTTAATTCCTTCATCAAGGATTGAACTCAGGCCCGGGCAGTGAAAGTACTGAGTCTTAACCCACGGGACCACCAGGGAAGTCCCAATAAACACACTTTCTACTTGAGCCCTTACTGTATGTTAGGCTAAGAGCTTTATACGCACAATTTGTTAAGTTATCACAATAACCCATAAGGTACTATTACACCCATTTTGCAGGCGAGAAAACCGAAGCTCCCAGAGGTCCGTTTTCCCGCCTAAGGTTATGTGATTAAGAGTGAAGCCAGAACTCCAGTCAATCTCTGCCACCAAAGTCCCAGCTTAGCTAATCTGCTCCCTAAGCCCCATGATGGAAGAGTGTGAATCCAGGCATCACTGGAACCTGCCAAAGGAGAGAGGTGGGCTTTGCAAGGTCATTGTTGGTGCCCTTGCCCACATGCCTTACCCTCAGCACTGCTGTACCTGCTGACTTGCCTTTGCCTGAGGCGCTCCGTGGCCATCACTTTGCCAGAAGTACATGGGAGTCAGGAACCTCCAGGGGGTAGCTGTCAGTCAAGACTGAGTGAGTACCCAGCTCCTGCACCCCCCACTAGGATAACTCTGAGGTGCACTGGCTATACTTTCTCCCAGTTGGATTAGCTCTAGGTCCACAGTGGTAACCTGTCTGCCTTATAAACGGCCTTCCCCGCTCCATCCCACATCCTCAACCAGTTTCCTGGACTAAGTATTTGCATTTGAATCTTTGTGTTGGAATCTGCCTTTCCAGGCTCCCTTTGGAGTCAGGTGCACCTTTTCTGTGGGTGTGTAGCTTAGGATGGCCTTCCAAAGACCCTGCCAATGCAGAAGGTGTATCTTCCTCCAGATGGTGCATAACTTCTCATAGTTTCCATCACCATTGTTGTTCAGGGGCTCAGTTGTGTCCAGCTCTTTGCGACCCCATGGACTGCAGCACTCCAGGCTTCCCTGTCCTTCACCATCTTCTGGAGCTTGCTTAAGCTCATGTCCATCGAGTCGGTGGTGCCATCCCACCATCTCATCCTCTGTCATCCCCTTCTCCCCCTGCCTTCAGTCTTTCCCAGCATCAAGGTCTTTTCTAATGAGTCAGTTCTTCTCATCTGGTGGGCAAAGTATTGGAGCTTCAGCTTCAGCATCACTCCTTCCAGTGAATATTAAGGATTGATTTCCTTTAGGATTGACTGGTTTTATCTCTTTGCAGTCCAAGTCACTGTAGCTTGTTTTATTGCTGGTTTCGTCTATATCCGAAAGGCCTCCCAAAGAATTTACAGACCTTTTCTCAGGTGAGACGGTGAAAGGGCTTACTTTTGTTCTGGGCTTTCTCCCACTTTGACCATCAGATCTAGTCAGACTGCCAGGGAGGTGAGTAGCGGTCCCTCGGGGATTCAGCTCCACTGGCTTAGTAAACTCATGCCCTTTCTTTTGATGTCAGGCCCTGTGACCTTTTGATTGTCCCTAATTTTCCTGCCTAGTTTCGAATACTGCACAGAATAGGGTTGACACGATGACCTTGGGCTGGGCATGGGGCCTGGGGCCTGAAATCCTGAATTATAGTCAATACTTTCTTCCTAGAGATGCCACACTGTTTTGTGGTTAAGAGCACAGCCTCTAAGCTGGACACCCTGGGTTTGAGTCCCAGCTCTGCCACTGGACTAGTACCCACAGGATGGGTGTGGTGACCGCCTGTGACCACCGTGAGATGGTGGAGCTGAAATTGTGCTGGTCATCTGACCTCCATAAGCCCTGCTCTTTCTCGTGGACTCCAATCCAGTGATGGGGTCTCCTGGAATTAGTGTCAGATCAGTGGACCCGGAAATGTCTGTTTTCGTTTCCCCACATAGTCCATCTGATAAAAGGTCTCCTTGGGAAAGGCTTGGAGAAGGGTTAAGAGTATATATTTTTGGCAGTATATCAAGGTCCCTTCTCAAGGGGACCCAGCCTCCTGGAGTCTGTAGACTGGCTCAAGTCTGGGAATTGATGGAGGGGTCATGACCATCTGTTTTTATGATTCAAGTTAAGCTTTCGTTCCCTCGACCTAGAGCTCCTCTGCTTGCACAGACCAATCAAGAATTCAGTGGGCTGCGATCTGCATCACGTCTGGGATCACCATGCTTGACTGGCCACTGCTGCAGCTCTGTGTGAGTAGGACTGTCCTGACTTACGCCTTGACTCAGCCCACGACCATTTGCCTTGACGGCTGAGAGCTGCCTCTTGGCCTCTGTCATTCTGGAATGCATCTAGGTTTCCCAATTCAGTGGCGGCCGTTCCCACTGTAGAGTGCCTTCTTTACGCTGCAGTCTCCTCCTTTGTACTGGGGAAAACAACAGGGCTTTACTTGTGCTGGGGCAGAGGGAAGAGGTGGAAGAGCGGGGAAGGAGCTGAAGCAAGAGGGGGAACGCGCAGGATGCAGAGAACCCTGGGTGGGAGCAGATCCATTTACTTATCTTACGAATGTTTCTTGAGCACCTACTGTGTGCTACCCACCGTGAAGGCCTTTTAAGGATAAAATCGTGAACAAGGCAGAGGCAGCCACTGCCTGCAGGAGCTTAGTGGCAGAAAAAAATTAACAAGCAAGTGCAACACGGTCTCAGCTCTTGGTTGGGGAAGCTCAGGACACGTCGGAGCCTGACGCTCATTCAGCCTGTTCTGGACACTGGGTATGACACTTAAATGTCTGGAATATACCTCCTGGCTCAACTCATCACGCAGCTGAGGAGGGAGCCCCATTCTGGTGCTAAGGGAACATTGGGGGCCCACTCAGATTTATCAGCCCATCACTCCAAAATGTCTCCTAATGTCTCCTCCCTTGGTCCGTCTGCACTGCCGCTGTGCTGAGCCCCCAGTGGTCCTCTACCTGGTCCTGCCCTGCATGCCCCGTCCCCGGCAACCTCTCCACCCACCACTCCGTGCTCCCCTCGCCCACCCCGCTGCGCCCCCACAGGCTTCTTGCTGCCTCCCTCCCAGCCTCTGGGCTTTCACATGTGCTGTTCCCTCTGCCTGAACACCCTTCGCCTGGCTGAGAACTACTCATCTGGGTCACCTCCATTTAGGGTTCACTTCCTCTGCCCCTTGCTCAGCCCCAGACCTTCTGAGGTGCTGCTGTTTTAGGCTCCTCTCTCCCCAGCATCCTGCGATGCAGGAGACCCAGGTTTGATCGCTGGGTCGGGAAGATCCCCTGGAGAAGGGAGTGGCTACCCACTCTGGTATTCTTGCCTGGAGAATCCCATGAACAGAGGAACCTGGGGGGTGGGCTACAGTTCATGGGGTTGCAAAGAGTTGGAGACGACTGAGCGCCTGGCACACTCCTCAGCACGTTTCCTTTGCAGTCCTGTGGAATGTCAGCCAGTCACCACCTCCCCCCACCCCCCTTGCACTGGGCTCCACCAGGGCAGAGACAGTACCTGCCATGGGCACTGTTGCAGACTATCCCTCACCACCCCTCCCCCCCAGCGCCAGGCCTGGATCATAGTGATGCTCAATAAACACCCTTGATAGATAAGCACAGCTTTGAAATATGGTCATCATTCTCCAGGCTGAATTCTCCTGGTATTTTGAGCAGCCTCAATTTTCCAGCCACCTCCAAACCGTTCAAGATGCAGAACAGTACCAAGGACCAGGGTGTCCATCGTCGCAGGGCGCTGCAGAAGTGGACGTCTGTCTGTCCCTTCTCCCTTCCCTTCCTTAGGCAGGGAGACCGTCCGTGTGGGTGAACTGGGGGGTGGGGGGCGGCCAGGATTTTTCTGAGCGGGCCTGGCTGGCCCCAGGGCAGGTGAGACCCGCGCAGGCCTCGTCCACGCGTGCCCGCTGTGTCCGCAAGCAGCCAGCAGGGGGCGGCAGAGAGACAGGAGTGGTCCGCGGAGGAGCCCAGCTCCGAGCCCAGCCGCGCGAACCCACCGAGCCCGCGCTCAGAAGCCCGGTCTCCCACTGACAGGCCGCTCGGCTCGGAAGGCTGCTGGGTCCTTCCTCTCCCTCAAGTGCAGGCAGAGCCTCCTGAGCCATGGCCAGCCCTTCCAGCAGCCCCGAGGACACGGGCAAGCTCAGAGGCAGGGATGGCCGGCAGAGGCGGGAGGCGGAGGACGCCCCTCCGGAGGAGAAGAGGTTGAGGCTGGGGCTGGAAGGAGGAAGCGCGGCGAGGGAGGAAGGGGAAGACGCGCCGCGTCTCGGCAGGGAAGAAACCGGGACCCAGACAGGTGTCGAGGACGGAGGCGTAAGTGAGCGGGGGCGCAGGAGGGACGGGGTAGGGGCTGGGGTGGGGGCAGGGCTGCACCCCGTCGGCGGTCAGCTCCAAGTTGGTAATTGGGCAGCAACTCCTGCGTGCGGGCGCGGTGTGGTAGCTTGTGGGGACCTCCGGAGAAACTAGATGCCCCGTCGTTGGTGGCAACTCCCTTCTTGTTTATGTAGGATCGACTTGCTAATTCTGCCGCCGTCGTCGTTGTTGCTGGCTGGGAGACCCGTGGACTCTGGGGTTGTTCGAAAAGGGAGGGGCACTCTGTGTCCTGGGGGTACCCAGAAGGGAAAGGAGACGGGGGTGGGGGGTGGGGGTTTTACTCTGAGGAGCCCTCACCCTGCACAGCCTCATCCTGGGCAGAGCGGTTTGAGGCGTATCTCTGGGACTTTTTGCTGGTCGGCTTCCACCTGGTAAGGGGCTTGGGTGGGAAGTATGGGGCACAGGCTCTGAAAACCGTGCCCAGTCAGCGCGTGCACTGGTGGCAGCTCACCAAGCCCCCTGCCTGCCTCCACCCCCACCCCCCGTCTTCCTGTCACCGCTCTCCAGGCTGGCTGGGCAGGGAGAGTTGAGAGAGGAGGCAGGTGAAGGCTTCCTAGTTTGGAGTCACTCTTCTCTGCCCATCTCTCCAGAGAAGGACAGTGAAGCAAAGTTCTGTGCATCCCCTTGGGGTGCCCTGGCTCTGGTACCCACTGGCCGAGGGAACGTTTTGGGGTGGTTTGTTGCATATGTACGTGGATATGTGAGTCACTAGGTGTGTGTGGGACAGAGTTCCTTGACCAGCTTGACCCCCCTCCCTGGCCCCTGCTTTTTGCTTCTTCTCCTGAATCTTCCAGTTGTGACTAGGTGGACCTCACATTTGGGGGTCACAGATGTCTGGAGGACAAATGAGGGCTGGCCGGACGGCTGTCCTTTTGGCGAGGGCTGCCACCTTGAGAGTTTTAAATTGATAATGGGTTTGACCTTTTTGTTTCTTCCAACCATTTGCTCAGCCGAGCTCACCTTAAAAATTTGATTGGTGACTAGTGAGCCCCAGAAGGAAGAGGTCCTCTTGTTTCTCCCAAATCCTCGCCAGCGTCAGCTGCCTGCCTCCCCTTCACTGGGCTGCGTCAAAGCCCGGCTGACTCGGGGAGGGGGCTGCTCTCAGGAGTTGCTCCCAAGCCCTCGCCTCCCATGCCTGTGATTGAGTTCAGATCGTGAGCCATCTGGACACCAGAACCAGGTGAACTTCTCTCTGTGATGCCAGAAGGATGATATTTGGGGAAGGTTTTCCGGGACACGTCATGGAAAGGGATGTGTTGCGGTGTGATGAGAGGAGAGGTCCCGCGTCTGAGACGTGATGATGGGGCCGTGCAGTGCCGTGAAACTTCCACTGTCAGAAGCCCTTCCCTGCCCCTGTCACCTCCCTCTTTCACATGGAGCTTTGCCCCAAACCAGGACACCAGAATGGAATGGAGTGACCAGGTGCAGTGGGCTGCTTAGGAATGTGGGTTTGGATCCAGACTACTCGGGTTTGGATCCTGGTTTTGGCTCTCCTTAGCTGAGTGACTGGGGCAAGTTGCCTAACCTCTCTGAGCCTTAATGGCCTCCATGGTGCAAAGCATATGTCACCAGGCCCTGTTCCATGGGATACCCGGATCTTCTGGGGACAGTGGCCCCTCATAAAGATGCTGTCTTGATTTTTAAGTCTGAAGGTTGGCCAAAGTCCAGGCTGCCCAGAATGCCCACCAGACAGATTTCTCCTCTTCCACATCTATAAGAATATTCTCTTTAAAGAACCTGGAAGCAGTTTCAGGCTGGTGCCAGGAGCAGCTATATCTTTAAGGAAGAGAACCGTTTCTTCACTCACAGACCATGTCCAAATGGATCAAGAAAAACAGAATGCTTTTTCATGAGATTTTGTCTGTGTAGACCATTAGCTTGGCCAAAATGTCAAAAACATCCTTTTTCTTTGATAGCAGATTATTTTTGGATGCAGATCATTTTGGGCTTTTTCTCTGCAGAAGCTGCACGGGCAACACCTCCCTGTCTGTGTTGTATGTAGATGCTTTTAAGGATAAAATACCCTTTCCCATCACTGTATCTGATGTCCCGGATGGCTGAGGTTTATGTGTGACTGGCTGTTGCTCAGAGTGGCTCCTGGACTCAGCCCCTGTCTTTAAGGAGGGGGTTGCATCCTCTGCTGGTTTGCTAGGGGATGCTTTTAGGAGCTAAACTGGAGCCCTAGGAGGCCTCAGCACCCAGGTCCTGCTGGACGTGTGGTGGAAGGAAGGTATGCGACTCGTGAGGGCTGACCCCCCCACCAGGGATCAGAAGTTTTACAGACTCCTTTTGCCCCCTCTAGGACCAGTGATGCTGAGGAGATATTGAAGAACTGGTCCCCCGAGAGCCTTTATTGATTCCTTCTCTCTCTCTTTTTATTACTTATAGAATTTTATAGAAAGAACATATCCAAGTATCATTCTATTGGTGATGACAATTGAACTATTGATTCCTTTAGAGTGACCCCAGGGTGAGTCTGACCTATAGCTCTTCCTGGAAGGAGAGAAAAGTCTTTCCTATGTAATTGGTTATCAACCCCAGGTGTTTGTTCAGCTCTTCCCATGATCAGGCAGCTTGGCATAGATTTCTGGGTTGTTGCTGGGCAGAGTTGAGCTTTCAAGAGTAATTGCTCATCGGATTCCCTGAAGTTCCCTGATGAACTCTGCTCCAGAGTCCCTGGGGTTGGGAATTCCCTGCTGGTGCAGTTGTCGGGACTTCATTTCTCTAATGCAGAAGGTTTGAGTTTGATCCCTGGTAGGGGAACTGGGATCCCACATGCTGCATGTCATGACTAAAAAAAGTGTCGCCAGGGTTGAGACTGCAGCAGAAGGTTGTTGTCAGCATGAGGCTCCCTGTAAGGGTGAATCCAGACTGTAGATCTTTCCCCTTCTTTCTGGTGAGTGTCTGCACCGGGGTATCTCAACTTTGGCGCTGTGCTGTTGACATTTGGAGTCAGATTATTCTGTTATGGTGGTGGTGGGGCAGCGCTGTGTATGATTGGGCTGCTTGGCAGCATCCCTGGCCTCTACCCACAGAGGGTAGCACTGATACCCTATCCCCAAATGTGACAACCCAGGAAGAGGCGGGCAAAATCACCTTGGCTTAGAGGCACAAGTCTACACTTGCAAAAAATATTTCACAGTGTGGTAGTTGGGTTTGGGTTCCTGCTGTACCACTTATGAGCTCTGTGGCCTTGATAAATTTATACCATCTCCAGGGGCCTCAGTTTTCTTATCTATAAAATGGGGATAACCTCAGTGGTGGGTTGTATATGCTTTTGATGAAACAACAAGTTAGTAAATAGAAAATGCTTGGCATAGCATTTAGACATGCAAAAAGCACAAAACAAATGGTCGTCTCCATTCTAAGTTATTTGAGTGAATCAGACTCCATCCCCATCCCCTTAACCACTGGTGACGTATAAAGCAGGATGCGTGCGTTAAGTTGCTTCAGTCGTGTCTGACTCTTTTGTGACCCCATGGACTGTAGCCCGCCAGGTTCCTCTGTCCATGGGACTCTCCAGGCAAGAATACTGGAGTGGGTTGCCATGCCCTTCTCCAAGGGATCTTACCGACTCAGGGATTGAACCCATGTCTCTTATGTCTCTTGCATCGGCAGATGGGTTCTTTACCACTAGCACCACTTGGAAAGCCCTGTAATTGCAGGGTGTGGGGGGGTGGGTATACCATTCACCTGAACCTTAGATTGGGTTCAGGTAGCATCTCATCGGGTCCCCCTGATTTCCTTCTTGGTTCTCGGGGTCCAGGATCCCAGCGAGGCAGAGCTGTGGGCAGGCAGGGCAGGTGGCACTAAGGGTGTGCGCCCACAGTGGAGAGTTCCAAAGCCAGCTGCCGAGGCAGGGCATTTGGACCAACATCTGGGTTTCAGGATTCCCGTTTGAGCACAGCTGGACTCTGCAGGGTGGAAGCTCTCTTTGCCGAGATATAGATATTTCCCTGGCAACGATCTCTCAAGCTGACATGAAGACATGGCCGCCCACTGGAGCGCGGTGTGTCTGCCTCAGCTCTTCTGTAATCTGTGAGGCACGCGTCTGCGGAATGCTGTGCTGGAGTGGGAAATGGCAGGAGATCTCCTCATCCTCCAGGGACCATGAGTGCGGTGCAAGATGGTGGAGGGTCCTGGGGGAGGGCAGAAGCTTGGAGGACATTCCTTTCAGCTGGAGCAGAGAGGCACATACTAGATGGTTCCGATGCCTCACAGCCTGGGGAGGCGGATGACTCTGTGCCTGGAGTAGTTTGAGGGTGCACCGTGCTGCCCTTGGCCTTAATCATTTCAGAAAGATTTAACCCCAGTGCTGACAAACTGGAACTCGATTTGGGATTCTCAGGGGAAATTCAGACTGCAGGCCAGGGTCCTCCTAATTTAAAAAATTTCATCAGGATGGCCATCGTTCCGTTGTGTCCTCTGGAACATGACTTGGAGCTCAAGGAATAGGAGAGAGACCAGTTTGGGCACTGGGACAGGAGTCTCTGCTTTACTGGTGGCCTGGACAGTGGTGGAGTTGTGTGCCTGAATTGAGGACCTTGAGTTGTGTACCTTAGGAGATCTGTTTCAGAGGACTTAAGGATCTTTTGGGTAATGGGAGTGAGCAAGATGCAGCGTCAAGTCAGCTTCCAGAAAAGCAGGGAAGACCATGGATCTGACTCTAGGCTCTGGCTGAGGTTGTTCTGAGACCCAGGGGGCAGCATCTAATGGACAGATGGGTTGGGGATGGAGATTCAGACTTGAAGGTCATCAGTGTCGATGGTAGTTGAGGCGAAGAGGACACACAAGGTTGACTGGGAGGAGAGAGGAGTGGCAAAAGAAGAGGCTTTGGCGGAAGCCCGGGAAATCTGAATGATGAGAGGAGAAGGGTCAGAGGACCAGCAGGCAGAGCACGGGTGGCTCCACAGACAGATGGGGGAGAAGAACAAGGGTCATTTGTGTTGAAAAGAGCCCACTGGACTTCATATGCTTGTTGGCTCTTGCCGGAATTTTAATGGAGGCCAACTGGGGTGGGGGTACAAAGACTCACCCTAAGTCTAGACACTTCAGAACCCAGCTGGGGTGTGTGCAATGAAACACAGGACGCTCCACAGCCTTGACACTCTTGGAAAACGTTAGTTTGTGTGTGTGTGTGACTCCAAAGCCTTGTGTTCTTAAAACACAGAGCTGTCACTTTTCGAAGCTCCATTGGAAAAGGACCCAGCCTTGGTGGAGAGCCTTGTGTTCCCCGGCACAAGAGGGTACCATTGGGAGCCCTCACCTTTCTGCACTGGGGGCCACTTGCTTTCTCATCCCTTCTTCAAGTATTTGAGCAGCTCCTACATACCAGGTGCCAGGCTGGGTGCTGGTCTACAGGATGGATCAGTCTTTGTTCTTCTGGAGATCTTACTCTAGCAGAGGAGACAGACCCTGGTCCATGGGCCTAGGCTGCCCTCCCCACTTGTGTTTGTCAATAAAGTTTTAATGACACACAGCCACACCCATTCACAAGCATATTGTCTGTGGCTCCCTTCTTACTAGAATGGGAGAGTTGAATAGTTGGGGCAGAGACTGTATGGCCCACAAAGCTGAAAATATTTACACTGAGAATCTCAGGTGAAGGGTTTTGCACCCCGATGGTGTCCTGGGCTGGGTTTGTGATGAGGGCTCACCTGGTGGGAATCCAGAGGGAGAGGGACTCAGCTACCCTACTCTCACCTTTCTGGGTCTCTGGTGTCAGGGTAAGGACTGAGGCTTTGAGTGGGCTTTCCTTATCCCTGTGGCCAGATAGCCGCCTAGTGCTGTCTGACTTTTGGATGGAGATGAGAAAGGAGGGAGGGAATGGAGACTTGGCAGCATCCCTCTAAGACGGGTCCCCAGCGAGTGTTTGGGGTCCCACTTTACACAGCTGCCAAAGTCCACTGAGATAGTCTTGTTGGTGCTATGGGGTACAGAGCCTCCAAATCACTGAGAGAAAAGAAAGATTTTTTTTTCTTGCAAGCACAAGAACTTGGGTTATTGAAATTAACATTTACCCCCAAGTTTTTTAATGTCTGGGCATGCATATTTAAGCGTCTGCCTCAAAATCTCTTGCTAATAAGCAGATGGTACATTTAATTCCTTTTTTTTTTTTTCTTTGAGAACACATGGCTTCCTGAACTGCTTTCCTTGCAGGCAACTTCATGTGGAGGTGACAGTACTTCTGACCAGCAGCACAGATCCCCCAAGAGGCCAAGAAGAGCCCTGCCCAGAGGAGGAGCTGGCCTTTTCCCTTATCAGCTCCAGTGGGAAAGTTGTCAGGTTACTCACAAGTCCACAAGGCTCCTGTCTTTCCTTCTCCGGAGAGTCTCTGCCACAGCTGACCCCTAGACCTCACCACCTTGGAGCCAGTGTCCCAGGCGGGGTGTGGTCAGAGGGGGAGGGTGTGTACATGTGTGCTAAGTCTCTTTAGTCGTGTCCGACTCTTTGCGACCCCGTGGATTGTAGGGGCTCCTCTGTCCATGAGATTCTGCAGGCAAGAATGCTGGAGTGGATTGCCATGCCCTCCTCCAGGGGATCTTCCTGAATCAGGGATTGAACCCACGTCTCTTAGGTTTTTTGCATCGGCGGGCGGGTTCTTTACCACTAGTGCCAGCAGAGGGGGAGGGGGCCTGGGCAGACCTGCAGGGGAGGAACTCCAAACAGAGGGTAGAGGCAGACAGACAGGGAGGAGAGCTCACGTGCACAAGCAAGGACTTGAAGTCACAAGGGAGAAAGCGTGGATTTCCGAAAGCAGAGAGAAGAGCAGACACCATCAGTGTGCTCCACGTGTGTCTGGGCTTTGTGAATCCTGCACGTTTCCTCCTCCCTGCCTCCTCTCTCTGTGTTCCAGGATGTCATAGAAACAGGCTTTCAGGGGTTCCATGCAGCTCTGGGTTCTGAAGACCTTTGGGGGGTGAAGGGGCTGCCCACTGGGTTTCCTTGGCTCTGTGGGCCCCTCCGGCCGGGTCCCTCCACCCCTGACTGCATGCGGACGTGCCTTGCCTTGCCCGTCAGACCTCCTTCCAGGAGAAACCTAGGCAGGGCTTGTGCCTGCTCCGGGTCTTGTGCTCTGTGTCCCTGGATAAGGAAAACTCTGTGACTTGGTGATGTGTTGGCTTAAATTGGAAGGCGTGTGATGCCTGGGAGGGAAAATCTACTGCCCTTTTCATTTCACTTTTTGATTCCATGTTCTGTGTTGTCCTGGTGGAGTTGTAAGCTCTGGCCTCTAGGAATCGGGCCGGATGAAAGCATCTACACGGTATGAGTATAATTCCCTGCTCTTTATTCTGCTTGTTAGCAGTACACATTATTATTTGCTCACTGTAAAGAATTTTGGCTACACAAATACATAGAAAACAAAGAGCAAGCAACTCTTTTGTCTGCCTCTCTTCAGTCTTGCCTCTCAGAGGTGACACCAGGAGTGGGGAGTTGACATGCACCCTTCCACACCTTTCTCTGTGTATTCAGGCACGGATAGTTGCACATATATAGTTTAATTTTAATCTTTTAAAAATACAAATAGGATCAGTTCGGTTCAGTTGCTCAGTCGTGTCCGACTCTTTGTGACCCCATGAACCACAGCACACCAGGCCTCCCTGTCCATCATCAACTCCCGGAGTCCACTCAGACCCATGCCCATTGAGTCAGTGATGCCATTCAACCATCTCATCCTCTGTCGTCCCCTTCTCCTGCTGCCCTCAATCTTTCCCAGCATCAGGGTCTTTTCCAATGAGTCAGCTCTTCTCATCAGGTGGCCAAACTATTGGAGTTTCAGCTTCAGCATCAGTCCTTCCAATGAACACCCAGGACTGATCTCCTTTAGGATGGACTGGTTGGATCTCCTTGCAGTCCAAGGGAATCTCAAGAGTCTTCTCCAACACCACAGCTCAAAAGCATCAATTCTTCTGCACTCAGCTTTCTTTATAGTTCAACTCTTACATCCATACGTGACCACTGGAAAAACCATAGCCTGGACTAGACGGACCTTTGTTGGCAAAGTAATGTCTCTGCTTTTTAATATGCTGTCTGGGTTGGTCATAACTTTCCTTCCAAAGAGTAAGTGTCTTTTAATTTTCATGGCTGCAATCACCATCTGCAGTGATTTTGGAGCCCAGAAAAATAAAGTCTGCCACTGTTTCCACTGTTTCCCCGTCTATTTGCCATGATAATTCTCCATTTAATGTCTAGAAGAGCTTCCTTTTCACTCAGTGGTGTGTCTTTGGCATCATCTCATGAAGGCCCCTGGGCTCCACCTTACTCATATGGCAGTTATTCTGCTGTGTGGATGCTCCTGGCTGACCCTGGACTGATGGGTCTTTGAGTGGTTCTTTCTTCCTCCCCGTTGCTCATGTGTTGTGATGAGTATCCTGGCGCACACTGCTTGGTGTTCTGTGCCTGTGCTTCTCCAGGACGTTCCCAAGGGCAGGATAACCAGGGCAGGGGGGCGTCGGTGCTGCTGCGCATCCTGGGTCTTTGCATCCTGTGTAAATATCTTCTCGCCCCCTCAGCACCCTGAGGCTCACAGGTGCTGTCCTCAGTGGGGGTCATCCTCTGAAGCCTGAGGGGCACTGGTGAGATGGCATTGCCTGCCTAACTTCTGCTAGGGTCAGTCTACACCCTGCCACCCCTGGGGGCCCAGCTGACCCTCCAGCCCCTCCTGGCAGGACCCTGGCTTCTGACTGGCAGGTGGGAAGGTTCGTTTTCCTGAACATTCTTGGTTATGTTACTGCAGGTTCCAAGGTTGGCTTTCGCCTCCTCGAGGTCTTGCTGCTTCCCCCCACGTGTCCTTGAGCAAACTGTTCCAGCTCTCTTGGTCTCAGGTCCCTCAACGGTAAAGCGGGGATCAGAGAACAGTGGCAGCTGCCTCCTTGGCTGCTGGGAGGATTCGGGGAATGAGCACCGCTTCTGTACGCTTGGCTCTCTGCGCACGTTCAGCCGGTGCCAGGCAGGTCATCACTGAGTTTTCAGCACGCTGGGCTGTGACTTCACGGGGGGTAGGTATGTCTTTGGTGTCGAGTCCAATGCCAGGCCCTTAGTAGCTGCTCAGTAAACTCTCAGTGTGTGGTTGGTGGGGGCAGAGATTGGGGTGCAGGCAGCAGGTACAGACAAAAAAATTGGCTCATCAGTGGATTCCCCAGCTTAGGCTCCCTGATGAACCTCCAGTCTCAGCCCCTTGCTGTGCTTGCCAAGGCCCACAGGGCTCTGCGGTGTCTTCTACACTGGAGTCCAGGCAGGGGCAGGTCAGTGAGTGTTCTGCTGCCTCAGGGCATCTCCCGCAGTAGCTTGGTCCTGGGTTCCAGGTGACCCCGAGGTGGCTGGGACTCTGGTGGCTCTGAACCCAGACCCAGAAGACAAGGAAGTGTAGGGGGTAAGCACCCACAATTTGACCTTTGAACTCCCTTTTGCCTTGGACGCTGAGGCACGTGGGCTTGTATGCGTGCATGTACATGTGTGTGCCCGTATGTTGGTGTTCCTGTGTGTGTGTGACCTTCTCTGTGAGTACCCAAGTCTTGGGTTGTTTATTCAGGACTAGGTTTGCCAGATTAAATGCAGGAGGTCTAGTTAAGCTTGACTTTAAAATTAACAGGTTTTTTTTTTTTTTAAAGAATAAGTATGTCCCAGAGCAATATTTGGGACATGCCTACACTAAAATATGATTTGTTGTTTATTTGAAATTCAAGTGTGAATGGTGTCCTGTCCTTCCACTTGCTCCGTCTGGCAGTGCTCTGGGGGATGTGGGTATGTGTTGGTATGTGCCCACAGGAGGGCCAGTGTGCAGGCACGAGGTTGGGGAGGAATTGGGAAGATTCTCCAGGGCTGCTTAGTGGCCCAGAGTCTGTGGGGCTGGATGCTCTGCTCCCCTGCACCTGCCCCCCTACCCCCACCTCTGTTGGTTCCCTCCTATCCCTCTCCAAACACAGGGCAAGAACTGCCCCATCCACCCTTGTTTGGAGCACAGCCGCCCAGCCAGACGAGATGCAAACAGTGTGCCAGATGGCTGCAAAGCCTTCCCCAGCTCCCTCTGCAAGGGGCCTGCAGATGAAACGGAAGCCTCGTCTGCCCCACTCCTGCCTTCCAGAAAACCTGCGCCGACAGACACTCCTCCTGGAGATTAAACCACCCCGTGTTTTGCCAGACAAATACAGCCCTTCATTGCCACCATAAACTTGCTCACAGGCATGGGTTGATCGATCCACTAGTGTGCCTGATTCATCAGCTCTCTCACCGGGAGGGGTGCGAGGCTCTGCTCTCGGTCCAACGAGCTGCCTGATTTCCATCTGAAAGACCGTAGAAGCCGACCACAGCTCGGGAAGAAAGCTGCCTCTTCCCCCTAGGCAGCTTCCGCCTGGTTCCCGATATTTGATTGTGATCAGAGGGTGAATTTGCATCCAACTGGCTGGGGGCCTGTCGAGGAGGACCTTCGTTGGAGGGGCCTATGAGTCCTGCATCTCTTAATGGGAAAATCCAGGAAGGAACCTTGTTCAGTGTTACTGCTTAATCTTTTTACTGAACTTGTTATGGACAAGGCCTCGGTCTCCTTGCAGCTCCTCTGTGGGGCAGGCGCTACAATCGCCTGCATGCCCACTTGCTCTCTTTAGTCTCTTTAAAGCTCCTGTACCCTTGCTGTGCTCTTTTCTGCCTCAGGGCCTTTGCATATCCTGGGAATGTGCTGCCTCTGCCTGGGAAAGCTCTTTCAGCCTCCCCTTCAGCAGGTAAACATCTCATTTCTTAGCTGAGTCACCATTGCCTCAGGGAAGCCTGCCCCCCTGTTACCTGTCATAGCACCAGCTGTCTCTCTGTTTAGGTCTGGGCCCAACTAGATACACCTCTTTCTTTTGGCCTGATTCTATGATGCATATCTGCCCTCTTCTACACTAAGATCACCGTGAGGGCAGGGCCACGCTGTCTTTGTTCCCACTGTATCTCTGGTGTTTAGCATATGCTCACCTGACTGGGTGCACACTGTCCACCCCTTAACTATGACAGCTCTCCAACAGCAGAAATGGGAGAGAATATGTAGGCCTTGTGTTAGCAGAATCCCAGGGGTCCTCTGGAAGATGATGTTGGAACATATTTGTCAATGGACTTCCTTACTGTGGCATAGAATGCCCCATCTTTCTGACTTATCCTTAGCAAAGGCCTTCATTATATTTGAAGCATAGTTGTTGGTGTGGGAGGATGGAATCTATATCGTATTTAGATCTTGTGGTCTGCCATAGCCCCCCGATCATCTTTAGCTTCAGTTACGCAAAATCCATGCTCTCTCCCTTGGTAGATGTTCAGTTTGCTTTTCCCTCTTCAAGTTTGCTTAGAACTTGATCCCATAAGTGAGGCCTCCTCCCTTATTCCCATCCCTTACCCAGGATGACTTGGTTTTGTCAATAACTTCTCCAGCTTTTGGTGAAGGCCAGATTGAAGGAAAGGCTTAAAATAGAGGATGTGTAAATAAGGTGAAGCTGCCTGTTGGGTGGGCAGTCACTGGGGTTAATCCAAAGGCTGGAAGAAGGACTGACTTGGAGGACTGAGTGAGTCTCAGGGCTGAGGGTCAGGTCCAAGTGGACAAAAGGGTCTGAGTTTGCCCAGGTGAACTTCAAGTATTTAATAAACCTTCCTTCTCCTCATGGTTGGGGAATAATTGATGAGGCTGTTGCAGAGAAGAAGCCAATTCTGACTCCATGTTGGAACTGTTTGACTTGTTTTTCTTAGTATAATCATACCGAATGGCTTGCCTCAGAGAATCCTGCCCCTTTGCCTGACTGTTAAACTACAGTGCCTTTGTTCAGAACCCTGTCCACCTGTAGACAGCAGGAAGGAAGAAATTAACACATCCCCTGCCTGAGGCTTGCCCTTCTAGGAGATGTTTGCAAGATTAATGGCCTCTCTACTTTGCTTCCTCACCTCCCCTCATCTCTAATCTATAAAAGAACTTGGCATCTAGAGACCCTGATAAGATATTTATTTTGAGGTGCTAGCCTGCCATCTTCTTGGTCAGCTGTCTCTCCAAACAGTCATTTTCCTTGCCTCAACACCTCATCTCTTGGATTCATTGGCCTGTCGTGCGGTGAGCTGGGTGAGCTTGGACTGGGTAACAAGGCTGCTAAATTTGATGAAGATTCTTTGGTGAAATTTACCTGGAATGCCAGCAGCGAGACTCCACCAAAGCATTGATTATTGATTCTCCAACTGTTACCAATTCATCAGGCTTCAGTTATAACCATAATTTGTATTAATTATCAGTGCAAGATTTTACTTTCCTCGTCAATAAAAGGAGTGTTCAGAGAGCAGAGTTGAGTGACCCAGCCCTTTGGTCTCCTTTGCCAAAAGTCCGCCAGATCTAGGAGGCACTCGGCGGTGAGGGGGCTGGCAGTGATGGTCGGCTTCACCTTCATCACACCCCACGTCTGGCATCAGGAAAGCCCATGCCTCAGTCTTCCGTCTGGGAAGTGAGGTTAGGAATATCAAGCCTGCTTCCCTTTCAGGACAGTTAGGAGGATAAGATGAGATGGTAAGTGAGGGCTCTTTGAAAATGAAAACATTCTATTTGAATGCAAAGTGTTCTGTGACTGATATTTTCTATCCTGTGGAATCATCATTAACCCTGAAGCTGTCTGTTCAAAAACCGAATGGAGTTCACCCTTCCTCCCTGTCTCCTCTGGCAGAGGGAATCTGTCAAAAGATTGTGGTTGCTGTTTTTACGGGTGGGGAAAACTAAGGAAGGTGCAGAAAAGGGACCAGGACTCCGGACTCCTGAGTCTGTCTGTGTAAGAGCTTAAGCGAGGGAACTGCTTCATATTCTCGATACAGGGTTACTCTGTAAGAAATAGCCCTCATCTAATATTAAAAGTGGGACCTGAGACAGTTTCTAAAAAGATAAGTGACTGTTGGGTGTGTTCAGTCAGTCTATAACTGGGACAACTCTGGGGATGAAGCAAGTGGAAACAGCTTTGGAGTCAGATGGATTTGGGTTTGAACCCCAGGTTTGGACAGCTACCAGCTGGGGGAACTCAGGCAGATTGTTTAACATCCCGGGCCCCAGTGACCTTGGAAAATAGGTTGCATTGTATTAAAACTTGCAGGGAGACTCCCACTGGGCTCCTGTAGGCAGAGGGCTGACCAGCAGGGCAGGGTTTGAGTCTTGCAGGCGCCTGGCTCTGACCTGTAACACCCAGTCATTCCGCAAATGCTTCCCTTACATGGTTTTCTGAGTATCAGGGATCATGCACTCGGGCTGTTAACACTGTGTTCTGCACAGAAATCAACATTTGTGGGTTTATATTAGTGCCTTCTTTGCTGTTCTCCATAGTTCCACATTTCTCAGCCCTGAGGAACACCAAAATCATGCGGGGGAGGATGTTTATTACATATACCAATTCCTGGAGCTCATGCCCAGAGTTTCGGAAGCTTAAAGGCTCAGCCAGGATCTCCGGTTACAAAAGCTCCCAGGTGTCTCCTGGGCAGGCCTGGCTCTGCCTCAGGGACCCAGTTTGGGAACTAGTCCATGGTGCTGCTTTGTTTAAATGTCAAGGTAGACTCTTCTACTCCATCTTGTCTTATCCTCACTTGCGTTCAAGCTTGTTTGTTCCCCCTGGACTGTGAGCTCTTTGATGTCAGGGTTCTCTCTCACGTTTGCATCAGTGAACCAAGGTTTCTATAGGTGTTCAGAGGAGCGGGTTTGCTTGCTGAAAGGGGTCAGGCTCTAGGGAGGCTTGTGTGTGTGTCTGTGTGTGATGTGAACCTTTGTTAAAAGCACCTTTCTGTCTCGCATCTGCATTTTCTGTGAGTCAGTGTGATTTACTCTAATGGAAGCCAGTGCAGCTTAAGCAAGGCTTTGCCCTGAGATGGAGTGAGGTTGTGGATGGGCAGAGCTGCCGAAAGCACCTCCTGGGAAATGTTTCATTGTCATCCTCACTAATTGAACTCAAAATTTCACTTCCGTTTCACCCCACCATGGGAGCTGTGTTAATTTCTCCTTCAGAGTGGGTACTATCAGATCTCCTGTACAAATGTATGTAAGTAACTGGGATTTGGTTTGGGGATGGATACACTTCATTTATGATTTAAAAAAAAAACATGGAATACAAAGCTGAGAAAGCTTTAGTTACCATCTTTAGTTACCACTGTGTGTGAGGTGGGACTTGGCATCCAAAAGAGGAACCTTTTTCTACAATCCTCAACCTTGATGAAACCATTTCTGAATTCCTCACACACACAATCAGTACCATAATTGGTATGGATTACATAATATTTCAGTTGCTTCCTATGCTGGACAGGAGGGCTTCCCTGGTGGTTCAGATGGTAAAGAATCGACCTGCAATGTAGAAGACCTGGGTTCCATCCCTGGATCAGAAAGATCCCCTGGAGAAGGGAATGGCAACCCACTCCCGTGTTCTATTTTTTTAAGAACTTTAAAAATATGTTTATTATCCATATATTTTTTTGCTTTTTAAAAAAACTTATTTATTTTTAAATTGAAGGATAATTGCTTTACAGAGTTTTGTTGGAGAGTTCCATGGACAGAGGAGCCTTATGGGCTACAGTCCCTGGGGTTGCAAAGAGTCGGACACGACTGAGTGACTAATACACACAGAGGCAGGGCTGTAATAAATATTTTCAGGGCTGAAAATAAACTGTGGAAAAAACTTCTTGAGGGTTCTTCCTTTTGTATCAGTGCTTCTCAGAATGATGCCCTTAGAACACCTGTGAGGGACTCATTTGGGGTGGTTTCTAGGCCTACAGTTTACAAGGTCCCACCTTTTTGAATCAGAATCTCTGATGCTGGGACCACAGCATCAGTAGATAACTCAGGAAGTTTATAATCAAGTAGGGAGATTAGATGAGTATGTGAATAAGTGCAACACAGAATAGATATAAAAATACTTTGATTGTTTAATATTTAAGTTCTTATTCATTAAACAAAAGTTTTGGCCATGCCATGCAGTATGGGGAGGATATTAGTTTCCCAAGCAAGGATTGAACTTGTGCTCCCTGCAGTGGAAGCATGGAGTCTTCACCACTGGACCACGAGGGAAGTCCTTTCCTTGATTATTTCTAATGAAAGAGGTGCTTTAAAAAATTCAAGGAATACAGAGAAGTATAGGAAAGAAAGAAAGATCATCTCAAATCTTACTGCCCCAGGAAATAAACCTCCTTCCTATAAAGTGAACATCATCCCAGACTCACCCTGTGTGCAGATGGAACGACGGGTGGAGAGATGGACAGACACTTCTAATCAGACACAATGGGATTTTTTTTTTTTTAAAGAAAAAGTACTACATTTAATGGTGCATGAATATAATTGAAGAAAAATAAACTGAAGTGAAACTGAGGAAGCTGGAGATGAGTGTAGGGTCCAGGCTAGATGAGGAAGGCAAAGCAAGAAGGGGTGGTGAGGTTGTGAAGAGTGAATTTAGAAGAGAGAAGGTGTGGGAGTGGGGAGGCAGACGGGAGAACGTAGTTACAGTGGGAATTTTAGATCTTGAGACCAAACGGCCTTGCAGTGATGATGAGGATCAAAACGAGGGCATTACAATGAAGCTATATAGCCCCCTTTGAGGCTGGATGTGTAGATGCTCCTGGTGAGTGTCTGCTCCTTGATGGTGAGAAATGTGAGCAGTCTGGCTCTGTCAGATCTTTCTAGGGACTCCGTGCTCTATTTTTGGGGCCTTTTTATCACCTGGCTCAGAGCAGTGATCCCCAAATGGTGGTCCTTGTACCATGCGTGGATGCTTAGTCGCTCAGTTGTGTCCAGCTCTTTGCGATCCCATGGACTATCACGTGCCAGCCTCCTTTGTCCTCGAGATTCTCCAGGCAAGAATACTGGAGTCAGTAGCCAATCCCTTCTCCAGGGGATCTTCATGACGCAAGGATCGAACCTGGGTCTTCTGCATTGCTGGCGGATTCTTTACCACCACCAGGGAAGCCCTCGTAACTCTTTACCCCTCTAAAAAAGGGCAACTTTATCTTAGTTACCAAATTAATAAAAATATTTTATTGGCTTAAGAAATAGAACAACCTGGGAGTCAGCAGCTTAGAGAACCACACTGTGGAGTATCTACAAGCCCAGGTTATTTCTCTTTATAGAATCGTAGCCAAGACTTGGAGTATTTCTGTCTTTCCTATGCCACAACCTGGGACTCTTGAAGAGACGTTGGTAAAATGTTAATGCTTAAATGTCTCTAGGGGCTCAGACCAGCCTGACTCAGTTCTATGGGCAGAATCTTTTCCAGCTTCAGTTCAGTCCTTAAGAGATATTCTGTGCTAATTATGTTAAAACACGGCCATGGCTTCCGCTTCATTGTCCCCCAAATTAAACACCTCAATCACACAAACACACCCCCTCGGATTTGGTGCGACTGATTCCCAACTGTCACTAAGGACATAATTAGATTATATTTTTTCCAGTTCAGCTGAAAGAAAACTCACAATAAAATGCTGATCAATATGTGCAGCTTAGGAAGTGCAGCCTGCTTTGAGATGCAGAAGTGTTTAAAAATCTATATTCTTGATTGAAGGAAGAAAAATCCATCTCTCCTTCCTAGAGGGGGAAGACTGAGAACTGGGCTTAGGAACAGCTTGACCATCGGGGTCTGAATTAGACCAATGAAATAGACGTCCCCCTGGAAAAAGGGCGAGTTTCTGCTCTTCTGTGGGACTGTGCTTTTATGGTGAAGTTTGTTCTCTGTCTTTGGTGGTGTGTGTGTCTTTGAGTGTGTGTGTCTGTGGGTGGATGTCTGCATGCAAATGACAGTGTGTACCTGCGTGGGTGTGTGCAAATTTCCCACGTGAACCTCATCTTTGCGGGAATCTTAGGGCCTTGAGCCCAATGGATGCCGTTTTAAGAAAAATCAGTCAAAAAACTAGACAAAAAGAACTGAAATCAAATCCAAGCTCTAAAAACACCAGATTTGTGGGCAACTCTGGGTTTTCTTTGTTTGGGATTCTACCCGCCTCCATATGACGTTTTTGTTTCTCTTTTAAGTGATCATAATCAAAGGGTTAAAATTGATCGTGAGTACAAACATGTAGATAGCATGTGTTTCTATTTACATAAGGGTTTCTCAGCCTAAAGACTATTGACCTTTTAGGTCAGATTATTTCCCTGCCGAGGGGGCCTGTCCTGTGCAGGAGTTCTGTAACAAAGGCCATGCATAGGGTTCAAGTTCAGACGGAAAATCATGGTGAGACTGAGGAATTCAGCCAGAGTGTCTTGGAGACACCCACAGTTTCTGGAGTCCTGACTGTGCTTCCAGAATTCCCAGTTGTCATTTGTCTATGGTTTATTCAGCAAACATACACAGAACCACCATGTGCCGAGAACTTTTGAAGAAAAAGGATAAAAAAATGATTGGGACGTAGACCCATCAGAGGTGACTCTACCATAACATAAATCAGATGAGAACCCAGGGCCTTGGAGACCTCATCCTGCAGCCTATTTGAGAATGAAGGGCTTAAAAAACAATTACACATGAAAATGTATTGTGCTTCATATATACCAGTGTAATTTGTGTTAACTCTGCAGTATAATTACGCCTATATTCTTAGACTTTTTTTTTTTTGAGAGATTTGTTTCTTAGCATATCATCTCTCGACTATGCTGAACTGGAAATTTATTTTGAAGCAATAAAAAGCACAGGCATGCCAGACCTTACGCAGGAGATTCTCAAGTCAGTGAGCAAAGCAAAAAAAAATTCAATATGGTTCATGTTACTCTTGAAAATCATCTCCATCTTTCATAGAGTATAGAGGTCAGACTGAGCATAGCTGAGCAGCTCCCACCCAGCACGTCTTCCTCCTGGGTTGGAATAGACAGTGGTTTCTTTGGTGAGCAGCTGATGAAGTCACCCCGGGGCTATCTTTTATGAATATTTGTGTCTTCAACCCCAAAATCATTCATCAAAGTGAGATGTTCTCATCAAGGAAAGCAAGCGCAAGCTCCTGCATGAAGGCTGTGCTCGCAACTCCTTCTTGTCTCTCTTTTCCTGTCTTTGTTTTTGCCAAGTACTGATGGTTCATTTCCCACAGAGTAAAAGAGCCCAAGTGGATCTATACCTAGGAATGGAATCTTGGGTCATATATAACTCTGTGTTTAATTGTTTGAAGGATGGCCAGGCTGTTTTCCAGAGTGGGTGCACCATTTTCCATTCCTTTTCAGCCGTGTGTGAGGGTTCCAGTTTCTCCACATCCTCACCAACCCTTGTTGGCAGTCTTTCTTTTTCTGGCTTGTGGGACTTTAGTTCCCTGACTAGGGCTTGAACCTGGGATCTCAGCAGTGAGAGCTCAAAGTCCTAACCCCTAGACTGTCAGGGAATTCCCTGCTGGCAGGCTTTGTGATTCTAGCCATCCTATGGATGTGAAGTGGGATCTCACTGTGGTTAGGGTTTGCATGTCTCCAGTGGCTAAGGGTGTTGAGTGTATTTTCATGTACATATTGGCCATTTGTATATCTTAACTTGGAGGTAGGTCTGTTTAGAAATGAAAACATAGGTCCACACAAAAACTTATATATGAAAATGGAATATTATTTGGCCATAAAAGGAGTGAGCTTCTGATATGTGCTATAATATTGATGAACCATGAAAACATTATGCTGAATAAAAGAAGCTAGACACAAAAGGTCACATATTATACAATTCCATTAATATGAGAGTCCAGAATAGGGAAATGTATAGAGAAGGAAAGTAGATTAGTGGTTGCTTAAGCCAGGGGTGTGGGACCAAGGGTGGAGGGTGAGCTAAAGGATATGGGGCTTCCTTTTGATGCGATGAGATGTTGTCAAATTGACTGTGGTAATTGTTGTGTGTATCTGTGAGTATATACTTAAAATAATTGAAAGGAGAAAAGTGTAAAGTGTAAAAAACCAAAAGAAGGCAAGTTGCAATTCTATTGATCACTGCTGCTGCTGCTAAGTCGCTTCAGTCATGTCCAACTTTGTGCAACCCCACAGATGGCAGCCCACTAGGCTCCGCCGTCCCTGGGATTCTCCAAGCAAGAACACTGGAGTCGGTTGCCGTTTCCTTCTCCACTAGATGGGCTTAAAAATACAGATTCCCAAAAAGAAAAAAAAAAAAACAGATTCCTGGGAATTCCCTGACGGTCCAGTGGTTGAGACTCTGTGCTTCTGCTGCAGGGGGCATGGGTTCAATCCCGTATGCTGCCTCGCCAAAAATAGATAAATAGTGAAGATTATGTTAAAACATACAGACTCCTGGGCCCTACCTCCAGTGATTCTGCCTCAGTTGGTCTTGGTTAGGGCTCGCATATCCCCAAGAGATTCCACCATTCAGCCTGATTTGGGGCCCACTGTGTCTGTGGCGAACCCTCTGTCCTCTGAGATCTAGGGGTCAGCTGATGGAGGCTCATATTATGGAGAGCTTGCCCTATTCTAGGCTCTGGAACTAGAATAGGCTGCTGGAACAGTCTCACTTCCTCTTAACCCACACAATAACTTCCTTACAGGGTAGACAATGCAGGCTTCCATGATGGCTCAGTGGTGAAGAACCCTCCTTCCAATGCGGGAGACTTGGGTTCAGTCCCTGTGTCAGGAAGATGCCCCGGAGAAGGAAATGGCAGCCCACTCCAGCATTCTTGCCTGCGAAATCCCGTGGACTAGGGTGGGCTACAGTCCATGGGGTTGCAAGAGTCGGACACAGTGACTAAACAGCAAGGTAGAGGATATGTCCTTTGCTTTAGAGATAAGAAATTGAGGTTTTAGAAATCCTTGAGTAACTTGTTTACACACCCACTAGGAAGTGGTCGAGCTGGAAAATGTACTAGGAGCATCTACTCAGGAGCCAGTGCTCTCAAGGCCTCAAATGCCGTGGTCCGCGGATGCCTGAAGCCCTGCCTGAGATTTCTGCTGAGACTGGGTGGGGGCTCTGTGCCTCACAGCCTCCCTGGAGTCCTGGGCATCTGCGTCCATGTCTGCTGCCCCTGCCCACCACACCCACCCCCCCCCCCCCCCCCCGGCCCCATCTGCTTTCATCTCCAGACCATAAACCATTGGCCCCAAGTGTGACTGTATTTTGTTGACTTGCTGAGGTTTGGGGCCAAGGGCAGAGTCACAGTGCTCCCTGCTTGGTCTTGGCCTGACTTCACCAACTCTCTTGCTTTCTTTCACTTCTGCATTTCCCACACCCTTCCTCCCTCCTGGATTGCTCTGGGAACTCTGAGTTCTTAAGCACCTCCACTATTCCCTGCAAAAATCCCCAAAGTGTGTAGTTGAGCCAAGTCAGTGCTTGACCTGTGGAGGATCCCACAGACAGGATCTCTGTGCTCTGGAAAGTGGTGGTACTTACAGATTGATGAGACATGATTTTGTGTTTCTCTCTAAAATACACTGCTCAGCTATCGAGCCTTTGACGGTTGGCTGCTGTCCTTGGCTGGAGGCAAGTGGGGATGAACACTGCTCCTTTGCAACCCAGGAGGAATGCCGCCACTTAAAGGAGGAGAAACTGGCTCTCTTTAAGAGGCTGAGAGAGAGGCTTCTGGAGCTGATGCCAGTTTGTTTTGAGGCAAAATGGTGGTTGTATTAAAATTGCCCAAACTTGGGCTGGTGCCCTGTGTGTTCAGAGCTCAAAGCCATGATTACTTGAATATATTTTTTAATGAGTTGGTTTTCCATTTTGTTGCTTGGTTGGTTTCTGCTGATAGCTTTAACCTCAAGAGTTCAGTTCAACAGACTCTAACAGTACCTACTAAGTGCTGTCCTTTTAGCCCCTACTGTGTGCCAGACCCTGGGGATCTAGTGGTGATATACAGCACTTGAACAAGTGATTGTAGTTCCCACTGTCACCCTCCCCCGCCACCCCCCACCCCCGGCCCAGCCCGTGCCCTCCACCAAAGAGAGAGGCCACCGTTGTGCTTCTGAAGATCTGATACCATTGCATTGTCTCCCCAAAGAGGGAAGATGAAGAGCTTTGGTGTCTGAGGCCCTGGAGGAGGATTTAGCCGACTTACCATCAAGGTTTGGGGTGATGGAGAGGAGCGTTTGTGTTTTCAGGTGAGAAAGTGAGGAAGCTGAGATTAACAGGAGGCTTTTTGGAATTTCCATGTGCAGTGGAGACCTGCTACAGGGAGGGTCTCTTGCGACTGAATCTGTGGTCAGTTAGAATGACCATACGACAGGCTGCTTGCGGCAGACAGCCTCCGAAAGTTATGGGTCAGTTGTGGATGCGACAGTGCTGATCTCCAGGGACCTAGGTCCTGCCTGACTTTCCAACAGCGTGCAAGCCCAGAGTTCTTATGTAAACTCACAGAGGAGAAGAAGCCCTGATAACGATGAGACCAAAGTCCCCACCTGCCAGGCGTGTGGGGACTCAGAGCAGATTTAACTGGAGTTACAGAAATAGGAATGTGACATTTCTTACACCTTTGCATGGTGGAGCAAAATGTGTTCCCTCTGTCTTGGAGGAAAGGAGAGTGCCGCAGGCGTGACTCCAGGTTTCCTTCTTAAAGCCCGTGTCTAGAAGCACACTTCCTCCTGGGTCTGCAGACCAGAGCCCCCCAAACCTGCAGACCATTGCTGTTCGCTCCTGCCCAGCACTCTCCCCAGTTTTCCTGTTTTGTCCATAGATCGGGGAGGTTCTGGCATCACCTTTATCCCCTTGGGGATGAACTGGGAGAGGGGCTTCCGTGTCTCTCTCTGCCCCTTTTGTGAGAGGACACATTGATCTGGTTGGAGTGACAGGAAATGCTGACTCCACCCGACCCAGTGCACATATTGCTAGGTGGGTTCTGCTGCCTAAACTGTGGCGGCAGGTTCACCTCCTTGGTCCCTTGTACAGATTCCAGGCTTTTGGGGGTGAGTAAGACAAGACCTTCCTGGCAGAACCAACCAGTAAGTGGTTGTCCACCCTTCTTGAACACCAGAGGTTTATTGAGAGTCCTTTGGACTGCAAGGAGATCAAACCAGTCGATCCTAAAGGAAACCAACCCTGAATATTCACTGGTAGGACTGATGCTGAAGCTGAAGCTCCAATACTTTGGCCACATGATGCAAAGAGCTGCCTCACTGGAAAAGATCGTGATGCTGGGAAAGATGGAGGACAAGAGGAGAAGGGGGCGACAGAGGATGAGATGGTTGGATAGCGTCGCTGACTCAGTGGACATGAGTTTGAGCAAACTCTGAAAGATAGTGAAGGACAGGGAAGCCTGGTGTGCTGTAATCCATGGGGTTGCAAACAGTGACTGAACAACAATTGTCTCAAACACTAAGATCAAGAGGCAGACTACTCCAAGGGTTTGCAGAATGAATAGCTCAAGACAGCGGCCTCCTTGTTTGCTTTTCCTGTAATGCTCTCATCTTGCTTCCCACGGTCACAGAGTCTGCCACAACCCAAACATGAAGTCCTCACGTGATAGCAGACAAAGGCAAGAAGAACGGCATACAACATATCCCTGAATGTTTCGGTATTAAAGTGTCTCCCAGAAAACCCCAGCAGACTGTCTGTATCTTAGCCACATCAGCCCTCAGTAGATGAATGGAATCTTGGGTCCAGTCCTAAACCAATCACTGGCTAAGGGGAGTTTGAATAACATGAGGGTGTAAGCCTCAGACTAGGGAACAACAAACTTTCTTTTTTTTAAAATTTTTTATTTTTACTTTATTTTACTTTACAATACTGTATTGGTTTTGCCGTACATTGACATGAATCCACCACGGGTGTACATGCGTTCCCAAACATGAACCGCCCTCCCACCTCCCTCCCCATAACATCTCTCTGGGTCATTACCGTGCACCAGCCCCAAGCATGCTGTATCCTGCGTCAGACATAGACTGGCGATTCGATTCTTACATGATAGTATACATGTTACAATGCCATTCTCCCAAATCATCCCACCCTCTCCCTCTCCCTCTGAGTCCAAAAGTCCATTATACACATCTGTGTCTTTTTTGCTGTCTTGCATACAGGGTCGTCATTGCCATCTTTCTAAATTCCATATATATGTGTTAGTATACTGTATTGGTGTTTTTCTTTCTGGCTTACTTCACTCTGTATAATCGGCTCCAGTTTCATCCATCTCATCAGAACTGATTCAAATGTATTCTTTTTAACGGCTGAGTAATACTCCATTGTATATATGTACCACGGCTTTCTCTGTTGAAAAGTGGTCATATTGTCGGTTTTCTGGATCAGACAACTGCTGCTGCAACCACCCAACTCAGCCTTTGTAGCATGAAAACAGCCACAGACAATTCATAAATGAATGGGCATGGCTTTGCTCCAATAAAACTTTATTTACAAAAGCAGTGGGCTGGATCTGGCCCTCAGGCTGTACTTTGCGAAAACCCTACTTAAACCAATCACGATTCATTCTCTGAGGCCAGCACTTCTAAGAAACAAGGCAATCCTATACCTGAGTAAAGCAGGAGCTCTGTGAATGAGGAAGAAGAAAGGAATAAGCGATTTCCGGGTAGGTGACGGGTAGTGTCAGGGCCGAAGCAGTGCTCCAGTCCATGCTGTTAAGGCAGCTGGAGGACCCACAAAGAGCTGTCTGTCTTTGTACCAGTTAGCTTGGGCCACAAAAGTGCTGAAAGCCCAAAGTTGGTGGCTTAACACAACGTACATATTTTTGTGGATCTGCAGGTCAGATGAGGGGTGGTTGATCTAGGCTGGGTGCATCTGAGAAGCTCTGCTCTGCTCCTGATGTCTCTTATTTTCTCCTGGGACCAGCAAGCTTGCCCGGGTGTGTTCTCATGGTGATGGAAAGGGACAAGAGAGCAATAAGGATGGAGCACCCACTTTGCAAGCTTTTGGTCACATATCACAGACTGACATTCCATGGACCAAGGCGAGACCCACGACTAAACCCAGCATCAAGTGTTGGGGAGAGAACACAGTGACTCTTTAGTGAGAAGAACTGTGAAATCATATGGCAAAGAGCCTGGATTTAGGGCATTGTGAAGAATTGGGTCCATTAATGCACTGTAATCGACTACCACCCTCTAACCACCAATAAAATCCAATAAATACTTGTTTAATGCACCTGTGCCCGAGTGCTTTTGGCTGCAGCCCAGGCATCGGGGACCTGGCTGGGGAGGGACCTTGCAGGGCATAGCTGTCCCGTAGGTCTGGGTGTAATTGCATGTGGCCAGCTCTGCACCGTCAATGGCTGACTTGCTTTGTCCTCAGTCCCCGAAGGGCAATGCTTGGCCTCATTCCATTCCTGAGTAATTTTGACAAAACTGGTTTTGGGAGCCTGGAAAGAAAATCAATTGTAGATTTGAATTTTGCAGGAAGTGAGAATGGTTGAATATATATAGGCTTTTACGTGCTGGTAATTATTTCTATGACACAAAGAAGGCTGGCTATTAGGAAGCTGCGTTTGCATTCATTTGCCCCACGGACTCATGAGTCATGTGTGTGCGCACACACCTACTTGTTGGAGCTACTTTCTTTTGTAATAACATTAGCCAACATTTTAAACTAAAGGGAAGAAATTAAATAGGCTTCCCCAGACAGTCACTCTGCCCTTTCAAAATGGTTCACACATCGTAAAATGAAACAAAAGAAACCACAGTCATGTTAAAAAAAAAGCAAAACTCTTTATTAAATTGGTTTTGGTTTCAACAAAACCTCTGTTTTTCTGAAGAGTGGAAGGTCCTTGTGACCCAAGGTACTACTGCCACATCTCACTGTCACTTTAAAATTTTTAAATTTTTTAAATTATGAAAGTATGATAACACTTTTACAGGAGACTTGGAAAATACAGAACAAAGTTATGTATAGTTCTACTATATATTAAAATTATTTTTTAAAGTAGATTAGTTAAGATTTTTAGTTGGAATTTCAATGTCAAGCTCTCAAAAATTAATGGAATGAATATATAGAAAAGTATAAGGAACATCGCCTTTTCGTAACATATTCAAGTTGCTGGAAAAGACCAGATGGATCTATGTGAACTTTTGAAATTTTTTTGGAAGAGTGGAGGTTGGGTTGGATTCATTTATTCAGTACTCAGCATATATTCGCGGGATGCCTGTGACACCATTCATCCTAAACACTGTAATGGGTTCTGAGGAAATGATAACTAGAAAAAGCAGACAGGGTTCCTGCCTTCAGGGAGTGAGAAGTTTAGGCTTGCACTTCCCAGTAAGGTAGCCACTAGCCACGTTGGGGTTGAGATAGGCACCAAGCAGTTGAAATGGGGTGAGTATGAACTGTGACGTGTGGAAGTGAAAATACACCCTAGATTTTGAAGACAGTATAAAAAATAATGAGACGTGTTTCATTACTATTCCATTAAAAATTTTTTTTTGTTTGTTTGGCTGTGATGGGTCTTAGTTGTGGCACTAGGGGTCTTCAGTCGTCGCTGTGGCATGCGGGATCTTTAATTGCAGCAGACAAACTCTTAGTTGCAGCATATGGAATCTAGTTCCTTGACCAGGGATTGAACAGGCGCCTCCTGCATTGGGAGCACAGTCTTGGCACCCGGAAAGCCCTTCATTACCATTTAAAAAAATGTTTACTAGATGCTGAAATGTTATTTTGTATATAATTGGTCAAATAAGTAATACTAAAATTACTTTCACCCATTTAATTTTATTGGTGTTGCTTTTTTTTATGTGACTGTTACAAATTGTGAAAGGAAGCAAGTGGTTACATTGTTTTTATATTGGGCTGATAGTCCAGAGGAAGTACAGGCATTAAGAGAGTTAGCCAGATCTCTGATGTGTTTGTCACAACTGCTCAGAGAGAGAAGTAAAGGCTGTGAAGAGAATATGCAAATAAGGGGAGGGAACTTCAGTCGCAGAGGGTCAGGAAAGCCTTCCTTAGACTGTCTGGAAGTTCCTCAAAAGGTTATGCATTGAGTTTTTTTTATGGCCCAGAAATTCCACTCCTAAGTATAGATACAAGAGGCTTGAAAACATGCCCACACAAGTGTGAACAGGCACATCAGAACAGCGCTATTCATGATGGTCAAAGGATGGAAGGGATCCAAACGTCTATCAGCTGATGAATGTATACATGGAATGTGGTCTCTGCATTCAGTGGAATATTATTTGGCCATAAAAATGAATGAAGCACTGATGCATGCTCGAATATAAATGAACCTTGAAAACAGGAGGCTCAGTGAAAGAAAATGGGCACAAAAGGCTGCATACGGTTTGGTTCCATTTATATGTAATGTCTGTGATGGGCAAATCCATACGGAAAGAAAGTAGGTTAGTCATTGCCAGGGGCTGGGGGTGGGGGCACGTGAGGGCAGTGGGAGGTGCCTGCTCATAGATACAGGGTTTCTTTTGGGAGTGATGAGTATGTTCTAAAATTGTGGTGGTGCTTACCCAGCTCAGTGAATATACTAAAACCCATTAAATTGTATACTTTAAGTGGGTGAATTGTATAGTATATGAATTAATATTTCAGTGAAGCTGTTATATTAAAAAATAAGTCTTCCTTGATGAGATGACATTTAGAGGGAGACCTGGAGGGTGAAAGTGCCAGCCAGGTAGGAAAGGCTGGGAACAGCACTTCAGGGTGAGGGACACTGCACTTGGAGGCCCTGGGGTGGAAGGGAATGGTGCAAACTTGAGGGACATTGACGGGGTTTGTGTGGTTGGAGCCTGGAAGGCAGGGGCAGGGAAGAGGAAGAGGACCTGGGGAAGGCAGAGGCTGGCCTTCGCAGATCTCCTGTGGGGGCCTTGGGACCACACACTAACCCTGTCACCGCGGGCATCCTGCCCAACTGCCCATTGGTGGAATACAGTGCTGTCGTAAGCATGGAGTGAGATGACCCTGCTCAGCACAGATGGGCTTGCGTGATTGCTGACCCACAAAGATTAAGCGAGGAGCCATCAGAAGGGAGTGATCTGTTTGGATGTGCATTCTCAAAGTACTCCTTTGGCCTCTGGGTGAGGACAGATTGAAACAGGAAGAGAAATGGAGAGACCCGTTTCAATGTGTTTATGATCAAACAGGGCTTCCCAGGTGGTGCTAGTGGTAAAGAACTCGCCTGCCACTGCAGGACATATAAGAGACACAGGTTTGATCCCTGGGTCGGGAAGATCCCCTGGAAGAGAGCATGGCAACCCAGTCCAGTATTTTTGCCGGGAGAATCCTATGGACAGAGGAGGCTGGCAGGCTACAGTCCATGGGGTTGCAAAGAGTTGAATATGACTGAAGTGACTTAGCACACATGCACACATGCATGATCAAACAGGTGGAGACTATGGGCTTGACTTATGATGATGCCAGAGGCTGGCTGGGCAGTGAGTGGATTCCAGACAGATTCAGGAGGTAAAACCAGCAAGCAGCACTTGGCCATTGAAGGTGGGTTGAGTGGGGAGGAGGTCTGGAGAGCAAGGATGTGAACGAAAAGCTTTCCTAATTGGATCCTCGAGTCTAAGAAGCCTCAGTTCAGTTCAGTTCAGTTCAGTCGCTCAGTCGTGTCCGACTCTTTGCGACCCCATGAATCGCAGCACGCCAGGCCTCCCTGTCCATCACCAAGTCCCGGAGTTCACTCAGATTCACGTCCATCGAGTCAGTAATGCCATGCAGCCATCTCATCCTCTGTCGTCCCCTTCTCCTCCTGCCCCCAATCCCTCCCAGCATCAAAGTCTTTTCTTCTGCAAACAGGAGTGCTGGTCTTTATGATGAAGTCTAGACTTGGAAGTGCCATTTGCAGTATGTTCTCATACTGTCAGCAACTCCCACCCCCTACCCTGTGTCCTGAACTTATTAATTCTTTGTTTTAATTCATCACAGAGGGGGATGTTCGTTTGCTTTCGCGAGAAATTACAAATGACACTGAGAGAACATGTTAAAATAATCTGGATTGCTGTGGGGGAGTGGACTGTATTCAGATTTGCGCCACCATTATTATTTTGGCCTAAATCCACTTCTGTTCAGCTGTAGGAGGATGGTCCATCCACACCCAGCTTGCTGTGATTTGAAAGACCCCAGCAATGAACTCATTTGGTGTTGCCAACCAAACCCTTGCATGCAGAGAAGGCAATGTTAAGCAGCGCCTTTGCTGTTTTTTTCTCCCAAATCATTTGGCGGATATGCTGCCGGGAGCTTGTTGCTGGTTCTCTCAGGTTTGATATTGCCGTGGAAAGCCTGCACTGATGCTCAGCCGTGTTATTAAGTTGCAGCTCCAGCGTGGGCTGTGATTTGTTTTTCCTGTGACTGACATGACCATATTTTCCATAAAAACCTGGTGCAAATAGACTCTGGAGCACTAGCACCATCACTTCCCCTGGTTGGGAAAGGAAGGCAGGTGGGGGTGATTCTGGTTGGGTACCTGCACTAAGGTTGTTTTTGGAAGCTCATTCCCCTTAAGTGAACTCTGGGGTGTCCCACTTTGACTCTGGGGCAGAATTCTGGGTTTTCCAGAAGCGGCAAGTCACATTTCAGAAGGAATTTGGGAGCTTCGGTTGAGACTGTGGTTGGGATCAAAGCTGGTCTCTGTATGTGCTGTGCTGTGCTTAGTCACTCAGTTGTGTCCGACTCTTTGCGACCCCGTGGACTGCAGCCCGCCAGGCTCCTCTGTCCATAGGATTCTCCAGGCAAGAATCCTGGAGTGGGTTGCCATGCTCTCCTCCAGGGGATCTTCCCAATCCAGGGATCGAACCCAGGTCTCCCTCATTGCAGGCAGATTCTTTACCTCAAGGAAAAATTGCATGAATTTTCTTTCCAAATGGCCTCTCCCTGGGTTCCTTGGCATCCCGTGTTCCAGGGCTGGAAAACCCACAACGATATCAACTCGCTGAGGACCTGAAGGAGCTGAAGTGTGTCCCCACGTACTGCCGTCTTCACGCCTCCCCCAACCCCTGCCTTGGCTGGGTATCCACACATGGCCATCCTCAGTGAAATGTCCCTCCTCTCCCGACTGCCTTGTTTAATTCAGCCCGGCTTAGGCCAAGGAGTCTTAACCTTGGCCTTGGAATCTCCTGGGAGATTAAAAAAAATACTGATGTCTCATTCACTCAGTGTAGTGTTTTCGAGGTTCATCCAGGCTGTAGCATATATTAGAATTCATTCATTTTTTTATGGCTGAATTCTGCTCCGCCTCAGGGATAGACATTTTGTTTCTCATAATTCTTTGATGGACCTCTGGGCTGTTGCCGCTTTTTGGCTGTTGTATACATTGTGCGTGCTCGGTTGCGTTTGACTTTTTGCGGGCCCATGGACTGTAGCCCACCAGGCTCCTCTGCCCATGGAATTTTCCAGGCAAGTGATATTTCCTACTCCAGGGGGTCTTCCTGACCCAGGGGTCAAACCTGTGTCTCTTGCATCTCCTGCATTGGCAGGCAGATTCTTTACCCTGTGCCTCCTGGGAGACCACACTGTATATATTACTGTGTATATACACTGTATAATATTGTAGTTATATGAGATATCCAACATAGGCAAACCTGTGAGACACAAAGCAGTTTGAGGGCTGGAGGGAAGGTGGCTGCAACTGCTAAATCACTTCAGTCGTGTCTGACTCTGTACGACCCCATAGACGGCAGCCCACCAGGCTCCCCCGTCCCTGGGACTCTCCAGGCAAGAACACTGGAGTGGGTTTCCATTTCCTTCTCCAATGCATGAAAGTGAAAAGTGAAAGTGAAGTCGCTCAGTCGTGTCCGACTCTTAGCGACCCCATGGGCTGCAGCCTACCAGGCTCCTCCGTCCACGGGATTTTCCAGGCAAGAGTACTGGAGTGGGGTGCCATTGCCTTCTCCGGTTTGGAGGCAGTTTGGGGGCTGGAGGGAGGGTGGAGGGACTGCTAATGGGTGTGAGGTTTCCTTTTGAGAATATCCTGGAATTGGACAGAGGTGATGGTTGCATAACACCATGAATATGCCAGAATTGTCTGAATTATCTGTACATTTTAATGGGATGACGTTTATATTATATGCATTTTACCTCAAAAAAAAAAAAAAATCCTGGCACTCTTGTTCTACCTCCAGAGGTTCTAAAGTATTGATGATTGGGGAGTGGAGCCTGGATTTGGATTTTAAAAGCCCCCAGGTGCTTCTGATGTGCAGCCTGGGCTGAGAACTCCTGCTTAAGACTCGCCTCCTTGAATCGACCTTTTCATGTTATACTTGTATTCACTTCTAGCCTCTGGCATGGCTCTGCCTTTCCATCTTCCTTCACGTTTTTGGAGTAATTTTTACACTCTGGTCTAAAGATCAGCCGTACCAAATGCCCCGGGATCATTTCTAACTGTGTAGCTTCTCTGAACCCAGCTCTGCCCTGTCAAGTCAGAATCTTATAAGTGGGGCCCAGGGTGGTACACATTTCACAAGCACCTCAGGCAGCCGTTGTGTGCACAGTGATCTGAGAACTACTGCTGTAAACTCTTAGGTTTCCCCACTGTTCACCGCTCCACGTATCAGGCACTAAGCCGTCGCCCTGTGGGCGTGGCCTGAACCTGACAGAGGTAGTCCCTGTCTCACGGAGCTCTCAGTGAAGCAGGAGAGCGTATGATGTTCCCTTACTCATCAAAAACACATCTCGTGCAGGCAGCAGGGCTCTCATGCTTGACATACGCATGGGAGACTCCTGGGCAGAAGGCGGAGAGTGATCACAGCCCTGCATCAATTTCTTCCCAGGTTGGGTCTCCCTGGGGAGGCTGAGAGCCAAGTCTGAAATCAGGTTCAAATCCCATGTTCTGCATCTTCCTTGAAAAGTAAAAGCGTTAGTCGCTCAATTGTGTCCGACTCTTTGCAACCCCACAGTCTGTAGCCCGCCAGGCTCCTCTGGCTGTGGAATTCTCCAGGCAAGAATACTGGAGTGGGATACCATTCCATCTTCCTTAGTTCTGTCAATTATGTAAGCCTGTTTTTATGTTCGTTGCACCTACCCACTTGGTGGCTTAAAATAGCACACATTTATTAGGGCACAGATTCTTGGTCAGGAGTCTAGGCAGGGGGCGTGGACGGGTCCCTTGCTCAGGGTCTCACAAGCTGCAGTGTGAGGGGTTGGCTGGGCTGCGTCCTCATCTGGAGGCTCCAGTGGTGATGGGTCTGCTTTCCAGTCCTTGTGATTGTTGGTGGCGTTCAGTTCTTTGCAGGCTGCTGGACCCAGGGCCTTTCTTTCTCATTGATTGGATTTTAGTGAAGATTAAGTGAGAGGATTATTTATTGTTTATTATTATCATCACTATTACCAATTAAAAAATTTGTATTTATTTATTTGGCTGCTCCGGGTCTTAGCTTCACACAGGATTTTTTTTTTTAAGTTGCAGCATATAGGATCTAGTTCATTGACCTAGGATCAAACCTGGACCCCTTGCACTGGATGTGTGGAGTCTTAGCCACTGGACCACCAAGGAAGTCCCGCACTACTTGCTATGTTAATATTATCAGGACATCACTTTGCTGACAAAGGTCTGTATCGTCAAAACTCTGGTTTTTCCTGTGGTCATGTATGAATGTGCGAGCTGGACCATAAAATAGGCTGAGTGGCAAAGAACTGATGCTTTTGAATTGTGGTGCTGGAAAAGACTCTTCAGAGTCCCTTGGTCTACAAGGAGATCAAACAAGTCAAGCCTAAAGGAAATCAACCCTGAATGTTCATTGGAAGGACTGATGCTGAAGCTGAAGCTCCAGTACTGTGGCCACCTGATGCAGAGAGTCAACTCTTTGAAAAAGACCCTGATACTGGGAAAGATTGAAGGCAAAAGAAGCGGGAGGCAGAGGGTGAGATGGTTAGATAGCGTCACTGGTTTAATGGACATGAATTTGAGCAAACTCTAGGAGACAGTGAAGGACAGGAAAGCCTAGTATGCTGCAGTCCATCGGGACACAAAGAGTCAGACACGGCTTAGCGACTGAACACACACACACACACACACACACACACACACACACACTCCCCTCCCCCCCCCCCCCCCTTCCCCGGTCTTTGGTCTCCTGGATATGAAAGGAACCTCCCTCCAATGGCCCCAGAGTTCCTGCTGAGATCTTCCTATGCCGTCATCACAGAATCTCTTTTATCCCTTCTTGGAGACCTAACCTGGAACTCTTAATCCTTTCCCCAGTTTGACTTGTCTGGAACATGAACGAAATTAACTGGGCGTTAAAGTTGGGTGTGACGTTTTATAAGAAGCAGCATCTTTACCTAAGTTCAGATATCTCTGAGGGACTCTGTCCTGGAAGGCATCTGTAACTCTGGTCTCTTTCTGACTTTGGGCTCTTCACTAGAAGAGCAGGAGGGAGCTCCCTTCCTGTTTTGAAAGTCTGCCTCTCCACTGCAGGCCAGTTTCCTGCTTGAGAGATGTTTATATGCTCAGCGCTCATTGAGTCCATTTAGTGAAAAAAATACGTTAATGGTTTTTGGGGCCAGATATTGTGCTTGGTTCCAGGGGTGTAAAAATCAGTCAGATGTATCCCTATGCCTCGAGGGGCTCAGAGTTTGGTGGAGGAATTTATTCAGACTTGTGGTTGTGTTTCTCATTTCTGGACTGATGTTAGTATTAGCGTACAGAGAGATCTTTAGCTGAGTGAAGGTGCTGCACAGACTTGGTATTAAACAATGGCTCAGTCACAGTGTGATAAAGTTTTGTACTTTTTAATTCTCTCATCTTTATGACTGTGTCAAAAACAAACTCTATATGTGCTAAAATGTCTTAAATGCTTTATACTCTCCCTTTTAAACATAAAGAGCAGGGTATAGCTCAGCCTCTTCCGTAGCCAACAGTATCCAGCTAAAACTGAGTAATAATATTGTGTTGCCGTTGACTTTATTTTTTTCAGGCATAGTAGTAAATGAGTCCTTTAAAAAGAAATGTATTTAAGTGAAAAAAGTGGTCAACCGTCCTTTGAAAAGAGGCCTGCCATATTTTAGCACCAGTTTATCGCTGAATTTGCTGATGGTTTAAAAAAATATGGAAGTCTGGATTTTGTGTGAAAATGTCTAATTATTACATGTTGGCTCAAATTAAAAAACGCTGTGTGGGTTAAACAAAATATACTGTTGGCGGCTGATTTGTAACCTTCGTAGTTAAAGGTGTAACACAGTGCAGTTCATTCAGTTCAGTCACTCAGTCGTGTCCGACTCTTTGCGACCCCATGAATTGCAGCATGCCAAGCCTCCCTGTCCATCACCATCTCCCGGAGTTTGCCCAAACTCATGTCCGTCGAGTCAGTGATGCCATCCAGCCATCTCATCCTCGGTCGTCCCCTTCTCCTCCTGCCCCCAATCCGTCTCACCATCAGGGTCTTTTCCAATGAGTCAACTCTTCACATGAGGTGGCCAAAGTACTGGAGCTTCAGCTTTAGCATCAGTCCTTCCAATGAACACCCAGGACTGATCTCCTTCAGAATGGACTGGTTGGAACTCCTTGCAGTCCAAGGGACTCTCAAGAGTCTTCTCCAACACCACAGTTCAAAAGCATCAATTCTTCAGTGCGCCGCTTTCTTCACAGTCCAACTTTCATATCCATACATGGCCACTGGGAAAACCATAGCCTTGACTAGACAGACCTTTGTTGGCAAAGTACTGTCTCTGCTTTTCAATATGCTATCTAGGTTGGTCATAACTTTCCTTCCAAGGAGCAAGCGTCTTTTAATTTCATGGCTGCAATCACCATCTGCAGTGATTTTGGAGCCCCCAAAAATAAAGCGTGACACTGTTTCCCCATCTATTTGCCATGAAGTGATGGGACCAGATGCCATGATCTTCGTTTTCTGAATGTTGAGCTTTAAGCCAACTTTTTCACTCTCCTCTTTCACTTTCATCAAGAGGCTCTTTAGTTCTTCTTATCTTTCTGCCATAAGGGTGGTGTCATCTGCATATCTGAGGTTATTGATATTTCTCTTGGCAATCTTGATTCCAGCTTGTGCTTCTTCCAGCCCAGTGTTTCTCATGATGTACTCTGCACATAAGTTAATAAGCAGGGTGACAATATACAGCCCTGATGTACTTCTTTTCCTATTTCGAACCAGTCTGTTTTCCATGTCCAGTTCTAACCATTGCTTCCTGACCTGCATAGAGGTTTCTCAAGAGGCAGGTCAGGTGGTCTGGTATTCCCATCTCTTTCAGAATTTTCCACAGTTTATTGTGATCCACACAATCAAAGGCTTTGGCATGGTCAATAAAGCAGAAATAGATATTTTTCTGGAACTCTCTTGCTTTTTCCATGATCCAGCGGATGTTGGCAATTTGATCTCTGGTTCCTCTGCCTTTTCTAAAACCAGCTTGAACATCAGGGAGTTCACAGTTCATGTATTGCTGAAGCCTGGCTTGGAGAATTTTGAGCATTACTTTACTAGTGTGTGAGATGAGTGCAATTGTGTGGTAGTCTGAGCATTCTTTGGCCTTGCCTTTCTTTGGGATTGGAATGAAAACGGACTTTCTCCAGTCCTGTGGCCACTGCTGAGTTTTCCAAATTTGCTGGCATATTGAGTGCAGCACTTTCACAGCATCATCTTTCAGGATTTGAAATAGCTCCACTGGAATTCCATCACCTCCACTAGCCTTGTTCATAGTGATGTTTTCTAAGGCCCACCTGACTTCACATTCCAGGATGTCTGGCTCTAGGTGAGTGATCACAGCATCGTGATTATCTGGGTCATGAAACTCTTTTTTGTACAGTTCTTTTGTGTATTCTTGCCACCTCTTCTTAACATATTCTGCTTCTGTGAGGTCCATACCATTTCTGTCCTTTATTGAGCCCATCTTTGCCTGAAATGTTCCCTTGGTATCTCTAATTTTCTTGAAGAGATCTCTAGTCTTTCCCATTCTGTTGTTTTCCTCTATTTCTTTGCATTCATCACTGAGGAAGGCTTTCTTATCTCTCCTTGCTATTCTTTGGAACTCTGCATTCAGATGCTTATATCTTTCTTTTTCTCCTTTGCTTTTTGTTTCTCTTTTTTTCACAGCTATTTGTAAGGGTTAGGCAGTGTATTTAATTTTGAAGTAATAGTAAGATCAAATCTTGAGGGAGTGTTAACAGTAAATAAGTCTCAAAATCATAGAGTTGGATTTCTAGATTTCCCCAAAGCAAAGACTTCTGCTACTGATATGTGAGAGTCCAGTTCTATATAGCATGGCCAGACACATTCATGAAGACTGCATAGTATGCCAGGGATTGTCTTGTTGGAAGAAACTCAGAAATCAGAAGGCAAAAATGAAACAAAAATGACACTGGGAGTGTTGAAAAAATTCAATATACTGCAGAATGCACTGTTAGAGAAATCAGAATTTGTGTGTTCTACTTGATTTTCAAAAAGCATACATCAAACGCAGATCTTAAGCTTGATGAATTTTGACAGTTGTGTACCTCCATGTAACCATCATGCCAAACAGGATGTAGAATGTTTTCAGAGCCCTAGGAAGGCCCTGATGACCCTGCTAATACCATCCTATCACCTCTTAGGAGAAACCACTGTTCTGATCTCCATCACCATAGATTAAGTTTGTGAGTTCTTGGGCTTCATATAAGTGGAATTGTATAATATGTTCTCCTTTTTGCCTGGCCTTTTTCCCCCCACAACAAAATGTTTTAGAGATTGATTCACGTTGTATGTATCAGTCTTTCTCTTTTTATCTTTTATTGATGAGCAGTAGTCCATTCTATGAATAGTCCATAATTTGTTTATTCATCTGCCAGTAGGTTGGTATTTGTTTCTAGTTTTTTTGCTATTCTGAATAAAGCTCCTATAAACAATTATTCCAAGTCTTTGCATTCAGTAAATACAAAGTGGAATTGCTTTGTGTTTGAGTGAAATTGCTGGGTCATAGGGTAGGTGTGTACTTAGCTTTGTAAGAAATTGCCAAAGCATTTTCAAAAGTCATTGTACCATTTTACATTCTCATAAACAGTGAAGGAGAGTTTCAGTTATCCCATAGCCTCACCAATATCTACTATTGTCATTTTTTTTTTTTTGTTACAGCCATCTCCTCCAATGTGAAGTGATATTTCATCATGGTTTTAATTTGCATTTCCCAAATAAGGTTGATTAAATAAGCTCGAACAGATTTTCTTGTGCTTGTTGGCTGTTTCCTTATCTTCTTTTGGAAAGTTTATGTTCAAGTCTTTGTCCATTTTTCAGTGGGGTTGTTCACCTTTTTCCACTGATTTGCAGGGGTTCTTAGACTTTCAGGGTAACACTCCATTGCAACACGCGCGTGTTGCAAGCATTTTCTTTCAGTCCATGGCTTGTCTCGTCGTTTTCTCAGTGATGTTCTTTGATGCAACACCACTTAAAATTTTGATGAATTCCAATTCGTCATTTTTTCTGTTTTAGTTCGTGTGTTCTGTGTTTGTCTAAGAAGTTTTGCTAACCCTTGGGATTACAAAAGATATTCTCCTATTTTTTTTTTCATAGAAGTTTTGTCATTTCAACTTTGTGTTTAAGTCTCTGATCTATGTCAAATTAATTTTTGTGTTTGGTGTGAAGTAAAGGTCAGTTTCTTTTATTCCCGTATGGGTGTCTGGTTGTGTTGCCACCAGTTAAGAAAGCACTCCTCTCCTCGTTGAATTGATTTGGTGTCTTTATAAAAGGCCTATTAATCTTATATGTGTGGGTCTATTTTTGAATTCTCTAATTTGTTCCATTGACCTATTTTCCATCCTTATGCCAGTACCACACTATCTTTGTTAATATGACTTTATATTATGTCTTGAAAGCAGGATGTGTAAGCCTTTCAATCTTGCTTCTCTTTTTCAAGATTGTTTTGGCTATTTTAGGTTGCTTGCATTTCCATATATATTTTAGAGTTAGATTGTTGAGTTTCATAAGAAACTCTTTTGAGATCATGTTTGGGATTGCATTGAATATATAGATCAGTTTGGGGAAGACTGATGCTTTAACAATATTGAACCTTCCAATCCGTGACCATGTTGTATCTGTTTTATTTTGGTTGTCTTTCAGTAATCCTCATTGTAGAGGTCTTATAAATCTTTGAGATTTATTCCTAGTTATTTGATGTCTTTTGATACTCTTTTAAATGGGATTGTTTTAAAATGATATTTTCCAATTGTTCCTAGTATATAAAAATTTAATTGACTTATATATATTGACTCCATGTCTAGAAATATTGTGGAACTCCTTAATTATGTTGACGTTTTTATAGATTTACAGATTTTTCTACGTACACAATCATGTTATTTGAAAATAATGACAGTTTGCTTCTTTCTCTTGTATTCTTTATGCTTTTTATTTTTCTTGCTTTATTACACTAATAGGAATTCCAGCAAAATGCTGAGTAAAAGAAGTGATAATGGACATCCTTGCTTTATTCCTTATCTTAAATGAAAAGCATTTATTGTTTTCCAGTAAGTATGATGTTAGCATAAGTTTTAAAATGATTCTCCTTATCATATTGAAGAAATTTCCTTCTATTCCTAGTTTGCTGAGAGTCTTTTTTTTTTTTTTTAAATCATGAATGGGTATTAAATTTTGTCAGGTGTTTTTCTTAAATCTTGTTGAGAAAAATCATGATTTTCCTTTTTTCCTTGATGTGATGAACTACACTAATTGTATTTTGAATGTTGAACCAACTTTGCGTTCCTGAGATAAACCTCATTTGTTCCTGTTGCATTATCCCTTTTATATATTTCTGGATTTGATTTGCAAATATTTTACGGAGGATGTTTATATCAATGTTTATGAAGAATATTGGTATGTGGTTTTGCTTTTGCTGTTTTGTATGTGGCCGGCTTTGTAGAATTAACTGGAAATGTTCTTTCATTTTCTGAGTGTGGGTATATTTGTATTATTTTTTTCTTAGATGTTTGATAGAATTTACCAGTGAAGACATCTGGGCCTGGGTCTATTCTTTGTTGGGAAATATTAAATTGTGGGTTCAATTTGTTTACTAGCTATGCGTGTGTGTGTGCTCAGTCATGTCTGATGCTTTGCAACCCCACATGCTGTAGTCTGCCAGGCTCCTTGTCCATGGGATTTTCCAGGCAGGAATACTGAAATCAGTTGCCATTTCTTACTCCAGAGGCTCTTCCTAACCCAGAGATCAAAGCTATGTCTCCTGCATCTCCTGCACTGGCAAGCGGATTCTTTAGCACTAGTGCCACCTGTGAAGCCCTATAGGGCTATTTATATTTTAAATGTCTTCTTTTTCTCTGTTTTGGTACTGTTGTCTTTCAGGGAATTTGTCCATTTCATCTAGATTGTTGACATGATGTTCTTCATTTTATCTCCTTATTATCCTATGAGTATCCATACGATCTGTACTGATACCACCTCTTTAACTCCTGATACTGGTATTTTGTGTTTTCTCTTTTTCCCCCCTTGATCACCCTCACTAGCTTTGTTTGACAGCCTCTGAAATGGTTCCCAGTTGTATCTGCCTCCTGGTATTCACATCCTGGTGTAATCCCCATCACTTGAGTATGAGTTGAATCTTGTGAATCACTTTCAGTGAACAGAATATGGAAAATGTGATGGGATCTTACCTTGGAGATTGGTTTACAAAGTGACTCTCGCTTCCATTTTGCACATCCTTTCTTGCTCTTTTGCTTGTGTTTCTCATAAACAGCAATATAATCGATGTTGCCTTCTAGTTCAGTCTATCAATCTGTGCCTTTTACAAGGAGTGTTTGGACCATTTACATTTAATGCAGTTACTCATATGATTTAGATTTAAGTCTGCTTTCTTGGGTTTTATTTTTTATTTGCATTTTTTGTCCTTTGTTCCTCTATTTCTCCTTTCTCACCTTCTTTTAGCTTAACCAAATATGTTTTATAGTTTCTGTGTACTTTGAAGTATTCTTTTGCTTAATAAGAAAACTTCAAGTTAGAAAATAATCTTTATTATTTTTGATCAGGAAAAAACCTGCCATAAGCTTATAGTCTGAGAGGCTGTTAGTCTAGACTAGAGAGGATGATTCACTAGTTTCATTAATGTGATCATCATGGTGTTGATGGATCTGCACAGCACAGGGCACACTGGATATCACCCTTGTTCTCCCTGGGATTTTCTGTGAGGCTCTAGCCCATGAGTCACACTGGCAGTGCATTCTACGTGGACGGTCCACACAGGGCTCAATCTATGGTTAATGCTTTATTTGGGAGCGTGCATTTCAGCTCCATGTCAAGCTGGGTCTCTTTCCAGGGTATTCCAGACTTCTACTTGCTGTCACCATCTCTTTCCATCACAGCTACTTCCCTCAGTTTGATAAGTGGCAGGGAATATTCTGAAACTTTAGAGAAAAGCTGTTTGTGGGAGTCACAGATGCCGGTGTTTTAGATAAACTTCAGACATGCTCTGACTTTAAGGGGTTTGGATGCAAACAGTGCTTTGGTCCCCTCCGCTATCCCACACCATGGTGCTTATTTTAGGAGAAAAGAACCATGACTTATAGGTGTTGAGTTATCATTCACTCTATTCCTTTCCATTTTTGCTTTGTTTATGACTTAGATTAATTCTGAACCTCTTGTACCTGGACTCCTATGAAAATTCCAATAAAGCAAAAATGATTAAAATTGGATTGCCTGTAGAAACCGAGATGCTGTTTCCCCCCGCAGCAGGTTCAGCATCTAAATAAAGGGGGAGGCCCAGACTCTGCACATCAGCCTTTTAAGCAGGGCACAGTGGGAATACCTCTGCTTGGATCCATAAATACAAACCAGGAAATCTTTAACGGGACTTTTCTCTACAGCTTTTAAAAAATCCAATATGAGATTATAGCTTTGATCATAACTTAATTTTTCATTTCCATTTGAACTTTAATTTTACTTAAATTTTCTTCTGACAAATCTCCAAAGGAATATTTAAGTGACACAGCATAATGCTGGCAGATTATTCATACACCAGCCCTTAGGCTACCAAGAAAGCCTTCATCATCTCAGAGTGAGTTTTATTGGAATCTGTAGCTCACAAAATATTACTTTATGACAGCCCCTGTGCAGTGGAATTTAAAGGCTTAAGTTTTGGGAGAATTTACATTTTGGTAGCATCCTCTGCTACACCTTTTAGGAACATTAAACTCCCCCAGTGATACTCCTGTGGAAACGTGTTAGGTAATCCTCTTGAGTTTATCTCCGGATAGGTGTGTGGGGCTTGGAACAGCCTTTTGGCCTCTTTCCCTTTGGGGCAGCAGGAGTGGAAGGAAACAGCTGTGCCCTTCAGTTCAGTGTACTTTCCAAGGGAAGGCTGTCTTGGTGATGTGAACACGGATGCAAAATCCTGTCCCAGAGCTGCTGCAAAGAGCTGATGGTACTTCATTCATTGAACAGATGTTTATTAGCACCAGCTTCCGCCAGGTGCTCTTCTAAGTCTTGAGGACATGCCATTGGGTAGGTCAGACATTGTAGCTGCCTTCGTGGAGCTCGTGGGCTGGTAGAGAGGACAGAAATTAAACTAAAACACACATGTCCATCATAACGGGATGAGAGCTATGAAGAAAAGAACATCTTCATGGAAGAGGAGTTTCAGCTGAGACCTGGAGGACGGGTGGAGGTTAGCCAGATGAAAGGATTTTTCTCCAACAATATAGAGAGATGCCTTCATTCACATTTCCCTTGTTCCCCATGAATTTGAACCCCTTTGTGTAGTTATTGGCAGCTTGGATCTAGTTTTGTGAAATTTGCTTCCTCAGGTCCTTCCTCTTTTTTTTTTTTTTTTTTCCAGTGAGTCATTTTGCTTGTTGATTTGGAGGAGTTTTGCTTTTCACAGGGAGGTTTTGACCCACCTGCACTGTGTGGTATCCTCCAGGTGGGCTTGCACATGGATGGAGACTGGGTGGTTACTGCACTGCATGGAGCCGTCTGAATTGGCGGCCTTGAAGAACGCTGGTTTACTTGAATCAGTCTGGGACCAAGTGGGTGCGATGTGTCTGAGTCTGCGTGGGGCTCGTTTTATCTGCAGCACTGGATTACAGAAGCCAGGGTTTGTATCGAAGAGAAATCAGCATTCCTTATACTGAGCCCCGCACTGCATGGGCTTCTATTATGAATCAGTAATCCTGGCAGGAATTCTTCCCATGGAGCCTCTAAAGTGCAAGTGAAAGTCTCTCAGTTGTGTCTGACTCTTTGCGACCCCATGGACCGCAGAGTCCATGGGATTCTCCAGGCCAGAATACTGGAGTGTGCAAAACTGTTCCCTTCTCTAGGGGATCTTCCCAATCTAGGGATCGAACCCAGGTCTCCCACATTGCAGGCAGATTCTTTACCAGCTGAGCCACCAGGGAAGCCAAATACTGGAGTGGGTAGCCTGTCCCTTCTCCAGCGGATCTTCCTGCATTGTAGCTTCCTTACCAGCTGAGCTTCCAGGGAAGTCCATGGAGCCTCTAAACACCTGCTTATCTTTCATGGTGCAAGCAGGGGTGCTTTTACTTGTACAAAAGGTAGCTGATTAGGGTAGTAAACATTAGGGTGCTATTTTTCTCCTCAATGCTGTATCTGTAGATGTTTCCCCTGACTTCTTTAAAGACCACACTTTACTCTATTGATTAGCAAAACAAAGCAGCACTTAGAGTCTGGTGTTGTGACCTATGAGATTTTATTAAATGTTTCTTCTCCATATTTCTTGCCCTTACAAGAAATTTCTTGTGAAATTCCTCTCTTGTGAAAATAAAGGCCATAGACAAGGAGAAGGGAAATCCCATGTCTTGATCCTTCTGGACTTGTCAGTAAAGCCCGTGCACTGGGAAGGCAGATTCCCGTGATGCTGTTCCCTCATGCTGTGCTCTGTGCAGACATCACTAATGAATCCCAGCCTCCGTCCTGGTCAGATCTTCACGATGGTCCTCCATGCACTGCTCTAGGGCATCATCAAGGAATTGCAGCTGGCATGTGAAAGGAACCATCTTTGCCTTCCTGAACAGAATTCTTTCCCTCTCACTTTCCTATTCCAGTTAGGGCCCACTGGAATCTTTAGCCTAGAATTTTCCAAGAGGCACTAATCTGACAAAAGAGTTTTGAGGTTAAAAAAATAATTGGGAAATACCGCACACTTAGATCATTAAAGGATCTTTACTACTAGAGTGGAAAAATGTGCATAATTTAGTTAACTATAAAAAAATAGTTCTTGAGTCCCTTTGCTATTCACCTGAAACTATCACAACATTGTTTGTTAATCAGCTATATCCCAATACAAAATGAAAAACTTAAAAAATAGCACTTATCAGCATCCTAAAAAGCATGGAATTTGTTGTCAGAAATGGTGTTTAACTTATTCACCAATTGAAGACATATTTATTGATATTACAGTAGCTACTCTATGTTAGGTCCTATTCTGGGTGATAGGTGCTCCAGAGAAAAATAAAACAGAGAGGGTGGGTAGTACATTGCAAGGTTAAGGTGTTTCAGTGTCAGCAGGATGATCAAGGATGAAATGATGGTACCTGAACATGGAGGAGATGAGGGGGTGAGATGTGTTGATAACCAGGAAAAGACATTCCAGGCAGAGACAGCAGCAGGTACAAAGGGCCTGAGGTAGGGACGTGTCTGTTGTGTTCAAGAAGAGCAACAAGGACCCTGCAGTCCCAGTCCTAGGCATACATCTGGAGAAAAACCTGATCTGAAAAGATACATGCACCCAAATGTTCATTGCAGCACTGTTTACAATAGCCAAGGCATGGAAGCCACCTAGATGTCCATCGACAGAGGGATGGACAAGAAGATGTGTCACGTATACACAGTGGAATATCACTCGGCCACAGAAAAGGACGAGATTGTGCCGTTCGCAGCAACGTGGATGCACCTAGAAAGTGTCGTATGGAGTGAAGTGAGTCAGACAGAGAAGGAGAAGTATGGTAAGACATCCCTTATATGCAGAATCTAAAAAGAAATGATACAGATGAACTTACTTACTGCTGGGGTCCATCCGCGGTGGATCCAGGGAATTTGAAGCGGGGATGGAGTCAGCGAGGAGAAACTTATTTATTTAGAAATATAAAGAGAGATTAGGAAAGAATAGTGTAGTAGGAAAATTAGTGGAGAAAAGAGGCTGAATAACTTGGTTTACGTGGAAAACCAATAAAGTTCCAAGACAAGGAACTTGCACCTTCTACGTAGGCCACCGACGCCCGCTTGAATAGCAGAGGGTGCCCTGCCTTGGCCTCCCTCTCACGTGGGTCTTAGAAGCCAGGGCAAATAAGTAGACACGGTGAGCCTCCATGCTCCAGATGGAAATTCAGCCAAGAAAGGGAGAAAAGAACGACATGGGGGAGCCAAGCATTGGTGCCAGACCCACAACTTTATTTTCAAAAGCAGCTTATATTCCCCAAGTTATACATAAAGAAATAATGGAATATGCAGAGTTATGCAGGGGTAACAGTCCTGACCCTTATTGAGACCAGGCTTTCCTTTTGCATATCTTCCCATATACAAAAGGTCTCAGGTGGTTTACATTATCTTCTGGCCAAGAGGCCTGTTAACATTTTTATGGCTCTCTTTCTAGATAAATGTCTATCAACCAGAAAACTCTTTTTCCCTTGAAGTGTTTTTTCTTTAATCTGCATCACCCTCAAAGTACTAAATAAAGTTACATTCCTGCAGAACAAAGGTGCAGTGGGTTATAACAAAGCAAGTACTTAACTCAAAGATCTAATGTTGCTAATACCAGGGCTACTACCTGTTTTTTCTACATGCCAACTATATCAGCAAATAAAAGATATGAAAATTTGGCAGCAAGTATTGGCTCAACAAATGAAACCCTTAATCAGTCCTATTCTAATGATTTTGACTCCTCAGAAGCCCCTGCATTCCTAGGATGTTTTAAGCTCCTGTACCTCTCTCGGTGGGGAGGCTGCAAACAATCACATGTGCAGCTGTAACGAGTCTGGCAGGCAGGCTAGAAAGCTATCAGAGGGGTTTTTGGATTGAAACACTCTTATTATGCTGAGGAGACTTATTATCTAAAAGCTCTAAATTAACTTTTTCCAGAAAAAGGTGGTGGGGGGACAGCCCCCTATTAATGTCAGAAGAATAGGTGGAAAGCATAACACAGTAAAGCAGGCAGACTCTGGTTTTGGGGGGTAGGTGCTCGGGAACAGGAGGTCTCCTGAGGCTCGATCCTGCCTTTGCGTATGCCGAGCCTCCTTCCTCATGACCTTTGCCACGGGCAGAGTTCCTCACGCTGGCTCCCAGCAACTTACAAAACAGGAACCGACTCACAGACTTTGAGAATGAACTTACAGCTGCTAGCAAGAAGCATGGGGGAAGGGATAGTTAGGGAGTTTGGAATGGGCATGAACACACTGCTATATATATGTATACACACACACACATATGTTTAAATTTATTTATTTCAATTGGAGGACAGTTACTTCACAATATTGTGAAGACTTTTGCCATACATCAACATGAATCAGCCATTTAAAATGGGTAGCCAACAAGAACTTGCTGTTTAGCACAGGGCACTCTGCTCAATGTTATGTGGTGATCTGGATGGGAGGAGAGTTTGGAGGAGAATGGGTATATGTGTATGTATGGCTGAGTCCCTTCACTGTCCACCTGAAACTATCACAACATTATTTTCAATTGGCTATACTCCAGTATAACATAAAAGGTTTTTAAAAAAAGACAAGCAACAGGGCTAGTGTGGCTGCAGTGGAAAGAATAAAGGGTGAGAACCAGATGAGGAGGACTGAAGGGCTTCAGGGGACCTTGTGATTGCTCGGACTTTCACTTTGGGAGTCAGAATGGTGTAAACTGAAGTCCATGGGGAGGCTCTCAATGGCATGATTCAGAGAGATTACAGTGGCTTAGGCCCCTGGAGGAGATAAGAAGTGGTAAAACTCAGTGTATTCTGAAGGTAGATGTTGAAGGCGGGCTTTCCTAATAGGTTGGTTGTGGAGCATGTGAAAATAACAGAGGAGTCAAGGATGCCTTCAAGGATTTGCGTCTGAGCAGTTAAGGATGGATTTGTCTGACTTCCCTGGTGGTCCAGTGGTTGGGGGTCTACCTGCCAAAGCAGGGGACATGGGTTTGACCCTTACTCTAGGAAGTCCCGCATACTGTGGGCAACTAGGGCCTGTGTGCCACAACTACTGAGCCTCGTGCTGTAGGGCCTGTGCTCAGCGACAAGAAGCCACTGCAACGAGAAGCCTGCACTCTGCAACTAGAGAGCAGTCCTGGCTCGCCACAACTAGAGAAAGCCTGCCCACACTAATGAAGACCCAGCACAGCCAAAAATAAAATAAACTAATACAAAGCATGGTGTTGTCATCACCTGAGGTGGGAAGATTTAGAAAGAAACAAGTTTTTTGTGGGGAGAGGGAAGGGAGAAGATGAGGCTTCCCTGGAGGCTCAGTAGTATAGAATCCACCTGCCAAGGCAGGAGACATGGGTTCAGTCCTTGGGTTGGGAAGATCCCCTGGAGAAGGAGATGGCTCTCACTCCAGTATTCATGCCTGGGGAGTCCCATGGACAGAGGAGACTGATGGGCTACAGTCCGTGGGGTTGCAAAGTGTCAGACACAACAGAGCAACTTGAACAGCAGCAACAACAAAGGAGAAGATAGTATAGGGAGGATATCAAGAGTCCATTCAGGACATTTTAGGTTTGAGGTGCCAATTAAACAGGCAAGTGGAAGTATTGAGAGGCAGAATGGAGACTCTAGAGTCAAATTGCTGAACCACTTTTTATCTCTGTGACCCTGGACAGATGACCCAGTGTCTCTGTGGCTTAATTTTTTTCTCATCTGTAAAATGAGATCATGATAGTCCTTCCCTCATAGGGTTATTATGAGGTATAACTGAGTTAGTGTTTGTAGAATGCTTAGAACAATGTCTGGCATACAGTAAGTGCTAAATGTTTGCCACTGTTGTTACTGTATGTACAAATCTGGCTCATGCTCTTTCTCTTGGTAATGACAGCCATTTAAGATTCTAAACAGGGAGTTGTTCCGTCGCTAAGTCGTGTCCAACTCTTTTGTGTCCCCATGGATTGATTGTAGCCTGCCAGGCTCCTCTGTGCATGGGATTTCCCAGGCAAGAATACTGGAGTGGGTGTCATTCTTTTTTTCCAGGGGGTCTTCCTGACCCAGGGATTGAATCTATGTCTCCTGCATTGGCAGGTGGATTATTTACCACTGAGGAACCTGGGAAGCCCAAACAGGGAGTTACACTGAAGTTTTAGAAGGAATCGTAAAGATGATTTAGAACATTTGCTGATTTGGATATAAGCTTTTACCAGACACTCTTTTTTGAAAGGGAGGGACCTTGTAGAATTGTGATGATGGGAGATTTATCATAAAAGGTTAAGTCAGATGCAGGGGTCATTTCCCAGAGAGCATGCCTTTCCTGTGCTGCCCTGCACTAGCGGATTCTTTATGCTCTCTCTCTGTCAGCTGCAGCCCCCACTCTGTGCTGCTCTCTGCAAGACCTCAAGGCGAAGTATCAGATCACTGCTGGGTCAAAACAGCCTTTAATCTCCTCCATATTCTCTCCTATCATCGGGGTTTGCAAGATAATTTGGTGTAAAGTGAGAAGAATCATTTTGAGAAGCAGCAGCCGCTGGGAGTGAGGCTTATTTCGCCTCTCCCATGGCTGGCATCTCAGCAAAACTTTGGGAATCTCAGTTGGCTGGTTGGAACAGAAATATGAAATTAGTATTTTCACTTCCACTTAAGCTTCTCAGTGGAAAAAAAGAAAGAAACCCGGCTGTTCCTGGGGCTTGGCAATGGAGCTGGTTACTCGCTTATTGAATTTCAGTCGGTGGGTCCCCAGGCTAGTCGCCGTCCTTACTCTGCTTGCACTTCATGCCTGGCAGGGTCGAGGGTGGTGCTGACAAGTCTCATTTCTGTGCTCGGACCAGGGGATTTTCCTGGGTACTCAGGTGTGCAGACCTTTTCTCTCTTCTCTTGAATCTGTTCCGTATCCTGGCGCCATCCTTCCCGCCACCCACTTAAAATAGAATCACAAAAGTAACACTTACTTGTGGGTGAAACAAATGAAAAGAGCAGAAAAGTTCTTAGAGGAAAGGTGTATATTCTCTTTTCTCCTCACCTCACCCTTTCCTGAGGGTACCCCTTCCCTCCTTCCCCCTGATGGTGTGGAGTATTTATTCCAGACTTTCTGGTACATTAACTAACACGTACCTGATCTCAGACATAGACACTGTGCCCAAGGGTCTTAAAATACAAGTAATTTTATTTGTTTTCATTTTTCCAAAACAGTTTAAAAAGGGTTAAGAATCTGAAAAAGTTAAGGAGGACCCCAAAAGAGCATCCCATGTGAGTCCACTGGCTTAGTCACACCATTATCAAAAAAGACATTTAAGTTTAATAAAAATTTTATACCAAGAAAATGGGAAAGAATACGTCCATATGATAAAGGCAATTATGCCTCACAAATAAGGCCAGCTAGGCTATTTATTTATTTTTTGGGGGGCAGCTGTAATTCACAAATGCTCTTTCTCCCCTGCTTTCTTCTCATAGTTTTTTTTTTTTTAATTTCTTCTCCAACATGGGTAACTAGCTGGAAACAGTCCAGTTCACAGCCTCTTACCAACAATGAGGAGAAAGAAGACCAAAATGTAGACTAGAATGTGCTGGAATGGTATCGTACGATTAGTTTTTTCTCCCAGACATGGGTCGCTGCTTTGTTTTGTTCAGCTCTTCTTGTTTTGGGCAGCGCACGGTCTTGCAGGTGGTGATGCAGCATACATAGCGTAACAGCACAGCGGTGTCCTGCTTCCTGTCACACTGCCTTTGAAATACAAGTAATTTTACACGGTCATTCTGGTGGCTGAGTCAGCTGTAGTGACGGTGGATGAACCTAGGGCCGGTTATACAGAGTGAAGGAAGTCAGAAAGAGAAAAACAAATATTGTATATTAACGCTTATATATCTATGGAGAAGGCAATGGCATCCCACTCCAGTACTCTTGCCTGGAAAATCCCATGGGCAGAGGAGCCTGGTGGCCTGCAGTCCATGGGGTTGCGAAGAGTCGGACACGACTGAGCGACTTCACTTTCACTTTTCACTTTCATGCATTGGAGAAGGAAATGCAACCCACTCCAGTGGTCTTGCCTGGAGAATCCCAGGGACGGGGGAGCCTGGTGGGCTGCCGTCTATGGGGTCGCACAGAGTTGTACATGACGGATGCGACTTAGCAGCAGCAGCAGCAGCAGCAATGCGTATATATGGAATGTAAAAGAAATGGTATCGAACCTATTTGCAGGGAAGGAATGGAGACTCAGATATAGAGAGTGGGCTTGTGGACATGGGGGCTGAGGGAGACGGGGGGACAACTGGAGAAAGTAGCACCACATATATACACCACCGTGGGTAAGACAGATAGCTGCTAGGCAGTTGCTGTATAACACCGGGAGCCCAGCCTGGTGCTCTTTGATAACCTGGAGGGGTGGGGTTGCGGGGAGGGGAGGGAGGCTCAAGACAGAGGTGGTATATATATGTGCTAAGTCGCTTTAGCTGTGTCTGACTCTCTGTAACCCTACAGACTGTAGCACGCCAGGCTCCTCTGTCTATGGAATTCTCCATAGTGGGTTGCCATGCCCTGCTCCAGGGGATCTTCCTGACCAAGGAATTCAACCTGTCTCTCATTATGTGTCCTGCTTTGGCAGGACAGTTCTTTACCACTAGTGCTAGCCGGGAAGCCCATTATATGTATAATTATGGCCGATTTGTGTTGCTGTATGACAGGAATCAACACAGCATTGTAAAGCAGTTTTCCTCCAATTAAAAATAAATTTAAAAAGATAAAAACATAAAGCAATACAAAAAGGTTTATAATGAACAAAAAATTATTTCTTTCTTGGTTCACTGCCCAGAGGCAATAATAACCTTGAATTCTTTTAGTGTCAAGCCCCTGGTGGGACTTAGCACCATGACTCAGAAACTATGGGTATGTCTGTGGTTCTTGATCAACTTCAGTTATTATTAATTCAGATTTCTGGGTTTGCTAGATGAGATTTCATTTCATTTCCATCCCATACTGCCTCGTCTCTCAACTTTGACAGATTGTCATCTTTACTATATATAGTAAAAATAATAAATAGAACTTAATTATTTTGGCTTTGTAAACAGTGTTCTTTTCAGAGCTATACTAAGATGATATTTTATTTCTTTTTTCCCTGGAGTTTGTAGTTGCCTTTTTTCCCCCCTTTTTTTCAAACTATTTGTCTTTGTTGTCTCTTAAATGTTTTTTCAAGATTTTTCTTATGTTACATATATGGTCAAAGTCTTTTTTATTTTTCCTGATGACACTTTTCTAAGATTTCTGCTGGTCCAGTGTACACCGTACCGCTGTAATCCTTGGATTTCCCTGATGGATGTTGGGGATTTCACTGGACTTCAGATTTTCAGGCTCTCTGGGCTTTCTGAAGGCAGATTGGTTTCCTGGGTGGCTGGTCCCTCTCATTTCTCATGTTGTCTTTGCTGGAGATTTTCCTACCCTGCTTCCTTTTCCCACTTCCTCACCACACTCCTCCAAGGATTTATTAAAATCTGTCTTTAACCCATGATTCCTCCTCTTTTAATTTTTGCAGATCTATTGCTTTTAAAATTCCTTCACTGTCATTTTAACGGGTTTTTAGGAGGAGAGGAATGCGTGTACTTAGTCTGCTGTTTTGAACCAGAAGTTCCACTTAAGGTTAAAAAAAGGCTCTCGCAATTTCTGTCTCTCTGTGTGTCTCTCTCTGTATTATTATTTTCACTTAGGTATAATCTAGTGATTGATGACACTACTGTCAGATAAAGCTAGATAGAACTTAGTGCTTATATGCCACAGTGAATATCATCAGGGTTCATTCATCCTGAAGTTTACCTAGGGGTTCATAATGCTTCGTCATGCTCTTAAACTGTCTGAGCCATCTACATTTTGGTAATATCATTTAATGCTTTTCAGTGATTATGTATGCCATTCCCTGGTGTCTCAGACAGTAAAGAATCTGTCTGCAATGCAGTGGGTTCAATTCCTGGGTCAGAAAGATTCTCTGGAGGAGGGCATGGAAACCTATTCCAGTATTCTTGCCTGGAGAATCCCATAGATGGAGGAGCCTGGGGTGGCAAAGAGTTGGACACAACTGAGTGACTAATACTTTCACTTTCAATGGTTATATATGAGGAGGGTGTGACTTTATAAAGTGATGAAACAGAGGAGAGCAATTTTATTAAATTATACAATATGGACATAGATATGTCCATACAGGCAATATGGACATAGATATATAAGACCATAATTTATCTGATTCCTGAAGACTTTGTTTATCTGCCTGACTCTTTTCTTTGTATCACGGACATCTTCCTTTGAGCCATTTTCAAATTTAAACTAGAGCTGGGACTTCTACTTCTGATACTACGATTTCGAGTGAATGCTGGTTTCTGTCTGCTCACTTTGAGCAGATAGGGAACCTGAAAATCATGCATGCTCTATTCCTGTTTTTCCCTTGTTGTTGTTGTCTAGTTGCTAAGTCATGTTCAACTCTTTGCAACTCCATGCACTGCAGCCTGCCAGGCTTCTCTGTCCGTGGGATTTCTCGCAGGCATACTGGAGTGGGTTGCCATTTCCTTCTCCAAGGTATCTTCCCGACCCAGGAATTGAACTCGTGTCTCCTGTACTGGCAGGCAGATTCTTTACTGCTGAGCCAATGGCACCTCCTCTCCAGACACTTTCCCCACCTGCCCAGGCATGAGCAGCAGAGGGCAGAGGTGAAAAGCGTGGATTGGGGATTAGGCAGCAGTGTCAACATTTTCCAAGGTTAGTGAGCTTGGGCATGTTATCTAGCACCTGTGAATCTCTGTTCGCTCACCAGTAGAATGAGGGAGGAAAATGTGCCTATCAGTGTCATTTCGGCTGGGTTAGAAATTTGTGGGCAGAGACCACACCCACATACCACTGCATGCTTAGACTCAATTCCCAATTCATGAGAAGCTTGAATAGGAGGGTTGGTGCTCACCTAAGGTGACATTGTCTGTAAATAGCAAGATCTCGCTAGACTGGAGAAGTTAATTTCCTACTGTGCCATCATCTATCACTTCTTTTCTCATATCTGGAGTTTGCATTATTATTTTTCCCATACATGCAGATATTTTATTTATATCAAAGAGGCGCCACAGAGCAGTGGGAGAGGACACTTCTCAGTAAATGACCTGGAGTCCACTAGTTATTCATATGGGAAAAATCCATCTTGACTCATCACATTATAAACCAAAAATCAGTTCCAGGTGGATTTTAGATCTAAATGTGGAACTTTAAAGTAACATTTCTAATAGGTAACATAGAATATTTTCATGACCTTAGGGTAGGCAAAGATTTCTTAGAACAAAGCACACGAGCCATAAAGAAAAATTGATAAATTGGGTCTTATTGATATTAAGAATTTCTGTTCATCAAAAGGCACCTTCAAGAGAATAAAAGATGCAGGCACAGAGGATAAGCGTTGCCACATATTTATCTGATAAAAAGACTCACATCTGAGATATGAAACGGACTCTCACAAATTCATCTAGAGAAAGATAACCCATAGGAAAAAAGTGGGCACAGATTTGACCAGACATTTTGCCAAAAAAAAAAAAAAAAAAAAGAGCCTTCCCTGGTGGTCAGACAGTAAAGAATCTGCCTGCAATGCAGGAGACCTGGGTTCAACCCCTGGATCGGAAAGATCCCCTGGAGAAGGGAATGACGACCCACTCCAGTATTCTTGCCTGGAGAATCGCATGGACAGAGGAGCCTGGTGGGCTGCAGTCATGGGGTCACAAAGAGTCAGTCAGTTAGTCATGACTGAACAACTAACGCTTTACAAAAAAAAAAAAAAAAAAACCCCTGAATCATCATAAGTATAAATGAAAAGGTGCTCCATATCGTTACTCATTATGAGAATGTAAATTACATCCATTAAGAGATACACTACATGCATACCACGAGAGTTAAAACGGAAAACACTGACAAGAGCAAGTGTTGGTGAAGATGTAGAGCAAATGGAATGCTCACGCAGGGCTGTCTTACTGTTAAAAGCACTTCTGTAAACTCGTTTGGTGGTTGGCATCATTTTTCAGAAGAAACACACAGACACGTTACCCCCTTCAGAGAGAATAGTTACCTCCTTTTTGAAAAAAAAATATCTTTATTTATTTGGCAGGACTGGGTCTCAGTTGCAGCACTTGAGACCTCTGATCCTTGCTATTGCACGCACGATCTTTAGTTTCAGCCTAAGGAATCTAGTTCCCTGACCAGGGATCGAACTTGGGCACCCTGAGTTGGGCATGAGGCGTCTTAGCCACTGGATTACCAGAATAGTCCCATGGCCCCTTCTTGTTATCAATCCAGACACAGCTTCAGCAAGCCTGAATTGTTCTCGGGAAAGAGCTCTGAAACTGTTCCTTCTCAAGACTCCCATAGTCACGTGCTCCTTACCACAGTAATGTGATAACTTCTGCACACACCTGTCCTCCCCAACAAGCCATGAGCCCTGCGAGACAGGGACCATATCCTGTTACCTTCTGGATTTCCCGGTGGTCTGGATAGTGTCCAATACCTAGAGGATGCTTAGTAAGTGTTGAGAGGCTACATGAATGCAACCCCATATGAATCACACGCAGTGTCAACTTGTACTTCATTACATAAAATGTCCAGGTAGAATCGCCAAGGTGGAAAGCAGGTTTAGGATATTTTGATTCAATAAGGTACATATGTTGTGAGTGGATCTCACTTGGGGTGGGAGAAGGTCTTCAAGCCACATCTCAGAACATACAGGCAGGCATCTACCAGGACTGTTGATATTTAGGATGGATTTTCTCCAAATTGGGAAGACCTGGCTTAAATGATAGATGACATGGGATATATTAGATTCACTGAGGGGGCTCTGGGGCCCAGAGAGAGATGTGTCACCCTTCACAGAGCCCGGCACTGAGCTTCAGGGAGTGGCCGAGATGCGCTGGACTTCATAAGGGCTCTTGAACAGAGAAAACCAGAGAGTGTTTTCAGATGCAAGCTCGGCATAGGGAGGCACAGAGCAGGCACCGCACAATTTCTGGATGGATTTACCACCTCGTTGCCTCTCTCCCACGGGTGGCTCCGTTTAGCATGCCCCAGCTCGGGAGCTGCAGGCATTCATGTGCTTGGTGAATTTGAGTGACGCCGCCCCCCCCCGGGCGTGTCAGGAGCCAGGTCCAGTGAGGCGGTAGTGAGCTTCCATTTGTGCTGGGTGCCCAGCCAGTTGCTCTTCCGTAAGGTGTTTAATTCTGTCTTCACAGCCACCCTGACAGACAGATACCACTGTCTGGCTTTAGAGATGAGGGAACACAGGCCTGGCAGTGATGCTAACTGCTTGGAGTTAGGCACAGCTGGGTGCTGAGGTTCGAATGCGGGCCTGATGCTCCATCCACTACAATGCAGGGGTAGGGGGCCCTTCCCCTCCCGGTGGTTCTCTGGGGTGGCACCCTGATGGCGGTTGATGAGGGAGCAAGGACCAGGTGACAAGGCTGCCTTGGCCATGGCTGTCCCCACAGTGCTGGGACTCAGCATTAGTGCCCTTCTTGATCTGTGAGAGATTAGGCTGTAAATGGGAGAAGGCAATGGCACCCCACTCCAGTACTCTTGCCTGGAAAATCCCATGGATGGAGGAGCCCAGTAGGCTGCAGTCCATGGGGTTGCTAAGAGTCGGACATGACTGAGCGACTTTACTTTCACTTTTCATTTTCATGCATTGGAGAAGGAAATGGCAACCCACTCCAGTGTTCTTGCCTGGAGAATCCCAGGGACGGGGGAGCCTGGTGGGCTGCCGTCTATGGGGTTGCACAGAGTCGGACACGATTGATGCGACTTAGCAGCAGCAGCAGCAGCAGCAATCTGGAAATGAGTCTCGGTCGGACTTACCTTCTTCACCAGACCCCTTTCCTGAAGAGCCAAGAGGGTTGTCTAAGCAGAGGCTTATAATTCTGTGGTCCATGGGTTCCAAGATGGATGGGTGGGTGGGTTTTAGAGGTGGGAGTGGGTAGTGATGGCCTGAATTCCCCTGGATGTATGGGGCGCTTTGGGTGTCCTTCCTCTGGAGGTCACAGCTCCCATCAGATTTTCAAGAGGGAGGGGTTCACCGCACCGCTGGTTACATAAATTGTTCATGGCGCACTTTCTTGGTTTTTCTCTCATTAAACCCTCCTGGTGAATTGGTGAGGCGTGTGCTTTGTTCTCCTCACTTAAGTACAAGGACACGGTGGGCTGGAGAGAGAGGTGAGGTCATTTGGCCAAGGTCACACAGCTGGTACTGACTAGAGCTGATGTCCCAGCCACCACTCTGACTTTAGGCTATATATCCTGCTGACCAAATAGGAAACCAGTGCTCGGGTGGCTACATGCCTGTGGTTCGTTAGGGAAATGTGGGCGCTGCAGCTCAGAGTGCTCCCGAGGAGAATGCAGGGAGGTGGGGCCACAGAGCCCCAGCTCCATAGCGCGGGCTTTGGTTTTGGAGCAGCTGGGGGCAGTCCCATCTCGTGGGGCATCTGGAGATCGGAGGCACCAGGGCCGACCTCTCCATGAGGCACAGCAGGAGTGTGCATGCCTGCTAAATCACCTCAGTTGCGTCCGACTCTTGGTGACCCCATGGACTCTACTCTGCCAGGCTCCTCTGTCCGTGGGATTCTGCAAGCAAGAATGCTGGAGTGGATGGCCGTGCCCTCCTCCAGGGGATCTTCCCCATGCAGGGATTTAGCCTGAGTCTCTTTCGTCTCCTGCGTTGGCAGGTGGATTCTTTACCACTAGCACCCACTGGGAAGCCCCGGGGCTCTGAAAATATTCTAATTTCTTTTAAAATCAGAAGAAGAAAAGAGAAAGTTTAGAAAAAATTTAAATATATGATAGTGATATATTCAGCTTTATACCAACAACAAAGAAAATAATGTGTATTTATGGAGGAAAGGAGCCCGTGAAGGCAGAAGTGCCTCAGGCCCACAGAAGTCATGTTGCACCCTGGAAAGGGCAGTGTGGGTCGTATCAGAAGCTGGTTTATCTGCCTGGGAAATTCATCTGGATTCTTGAGCCTCGTGAATCATGATGGAACCATGTGGAAAATGTGTAAAGTGAGAAGGGTGGGTGACAGCTGTGTGCAGCGCTTGGGGGCTGATGAGGCCAATGACTCTGATGTGTGGAGCAGGAGACACTAGATATGAACTCTCAACGCGGCCCATCTGCCGTGGAAAGGGGGGAGGCTGCCCATCTGTCCAGGTGAGATATCTCAAGTCAGGATGAGTATTTCCATGTTTAATTCCACCATCGCTGCCCCAAGGGACACCGTCATCTCTGGTGATTAAATGGAGACAGAGGGATGTGCTCGGAATTCCTATCTGCCAAGATCTAAGTAAACAGTGTTGAAAGGACCACTACCATTTTCCTCAGTTCCCAGAAGTAGAAATGATTGGGGTTTCCTGGAGCAGCTCCTGGGGAGTGATCTCTGTGTAGCTGGGCCCGGAGCTGCCTCTGCAGGTGTTTGGGGTGACTTCCCTCTGTTTCAGGGGCCTTGCAATGTCAGGGGACAAGAGTCTTGATGATGCCTGATGTGCGTTTAGAGGGGATTCCATTGGTTAAGTGCAGCGGATGCTTTTGCAGGAAATGTAAAGTCCTCTTAAGTGTGCTTTGCTGATAAATGTGTTCTTGAAGAGCACCAAGGAGGTAACTGTGTTGAGTTGCTGTCCTGCGTTGTTCCTTTCAGAAGATGAGGTTGGGGGCACCTCCTGTCTTTCCCCTAAGACCAAACAGATGGTCACACTGGATGTCCAGCCCTCTCTGCTTTCACATCGTCTAGAACCTTCAGAAGCACCTGAAGCCAGAGCGCAAAGAAGGCCTGTCATACATGCTCAGGCACCTGAGTTTGGAGAGTCACCTGCTAGTGGATAAGGAGGGATTTTTGTGACAGATGCCTCCTGGCCCCTGTTGCCTCAAGTCCTCTCCTCTCTAGGTTTCTCCTTCTCGAGCCATGAGAGAGCTCGTCTGCGCCACCCTTCCCATTGCTCTCTCTCTGCTCCAGCCACACGGGCTGCCTTATGTCTCCTGGATTGAACCGTACTTCTGAGAAGGAAATGGCAACCCACTCTAATATTATTTCTTGGAGAATCCCTTGGACAGAGGAGCCCTGTGGAGCCTGGTGGACTACGGTCCATGGGGCTGCAAGAGTCGGACATGACTGAGCGACTAAACCACCACCCACCTGTACCACAGGGCCTTTGCATCTGCTGCTCTTTACCAGACATGCCCTCTCTACCCAGGTAACTCCTATTCACTCTGTGAATCTCAGATCAGTGGTAACTCACGGACACTTTTTCTCCCTCTCTCCTCTTTGTCAGATGCCATATTGATTTTTCCTTTTATTTTAAACTTTAAAAAATTGTGATAAGATACATGTAACATATTATTTGCCATTTAAATAATTTTTGAGTGTAAAGTAGCATTAAGTACATTCATACTGTTGTGCAACCATGACCACTGTTTATTTCCAAAATGATTTTTCTCATCCCAAGTAGAATCTCGGTGCCCATTAAGAAATAACTCCCCTTTCCTCCTTCCTCTTCCCTGCTACCAGTGAGTGCTATGTAACTCCTATTTTACTTTCTATATGCAAATAATGCTTTTTAAAGAATTTTTTAAAAATTAAAATTAAAGTTAAAATTAAAATATTTTATTAATTAATTTTTTTTGCCATGCTGCATGGCATGTGGGATCTTAGTTCCCCAACCAGGGATTGAACTTGGGCCTCCATTATCGGAAGCATGAAGTCTTCACCACTGGGCCACCAGGGAAGTCCCTGAAAATATTGCTTTTTAAGAGGCAGGAGAGGGCTGGTCTGTGAAGGCAGTCCTGGGCCTTCAACCCTGATATAAAAGAGCAGAGTCACATTTTGGGAAATTAACGTGGATCTGCGTAGGTCTAGATTTCAGCTAAGGCCCTTTAACTAGGTTATTTCCACCTACTGTTATTAAATCTGGCCAGCGCTCCTGAATTGGGCCTCAGATTTTCCCACTAGGGGTAAACGAATCCTTCCTGATATCTTTACTCTGTGAATTGGGGTTGGAAGTACTTAGTTGGAATTTGTGTTGACTTAAAGCCAAAAGGGAGACTGAGAGTCCTCACTGTGGTGGAGAGAATTCTGAGACGGTTCCTGAAGATTCCTGCCCCTGATGTCTGTCCATACCCCTTCTCCTGGTCATTCACACACCAATCAGCTACTTCAGTAAAGGGATTTTGCAGATTAAGATTCCAAATCAGTTGCCCTTAAGGTAGGGAGGTTATCTAGGTGGGCCTGATCTATGTGAGTGCTTTAAAAGCGGAGAGCTTTCTCTGGTTGCAGATGGACTCATCAGAGACTTGAAGCATGAGAAAGACTGGACCCCCTGTGGCTGGTGGTGGCCACGTGGCAAGGAATGTGCGTGCCTTGGTGGAACTAAGAGTGGCCCTGGGGTGGTTGTCAACAGGAAACTGAATTTTGTGCCCAAGAGGAAAAGGAAGTGAGGCTTGGTGAGCATAGGTGTGCACAGAGCTTCTGGGGGCACAGGGGAAAGTCAGTTCTAGAGGTTCTGAGAAGGATCTGGTGGAGATGGTGCCTGAACTGAGTTGTTGTTATTTAGTCACTGAGTCATGTCTGACTCTTTTGCAACCCCAAGGACTGTCAGGCTCCTCTGTTGGGGGTTCTTCAGGCAAGAATACTGGAGTGGGTTGCCATTCCCTTCTCCAGGGGATCTTCCCGACCCAGGGATCAAACCCATGTCTCCTGCATTGACAGGAGGGTTCTTTACCACCAGCGCCACCTGGGAAACCCCTACATGTGAATGGGGATGGCATTCAGGCAAAGGCACGGAGTGGAAAATGCATTGGTGTGGGTAGGGAGTGACCAGTATCTATTCAGAGCAGGAGCGATTATGCTGAGCAAGTTCAGTGCTTTGCTGGAGTTTACAGAAAGCCCAGAATAGAAAGCAGTAGGTCCAAGAACAAGGCCCTCCAAAGACTCCTTTATTTTTCTTGGAAGTCTTTTATGGGGCTCGAGAGTCTCCGTAAAACTCATCACGTCTCACAGACACCAAGTCTGCCATACTTTTTGTTGGAGCGCCTGTGAAATGTGTCTTGAGAGGGAGGGAGGGAGGGAGGTGCCCCAACACGCCTTAGCTCCGACTCTTTCTAGAGAGGACGCAGGAATGATGTTTCTGGGCAGATATGGTCATGGCTCTTTTCGCGTGACTGCCAGGAAGTGGCCTGGAGTCTCTCCATAGTGGGGCCACAGCCTGATGCCCCAAGCGTTGGATAGAGTGGGCTGGGGACTCCAGAGAGTCACCAGGAAGCTCTGGGCATGACAGGGCTCTGGGGTGTGAAGTACAGCTGAGCCCCCTGTTACACTGTCCTCCCTGGTGCTGCTTCAGGGGGTGCTCTGTCTCTGGTTCATCACTGTGGCTCCAGGGGCCTTCTGTCCGTGGCCAGAGGTTTTGATTCTCAGATGCTGATCCTGTGTCTTGGGTCACAGAGAAACTGTACTTGTTTGTGTCTAGTGATTGGGGACTGGATGCATTTTGACTGGACATAGTTTCTCCACATTTGGGGTCACATCATCCTCATCATGGGGGCTGTCCTGTGCATTACAGAATGTTGAGCGGCACTCCTGGCTCCTACCCACTAGACATCTGTGACAACCCCCAGCCAAAAGTGCCTCCAGACACTGCCGAAGTCCCAGGACTTGGAGAGGTGTGGGCACAGTTGCCACGGGTTGATGAAAAAGCGAAAGTGTTAGTTGCTCAGTCGTGTCTGATTCTTTGCGACCCCATGTGCTGTAGCCCTCCAGGCTCCTCTGTCCATGGAATTTTCCAGGCAAGAATACTGGAGTGTGTTGCCATTCTCTTCTCCAGGGGATCTTCCCAACCCAGGGATCAAACCTGGTCTCCTGCACTGCAGGCAGATTCTTTACCATCTGAGCCACCAGGGAAACCCAACCCTGGTTGATACTCACTGGATTAAAGTAGTGAGAAATCAGAGATCGTCTTTTCCTTTAAGCTGCTAGGTTCTGGGGTGGTTCGTTATTCTGCAACAGATAACAGAAGTAGTGGTTACCACAGCTGGTCCTCCAGCCGCACCTGGGACTCCCGGTGGTGGTTTGGGTGAGCGGAAACCTGGATCACTGGCGACAGAAGGGAATCTGCACAACGTGCTGCTCTGTGCAATGACCAGAGTCGGACCAAGGTTCTGGGCCTGACTTCCCCCAGGGTGGCCTCTGCAGAAGGCGGCAGGGACCTCACACCTGGTTAAGCTTCCTGATGTGGATGCTAATCACTGATCACCCACGGAGTGTCCTGTGTCCAGCCACCCTGCTAAGCCCTTTGTAGGCTTTCTCTGGCTTTGCTACCATATCTGCCATCTGCTGTGGGTCCTGGGTTATTCCCGTTTTACAGAGGAAGACACTGAGGCTTAGAAAGGTGAGGCATATGACCCCCAGCCCCAGAACATAAGTGGGGCCTGAACCCTGGCACATCTGATTCTGAAGCTCAGGCTCTTCACTAAAATGTCGTGATCTGGTTTTGCCCTTAACAAAGAGCATTTTGGTTCCCCCCCTCCCCCCCCCCCCAGCTCTGGGAGCTTCTGAGGAAAAAAATATAATAAAAACATAATAAGAAGCAGTAGAAAAAGCTCCAAAAGGGTAGATGGTGGAAGGCGTTTCTCAGATCTCCTATCAGGTACAGCTGTAACTCATCCAAGTGTGCACTGCTGCTGGGGACGGTTGAGCTGGATGGGCTTTCACGTGTGTGCACATGCACCCTTGGGGGTAGGGGTAGGTGAGCCCTCAATCTGGTGCTGGGCTGAGCTCCCTGGGAAGTGTGAGTGGTGGCAGCTCACTTCAGCGTCTAGCTGTTTCTCTCCACGGCACCGCTCCTGTCTTGGGAGGCATCCTTCACTCCCCCAGTGAGGCCGGTCTCCAGCTGAGCCGTCCCTTTTAAGCAGAGAGGCTCGCAGCACGTCAGAAAAGCTCTGCTCAGGAGTTTTTGTTCTCTCAGAGCTTATGTGCAGCGGGGACACTTGAGTGTCTAATCTACCCCATCCTTCGAGGATCAGCTCAGATCCTCCTCCGACTCTTTCCCTTATTAGCTCTGTGACCTTGGGTGAATCACTTCGTTTTCCCCTCCGACCCTCCGTTTATGCTCTGAAAAATGAGGGTAACAATAGCGCCTTCCTCATTTTATTTAGTTTGCGGGTTAGATGCAGCTATGCGTGGAGAACAGCCAGAGTAGGAATCACATTCCCATGGTAGCGACTGTTGCTAGCTATCATTATTCCAGCGTGCATAGGTGGCCCTCTCTCCTGAACTGTGTCCTTGGGGACCTGCAGTTTTGTTGAAGATTGTGAGCTCTGAAGTCAGACGGACTTGAATCCCCATCCTCTAGCTGGGTGTCCTTGGGCAAGTCATTCTGCCTCTCTGTGCCTCAGTTTCCTGAGCCACGAAATGTAACAGGAATACCCACCTTATAGGGATGAAATGGCTTAATGTTCTTGAAACACTTGGAGCAAACTTGGCGTGTGCGTGTATGTGTGAATTACAAGAAACGCACTTTCTCGGTCACTCAGGCCGTGTATCCGTGTCTGTGTGCTCAGTTGCTTAGTCCTGTCCGACTCTTTGTGACCCCGTGGACTGTAGCCCGCAAAGCTCCTCTGTCCATGGGATTTTCCAGGGAAGAATACTGGAGTGGTTTGCCATGCCCTCCTCCAGGGGATCTTCTTGACCCAAGGATACATCTCCTGCATTGCAGACAAGTTTTTTACCCACTGAGCCACCTGGGAAGCCAGTCCATGTATATATAGGTGTATATAGGGTGTGATTTCACACAGTACTTACCTTTACTATACCTAATTCACATTCTTCCATTCCTTTCTCGCCCCCTTCCTATTTTTCCATTTAATTAGTAAGAGCTGGTGGTCGTGACCCATTGAATTGATTTCATGATCTGTGAATGGGTCATGGCCTGCAGTTTGAAAAACACTGTTGCACTGGCCCTTCCCTCCCGCCTCACTCACGTTAATCGTCAGGTCCCCTGGCCCCCGAAACATCTGTCCCCGCGTCAGCAGCCTTGCCTCGTTCTCTCCGCCCCACCGGGCTCAGCAGATGCATTGTTCTGTGCACCTTTGTGAGCATCAGATTAATTAGATATTTCAGAGGAAGTGGACTTTTAAAGCAATAGCTTCATTAGTATGGCTGTGCTGGAAGCCCTGAAAAGTAAAATTCAGTTATTTGTATGTTAATAAGCCAACCAGGGCTTCAGAAGCCAGCTGATGAGCTTCAGCATTTCTGCAGATCCTCATCCTGCCTGAGCCACTCATGCGCAGCCTTGCCGATGGCCCTGTGGAGACCTGCTATCACTGGGGTCCCCACAGACTCGGGACGAGTGAGTGGGAGGCGCCAGACAGGATGGTGTGTGAGCTCTGGTTTGGTTTAGTCCGAACCCCTTCGTTGGGCACTGAATCTTGTGATGCTGATGTCGTTCAGTCACTAAGTCATGTCCGACTCTTGGTGACCCCGTGAACTGCAGCACTCCAGGCTCCCACCGCCTCCACCACCTCCCAGCATTTACTCAAACTCATGTCCATCAAGGGCTTCCCTGGTGGCTCAGAGGGTAAAGCATCTGCCTGCAATGTGGAAGACCCGGGTTCGATCCCTGGGTTGGGAAGATCCCCTGGAGAAGGAAATGGCACCCTACTCCAGTGTTCTTGCCTGGAGAATCCCAGGGATGGAGAAGCCTGGTGGGCTGCAGTCCATGGGGTCGCAAAGAGTCGGACACGACTGAGCGACTTCACCTTCACTTTTCACTTTCATACACTGGAGAAGGAAATGGCAGCCCACTCCAGTACTCTTGCCTGGAGAATCCCATGGATGGAGAAGCCTGGTGGGCTGCAGTCCATGGGGTCGCAAAGAGTCGGACACGACTGAGCGACTTTACCTTCACTTTCATGTCTATTGAGTCAGTGATGCCATCCAACCATCTCATCCTCTGTCGTCTCCTTCTCTTGCCTTCAGTCTTTCCCAGCATCTGGCTCTTGATGCTGATAGATACTGTATTATTTTTGTGGATCCCCTCACATTACTTTTTCGAAGCGCTCTCGTGTATACCCTGTCTTGGGCGTGGCAGGTGTGCCTCGGTGTGCCATTCTTTCTGGAGTTATTTCTCCACTCTTCCCCAGTAGCACAGCGGACACCTTCCAACCTGGGGGGCTCGTCTTCTGGTGTCATATCTTTTTGCCTTTTTGTGCTGTTCATGGGGTTCTGGCAGGAAGAATGCTGGAGTGGTTTGCTATCCTCTCCTCCAGTGGGCCACATTTTTTCAGAACTCTCCACTGTGAGCTGTCCGTTTTGGGTGGCCCTACACGGCATGGCTCATAGTTTCATTGTTACGCAGTTCCCTTTGCCGTGACAAGGAGTGGGTCATGGAGGCCTGGCGGAGCTGCACCCACATGCCCCCGTTCTTGTCGAGTCTCTTTGCTGAGCGCAGAGTCTTTCTGTTCAGCACCCGGGTCCTGGACCAGTGGCAGGAGCTTGGTATCCTCCCCCAACCCCTTTCCCAGCTGCTTACAGAAGGTACGAGTTGCAGTCATGGCTCTGGCATGTGGGAACATGAGACTCACTTGATTCTATGTATCTGTACTCGCTTTTATTTGACAAGCTCCTATTCTTGCACAGTCGTGTGAAAACTAAATTTAGTCCAATCCAGTAAATTTTCTACCACATTCATTTTTCTTTCTTTTTAAAATTAGTGCACAGTAAAATTTACTTTTTTGGGGGCGGCTGTATTGTTCCATATAATTTAACGCATGCACAGATTCATGTAGCCACCACCTCAGTCGGGATGCAGGACAGTTCCATCACGCTCCAGACTTCCTAGGGCTGCCCCTTTGTAGCCACATGCTCCCCCACAGCCGTGACCTCTGACAACCACCAATCTTTCTGTCCCTGTAGTTTTGACTTTTTGAGGATGAAATCATATAATATGTAAACCTTTACAGACTACCTTCTTTCATAAGCATAACACCTTTGGGATGTACTTATGTTGTTGAATATATCCATAATTTCTTCTTATTGCTGTATTGTGTTCATGGATAGATGTACCATAGTTTAATCCATTCACCTGATGAAACTCACTTGGGTTTTTTCCAATCTTTGGCAATTGTGCATAAAGCTGTTTTAAAACATTCGTGTTCGAGTTCCTATATAAACATAAGTTTTCATTTCCCTAGGGTAATGCCTATGAGTGGAATTTCTAGGTCCCATTGTAAGTGCCTATTTAACTTTATAAGAGATGCCAAATGGTTTTCCAGAGGGGCTGTATTGGTTTACATTCCCATCAGCAATGTACAAGAGTTCCAGCTGTTTTGCATCTTTGTCAACACTTCGTATTTATTTTAAAAATAATGTTATTTATTTATTTATTTTTGGCTGTGCTGTGTCTTCCGTGCAGGCTTTCTCTGGTTGCAATGAGGGGAGGTTACTTTTTCTTGTGGTGCGTGGGATTCTCGTTGCAGTGGCTTCTCTTGTTGCAGAGCATGGGCTCTAGGGTGTGTGAGCTCAATAGTGGCGGTTCCCGGGCTCTAGAGCACAGGCTCGATGGTTGTGGCACACTGGCTTAGTTACTCCATGGCGTGTGAGATCTTCCTGCACCAGGGATCAAACCTGTGTCTCCAGCATTGGCAGGCAGACTCCCCACCACTGAGCCACCAGGGAAGCCCCTGTATCTTTTATTTTTGTTACTCTGATAGCTGTGGTATAGCATCTCTGAACCCCTTTTTAACCTTTTTTCATTTTCCAAGGCTCACTCTGCTTCTGGTGCTGGGCCCCCTGGGTCCTGGGATATTTTAAATTCAGAGAGGGAGAATGTGACTAGCAGAGTCTCAAAATTTATAAGCCTTGGCATAGACACTGGAGTCAGGTCATTCTCCCACCAGGCAGACTTAGACAGGCTCACACAAAGGTCTTATCAGCACTGACAATAACAAAGTAATTTTCCAAGTGTCTTCCGAGCACTTTGAGGCCCACTCACAGAACTCAGAAGGACAATGTTTCTGTTACATTTATTTGTTCAGTAAGTACTTTCCCTCTTCTCTGGCATTCGAAATTGGCCGTGACTAGAATGGCACCCCACTCCAGCACTCTTGCCTGGAAAATCCCATGGATGGAGGAGCCTGGTGGGCCACAGTCCATGGGGTCGCTAAGAGTCGGACATGACTGAGTGACTTCACTTTCACTTTTCACTTTCATGCATTGGAGAAGGAGATGGCAACCCACTCCAGTGTTCTTGCCTGGAGAATCCCAGGGACGGGGGAGCCTGGTGGACTGCCGTCTATGGGGTTGCACAGAGTCAGACACGACTGAAGCGACTTAGCAGCAGCAGCAGCAGACAGACAGACCTCCTGATGTCCAGGCCTTCCACCCCAGTTCTGGATGATACATCAAAAAACGAAAGGCAGACAGCCCTCACTCTTCCTGGCCAGGTTTCAGAGGACTGTGGCTCTGATGACATCTGTAGGCATGTCTGTTTAGTGAAGGCAATCCATCTCCATTAAAGAGAGAAACGTTTCGAAGCAGTCTGTTAATTCAGAACGGTACAGCCTTGATGATGATGGTGTCTGGCAGCAGGTGGGGGAGGGAAAATATTGATACAAGAAAGTTTTCTGCCTGTTAGGCACTATCTGCTAATTCCATTTTAATATCAGACATCTAGATGATTAATATTATATATCAGCAGAAAGCACAGCATGGACTCAGATATTAATTCATTCATCTAGCAATGTCAAGAGAGTATCATGACCAGGCACTGTGCGAGGAACTGAGGGTGCCATTGTGAACAAATACAAAAAAATCACTGCCTTGTGAAGCAGATATTCTGAAGCAGGGAGACCTTGATTGTTGAAGTAGGTTGGAGAGTGATTAAGTGCCGCGGAAAATGTCAAAGGAGGGCAGGGAATAGGAAATGCTGGGGACAGGAGCCTGATCCAGGAGAAGAACGTTTACTGTTCCTTATGAAAGAACTGGGGATGGCAGATTCTGAGCAGTCGTTGAGTAAGTTTTCATCTTGAGATTCTGAAAGTCTGGGTTATAGACCCCCTACATCAACACACCCTCAGTTCAGTTCAGTTGCTCAGGCGTGTCTGACTGTTTGTGACCCCGTAGCCTGCAGCACGCCAGGCTTCTCTGTCCATCACCAACCCCTGGAACTTGCTCAAACTCATGTTCATCAAGTCAGTGATGCCATCCAATCATCTCATCCTCTGTCATTCCCTTCTCCTTCTGCCTTCAATCTTTCCCAGCATCAAAGTCTTTACCAGTGAGTCAGTTCTTCGCATCAGGTGGTCAAAGTATTGGAGCTTCAGCTTCAGCATCAGTTCTTCTAATGAACATTCAGTACTGATTTCCTTTAGGAGTTAGGGATGAGACCCTGCACTAGTGCTAATGAGATCCTGCCCCAGTCTGCAGAATCTGGGCCTGCCTGGGTGGGGTGGGGCCTGGGGACACGGGGAATCTGCATGTCCCACAGTTTCCTGGGTGGTTACGAAGGACCCTGAAGTTGGAGGAAGTTTGAAGACCACTCTCTTAAGAGTCCGAGTTTAAAATAGGACATAAGCTTTTGGTTCCAGGAAATGATCAGAATCATCTCAAGCTGGGTCCAATTAAAAGAGCATTCACTGGTTTAATTCAAGTCTTGACACTGCCTGGCTCTGAAACACGCGAATGTTAACGTTGCAGCTGTCACTGCTTAATTTTAGCCCTCAGAAATACCCCGGCCTTCTCAGTTCGTTTCTGGGACCCTGATTGGCAGACACCCTGCCCCCCACCTCCCCGCCCTATGCAGGGGCGCAAGCCTCCTAACTTTGGAAACAGCAGAGCTGCGTCCCCCTACCCAAATCCCTGGTCTCAGCTGTGAGCTGCCCTACTTTGCAGAACGAGAGTCTCTAAACTCATTAAACCAAAATGAAATCCAAGAAGATAATTTCCTTCCTAGCACCCTTCATAAAGCCACTGGCAGCTTTATCCATAGTTAAAACTCCTCCTAAGCTGCTGTGGTCTGTGACTGGGAATGCTCAGAAGTGAAGCTTAGGAACGGTGTCATCCTTCCCTGGGTTCACATCTTCCTGCCTGTTGTTGTATCTAGGAATGAGGAGACTCCTATGGGCTGGGGAGAGAGATTTCAGAAGAGCTGAAGGCCCTGAATGGGGACCAGAAAGGAGGCAAACACAGTCCGACGTTGGTTAGGAGTCAGGCACCAGGACCAGTGATTCCTCAGCTAAATTAGAGCCTGATGGGCTGAATGTGTTCCTCCCTAATTTATATGTAGAAGCTCCAACTCCTGAGCCAGGGTCCAAGTGTGACTGTATCTGCAGACAGGGCCTTTAATGAGGTAGTTAAGTTAAAAGGAGGCTGTTAGGGTTGGCCCTAAGCTGATCTGACTGGTGTCATCATAAGAAGAGGAAATATGGGCACACAGGGGCACCAGGGAGGCACATGCAGAGGGAAGATGGTGTGACGACTCAGCGAGAAGGTGGCTGTCTGCAAGCCAAGGAGAGAGGTCTCATCGTAAAAACCCTGCTGACACCCTAATCTTGAACTTCCAGCTTCCAGAGCTGTGAGAAGCTGAATGTCTGTTATTTAAGCCCCAAGCCTGTGATGCTTTGTTACGGTAGCCCTAGCAAATTAACACAGTGCCTTCAAAGAAAACTGTCTTGATGGCAAAGGATTGATAACGCCCAGACACCCAGACCACAGAGCTTTTACTAGGCAATTTATTTATTTTTGTTAGTTACAAAATTTAATGATAAGGCTCAAACAGTGGTTAATGGTCAAACCAGTTGACATTAATAACTTTGAAGTGTGCAGGCTAGTTTTACCCAGGTCTCCCGTACTGCAGGTGGATTCTTTACCAGCTGAGCCACAAGGGAAGCCCAAGAATACTGGAGTGGGTAGCCTATCCCTCCTCCAGCAGATCTTCCTGGCCGAGGAACTGAACTGGGGTCTCCTTCATTGCAGGTGGATTCTTTACCAGCTGAGCTCTCCGGGAAGCCTCAGTGTTTAAATAAAAGTGATAAATACCAATCAGATTCTTGTAATACTGTTCAGGATCTAAATAAAGGTGATTCTGAATTTCTAAGCTATTTAATTCAGTCAAACATAATTTCCCAGGTCCACAAGCCCCACATCTGGACATGGCAGGTGTAACAGAAACATCTGGCCCTTCTTAGTCCTGTCTGGTCCCAGGCTGGTGCTGAGCTGCCAGCTGGCTGCTTAGGCCCACCCCCTGGCCTCAGCTGATTGGCCCAAGACTGGCCACCAGATTCAAGCTGGGCCAATCAGATTCCTACATCCAGGAATCAGAGGGGGAGATGTGAAACCCAGGTAGAGATGAGACCATGTGACCCCAGAGAGAGAAAGAGAGGCCATGCCTTGATTCCAGTTCCTCCCACATGCATGTGAAGGTCCAGTAGGGGTGAGGTCATCCAGATGTGGCTTGGTTGGGGATTTGTTCTGTTCCACACCTTTGCCTGTCCCCTGGGCTGTTCTGGAGCTAGCAGACCAGCCCTGGCGTGTGCTTCTCATGGTAGCAGCAGAGCCCAGTCACGTTAACTCTTTTCAAGCCTTGGTGACATCAAATCTGGTGACATTTCATTGGCCAAAGCCAGTCCCATGGCCAAACTCAAGTCAAGGGTAGAGAAATAAGCTTCACCCTCTTTAGTGAGAGAAGCTACAAAGCCACAGGATGAAGAGTTGGAGCTGTGACTGCACTCATCACAGGCTCTCAGCAGCTCAGGTGACGGCCTCTGGGGAGTCACTGAGGAGACATCCACCTGGAAGGAGGAGCCAATGACCCTGAGGCTATGATCATGGCTACTCCGAGTACCACCCTGTTACCCCAGTGGGATCTACAAATTCCTCCCTTCCATCAAAACACCTCTGCAACCTTCAGGTGGGAACTCTTACTTTCCCCCCATGATGTCAGGTCCTAGGCGAGGGATTTTAGGTCTCTGAATATAAAATGAAGGCTCAAATTAACCCCAAACCAGGGTCAGCCTTTATCAAATGGACTTGGGAGCAGGGTGTCCTTGGGATGTCCTTTCTCCTTCTTGTGTCTGACTCCTGCAAATCTCCACCTTTCTTCTGGCTCCTTTTGAGCAGAGCCACTTTCAGGTATTACATGACAGCACTTGGGGCTTCCTGGGTGGCTTGGTGGTAAAGGATCCCCCTGCAATGCAGGAGATGCAGGTTCGATCCCTGGGTTGGGAATATCCTCTGGAGGAAGAAATGGCAATCCTCTCCAGTATTCTTGCCTGCGAAATCCCATGGACAGAGGAGTCTGGGGGGCTACAGTCCACGGGGTCATAAACAGTCAGACATGACTGAATGGCCGAACATGCACACGACACTTAGGTTGTCACCGATTCAGGAACGTTTTCCTTTTAACATGCTAAGTCGCTTCAGTCGTGTCCGACTGTGTGACCCCATGGACAGCAGCCCACCAGGCTCCTCCGTCCACAGGATTCTCCAGGCAAGAATACTGGAGTGGGGTGCCATTTCTTCCTCCATCCTCTTAACAGGAGGCTTTTAGAAGCCAGCAAAGCATTTAAGATCCAAAGAAATTGATTATATATTATAATTAATGATTGTAGAATGTATAATTATATATTATAATTATTACATATAATTATATGTTACTACATATTTAATAGTATATGTAGAAATGTACATTTGTTTTCTTTTATTACAACAATAACACCTATAGATGGTGATAAAAACTCAAATGATATGAAGGAGTGAAAAAATCGAAAGTAAAATGCCCCTTCCATCCACCTGTACATTCTCCAACCATCGTCTTACTCCTCAGTAATTGCTTTTAACCCCTTCTGCTTTTACTTGTTCTGGAGGTCCCCTCCGTGGGTCTAAACAATGCTTATACTCCTACTTCTTTATCATTAATTTCTTTTTTTAAACTGACCCTGCACCTTGTGCCTCCAACTCAGGATAAATATTTGTGAAATGAATGAAATGAATAGGAATAACTGAATGAAAGTTATAGCCTTAGCTCACGTCCTGTCCTATACGTCTCCTCCCACCCCCATATTTATCTCTCTTTTTCATCTTTTAGTTTGTTTATTTGGCTGCATCGGGTCTCAGTTGCGGTATGAGGGATATTTGTCGTGTCACGTCGGCTCTCCCGTTGCGGCTCATGAACTCTCCAGTCGTGGCACGTGGTCTCTCTCTCTCTTCTAATGATTAATTTTATAGCTTGAAACAACACACTGTTTTTTTTTTTTTTTTATTAACACCAGGCAGTATTTCTTGACTCTACACTGGGCAAGGCAAGGAAAGGAGTGTTCCTCATTCCCTCCCACCTCTCCTGCCCTCTTCAGTCTGCCTTCTGTTACTTTCATTACTGAGGTTTACTATAGCGTTCATCTTCTCTTCGCAGGCTATAGGTTGATTCTGAACCAGTGAGTGGCATATATGATGTCATGGCTCCATAACTGTTTCTCATTGTAGAATTTAGTTTGGGATTGAGTACACAAAAAATGAGATGTGTTCTGGACATCTTTGCTGCTGCTGCTGCTGCTAAGTCGCTTCAGTTGTGTCCGACTCTGTGTGACCACATAGATGGCAGCCCACCAGGTTCTGCGGTCCCTGGGATTCTCCAGGCAAGAACACTGGAGTGGGTTGCCATTTCCGTCTCCAGTGCATGAAAATGAAAGTGAAGTCTCTCAGTTGTGTCTGACTCTTTGAGACACCATGGATGGAAGCCTACCAGACTCCTCCGCCCATGGGATTCTCCAGGCAAGAGTACCGGAGTGGGCTGCCATTGCCTTCTCTGGGACGTCTCATCTAGGTAGAATCATATGCCATGTGGCCTTTCGCGTCTGGCTTCTTTCACTCAGCATCATGTGTTTAGGGTTCATCCATTTGTAGCATGCATGAATTTTATCTCTTTTCATGGTCGAATAGTATTTCATCATCTTGTATTTATTCATTCATCAGTTAATGGAGAGAGAGGAGACTGGTGGATGCTTAGGGCTAAGTGTGGGCTTCCCACGTGGTTCAGTGGGGAAGAATTTACCTGCCAGTACAGGAGATGCGAGTTCAATCCCTGGACCGGGAAGATTCCCTGGAAGAGCAAAAGGCAACCCACTCCAGTATTCTTGCCTGGAAAATCCCTTGCACAGAGGAGCCTGGTGGGTGACAGTTCATGGGGTTGCAGAAAGTCAGACGTGACTGACTAAAAACAACAAACAGCAACAAGGACTAGGGGTATGGGGCAACTAGAAAGTGATGGCTAAGGAGTATGGAGTTTCTTTTGGGGGCATTGAATACATCCTAAAATCAGTTGTGATTATGGTTGCATAAATCTGTGTCTATACTAAAAGCCATTGAATCTTCCACTTTGAGGGGTGACTTGTAAGGTGCATGAATTATTAATATACTTCAGTAAAGCTGTTTAAAAAAGAAGATGTAAGCCTGGGTCACTAAATTTGTATTCAAGGAAGAATGTGCCATATTTCAGTGCTTCTAAGATGCACCGCCACCCCCCTTCATTTTTATATATATGTGTCTCAAATCGCAGTGACATGTCACAGTCTAATTGTCAGTGCTTTGTCTCTCTTGATGGTTCCTAAAATAATACTGCATTTTAAAACCGACGACATCATAGATGCAATGAAATGTAACAAGTAAGAATGTCAAGGGGAGGGGAGAATTAATCTGTAACTGTTTAATCAAACTAATATAAGGTGCCTTTAACTTACCACTAAGATCATCCAGAGTCTCATTTCTTTTTTTTTTTTTTTTGCCGTTGCTGCGAGGCTTGTGGGATTTTAGTTCCCCAACCAGTGAGCTAACCTGGGCTCTCAGCAGTGAGAATGTGGAGTCTGAGCCATTGGACAGCCAGGGAATCCCGGAGAGTCTCATTTCTATGTGTGTTACCTGCCCTTTGTTATCAACCTCTTTATAGTTATGGCCTGACCCCCAGGTGGGTGTAAATAAACTAGCTCTATTACTTCCTGTTTCTAAGAGGCCAGGTAGAGACAGGCTTTCTTGCAGTAAACCACATTAAAAAGGTTAAATTGAGCATTAAACCCAAGGGTTGGCAAACTATGATATGTCAGTCAAATCTGATCTGAGGCCATTTTGTAAAAATGAAGTTTTATTAGAACACAACCACACCACCCGTTCATCTGCATGTCATGTATGACTGCTTTCAAGTCCAGGGTAGAGCTGAGTGATTGACACATACGCCATCTGGTTCAGAGACTGAAGTATCTCCTGTCTGGCCATTCACAGGATGAGTTTGCTGATTCCCTGACTATGTAAACAATGAAACAGATGCTTCTCACTGGATCTACGTCTTCTCTGACTCCTCTGGTTTTGGTTAGAAGTTCCAAAGATGCAAAAATGCCTCCAGGGGCCCAAGAGCTCCTCAGGGAGGAGCCAAGTCCCTAAGTGTGTGCCCTTCTCCCCTCTTAAGGGCTGCCTCAGGCCTAGAGCTTCTCACAGGGGTCAGGCAGTGTCTGGGCCCGGCTTCCCAGGTGGCTCTGTGATAAAGAATAAGGTAGAGATCCCCTGGAGGAGGAAATGGCAACCCACGCCAGTATTCTTGCCTCGGAATTCCCATGGACAGAGGAGCCTGGCAGGCTACGGCTAGCCCATGGGTTCGCAAAGAGTCGGACATAACTGAGCAAAACAAACACACGAATAAAAGTGTCTGGGCCATGTCTAGGTTTGGAGGATTCTAGTAAATTAATGAAGAAGAAGAAAGGGAGGAAATAAGGAGAGACGGAAGGAAGGAGAAGAAATAATTTTTAAATGGGATTAAAGAAACTATGGTGTATTTTAAGTTAAACTTCGGGCACACTCACACATGCACGCAATCAACTGTTCTCCTTACAGTGTAATTTTATGGTTCCTAAGGAAAAGTCAGTTCAGAGTGTGGTCTGGCAACAGGACACAGGTTAAGGTTGGATGATGAAATCGTTACTTCTCTCAACACTGTCCGTTGATCTTGGTGGTTGCATATAATTGAACTTGGAGCCGATATCAAAAGTCTGAATGTGAGGCCCTCCACGCGTTTTGGTCCAGGACAGACGTCCCTTTTTCATTCCTCTTGGGACAGACCCCTCTCAGCCCCTGAGCCTCCTCCCTTGAGGTTTCCTGGGGTCCTTGTGTCCACGATGAGCTTGTTCTCTGGGCCACACACTTGGCATTTCACTGGGAGGTGCTGGTGACATCTAAGTGGGATGTGATTTTCTTCCCATCCCAGTGGCAAAACCTTTGATGAGTTTGTCTCCCCAGGTTGTGAGCAGGGGTGATGCCTTACTTACTGGATGCCTGCTGGGTTGTCAGGGAATCTTTGGGAATTGAGGTGTGCTTTTCAGGAGTCAGGTGTGATTATTATCCTCTGTGTCTTCTTATGTCCTAGTATGCCAAGCATGGCCGTGTGCTTAAGAGATACATATTTATTTCCCAGTATATATCTTATGTAGCTAAGATTGCACATAGAATAAGACAATATAATAGAAGATAATTTTAATACAGTGAAAGGTTTCCCATGACATCACAAGCTTCCTGAGGGCCAGGATTGCTTCCATCTTATTTATTATTCTGGTGGCTCAGAGGTTAAAGCATCTGCCTGCAATGCGGGAGACGCGGGTTCGATCGCTGGGTCGGGAAGATCCCCTGGAGAAGGAAATGGCAATCCACTCCAGTATTCTTGCCTGGAGAATCCCATGGACGGAGAAGCCTAGTAGGTTACAGTCCATGGGGTCGCAAAGAGTCGGACATGACTGAGCGACTTCACCTTACCTATTGAACATTGAACACATATATGATTTCTTTTTTAAAAAATATTTATTTATTTGTTTGTGATGGGTCTTAGTTGCGGCATGTGGGATCTTTGTTGCTGTGTGCGGGATCTTTAGTTGCAGCATGTGGGATCTAGTTCCCTGACCAGGGATCGAGCCTGTGTATGTGTGAGTTGCTCAGTCACGTCTGACTCTTTGTGACCCCATGGACTGTAGCTTGCTAGGCTCCTCTGTCCGTGGGATTCTCCAGGCAAGAATACTGGCGTGGGTTGCCATTCCCTTCTCCAGGGGACCTTCCCAACCCAGGGACTGAACCTGGGTCTATTGCACTGCAGGCGGATTCTTGACCGTTTGAGCCACCGGGGAAGCCCATGGGCCCCCTGTGTTGGGAGCACTGAGACTTAGCTGCTGGACCACCAGGGGAGTCCCTTATTTATATGCCATAAAATTAACCTGTTTTAACTGTACAATTCAATAGTTTTTAGTAAATTTACTAAAGATATTTTTTCAAATTGTGATTGCTGCATATTAATTTGTAATTTTTTAAAAAAAATTCAGCAATGTAGAAGGTAAGAACTAAAAGTTATCCCTGCTGCTGCTGAGTCACTTCAGTCATGTCCAACTCTGTGTGACCCCATAGATGGCAGCCCTATTTTCCAGCAAATTCCACTTGTCAGAGTAACTATTTCTAACAATTCTATACGGTCCTTCGAGACTTTTTTCTGTGCCAACATAACACACAATTACAAAAACAAGCTGGTATCATCCATATTATTCCACCATTTGCTTTTTCCAACAATATACTGAATTGTAGTCTTCTTTCTTAAAGAACTTGACGCATTTTTGAAAACAGCTGCATAGTGTTGCATTGTGTGAATAAACACACTTAACTTTGTTTTACCAGTCCTCTGTTGGTAAATATTAGCCTGTTTTTAAATTTTGTTCCTGCTATTATAAATGAGGCTCTAATGAAGAGCATTGAAGTTCTGTTCACTTGTTTTTAATTTTCTTATAGAATAGATACCCAGTGACTTATTTTGCTAGATCAAAGGGTTTGTACAATTTCCCTTTGGTAAGCTCTGTCAGAGTGCCTTCCAAAAATTGTTTCAATTTCTGCTCTTACCAACAGTGTTTGGAGTGTCCGTTTCCTCACAAACTTGCTGAGACCAGGATTTATAACTTTCTTACCTTTTTGGTTGTTTTCTACCCCCTAAAACTGCCAGTTTACCTTATTACCATTTAAAAAGGAATTCCTTTTTTTTTTTTTACAGATTCAAAGGAATTCACTGTATTTCACAGACATTAGTCTTTTTGTGTATGTGTTGGCTGAATTGTTGACTGGATGGCTTGCTGGGGTGGGACAGAGGTGAAGCTCTAGGGCTCCTAGGCGTTCTAGGGGTTTAGATTGAAGAAGGGGAAATACCCTGATGGCAGTGACTTTGCTGTCACCTCCGTTTTCTCCATTGTACATGAGTGACCAGATTAGGAGACAAAATGGAAAAACGCTTGTGTTTTATTGAGGTGGGGTCACCCCACTAGATGGTGAAGTTGGTGAGGGCAGAGCCTGCATCTTCTTCAGTCCCTGCTGTGTCCAGAGGACTCAGCAACACTGCCTGGCACTTAGCCGGTGTTTATTGCACGAGTGAGTGAGTAGATCCTTTCGTAGGGTGTCCTCAGACTGTGGAAATTCTGGGGTATTGATCATGATGTTGATGATAATATCTCACCATCTATGAACTCTTCCTTGAAGCCAGGCACTCTGCCAAGGTCTTGGCATTCCTTGTTTGATGTAACCCTCCCAACAAGATTGGGTTGTATAGGTTATCATTAGGCCCATTCTACAGGTGAGAAAACTGAGGCTCAGAGAGGCTAAGTGACTTTCGCAAGGTACCACAGAAAGGAGTTAACCCAAGGATGTGTGGCCCAATGTGTGAACTTCTTATTGCTGCATTCTCCTGGGTCAGGGCTTGTCTTTCCTTTAAGATGCTGGATATTTATCTCGGGGACCCTGAGAACCAGGACCAGAATGCTTGTGCTACTACTCTCTGACAGGAGGGGCAACACATGAGACCCCAGAATTGGGCAAGACTTAGGGGACTTTCCTGGTGGCTCAGTGATGAAGAATCTGCCTGCCAGTGTAGCACATGTGGGTTCTATCCCTGGGTCAGGAAGATCCCCTGGAGAAGGAAACGGCAACCCACTCCATATTCTTGCCTGGAAAATTCCATGGACAGAGGAACCTGGCAGACTACAGTCCATGGGGTCACAAACAGTCAGACACAACTTAGCGACTTAACAAGGGAGGCTAGAGGTGGGCATTTCTTCCTGGGCATTTCCAGATAGTGACTTGGGGTACAGTTTCTCAATTCAGACAGGCCCTGGAGACTTCCTTATTGTCTGTGTGACATTAGGCAAGCTAGCACCCCTCTGAGTGCCGAGTTCTCTTATCTGTGAACCAGAGGTGACATCAGACTTCCCTTATGGGATTGTTCTGAGGGCTGGATGAGATCATGCACGGAGGTGCCATTTCTTCTCCATGCTCAGTTGGTCTCCATACATGTGGACCGTCATCGGTTAGCACTGTGGAGAGCGTCACCCCTGGTCCTGCAGCTTCTCAGGTAGGGAGGCAACCTCTGTCTTCACCTTCCTCTCTGAAGCAGGTGTGCTTGGCTGCCCTTGGGGACGGGCAGTGATGGCTCATTTGTGAGGCTGAGAGAGGAGTGTCACCCTCCTGTGGGGCGCAGCTGTCTCCAGCAGCTGGCAGAGTGTGGACGGGTCGGCCCCTCCTATAGGCACGTGCTCCTGGGCCAGCCTTGCCTTCACTCACAACTCTCAGGTGGACTTTAAACATGCTCACGGCTTTCTAAAAGACTGCTTTATCTTCTCAGATGCCAGAGCTAATGGATTTATAGATTCCTCCTTCCACCAGGGATGTATGAGATGGCTTCTCTTCTCTCACTGGCTGAGTCCTACAACCATAAGTACCTTCCTTGCTGGAGTACAGGGAGATTTAAGAGGCACCAAATTAATTGCTTTTTCCAAGCCTAGCTTCAGAAAGGCAGCCAGATTCTTGCTATTTGCTCTTCTCGTGGGTGAGGAGCAGAGGAGTGCCCTGCAGAGCCGAGGAGATGGCTGACCTGCCAGCGGCTGCCTCGACAGTCCGGGGTTTAGACGGAGCAGATGGCTCAGGTGATGAAGAACCTCCCCTCACTGGGCTTTGGCTGGGGGGGCTATCGACTGGGTCTGAAGAAACTCTCCTTTTACCACTTCAGAATGATGGCCCATTGGGATGTGTTTAAGGTGCGTGTTTTCTATTTTGTAAATGTGTCATGGTGAGTTTTCCTAAAGATCATTCTCCTTTCCTGGGGCGGTTGGGGGTTGCTCCTGGACATTGATGAATGTCAGATTTAACCAGTTCATTCTGATTTCAGAATGTCTTCAGACAAAGTGATTTGCTAAGTGCATGGATTATTTGGGGGGTTTCCCAGGTGGTGCTGGTGGTAAAGAACCCCCATGCCAATGCAGGAGACATAAGAACTGAGGGTTCCATCCCTGGGTTGGGAAGATCCCCTGGAGGAGGGCATGACAACCCACTCCAGTATTCTTGCCTGAGGAATCCCATGGACAGAGGAACCTGGAGGGCTACAGTCCATAGGGTCACAAAGAGTCAGACACAACTGAAGTGACTTAGCATGCATGCATGGATTAGTTTATAGACCCTTTAATGGCTTTCTTTTCTTGCATAAGTGAGTGCAGAAATCAGAAATAGCCCCTCATCAGACTATGCAACCTAATATCTCTGTTAGTTTTGTTGTAGCCTGGTTCCAAGAACATTATCTGGCGTAGAGTTAGGTACTCAATAAATATTTGCCTAATAAATATCCTTGAGCATCTGGTTTGGGAATCATCTTACTCCTTTGTTATGTAAGTTAATGGATAAATTGATAATATGATTCTGGAGGAGATGGAATTTTCTTTAGGTTCATGAGCTCTGTGCCTGACTACATAGTTGAGAAACAGAAGTGGCCTGCTGACTGAAGATAGAATCACTGGGAAGGCAAGAAGGGGGATGAATTTTTAGAATATAAATAATTTATAGCCTTATTTTAAGGAAAGAGTGTGACATAGGCCGAGAAGCTTTGGAGATGATGGTGCTGGCCACTGTACTTGTACTTGGCCACTGTACTAACCCTTTCTGAAGAGTCTTCTCAGGTAGCAGTTCCTCTTCTCTGAGAACAGAAAACCTCATGGTAGGCCTTGGTAGTCATTTTTTTTTTTTTCTCCATGCAGAAAAAGTTGGCCAAAGCTGATTGGATAAGAGATGAGCACATGACCAAATTTGGACTAGTCAGATTCTGTCTCCTGGGAATTTATAATTGGGAACTAGGCATGCTTGTTAATTTCCACCATTGCTTCTCTGTGTGAACTTGAGAGCTGTGAGTTGGGTATTTCTTGCCAAGGAGAGAGGTGGGGACAACTGATTTGCAGAAAGAAGGTGAAGGAGACCTGGAGAGAGAAGCAGAAACTAAGGCCATTTGATCTCAGAGAGATGGTGAGAGTAACTGTGGTGACAGCTACCCCTGGAGTCTTGCATGCTCCTCCTGCCACTGGGTTGGATGGGATGTTACTGTAATATTTAGTGTGTTATGATTACTGTTGGGCTTCCCTGGTGGCTCAGACTGTAAAGAATCTGCCTGCAATACAGGAGACCCAGGTTCAATCCCTGGGTTGGGAAGATCCCATTATATTATAATAAACTGTGAGTTTAAACCGGTTTATGTTTACATCTGTCACTTTCAACTAAAATGACCTTAGCAAAGGCAATGATTGTTAAGAGACCAATCTCAAGTTAGTTTTTGGTGAAGAATTCAGATGTCTCCAAAGGCTAGAGCCAGCCTTGGTAGTGAGTCCTCAGAGAAAAATGGCCAGAGAAAATGGGTCAGAGGTGATAACAAACCTTCCAGTGTGTAGCCTTGAAGCTAAGACAAGGATGTTTTGGGAGCCAAGTAGGAGACTTTTCCTTGCCTGGGGACTGAGATGAAGTCACAGGACCCAAGGAGGCTATAGAATGATAGGAGGCTGAGGGTGAGGACCCGTACCCCAAATTTCAGGTGACCCTGGGAATCACATTAGACCTTGGGGGTGGTGCCAGATTTAAATTTCAAGCTGTTAAGAAATGAGTGGAGAAAGGTAAATGGCCTGTTTACCCAGTGAGCAGTGTCAGTTAAATCAACATGGGACTAGATTTGAATTACCTTAGAATAACAGACATGAATTTGATCAAACTCCGGGAGACAGTAAAGGACCTGCAGTCCATGGGGTCACAAAGTGTTGAAACGACTGAGCGACTGAACAACAACAAAGGAATCTGAGCTTTAATCTGTCCTTCTTTTTCCTGGTACCCTGTTTTAAGTGCATTTCTTCTGCAAAGGTCTAACTTACTCTAGACTGAATTATGACAAAAGGCAATTTTCCACATACAGGGTTTTCTGTGTTTGCCCATAAACCCAGAGTACACTGTGTGGCTGCATTAATGTACTGTCTTCAGACTATTAAGTAGACTATGCATTAAAAAGTGGGGTGGAGGGAGACAATCGGACCAGAGTAGTGATTTTCAAATCTTTTTCTTCCTATCGTTGAGATCATATGATGGTGCTAAAAATGTTGCTTTAAGCATGAACTTTGATTATTAGTTAAGGTTTCCCGGAAGGCTGTTTTGAGAAGGATTCTGAGGCTGTGTCTAGGCTTACTGGGAAAGAATTCTGTGATGTATTAGTGATGCCTGCCACAGGCGCATAATTGGGAGTGCTGGCATTTGTCATTCCTCAGCTCCTGGAGAAATTCTTGGTAATAGTCAATGAGCACATCACGAAGCATCTAGTTTATGGGTGGAATTGAGGTCAGTGATGTAAAGGTTTTAGAGATGTGTACTGGCCCTTGCCCCTAGGAAAATTCCACTAGTTCAGTTCAGTTCAGTCACTCAGTTGTGTCCGACTCTTTGCAACCCCATGGACTGCAGCACGCCAGGCCTCCCTGTCCATTGCCAACTCCCGGAGTTTACTCAAACTCATATCCATTGAGTCGGTGATGCCATCCAACCATCTCATCCTCTGTCATCCCCTTCTCCTCCTGTCTTCAATCTTTCCCAGCATCAGGGTCTTTTCAAGTGAGTCAGTTCTTTGCATCAGGTGGCCAGAGTATTGGAGTTTCAGCTTTAGTATCAGTCCTTCCAGTGAATATTCAGGATTGATTTTCTTTAGAATGGACTGGTTGGATCTCCTTGCAGTCCAAGGGACTCTCAAGAGTCTTCTCCAACACCACAGTTCAAAAGCATCAATTATTTGATGCTCAGCTTTCTTTATAGTCCAACTCTTACATCCATACGTGACTACTGGAAAAACCATAGCCTTGACTAGACAGACCTTTGTTGGCAAAGTAAAGTCTCTGCTCTTTAATATGCTGTCTAGGTTGGTCATAACTTTTCTTCCAAGGAGCAAACGTCTTTTGATTTCATGGCTGTAGTCACCATCTGCAGTGATTTTGGAGTCCTCAAAAATAAAGTCAGCCACTGTTTCCACTGTTTCCCCATCCATTTGCCATGAAGTGATTGGACCGGATGTCGTGATCTTAGTTTTCTGAATGTTGAGCTTTAAGCCAGCTTTTTCACTCCCCTTTTTCACTTTCATCAAGAGGCTGTTCAGTTCCTCTTCACTTTCTGCCATAAGGGTGGTGTCATCTGCATATCTGAGGTTATTGATATTTTCCCCAGCAGTCTTGATTTCAGCTTGTGCGTCATCCAGCCCAGCATTTCTCATGATGTACTCTGCATATAAGTTAAATAAGCAGGGTGACAATATACAGCCTTGATGTAGTCCTTTCCCGATTTGGAACCAGTCTGTTGTTCCATGTCCTGTTCTAACTGTTGATTCCTGACCTGCATACAGATTTCTCAGGAGGCAGGTCAAGTGGTCTGGTATTCCCATCTCTTGAAGAATTTGAACAGTTTGTTGTGATCCACATAGTCAAAGGCTTTGGCATAGTCAATAAAGCAGAAGTAGATGTTTTTCTGGAACTCTCTCGCTTTGATGATCCAACACATGTTGGCAATTTGATCTCTGGTTCCTCTGCCTTTTCTAAATCCAACTTGAACATCTGGAAGTTCACAGTTCATGTACCGTTGAAGTCTGGCTTGGGGAATTAAAAATTGGTATAAATCAAGCATATAGACGTGGAACAGCGCCTAATAGTTTAAACAGCAGCACCTAATAGTCCAATGATTAATCAGTTCACACAGAATGGTTCATGTGCCAAGCACTCTCCATGGTGCTGAAGACACAGAGATGCATACACAGGACAGATCAAATTCCTACTTTAGAGTGGGGGACAAAACAGCACACAAGCAAAAGCAAGCACATTATATAATTCCAGGTGGTGACAAGTGTTCAGGAGAAAAGTACAGCCGGATGAGTGGGAAGAAACTGAGGGAGCTGTATGGCTATTTTAGACAAGGTTTCAGGGAGATCTTTTCAGAAACGATGACAGTTGAGCAGAGATCTGTGTGATATGAGGGAGCCAAATAAACAAAAACAGTCATGAATGTCTGTGGAAAGATTGTTCCAGGTGGAGGGAACGGCAAGTATAGAGACCCCAAGGGAAAAACAAACCTGGTGGATTAGAGGCACAACAAGGAGGTCAGGGTAACTGAAGCAGAGAGAGTGACAGAACAGTATGGGGAGGTGAGGTTGGAGAGGCTGGCGAGGGACACACCATGCGGGCCTTCTTAGATCACGGCGAGGAGTTGAGAGTTTTGCTTTGAGCTGGGTGGGAAGCAGTTGGAGAGTTTTACGTAGGGAATGACATGGCCTGATTCATGTTGAACAGTGGCGCTGGGTGCTATTTGAAGACTAGACTATCGAGGGATGAGAGAGAACCAGGGTGCTCCCTTAGGAGGTAGCGGCAGTATTGTCCAGGAGAGACTGTGGTGGCTAGAATGAGGCAGTCATGATGGAGCTGATGAAAAGTGGTGGGTTCAGTATGTATTTAGAATTGGGGCTGACAGCACATGCTGATAGGTTGGACATGGGGTGGGGAGCAAAGCTGAGATATCTCACAGGAATTCTTTGCTTGAGCCCAGGGCCAGCTTCATGGACATGCAATTTCTGTATAGTGGCCTGGGCCCAGGACTTACAGGGGCCCTGTGCTTGGTCTACTGTTCTGTGCTGACATCTTGAAATTCACAGTAATTCTGAACAGAGGTTTTTGCACTTTATTTTGCGTTCGGTCCTGCAAATTATGCAGCTGTCCTTGCTCGAGCCAGGAGGTGAATGGTGGCCCCGTTTATGAAGATAGAGGGGGCCAGAAGAGGGACATCTGGGGGAGGATATGGAGTTTGGACCATGTCAGTTTGAGAGGCTGGTTAGGCACCCCAGTGGAGCTGCTAAGATAGTTGTCTAGAAGAGTCTTCAGAAGGGAAAGGCTCTTGGTCAGGACTGGAGTCATGGAGGTCATTCTGAAACAGGTGAGATTTGAACTGGCCTTTTGAGAAGAGAATATGCCATGTCTTATCCCCACCATCTGCACAGAAAAGAGGTTGGTGGTGGGCAGGGTGCTGGTTATGGCCTTTAGTGTGGCCTTTGTCTTCATTTTTATTCCAAAGCTCAGGATAGACGGTACACACTGACTTACTGGACAAGCATAGTTTTTCCCCTTCTGATTGCTTTGTTCCTATCCACCCTTTCCCCCAACACCATTATTTTGCTGATGCCTGGGGTGACTAGCAGCTCCAAAGGAAGGGCTCTGCACCGTCTCTGGAAACTTGAGGAGGCTTAGCAGCTCTGGCTTTGGAAACTCAAATCTGCCATGTGACAAATCTCAGGTTTTGAGTGATTCTGTCAAAGGCTGAGGGCTGAGACAGCCTTGAGGGACTACAGCTCCCAAACCACGAAGCACAGCTCTGTCTCCCTGACTCTCAGCAGAGGATTTCTGTTTGTGTAAAGCAGGAGCATTAGGAAAATTTAATTACTGTCTGCATTTAGCCCCTCAGTCAGAGGAGGAATTTCCTTCCAATGTTTGGGAGAGCTGGCTGGGAGCTGATGGGCTAGCACATCACACTCCACCCCACCCCCCTCCGGGTTCATGATTTAGCAAGGGGTCTCCTGGACTTGAATGGTGAGTGGGCTCCTGGGAGATATTTTAGGAGAGCTTGAACTTCCGGAAGCTCCCCCACCGTATTGTGTGGGAGAAGCCCTGCTAATTATGCCCGTGTGAAACTACCAGAGAAACTCGCTTCTCTCAAGACATGTGAAAAAATGTGGTTTAGAGGACAGCCACCAAATGCTTGATTGGTGCCTTTTGGAATCGGTGCTGAAATTGGGAAACTCAAAGACTCTATGCCTTCCAGCAACCCAGAGTGTGGCAGAGGAGACAGATAAGCATGCAGACCACTTTGGCAAACTGTGTTATGTCGGCAGAGCTCCTGGGTTCTTGAGGCAGATGGAAGTCAGATCCTGAGTTGGGTCCTTACTGTCTGTGTGACCTCCTGCAGGTTGCAACCTCTGGTCTCAGGATGCCCAGCTGTAAGATGAAGAATAAAAACGGTATCATCGTGGAAGGCTGTGATGAGAATTAGTGAGCACATGCCCAGCACATCTTCAGTGCTCAGAAAGTGTCTGATTTAAATCGTTATCATTATATAAATGGTCATGGGATTTAAAAAAAGAGGGAGGAATTAATTTTGTAGTGAATTATGGGGAATTGAAGACATTTGAACCACCTCTCAGGGGCTGCATCGGATGTCTGTCAAGTGACGGATGAGAAGGGGAGGGGAGAGAGCCAGAGCAGAGACCTTTCATCTCTTTGACCAGGTGCTCCCGAGGCCCTGCTTGGTCTGGTGCTCCTGCTTGGCCCTTGCGTTTGTCATTTGCTTTTCCCTGCGTGCACGTCCTGCCATTTCCCCACTGAAGTGGAGTGGAACACGGCCTGCCAGGGAGGGTGGGTCAAGTCCTGGCTCTGCTGTTTCCTGAGATGTGATCCTCACCTTGTCAGAGGTATCACAGCACAGAGCCTAGTCTCTGGACCCGAGCCGCCTCAGCCCAGTCCTCGCTCTTTCATCAGGTGACCTTGTCTCTCTGCTACTCGGTCTTCCCATCTGCAAGGCGAGCGTGATAACGGCACCTCTTCAGGAGCTGCTGTGAGGGTTGAATGCCTGATCACCCATTCAGCACCTGGAGCAGGACTGGATGCCAGGCAAGCGCCATCACTGGTGGCGGGTGTCTGCCCTTGGGCTGGCTGCTCCCTCTGCCTGGAAAGCTCTTCCCCACTGGGCTCGCTCTCTAATTCCTCCAGGTCTTTGCTCAAGTGCACCTCTTCAGGGAGACCTTAGCTGGCTGTGCTATTAAAAACCAGAAACTGCCTCCTGGCACCTAGTAACTGCTCTTCCTCCTGTATGTTTCTTCACATGTGTGTTTTCCTTAGTTGCCTGTTACTGTCTGTCTCTCCAAAATAGAGTAAAGCCTCATGGAGGCAGGGATTTTGTCTGTTTAGTTTGATGCCAGATCTGTACATGTTGAATAGCGTGTGACACGTAGGTGCTCAATAAATACTCGTTGAATGAGCACCCTCCTTGAGCCATACTTTCATCCTCTAAAATAGAACTGTTAGCCTATGTCAGATAGACTATAATATGGTGCTTTATGAGCAACAAAGTACTAAGATATGTGGTCTAGATAACTATCTTTGAAGGTAAGGATCAGTTTGTTTTCTTATTGACACTATATACTTCAAAAACTACTAATTATTCACTCATCCACTTACCTACCCACCCAACCCTTCATCCACCCACCCACTCATCCATTCATCCCTCCATTTGCCCATATACACTCCTAGTCAGCCATATGCCTGTCCATCCATCCTCTCGCCCATCTCTCTCATTCCATTCTGTCCCATTCCCCATTCATCCCTCCATTCACCCATATACTGTCCTAGTCAGCCATGTGCCCATCCATCCATCCTCTCACCATCTCTCTCATTCCATTCTATCCCATTCCCCATTCATTCCTCCATTGACCCACCCACTCACCCCATCCATCTGTTTTTTCATCTGCCATCCATATACCCATTCGTTTATCCACCCATCCATTTACTCACCTACCCATCTCATTCCATCCTATTCCATCCTCCATCCATCCATCAACAATAAATGCTTATTGGATGTGTATTGGAATAATACTAATGACCAAAATTAACAGGCAAAAGTTGCTAAGAACTTACCATTTGCTACACACCGTGTTAAGCATTTTGCAAAGAATATTTTATTTCAACAGCCTCATGAGGTAGACACATGCTCCATTTACAGATGAGGAAACCAAAGCACTCAGAGGTTAGCAACTTGCCCACGATCACCCGTGTAGGAAGAGCTTGGGTTCACACTCAGGTTGGCAGCTTACACCTCACTTTTCCTTAGCCCCTCTGTGTCCCTGTTCACACAGAGTTCACAGTTTGACAATAAAAACGGATGTGGAACAAGTAATTACGCAAACAGCAGGCACTGAATAAGTGTATCTAATGGATGTGTGCTCTCTGAGCCTTGGTTAAGAATGGAGGCTCCCTTTCTGGGCAGAGGGACAGTTTGTGAAAATTCCCACCCTTGCTGCTTTTCTTAACCCTTTCATGTGTGGATGGACACTCAGGCTGTTTCTGTATCTTGGTTGTTGTGAGGAATGCTACAGTGAACTTGGAGGTGCAGACATCTCTTTGAGATCCTGATTTAACTTCTTCTGGATAAATACCTAGAAGTAGGATTGCTGGCTCACATGGTAGTTTTATTTTTAATTTTTTGAGAAACCTCAGTACTGTTTTCCAAGTAGCTGCACCTGGATTTTACACTCCTACCAAAGGAGCAAGGGTTCCAATTTCTCCACATTCTCCTCAATACTTGTCTACAATAGAATATTCTTCAGCCTTCAAAAAGAAGGAATTCTTGCCCTTTGTGACAACATGGATCCAGGGGACATTATGCTGAGTGAAATAATAGTCACAGAGGGACAAATGGTGCATGATTCCATGTTACATGGAACCAAAAATAGTCAAACTCACAGAATCAGGTGAAATGGAGCAGGACCCGATGGTCCTTCCCCTGCATGTCCTCCATCTGCCTTTTGTCTGTGGAAAAGTTTTAGCCAAGTTCAGTTCAGTCGCTCAGTCATGTCCGACTCTTTGCGACCCCATGAATTGCAGCACGCCAGGCCTCCCTGTCCATCACCATCTCCCGGAGTTCACTCAGACTCACGTCCATCGAGTCCATGATGCCATCCAGCCATTTCATCCTCGGTCGTCCCCTTCTCCTCCTGCCCCCGATCCCTCCCAGCATCAGAGTCTTTTCCAATGAGTCAACTCTTCGCATGAGGTGGCCAAAGTTTTGGAGTTTCAGCTTTAGCATCATTCCTTCCAAAGAAATCCCAGGGTTGATCTCCTTCAGAATGGACTGGTTGGATCTTCTTGCAGTCCAAGGGACTCTCAAGAGTCTTCTCCAACACTACAGTTCAAAAGCATCAATTCTTCGGCGCTCAGCTTTCTTCACAGTCCAACTCTCACATCCATACGTGACCACAGGAAAAACCATAGCCTTGACTAGACAGACCTTAGTCGGCAAAGTAATGTCTCTGCTTTTGAACATGCTATCTAGGTTGGTCATAACTGTTCTTCCAAGGAGTAAGTGTCTTTTAATTTCATGGCTGCAGTCACCATCTGCAGTGATTTTGGAGCCCAAAAAAATAAAGTCTGACACTGTTTCCCCATCTATTTCCCATGAAGTGATGGGACCGGATGCCATGATCTTCGTTTTCTGAATGTTGAGCTTTAAGCCAACTTTTTCACTCTCTTCTTTCACTTTCACCAAGAGGCTTTTTAGGTCCTCTTCACTTTCTGCCATAAGGGTGGTGTTATCTGCATACCTGAGGTTATTGATATTTCTCCTGGCAATCTTGATTCCAGCTTGTGTTTCTTCCAGTCCAGTGTTTCTCATGATGTACTCTGCACATAAGTTAAATAAGCAGGGTGACAATATACAGCCTTGACATACTCCTTTTCCTATTTGGAACCAGTCTGTTGTTCCATGTCCAGTTCTAACTGTTGCTTCCTGACCTGCATACAGATTTCTCAAGAGGCAGGTTCAGGTGGTCTGGTATTCCCATCTCTTTCAGAATTTTCCACAGTTTATTGTGATCCACACAGTCAAAGGCTTTGGCATAGTCAATAAAGCAGAATAGTCAATAAAGCAGAAATAGATGTTTTTCTGGAACTCTCTTGCTTTTTCCATGATCCAGCGGATGTTGGCAATTTGATCTCTGGTTTTTCTGCCTTTTCTAAAACCAGCTTGAACATCAGGGAGTTCACGGTTCACATATTGCTGAAGCCTGGCTTGGAGAATTTTGAGCATTACTTTACTAGCATGTGAGATGAGTGCAATTGTGCGGTAGCTTGAGCATTCTTTGGCATTGCCTTTCTTTGGGATTGGAATGAAAACTGACCTTTTCCAGTCCTGTGGCCACTGCTGAGTTTTCCAAATTTGCTGGCATATTGAGTGCAGCATTTTGACAGCATCATCTTTCCGGATTTGAAAAAGCTCAACTGGAATTCCATCACCTCACTAGCTTTGTTCGTAGTGATGCTTTCTAAGGCCCACTTGACTTCACATTCCAAGATGTCTGGCTCTAGATGAGTGATCACATCATCATGATTATCTGGGTCGTGAAGATCTTTTTTGTACAGTTCTTTTGTGTATTCTTGCCACCTCTTCTTAATATCTTCTGCTTCTGTTAGGTCCATACCATTTCTGTCCTTTATCAAGCTAATCTTTGCATGAAATATTCCCTTGGTATCTCTAATTTTCTTGAAGAGATCTCTAGTCTTTCCCATTCTGTTGTTTTCCTCTATTTGTTTGCATTGATTGCTGAAGAAGGCTTTCTTATCTCTTCTTGCTATTCTTTCGAACTCTGCATTCAGATGCTTATATCTTTCCTTTTCTCCTTTGCTTTTTGCCTCTCTTCTTTTCACAGCTATTTGTAAGGCCTCCCCAGACAGCCATTTTACTTTTTCGCATTTCTTTTCCATGGGGATGGTCTTGATCCCTGTCTCCTGTACAATGTCACGAACCTCATTCCATAGTTCATCAGGCACTCTATCTATCAGATCTAGGCCTTAAATCTATTTCTCACTTCCACTGTATAATCATAAGGGATTTAAGTAAATGGTCTAGCGGTTTTCCCTGCTTTCTTCAGTTTGAGTCTGAATTTGGTAATAAGGAGTTCATGATCTGAGCCACAGTCAGCTCCTGGTCTTGTTTTTGTTGACTGTATAGAGTTTCTCCATCTTTGGCTGCAAAGAATATAATCAGTCTGATTTCGGTGTTGACCATCTGGTGATGCCCATGTGTAGAGTCTTCTCTGGAGCCGGCGCACTTAAGCACGGGTGGCGGCGAGCCGGCGCACTTAAGCGCGGCGGAGAGGAGCTACCCCACGTCCGAGGTCAGGGGCAGCAGCTGAGAGGAGCTACCCTGTGTCCGAGGTCAGTGGCGGCCGGGAAGAGCTAACCCGTGTCCAAGGTCAGGGGCGGCAGCCGGGAGGAGACACCTCGCATCCGAGGTCAGGGCGGCGGCTGGGAGAAGCTACCCCGCGTCTGAGGCCAGTGGTGGCCGGGAGGAGATACCCCGCGTCCAAGGTCAGGGGCGGCCGGGAGAAGCCGCCTCGCGCCTGAGGCCAGGGCCGGCGGCCGGGAGGAGCAACCCGAGGAGCGGTGGCTGCGCAGGCACAGGAGGGCCTAGAGGAGCTCTACCACGTTGAAGGTAAGGAACGGTGGCAGTAAGGAGATACCACTCATCCAAGGTAAGGAGCAGCGGCGGTGCTTTGCTGGAGCAGCCATGAAGAGATACCCCACGCCCAAGGTAAGAGAAACCCAAGTAAGATGGTAGGTGTTGCAAGAGGGCATCAGAGGGCAGACACACTGAAACCATACTCACAGAAAACTAGTCAATCTAATCACACTAGGACCACAGCCTTGTCTAACTCAAGGAAACCAAGCCGTGCCTGCAGGGCAACCCAAGATGGGCGGGTCATGGTGGAGAGGTCTGACAGAATGTGGTCCACTGGAGAAGGGAATGGCAAGCCACCTCAGTATTCTTGCCTTGAGAACCCCATGAACAGTATGAAAAGGCAAAATGATAGGATACCAAAAGAGGAACTCCCCAGGTCAGTAGGTGCCCAATATGCTACTGGAGATCAGAGGAGAAATAACTCCAAAAAGAATGAAGGGATGGAGCCAAAGCAAAAACAATACCCAGTTGTGGATGTGACTGGTGATAGAAGCAAGATCCGATGCTGTAAAGAGCAATATTGCATAGGAACCTGGAATGTCAGGTCCATGAATCAAGGCAAATTGGAAGTGGTCAAACAGGAGATGGCAAGGGTGAACGTCGACATTCTAGGAATCTGTGAACTAAAATGGACTGGAATGGGTGAATTTAGCTCAGATGACCATTATATCTACTACTGCGGGCAGGAATCCCTCAGAAGAAATGGAGTAGCCATCATGGTCAACAGAAGAGTCTGAAATGCAGTACTTGGATGCAATCTCAAAAATGACAGAATGATCTCTGTTCATCTCCAAGGCAAACCATTCAATATCACAGTTATCCAAGTCTATGTCCCAACCAGTAACACTGAAGAAACTGAAGTTGAATGGTTTTATGAAGACCTACAAGAACTTTTAGAACTAACACCCAAAAAAGATGTCCTTTTCATTATAGGGTACTGGAATGCAAAAGTAGGAAGTCAAGAAACACCTGGAGTAACATGCAAATTTGGCCTTGGAGTACAGAATGAAGCAGGGCAAAGACTAATAGAGTTTTAGCCAAAGAGTATGTTTAATCAGAGAGGTGAGAAAATACAGAAACAAAGGAAAATAATCAAAAAGGACAAAACAGTAATAGTTTAGTAAGTAAGCATAGTCAAAGACCTTTATTCCTTTAGAGGACTATAGGTAATGTTCTGAGCCATGTCCTGTGAGCTGCCTTATAGATACTAGAACCCCCACCAGGTGGAAGAAGTTAACTGCATGACCAGGCTGTAGCCGTGACATAAATCACCACAATTCTGAGAACTGCCCTCAAGAGATGGGAATAAGCCATCGCTGGAACTGAAGATTAACTGTACCGAGAACCATCAAGAGGACACTGGTCAGGCCACCGCATGGCCAATTTCAGGATGACTGTCAGAGCTGAGTGTGTTATTTCCGCATGTAACCCCCTCCCTCTGTCTCTAAAACCTCTTGCCCACTGATTGTTAGTGGAGCTGTGTGTGTGTCTGTGTGTTTGTTAGTTGCTCAGTCCTGTCTCACTCTTTGTGACCCCATGGACTGTAACCCACCAGGCTCCTCTGTCCATGGGATTTCCCAGGCAAAAGTACTGGAGTGGGTTGCCGTTTCCTACTCCAGGGGGTCTTCCTGACTCCGGGGTCGAACTCAAGTCTCCTGCATTGGCAGGTGGATTCTTGAGTCTTCCTTTCTCCTGTCCGCCTGGTTGCCAGCTTCCAAAAGAAAGCAAACATTTCTTTCCACTGACCTTGTCTCTTTATTGGCTTTTGAGTGGCAAGGAGCTGGACCCCACTTTCTGTTACATGGAGTGGAATGCTGGTTGCCAGGTGCTAGGGGAGGAGGAATGGGGAGTTGCTGTTCAGTGGGCAGAAAGTTTCAGTTACACAAGATGAGTAAGTTCTAGACATCTGTTCTATAACGTGGTGCCTATAGATACTATATTGTGCACATAAATTTTGTTAAGAGGGTGGACCTTGTCTGTTCTGATCACAAGACAGAAAGAACGAAGAGAAAACCTCCCAGCCTGTGACTGGTTCGGAAACCACCCCTGTGGATCTCTGGGTCTGGCAGAGACCCAGGGAGCAGAGCTGTTCCGTGGCTGCCACCAGCGCTGCTCAGAGGCTGGGGGAGCAGCCTGCTCCGCAGAGCCCTCACCGGCCGGGAGCACATGTGTAGCGCCCTCCAGTTCCTATTCACCCTGCGTTCGTTCCCACCACCAGGCATTTTTCACTCCTCTATAATTACCCAGGCTAATTAAATAAATTGATCTGCTGATGTACACTCCACAGTCATTTCTGTGCTGTAATTTGGCTTTAATAGAACCGCCGCTTGAGCGAGAGGAAATGAAAGCCCCGGGTAGAAGTGGGATCTTTTAACTTTCAAGAAAAATAATTTTTTCAGGGGGTTTTGTTTCCCTGTGTGTGCATAATGTCTGTACTCACTGTCAGAATTAACTAGGAAACAAAAATAGATGACCAGTGCAAGTTCGATGCATGAGGCAGGGCACTCAAAGCTGGTTCTCTGGGACAACCCAGAGGGATGGGGTGGGGAGGGAGGTAGGTGGGGGGTTCAGGATGGGGGGACACATGTGCTGATTCATGTTGCTGTATGGCGAAAACCATCACAATACTGTAAAGTAATTATCCTCCAATTAAAATAGCTTAATTAATTAAAAAAAAGGATTAACTAGGAAACAGCAGCTGTCTGGTGAGGAGAATAACTTGGGAGTCCTTTTGTCATGAGAGACTCAGACCAGCTCTTGAGTTTTGACAGGAAGCTCATAACTTTGGAGGGAAATAGGGCTCAAAGCATCTTGTCGGCTGTGGGTTCTGACCTCCAGGGGGAGGTTCTGGTAAATGGCTCTTGGTTCTGAATGATTCATGATTCGTGGAGTGTGTCTGCCTGTCACACTGTGGGGACAAGAAGTGAGGTGCCTCCAGGACTGTGCCATGGTTAAGGGACCTGTGTGGTTTTGGATCCAATACTGTTTGGTTCTCATGTCACCTCTGCATTTGGTAAATGTATGTGACTTTCTGCAAGCTGCTCTATCTGCCGGAAATTCAATCTCTTCTGTAACATGGACGGCCTTGCAGGACTGTGGTTGAGAAATAAATGAGCCCAGGAAACTGCCCCACACGTGTTGAGAAAGACAGAAACGTTAGCTGCTGTTTAGGTCTGTATCAGAAGCCACTGCTCATCCACCCAGCATTTGTTAAGCAGTAACCCAGCTCTGTTCCTGGGTCGGGAAGATCCCCTGCAGAAGGGATGGGCTACCTGCTCCAGTATTCTTGGGCTTCTCTGGTGGCTCAGATGGTAAGGAATCTGCCTGCAATGTGGGAGACCTGGGTTCGATCCCTGGGTTGGAAAGATCCCCTGGAGGAAGGCATGGCAACCCACTCCAGTATCCTTGCCTGGAGAATCCCCATGGACAGAGGAGCCTGGCAGGCTACAGTCCACGGGGTCACAAAGAGTCAGACACGACTGAGTGATTAAGCACAGCACAGCACAACTGTGAAGTAGGTACTGTGCTGGTGGGGGCAGGACAGCCTGACAGGCTCACACCTTGTTAGGATGAGAGTCTCTCAGGGGAGCCTGCTGCCCTGATTCTGCCCATGATGTGAGTCAGGATCTTGACTGCGTCAGTTTTGGGTTACTGATTTATTTCCCCTTACTATGTCCAGGCATGGCTCCAAGCACCTTCCAGGTACTAGCTCAATAAATGATGGTGGTTGTTATCTATCGAGCTCTGAGCCAGAATTTAATGTGCATGGTGTCATTTTATCTTCCAACCACCCTATAAAGTAGGTACATTGATTATACCCCCTTTAGAGATAAGGAAAGTGAGGCTCAGAGAAGTGATTGAGGGTCGCATGGCTAGTGGGAGGGAAAGGCAGGACTTGAACTTGGGACTATGTGATGCTAGGGTTTTAACCATTTTGTCAAACTATTCTTATAGATGAGGCTCAGGGAAGTTACCTGGTGGTCCAGTGGCTAGGACTCCACGTTCCCAATGTGAGGAGGGGCCCGGGTTCAATCTCTGGTCAGGAAACAACTAGATCTCACATGCTGCAGCTAAAGATCCCACCCACTGCAACTAAGACCCAAAGCAGACAAATACAAAATAAAACAAATAAATATCATAAAAGATGGGGCTCAGGATGATCACACAGCCCCCCAGCTTACCTGTGATGACATACGTTTAACCCAAGGTGTTATGATGATGACATAAAGTTTTGTTGAACATGGTTAAGCCTTTGCTCTCTAGTGGGACTTGTGTGCAGCTAACTTTATGCCTGTGGACTTAGGAGCTGATGAGACCCTCCCGCTACCGACGGTGGCTGAGGGAGGGAGTCAGCTTGGACCCCTGCATCTCCCAGGCCTGGGGACCCGGCTTGCATGCCCCTTGTTGCTCCTTCAGGGGCATCACTGGTGTCTGAGAACACAGCTACCGGGGCACTGCCGTTATCAGTGCTTTGTAGACTTCTCCTGGGATGGAAATGGTATTGACTGATTTATTTCCCTCTCCTTAAGAAAAAAACTTCCCTGAAATATTCTTTGTGGTTCTTGTTTAGTCACCAAGTTGTGTCTCTTTTGTGACTCCATGGACTGTAGCCCACCAGACTGCTCTGTCCATGGAATTTCCCAGGCAAGAATACTGGAGTGGGTTGCCATTCCCTTCTCCAGGGGATCTTCCCGACCCAAGGATCGATTCTGTGTCTCCTGCGTTGGCAGGTGGATTATTTACCACCAGGAGCCAAAAGGGAAGCCTGAAGTATACTTTACATACTCACTCGACATAAGGACATAATTCAGTGATTTTTAGTAAGTTTACAGAGTTGTGTGACCATCATCAAGATCCCGTTTTGAACTGTTTTCATCAAGCTATACCAATGGCCAATACGGATATGGAAAGATGCTCAGCATCATCAGTCTATGCGGCAAATGCCAATCAAAACCACCCTGAGATAGCTCTAGGATGGCTCTTTTTGTTGCTGTTGTTCAGTCGCTAGGTTGTGTCTGACTTTTTGTGACCCCATGGACTACAGCACACCAGGCTTCCCTGTCCTTCACTATCTCCCAGAGTTTGCTCAAATTCATGTCCATTGAGTCAGTGATGTCATCCAACCGTCTCATCCTCTGCTGGCCCTCTTCTTTTGCCTTTAATCGTTCCCAGCATCAGGGTCTTTTCCAATGAGTTGGCTCTTTAAATCAGGTGGCCCAAGTATTGGAGCTTCAGCATCAGTCCTTCCAATGAATATTCAGGGTTGATTTCCTTTAGGATTGACAGGTTTGATCCTCTTGCAATCCAAGGGACTCTCAAGAGTCTTCTCTATCACCACAATTTGAAATCATCAGTTCTTCAGCGTTCAGCCTTCTCTATGTTCACCTCTCACATCTGTACGTGACTAGTGGAAAAATAACTTTGACCAGACAGACCTTTGTTGACTGTGATAAGGAAGATGAACACTAGCAGGCACTGGAGGAGATGTGGAGAAATTGGAATGCTCATGAATTGCTGGTAGGAATATAAAATAGTACAGTTGCTGTGGAAAAACAGTTTGGAGTTAAAAAAAAAAAACACAAACTTTAGCATACTGTTACCATATAGCCCAGCAATTCCACTTCTAGGCATCTCTTTCATCAAAAGTTTAGAAATAACAGAAGCAAAACCAGTGATTCACCAAAGTAGTAATTACTACAAGTTTATTGTGCACATGTCAAAAAGACTCTGCAAACCAAGAGCATTCCGACTAACATGTAGAATGAGGCTCAGGGGTATATATTGTTCTTAAGTAGCTTATTAGTGAAAAAGCAGTGGTGGTTTATTCTTCACAGTGATTGGTTATAATATTAAGCTTTTATTAAATGATAAGGAATTGGCCAGTGGTCACCTTGTATTCACCTCAGGAAGCAGTTTAAGTTTCACTCATGATTTCCAGAGGCACAAGCCAGAAATGACCCAGGTCAAGTTAGTCTTGCAAAATAAGCTAAAAGAAATTTTGCTTGTGTGACTAAACTGGTTTTGTCTTCCCAGGGAAGTTTCTAGATGGGTCTCCATTTGATTTTGTTGCTAACACACCCAATTTTTTTATCTCAAAAATATTAAACCTGTAGAAAAGTTGCTAACACAGTTTAATGAGTATCTATATACCCTTCTCCAGGGGTCAGGTATTTTCCATCATTGTACTTCTCTCTGTATACATGCATGCACATATACAATTTTTATTAAAGTAATTGAGAATAACTAGTAGACACTATGACACTTGAACTTGATCACGTATCACCTCAAATCAAGAGCATTCTTCTACATGACCACAATGCAACGACCACACTCGAGAAATTTAATTATATGTATTATTGGTGTGCTGCAGTCCACGGGGTCGCAAAGAGTCGGACACGACTGGGCGACTGAACAACAACATGTATGTGTGTTTGTGTGTGAGTGGTGTGCGTGTGTGGGTATGCATGTGTATATATGTACATGTGTGTGTGTGTGTGTGTGTGTCTGTATCTGTGTTTCAGGCCACCCACAGTTTTAATGTGGACAGTCCAGGTCAGGTGTTTGCCAGAATGCCCTGCTTGCAAATGCAGGATGGGTTTATCCGTTTGCTGCCTCTTGCTTGGACTCAGGTGAGCCATTTTGGCTGGATTCCTGCATAAGCCATGCAGTGTCCTTCTTGGTGCATCACATCAAGAGATGCATGATGTCAGCGTGTGACATTATCCCTGATGTTAAGGCATTTTAAAGTCACTCCGGTGAGAAAGAGTCACTCCTTGCTTGAAACCCAGGCTGGAAACTGATTTCCTGCTGAGGGCCAGAATGCCACATGGACCATTGAGCACCCGCATGGGACGCCTGGCGATGCTGTGCTCCTGCTCACACCCAGCTCTGCATGGCTGCAGGTGCTGGGGGAGTGAGGTGAACAGACACAGCCCCTGGTCCCAGAGGGACTAGTATCTGGAGGGAGCAGCTGCGGGACCCATGAGCCCAGAGCAGCATGGGAGGTGGTGAGACTGAGGGTGTGCACTGGGCAGGATGGACACGGGGCCGTGGGTGCCCTTCGTAGTCTTAGCTGTTGGAGAACCTGCCTGCAGTGTGGGAGGCCTGGGTTCGATCCCTGGGTTGGGAAGGTCCCCTGGAGAAGGGAAAGGCTACCCACTCCAGTATTCTGGCCTGGAGAATTCCATGGACTATATAGTCCATGGGGTTGCAAAGAGTCGGACGCGACTGAACGAGTTTCACTTCACTGAGCACTGAAGGATGAGTCTCCTTGTTTCTCGTCAGACCTTAGGACTGACTCTGGGCCTCCCACCTTTTCTCTCTGCACTGGTTTCCAGTCTCCCTCTCTCAGTAACCTGGTCTAACCATGAAAAGTGATAAACTTGATTTACAGCTCTGCCTGCACCCCCTGTGGGCTGCGTGACCGCAGGCAAGTTGTCTCACCTTGCTCAACCCGTTTTCTCCTGTGGGGTAGAGTTGCAGTGGCACCTCCCCCAACAGGGATCCTGTGGTGACGGAGTGAGGCAGTACATGTTGTGTGGGGCCTGGCGGAGAAGGGCTCAATGCGTTTGCACAGTTAGTATTTTTCTCTTTAATCTCGAGCTGCTTTCCAGGCCTCATCCTCTATGCAACGTGTGTGTGCCAGCCCTTTATCTGCACGTCCCCGTTGGGTAGGACACTTCTGCCTTTCTGGAACATGCTGTCTTTTGAGTGCAGCTCTGCCCACAAGACAAACCTCAGGGAATCTCATTGATTTGGAAGGTACCAGGGAAGGTTGGAAGGAGTGGAGAGTTCAACCCCACCTAAGGAGAGCTTCTCAGACTCTTGCACTTGAGCCACTTGTCAGCGTGAGCTGGGCAGCCGTATGGTGGCATTGGCTGACATGGTTAGAGGGTCATTCAGGGCTCTGTGGCTTGGTTTGTGACCAGTAGAGATCGGAATGAGTGTGTGTGTGTGTGTGTGTGTGTGTGTGTGTGCACGCGTGCGCATGAGAAAGAGAGAGAAAGAGAATTCTGAAGTCCCACAGCAGTGCATCTCAAACTTTAATGAACCCCCTAAGATCTTGTAAACATGCAGATTCTGATTCAGCAACTTTTCTGTGAGTTATCACGGGGAATTTCTGTTCTTTGAAACCAAGATTCCCAGCCACAATGTGCCAGGGAGGACCTCTGTATTGGGGTTGTGGACCCACAGCTGTTGTCTCAGAGCATGATCATCGTCTATACGTCTGACCCCACTCCCACTAGATTACAGAGACCAGGTCATCGGCTTCTGGCAGCCATGTTATATCTTATTCATCACTGTGTCCCCTGCACTTGGCACACGAGCGATGTGTAAGGAGGGTTTGTTGAATGAATACAAGAAAGAACACCACATAGGATGCAGGAATCCCAAGGGAAAATCCTGACCCCAGCAGTGACTTTCTGGATAAATCTTTTGCTTTATAAAATTGTTATGCCATTTGTTACAGGGGTGTTGTTGAGAACATGACCCATTGGATTTCTCAGCATCCTTTTATCTTAACATTGTTCGGCACTCAGCTTGATCATATTTCTGTTTTGGCTTTGCCTGACAGGAAGCTTACAGTCCAATTTGTGGTTTACTTAGTAATTGGGTAGGACTTCATGGGTCTCATTTTCCCCTCTGTTCTTGATTTATTTCATTTTTTATTTTTCCTGGTACTTTTTCTTTTTATATATGTGTATTTTTCATCTGTTGTTTAAATGGTGTTTGAAATCCTTAGTGGAATGAGATGGGATATAAATCATATAAAAATGACAATGAGTAACAATAATAATAATGAGTTTGGGATACATGAAGAGTTGCCAGGAGACTTTATTAGTTTCCTAAGACTGCCAGACAAACTCTGGGGCTTAAACAACATAAATTTATTATCTCACAGTTCTGAAGGCTAGAGTTCCAAGATCAAGGTGTTAGCAGGACTAATTCCTTCTTAGAGCTGCGAGGAAGAAGGAATCTGTCCCATGCCTTTCTCCTGGCTTCTGCTGGTTTGTTGGCAGTCTCTGGTGCTCCTTAGCTTGAAATCTGTGCCTTCATCTTTACATCCCGTTCTCCCTGTGTGCCTGTCGTCTCCAAGTTCCCCTTTTCAGAGGGACACCAGTCATATTGGAGTAGGGCTCACCCTACTCCAGTATGACCCCATCTAAACTAATTATGTCTACAACGGCCCTGTTTTCAAATAAGTCACTGTCTGAAGTAACGAGAGAGGTTAGGACCTCAACATGGGAATTTGTGTATGTGTGTGGGGTAGGGCACAATTTAACTGGTAACAGAGATCTTGTTTTTTAAAATTAATTTTGTTTATTTTTTAGTTAGTGGAAACTTGCTTTACAGTGTTGTGCTGATTTCTGCTGTACTGCAGCTTGACTCCGTAATTGTTATATATATACCCCCTCCCTCCTGAGGCTGCTGCTGCAGAGTCCCGGGCCTTGTGCTCGGGGAGCACGTCTGCCTGTTGGCTGTGTTCTCCGGCTCAAGACTCAACCCATTAAGTGTTTTCCTATGGGAGGAAGGGTCCTGGGCTGGCTGGTCCTTGGGCTAGGTACACACACGTCTCCCACCTGCACAGGTACTAGGAGGGAACACATCCTCCTTTACTCCAGTGATCAGCTCTGTGCTGCCTTGGGCTGTGATGCTCTGAGCGAGTTGGAAATCTGGATGTCTGCCGCACTCCCCCGGGAGTGAGCGGTGTCTGAGTTACAGTGTTTGGCTGCCAGCAACAATAGCCACCGTGACTAATGTAAGAAAGAAGGGGGCTTACTGGAAGGATGCAGGGGAGCTCCCAGGGCTGAAGGGAAGGCTGGAGACAGCTCCAGAAGGTCTATCCAGAAGGCCTCCACAGCTGACATGGCCCAGCAGTCTTGTCTGGGATCAGTGGATGGTAAAATCAATGGAAGTGTGCTCCCAGGTCTTCCGTCTTTATCACTCCAGCTCACTTAGACAGGAGTATGATTGGCACAGTTTATAGCCTGTTCCCCAGCGGTACAAGCACCTCATGAGGAAGATTTAGTGGTTGAAGTGTCCAGAGCCCCCTTTCAGCTTCTGGGATGAGGAGATGTGTATCCCAACGGATATTCATGCCAGGACCACACACCCTGTGGGGAGAGACAGTGGCCACTCAAGACAGGCTGGTGGTGAGCGCAGAGCACTAACTACGTGTGCGACACACTGTGTCCTTGGGCTCATTCCTCCACGACAGTCCTGGGATTCTGACGCCTTTTCAGCATTAGAGGTTTAGAGGAAATGGAGGCTTGAGAAGAGGTTAGTGCCTTACCCAGGTCACTCAGTGAGTCAGAGGCAGAGCTGGGATTTGGACCCAAGTCTATGCAGGTCCATGGGCTTCTTAGGTGATACTGGTAAAGAGTCTGCCAGGCAATGCAGGAGACACAAGAGACATGGATTTGATTCCTGGGTTGGGAAGATCCCTTGGAGGAGGAAATGGCAATCTGCTATGGTATTTTTGCCTGAGAAATCCCATGGAGAGAGGAGCCTGGTTGGGCTACAGTCTGTGGGGTTGCAAAGAGTTAGACACAACTGAGTACAGCATGCACACACACACACACACACACACACACACACACACACACAATACAGGTCCGGTGTTTTTACTTTTATTGGTGATGAGCTTCTGGCTTCTGATGCTGCCAAATTTCCCAACATGGTGAAAAGAAGAGCTGTAAACATGAGCACAGTTGCTGTCCAGGGATCCCAGCAGTTCTTGGCCTCAGAAATAGGTTAAGGAGTGGGCCAACTGGGTAGCTGCCCAGAGGGCCAGGTTATAAAACAGCCCCAAAGGTATACTAGAAGGAAATAGCTTTGTTCCTTTGTGCAAAATAAAAATGTGAGGCCTCTTGTTTAAAAGTGAAGAATTTCTAGAAGGCAGCAGTGGAGCATGTGTGACCACTCAGGTTGCACAACCTGTGAGTCCAGCCCTGGGCTTGGGATGATGGATGACCGTTGCTGAACCTGATCAAGAAGGGCCGTCCTGGAAGGGGAGTTTAGTGGCAACGGATACAGGTTTATGTATGGCTGAGCCCCTTTGCTGTCTTCCTGAAACTATCACAACATTGTTCATTGGCAATCTGTTGTTCAGTTACTAGGTCGTGTCCAACTCTTTGTGACCCCATGGACTGCAGCACGCCAGGCTTCCCTGTCCTTCACCATCTCCTGGAGTGTGCTCAGACTCATGTCCATTGAGTTGATGACGCCATCCTACCATCTCATCCTCTGTCACCCCGCTTCTCCTTCTGTCCTTAATCTTTGGTCTTTTCCAGTGAGTTGGCTTTTTGCATCAGGTGGCCAAAGTATTAGAGTTTCAGCTTCAGCATCAGTCCTTTCCAATGAATATGCTGGGTTGATTTCCTTTAGGATGGACTGGTTTGATCTCCTTGGAGTCCAAAGGACTGTCAAGAGTCTTCTCTATACTTGAATATAAAATAAACTATCAAAAAATCATATGTACTCCTCCCCTACCTTTTTGGAGAAATTTCCTCAGAGCTACTGAGAGGCTGTCTCCCCAGCTGTAGTCCTCAGTAAGACCCTGAGGACACTGAATCTCATTAAAAAAAAGAAGGGACATCCCAGTTGCCCGCAGAGCTAGGGAGGCCGCTGAGGCACAGAGAAGGTACTTCTGGGGCTGCAGGATGGCCTCTGTCCAACTCACAGTTCATGAGTGACCACAGGAATCATCTCAATGTTCTGAGAGCAGTTTTAACAACAGATGGAGCGTGTCCAGACAGCACCCCTGAGCAGAGCCAGTAAAGATGCCACCACAGTCAGTATCTCAATTAACATTGAGAGCTTACAACATGCCAGGCACAGTGCAGAAGTTATCTTGTTTAACTCTGCCCTCCCTCTTCAGCTTCAGTCATGAGAGTATTCTTTAAGATCCTCCAAAGTATGTGGAATTCAGTGCTTCCAAGCAGGCTCTTTGCTCTGTCGGGAACAGTTTTCCTTTCTTCTCCCTCCTTGCAGAACTCACCCTTCAGGTCTCAGCGGATCTGACCTTTCCGACCCCCAAGACTAGGTAACACCTTATGCTTTGGGACTGTGGCTCTTCTGTACACAGGAGGAGATTGCTTGCTGATTGTCTGCCTGTCTGTCCCCCTACATGTGCCTGTCCTTGGGGCAGAGACCTGTCTGTCTGCTGGCTATTTCACCAGGATCAGAAGAGGCAGGGGTACCTCCCTTGGGCAGTCATGGGCTCCCAGGAAACTTCCATTTCTCAGTTGCTTGAGTGATTCTGTCTACTCACTTTTCTGCAAGGTATTTGCTCAGCTGGGCCATGCATATGCATGGAGCTCTCCCCGGGACTCATAGTTCCGCAATGGCCTCCTTTGTCATCCTAGTCAGAGCCTTCATCCAGAGAGTCCACAAGTGAATTCACAGTTGCACTGTTGGTTTATCCAAGAGAAGGAGAAAAAAACCCCCCCAAAAACCCCAACCTAGAGCTGGTAGGTCTTCCTTCTCGCTCAGGAATTCCCCGACTCAGGTTACCAGACGCAGAAGCTGGCGGCCAGATCCCCTTAATTAGGAAAGCGTTGGAGGGCGTTTTGAAAAATGTCAGTGCTCAGATTGCCCATACCTCTATTAATTTTTAAGCTTCCTTCACATTTATTTAAGGACAGCTCCTTCCAGAAGTTCCAACCAAGTGCTAAGTTTTGACTTGGATTTGTGCTGATTTGAGACGTGAAGACACCAGCAGTCCCCCAGGGTGAGCAGGGTGGGCACAGAGCCGCTGCTTTGTGCTTTTTTTCCTTCCCTCCTGAAGACTTACAAGTTATTCTGCAGCTGTCACTCATTTCCTAGAAAAGTAAATCAATTGCCGATCGACTTGGCAAAACCTAAGGAACATTCCAGCTCCAATTACTGGCTGCCAACAGCAAGTGTGGTCTCGGCCAAGGAACCAGCTTCTCTGGCCCCAGGTGCTAAGGGTCTGGCAGTGGGACCAGCCTTTTATGTTCCTAGAGAAGGCTTCTCTCCCTGTGATGATAGTCACCTCGCTCTCTGTCTAAAAATGTCTCCCCAGTGAATCCTTGGAATGGCACTCACTGGCACTCATTCCTTTGAGCCAAGCTCTCAAGGTCTCCCAGCATTTTTGAAAACCTTGGGTACCTACTTCTCTTTAGGATGCTCCAACCAGGTAGTAGAAAGCGACAGAGATTGAACCCACTCTGTGCCAGAATCCTCCCTAAAAGCCCTATGAGATAGGTATTGCTTTCCTTTTTTTTTTCTCTTAAAAAAATACTCATTTATTGATGTGGCTGCGTTGGGTCCTACTTGTGGCACATGGGATCTTTGTTGTGTCGTGAGGGATCTTTCATTTTGGTGCACAGTCTCTAGTTGCAGCTTGAAGGCTTAGTTGCTCTGAGGCAATGTGGGATCTTAGCTCCCTGATGAGGGATTGAACCCACATCCCCTGCATTGCAAGGCGGATTCTTAGGGGAGTCCTGGTATTGCTTTTCTGACGGGGAGATGGAGGTTCAGAGAAGGGATTTAGTTTGCTTGCACCGCTAGTAAGTGGGAGAGTTGGGATATGAACCCAGATCTGTCAAACGCCACCGCCCAAGGAGGTCCCTCTGTTATGCCTTGTTGATGAATGGGGTTGCATAGAAGCTCAGAGATGCCGAGGAAGAGGGAGCCTCATTTGGCTTGTCTTGGTTTGGGTTCCTCAAAAAGCAGATTCTGAGACCAGGATTTGGATGCAGGGGTTTATTTGGGGTGATCCCATGTCCAGAAAGAATGAAGCGGCTGGGCCAAAGCAGAAGCGATGCTCAGTTGTGGATGTGTTTGGTGGTGGAAGTAAAATCCGATGCTGTTCAGAATAATGCACGAATCTGAGCAAACTCTGGGAGCTAGTGGAGGACAGGCGAGCCTGGAGTGCTGCGGTCCGTGGGGTTGCAGAGTCTGACACAGCTTAGCGACTGAATAGCAAGCAACAGCATGATGAGAGGGTGGGGAGGAGGGGGAATGAGCGAGGCCAGTGAGCAGCTTCCCTCTGAGGGCAGCCTGTGCTCCGCCGCCCCCCTTCCCTGGGGGAAGGCCCAGGACACCCCTAAGAGCTTTCCTGTCTGAGGCCCAGCTGTTCTCATTTCTCGCTGGTTGAGGGCACTCCAGGGGGTATCACTCTGCAACCCCCAGGCTGCCCAAAACACAGGCTGACCATGCACCCGGGCTGGAGAAGGGAGCCAGTGAATGTGGGGGGAACTGTCTGCTGAAGCTGCTGTGACAGCTGAGTTGGCCTGAGCGGTATGGGCCCCATGAACATCTGCTCCATGGACAGCAGTGAAGAAGGAGCCCAGAGTGACACTGATAGAGTCATGGGAGTATTAGATTGCTGCAAACCCTCCCTCATGGGTGCTCCTGCATTATTTCAAATTTTAATAACAACCTTCCTAGCTGATGTTTATTAAATGCTTGCTCTGTGCCAAGCATTGTGCTAAAAACTTTACATACATTATTTCATGTAATTCTCACAACCACCCCAAGAGTTAGAGGCCATTTTTATCATGATGTTGGAAATGAGCAGCGTCCCATATCCAGAAAGAAGCACAACAGGTTAGCCAACCTGGGCCTGTTTCCTGAATAGCAGTACTTTACCTCCAGTCTAGTGAGGCTCATACCAGTCTGTGAGATGCGGGGAGGTTATCCCACTTGCTCTTTGCATGACAGACCCTGAGCAATGAGAAGATCAACACCTCGCTCACTTGACCTTGGATCGTAAGGAGTTCCCCATCCCTTATTCCAATGAGAGGTTATGGGTTCTATGGGGGTCCTTCGTAGTCAGCCAGGATCGTTAAGCGAGAAAGGTGACCACAGTCAGAGAGACCCACATGAGCTCCTGGTGGGAACAAATCAGGTCAGACCATCAGGTCTGTCACAGACGTGTGACAGATGGTAATTCCCTGCTCTGATATCCAACCTCTGGGAGCTATCTTGTTGAATGATGTCACTGTATAAGGTTTGAAGCCACTAATGCGATTATCTTGAATCACTAGAGAAACACGAGGCTTGAGCAGATTTCATAATAACTTTCTTTATGCTTGTGACTGCATTTTCATCTCTCAGTTCTGTTCTTGTACAAGGAAAACCTCCCAGTATCTTCTGCGTGCCTGTTGCAACTTTAATGCCGATAAGAATTGCTTTTGTAACATGAAGGCAGCTGATCTGTGTGGGCGTGTGTACCCTCCTCTCTTCCTTGTTTTTCTGGAGTAAAGAGTAATAAGGGAAATAGCTTACCTTTACAGCAAGGGGAAAGAACATCTATTTAGAGGAACTTTAGATGAAAGTATGCTTCCTTCATATTGGATAATCTAATTCAGCAACTCTTAGCTTTTATTTCCAATGATTCAACAAGCTGCAGTACATTTTTTTTTTAAACTCTCACCATTGTGCACATTTCTGAATTCTGTTTAAGAAATCAAAGCCCAAATCTCTTCCTCTAAAGAAATCTGGCTCTCACAGGGGGCAGGAAGAAGTTGACTCTTGGTGCCATGGTTCCATGGGACCTCTCCAAGCAGGAGGTCTTAGTGTTGATTTCTTCCCTTTGAGTTGAATTCAGAGTCTTCTGGGGTCTCTTTCTCCCTCCCTAGACCTCCAGGTATGTTGTCTGTCATCAAGGAAGGCCATCCCATGGCAGTGCAGTCCCATTTTTAGTAATATGAGCTGGGAGGGTTTCTCTGGCCTCTACCCTCAATCTTATGGCTGTGACGTTAGCCCACCTTCCTCATATGTTCTTTTTTGTTTTACTGATGTTTCTAAAAATATTTATTTGTTTAGCTGCATAGGGTCTTAGTTGCAGCATATAAAAAGCAGAGACATCATTTTGCCAACAAAGGTCCATCTAGTCAAAGTTACGATTTTTCCAGCAGTCATGTATGGATGTGAGAGTTGGACCATAAAGAAGGCTGAGTGCCAAAGAACTGATGCTTTCCAACGGTGGTGTCAGACAAAACTCTTGAAAGTCCCTTGGACTACAAGGAAATCAATCAAACCAGTCATCCTAAAGGAAATCAACTCTAAATATTCATTGCAAGGACTGATGCTGAAGCTGAAACTCCAATACTTTGGCCACCTGATGCGAAGAACTGACTCATTGGAAAAGACCCTGATGCTGGGAAAGACTGAGGACAGGAGGAGACAGTTGGGTGAGATAGTTGGATGGCATCACCGACTCAATGGACATGAATTTGAGCAAACTCCAGGAGATAGTGAAGGACAGGGAAGCCTGGCGTGCTGCAGTCCATAGGGTCACAAAGAGTTGGAGACGACTGAGCGACTGATCAGCAATAACAGTGGACTGTCTAGTTGTGGTCCTCGGGCTCTTTAGTTGCAGCACACAGGTTTGGTTGTTCCAAGGCATGTGGGATCTTAGTTCCCTGACAAAGGACTGAACCCACGTCCTCTGCGTGGCAAGGCAGATTCTTAACCCCTCTGGACCACCAGAAAAAGTCCTTCCTTGCATACTCTCAAGAGCATTGAAGAAGCAAAGAACACTGGGGCTCAAGTTTTAAATGAACAACTAGTTTCTACCTATACTCCAGCCTCTTTCTCTTTGTAAGGTCAATGAGGATTCTTGAAATCACCAGGGACAAGCAACTGACAGGTAGACGTGTTTCCACCGGTCACTTACATTTACAGAGAACCTGCTCTGTGTCAGGCAGCATGCTAAAGTGCCTGCGTGGGTGGCTTCACTGAAGGCCTGGACACCCTCAGTGGTATGTGCTGTGATCCTCCTGTTCAGGGAGGAGACTGAGGTGTAGAATTGTTCAGCAATGCGCCTAAGTGTTCATACACTTACAAAGTCCCAATGCTGAGAATTCATCCTCCCTGACCTCCAGGGGAACCACTCTCCTAGGAAGCTGGACCAACCTTTAAGAGAATTACAGGTATTTTCGGAGCATACCTGCTTGGAAGATGGGTCTCAGTCAGAACCCTGGGTTTGGTTGGCTGTCATCCTTTTCCTTCCCTTATATCCTACCCTCTCTTCTAGTTAGGTAGGAAGGTTCTGCTCATAGAAATGGTCATTGAAAATAATGGGATATAAAAGATGGATCATGTAAGCAAGAGCAATGTGGTGGGATCATAGTGGTGGGCAGTGTGGCTCTGGACCTCCTCAGGGGTCCTTCTGTGCATCCATTCAACTTACTGAGCACCTGCTTTGGGCTGGGTACTCTTCTACGTGTTAGAGATACAGCAGGGAAGGAACGAGACGAAAAGACCTGCTCTTGTTGGCGTTTCACCTCCTCATGGAGCTCCTGGGCACTCCCCTGCCCACCCTTGGGTGACATTCAGAGCATCACTTCTATAGAACCCTGAGATGGACCCACTGTGTGCCCCTCATTCAGCACAGCCCAGCATTGGAGAACCGCCCCGGAGACAGACCCAGTCCCTGAGCACGAGGTCTCTGGCACTGTCACGGATTTCATCTCCTTTCTTTGTCTTTAGTTATTCAAATATCCAAGTGCATCCTTGGTGCCAGACGTTGTGAGCTGTGGGTGCCATTAGCTGGGAGAGGGCACTCCTTGAGGGCAAAGATGGCTAATTGGCCCCCCTCCAGCTTCCCCTTCCTGTTCACAGCTCCCTCCCAGCCCGGTCTTTCCGCTCAGGTTTTCCATGGATTAAATGGCCAGCAGTGCTGCCCTTGGAAGTGGCCACATCTGTCAGGATGTGGCTTCGTGAAAGCCAGAGGGGGTGGGCCTGGGTGCTGACCTCAGCTGTCTCCTTTCAGGGCATCTGTGAACACGTTTTAAAGCAGCTTTACCGTGGGTTAGGCTGCACTGGCGGCAGCTGAGACTGGCTGGGGACGGCACGCTGGATCAGAAGGGTTTGTGGGCTACTGTGATAAACTGTAGAACTTCATCTCAGCTTTCCCTGCATCCACCCATGGGAGTCAGCCAAGTGAAGCCCTCTTAATACGAGTCACTGAAAAAGGTAGTGCTGGTGGGGAGTGAGACCTACAAATTGGGCATGCGGATGAAAGAGAGAAACTGGACAGGACCCAGCCGCTGACGCTCTGATTTCTCCATCTGTGGTCCACAGGCTGGCCCGTGCTTCTGTGTGCGGTGGAGCTGGATGTGATGCTCTGGGCAGAGTGGGGAGCTGGGCTCAGATCTGCCTGCTGTGGTGTGACCCTCCTGTTGTTGTTCGGTTGCTAAGTCGGGTCCGACTCCTTGCGACCCTGTGGACTGTAGCATACCAAGCTTACTGTCCCTCATCATCTCCCAGAGTTTGCCCAAACTGATGTCCATTGAATTGGTAATGCTATCTAATCATCTCACCCTCTGCCACTGTCTTCTTCTTTTGCCTTTAATCTTTCCCAGCATCAGGGTCTTTTCCAATGAGCCGGCTCTTTGCATCAGGGGGCTGAAGTGGTGGAGATTCAGCTCCTATTCTCTTGTCAGTCGGAACAGGAAGGGTTTTGTACAGAGTCGTGGAGTTGAGTTCTTGAAGGCTGTTGCATGCCCATCTGATAGCTCTCCCCTAAGATCCAGGTCATGTCTCATTAGCTCAACCGCTTTATCTTACACAGGGAGGAGAGATTAGCAGATGAGAACACTGCTCAGGCTGGGTCGTGCTGACCTGCACGATACCATTTTAGAATCCCTCTGGAGTTTAGGCATACTCACTATTTCCTACGTATTACTGTGATTTTGACTTCGTTACACTTCCAAAGCTGGAGAGATGAACCGCCAGTGGAAGAAGTTCCTAGACTCGGGCCAACCTCTGCTCTACCTTTTCCACTTCAACTTTCCAAGTGTTTTGGAGTTTAAAGAAATATATTTCCTGTCTTTATACCAGCCCTCCTCATTTCTGTAGGGGCCTTCATGGGGCAAGTGGGGAAGGGATGGAGTAGGGAGGAGGCTGAGAAGAATCATTGGCAGAATCATCACCCCGAAACCCCCAGCTTTGAAATTAGTCGTAGGCACCCATTTTTGCAGCTTCAAAGTGCTGTGTCATGCACAGATTACTGGGTCAGGGAGACATGTACTCGCTGTTTTAGCTAGATAGTGACCAGAGCCCTGTGTGATGTGCAGATAAAAAGGCCTAGAGGTTGAGAAGAAAGAAATGTCAGTTCCACTTGTGAAGATCAGGGAAGGCTTTTTGGAGGAGGTGGCCTGTGAATCAGTCCTTGAAGGATAAGAGTTTGTATGTGCAGAGACTGTGAGGAGGAATTGTAGGAGGAGGGAGCTGTGTGAGCAAAGACATAGGAGCAGGAAGGATGGGATATAAGGAACAGTGAGTAAGATTAACTGGATAAAACACAGTGGGGGTGAAGATGGGGAGGTGGGATATCAAACTGAACAGACTGGTGGGGGTCAGGCTAAGAGGCTTTGAATGCCTGGGGTAGGCTGGTACTTACTCTGGAAAGGCAAGCAGAGTCTCTGAACAGTCCTTCAGCACAGATGCTCTAGGCACTGGACTCCAGGAGATGTGACTTCTCGGTGCTGTGTGGGAGGTCACGGCTGGCCAAACTACAGGCTGCTCCCCAGATTCCACCCACTGCCTTGTTGTGTGTGATCAGCTTTCACACTTTTAAAAAGTTGATGGAAAAAAAATAAGAAGAATGATATTTTGTGACGTGAAAATCATACAAGGTTCAAATTTCAGTGCTCATCAATGAAGTTCTAAATCCTGCCAGTAAAAAGTACACGGAAACGTGTTTTCTGTCTTGTTACATAAGTACTGATGTGTTATCCTCAGTTTTGCCTCTTGGCCCACAAAACCGAAAATACTCCCTAATATTCACTTCTTCACAGAAGAAGTTTGTGAATTCCTGGGATGGATGACAGGGAAGAGAGCCTGGTCAGGAATTCCAGAGGGGCTGACATTATGAGAGATGTTGGCAGCAGCTCCCAGTCTGTGTCCTGGCGTGGAAACAGATTTCAAGTTGGAAAAAATAGGGTTGTGTAGCACGTGTGTTTTCTAAATGCTGGGTTGCTGTTGTTGTTTAGCCACTCTGTCATGTATGACTCTTCTGTGATACCACAGATTGCAGCCCACCAGGCTCCTCCGTCCATGGGATTCTCCAGGCAAGAATATTGGAGTGGGTTGCCATTAGCTTTTCCAAGGGATCTTCCTGACCCAGGGATTGAACTGGCATCTCCTGCACTGGAAGACAGATTCTTTATCACAAAACCACCAGGGAAGTCCCAAATGCTGGGTTACAAAGAATCGAACAGATCTCATTGGAGGAGCCTTCTCAGAGCCTTTTCCACGTTAATGTTCATTGTGACTCTTGGGGAAAGGCATATGACTTGGGTATTTCCCAAAGTTAATAGACTGTGGAACCCCTTTTCTGGGGACCAACGTGCCCGCTTTGGGAAATGTGGGTGAAGGGAGTGGGAAGGGCGAGGGGAATGGCAGGAAAGGAATGGATGTGGTCACACAGTGCAGAGGCTGGGTCTCCAGGACTTGTGTGAGGAGGAGTTAAAAAGGATTTCCAGGCTCCCAGCCCGAGAGTCTGGAGCTGCTGACAGTGACCGGGGAAGGGGTGCCCTGTAAAAGGGGGAGAGTCATGTGAGGCAGAGACTCCTGGCCACTGCCCTCGTCTGTAAAATGGGGGTAACAGGAGTTCACAACGTTCAGCCTTATGAGGACTGAAAATAAGATAACACACGTGAAGTGCTTAGCACAACGCCTGACAAATTCTAATAGGAATGCAAATAATACGAATACTGTGATATCCAATATTCATTAAACACCAGTAGCCACATGCCAGGCAGTGTGCCAGGCATTGGTAAACTTTTCCTGTAAATGACAAGATAGCAAATATCTGCAGCGTTGCGGGGCTGTCCAGCCCCTGCCCCCATGACTCAGATCTGTCCTCGTAATGTGGAAGCAGCCACTGTCCGTAAACTGAGGGCCGAGGCTGTTCCAAGACCCTACTTACAGAACCAGGCAGCGGGCGGGTGGATTTGGTCTGCCTGCTGTAGTCCACCCACCCCTGCTCTACAATGAACACTTCAATCTACTGGAGTTGAACTTGTCCAAAGCCCACAGCTGCCCTTTTGGTGGGACTTACATTATCCACCTTTTCTGAGAGAGTCGGTAACTTGTTCAAGCCCAGAACTGGTGAGGAGTGGACGCTGGCTGGAACTCAAGAGTGTGCTCTCAACCCCCACACCACGCTGCTCTAAATCTTACCTGTCTGCTGTGCTAAGTCACTTCAGTCCTGTCTGACTCTTCGCGATGCCATGGACTGTAGCCCGCTGGGCTCCTCTGTCCATGGGATTCTCCAGGCAAGGATACTGGAGTGGGTGACCATGCCCTCCTCCAGGGGATCTTCCTGACCCAGGGATCGAACTCGAGTCTCTTACATCTCCTGCACTGGCAGATGGGTTTTTTTAAACCACTAGCGCCAGGGGAAGCCCATTTATTTATGTACTTATTATTTATTTGGCTTCATCTTCTGTTGCGGGGCTCCAGCTCTCAGTCAGTGGTGTTGCACCTGGCAGGGGAGCAGGTAGCTCTGAGGCGTGTTCTGCATTCTCCTCCCGACTCCCTTGATTGAGCCCCACCTGCCCGCATTGGTTGCTGTTGCTTAGTCATTCAGTCGTATCTGACTCCTTGTGACCCCATGGACTGCAGCACACCAGGCTTCCTTGTCCTTCACTATCTCCCAGAGTTTGCTCAAACTTAATGTCCATTGAGTTGGTGATGCCACCCAACCATCTCATCCTCTGTCGTCCCTTTCTCCTCCTGCCCTCAGTCTTTCCCAGCATCACTGTCTTTTCCAGTGAATCAGCTCTTCACATCAAGTGGCCAAAGTATTGGCGCTTCAGCTTCAGCGTCAGTCCTTCCAGTGAATATTCAGGACTAATTTCCTTTAGGATTGACTGGCTTGATTTCCCTCCTGTCCAAGGGACTCTCAAGAGTCTTCTCCAGCACCACGATTGGAAAGCATCAATTCTTTGGCACTCAGCCTTCTTTATGGTCCAGCTCTCACATCCATTCATAACTGCTTGGAAAAACTGCATCAGTAGTCCTCTTGATGACATTCCGTGTGTTGGCTTCCTTCCCTTCCCCGCCTCCCTCTCCTCTCTGGGATCAACTACCTGCACCCACCATCCACAGAGCAGGTCGGGAAGGAGGCTGGGAGCCATTCACTCAATCATGCAATTTTGCAGATCTCCATGGAGCACTGCTGTGTCTGCTAGTCTCAGCGACGGGCCCTGGGGGTACAAATGTGAGCAATGACACAGTGCCTGCCTTCACCGAGCTTGCATTCTCTTGGGACCACAGACTAGAAGGCCTGGTGATGGAGACGCACACATCGAACCTATGAAGTAAGAGCTACCATGTAAAATAAATAAACTACAAAGTACATTGTATATCACAGGGAATAGTGCCGATATTTTACGATAATTTGAAATGGTTTGTAATCTATAAATGGTAGCTCAGTGGTAAAGAATCCACCTGCCAATGCAGGAGACATGGGTTCCATCCCTGGGCTGGGAAGATTCCCCTGGAGGAGGAAATGGCAACCCCCTCTAGTATTCTTGCCTGGGAAATCCCATGGACAGAGGAGCCTGACAGGCTATAGTCTAGGGGGTTGCAAAAGAATTGGAGACGACTTAACAACTGACCAATCTATAGAAACATTGAGTCTCCGGGTTATGTACCCAAAACTAATATAGTTCAATTAAACAAACAAACATGAAGTAATTATAAGGAGTAGAGTGCGTGCCTGGAGGAAGCAGAGCTGGCGGGGAGTAGGGGGTGGGGTGTCCTTTCGAGAGAGGTGATGGGTGCCCACCAGCCGAGACCTGAAGGAGGAGAAGGAGCCAGTCAGGCAACGCACAAGGGGAGGAGTGTGTGGACAGAGGGAGCAGAAAGTGCAAAGTTGTGGAGGCCAGGGGGAGCTTGATGAAAAGCTAGAATTGGAAGAAAGCCAGTGTGGGGCTGTTCAAAGGGAGGGAGAAGGAGAGGCAAGGAGTGGGGAGGAGGGGGAGAAAGACAGGGAGGGGAGCGCTGAGATGAATGCAGATGGGCGGCTGTTCATGGTGGGGCCGCCTCTCTCCTGACGGGGCTTGCCGCCCTGGGGAGGATTTAGCAGCGTCAGAGAGGGACGGAAGATGGGAACCTGTCTCCCTGTTAGTCATTAAGTGCTCTTAACGCTGACTTTTAGCAGGGAAGGGAAAATAAATATGCAAAAAGAGACTTTTGAAACATTCAGGGAACATTTTAAACATAAGTTTAAAATACAGTAACAGGGTCAACATGCTTTCTCTTGAGAACAGTTTTGCACTTGGAACCTTTTCTTACTTCCCACTAATAGGAACCCATTCAGGCAATTTTCTTTGCTTTCTTTCATTTTTTTTTAAGAAGACTCATTTAAAAGCACTGTGACCTTTACGATTTTTTTCTCTATAGTCTTTCACGGTGAGAAAGACAACAGCTCACAGTGTCACTTTGCCTGCCAATTTGAGTGGGGAAGAAAACTAAAAAAAAAAATTTAAAGGAAAATAAATTGAAGTGAGACAGAGATGTGGAACACGTAGTTGCTAAAGTTGTATGCATTTTCTGGAATATTCAGCAACAGCTTCTAATAGGGAAGTTCAGTTCAGTTCAGTTCAGTTGCTCAGTCGTGTCCGACTCTGCGACCCCATGAACCACAGCACGCCAGGCCTCCCAGTCCATCACCAACTCCTGGAGTCCACCCAAACCCATGTCCATCGAGTCGGTGATGCCATCCAACCATCTCATCCTCTGTCGTCCCCTTCTCCTCCTGCCCTCAGTCTTTCCCAGCATCAGGGTCTTTTCCAATCAGTCAGCTCTTCGCATCAGGTGGCCAAAGTATTGGAGTTTCAGCTTCAACATCAGTCCTTCCAATGAACACTCAGGACTGATCTCCTTTAGGATGGACTGGTTGGATGTCCTTGTAGTCCAAGGGACTCTCAAGAGTCTTCTCCAACACCACAGTTGAAAACCATCATTCTTCTGAGCTCAGCTTTCTTTATAGTTCAACTCTCACATCCATACATGACCACTGGAAAAACCATAGCCTTGACCAGATGGACCTTTGTTGGCAAAGTAATGTCTCTGCTTTTTAATATGCTGTATAGTTTGGTCATGACTTTCCTTCCAAGGAGTAAGCATCTTTTAATTTCATGGTTGCAGTCACCATCTGCAGTGATTTTGGAGCCCCCAAATAAAGTCAGCCACTGTTTTCACTGTTTCCCCATCTATTTCCCATGAAGTAATGGGACCGGATGTCGTGATCTTAGTTTTCTGAATGTTGAGCTTTAAGCCAACTTTTTCACTCTCTTCTTTCACTTTCATCAAGGGCCTCTTTAGTTCTTCTTCACTTTCTGCCATAAGGGTGGGTAGGGAAGTAGGGTTAGTGATTGGCTTGCCTTGGCTGAGGGAGTGATTCACAGGGACTTTTGGAGCTTAAACCTGGGAAGTCCCTGGCAGAACAAGGCTAGCTGGTCACCCCACTCAATGCATCAGAAATGTGTCACTCAGATGAACTCTCATTCTTCAGTGCCTGCATCCACACTTGCAGTCATTATTTTTATCCCACCCAGCTCAGAAGCAGCAGTTAGCACCTCTCTTAACTCCCCGGGGAAAACCCCATGGAATTTTGCCAAAGGCACCGCTTAGCAAAAAAATTAACCATTCACAGTAAGCATTTCTGTTCTCTGAGCAGCCTCAAGCCAGCCCTCCACTAGGGTGAACAGCTGTCCCAATTAGATTGGGAATTCGGTATTTCCAAGTTTTGTTGTTTAGTTGCTAAGTCGTGTCCGACTCTTTTGAGACACCATGGGCTGTAGCCCATCCAGGCTTCTCTGTCCATGGGATTTCTAGGGTGTGGTACTTCTAGGGCTCAAAGTGGGACAGTCCTGGTTAAACTGGGATGGCTGGTCATCCTTCTGGAAGGGGTTTTGGATCCTGTTTGTACCACTGATGAACTGGGAGATTTGGGTGATGTATGCTCGCAGAGCCTCAGTTTTGTTGTCTGTAAAATGGGAGATGATGTTAGTGCTGACTCGTCCTCATGAAGTGTTTCACATAGTGGTGGGCATGAAGTAAGTGCTCAATAAATGTTTACTGCGATTATAATTGTGTATTAGGTAGAGTGGATGTTATACATGAGATTTCAGGGGCTTAGGATGACCTTCCACCCCCTGAAAATCTCTCCTTTATTCTGCTGCCTATAATTTTGCTATTAGAGAGTCATTCCTTTAGCTCAGGGTTTCTCAAATTTTTCCACCAAAGTACCTCAGTGACAGAGGAAAGTGACTTCATGTCATTAGGGGCTAGAGCCAGAGGATTAGCCTGAAGGCACTGATCACGGTTGTTGTTCAGTTGTCAAGCCGTGTCCGACTCCATGGACTGCAGCACACCAGGCCTCCCTGTCCCTCACCATCTCTCAGAGTTTAACCAAGTTCATATTCATTGAATTGGTGATGCCATCCGACAATTTCACCATCAGTCATGCAAGATTTATTTGAACTTTCTAGTTTAATCACAGGTTCAGTAAATTGTATATTCATTTCTGATTTCTATCATTTTTTAAAACATAAAAACAATGTTTATAATTTTTCCCCTCATTGATATTTCGCTTCTGCACACTGAAACCCCTGATCCAGGAATATCTGCTTTTTTATTCTGGAGGTTATACTTGGGCTCTGGGGTTGAGAAGTCTGGCTCTCATGAAAAATGTCCATGAAAAGACAATCATCTCTGATAGGCATTCATTCACACCCTAGTCTAAACAAGCCCAAACATTAGAGTAGCTGCAGAGGGTAGCAGAAAGCACAGTGGCCTGGGAGTCAGGAGTCAGGATATCAAGGCCAGGACTCTGCTACTTACTTTCTGTGTGGCCTTTGCTGAATTACTACTTCCCCTCCATGAGCTCTAGCCACCAAATCTGGAAAACAGATCAGACCAGATGAGGGGTTTACCAGTTGCATTCCAGAGGACCATGGGGGTCTTGGGCAGAAGATGAGGCTCTCCATTACCTCTCTGATCACCCAGCTCTGTCCAACCAAGGCCTCTGCTTTAGCAGTTAGGGTTCTGAGTAAGGTTTCAGTGTCCTGTGTTAATCAAGCCTCGGAACTTCTGTACTCGGGCATCTTGTATGTCCCGGGGAGAATGAGCACTTGGGGCACTGTAGGAGGGAGAAGTTACAGGGAGGAGGGCCCTTGCTGATGTAAACCTGGAGGCCTGGGTGTGGCCTGTTAGTGGGAGGTTTCGGGGTTTGGGGGCGGCACAGCCACCAGCTGTGACAGGAAGCCGACAGGAGAGTAATGATGCACTTCCCAGTTTGGGGAGGGCTGGGGACAGTGACTTATTTTGAGTGTGCCCCAGATTGTCGTCATCCTTCCCGTCCTTGGCAGAGACGCTGATGAGCCCGTCCTCCGCCTGGCTCTGCTTCCTGGCTGCGCTGCTTCCCGAGTCTGACGTGCTCAGAGCTCGGCTGCCTCTGCATATCCAGTTCACTTCCACCAGGGAGAAATGGGAACAGCCTAAATGCCCACCAATAGGGGGGATGGTTCAGTATACTTTGGTGCATCCACCCAAAGGATGCTTGCTCTTAAGGAGAATGAGGGATATGTCTGTGTGACTAGTATTAAAATATCCCCATGGTTTGGTTCAACTGTAAAGCAAGTTACAGAACCAAGGTCCAGTGTGGTCATCTTTATGCCCAAAGGGCACTTGTATTTTTAGGGTGTGTGCCTGCCCGATTAGTTGCTGAGTCATGTCCGACTCTTTGAGACCCCATGGACTATACCCCGCCAGGCTCCTCTGTCCATAGAATCCTCCAGGCAAGAATATTGAAGTGGGTTGCCGTTTCCTTCTCCAGGGGGTCTTCTTGACCCAGGGATAGAACTCATGTCTCCTGTGGCTCCTGCACTGGCAGGCGGGTTCTTTACCGCTGAGCCATATGGGAAGTCCCATTTGTAGGAAATCTTTACACCAAGCCTTTAATAGGGCTTTCCTCTGGGGAAGGACATGGGAGCAACAGGGATCATTAACACATAATGTGTGCCAGACTCTGAGCTAAGCATCTCTCGGGCATTGTCATATTTAATCCTTGAACCGATCTTTGAGGCCCAGATGAGAAAACTGAGTCACAGAAAGGTTAAGTAAGTTGTCCAAGGACGCACCGCTATTAAGGAGTGGAGCTGGAATCCAAATCCAAGCAGTCTGGGTCCAGAGTCTCTGCTTTGAACCCTTGATGGCTTCTCTGATGGAAAGGACTTTTGCTTTGTACTGTATACAGTTGTGTATAATTTGACCATTTTACACTGAGGATGCACACGCATTGTTTCTATAATTTTAAAAGTAGACAAAGCTAGAGAGACGGAGTGTGCCTTTTGATGTCACCCTCTAACGCCCCTGAGGCGGCCAATGCAAGAAGGGCACAGCTTAGTGCTTGAGGTTTGCTGCCAGACCTCTGGGTTCTTGATTTGAGTTTTGCAGGTGTCCCTGGGAGAGGCAGCTGCGCGTCACTCACACCATAGTGTGAGACAGATAAGCCAAGGAGAGAGGCATGGAGGGGAGAATGATGGCTGAGGAATCAGAAGGGCTGCTCTTCCCCCTTGAGACAGCTAGACTTCATCCACATCGAGAGAGACTTCCTAAAGGGCAGGGCAGACCCGATGCCCTTGGGGGTGCCTGGGGTTGACGAGGTCCCTCCATGAGATCACTCCTGTCTGTTAGGAGTCGGAGTCCGACTTTAGCAGGTTTCTCTGTAGGCCACGAACAGCGATGACAGAGCAAATGATGAACATTTATTTAGGGTTTACTAAGGAGCCAGGCACTGTCCTTAGCATATTGCTTCTCAAACTCTGACATGCACATGAATCACCTGGAAATCTGCCCAAAATGCAGATTCAGACTCTGTTGGACTGGGTGGGGCCTTAGATTCTACTTCTCTAGCAAGGTCTCTAGTCTGTGGACTGCACAATGAATGAAGAGGTCAAGACATATACTGCTGAGGTTTGAAGCCTGCCCCCTCCCCCAGCAGCGAAATCGTAGCCATGTTATTTACTTTATAGAGCTGTCATACATGTTGAATCAAATAACTCACATATAGGCTCTTGGCTCAGTGCCTGGTGCCCAGTGAGAGGTTGCTGAATGGGAGCAATTATTATTATTAATATCTCATCAAAACCTTCTGCAACCTTAAGAGGAGGGTTCTATGATGTTCCCATCATTTCACAAATGAGGGAAGTGAGGCTTGGAAAGGTTAAATGGCCCGTTAGTCTCACGCCACTGAAAAGCATCCTGGTAGGCTTCCCTGGTGGTGTGGTGGCGGGGAATCCGCCTGCCAAGGCAGGGGACATGGGTTCGATCCCTGGTGCTGGAAGATCTCACACGCCTTGGAGTAACTAAGCCCATGTGCCACAACTACTGAAGCCCACCTGCCTAGAACCCATGCTTTGCAAGAAGAGAAGCCCCCATATTGAGAAGCCCCCACGGCATAGCAGAGAGAGGCCCCCGCTCACAGCAACTAGAGAAGGCCTGTGCCCAGCAACAAAGATATACAACAGCCAGAAATAAATGAATAAATACATTAAAAAATCTTAAGAAAATTTATGGCAGAAATTTTCTTATGGCAGAAAAAGAAGAACTAAAGAGCCTTTTAATGAAAGTGAAAGAAGAGAGTGGAAAAGTTGACTTAAAACTCAACATTAAAAAAATGAAGATCATGACATCCAGTCCCACCACTTCACTGCAAATAGATGGGGAAATAATGGAAATAGTGAGAGACTTTATATTCTTGGGCTCCATAATCACTGCAGATGGTGACTGCAGCCACGAAGTTAAAAGATGCTTGCTCCTTGGAAGAAAAGCTATGACCAACCTAGTTCAGTTCAGCTCAGTTCAGTCACTCAGTCGTGTCCGACTTTTTGCGACTCCATGAATCACAGCATGCCAGGCCTCCCTGTCCATCACCAACTCCCGGAGTTTACCTAAACCCATGTCCACTGAGTCGGTGATGCCATCCAACCATCTCATCCTCTGTCGTCCCCTTCTCCTCCTGCCCTCAATCTTTCCCAGCATCAGAGTCTTTTCAAATGAGTCAGCTCTTTGCATCAGGTGGCCAAAGTATTGGAGTTTCAGCTTCAACATCAGTCCTCCCAATGAACACCCAGGACTGATCTCCCTTAGGATGGACTGGTTGGATGTCCTTGTAGTCCAAGGGACTCTCAAGAGTCTTCTCCAACACCACAGTTCAAAAGCATCAATTCTACGGCACTCAGCTTTCTTTATAGTCCAACTCTCACATTCATACGTGACTACTGGAAAAACCATAGCCTTGGCTAGATGGACCTTTGTTGACAAAGTAATGTCTCTGCTTTTTAATATGCTGTCTAGGTTGGTCATAACTTTCCTTCCAAGGAGTAAGCATCTTTTAACTTCATGGCTGCAGTCACCATCTGCAGTGATTTTGGAGCCCCCCAAAATAAAGTCAGCCACTGTTTACACTGTTTCCCCATCTATTTGCCATGAAGTGATGGAACCGGATGCCATGATCTTAGTTTTCTGAATGTTAAGTTTTAAGCCAACTTTTTCACTCTCCTCTTTCACTTTCATCAAGAGGCTCTTTAGTTCTTCTTCACTTTCTGCCATAAGGGTGGTGTCATCTGCATATCTGAGGTTATTGATATTTCTTCCAGCAATCTTGATTCCAGCTTGTGCTTCATCCAGCCCAGCATTTCTCATGATGTACTCTATATATAAGTTAAAGAAGCAGGGTGACAATATACAGCCTTGATGTACTCCTTTTCCGATTTGGAACCAGTCTGTTGTTCCATGTCCAGTTCTAAGTGTTGCTTCCTGACCTGTGTACAGGTTTCTTAAGAGGCAGGTCAGGTGGTCTGGTATTCCCATCTCTTTCAGAATTTTCCAGTTTATTGTGATCTACACAGTCAAAGTCTTTGGCTTAGTCAATAAAGCAGAAATAGATGTTTTTCTGGAAATCTCTTGCTTTTTTAATGATCCAGCGGATGTTCGCAATTTGATTTCTGGTTCTTCTCCCTTTTCTAAAACCAGCTTGAACGTCTGGAAATTCACGGTTCATGTATTGCTAAAGCCTGGCTTGGAGAATTTTGAGCGTTACTTTACTAGCATGTGAGATGAGACCAACCTCGACGATATATTAAAAAGCAGAGACATTTCTTTGTCAATAAAGGTCTGCCTAGTCAAGGCTATGGTTTTTCCAGTGGTCATGCATGGATGTGAGAGTTGGACTATAAAGAAAGCTGAGCACCGAAGAAGTGATGCTTTTGAACTGTGGTGTTGGAGAAGACTCTTGAGAGTCCCTTGGACTGCAAGGACATCCAACCAGTCCATCCTAAAGGAAATCAGTCCTGAATATTCACTGGAAGGACTGATGCTGAAGCTGAAACTCCAATATTGTGGCCCCCTGATACGAAGAACTGACTCATTTGAAAAGACTCTAATGCTGGGAAAGATTGAAGGCGGGAGGAGAAGGGGATAACAGAGGATGAGATGGTTGAAAGGCATCACCGACTCGATGAGCATGAGTTTGAGCAAGCTCTGGGAGTTGGTGATGGACAGGGAAGTCTGGCGTTCTGCAGTGCTTGGGGTTGCAAAGAGTCGGACACTACTGAGCAACTGAACTGAAGAAAAAACAGCATTCTGGCTAACTCCAGAGCAGGGCTTCCCCCTCTCAGCATTGCTGACGTCTGGGGCTGATCACTCTTTGCAGAGGCCATCCTGTGTCCCTGGCTTCTCCGGTGGCTCAGTTGGTAAAGAACCTGCCTGCCAATGTGGGAGACTCAGGTTTGATCCCTGAGCTGCAAAGATCCCCTGGAAGAGGGAATGGCAACCCATTTCAGTGTTCTTGTCTGGGAAGTCCTCATGGACAGAGAAGCCTGGCAGGCTACAGTCTGTGGGGCTGCAAAAGAGTCGGACATGCTTTAGTGACTAAACAGTAGCAACAGCAACAATACCCTGGACCCTAGGACGTTTTTCAGCATCCAGTCTCTACTGTGTTAGTCTCTACTCAATAGATGCCAGTAGCGTTCCCATTTCCCCCAGTTGTGATGATCAAAACTGTCCCCAGATGTTGCCAAATGCCCCTGGGATGGTAAGATTATCCCCCGCCCCACAACTGGGAACATCAGCTCTAGCCTGGGTTGTGTCCCCCCGCTACCCCAAAAGTTCAGGCTTTTTTCCAGGGCATCTTGGAGATGTCATATTGACACTCAGGCCATCTAAGGGCTAATGGAGACAAGTGGTATTTGAAAGAATCATCTCCAATGCGGTGACCGCGGGAGTCACAGCTTTTTCTTTTTAAATGCGTGAATGGGTCTAATGCAGCAGTTATTCAATCGTTATTCAGCGCGCATTGAAAAATTTGGGGTCTGATATTATATATTACCACTTGTTTGAGTTTGGTGCTGTGAAATCAGGCCATTTTTGTCTTTTTTTTTTTTAAAAACAGATGTTGCCAACACCATCTTTAAGTATGCTTTTATTTGCCTTCTGGTATCTACGTATAACAGAACTTCTGGAAAATGGAATTTATGATTTGCAATCTGTGGCCATTTCTATACTGTTCTGATTTGCAAGCAGGATTCACCTCCTAGTCTGTGTTTTTCTAGTGTGCTTCCTTATGTTTGACTAATTTAAGGGTTTAATAGATGCGCCTGTAAAAATTTGCCTTATTTATCACGGAAGCTGCCTGAGAACCTTCAATGAAATCACGCTGACCTCATTTAATTATTTGTAAAACCCATGTTCTGATGCAGTTGGCAAGGGTTTGGGTGTCTTTTTATGTTTAAGAATATTAAAGAGCAAACATCAGATAATTTATTGAGTGCTTGCAATGTGCCACGGTGGTTTATTTCTCTGAATCCTCCAAACATTTCTTGGAGGTATTTTATGCCTATTTTATGGGCAAAACCCAAATCTTAAGTATCCATTTATGATCACACAGAGGATAAGTGATAGGGGTGGGATCTGAGCCCAAAGATTGCAGGGTTCATGCTCTTTTCTGCTTTGCGCGCCTGCATTTAGCAGTCAGGAATGGGCTGGAATTAATGCCTTCTCTGCCCACGCACTAAAGCAACCAGCTCCGACTGTCTGTTTGATGCCACGGTTTCCAGATGCAGCACCGTCCGTTATCTGGATGTTCCATCTGCCTAATTTCACACTCCAACTGCTGAGAAATAGCTGGATTTCCAAAGCCACAGAGATACAGCCAACATGTCTTCATTCATTCTTAGGGAAACAGAAGGATTTCATGCAACCTTGAGGGCCTGGTGGAATCTGAAATCCATGAGTAGATACGTGGTGCCAGAGTACATGGATGTGAGTCTTCCTCAAGTGGGCTCAGGAGCAGGGGGCGGTGGCGGTGGTTTGAGGCAAAAAGTAGACTGTGTTCATTCATTCAGGCTCTAGGCCCTCCAGGAAGGTGGGGTGGAAGGAAAAGGTGCTTGGCCTGAAAGATGACAGCCATTTAGATCTGAGCCGGCAGCGCCTCACTTGCCAGAACTCAGTCAGTCTCTGCTGAACCAGGACAGCAGAATGCCAGCGCGGGAGCAGCTGGCCCCGATGAAGCACCAACTGTGTACACACTGAAAAACAGTAGGAGAATTATCGAAGACAAAGCACAGATGGGCACTATGATTATGTGGAGCAAGTTTCTTAAACTTTCTGGGCGTTAACTTTCCCCATCTGTGAAATGGGTTAAGACTTCACACTAAGTTCCCAGGATCAGCTGAGCTGGTGCTCAAGGAAACATGTTGAAATTTCCAAATTGATTTCAACATATGTTTGCAGGATATTTTAGACTGGGCCTCAGGCACTGGGAAGATGAGTTACACAGGGTTAATTTTCAGAGACCTCAATTAAGGTTTAGAGATTGTTCTAGTCTTTCCCAAATAGTGTTTTGAGGAAAACCAGTTTCATAGGCGATAGAAGGTGTTGCCTGAGAAATGGATAGGATAGTCAATTGTATTAAACGCTGGGTTCAATATTAATAATTATTGTTTGAGTACATATGTGTTATATGCTCACCATATATGGGCAGTGTGCTTTCCGTGTTTTTCCCATCTAACTTGATTCTTACAGCCTGCAGGCTTACACAGTATAAAGTGGCAAGGCCACTGGATTGCTGTTGCTGTTGTGCAGTTGCTCAGTTGTGTCCAGCTCTTTACGACCCCACAGACTGCAGCACGCCTTTCTCCTCCATCCTTCACCATCTCCTCGAGTCTGCTCAAAATCATGTCCATTGAGTTGGCGATGCTATCTAACAGTCTCATCCTCTGCCACACCCTTCTCCTCCTGCCCTGAGTCTTTCTTAGCAGCAGGGTCTTTTCCAGTGAGTTGACTCTTTACATCAGGTGGCCAAAGTACTGGAGCTTCAGCTTCAGCTTCAGTCCTTCCAATGAATATTCAGGGTTGATTTTCTTTATGATTGATTGGTTTGGTCTCCTTGAAGTCCAAGGAACTCTCTCAAAGAGAGTCTTCTCCAGCACCACAATTCAAAAGCATCAGTTCTTTGGTGTTCAGCCTTTTTTATGGTCCAACTCTCCCATCCATACATGGCTACTGAAAAGACCATAGCTTTGAATATATGGACCTTTGTTGGCAAAGTAATGTCTCTGTTTTTTAATATGCTATCTAGGTTTGTCATAGCTTTCCCTCCAAGGGGCAAGTGTCTTTTATTTTCATGGCTGCAGTCACTCTCGATACCTAGCTGTTACTTCTAAGGCTATGATGATGCTTTTCTGAAGGCCTTCTCAGAGCCTTTATAGTCACATGTGCTCATATAAATATTGTATATTCTGTCAACCTGAGAATGTCCAACTTGCAGGTAGAGAGAATATTCAATGTTACCCAAAGATACTAAAAATACTGAATCAAAGCCTCCCTTGACCCCTGGTGCATTTTATGGGTTATCAAAACCAGCCTTTGAGCAGAGCATGCTTAAAGACTACCAACAGTGACACTAGGTAGTGAGGAGGTCTTCATCCATAAAGTGACACAGAGAAAGTGAATCAGAGAACACTGTCCTCAAAGAGCCATGCTGCTTTCCCCCTTAAATTACCTGGATCAGCTGCCTAATGGGCTGCCAGTGTCCTTTACAAGCCAAAATGACATGTACATGACAATTTGCTGGAAGGCTCCTCACCACTCCATCCCATTATCTGTATGGTTGTAGCTTCTCTCCGTATTTTTTTTTTTTTTTTGCTCAGGGAAGAGAGGTGAGTACCATCCCATTTAATGGGCTATTTGTTATGGCCACCCTTGACCCTGCACTTCAGCAATGACCTTGTCTGTTTTCTGTGACTCCTTCAATCAGCACCACTATTGAAATTGTCAGGCGAGCCTGACTGATATAATGCCTGATTGATTGGCCTCGTCCTCCGCCAGCGAGACAAGTGGGGGCAGGAGTGTGGTGAGATCCGCGTTAGAGTAAAAATGCTGAACCATATTTTTGCACATCTAAACCGCAGATGCAAAGAGAGGAGGAAATGAATGCCTCTTTTTAAGCTGCTGCCAACAGTTCACGTTGCCTAGGGGAGGGACTGTGTTTGCCAAGACGAATCATTTATAGATCCTATTTTGAACTTTGAAAATCTGCAGGTTTTTTTGGAGGGGGGAGGAGGTGGGGGTCAAAAGTTGTTGGCCTTATCTAGGTTTATTAATAATCACCAACTGAGAGGTCAAAGCTACCAACGGGAGACTTAAATAGGAACTAAAATCAGCAGCTGTGATGTGGAAGGTTTAGTGACAAGAACTAGGTTCTGGAAGCCTGAGGGGGCGAGGGCTTCTTCCTCTTTCACTGAATGACCTATGGGGGGTGGGATGGGGGTTGGGGAGGGTGGGAGTGGGGAAGGGTCCTGAGAGTACTTGGGTCACGGGGGGCTCACAGGAACAGGAAAATGGGCTCAGATACTTAATACCTGTCCCCTCGCTGCTCAGCCTCCCAGCTGGTCCTTCCTAGTGGCCCCAGCATACAAGCCAAGCTCTTTAGCATCACACATCTAAACTCTGCTACTTTCCCCGGAAATTGCTGGTCCTGCCCTCCCCACTCTGCCCACTTGGCTGTTGACCCGCTGATGTGCCATTTTCTCCCCCACTGGACCTTTGTCCACGATGTTCCTGCTGCTCGGATGGCTCTCTCCCCTTTACCAGCTACCCCTTCCTTCTTTTCCCAGACAGAGCTGAAGCCTCCCCAACCCACCTGTCCTATTTCTAAGGAGCAAGTACCACACTGTGTGGCAACTTACGTTTAAACTTTTTCTCCGTGAAGCCATAAACCCACGGGGTCCGAGGACCCGCCCATGGCAGGCTTCTGTTTGTATATCCATCATCTAGCACGCTGCTTGCACTCAGTAGGCTCTTTATACATGTTGAAAAATACATGAATAAATTAATGTTTTCATCCTCAGAATCTGTAAGGAAGTTCATTTTTATTTTTTATCTGTTTTATTTGAATCTCCATTCAAAACCCTCTCTTGGTTTCTCACCGTCCCCATCTTTTCTTTTTTAAATTTTTGTGGAAATGGCAACCCACTCCAGTATTCTTGCCTGGAGAATTCCATGGACAGAGCAACCTGGTGGGCTAGAGTCACGGGGTTGCAAAGAGTCAGACACGACTGAGTGTGACTAACACACATAGTTGATTTACAATGTTGAGGATGTTCTTTTTTGTTGTGAGAGAAACTGCCCCCACCACCCCCATAGAGGTTTAAGCACAAACTTTTATTTTACCACATATAAACAGGTGCAAGGCAGACCCTCTAGGTTGATGTGGTGACTCCATAAAGGCATCACAGATGCAGGCTCCTTTCAGCTATCTATTCTGTCATGCCTGTGAGGTGCTATTGTCCTTGCCCAGTATGGCTGCTGCGGCTCCAGCCATCACATCTGATTTTGGATAGTAGAATTGAAGCGGTACAATGAAGGGAGTATCCTCTCCTTTTAAGAAGGCTTTCTGGAAATTGCAAAAAAAAAAAAAAACCAAAAAACAAACAAAACAAACAAACAAAAACCACACACAGGATACATAATATCCTGCACATATCTAGCTGCAAGGGAGGCTGAAGTTCTTTCAGAGGGGTAGAGGAGTAGAGATCTGATATAGTTGGCAGAATCATGACCCTTGAAGGTGTCTACCCCTTGAAGGTGTCTGCACCCTAATTTCTACAACCTATGAATATGCTATGTTACACAGCAAAGGACATTAAGGTAACAGAAGAAATTAAGGTTACTAATTGTCTGATTTTGGAAATGAGGAGATTATCCTGGATTATCCAAGTGGGCCCAAATCACTGAGGTCCTTAAACAGGGAAGAGGGAAGCAGGAGAATCAGAGTCACAGTGATGTGATGTGAGAAGGACTCTACCAGCCACTGCCAGAGTTGATGATGGAGTAAGGGGCCACAAGCTAAAGAATGCAGCCAGCTTCTAGAAGCTGGAAAGGGTTAAGGAAATAAATTCTCCGTTAGTTTCCTATTTTCCAGTCATGTGTTCCTCATTTCTGTCTGAGGCCTCGTCAGAATGGCCCTTACCATCCATGTTTCTACCAACATTCTGTCAGGAGTCCTTAGTTATTCTCTGTGAAGGTGGAGGGTCTCTGTAAAACTCTCCCTTTTCTTTCTGAGCTCCAACCAAAATGCCCTCAGTGGTCTGTTCACAGACATGTACACCTGCCTTTCAAAACTCTGCTAGTGTCTACGTGTTGTTCAGTCACTCAGTCACGTCTGGCTCTGCAACTCCATGAACTGCAGCACACCAGGCTTCTCTGTCGTCCACTGTCTTCCAAATTCTGTCCAAACTCACGTCCATTCAGTCAGTGATGCCATCCAACCATCTCATCCTCTGTCACCCTCTTCTCCTCTTGCCCTCAATCTTTCCCAGCGTAAGGGTCCTTTCCAAAGAGTCAGCTCTTTGCATCAGGTGGCCAGAGTCCTGGAGCTTCAGCATCAGTTCTTCCAATGAATATTCGGAGTTGATTTCCTTTAGGATTGAATGGTTTGATCTCCCACATCCAAAGCCACTTCCACATGTTTATGTATTTGTTATTACTGTGGCACCCCACTTTTCAGTACTAATTTGCTTGCTCTAGCAAAATACCACAAACTGGGAGCCTTATGAACAACAGGAATTTATTTCTCACAGTTCTGAAGGCTGAAAATGAAGGTGTCAGCAGGTATTTGTTTGCTTGTGAGGGCCGAGGAGGAAGAGGTTCCATGACTCTCCTCCAGCTTCTGCTGGTCTCCAGGGTTCCTCGGCTTGCTGATGACGGTCTCCATTCACCTTCACATCATCTTTCTTCTATACACATCTGTCTCCTTTTCCAGATTTCTCATCTTTATAAGGACACAGGCATATTAGTTTAGGGTTCACCCTAAGGACCCCACTTTGATTTGGTCGTCTGCAAACACCTTGTTTCCAGATAAAATCATGTTCACAAGTATGGGGGTTAGGACTTGGACATCTTTTGAGGGACACAGTTCAAACCATAGTGGTGTCTTTGAGGCTTATTGTTCTGTCTAGTGCACTTGGGGTGGAGTATGTCTCAGAATATTTTGTTTTAGTTGATCTTTTAAATTTTTAATTGGTTCAATATTTGCTTTTTTTTTTTCAGTTTAAATTTCTTGTTAACTGGAGGATAGTTGCTTTACAATGTTTTGTTGGTTTCTGCTGTACATCAACATGAATCTGCCATAGGTATACAGATACCCTCTCCCTCTTGATACTCCCTCCCACTTCCCACCTCCCACCCCATCCCACCCCTCCACGTTGTCACAGAGCACCAGGCTGAGCTCCCTGCACTGTGCAGAAGCCTCCCATTAGCTTCTGTTTTACTCGTGATAATCTCTGTATTTTGGTGGCGCTCTCTCAATTCTTCCCACCGTCTCCTTCCCCTGTTGGATCCATAAGTCTGTTCTCTATGTTGTCTCAAGATGTTTCTGAAGCTCCCTCAATCCTCATTTTTTATATTTTTGGGAGAGAAACAAATGCAGGTGCAGAAACAAATGAATCCACGTGAACAAATATAGCTCATCCAGCGCCTGTTGGCTGGGGAATCACCCCCAGAGCCTGTGTGGACAGCGGAAACACTTCATGGACTCTGCACGCTCCTCTGCCTGCCAGTTCACGTGTCCACAGCCTTTATAACCTTGCCTTTATCTACTCATTTTGCAACACATGGGCCAGGCTCATCTCATTCTTTCATGCAAATATAATGGAGCACTGAAGAGTTGTCGAGCAGGACACTGTAACCCTGAGGGGCAGGTTAGGGCTTCAGGGACAGATGGTACAAAGTCAGCTGGAGAGAGAGCCCAGGATCCAGGAGAGTGATCAGGGCAGGGCCCTGGATCTGCGGTCTCTGTGTGGGAATGGCCTCTGCTCTCTTCCTGTCTCCCCAGCCCCTGGACTCTGAGCTCCAGGCTGTGGCTGTTCTGAGTCTCTGGCCCTGAGCGTTGGCACAGAAAGAACCTAGAAGCCCCACAGCTATTCACTCAATCAGTCAATTGAATGAGTGCTTGGGGGTTGGGCCTGGCTTCCTCAGAGAGTGTGGCGATACTTGTCTGCCTGGATATGTTTAAGTGAGGCAGGGCAGCGCTGTGGGAAGGGTTTGCAAGGAGATAACCCTCCCCTTCTCTGCTTTTATTCCTGCCCCTTAAGTCATTAAGCGAGTACATCTAGTTTCTGATTTTGACAAAGTTGGAAGAGAGTGGGTAGGGAGCTGACAACCAGGGATATCCATTAGACTGTTATTTTTGATAAATGGCTCTTTCTGAAAGCTGGCACCTGCGGGTTTTGTCCTGTGACCGTGGCTCCCCTTGGAGGGGAGCAGACAGGGCGCCGGCGTTTGGAGAACGCTCAGTTGTGCTTTTCCTTCCGCCTGCCTGTTGCCTTTCCCAAAAGGAAAGGGCCTTTCCCCCCTTTATAGCTGGGATAAAATACACACAACATAAAATGATCATTTTAACCATTTCGAGTGTATGATTCAGTGGCATTAAGTTCATTTACAATGCTGTGTCACTACTATCCATTTCCAGAACTTTCTCAACTTCCAGACAGAAACCCCGCACTAATTAAATGCTACCCACTGCCCCTCCCCCACTCAGACCCTTGTTACCACCATTCTACTTTCTATCTCTATGAATCTGCCTATTCTAGGTACCTCATGTAAATGGAATCTTTTTGAAAGTCAAAATGCTAGTCACTCAGTTGTTTCGGACCCTTTGCAACCCCATGGATTATAGACCATCAGGCTCCTCTGTCCATGGAGTTCTCCAGGCAAGTATACTACAGTGGACAGTCATTCCCTTCTCCAGGGGATCTTCCCAATCCAGGGATTCTTTACCATCCGAGCCAGGAAATCTTTTTGGGTCTGGCTTTCTCCCTTAGCACAGGGAGTTTAACAGTGTCTTTTAAAGAATTTCCAGGGAGCCCGTGTTTCTCCGTTCTCTGCCTCCCCTGGATTCCTTGGCGCAGCGGGAGGCACTGTGCCCCCATGTTCTGTTCAGGGCAGATTATGCTCAGAGACTGAGGCTGTCTTTGCCAGTGATTTATTTGACACAGGTTCTCTGTAGGAATTATGATTTATAATAATAATATTTGACAAACCAATAACACCCAGGATAACATCTCTTAATAAGCCAATAAAGGAATAACACCATCCAAACCAATGATAGATTAATTACACTATTGTTCCTGGCAAAGAGGAGACGAAAGAAAGTCCAGCTGGATTTGACGTGTACCTTTCTTTGACTTGGTTCTCAATGAAATCAGGAGTAGGCAATGGCACCCCACTCCAGTACTCTTGCCTGGAAAATCCCATGGACGGAGGAGCCTGGTGGGCTGTAGTCCATGGAGTTGCGAAGAGTTGGACACTGAACGACTTCACTTTCACTTTTCACTTTCCTGCACTGGAGAAGGAAATGGCAACCCACTCCAGTGTTCTTGCCTGGAGAATCCCAGGGACGGGGGTGCCTGGTGGGCTGCCGTCTATGGGGTTGCACAGAGTCGGACACGACTGAAGTGACTTAGCAGCAGCAGCAGCAGCAGCAGAGTCAGTCCTTCCAACCAAAATCTGGGTATCAATTGCCTGCTTAGGCCCTGAGCTGTTGGAACACAAAGCCAGCGGGCAGTGCTGCTGGCATTGGTGGCCAAGGTGGGCTGCTCTGAAGGTTGTTCCTTCCGGGGCTATCACAGGCCTTGTTCCCATCACTTCCTGAGCCTGCTGCATGGTTTTGCATCCCTGCTAACCAAGAGTTAAGCAGCCTGGCCATGATAGGAGCACGTTTCTCAAGATCTCTGGAGAACTATTAGATCAGCCAAGAGTAGCTTTGCCCAAAGAGAACACTCTCAAGTTGCTGGTCAAACCTCTTGGTTTTTAAAGTTTAAAAGCCCATCACGTAAGGGACTCCCGTCGCGGTCCAGTGGTTAAGACTTCATGCTTCCACTGCAGGGGGTGGGAGGGATTCAATCCCTGGTTGGGGCATTAAGATTTCACATCCTGCATGGTGTGACTACAAATTCTAAACATCCGTCATGTGATGGGTACCGCTGCTGCTACTGTGGTGTCAGAGATGTAAGGGCCCTCTCCACTCCAGGTGGAAGAGGTCCACACTCGTTACAGCCTGTCTCCAGCCTGCCCTTTCCCTGTCGGGTCCTGTCCAGCCTTTCATTTTATTAAGATCTCAATCGCACTCAGACTGCTTCATTTTTGTAATTTTCGTTCCATCTGCTCGGTGTGCTCTCACATCTCTTCTCAATTGATCTAACTCATCTTAATACCGGGCACAAAGGGTCCCTGGCAGAGCCGATCTCCCCCTCAGACCAAGCTCTTTGTTTACTCATCTGTCAGATTCTTGCCAAATTGGATCAGCAGGATCTGTTACTGTCTCTACTGTAGGTGAGGCAGACCATGACTCCTTAAGGGCAGTGATGCCTCTTTGAATAATGCACTTATGGATGAGATCATGGGCCTTGAAGTGCTTTAAACTTGGCTTCCGATTCCAGGTCCTCCACTTGGCTCTGAGACAGAAAGGAAGTGTTATGTACCCTCTGAGTTTTTTTTTTTTTTCTCTCTTTCCTGGTCTGTGTAATACACAAAGTGGACAGACTTTCAGGTGGCCCTTATGATCTCGGCCTCCTCATGTTCCTGACTTTGTGGGGTGCCCTCCCCTTGTGTGCGGGTGGTACCCATGACCTGCCTCTAACTCACAGATGGGATGCCGCGCCCATGATTATGTTATGTTCTACAAAGCTCCATTTGCCAGCAGACTTGCTGCCCTGGAAAAAGCAAGCTGCTCTGAAGCAAGAGGCTGAAGCCCTCTGTCCTGTAGCCACAAGGAAGTATATCCTGCCCACAGCCTGAGGGGGTGAGGGAGCAGGTCTTTCCTTAGTTGAGTCTCTGATGAGGCCACATCCCCACTGACATCTGAGTCACAGCCTGGTGAGACCCAGACGTAGAGGTCCAGCTAAGTTGTGCTCAGACCTACGGACCTACAGGAACTGTGAGATATTAAATGGTGTTGATTTATTCAATTTTTAATATTTTTGAATTATGTAGGTCCATTTATATGCCGCTTAAAAAAATAAATACAATACCTGTATTTTCATTTTGAAAGAAAGTGAAAGTGTTAGTCACTCATGTCTGACTCTTTGTGACCCCATGGACTGTAGCCCACCAGGCTCCTCTGTCCGTGGGATTCTCCAGACAAGAATACTGGAGTGAGTTGCCATGCCCTTCTCCAAGGAATCTTCCCAACCCAGGGACTGAATCTGGGTCTCCCACATTGCAGGCAGATTCTTTACTGTCCGAGCCACAAAGGGAAGAGTGTGGGGAAAAGTTTGTGTTCAGTAAGAGATCACAATATGTGAAATCAAAAGCACTAAGGTTTGAATCCTGATTCTATCCAGACTATTTCGGCTTCCTGCCGTTGGTGAGTCATTGATCAATTCTTTTGTTTTATGAGGCAGATTATTAAAAAAAATTTTTTTTTAATGTGGAGCATTTAAAGAAAAATTCTTTATTGAATTTGTTACAATATTGCTGTTTTATGTTTTTTGGGTATTTTTGGCCATGAGGTATGTGGGATGTCAGCTCCCTGACCAGGTATTGAGCCTGCACCCTCCACAATGGAAGGCAAACTCTTAACCACTGGACTGCCACGGAAATCCTAATATGGTCATTTTAAATTTGTGAGAATCTGTGACGAGGCAGAGAGAACTTATACAATAAGTGTGTCAGCATCTACCCTAAGCGGGCAGTCCTCATCGTGACGGGTACATGAAAGGAAGCATCCAAAGAACCTAGCGTGACACCGCCTGGTAAAATGTGAATGCGGTTAGATGTCATTGCAACTGTCATCATCCCGCCGTCCACTAGACCTCACCTTGTAACAGACAGTCAGGATGGTTGGTAGGCGGCTGAACAGATGAATTAACGAGTGAAAATCCTTCACTCGGTGCCCTGCAGTCATGGGCTCATCTGGATCTCAGCTTCACCTAGGAAAACCAAAGATAAATGTGATTTGTATTTAGTTGGAACGTTTTATTATCTCCTTGAAGTCTGGAGACTCCAGCAGAGAGAGTAGATTGATTTCTTGGACTCACTTGTCTCAAAGAGGTAAACTTGCACCGTGATTTATAGAGCTCCTCAGCTGGAAGGGAGTCTGCATCCTCCCTGGCCAGAGTCCTGTCAACAGCTCTGGACGTGTTTCCACCTCCCAGCCCCTCTGTAGCTCATACCAGCTTCTTGCCTGTAAGGACCAAGGTGTCTAGGTTTTCTGGGCCATCTAGGTAAGAACATTTAGGGGATCAGTAGCCAGAGTAGGAGCAAAGTCAGACTTCAGACATCTGGTCACTTAGACCCACCCCTGGATTAACTCTCCAGGCTGCAGAGGAAAGAGGAGGATTCTCAAGGGCATCTTCTTGAAACCCTGTACCTCCTCTGGTTCCACCGTGTCCTCTCTAATCCGGGTGCTCAACACCCGGGAGCTTAATACCTTCTGGAGCTGTCGGGTCTCTGGGTCCCAACTGTGGACAGTTCCCAGATGGAGTGTTGGGATTCACTTTGTCAGAACAGGATCAGACGGCTGTTCTCTGCCTTGAGCTGGCCTGAAACAAAGGGTGGATGTAAGTGTAGAGTCTAGAGGGCGGGACGCTGCCCCGGGCGTCCTGGCAGGGGGAAGATGCCTTGTCAGCAACCCCCCACCTTAGGTCCCTGCTACAGGCGTCAATTCAAGACAGGGAAGTCATTCCTGAAAATAAAATGTAGGAGGACAAATGAACCAGTTTCATCAAAGGATGAAGGGCATGAAGAACGGGAGAAGAACTGTTACGGGTGAAAAGAGATTTAAGAGATTCACCACTGAAATGCGATGTGTGGGCCTTCTTAGGACCCTGATTCACACACACACACAACCACTGGAAGATATACACCTGTGGCTAATTCATGTTGACATATGGCAGAAATCAAACCAGTTTTTAAAAAATTTATTTATCTTTTAATTGAAGGATAATTGCTTTACAGAATTTTGCTGTTTTCTGTCAAACCTCAACATGAGTCAGCCACAGATGTACATATATCCCCTCCCTTTTGAACCTTACTCCCATCTCCCTCCCCATCCCACCCCTCTAGTTGATACAGAGCCCCTGTTTGAGTTTCCAGAGCCATATAGCAAATTCCTGTTGGCTATCTGTCTTACATATGGTAATATAAGTTTCCATGTTACTCTGTCCATACATCTCACCATCTCTTCCCATCTCCCCATGTCTATAAGTCTATTCTATATGTCTGTTTCTCCACTGCTTCCCTATAAATAAATTCAGTACCATTTTTCTAGATTCTGTATATATGGGTTAGAGTACCATATTTATCTTTCTCTTTCTGACTTACTTTACTGTGTATAATAGGTTCTAGATTCATCCACCTTATTAGAACTGACTCAAATGCGTTCCTTTTTATGGCCGAGTAATATTCCATCATGAGTATGTACCACAACTTCCTTATCCGTTCATCTGTCGGTGGGCATCTAGGCTGCTCCCATGTTCTAGCTATTGTAAACAGTGCTGCGATGAGCAATGGGATACATGTGTCTCTTTCAGTTTTGGTTTCCTCAGGGTATATGCCTAGGAGTGGGGTTGCTGGGTCATATGGTGGTTTTATGCCTAGCTTTTTTAAGGAATCTCCGTACAGTCTTCCATAGTGGCTATATTAATTTACATTCTCACCAACAGTGCAAGAGTGTTCCCTTTTCCCCACACCCTCTCCAGCATTTATTGTTTGTAGACTTTTTGATGAAGGCCATTTTGACTGGTATGAGGTAATATCTCATTGTAGTTTTGATTTGCATTTGTCTAATGAGTGATGTTGAACATCTTTTCATGTGTTTGTTAGCCATCTGTATGTCTTCTTTGGAGAAATGTCTGTTAGGTCTTTTTTTCACTTTTTGATTGGGTTGTTTGTTTTTCTGGTATTGAGTTGTGTGAGCTGCTTGTATATTTTGGAAATTAATCCTTTGTCAGTTGTTTCATTTGCTATTATTTTCTCCCATTCTAAGGGCTGCCTTTTCACCTTGCTTATAGTTTCCTTTGCTGTGCAAAAGCTTTTAAGTTTAATCAGGTCCCGCTTGTTTACTTTCGTTTTTATTTCCATTACTCTAGGAGGTGGATCATAGAGGATCTTGCTTTGATTTATGTCATTGAGTGTTCTGCTCATGTTTTCCTCTAGGAGTTTTATAGTTTCTGGTCTTACATTTAGGTCTTTAATCCATTTAGAAATCAAACCAATTTTTTTTTTAAAAAGGTTTCTCTGAGACCTGAACTTATTTGATTTTATTAAGGAATCATTGTCAATTAAGTTGAGGTGACAATGATGTCATGGTTATGGGCTCTTCCTTGTTAGGAATAACCAAGGAAGTATTTATAAGTAAATGACATAATGTTTGGGGTTTGCTTTGAAATATCCTAAGAAAACTAGCCAACCAACCAAAGTGGGAAGGATGGGCAGATGAGAGAAGAACTGCAGAAAATGGGCTGCAGTTGACCCACGGCCGCATGAAGTCTGGTGGTGCTCACTCTTCTGTGTGTGTTTGAAAATGTTCTTAACAAATGTGAATGAATTAAATGTCTGTCACCTCCCAGGGTTTAGGAGGCTGAGTCCTGGTGACTGCTGATTCATGCTGGGATCAGTGTCTCCATCTTTCAAATGGGTGCAACACCTCCTTTTCTCCTTGTATGCTTCAGTGGCTTCCAGGCACCATATCTATATGTACTATGTGCTTAGTGAGCAAGGCAGAGGGTCTCTGCCCCCATGGAACTCATGCCTGGTGGGAGAGACAGATGTTAAATAGACATTTTCCCAGGGAAACATTTAACTTAAACTGTGGTCAGAGCTGCAAAGGAAAACCACACAGTGCTGTAAGAGATTGTTGTAGGGAGATCTGACCCAGACTCAGATAAAGAATATCACAGAGGCTTTCCTGTTTTCCTGATATGCAGGCTGAGACTTGAAGAATGGTAGCTTGGACAAATGTATGCATGTTCGTGCATGTACACGTACGAGTGTGCATGTGTTTGCACATGGGGGTGTGTGTGTATTTGCATGTGTTGGGAAGGAACCTGGGGACAGAGTAACAGCTGTGCAAAAATAGGAGGCACATTCAGTGTTGAGGGGCAGCCAGCGGAAGGGGAGTGAGTAGAGAGGGTGGAGGGGAGGAGGCTGGGGACTCTGGTCTCCTGATTGGAGTGAGCGATGATGCCAGGGGTTCATGGGAGGATATTCAAGACAACTCTGGAGAGCAGCAGCACCCTGAGAGCCCTGGGCTCATTTCTGAAGAATCGAATTTGAGTCTGATTCAAGTTAAATGTTTCGGGCATGACTCACAGTGTCCAGGGACCCTATTAGATGCTTCATTGCACAGGCGAGGCCCTGAACCAGAAAGGCGGCTGCAGTTGGTGTTTGACATGGCACTCTGCTCTCTGCTTGGGGCGCTCTCCTTCTCAGCCCATGTTCTGGGCCCTGCCTCGGTGACAGCTGCTCTCTGGGGGATTAGCCCCTTCCTCAGAGCCTCTCTGACTTGCTGTTTGATAAGAATAAACGCTTTTGGCTTTTTATTTATCCTTAGGAGACTAGCAGGTCTGCATGCCAGGAGAGGCAGGGGTCTCTGGAGTCTTGGGTCCAGCTCCCAGCTCTGCCATTCGCTTACTCTGTGACCTTGGACAGGCTACCTGACTGTTCAGAGCCTCAGTTTCTTCATCTGTAATAAGAGGACAATTATAGTCCCTCCTTCACAGGTGATTAGGAGTCGGTGAGTTAAATAGAGCATATGCATGGCCAATAATCATGATATTATTGCCAATTTTACTTAATTATTAATAATCACTATACAACTCCAGGATCTGTACCTTAACCATAGGTGGGGTCAAGGGCTCAAACCGTGATTTTTGTCTTCTTGAGCCAGGGCTGGATATTAGAGCAGGATAGAAGGGCGAGGAAACTGACATGTATTTCAAAGACTGTAAAATATTCCATTTTCCTGGCAGAAAATTTGAGAGGTAGAAAATAAAGGAGAAAAGAATAATTACTTTTAATCATCCCACTGGGAGATGAGTACCACTAACATTTTTACTGAATTGCCTCCCCAATCTTTCTCTTCTTAAAATTGAATTAATCACAGCCCTTAGTCATGACATAATCTCAGTGTTGGTTCAGTTGTGGCCAGCTTTGTCTGTCTGTCATCTGCATATTCACTCTGCCACTTTTGAAGATCAAAAGCAGTTGATTGTTAGCAATCTCATATGGTTTATCTTAATAGTTATTTCATTTTTGAAGTGTAATAAGACCTCCCACCCCAAACAAGAGCTTTGTCCTCGACAAGGACTTCCGTCCAACTGCCCTTCATGACTCCTGCCCTTCATGCCTCCCTCCCCACCAGATGCCCATCACCTGGAACCAGCATGTACTGCTTGCTTCTCTTTTTTTGCATCTATATGTATTTCTGTAAAGCATGATATTTACTTTTTCCAATGTTCATACAATTCTCTTTTAAAACAAAATTGATATCATACAGTAAGGTAGGTTTTTGGTCCTGATTAAAAAGCATTACCTCCTGAATAAATCCCTTTCTCATTAAAAAGTCTCTGGGAATAGAAAATGTAATACTTGCATAATATTCCATATTGTGGCTGGACCATCATTTATTTGTAATTTCCCCTTCTACTTGGGCATTTTTGATTTTTTCCCCTTTTGAAACATTTTTATTTAAAAAATTATTGAAGTATAGTTGATTTATAATGTTGTGTTAATTTCTGCTGTACAGCAAACTGATTCAGTTATAAATATATATTCTTTCTCATATTCCTTTCCATTATGGTTTATCACAGGATATTAAATGTAGCTCCCTGGGCTGTGCAGTAAGGCCTTGTTGTTTATTCATCCTATATATAATATTTTGCATCTGCTAATCCTAAACTCCCAATTGATTTCTTTTCCATTGCAAATAATGCCATATAAACTTCTGAAGGATTCTCAGTGTATTTTGCTGAATTGCTTTTAAGGAAGGTTGCAAAAAATATCACTCTCTGCCTCCCACTGTGTCCCTCACTCCCAACAAGTCTTTTTAAAAATGTTGCCAGCTTGATACAGGAAAAGTGCTATTAAACTTATTTTTAAAAAACACATATTTTCATGTGTTATTGGCTGTTTATATATTTTTTTTCCTGTGAATTCTCCATTCATGTCCATAGCTCATTTTTTCTGTTGGGGCATTAATGTTCTTCTTATTGATTTTGGAAGAAGTCTTTGTATATTAAAGAAGATACTCCTAATCTGTCATAGTTGTTTTGGATTTTTTCCAGGTTTGTCATTTGCTTTTCAATTGAGTTTATTATGGTTTTGAAATAGAGATTTTTTTTTTTTTTATTTTTAGGTAATCAGTTCATGGTGATTTTTTTCACCCATTGATTTTATGCTTTGAAAAGCCTTTCCATTCTTAACATCAGCTAAAAATTTATCTAGATTCTCTTTAAGTGTTTACGGGTCGGTTTTTACATTTTAAATCCTATATGCATTTGAGATTTGTTTTGATGTATGTCTGAGGTTCTAACTGGGCTGTATTCCCACAAACAGCCAATTTTCTAGAGACTGATTTGTGAGTAGTTTTCCTTATCCCACTGGCTTGTGAGGCCTCCTTTAATATCTGATAGATGTTTCTGTTTGTGCTGTGGTATGGTTCAGGCATGTCTATACTTCATCCCATCAACTCTTCCACCTCTCACGTGATCCCATGGCTGGAGCCTTATTTTTTTTACTTTTATTATTTTACTTAAAATAATATTTTAGTTTATTTTTGTTTGTTTATTTTAATTTTTATTGTTGCTTTACACTCATTTCTGCTTACAGTGAAGTGAATCAGCTATAAGTATACATATGTCCCCTCTGTCATAGACCTTGCCCCACCATCCTACCCATTTAGGTCATCACACAACACCGGGTTGAGTTCTCTGTGATATGTAGCAGGTTCTCACTAGCTATCTATTTTACACAATTTTAGTGTATTTATGTCAAGGCTTATGATAGAAAATATCTTCCTTGCATTTGTCCTCCTTTGTATTGTGGTTCTTAAGCACTCTTGCTTGTTTCTTAAGCATTGTTGGCATGATTCTTTATTTCAGAGTAGTTTTGTCAGTCTTCCCATAAGAGCAATTGAAATTTGGATCAGGACTATCTTAAGCCTATACATTAATTTGGGAAGAATTGATATTTTTCTTTACATATTTAGTCTTCCCACCCAGGCAAGCTTGTGCAGGTCCAATTCATTTTTGACTGTTATTTCGCTTCTCTCTCACTCTCTCTTTCTGTTTCATCGATTTTTATTGCTATTGGGAATGGAACCCTCACACCCAATGTAGGTTGATGTTCTGGCTGGAGACAAAAGACTCAAGGTGGGTAACTCAAAGCGAGTTTATACATGGACTGTTTACCAAGATTTGGGGTAGGGAGACTATAGGAAAATCATAAGGCATTAGAGAATCCTTTAATAGGGGGCAGTTTGCACCCCAACTTGAAGAGGCAAGAAGAGGCAGCAAAGATGAGAACACAGAAGGGCGAGTCCTGTGGAGAGGGCCCCCTTCACAGGAACTGGAACCTCATGTTGGAATACCTAGCCTATCTGGGCTTCCCTGGTGACTCAGATGCTAAAGAATCCACCTTCAAGGCGGGAGACCTGGGTTCGATCCCTGGGTTGGGAAGATGCCCTGCAGGAGGGCATGGTAATCCACTCCAATATTCTTGCCTGGAGAATCCCATGGGCAGAGGAGCCTGGTGGACTACAGTCCTCACAAAGAGTCGGACACGCCTGAGCGACTAAGCACACAGCACAGTACCCAGCCTATCAGAGGGCACTGGGAGAGAAGGGACTTGGGGAGTGAATACTGCAAGCTGCCTTCCCTCCCTCTGACATTCTGCTGGTGTTCTCCTTTGGCTAAACCCGACTAGAAGCTAGAGATCCAGGGGCCCGTTGATGCAGTCCACATGGACCCGCTTCCGGAATGGGTGGAGAGGAGAGGAGAGGAGGCATGGAGACAGATGGAAGATACCCACCTAGCCAACCTTCCCCCAGCCCGTGTTCTTCCCCCACCATCTATACCACCTGTATTTTCTATCTTCATTCTACTACCCACATGTTTTTCTAAATTCTTGCTCTCTTGCCAATTCTAAGAATTTTCTAGTTGGTTCCCTGCGGTATTCCCACTGGGTAGTTATATGAGCTACAAGTAATGGTTTTGTCTTCCTGCTTCCAATGGTTGTGTATTTTACTTCCTGTTTCTAGTGTAGGAGCTGAGCTGCCATAAAGTCATATATGGGTTTAAACAGGCCCTTTCAAGAGGCTTAATTTCAGCTCTGAGCGTCCTGAGCAAGCTATGGCTTAGTCTCTCTTTCCTCTTCCTTCTGCCCTTCTTTCTTCCCCTTCCTCCCCTCCACCGTCCATCTAATATACAGATATTAAGTGCCAACCACCCTCAAGCACTGGGCAATTCAGTGGCAGACAAGAGAGGCCGTAAGCAAACAAGCAAAAAAGAACAATAAAAATATCAGAGCAGTATTTCTCAAACTTTGTGAACTCATCCCACGCTAAGAAATTAATTTGATATTTTGTCTCCACATACATAGACACACAGAAACAAAAGTTTCATTAAATTTTCATTATGTGGACAGCAGTATATGAAAAGTGCTCTGATATTTTCTATTCTAATTCACTTTACTTTTAAAAATGGTATACATGATCTAATTTGCAAAGCAGAAATAGAGACACAGACGTAGAGAACAAATATATGGATACGAAGTGGGAAGGTGGTGGGTGGGAGGAATTGGGAGATTGGAATTGACACATATACACTATTGATACTATATGTAAAATAGGTAACTAATGAGAAAATACTGTAGCACAGGGAACTTTCCTTAAAACACTGTGGTGACCTGAAAGAGACGTAAGTCCGAAAGGGGATATATGTATACATATAGCTGATTCATTTCACTGTACAACAGAAATGAACACAACATGGTAAAGCAACTATACCTTAATAAAAATTAACAAAGAAAGAGAGAGAGAGAAAAGAGAAAACCCTACTGGTTGCTTTCACTCAAATGATTCCATGCCTGGTTCCTGGGTCCTCACGTGCAGTTGCAGGGCGGGTGAGTCAGTGGAACGTACTGTGCCAAGGAGCAGAGGGAAAGAGAGTGACCTGGTCATGACTCTAGCCAGGTGGACTGGGAAGATGCCTCTGAGGAAGGACGTCTAAGGATAAGAACACCCAACTGTGTATAGATTAGGGCAGTGCGTGGGGTGGGCGGGAAGAAAGGTCCACAAAGAGGAAAGAGCAGATGGAAGCAAGCTGGTCTTGCTCGAGTCTTGCAGGGTAGGGGGAAGGACATGGGGGCTGGAGATGGAACCAAGGTGAGATGAGGCTGGACAGGGGTGCAGGCTTCTGTTGTAGGATCAGGGAGTCTGCGTGTATGCGTGTATGTGTTGCTTAAACAAAGGAAAAGCACAACAAATGATATGCTAGTTTTTATGGCTGTGGGGCAGATTACCAGGGGGGCCAGTGGTGTAAGTCCCAGTCTGAGACTGAAGGCCCAAGAACCAGGCTCACTGAAGTCCGAGGGTGGGAGGATGTCCCGGTTGAAGCAAGAAAGCAAATTCACCATTTCAGTGCTGTTTGCTCTCTTCCTGCCTAGATGGATTGGTTGGTGCCCATCTGCCCTCACTGGTGGGTGAGGGTGATCTTCTTTGCTCAGTCTATGGACTCAGATGCCAGTTCTTCCAGCAACATCCTCATAGACACACCCGAAAGTGTTTTACTAAGCATGACTTAGACCAGTCAGGTTTACACGTAAAATTTAACCATCATGTGCAGACAGAGGAGGGAAGCCGGGAAGGGCTGGCCTACATGGAGCCGTGGGTGTCATACCAAGCACTCTGGACTTTGTCCCAAGACCCCTGGGAGTCACTGAAGCAGTGGTTTGATGGGATCAGATACACATTTCTGGAAGATCACCGCACAGAACCACCATGTGAGTTGAAAAGCTGTAGCACAATCCTGCGGTACAATGACTGTTCTGAAATCACGGCAGGGCTGTGGGCCCCTTTCTGCCTCCCCATGTGGCCCCAATGGGAACTCTGTGTGCTAATGTGTTTAACGCGGTTGCTTATTTTGATGCAGTGAATTATCTTTGATTTGGCACAGATTTCTGTTTCTCTCCTTTATTTTCCGCTACGGCTTCTGTTTGCGGAGAATGGTGGTGTATTTTCTGCTGCTCATGGTGTTCAAATGCATGTTCTGAAAAAGCAAGGCAGGCTGTGGGCAGAACGGGAGGCCCCTGGGGTGTGGAGAGCATCTGAACTGTTCAGGGCCTGAAGCTGCAGACTGTGCTCTGTGGTGGGAGTGGGTTTTGCTCCTCTCCTGTCTCACTCAAGCCTGGTTTCCGAGGAATATCTCTTCCTCAGGAACAGTCCTCCAGATATCAGGGAAAGTCCTTCCAGCTTTGGGTGGGTAGCTAAGACCTGTGGATATCCTGCACTGTTGGCATTTGGATGGGGTTGTGCAAAGGGTCTCGGTGGAGTGGATGTAACTTCTTCTGGACCGTCCATGGCAGAAGGAAGGAGGAAGCAGGAAGGATGCCTTTAGCAGATGGCACAGGTCACAGTCACAAGATCTTCAGGGCAGGGGACACGGGACAAGTCTGTTTAAATGCCCAGGGATGCCCTGCTTCATGCATCGAACTTGCACTGGTCATCTATATTACATGTGGTAGTATAGATGTTTCAGTGTGGTCTGGGACAACCCAGAGGGATAGGGTGGGGAGGGAGATGGGAGGGGGGTTCAGGATGGGGGACACACGTATACCTGTGGCTGATTCATGTTGATGTACAGCAAAAACTATCACAATATTATAAAGTAATTAGCCTCCTGTCAAAATAATTAATTTTCAAAAATGGCCAGGGATGGACAGGAGGCGTTGGCTGGCCTCCCTGTGTATCCTTGGAGCCGGTGGACAGAGTTCAGCCGCCTCTCCACACTGACTCCTCCCCATGTACCCCCTACCCCCAGGTCTGGTCCCCTCAGAAACCCCACTAAGCCCCTTCGGTAGCATCTCCTCCCCTTTTCTACTCTCTTCCAGTCTAGCTGATACTTTCCAAATTTGCTTTTATGGACTTTTAAGTCCTAAGAGGCTCTTTCTTTTCCCACAAGCTATCGTGTTGCAAATCAAAAGTTTAGAACTTCCAAATGATGGATTTTTAGGTAGCATCAAGAGCCCTCTTTAAAGTTTTTTTTTTTTTTTAAAGGGAACTTTTTTTTTTTTTCCTTCTCTTTGTACTTGCCCAGCAAGTATTTATCAAGAACTTATTATGTGCAAGATGTTCGGAGTGCTGGGAGTATAGCAGAGAATAAAACAGACGTCCATGCCCTCACGAAACTCATATTCCAATCTGGAGAGGTAAAAAGTATGTGTCTCCGTGACCAGTGGGAGATGTAAAACAGAAAGGCACAGAATGACTAGTTCAAAATTCTGTCTTGTCTCGTCCTCATGAAGCAGCTCTTGAAAAGCAACCAGAGTGGCACAATCTGAGATTTGGTTCTTGTACGTTCATGCAGGAGAAGATCCGTCCCTGCCACTCGTCACTCAAGATCCTCACTGTGCCTTCCATGTGCATGTTTAAGTCTTGTCCCTGCTCCTTCCCTTCACAAGCTCCCTGTCCCTGTCAAACCAAGCCCATCTGTGGACTCCTACACCTGGAGTGTGCTTTCCTGCCTCCAAGCCTTTACTCTAGCCAGCCCTTTCTCCTGTTTGGAATGCCCTCTCCTCTCCTTTCTGACTTTCTGAATTCAGTCTACTTTTGAAACCCAACCTCTGGGACTTCTCTGCTGATCCAGGGGCTAAGACTCAGTTCTCCCAATGCAGGGAGCCCAGATTTGGTCCCTGGTCAGGGAACTAGATCCCGCAGACCTCAACAAAGACCTGAAGGTGCGAAATGAAAACAAACAAAAACCCAACTCCAACTGTTTAAGTACTGACAGTATTTGAACTCAGTTCAGAGTGAATCAATTATACCTGATTTCAAAGCCTGCCTCAGTTTGGGCCAATCACTTGGCCACTTTGAGCCTTTGATTTCTTATCTGTGTACTGGGTTGGTATGAAGGTTAATGGGGTAACACATAGCAAGCGGTCATTAAGAGTGAGCCGTGGTTCCTTCCCCCTGTGATGAGCTGACACTTTGGGGATGTTGGGATGGGGTGAGAGTATTTTGCATGTTGATGTACAGGAGTCTTCTGGGGCCCAAGGGTAGATTGTGGTAGGCAGAAAAAAAAAAGAAGGCCTCCAAGGACATCAGCTTCTTAATCTCTGGAAAATGTAAATACTTTGTCTTACCTGGCAAAAGGGACTTTGCAGATGTGGTTAATGATCTTCAGATGGGGAGATATCCTGGATTATCTGGGTGGGTTTAATGAAGTTACTGAGTCTTCATAAGAGGGAGGCAGGAAGGTTGAAGTCAGGGACTGGTTGGAAGATGAGACTCTGCTGGCTTCAGATGGAGGAACGATCATGAGCCAAGGAAAGCAGGCATCTTCTAGAAGCTGGGAAAATCAAAGAAACAGTTTCTCCCCTGGGGCCTCCAGAGGAGTGCAGCCTGGCTGACACCTTGATTTTTGCCCCGTGAAACTCATTGCAGACTTCTGATTTACAGGACTGTAGAAGAGGGTGGCAGAGGCTGATGCTTGAATAGCATCATTGACTCAACGGACGTGAACTTGGACAAACTCCAGGAGAGAGTGAGGGACAGGGAGGTTGGGTGTGCTGTAGTCCATGGGGTCACAAAGAGTCAGACGGGACTTAGCGCTTGGACAACAACAACAACAAAAGATAACAAACTTGTGTTAAGAGAGCAAGTATGTGATAGTTTGTTACTGTAGCAATAGATAACTAATACTCAACCCTCCTCAGAGATTCCTGCTCTTTGGTAAACCAGCAAGATTGCACGGAGGTTATTACTATCTAGTCAGTATTTCTAGTTAGCGTGAAAGCTGTGGGGCACTTTCCACCTAGATGCGCAGGAGTTTCTTGCCTTGCGTACATTTGAGAAAGTCTGCGTTGTAGAGGTAACACAGCCTGACAGTGCCTGACAGAGTCCAGAGGTCAAAGGCCTAAGCCCTGAACCCACACAGACCTGGTGTGAATCCTGGGAGGCCTCTAAATTGCTGTGAGGACTCAGGGAAGTGACTACCCGTCTCTGGTTTCGCATCATCTGTAAATTAGGAACAACACTACTTCAGGGTGGTTTTAAAGAGTCTAGGAAACACTGGGTACGCAGCTCTCAGTGCCATGTCTGGTGCGTAGCTGCTGCTGCTGCTGAGTCGCTTCAGTCGCGTCCGACTGTGCGACCCCACAGACGGCAGCCCACCAGGCTCCCCCATCCCTGGGATTCTCCAGGCGAGAACACTGGAGGGGGTTGCCACTTCCTTCTCCATAGCAAGTACTCAGTACCTATTAGTGGTTGTTATTATTATCCTTAATTGTTATTTTTTTACTCTGATGTGATCACAGGCTTGTGACTGTTTTAGGGTAATTTGTGTTTTCAAGGATTGTAGATGCTGTCGTCCTAAGAAATCCCAAATATTATTGCTTGATGCTCCACACAGCACACACATGGACGATTTGTTACACATATGTAGGGGCTTCCCTGGTGCTTCCAGCAGTAAAGAGTCTGCATGCAATGCAGGAGACCTGGGTTTGGGAAGGGGCTGGGAAGATCCCTTGGAGAAGGGAATGGCAACCCACTCCGCTATTCTTACCTGAGAAATCCTGTGGATAGAGGAGCCTGGCAGACTGCAGTCCATGGGGTCACGCCAAGAGTCGGGCATGACTGAGCCACTAACACTTTTCACACGTATGTAGAGAGGAGTGGAGTACGGAGGGATGGGCAAGACGGTCCCTCGAGAGAGTTTTGGGCAGGGCAGTGAGGCTGTCTGATGTAACGAGGAACACCAAGCCCTCACTCTCCCCAGTGCTAAGGGCTTTGCATGCATTTGCTGACTCATGGTCCCTAACAGCCCTCTGCAGAGTGGAAATTATCATCCCCAGAGGTCAAGGAGGTCAAGCAGCTCGCCCCAGGTCTCACACCTGAACACACACAGAGCCTACTGGCCTTGCTGCCTCCAGGACTTCACATTCCTGGGGGAGGGTCCAGGAGTGCCCAGCAGCACAGTTGCTGGAATGCCCCAGGGAAGAGATGCAGCCCACCCAGGACCACCGCTTTCCCCTTGAAACAGCGCAGCCCCCGTGCTCCCCGTGGAAGGAGGAGGAGTGGAGCTGGCAGAGCCTTCCTGGCGACAGCTCTGGCTAGCGCCACCGGGGTGTGTGTTTTGAAGTGACGCTGCCCCAGGGGGGTGTGTAGAAGAAAGGCTGTGCTATTGATGTTTCCCATTACGACGCTTACAGTTTCTTCATTTCTGGTCCCTGAGCCTCAGGAGTCCTTAGTGCAGCCGCCAAATTGCTTCATGCTCCAGAAAGTGGGGTGCCTCTTAACTAAGAAGAAAAAAATAGTCGCGTTTTCTACCAAGAGCCCCAACTGTTAGAGCTTCTTATAACATTGACATGGTGTCCACAGCACTCCCCAGAGAGCGCCATGCAGCTTTCTCTCTCTTTCTTTTTGCTTTGTTCTTTCTTCCCTCTTTCTTGCTATTGAAGGGACTCCGTCTTCACCTTGGTCTGCCACTGCAGCATTCAATACAGTATCTGAAATGTCCTTGTGGCTTTTGAAATTTAAATTGGTTAAAATAAAAGAGGAAACTCAGCTTCTCAATTGCAGGAGTCATATCCCCAATGATCATTTACCACTGGGCTAGCCATGTGGCCAACAGCTGTGGCCACCACACTGGACCCCACAGACATAGAGCATTTGCATCGTTGAAGAAAGTTCTATTGGACAGTGCTGGTCTGGGGCATTCATTCATTGGCTCATTCAGCCCTTACTTAACTGAATACCTGCTCTGTGGCAGACCCTGTTCCAGGTTTTGGGAAGTAAATGGTCAAACAAGAAAAGCAAATCTCAGGACTTTCATGGTGGTCCAGTGATTAACACTCTGAACTTTTTATGCAGGGGGTCCGGGTTTGATCCTTGGTCAGGGAACTGCCATTCCACATGCCATGCGGCATGGCCAAAAAAAGAAAAAAAAAGGAAAAGCAAATCTCTTCCCTTACGGAGTGACCTCCATGGTGGGTGAGACAACCAACAGAAAAGTCATTGCAGCATACGAAAAGAGCCCCCAGGAAGCCAGCAAGGGTGTGGAAATGCAGAGTGATGGTGAGTGGCGGTCATAGCTATGGTTGGGGAGAGCAAGCACAAGGTGAGTGCTGACCCGTGTCCCCAAGCTCTTGACTTCCCCACTGTTTGGCCCAGATGTGCTTGCTCAGATTTCAGGGAATGAACAGGCATGTCCCTGGCTTGTGTATCACCTCTTGAGAGGCTGGTGAAGGCAGAGTGTCGGGTCTTTCCCTGGAGGGGAAGAGAGAGTGTTGTCACGTGGTGGGTGTGGTCTCTGCTCTAAAGCACAGGCTTTCCCAGTTACCACTTAATTGCTAAGGAATTAGCGTCTAGCTTTATATTACAGTGGACTTTCTTCCACCCCCCCACACCATGGATTGACATTTTCCTCTTTATAAAGGACTTGCCTGGGCTTCTCAGGTGGCTCAGTGGTTAAGAACCCTTTTGCCAATTCAGGAGACTGGGGTTTCGTTCCTGGGCCTGGAAGATCTCCTGGAGGAGGAAATGGCAACCCACTCCAGTTTTCTTGCCTGGGAAACCTCACGGACAGAGGAGTCTGGTGGGCTACCGTCCATGAGGATCACAAAACAGTGAAGCACGACATAGTGCCTAAAACAATGAAGGACTCGCCTACAGCAAGAAAGAGACTTGTCGCTGACGAGAGGAGATTTATTACCTCCGACCAACAGAATGAAGGGTTGCAGTGGGCATCTGTCTGCTTCTGCCTAGCAGGGTAGGGTCCTGGATGAGGGTTGGTCAAGGGGGCCACCGGGGCATTCTGTCTTAAATCATTGCTTCCAGCTAGTGTTGAATTACAGAGAGCTTAGCTGGAGGCGACAGGTAGACCCCATAGCTTCCTCCAGTATCCACACTGGAGTCAATGATATCAAGTCTTCCGACTTGGAACACTGAAATTTGAAATGACCTCTGGCTGTTCATTCATCATCAGTCAGAGCAGAGAATTACTGCTTGAAAATCATGGATGAAGTTGGGCAACTGACAGGATACAACGCGGCAAAAAAGGTTGGGGTATCTTGTTGCAATCAAAGTCCTGGGTGGCATTCCTGGAGGGGATTATGGAGCCAGTGGAGGCTGTGATTATGTTTTGTGGAAGGAGTGTGGGATCTGGGGAAATAATCCGTGCCTGTTCTTTACCCTTGGTGGAGACTTTCATTCTCTCTGTCTCATAGCTTTTATTCGGTGTGTGTTTACCATGTGTTAGGCTGTATGTCTCATCCTCCAGGTTGTACGTCTCAGTCGTTGTAACAATGCTGTACATTTGGCCCCATTCATCTTGCCCATGTTACAAGCGAGCAAGCTGAAGGTCAGACGTTTGAGATAATGTCTAGTCACAGGGTGACTGAGCCGTAGACGAAGATTGCCGTGTTGGAGCCCGGATCCAGAACCGATTCTCCTCACTGAGGGTGGGTATGCCTTTAACAGAAAACACTTAGGAGATGAGGCTTGGCAGGCAAATAGTGCCCTGCCAGAAGTCAGTATTGCTGTTTGTTTTCATTGCTTTTGTTTTCACTTGAGATGATACTGGCTTTCCAGTTTACAGCAGTGATAAAAGTTTCCTCTAAAAGTCAAGGTATTCTATGTTAAAAAAGTGGTTCTGCTTAAATGAAAATATGAAGAGAGTCATTTAAATGTGGTGTGGATGTTGCGAAGAGGGTGACATTGGCATGAGAATGCCCACACCTCCCAGGAAGGCTGAGACGCAAGGCCATTTGTTTGTTGGTTCCTAGGGCAAAGGGCTTTCCTGGTGGCTCAGACAGTAGCGAATCTGCCTGAAATGTGGGAGACATGGGTTCAGTCCCTGGTTTGGGACAACCCCCTGGAGAAGGGAATGGATACCTACTCCAGTATTCTTGCCTGGAGAATCCTGTGGACAGAGGAGCCTGGCAAACTATAGTCCATGAGATCACAAAAAGTCAGACATGACTGAACGACAAACACTTTCACTTTCAGGGCATCGTAGGAGGGGCTTCCAGGCATTCAGAAGGTGAAATGCTGAGCCCTCCCGTGTGTGTGTCTGTGCATGTGTGTGTGCTTAGGGACCACTGTGGCGAAATTGAGAGTTGGAAGGCATTGATGTTGCAGATGGGGGATTTCTCTAGAAAGTCTTAGAAACTGGAGGCTCAATTGTGGCCATGCAGGGCAGGACCAAATTTTAACTCTCCCTGGAAAACACCTGTACATCTCCTTAAATAAGAGTTGACATGTGGTCTTTGCTCTGTTCCAGCCACTGGTGTTCAGCATCTCATTGAATCCTGACAACATCCCCCTGGACTTGGTGGTTCCCACTTTACAGATAAGGACACTGAGGCTCTGGAAGGATGTTATCTGACTAAGCCACGCATTTATGTGCAGTGGAGCAGGGTGTACATGCAGGAAGCGTGACCCCAGAGACCCTGCTCTTAGCATCTACTAAATCGCATCAGTCGTATCCAACTCTGTGCGACCCCATAGACAGCAGCCCACCAGGCTCCCTCGTCCCTGAGATTCTCCAGGCAAGAACACTGGAGTGGGTTGCCATTGCCTTCTCCAATGCATGAAAGTGAAAAGTGAAAGTGAAGTTGCTCAGTCATGTCTGACTCTTAGCAACCCCATAGACTGCAGTCCACCAGGCTCTTCCATCCATGGGATTTTCCAGGCAAGAGTACTGGAGTGGGGTGCCATTGCCTTCTCCAATGCATGAAAGTGAAAAGTGAAAGTGAAGTTGCTCAGTCGTGTCTGACTCTTAGCAACCCCATGGACTGCAGTCCACCAGGCTCCTCCATCCATGGGATTTTCCAGGCAAGAGTACTGGCGTGGGGTGCCATTGCCTTCTCTGCTGTTAGCATCTACATTATAGTTAATCCTTGGAGCTGCTTATACATATTCTCTTTCTCTTCTTTTGACCTCAGTTCTCTGATGGATCTTTTGACCTCAATTCTCTGATGGATCTAAGAAGAATGGTGGATTTTCTCTTATTTTTTCCCCCCTTGTTGTCTGGATGAGAGTGATGACTTTCAAGCTCCTTCCATGCTGGACTGGAAGCCTTCATTTTTAAAAGATATTTTCATGGGGTATAGAATTCTGAGTTGACAGTTCCTTTTTTTGGTTTGTTTTCTTTGAGCACCTTAAATTGTCTCTACATGTTCCTCTGAATTGTGTGGTTTCTAATTAGAGGCCTCTTATAATACTTATCTTTGGGACTTCCCTGGTGGTCCAGCGGCTAAGACTTCAAGTCCCCAGTGCAAGGGGTCTGGGTTCTATCCCTGGTCAGGGAACTACATTCCACATGCCACAACTACCCAGCACAAACAAATAAATAAATTAAATATTTATCTTTGGTTCCCTGGATGTAATGTGTCTTTTTTCTTTGGTTGTCTTCAGGATTTTATCTTGAACGCCTCTTTTGGGGGTCATGGTTGGACTGAACTTCCTTCCTGGCATATGAGTGTAGGCAGGACCAAGAAACTTGGCTTAGGCCAGTGGAACATGAACAAAGGGCTCAAGAGACTTTACAGCCTTTCCCATATTCTCTCTCCCACTGTCCATAGAAAGTGGCAACAACATTTAAGATACTCTGTAGATCCAGGTTCTGTTGTGAGGACAGGGTGGACCAGTGACTCCGGCTGACTCATCATGAGCGTGTAGCATGCAGTAAATAAATTCTGTGGCTATTAAGACTTGAGGGATGTTTGTTATTGTAGCACAACCTAGCCTACCCCATCTAATAGACTCCATCCCTTTCCTTCAGGTGAAATAAAGGAATGACCCGTGGGAGAAAGCCCAGTAATAGAAGCGTTTGCATGTAAACCTAACCCACTAACAACCACAATGATGGAGGGGTAGTAAGGAGGAAGATTCTGCGGAACAAAAGAGAAAAAGCACACACAACCAACCCTACAGAATCCTGAAAGACCCCTACCTTATCTTGCAAACAGCAGTAGCACTGCTGTGTAATTAAGATGCATATGCCACCTGACATTAAGCAGCCTTTTGTGAACTGTTAATTAAGATTAAATCAGTCATATATTTTATTCTTAATGAATTAGAAGATTAGTGTTAATTTCTGGCAGGGTTCCATTACTCCCTGTTGAAGGAAATCAATGTATCCGAGCATAATTTAATGAGAAGAAACTGGTACCATAGTGAAAACAGGCTGGGGAGACATTATCTTGACATTTTAGGTAATTCAGTTAAGTCCAGCAAAAGAGGAGTGATTGACAAAGTCATTATTTCTTCCACCAAGGGATAGAAAGCACATTTCTGACAATGAATTAAGATTTTGGTGGTGAAGGAGCATGGTGAGAATCAAGAACGGGGTTAATGAAGTGCCCATTCCCTACCTTGCGTGTGGCTTCTGGATGGGTCTCATCAATCATGGAGTTTGCCCTCTTGGCTTGAGATGAAGAAGGAACCCTAACAGAGTGCAGGTGGGCAAGCATGGATTGGACAGGTGGGATCTTATTTGCAAGGTGTTTTCAGGTCGTATCTGGTGAGGACTGCCATTTGCAGGAGGCCTGCCTGGTTGGAATGAAGCAGGCACTTAATACATAATGGACAGGTGCATAGATGTGAATGTGTCTTCAGAGAGCGCCAGGTGTTCCCCACTAAGATCAATAAAATATGCAGAAATGTCCTCGAATATCCCACATGATGTCACTGCACCGAAACCTTCTAGGCCCAGTTAAAAATGCAGGAATAGTAAATGGTCAGTAGCTTAGTGGCAAACGCAGCAGATGTTATCTGTTTATGATGCCGGTGTTGGGAAAGGCAGGTGGCAAGGCAGGGGGTGGGAGTGGGTGGGCTGGGATCTGGCCCTGGGTCGTGGCAGGGAGTGAGGTGGGGTGGGCCCACAGGTATCAGTGGGGTGCAAGGGAGGGAGCTCAGGAGGCTTCCCAGGAGAAGCCGGTGGAGCCGGGGCACAGTGTGGGGCATCAGGTCCGACATGATCAAGCCACAGGTAATGACTGGGTGAGACTGGGTAAGACCAAAGCCCAGAGACCAGGAGATGAATTCTGGAGAGATTTCTGCAGGTGTTAAAATGTACAGAGAGGACTTCCCTGGCGGCATACAGTGGATAAGAATCCACTTGCCAATGTAGGGGACACAAGTTCGATCCCTCTGTACACTACACAGGGGAAGCTTCCATATGTGGTAAAACAACTAAGCCTTTTCACCACAACTACCGAGCCTGAGCTTTATAGCCCAGGAGCCATGACTACGGAAGCCCGTGTGCCTCAGAGCCCGTGCTCTGCAAGAGAGGCCACCATAATGAGAAGCCCGCACACCGCAATGAAGAGTAGCCCCAGCTCGCGGCAAGTAGAGAAAGCTCCAGTGCAGCAATGAAGACCCACTGTGGCCAAAAATACATAAATAAAAGTAAGTTAAAAAAAAAAACAAAATGTACAGAGAGAGAAAGAGAGGCCATCAGAGAATGCTTGGGCTTTGCCTGCATGAGGGAAGGTGAACCAGTCAGGCTCTATAAGCCAAGGAGAGGGTCCTGCTCGACCTCCTGTACCTCCTTACTCCCCTCCCTTTTGCCCTTTTTTTCACCCTTTCTCCTATGATTCCGTCTCCTTTATTCCTTTCTCCCATCCCTTCCTCCCTCACTATTGATGGAGAACTTAGAGTAGTGCTGTGTCTCTTAGCGAAATAGAACCCCGTCTATGGAAGAGGTGGCGCTGGTGGTAAAGAACCCGCCTGCCAGTGCAGGAGACATAAAAGAAGTGGGTTTGCTCTCTGGTTAGGGAGATCCCCTGGAGGAGGGCATGGCGTCCCATTGCAGTATTCTTGGCTGGAGAACCCCATGGACAGAGGAGCCTGGTGGGCTACAGTCCGTAGGATTGCACAGAGTTGGACACGACTGAAGCGACTTCACGTGCTATGGAAGAGCTGCGCCAAGTGCCAATTGTACAGTGTTGCAAGCAAACAATGTGGGAAGGATTAGCCCCAGGCAGCCAGGAGTGCATCTGGCTGAAGTCAGAGTCAGGCTGGAGATGCCGCAGGGCCAGAAAGAGTGCGGGTGGCATCTCGGAGCGGAGAGGGACCTCAGTCCTAGGGCCACAGGAATGTCAGCCTGTGTGAACTGGGTGGCAGAATCATCCCCAGTTCTCCACAGATACAAGCTCAGGGCAGCCAATACTGTGACTTAGACCTGGGGGACCCTGAGCAGAGGGCCTAGTGGAGGCCCCTGGACTCCCCACCTGTGAGGTGATCACTGGGTGTGGTTTTAAAATGCCAGAGTTACCAGAATTTGCTATGCAGCCACAGCAGACTAACATACCGGGACTGATTTGGCCAGATTCCTACCTAAATTTGCATAATGCAGGTGTAGATCGGGGCACTGAGGTAGATTTAAATAAACAAGGTAAGTTTATGTTTTGTGCATGTTTGTGCTCAGGCGCTCAGTCGTGTCTGACTCTGAGCCCATGGACTACAGCCTGCCAGGTTCCTCTGTCTATGGAATTTCCTAGGCAAGAATCCTGGAGCAGGTTACCATTTCCCCTTTCAGGGGATCTTCCCGACACAGGGATCGAACCCACATCTCCTGCATTAGCAGGCAGATTCTTTACCACTGTGCCACCAAAGTTCATGTTTTACCTCTGGTTAACATGGCTTGGTTGCCTTAGGTAAACAGGGAATAGTAAGGAAAATAGAAACCCTTCAATATGCACGCTTCCATTCTATTGGAAGCCAGTTAGAAACTCAGGGAAGATTTGTTGGTGAATTTCTGCTGAATTTATCACACACACATACGCAACCCTCATATAGACTTTGCATCTGCCTTTTCCTTAAATTTAAAAAATGGGGTGCTGTACAGATGGAGGTCCAATTTGACTTCTTTCTCCTGTGCTGTCAACACTAATCCATCCTGAGTCACATGGCTGCAGGGCCCTGTGGGTGGCTGGATGCAGGCGCGGTCTTTGGCTTTCGGAGTACCAGCAGGGAGAACAACGCAAGCTCAGTCTGCCATGGGCCGTGGGTAGATCATGGTCCCAAGGAGAGAAGTGAAGCTTCTGAGGGAGAGTGGAGATCAGCTTCTTGCCCCAGTGAGCCTAAGAAAGATACACCCTGCCCCGTCTATCAGAACCTGGGAACACACAGACATACGGAAGAGTCAGGCAGATTCAGTTCTTAATGATTCAAAAAGACATTTGAATGGCAAAACATATCATAAATAAAGTCAACAGATGAATCATAGACTTGGAAAATATTATGCCAAGGATATGCAAGGGAATCTTAGAAGTCATCCAGACAAGCTTAAGAAGCTGACTAGAAAAATGGGCAGGAGGAGGCAGCTGACAGATGAGCACATTCAAATGGCCAACAGACAACTCAAGCACACTCACAGTTAGTGATGCAGGAACCAAAACCCAGCATCGGTTTATGTCCTTCGGAAAGTCCAAAATATAAAGTGACTGCCTGCTGCAGGTGGAAATTCGGGGAAAGGATGTCCATACCTTGCTGCCAGGAAGTGAAGGGTTTCCTTGAAAAGCAGGCTGTAGCTTTTAGTTAAAATGAAAATGCGCGAACCTTTCTACTGAGCTCTGTTACTCCTGGAAATCCAGCCCCCGTAACTGAAGGCATAAACCTAAGCAAGAATATATGTCCAAGGATGTTTAACGTGGTATTGTTTGCAGAGGCAGAGAGGGAGGGAAAGACTGTGAAAGATCACTTTGGAGAAATGGGTAAATTAATGAATGAATTAGGGAACCTTTTCTGTCCTTGAAAAGAATGTATCAAGAAAATGCCAGTTGTGTTGACGGGGTATTTCTGAAGTACTGTTGAGTGAGTAAAGAATGCCGAAAGGTCCAAGAATGTTATTACATGAAGCTCAGACAACACGTTACCACAAAGGGATCAGTCATCCCGCCGATGCGTGCATGTCAGCCCTATCTGACTCTTTGCGACCCCATGGACTGTAGCCCGCCAGGCTCCTCTGTCTGTGGAATTTTTCTAGGCAAGAATACTGGAGTGGGTTGCCACTTTCTTCCCCAGGGACTCTTCCCGACCCAGGGATCTAATCTGTGTTTCCTGCGGCTCCTGCCTTGGCAGGCAGATTCTTCATCACTAGCGCCACCTTATAACATCCTTTTTCTAATGCGCATAAAAGCAACCATGTGTGTACGCCTATGACTTGTTATGCATGCTTATTTGCAAAGAGAGCAGAATTTGAAACAAGGCATTCTAGGTTGTCACATGTACCACTAGGGGGTTCGTAGATGACCTGGAGGGGGAATTCACCCATAAAAAGGCAAAAGAAAAGATGGCACGGAAAAGATAAACTTGGTACATGTGATGTGATTACATTTAACCCCGTAGGTAAATTTGTGTCGATGTCTGTGTAAAGAAAGTTACAACGGAAATCCATCTGGCAATGCAACAAGGTTCTGACGAGTCCTGCAAATGATATGGAAGCGTGAAGGAATATATATTAAATTCTTATAAAGTGCCTCCCTTGTTGTTTTCCTGGTGGCTCAGCTGGTAAAGAATATGCCTGCAATGCAGGAGACCTGGGATCAATCCCTGGGTTGGGAAGATCCCTTGGAGAAGGGAACAACTCACACACTGCAGTATTCTGGCTTGGGGAATTCCATGGACAGTCCATACGGTTGCAAAGAGTCAGACACAACAGAGCGAATTCCACTTATAAAGTGCAGCCCAGTGTAATAACCACTCATACCTGTAACACAATGTAGGTGGGCCCAGCCCAGTGCTGAACAGGGAAGTGAAAGTCGCTCAGTTGTATCCGACTCTTTGCAACCCCATGGACTGTAGCCCACCAGGCTCCTCTGCCCATGGAATTTTCCAGTCAAGAGTACTAGAGAAGTGAGTTGCCACTTCCTTCTCCAGGGGATCTTCCCAACCCAGGGGTTGAACCTGGGTCTCCTGCATTGCAGGCCGACGCTTTACCGTCTGAGCCACCGGGGAAGCCCACTGAACAGGGTAATTGTTCTAATCCACTGAGGCCTTTTTATCCTGGTGACATTGTCAGATCATCCTCAGTAGTGAGCAGGCTTTCCAGGTGGCAAAGAATCCGCCAAGGCAGGAGACATAAGAGATGTAGGTTCGATCCCTGGGTTGGGAAGAGTGTCTGGAGTAGGAAACGGCAACCCACTCCAGTATTCTTGCCTGGGAAATCCCGTGGACAGAGGAGGCTAGCGGGCTACAGTCCATGAGGTTGCAAAGAGTCGGACACGACTGAGGGATTGAGCACACAGGGAGGGAGAGAGAGAAAGGGGATGAAAATGAGGAGGCGGAGGGTAGGAGGGGGAGGGGAAAGAGGAGGAGAAGGAGGGGAAGAGGTGAGGGCAATGAGGAGCATATTTTAAAAAGCTTTTTATTTTGAAGCAGCTGTAGACACTCAGGAAGGCAACAACAGTAAGTGGGGTTCAGTGACCCCTTCCCCCAGCGTGCCCCAGGAGTGACAGCGTGTAGCAGTGTCACAGCCAGGAAACTGACATTGATACAGTGTGTGCACTGCCCTACAGACCTCCTTCAGTTATCTCCAGTTTTACAGGCACTTGTGTGTGTGTGTGTGTAGTTCCATGCTGTTTTCTCCCGTGCATAGATCTGTGTAACCACCACCATTCTGATACAGACTGGCCCACTCCTATAAAGGAGCCTCCCATTATCGTCCCATAAGAAGCATCATGGGAGCAGAAACCTCAGCTCCCCGCTGTGTCCTGGTAAGGGTTCTGCAGACGCCAGGCCTGCTGTTGCTCCGAGTCCCTCCCCACCCCTCCCCGTGCCCAGGGGCGGCTCATCCTGGCCGTGCAAAGCTGTTGTGATGTTGTTCTGTCCCACTTCCTTTGATGGCTGTGGTTCTGAGCAGCTCCTGGACTCATCTTGTGAAACTGGGCCTGGTCATTCATCAGTCTTGCCCGTCATCCTGTCTCAGGTTCCTGTATCTGGCCTGGTTTGGGCAGGAAGGGTTCTTGTTATCCTATGGATCTACAGTGCCCTGACTCACTCGGACTGGGTGTCCTGTTTTTTTTTTCAACCGTATCACAGTAGTTTGTGAAAGAAAATGAAGTTTTCTGACAACCCTGAGAAGTCTTCTGGGTGCTCTTACCCACAGCTCAGGTGCTCTACATTTCCCGTTTCTCAGGCAGTTCAACTAATCTTGACTCTCTGGGGGTGCCCTGTGCCTCTCTTTGTCCTTCTGGTCCTGCTCTGGCCCACTAGCCACCTTCAGCTACATGCATTTGCTTGTCCTCTAGTCTCACTTGCCCACTGTGTGCCTCAAACTTAGAAGGTGTTCAATATTCACTAATCGCTGAGGAACTAAGGAGCTCGGGAGTGACTCAGCACAGTGCTAAGTGCTCAGTGAATATCTGCTGAATTGCACTGAAAGTTAATACCACCTAATTGTGGTATTACACATGTTACAACCTGTCCATGCAAGCCCCAATTACCCAGAGTTTGATGAAGGGCTGTGTGGTTTATCAGACTTCCTTGGTGGCTCAGATGATAAAGAATCTGCCTGCAATGCAGGAGACCCAGGTTTGATCCCTGGGTTTGGTAGATCCCCTGGAGCAGGGAATGGTTACCCACTCCAGTATTCTCACAGGGAAAATTCCATGGACAGAGGAGCCTGGCGGGCTGCTGTCCACAGTCATGCACAAGCCAGCATGAGAGAAAGCTGCTGGTGGCGAGAGTTCCGTGCTTCCCCATCTAGTCCCTCCCCTCCTCTCTGTCCAAGGATCCAGGCATCTTTGAATGGCATTCAGGGAGGCCTAGCAGCGTGTGGTATCTGCTGAGGCTGTTGGTGCCCTGCTGTTGGGCTTTTTTTTTTAAAAAACAGATTTGGTCAAAATATTCCCTGAGCAATGTTTTCGCTTTTCCTGTTAGTTGGGTGTTCCACACCATATTAAGACCAATGATTTATTATGTATGGATATGTTTATATGTAATAAAATAACATTTGGGGATGTCAATTTTATTTATATTAACATAATAAATGGTTATAGCCTATAATAACAATAATTAGTACTTAAAGCATGCCTAGTATATGTAGGCAGTTTACATTCCTTAACCCCCGTATGACTTCATAGACACCATATCGTCATTTACTGAGAAGCTGAGGCCCAGAAGCAGAAGATATAAAGAAGAGGTGGCAACAATACACAGAAGAACTGTACAAAAGAGATCTTAATGACCCAGATACCCACAATGGTGTGATCACTCACCTAGAGCCAGACATCCTGGGAAGTGAAGTCAAGTGGGCCTGGGCCTTAGGAAGCATCACTACAAACAAAACTAGTGGTTGTGATGGAATTCCAGTTGAGTTATTTCCAATCCCAAACGATGATTCTATTGAAGTGCTACACTCAATATGCCAGCAAATTTGGAAAACTCAGCAGTGGCCACAGGACTGGAAAAGGTCAGTTTTCATTCCAATCCCAAAGAAAGGCAATGACAAAGAATGTTCAGACTGCTGCACAATTGCACTCATCTCACATGCTAGCAAAATAATGCTCAATATTCTCCAAGCCAGGCTTCAATAGTACATGAACCATGAACTACCAGATGTTCAAGCTGGTTTTAGAAAAGGCAGAGGAACCAGAGATCAAATTGCCAACATCTGCAGGATCACTGAAAAAGCAAGAGAGTTCCAGAGAAACATTTACTCCTGCTTTATTGACTATGCCAAAGCCTTTGACTGTGTTTATCACAACAGACTGTGGAAAATTCTTAAAGATATGGGAATACCAGACCACCTTCCCTGCCTCTTGAGAAATCTGTATGCAGGTCAGGATGCAACAGTTAGAACTGAACATGGAACAACAGACTGGTTCCAGATCAGGGAAGGAGTACATCAAGGCTGTATATTGTCACCCTGCTTTTTTAACTTCTATGCAGAGTACATCATACGAAATGGCTGGCTGGATGAAGCACAAACTGGAATCAAGACTGCTGGGAGAAATATCAGAAACCTCAGGTATGCACATGATACCATCCTTATGGCAAAAAGCGAAGAACTAAAGAGCCTCTTGAAAGTGAAAGAGAGAGTGAAAAATTTGGTTTAAAACTCAACATTCAGAAAACTAAGATCATGGCATCCGGTCCCATCACTTCACGGCAAATAGATGGGGAAACAGTGGAAACAGTGAGAGACTTTATTTTGGGGGGCTCCAAAATCACTGCAGATGGTGACTGCAGCCATGAAATTAAAGGATGCTTGCTCCTTGGAAGAAAAGCTATGACCAACCTAGACAGCATATTCAAAAGCAGAGACATTACTTTGCCAGCAAAGGTTGGTCTAGTCAAAGCTATCATTTTCCCAGTAGTCATGTGTGGATGTGAGTTGGACTATAAAGAAAGCTGAGCACTGAAGAATTGATGTTTTTGAACTGTGGTGTTGGAGAAGGCTCTTGAGAGTCCCTTGGACTGCAAGGAGATCCAACCAGTCTGTCCTAAAGGAAATCATTCCTAAATATTTATTGGAAGGGCTGATGCTGAAGCTGAAACTCCAATACTTTGGCCACCTGATGCAAAGAACTGACTCATTGGAAAAGACCCTGATGCTGGGAAAGATTGAAGGTGGGAGGAGAAGGGGATGACAGAGGATGAGATGGTTGAATGGCCTCACTGACTTGATGGACTTGAGTTTGAGTCATCTCTGGGAGTTGGTGATGGACAGGGAGGCCTGGCATGCTGCAGTCCATGGGGTTGCAAAGAGCTGGACATGTTGCTGCTGCTGCTAAGTTGCTTCAGGCGTTTCAACTCTGTGCGACCCCATAGATGGCAGCCCACCAGGCTCTGCCATCCCTGGGATTCTCCAGGCAAGAACACTGGAGTGGGTTGCCATTTCCTTCTCTAATGCAGAAAGTGAAAAGGGAAAGTGAAGTTGCTCAGTCGTGTCCGACTTTTAGTGACCCCATGGATTGCAGCCTACCAGGCTCCTCCGCCCATGGGATTTTCCAGGCAAGAGTACTGGAGTGGGGTGCCATTGCCTTCTCCAGAGTTGGACATGACTGAGCAACTAAACTGAACTGAAGCCTGGAGAGACTAAGTAACTTTCTTGAGGTCACACAGTGGATATTTTTATTCTAGTGCTTATAACCTTTCTTTGAGGTCACACTGCCTCCTCAGGGACTCCCAGACTTTAGTTTCACACTCTTTCACCACACTAATGTTCTTTCCAGGACTTTTAGGCTGTTTCTAATGATGCCACAGGCAGGGGAAAAAGAGACTGATGTCCAGAGAGGTCCCCAGGCATCTGCTCCTGTTCAGCGCTAACTGTCATCTCCTGATCCTTGTGACTCTTGGGCTGTGCACACATAGTAGGTAATTGGGTGTCTCCGGTATGTCTGAGGACTCTGGTTGCAACTATGGAAACCAGACTGTGGTAGCCTAAGGAAAGAACAGGCTTTGTTGTCACTACAGGGAGTGTGTTGGGAACCCTGAAGTCAGGGCGCCAGCTCGGTCTGAGGAGCCAGCACCAGAGCTCCTGGGGACCCAGGTTGCCCCTCTTTCCCTCCATCCTGCATCACTGCTGCTCTCGGTGCACTGAGCACATTCTCCTCTCTTGGCGAAGGCTGACTTGTCATTTTCCTGTCTATATGACAGGAAACAGCTGCCATCAACAGCTCTCAAGTTCTTGTGGCCCCCGTTCAAGACAGCAGCCAGAAAGACCAGACTCTTGTTTCAACTCCAAATTCCTAGGGAATCAGATTGGCTCAGTTTTAGTCGGGTGACCAAACATCTGTGGTCGGAAAGTGCCTTTATGTTGTACAAGCATGGCTGAGCCTGTGCATGGGAGAGGCGGTTTACCATATTCCTCTAAAGGAGGACTGAAAGGAAGCAGCAGAATTCAATTTAAAAAATCCAGTGAGTTTAGCAATATGAAACTTGGACTGTTTTTTAAGTCCGCCACTACCTAATGTGATTTTGGAAAGCAGCATAACCTATTTGGTGGTGGGTAAAATAACAGATCACATTTGGGCTTCGTAGGTGTCACTAGTGATAAAGAACCCACTAAAAAATGCAATAGACGAAAGAGGCGCATATTTGGTCCCTGGGTTGGGAAGATCCCCTGGAGGAAGAAATGTCAACCCACTACTGTATTCTTGCCTGGGGAATCCCATGGACAGAGGAAGCGGCTGGGCTACAGTCCATAGAGTCTCAAAGAGCGGGACACGACTGAAATGACTTAGCAATGCAATAGCTCCCATTTATGGAGAGGTTTTACATTGCCAGATGATAATTTCAGTGCTTGACATTTTTGGCAATTCTGTGGGTCCGGATGGGGGGACAGGGGCACAGAGAGGTTAAGCATCTTTGCAAGACTCCAGAGCCAGGAAGCAGTGGAGCTGGTTATTGAACCCAGGCAGTCTTGGGCCAGAGTCCACTGTCCCAATCAGTGCACTGTGCTGCCTTCCATGTAGGAAATAAGGGTACATTTGTTCCCATGTCTATAAAGTAGGGGTGATAACTCTTGCTAATACTAGCTCCCTAGGAACAGAGCTGAAAAATGATGGAGAAAGCCCTCAAAAACTGACCTGCAGTGAAAACATGCCTTTGTCCAGCAGCAGCCTGGACTCAGCATGGGCCAGCCTTATCCCCAGGTATATGGTAAGGACCCCCTGGCTGGCTCTTTGGGGAGTGAGGCAATGGCCACACCAGGATTACCTTTCTCTTCCCCTGCTATGTGTCCATTCTGCACTTATGGAACAGGGTCACATGAAGTCATGTGCTCACAACTTTTCCTTCTGGGTTTTCTACCGTGTAACTTGAAGTTCCACTTGTGTTTCTTTGTGCTGTGCTAAGCCACTTCAGTCCTGCCCAATTCTTTGTGACCTCATGGAGTGTTGCCCGCCAGGCTCTTCTGTCCATGGGATTTCCAGGCAGGAATACTGGAGTGGATAGCCATGTCCTCCTCCAGGGGATCTTCCCGACCCAGGGATTGAACCCACATCTTCTGTGTGTCCTGCATTGCAGGTGGATTCTTTACCAATAGTGCCACCTGGGAAGCCCTGTGTTTCTTTTGTCTGGAGAGTAAAAGGTGTGCATCTCTCTGTGCCAAATCAGGACTGCAAAAAGGAATGAGAAGTTTCTAAAAATACCAACTGTGCAAAATCCCATTTCATAGAGGTTCAGGATGCCTTTTGGGGCTGCTGGTGCTTGCATCAGGCAGGTTATAATTCTGACGGACTTTCCTCAGGTCTGGTTTTGCCTTTTTCTCCCAGGAGATGCTGGCAGTAAACATCTCTATCTCCATCTTAGCAACCTCATCTCCTACTGGATGATGGCTTTAAATTATTTGCTCATGCCCCCCCCCCCCTTTTTTACCCCCCGCTGATGGAGCATCGTTTCCATGAGGATCAGGTTCTGATCCATCTGGATTTCTCACACAATGGCTTGCCCACAGTGGACACTCTGCAAATTTTGGTCAGATGGGTAAAGAAACTAAACATCTCTTTGCTAGCCAAGTGAAACTAGTTTTCTATTTTGAATGCTTTCTATGAGGAAAGGGCTGTCTGAGTCTTTGAGAAGAGTAGATGGTTGAATTTCATAGAGCCTTATAGAGTTGTCCCTTGGAATTTTGTGTAAAGTGTTCTCTCCCCGTGCTCTTCCTGCTGGGCTTCCTGGGTGGTGCTAGTGGTAAGGAACTTGCTTGCCAGTGCAGGAGATGTAGAAGATGGGATTCATTTCCTGGGTCGAGAAGATCCCCTGGAGGAGGGCACGGCAACCCACTCCAGTATTCTTGCCTGGAGAATCCCAGGCCTGTAGCCTGGTGGGCTACAGTCCATGAGGTCGCAAAGAGTCAGACACAATTGCAGTGACTTAGCACGCAGGCACACTCTTACTGTGGAGCACTCTCAGTTAGCTTTACTGGGGTAGAGTTGATGCTCTCAAGGACCATAACTGCACCAAGTGGGGAGATGCACGCCATGCCAGAATCTGGGTTTGGAGAGGAAAGTGGGTCCAGGGTCTACAGTCAGTGTTGTCTGGGCCCCTGACCTGCTGCATGATGGGGTCCCTTCCCTGCTGCAGCTGCCAAATCTCTTGTTGCATTGATGATGCTCCCAGGAAAAGAGGACGCAGTGGTGCTCCTTATCAAAGCGGACCCTGGTGCAGAGTCAACCGTGGGATTCCCCTGCTTCATCGTGGTCCCCACATGCAAGAAGCGGAGACTATGTCTGTTCTTTCTGAATATGGCAAATGTATTTGGTTGAGCAGAGCAGTGTTTGTGGAGAGCAGGGGGTCTGCGCAGGAGTAGTGGAGAGACACGAAAGGGCTTCCGTGGAACATTTGTGCATACGTGGAGTGAAACCACATACTCATGTTTCCGCTATCCACCCCTTGCAGCTGGTCTTGAAACTCCTTGCCTCATTCCTGAAAGAGGGTTTGGTAAGACACAAGTCAGCTCAGTCCAGCTCTTAATGATATGCTTTTTTGCTCCTTGAGGAATCCCAAACCCAAACCTCCCCTGGGTGCAGCAGTGCATGCCTTCCTGGGCCTTAATGCAAACCGAATTCATTTCACCTGTGGGAGAAGAGGGCAGGCGGTGGGTGTGAGGACTGGAGTGGTGCTGGCAGAAAGCAGTGAGGCTTAAAGCGCCAAAGCGAAATCCTTTGTGCCTCCTCACTTCTTTAAAACTGATTTAATGTTCAAGTGAAATTCAAAGATTCTTTTTCCCTGAAGTGAGTCCCTACTTAACAGATGAAGTTATAATGACTCCAAAATCACCCACTTCCATTTAGGACACATGTAGACTGACTTGGCGCTTCCCTTGTGGCTCAGGGGCTTCCCAGGAGGTGCTAATGGTAAAGAACCTGCCTGTCAATGCAGGAGATGTAAAGAAATGCTGGTTCGATCCCTGGGTCGGGAAGATCCCCTGGAGGAGGGCATGGCAACCCACTCCAGTATTCTTGCCTGGAGAATCCTATGGACAGAGAAGCCTAGGAGGCTACAGCCCAGAGGGCCACTCAGAGTTGGACATGACTGAAGTGACTTAGCGCACACACACACAGGAGGACTTACTTTGTGGTCCCACCCGAGGAATTGGTTTGCTGTGGGTCTGAGGGAACTTATAGGGACCCACACCTTCATAGGGGTGTGTGGAGTATCCCCGAATTCCTGATCTGATTAGGACGTCTGTAAAGAAGAGAATTGCTGTATGTTTCTTTGGAAAGGAATAGCTAATTTAAAACCATCAGATAAAAGAAGCAATTACACTGAACCTAAAAGACTCAAATTGGACCCAGTGTTTGCAGCAGCTGCTAGGGTAGCTGTGAGTAACGGGAGGTCTGTGGGAGGAGCTCCTCGGGTCAGCAAGGTGCTCCGGGCTACAGATGATGCAGAAACACGCTTCTCTCTTTTCATTACTGAATTCTTTGCTGGAGGAAGCGGCTGTTACCTGCTCGGCGTTGAGTCCTGAGATGGTTTTTTACCGGGTTGTTTGCTACTAATGTGGGCTCTCTGGAGAGCAGAGAGCTACCCGGCAGCCTTTTCTGTTCTTGCTCCAGGGAGGAGGGCAGAGAAACTTCTCCTGATTGACCCCAGGGGAGCGGCTACTCACAAGCCAAGGGCTCTGCATTTGCGAGGAGGTGCCCTCTCAGACCCCATTACCATCAGACAGTTCTGGGGATGGGGGCCAGGACAGGTGGGCAACAAGCAACTCAAGGGCCCAGAAGCTGAAATAATCCCTTTTTACAGATGAGGAAACTGGCCCAAGTTAACTCCTGAGTGAGTAGTTAATGCCTGTATTCAAATCCACGTAGGTATCCAGCTGGGGCCAGTCCCAAGGCCCCTCAGCACCCCGCCTCTGCTCATGGGTGCTTCCCTATTTTCTTGTCTCTCCCTGGGAGTGTGTCATGTGCAGGCCTGGGGCCAGCTGTCCCTTCTCTGCATTCCCGATCTTCCTGATGTGTCCAGGGCCAGTTGTGACCTGGAGGGAAGATTGGAGCCCTTGAGAGGTATTAGGGTTTCCAGAGAACCAGCAGGGTGTGCCCGTCTTTCTCTCCTTGTACATGTGTGTGTAGACGACTTGTCCTGAGGAATTGGCCCACTTGCTGATGGAGGATGAGAAGCCCGCAGTGTGCAGGGTGGGCTGTCAGGCTGCAGCCCCAGAAGGGCCGATGGTGCAGTCTGAGTTCAAGAGCCATCTGCCGCGGAATGCTTGCTCTGGGAAGGCCATTCTTTTGTTCTACTTAGATCTTCAGCTGATTGCACAAGGCCCACCCACGTTATGGAGGGCAGTCTGCTTTACTCAAAGTTCATTGATGTAAACATTGATCCTATCTACAAAACATCCTCATAGAAGAAACATCCAGAATAACATCTGACCACATATCTGGACAGCATGGTCCAGCCAAGCTAACACTTAAAATTAACAAGCACAAGTAGAGTCAGGCCCGAGTGGAAACCATTGACTAGAAGCTGCTGCCCTCTGCATGGACACTGTGGGACTCAGGGGTTTGCAATGTTGTTAGGCTGCAGAGGCGGTTTTGCCTGAGGGTGCTGTCTCCTGGAGAGTAGAAGCGGGGGAACCCTGGGGGCTGCAATAGGCTTCCTGAGTGTGTGTGTGTGTGTGTGTGTGTGTGTGTGTGTGTGTGTACGTACATGGTGGGACGCCTTACCTGCACTGTCCCTATTTCAGAAACAACCTTGGGCACACTTCCTGAGCCAAACAGATGTGGGCTTGTCTCTTCTGGCTTCAGGGAATGACTCACAATGTGCCTCGAGCACCCAGCACAGCCCCTGCACAGCGTGGTTACCCCTGTAAGGGTGAATACGTGGATGACTACATGGCTGGATTAAGTAGCAAGTGTCCCCAACAGAGCTTCAGTCCTCTACTCAGTCACAGCTGAGTGGGTGCCTGTGAAGTGCCAGACACTGAGCTGAGCCAGCAACATTCCAGGGTGACTGAGAGACATGGCTCCTGCCCCGCTGCTGGCTGCATTCTAGTAGGGAAATTGCAGCAAGACTGTTGTCAAGCAGTTCAATTAAAAGCTTTCAGATTATCCTGAGAGCCATGAAGGAAGCAGACAGCCTGCTGAGATAGAGGGACCAGGAGAGGGAGGTCTGGGAAGGCTTCTGGGAGGAGGTGATATTTAAGCTGAAACTTGATGGGAGAGGAGGAGCTGGGAAGATTTGTCTAGGGAGATGGGGCACCAGGTGGAGAGGAAGCCGAGAGCTTGGTGGGTTCAAGAGAAGTTGAATTCTGTTGTTTCTGTTCAGTCACTAAGTCATGTCTGACTCTCTGTGACCCCGTGGACTGCAGCACACCAGGCTTTCCTGTCCCTCACTATCTTCTAGAGTGTGCTCAAATGCACATCCATTGAGTTGGTGATGCTGGCTAACCATCTCATCCTTTTGCCTTCAATCTTTCCCAGCATCAAAGTCTTTTCCAATGAGTCAGCTTTTCACAGGTGGCCAAAGTAGTTGAGCTTCGGCTTCAGTATCAGTCCTTCCAATGAATATTCAGGGTTGATTTCCATTAGGATTGACTGGTTTGTTCTCCTTGCTGTCCAAGGGACTCTCCAGAGTCTTCTCCAGCGCCACAGTTTGAAAGCATCAATTCTTCAGTGCTCAGCCTTCTTTATGGTCCATCTCTCACATCTGTGCATGACTACTGGAAAAACCATAGCTTTGACTATACGGACCTTTGTTGGCAAAGTGATGTCTCTGCTATTCTATTGAATAGAACTCAATATATAACAATTTGTGGGCTTCCCAGGTGGCCCTAGTGATATAGAACCCTCTTGCCAATGCAGTGAGATGTGAGAGACTTGGGTTTGATCCCTGGGTTGGGAAGATCCCCTGGAGGAGGGCATGGCAACCCACTCCAGTATTCTTGCCTGGAGAAACCCATGGACAGGGGAGTCCACAGTCCATAGGGTTGCAGAGTCAGACACAACTGAAATGACTTAGCACACGCCCATATAACAATTTGTAGTGATGTATGACTTTTTGGGAGGGTAGCCAAGTTGAGAACCATATGCCCAGACACAGTTACACAGAAGCATCTCTTCTGGACCCTCAGTGTTTTGTTTGTTCGACAAGGTTGTTTTTTGGCTTGTCCCTGTGAGAGAGAAGCAGGAGGTGTCCTCTGCTTCTGGACCACCATCAGTGTGAGGCTTTTTTTAAAAAATGGGAAGTCTTGAGGAGGATCTGCTTAGCAATGAAGGATTTAGGCACTTCTGGCTCTCCGGGTGGGGAGGAGCCAGGAAAATCAGCCTCCTGCCCCTGTCTGACTGCCGAAGCACTGCTTTCTCTCTGTTCTTTCATTGTCTCCAGCAGGAGCCTTTTCATAATGATTTACCCACAGTAATCTCTTTGCTTAAGGCAGTGGCTCTGGGGAGCAGGCAGGAGGTGGGGTGTGTATCGAGCTCTCTGTGGCTCCTGGTCCTTTGTGTTAGGATTTGCTTGCACTGGGGTCAGTCTCCCCCGTGAATCCCTGTGCTGCTCAGATGCTCAGGCTCTGGGCATTTATTGAAGGATAACTCCAAAGTGGCAAGGATCCTTAGACTCAGTCATCTGGGGGTTTCAGGAGGATTTGGGGGGCATGGGGGTTCTTGGGGACTTCAGCAGGTGTTATCTCTGACAAGGGTGGGGTGATCATGTCAGTAGTCCATGGTCCTGCACAGAGACCATGGCAATGAGGTGTGGGCAGCCACAAAGGCCTGGAAGTTTCAACCCTGCCTGGGATGGGCAGTGGAAACCATCTCAAATGCCCCACTGCACTGTAATTTTGGTGTTATCCATAAGAAACCAGTGCCAGCATCTAGCCTGGGTGGTTGATCAGTTGGTTGGATGAGTATCTATTGGGGCTCTATTGGGCCACACACTGTGTCAGCTGCCGGGGTTACATCAGTGACGGGAGCAGACCCAGCTCCCTGCTCAGGAGGCCAGTGTCCCTGTGAAGATTTTCCAGAAAGTCTTCATCCAGTGGGCATCTGGGGCAGCTTTCCATTGCACCGACCACACAGCGATGTAGAAGGCTGTTATTATCTTAGGAACTTTGCATAGTGAGTTTGGGTTTCACACATGAGGAAGTATTATTGAGCATCAACTATAGATTGGTCACCATACATTTAGGGAGATGCATTGAGGAAGGAGGGGCTTCCCTGGTGGGTCAGATGGTAAAGAATCTGCCTGTAGTGCTGGAGACCCGGGTTCGATCCCTGGGTCTCCAAGGGATCCCCTCCCAGGGATCTCCCAGGGAGATCCCCTGGAGAAGGGAAAGGCCACCCACTCCAGTATTCTTGCCTGGAGAATCCAGGACAGAGGAGCCTGGCAGGCTGCAGTCCATGGGGCTGCAGAGAGTCAGACACGACTGAGTGACTAACACTTTCAACACGCAGTGAGGAAGAAAGTAGGAGGAAGCCCCTTTCACGGGGCACCTCGCTGTGGAGGAAGGCAGACGTCATGCAGATAATCATATCACAGTCGTGGCCACTGCTCTGTAAGAAATGCAGGCAGGTGGGAGGACCTGACCTGGGTTTGAGAGTCAGGGGAAGCCTGTCGAGGAGGGTGATAGCTGAGGGACAATGGGAGCTAGCCAGGAACGGGCTTCCCTGGTGGCTCAGGTGGTAAAGAAGCCACTTGTCATGCAGGAAACCTGGGTTCTATCCCTGGGTTGAGAAGATTCCCTGGAGAAGGGAACAGCTACCTACTCCAGTATTCTTGCCTGGGGAATTCAATGGACAAAGGAGACTGGCAGGTTACAGTCCATGGGATAGCAAAGAGTCAGACATGACCGAGCGACTTTAACTCACTCACTCATCTAGGAACAGTCCAGGAGGGGGACATTGCTTATGGAGAGGTTCTGAGTCAGAAGGAGCATAGTGTTTGACAAATAGTCAGAGGGAGAGGTGGCTAGGGTGTGGTGAGCCGGGGAGGCAAGGTGAGGATGGAGGGGTGGGCTGGGCATAGGCCAGGGGATGCAGCACATGCAGGAGTGGAAAGCGATTTCAAGACCCTGTCCTGGTCTCAAAGGGCAAGCCCAGCTTCAGGTGTGAAATCTGGACTTTCAGGTAGGGTGACTCCGGGCGCCTAGTGGTCAGAGCCCAGGGCCAGCCTTACCTGGCCGAAGTGTCCACATGCAAGCAATGCACGCTGTTTGTGAGGCCCTTGTTTTAGAACAAATACTGCCTCAACCCTTTCCTATCTTGAAGAATATAAAGGTGTGCAAGGTGTGTAAACTCACCTTTACACACAGCATCAAAAGAAATCTTGCCCTACTATAAAGGAGAAACGAAGGAAAGTGATTTATAATAAGGAGGTACTTCAATATGTAAATGATCAATTATGGCGGAGACATGATGAACAACTGCTCTCAAATCTACTTCTAATGGATATTGGGATTTAAGATGACAACGTCCAAATGAGTAGTAGTTATGCCCTTTCTTTAAATGATGTTTTGGGACGGGAGCCACATCAGAATGCTGTAAGCATATAAGAAAGCATAGGTACTCTGAGCTACTCTGACTGTGACATCTACCAATGCTGACCTGTTGTCCTGTAACTTGGAAACACAGGTTGTATTTTTCTTGGTGACTTGACTCCCCAAACTACTGAACAGCCATTGGTCAAGTTCTAGATGGCATAAAGTACAAACTTTTATTGTCATGTCTGAACAGTGTATATTTCAGCAGTGCAGACATACTTTGCATCTACGTATGAAATAGAGTTAGGTTCTAGGTGAAGATTATTTAAAAAAAATATTTATGTATTTACTATTTATTTGGGTCTTAGTTGTGGCATGTGGGGAACTCTCAGTTGCCACATGTGGGATCTAGTTCCCTGACTGAAGGTTGGACCCAGGTCCCCTGCTTTGGGAGCGTGGACTTTTAGCCACTGGGCCACCAGGGAAGTCCTGTAAGTGAAGATAATTTTAAACAACCTTCGTTATTATTCTCATTTTCCACTGAGGCTGTCTGGTGGCCGATCCAGAGTTGTACAGGACAATGTGTGTGGGTCTGTCCCTAGCTTCTCTGCTCCCTAAAGGCCAGATGGGTCCCCAGAATCACCTTGACGACCAAGATCAACCCCACAAATTCCCAGAGCTCCCTCTAGGGGGCAGCACCTTCTGCCACCCAGGGCCACAGTTCTCTTAAGTCCTGGATGAGTTATAATAATGAAGGGAGTTTGGGGACAGGAAGTGTCTACAGAGACAGTCGATTGGCATGGGGAGGGGGGAGAAAAGGAGGGAAGTTATGGCCACAGATGGTTCTCTCAGGAAGGGAATAGAGATGTTTCTTTTGGAGCCTCTGTGGCCCCGAGACCTTGGGGTTCCGGGAAAGGGAGCCCCTTGTAGGACCGTGCGGTCTCAGATCTAGAGAAGGGCTGTGGGGATCTGCATGAGGAAGCCTGGACATCACGACCACTTGAAAGCTTTCATGTCATAAATCTGAAAAACTCAATTTTGCAAGCGTGGGGCAGAATCGAATTGGCCTGTGAAAATAAAAACATGGTTACGATAAAAATGAGATGAAATGGGAAGAGGCAGGTGCTCGCTACAAGGAGCCTGTCCGTTGCTGCTAACCGAATTAGCCTGTAATAGCCCTGGCGGCAAGCTCCTAGCCGCCTCGGTCTCTGTCCGGCCCCTGCGAGTCAACTGTAGGACGTACCTGTGTTTACTGTTGGTCACTAGCCTTCTCTATTGCTCTTTATTGGTTCTGGATTAAGTTAAGGGTGCTGATTTTCTCTGATTTCCCATTTTATACTTGTAGTTTACAACCAGGGAGATTTTTCTTAGTTTTCGCTGCCTTTTTTTCCCCCCTCCAGCAAAAATAAACTGGCAAAACAAAAAGAATCACTTTGCTTTTTTCAAAGTGAGAACACGGCGGGTCAGGGGGTGGTGACTGTGGATGTCCAGAGCCCCGATTTTGTCGACGGCCCCCTTTGGCTATCCCTGGATTAATGAGATCCATATTTTTCATTGCTTCCTTGGCTCTCTAGGATGGTTGTTATGGCTGGGGAGGAATCCGTGGAAATTTCAAAAAGAAACCCTGACTGCAAGCTGGTGTCATATCAGAACCTCACTAGAGGCAGGCATGTTTTTGGGGGTGAGAGGTCCTCGCATGCTTGCTGTCCGCTCTTTCCACTCCTTGCCGGGGTGAGAATTTAAGCCACATGCGTGCAGCATGCGGTCACTCTGGCCAGTTGCCAGGGTGGCAGGACATGGATTTTATGGCTGTAGCTCATGATGGTGTAAGGGGCAGGATTCCAGCCCTTGCTTGGAGATGGAATTATAGCTCCTGATGGTGTCTTCAGGAAGGACGGAGCCGTTGACCTCCAGTCTCTGGGAAAGGGAGGGGCAGAGTCGTTAAGGGATTAAAAAAAAAAAAGATGGATTTAAAAATATCATCCATTTCCTCCAGATGTACAAAAACAACGCATTGTTTTCTCATACCCTTTCTTCTTTGTGTAGCATTTGCCGTGATTAAAATGAATGAATGAAACATGTATAATATCATATAAGAAACTAATCGCCAGTCCAGGTTCGATACAGGATGCTTGGGGCTGCTGCACTGGGATGACCCGGAGGGATGGTATGGGGAGGGAGGTGGGAGGGGAGTTCAGGATGGGGAACATGTGTAGGCCCGTGGCGGATTCATGTTGATGTGTGGCAGAACCAATACAATATTGTAAAGTAATTAGCCTCCAATTAAAATAAATAAATTTAAATTAAAAAAAATGAATGAATGAGTGAGTCGTTTGCTGAACGACTTCCTGCACCATCCTCTCTGCACAGTGAGTCCCTTGGTAAAGCTCTTGTCCACCACCTGACCCCCAGTGTCTGGACAGGAGGTACTCAGTAGATAGCTGTTGCATGGATGGATGGGATATTTAGGAGATGGAAGACATTAGGAGGAAGATAATACTGCTCTTAGCAGGCAGTGGTTCTCAGCTCTGGCAGCACACTGGAGTCCCCCAGGAGAGCTTTCAAACGGAGCCATTCCTGGGCCCACCCCAGACCCATCCGATCTGAAATCTGAGCTGGGGGGAGTGCGGTGCTCAGGCATCGGAGTTTGGCCCCAGCTGGCTCCCATCTGCAGACAGGCAGAGAATCTGATGTATGTCCTGTGTGTCAAAGCTTTATTTTAAAATTGTGTTGTTGTTATATAACATGTCTGTGCTATGGGAGTCAAGGAGTGCACCAGTATGTTGCTTTAGAAGCGAAACTTCCCTATGAGCCCCCACCCTTGACCCACACACTGGAGGTGGCTCAGACGGTGAAGAATCTGCCTGCAATGCAGGAGACCTGGGTTAGATCCCTGGGTCGGGAGGATCCCTGGAGAAGGGAATGGCAACCCACTCCAGTATTCTTGCCTGGAGAATCCCATGGACGGAGGAGCCTGGTGGGCTGCAGTCCATCGGGTCGCTGAGAGTTGGACATGACTCAGTGACTTCACTTTCACTTTTCACTTTTATGCATTGGAAAAGGGTATGGCAACCCACTCCAGTATTCTTGCCTGGAGAAACCCATGGACAGAGGAGACTGGCGGGCTATAGTCCATGGGGTCACAAAGAGTCTGACATGACTGAGCAATTGACACTTTCACTTTTCACTTTATATAACATGTCTGTGCTATGCAAGTCAAGAAGTGCACGAGTGTATTGCTTTAGAAGAAAAACTTTCCTACGCGCCCCCACCCTCGATCCACACACTGGAGGTAACGGTTTGGAGCACTCTGTATTAAGTTCTGATGGCCACCTCTGTTCCTCTGAATCGTGCACCAACACCCTTATTTCTCCTTCCCAATTTAAAATGCCATATCCATTGACTCTCTCAATATTGACTCTACCAGACAAATATCTGTTTATTGACCAATGAGGACTTCAGCTCATTTGTAATACCTTGCACATTCCCTTCTTGTCTCCTTAGCCTCAGGTTTGGTCCTTCTGTCATTAATATCAGACATCCTCTTGGTTACCTCTGTGCCTTTAAATGTGGCTTCCCTTGATAGCTTAGATGGTCAGGAATCTGCCTGCACTGCAGAAGCTGCAGAGACAGGGATTCGCTTCCTGGGTCAGGAAGATCCCCTAGAGGAGGGCATGGCAACCCACTCCAGTATTCTTGCCTGGAGAATTCCATGGACAGAAGAGCCTTGGCGGGCTACAGTCCACGGGGTCTCAAAGAGTTGGACACAACTGAATAACTAAGACACACACATACCTTTGAATAACAATCCTCAGCCTCTGTTTTTTTTTAATCTCTGTTGCACTGTAACTCTTGATCACCCACTAAGTAAGATGAACAAATGGTTAGGGCCCTAATACTTTTTTCCATTCCTTTTTCATTGTCAGGGTTTATAACATTTCTGTTCCTCCTGTAATTGGCCTTGTCATCCAAACTTTGCCTGTAGATTGATTTAAGGAAACTTAAAAACACTTAAGGATACTTACTGCAGGACAAATGATCCAGCTGGCCTCGAGAGAAGGGAATGTCTCTTTATAGACACCGAGGTGGGTTTCCTATGTTGAGTGTGAGTCTGTTTCCCCATTAGACCTCACCCATGGTTTGAGAGCTGATCGTGGTGTGTGTGTGTGTGTGTGTGTCGGACAGGCTTTGATTTAGGATGTGCAAGAGTGGAACTGGAAGGAGTCTGGTCATCCGTTCCCCAATGCCAGCATGAACAGGGCTCCCATGAGGGACAGGAACACTGGATCTCCCTAATGGAGAGGGCTCAGTTTCTTTAATCAAATGCCATTCCAGTAGTGTTCAGTAAACTCCTTCACTACCAGTTGGGACACAGGTAGGATCCAGCAAAGCCACCTTCCTCTTTCCAGTCCTTAGCACAATCATGTGCTTAGTCGCTCAGTCGTGTCTGACTCTTTGTGAATCCGTGGACTGTAACCCACCAGTCTCCTCTGTCCATGGGGATTCTCCAGGCAAGAATACTGGAGTGGGTTTCCATGGCCTTTTCCAGGGGATCTTCCCAACCCAGGAATCGAACCCAGGTCTCCCACATTGCAAGTGGATTCTTTACCATCTGAGCCACCAAGGAGGCCCAGCACCATCATAGACTTCTCATTTATTCTTGCTCTCATGAGATTTGGGAAGTAAAAGAAGGTAAGCATGTGTCTTCAAGCTACCATATTGAAATAGCCAGTCTCTTCCTAAGGCCAAAGCAATGACATAATTTCTTTTTTCCTGCTTTTAAAAACAGTAATATTTAATCTTTATTAAATGAACTTGTCTCCTGTGGCAGGTGGCTGCACAGTGAACTGAGGGCTCTTAGATAGCTGTGCTCAGTTGCAACATCGTGTCTGACTCTTTGCAAACCCTCGGACTGTAGTCCTCCAGGTTCTTCTGTCCATGGGATGTTTCCAGACAAGAATACTGCAGAGGGTGGCCATTTCCTACTCCAGGGGATCTTTCTGACTCAGGAACCAAACCTTGTGTCTCCAGCATTGGGAGGCAGATTCTTGACCACTAAGCAAACACCATTTGACAGTTTCCAATCAGTAAATCTTCCTGCCGCAGTAATTACCAGGTGACTAAGTAAGGCAGATACAGTGTGCGTTGGGCTTTAAAACATTTTCCAAAGTAGCAGTATTCTGTTAAAACTTTACACTGATTCCAATTAAGGAAATTCCAGGTTGGGACGTCTGGGACAAGTGGGACTCATAGCTGGGAAGGCGGGGCTGGAACTCCTATCCACCAAGGAGCAGGTCACTTCTCCCTGCCAGTGTGAGGCTGGAAGGGTCACTTGGGCTCGAGAGGTGCTCCCTGTGCCCGAGCCTGTGGAAAGCTGGCCCTTTTTCACCCCCACCAACTCTAGCAGTCTTCAGAGATACAGCTTTTTTTTGGCCAGAGTAGGCAGGCTGACATGCTTCCATGGTGATTCAGCTGATAAAGAATCCACCTGCAATGTGGATGACCAGGGTTTGATCCCTGGGTCAGGAAGATCCCCTGGAAGAGGGAAAGGCTACCCACTCCAGTACTTGGAGAATGCTGTGGACAGAGGAACCTTGCAGGCTGCAGTCCATGGGGTCGCAAAGAGTCAGACACGATTGAACGACTTTCTCTTAGGCAGGCTGACAAAGCCCCTGCCACCACTGGGGTCAGAAATTGGACCCCTCAGGCTCCTTTTCTGGGTGCCCCCCACAGGCAACACCCAGGGCCTCTTTTTTCTTTTCTTTTTTTTAACCGCTAAGTGTTTTGTCACTTACGTTTTAGAGATCACATAGCGTTCCACTGTGTGGACACAGGTACACAATTTATTCGGCCAGCTCTCCATTTCTGGTTGTTTCTGTTTTTGTCAACTGGGAATTGACAAAAATTGCAAGAATTGCACTGGCCAACCCTGGTGCCTCAATCTGGGTACATACCTTAGGTTATTTCCTTAGAAGTTTGAAGCTCTTTGAAGGCTTTTGGCGCATGGCTCTAGACTGCCCTTCACAGGGAATGTTTTAAAGGTTCATACAGAGGATGAGATGGCTGGATGGCATCACTGACTTGATGGACGTGAGTTTGAGTGAACTCTGGGAGTTGGTGATGGACAGGGAGGCCTGGTGTGCTGCAATTCATGGGGTCACAAAGAGTCGGACATGACTGAGCGACTGAACTGAGCTGAACTGATCTAACTAGAGAACAAACTAAAAAATCTCCTTTGCAGGATCAGTCTTGCAGGGGGAGGGGGGTTGAAGGGGGTGGAGGTTGGGTTTGGCAGGGGTGGGAAAGAGGGCAAGTGGGGGGAATGCAGTGTGAGAAGGCCCAATACTTTCCTCCCTCCTTTGTCTGGGAAGGGGCTTGTGCTCTGATCTCCACCCGGGATCACTCAAACAGTGGCTTGTGACTTAGGCTGCCCTGTGTTGCTTTTTTTCAACAATGTCAGGAGAAAAGAGGCCATTTGGTAGTTCAGTACCCCTGGTTTCAAGGTGTAGGCACTGGTTTTGGTGAATGGGTCCAGGGCTGCAGAAGACTCAGGGTCAGAAATTCCCATCACTTTGCCTAGCTGAGTGATTCAGACTTGTACAAAAGCCTGGGCTTCTCTCCTCAAAGCTCTTTGCTTTCAGGCTCCATTATTAAGAAGTGCTTTTTTTTGAAAAGATAAAGGAATCCTCAGAACTCATCTTTTTTTTTTTTTTTTTGCATCTAAGACAGAGCTATATTTGAAATACCAGAAGAAAATAGTTCTTTCGGATCACTTAAACTCTTTGAACTGAATTTTTAATTTCATTGCAGGCCAAGTCAATCTCAAGAGTCGTTTCTTCCATGTTGAGTTTTCTGCCCTGGATATGTACGTACCCCTGTTGCTGGCAGGAACGGCTGTAGTGTCATGCTTAGAAGACTGCAAGAGACAGGCATTCTGATTGGTTAAATCTGGCATCTGGGATTGCAGCCTGAGCTATTGCCTACATTGCAGGGCTGGATTGTGAACTTTTAGACACTGTAGCAGGAAAATGCATTGACTCAGGATTCTGTGGAGATAAATGGAAATTCATGGGTGAGAATTTCATAGGAAAGAAATGGGAAGTAAGGCATTGAAAGATTCTTTTGAATTATGTCAAAAAATCCTTAGGAACAGAAGAGAGAGAACCAAAGTCAATGTCACTCTGCTTAAAAGCAAACCCCTTTTGTTCTTTCTTTTTTCTTTTTTTTAAGAGTAATTTTCCACATCTCTTTTGGGAAACAACTTGATAATACAGATCAAACGCCTTAAAGATATCTGTAACATTAGTCCAGAGAGTCTGAGAATTTCTCAGAAGAAAATCATCCTAATTAGAAAAGCTTTACGAATAAAAATGTGCTCAGTGCTGGTTTCACATTGCCAACAACCTAAATTGCAAACAACACAAACGTGCAGCCTCAGGTGAATCGCTAGGACATCAGGTCCATCCAGTGTATGCACTCTTACTGTCGTTAAAAATGCTGAGGTTAAGGAGTCTAATATAAAATAGTGGTACTCTGATATCAATTAAAAATAAGACACAATGTTGTAAAAATCTAGCTCTGTTAAAGATAATTATGCCTAGAAAAAAAATCAGAAGAAACTATATCCCCCAATGGCTGAATTTGGATGGTGGGGCTGCGAGCAATTATTCTGTTCTTTCTTATGCTCTGTAGTTTTCAAGTCTTCTCTAATGAGCGTGCCCTTCTTTCATATTAAAAATAAGTATTAGAAGAACCGCTGAAATATACATTAGAAGCGCTAATGAAGACAGGGCATTGTTCATTGGCTTTTGAACATTATATTCGCATGTACATTTTTCCCCCTTCTAGTGCTATTGGGTGAATATTCAGACAGAAAGTCTGACCAAGTCTCCATGTTGTAAAAGTACTGGGAATGAAATGGTTCAGATGAAAAATAAATGGAAACGTTGAACAGGTTCTTGGAGAGAAGACTCATGCTTCAGCCATAACACTCGTACATTTGTAGTTTAAATAAAAGATTGCATTGATCTTTTCTTTTATGGATTTTACGCTTCTGATCCACAGGGAATGCAAAAGAAACAAAGCCGGTTAGGTGATAAAACTGAAGGAAGACTGTTCACAGGAGGGGCAGCCCAGGGAAGCAGAGTTGTAGTCCCCACCCAGCCACCTCAGCCACCTTCTGAGTTGTGAAGTGTCCGCGTAGTCAAGCCAGAGGTGGGGGAGAGGGAGGGCCTGTCGCCTGGGGTTCGTTCCTTCATCGGTCCAGTGTTTATAAAGGCAGTGTTGCAGGCAATGGACATAAACCAGTGGCAGGCGTATGGTAAAGCTTAAAGTTTCAAGAGCTGCCTGGACATCTCCGAGCCACCCAGGCCCCCCCTGGATTCCCCTGCTCTTGTCGGATATGCCCCTGACCAGCAGGGAATGCCCCCCACCCCACCAGCCAGACCAGCCATCCTCCACCTGAGAGTCTTCAGTTCCCTGCCAGCCTGTAAAATTATTCCAACCAGCCCATCACGTCCTCTGCAGGAACTGGGGGGCACCCCACCCTCTGTTACTACACAGGTTTCCTCCTCCAGCGGTGAGCACATGTGTGGCGCTCCCCTGTCCAGGGCCAGGGGTCCCGTATCATTGAGGATGAGGGTCCCTCCCTCAGCAATGGGAGGTGATCAGAATATCAGGACGGGTTGTTTTGGAGCTAGTGTTTTAGTAGGCGTGCGGGTGGGAAGGTGGGAAGGAAGAATAAATAAGTGTGTGTGTGCATGATCAGTTCCTTCAGTTGGGTCTGCCTCTGTGGACTGTGGCCCGCCAGGCTCCTCTGTCCATGGCATTCTCCAGGCAAGAACACTGGAGTGGGCTGCCATTTCCTCCTCCAGGGGATCTTCCCGACCCAGGGATTGAACCCGAGTCTCCTGCGTTACAGGTGGATTCTTTACTGCTGAGCCACCAGGGAAGCCCAATAAATAATTATGCTAACTTCCAATGATATTAAATATTGTGGAGGAAACAGAATGATGTGATCAAGAGCAATGAGGACACCTAATTCTGCTGTGGATAGGCGACCAGGGGAGGCTTTTTGAGAAGATAACATTGAGCCCAACTTGCAGGTCGGGAAGGAGCCAGCCTTGGGAAAGGCTGGGCAGCAGCGATCTGGGCGAGCTAGGGCTGGACCAGTGTGGCCAGGCCCTCAGAGTCAGGAGGAGGAGCCAGCAGGATCCTGGACAGGTAGTCAGGGACTAAACCCACCTTGCTTTGGAGGCCACGGTGCAGAGGCTGGACTGGATTTTACATGTGATGGGGAATCCCGTGCTGAAGACCTTTAAGCCAGGAAGGCACATAACATGACGTGGTTCATATTTATAAAAGATTATTTTGGTTCTAGGGTACAAGATGGAAGATGGAGAAGGGAAGGGGGAAATAGTTGAGTTGAGAGGCTCCTGAAGCAGTTCTTTTTTAAAATTTTTATTGGAGTATAGCTTTTTATAATGTGTTAGTGTCTGCTATACATCAAAGTGAATCAGTTATACATATACATATATATCCACTCTTTTTAAAGATTCTTTCCCCATGCAGACCATTACAGAGTATTGAGCAGAATTCCCTATGCTATACAGTAGGTCTTTATTAGTTGTCTATTGTGTATTTATATAGTGTGTGTATATGTCAATCGCAATCTCCCAGTTGGCACCCCCTGCCGCCCCTGGGTATGCACAAGTTTATTTTCTACATCTGTGACTCCATTTCTTTGAACTTTATAAATAAGTCAATAAACTCTATAAACTTTATAAAGAAGTTCATTTGTAACCTCTTATTAGGTTCCGCATATAAGTGGGATCATATGGTAGTCGTCTTTCTCTGTCTGATGTGTTTCATTCAGTATGAGTCCGTCCCTGTTGCTGCAAATGGCATTGTTTTGTTCTTTTCTATGGCTGAGTAATATTCCATTATTTGTGTGTACCACGGACCATGGTGGTTTGAATCAGGAGAACATACCCGACTTATACGTCTTAGAGGCAGAACCGGTGAGACTTGCTGATGAACTGGACACCAGGGATGAGGAGACACAGAAAAGGGTGTCCTCGAGGTTTTCGGCTTGGGCGGCTGGGGGGAGAGTGGTGCCATTCGCTGAGATGAGAAAGACGGGAAGAGCGTGCATTTGGGGTGGGGGCTGAGATGGAAATGGAGAGTTTGGTTTAGGCTTTGCACTCTCTGAGCAGGTATGCAAGCAGCAATGTCAAGCTGGCAGCTGGGAATCGTATTATGTAGCTCAGGATAAATGCCAGAGCTGAAGATATTAGTTTGGCCATTACCACCATTTGATAGTATTTAAATTGGTTCAATAATATGGGGAGATGATAAAAAATTCAGAATGATTTATCCTCCTCGAGTGAATGTCATGTTAGATATAAGTTTGACTATATCACTGGAAAAAAATGTGTAATAAGACCACTTGGAAATTGTGCAACGCTTGGCAGATGCAGTATCTGTTCACACCACCATCGTGTTTGGTCCTCCCACTACCCTGTAATCCTGGGACCTTCAGTTCTCTGGCCCGAGCTTTGATCTCAGGCACAAAATCTCCTCCCCATCAGATACTCCCCTTCAGGTTCCTTAGAGGACACCTGCCTGTCAATGTAGCCCAATGCTTTAGAAAGAATTCTTACCAAGTATCAGAATATTGGAGAACACAGATAAGGCTTCAGAGACAAAGATGACTTGTGTGCAGTTGAAAAAAATTTCAGTTGAGTTATTTTAGCCTTAATCTAAAAGAACCAGGGTCTCTGGGTTGTTTTTTTTTTTTTTTTTTCCGACTTGCAGGGGAGTTCAGTGAATGCGCAATGTTCATTTTTCTCCAGGAGCTTTTTGGCTGAGGCCAAATTGGAACTCTCCATGGCTCTGGGTAAATAGTCAATATTTTATCCCTGCAAAGTTCTGGAGGTTATGGTTTAGCAACAGGATTGGCTGGAGGCCATGCTCTACCTGGCCAGGGACCACATGACAAATGGATCTCTTTTTGAGGAAGCTGAGCATATGTTTTTTTTGAAAAATTTAGTTGTTGGTGTGGGTGGTGGGGATGAATTCAAAGGCACTTATGTGAATTTCAAAGGCACAGAATGAGATGCTTCTGAGTCAGTCTTCTAGACTGACCCACCTGTTTAATAGTTGAGGCTTCTGAAGCCTAGAGAGGTTCAGTGATTTTTCAGAGGTCACAAGGCTGGTTTGTTGTTGTTATTTTTCAGTTGCTCAGTCATGTCTGATTCTTTGTGACCCCACGGACTGCAGCACGCCAGGCTTCCCTGTCCTTCCCTGTATGCTTTGCTCAGAGTTTGCTCAAACTCGTGTCCATCGAGTCAATGATGCCATCCAACCATCTCATCTTCTGTCGCCCCCTTCACCTCTTGCCCTCAATCTTTCCCAGCATCAGGATCTTTTCCAATGAGTTAGCTCTTCACATCAGGTGACTAAAGTATTGGAGCTTCAGCTTCAGCATCAGTCCTGGTTAAGACTACATTTTCCCAACTCACTTTGTCATAGTCCTCCCAAGCAGCAAACTCCTACTTGCTCCTTGTGTGTGTGTGTATGCAAGTATAGATACAGCTTTCCACGAACGGATTGAATGTGAATATTCAAGTCTTTTCCAGGATCCTGATGCCTTGATTTGGGCCATCATTCTGATCATGTTGTTTGGACTTTTCTGGCTATGCCCTGAGCCACAAGAAAACCAGGTAGTGGGTCCCTAATTAAATGACACCCACAATTTCAATCTCATATTTGTCAGATTCTTGTAGGTAGAGCTGTGAGAACTCTTTTGTTGATTCTTTTGTTCACTGAGTTTTCCACACTGAGCCTGGCTCTAGTTTTGGTGTTGGGAATACACAATGGTAAGACACCATCCTTGACCGTAAGAAACTCTTCCTGTGGCCAAGGAGCTAGGCGTGTAATCAAACAATTACACTACACACACACACACACACGCACACACACACACACACACACACACACACACACAGAGGTTTTTGATAGAAGTAGACAGGGAATACACAACAAGGCACTCAGCTCAGACCTGGAGGCTCAAACCAGGAAGGCTTCCTGAAGGAGGTGACGCCTTATCTGAGAGTGCAAAGTAGAGCATGACTTAGTGGGGACACATTCAAGAAGGAGACTGGAGGTGGAGCCGGAGCTGATGGGGGAGGCAGGGTCGGATCATGAGGTCAAGAGAGCTTAGGCTCTGTCCTGGGGGCTCTGGGAAGCTGAGAAGGGATGGGTATTACCACAGGAAGGGCCATGAGCTCTCAAACTTACCTGCCTGTAGGACAGCCCCCTCTGGTGTCTCTGGGAAGCATTGCAGGGCATTTAGAGGAGAGACGGCAAAGGTAAACTGCTGATGTGATGATAATGACCCAAACTGGGCATGAAAGTGGGGAGAGAAAAACCAGATAACCAAGGGAAGCGAGGATGACTGTGCTTCCTAGAGGATGTGCAACTCTTTAAAGCCAAGTCGGCTTGGGAAGTGTACATTAGAATAGCTGTTTCTATGACTAGCTTCTTCTTTTTCTTAAAAAAATTTATTTGGCTATGCCAGGTCTTAGCTGTGGCATGTGAGGTCTCGTTCCCTGACCAGGTATTGAACCTGGGCTCCCTGCATTGGGAGCATGGAGTCTTAGCCACTGGACCACCAGGGAAGCCCCAAGTCTAGCTCTTTTTACTGAACCCTGCTTCCCTGGTGGCTCAGACAGTAAAGAATCTACCTGTAATGTGGGAGACCTGGGTTCGAGCCCTGGAGAAGGAATGGCTACCCACTCCAGTGTTCTTGCCTGGGAAATCTCATGGACAGAGGAGCTTGGTGGGCTACAGTCCATAGGGTCATAAAGAGTTGGACATGACTGAGCGACTAACACATACGCATTGTATGTGAACTCCTGGCCAAGCACCGTGTGTACAATTTTCTAATTTAATCCTCCTTGCCATTCCACAAGGCATATGATATCATCCCTTCTGTAGTGGGTTGAATAGTGTCCCCCTTCCCTCCCCTATTCAAATCTACCTGGAACCTTGGGATATGACCTTATTTGGGAATAAAAATCTTTGTAGATATAATTAGTTAATAATTTAGAGATGAAATCATCCTGGATTTAGAGTGGACCCTAAATCCAGTGTCCTTCTGAGGAGATAAACAGACAGAGGCAGAGACTGGAGTGATGTGGCCCCCAGCCAAGGACACAAGGAGCCCCAGAAGCTGGAAGCGGCCAGGGAGGATTCTCCCCTAGAGCTTTCAGAGGACCCTCTGGCCTCCAGAAAGAACTGTGCAAGAGTAAACTACTGTTGTAAGCCACCGAGTCTGCGATAACCTGTTATGGCAGCCTCGGGAAACTAATAAAATAATAGGCTAGAATAATGCCCGTTTCAGAGTTAGGAGAAAACCTCATGCGTGGAGAGTTTTCTCTAAATCTCCTAAGACATGGCAGGGATGGGTTTTGACTTCATCATGTGACTTGTGGTCTATGATCTCAACCTCTCTAATCTTCCTGCCTCCCCCAATTAATAGCTAATATTTATTTAACAATGACTCTGAGTCAGGCACCATCTTAAGCCTTTTGCTTCAAAGATTTCATGTATCTTGAGGATTACCCTGCAAGAGGTAAGTTCATTAGAAAATATCGATGGATACTGTCTCAATTTTGAAGGGCAGTACACCATTTTTAAAGTCCTGTTTTTTTTTTTTTTTTTTGTCCCTTGCATCTCATTTTCCGAATGGAGACTTTCCACCTTGAGTGAGCTAAGCAGTATGAGAGGAAGTGTCAAGCATGTCAACCAGCAGCTCATGAAATATTTCATCTTGTACTACATTAATAGAGAAAACCGAGGCGATTCTCAGCCCATTCCAGTAAATTGGTTTTAGCACTAATGAATTGTTCTGTTTTTTTTTTTTTTTTTTTAGTTTTAGTTTTTTATTTTTTAAATTTTAAAATCTTTAATTCTTACATGCATTCCCAAATGAATTGTTCTGTTTGAGCAGAGCATTATTGGGAAATTCTGACGTTAATAGTGACATCGAGGCATTTGAAACTCCATCAAAAATTATAATCTCAAAATAAAAGGCTGGGAGAATTTCTGTGTTCTATTAATTAACATAGTTGTCCGATCGATATTTTTAATTGGCAGCAGATTAAAGTATGGATTTGCGCCATGCAAATCTGCAGATTGGCTGTCTTGCTACCTGTTGCTTCTGATGACCTCATTCCAACATCTATATTCAAATCTGATGGCTTGGAGCTTCAGTAGTCAGTAGACCATAAATTTCACCCTGCTCCTCTGGCTGAATTTCAACCATGTAGACCATGTGCTAACAGTGAGAATGATCGGAAAGACAGTTGTAGACAAACGGAGCATGAAGAAAATCATTCTTATTGGAGGACGTGGCAGAAACAATTTTCCTCTGTGCTAGGCAGATGTCAGCTCTGCAGAAGTGGCTAGAAATAAAGATCGCTCCACTGATGGGCTGTAACGAGAGGAGAAGGAGGCCACCGGGCGCCCCTCCAACCCAGATGCCCGTGGAGCTGGCAGCCTGGTTTCACAAGATGGCCAGAGGGGGTTTTGCAAAGCGAGAAGGTAGGACTGAGCGGAGGGAGGAATCAGGACGTGAACGACAGTCAGTGTTCGAGGAGCATCCCGGTGTGCCAGGTGCCGTGCTCATCTCCTTTCCTCTCACAGCAGCTCTGTGATGGAGGCACCCCGAGGAGCCACGTGAGACTGTCACTGTTGTAGGCCGGGAAGAGCTGAATATTGGCGATTTTTGTTTAGCCCAACCTCTGGTGTGTTTAGCCTTAGTTTGTAGCTGAGGAAAGGAAGGCTGAAGGCACTTGCCTAGAATCACATGCTAGAAAGTTCCCAGAAATTCAGGGCTGCCTCTGGGAAAGCACCCTCCCCTCTCCAGCTCCTCTTTCTCCTCTTTCAGCCTCCTCTCCTTTTTATTGGCAGAGGTTGATGGTGGTGGGTGATCAGATGTACCCTTTGAAGGCCCTTCTGGGTTATGCTGGTAGCACTGTGGGGGTGTATGTGGGGAACCAGAATGGATTCCAGAAAGGTCTTTGTGCGTGCACGCTCAGTCATGTCTGACTCTTGACAACTCGAAGTTTTCCTGGCAAGAGTACTGGAGTGAATTGCCATTTCCTTCTGCAGGGGGATCTTCCTGACCCAAGGATCGAAGCCACACCTCTTGTGTCTCCCATATGAGCAGACAGGTTCTTTACCAACTGAGCCGCCAGGGAAGCCTGAAAACTCTTTAAGAAGTTGTTATGGTAGTCCAAGTAGAGTGACTTGGTGGCTGAGACTAGAGTGACATCAGGGGAGGTGTCAAGAAGAGGACTCACTTGGGAAACATTTAGAAGTGAGAATTGACAGGACACGGTGTCTGATGGAAGGACTTCATCCCTGACTTCTCCTTCCCCCTCTCCTGTGTCTCTGTGTGATGCATGCTCATAAAATTTGCCGTTTTCTCTTTGCTATATGTGCCTCCAATAGCTGCGAGCTCTCTAAGGGTGGGAGTCATGTCTCTCCTTTAAGGGTATCCCTAGGACCATCTTATGGGCTTCCCAGGTGGCACTAGTGATAATGAACTTGGCTGCCAGGGCAAGAGACATAAGAGACAAGTGTTTGGTCCCTGGGCCCAGAAGATCCTTGGAGGAGGGCGTGGCAACCCGCTGCAGTATTCTTGCCTGGAGAATCCCATGACAGAGGAGCCTGGCAGGCTGCAGTCCATGGGGTCGCAAAGAGTCGGACACGACTGAAGTGACTTAGCACGCAGGCATTATAGGACCATCATAGTGTCTACTACTTAGGAGGCAGTCAGAATTCGTTGGATAGATGAAAGATTTCAGAACAAGCATTCAGTTACAAATGTCTTGAATCCTTCCTTCATCAGTGAATATCTGTTTCCTGAAATTTTGAATTTCCTGACATGGAGACAGTCAAAAGAGGAGAAAAATATTCATGACTTGCCCTGCACTCATCCTTCAATTTCTGCAGTATCGTCTCAGTAACCCTGGTGGGTCTCCTGAACACACCAACCGATTATTCAACACTCATGTTTACAGGGTACTATGTCTTTATCCATTTAACTCAGCTAGTTTGGATCATTTCCATGAAATGTTTCTGGACTATTTAATGAGGAACACTCTGACCATTACTATATGCTAAATTGCTTTTAAACATGGGAAGTTCTGTCATCTGCAGAATAAAATATCTTTCCTACAGTTTTTTTTTTGAATGAAAATGTGAGGAGTAAAAACATTTAGCGAATCTTTATTGCCCAAACAAGTGAAAGACCCATTGACAATCACATTGATTTTTGCTGATGGATGTAAAGGGTTTTGAACATGAATTTTTACCCTGGGCAAGACCCACTTGGTCTAGGCTTGTACTGTGCCCTTATAAGACATTAATGGTGAATGAAGGAAGACAAATTTTGCCACAAATATAACAATTCCAACTGATGATTTACATCAAGGGGACAATAGAAGTTGAGTACCTGACACTCAAGTGGAGACATTTGTCAGGTAAAAGGGATGATGATCTGGTTTTTGGCTTCCGTTGGCAAAGTATCAGAGAGTGCAGTGGCCTTGAAACACTCAGAAAATACAAACAGGGATGTGGACAGAAGGATGGAGGGTGTTAGCAGTTATAGAAAAATCTGGGAGTTCTCAAGACTCAGAAGCAAAAACTGGACCTGTTACTTCCTTTTTCTGTCCTCACCTATCTCTAAGAATTTTGGAAGCTTCCACCTCAGCCTGTTGAGCATCCCTGGTCGTCTCCCCAAATAGTCCCCTGGGTGAGCTGACACTTCATCTCCTGAAACGTCCTTGGGGTCCCTTCTCTCCCTTCCTGCAGCCTTGCTGACCTCTTGCTGGGCTCAGTCCAGTGGGAAAGTCATGTCCCAGGCAGCTGTGTGGTCTTGGGCAGCATACAGCCCTGGGCATACACCCTGGCTCCACCAGGGAGTGGCTGTATCATCTGTAATGCAGGTTAATAATGACTCCCACATAGACTTCTAATGGGAGGATCACTGGGATAAGTGGGGCGAGCCTTTGGGACATTTCCTGGCACATCTGCGCAGTCAGTCAAGGCGAAATCCCAAAGAAAACATACTGTCATTAGCGACAAAGAAGATGCTGCTGCAAGTACAGCAGATATCTCTCAGCTGATCTCTGACCTGCTGAACACAATTTTGATCAAACTCCAGGAGATAGTGAAGGGCAGGAAAGCCTGGCATGCTGCAGTCCACGGGGTGCAAAGAGTCAGACATGACTTAGCGACCGAACAACAAGAGTAGCAGTTTCATCCTGCCGTCCTCCTGCAGAGAACAGTATGTGCATTTGCAAGGACTCAGTAGGCCGGGGTTAGGCCTGGGCCCAAATCCTGGCTGGGGCACAGCTGTGTGGCCTTAGGTCTGTGGCTTGCCCTCTCTGTGCCCCTTTCTCTCTCCGGGTTGTGCAGTCTGCCGTCGGTTTCTCTCAGAATGTATCTATCCCCCCGCCCCTGACCCCTTCTCTCTGCAGCCAGGGGCCACCTGGCCTTGCCCACTGTTGAGTCTCTTGTGCCCAGTACATGGACGCACAGGGCCAAAGTGGCAGCCACCACCCTTTGCTGCAGCGACTTTTCAGTTCATCAGCCATCCACGCAGACTATGGCCTCTTCCTGCTCGTTCTGCACAGAGTGACTCTGCTTGGCTGCCCGCCGTCCAATGGACTTGTTCCCTTTGGGTCAGGTCTCAGCCTTTGTGCAGCGAGTTCAGGCTGGTGGTGAGGTCTTACGGGGTCTTATGAGGTCTTCCTGTGGCAGCCATGGGAAGTGATGTGTGATGGAGTTCAGTTCCTAAACTGTGGACTGCAGCTGCCCTTTGACCTCAGGTTCCTAAGTTAGGAGGTGTTCAGGTTGTCAGGAGGGACAGCCTAGTCTTCTGAGATTCTGAGAGTGACACCTCCATTTCTTCAGCTCTGCGGGATATGATATTAGACACAGACACTGCGTCTCCCCCGCCACTGGACCCAATTTAAGGTCCCAGGGCCACCTCCTATTAAGTCATTCCCCGACCCCACACTCTTAACTGAGTCTAAGAAGGGAAATGCCGTGTTGTGTTCCAGAGGCAAAAAACCCGAGTTAGACGTTTTGGGGACATTTTACCACAAAATGGGGCTATTCATTGAAATATAATGAACAGCTGGGAAAGAAACATCTCTCTTATGTGGGCTGTTAAGTGTAGAGTTTCCTTAAATCACCTCACAAAGAAAGCTGCTCACTTTCAAAGGCCCGCCATGGCATACCCGTGTTTGCTGCGCCTCTGGCCCAGCAGGAGGCTGGATTAAAGCCCCTGGGCAGTGGCTCCTCATGACTGGTGAAAGTCTAGATGCCCTGATCCCCCTCTGGCATTGCCCACCCACCACGGGTCAAAGGGACGCAAGGTAATCCACCTCTAGGTGGCTGACTTGCTAAAAATAAACTATATGAGCTCATACTTTGTAAGTCCAGCAAATACATTTTTTGATGTTTCATTTTAATTATTTGCTTATTTTAAATTAAATTTTAATGGAGTGCAGTTGCATGGCAGGGCTGTGTTAGTTTCTCTGGCACAGCAAAGTGAGTCAGCTGTATGTATACACACGTCCCTTCCTTTTTGGACTTCCTTCCCGTTTAGGTCACCACAGAGCACTGAGCTATGCAGTAGGTTCTCATTGTTACCTATTTCATACATGGCATCAATTGTATGGGCTTCCCAGGTGACACCAGTAGTAAAGGACCCACCTGCCAAAGCAGGAGACGCAGGAGATGCTGGTTCGGTCCCTGAGTTGGGAAGATCCCTTGGGGGAGGGCACGGCAACCCACTCCAGTGTTCTTGCCTGGAGAATCCCATGGACAGAGGAGCCTGGTGGGCTACAGTCCGTAGGGTCTCAAAGAGTTGGATGCCTGCAGGCACGCGTCAGTAGTATGTATATGTCAGCCCCAGTCTCGAGTTCCTCCACCACACCCTTCTCCCGCTGGCATCTGTATGTTTGTTCTCTGTGTCTGCGTCTCTATTTCTGCTTTGCAAGTAAGATCATCTGCACCATTTTTCTAGATTCCACATATATGTGTTAATGTACACTATTTGCTTTTCTCCTTCTGACTTGTTTCGCTCTGTGTGGCAGTCTCTAGGTGCATCCACGTCTCTGCAAATGATCCAGCTCCATTCCTTTTTATGGCTCAGTAATATTCCATGGTGTATATGCATCACAGCTTCTTTATCCATTCCTCTGTTGATGGGCATTTAGGTTCAGCAAATATCATTTGAGCTCCATTGATGTGCCTGGCATGGCTCTAGGCACCTGGGCTAAATCAAGAGCTAAAAGCTAAATCAAGTGCTGCCCTTTCAGACCTTCATTCCCGAAGCCGGCAGGGTCTGCCTGCTGTCTGCCCCTCCAATTTCAGCTTGGAACTTGCAGCCAGGCCATCTTCCTTCCCACCACAGGGCCTTTGCATGTGACTTTCCTCTGCCTGAAATGCTCCCTCGAGCCTCTTTACCTGACTGCCTCTGACTCACCCCAGCTTCCTCAGAGAAGTCTCCAGCACTGCTGCCCCTCCCCCGGGCAGGCAGTCCACCCCCAGGTTGCTCGGTTATGTTGCACACTCACAATCATTTTGCCTTCCTTCCCTTTCCCACAGGAGCACCCATCTCACTTTCTCCTTACACGTTTTCTTGCATCATTATTTGTCTACCTTTCTCTCACACTAGACCCTAAACTCTGTGAGGCTTAGAGAGGTTAAGTAACTTGCCCAGGATCCACAGGGACGGAGTGGAGAGAGTCAGGATCTGGGCAGGTCTGCTGTGTGCTCCTTACATAGTCTAACATGGAGCTGGAAATAGTGGAAGCACGTGGGCCACCCAGAGGCTTTTTACATCTTCCTTCCTAATTTATCTACACCTTTGCATAGTTCTGTACTTGCAATCTGTGTGAAGATAGTAACAGCTACCCTTTGCTGGGCTTTCCAGGTGGCTCAGTGATAAAGAATCCACCTGCCAGTATAGGAGATGTGGGTTCGATCCCTGGGTTGGGAAGTTTCCCCTGGAGAAAGAAATGGCAACTCACTCCAGTATTCATGCCAGGGGAACCTCATCCCATGGACAGAGGAGCCTGGTGGCTACAGTCTGTGAGGCCGCGAAAGAGTTGGACACAACTGAGCAGCTAAACAGCAACAACCCTTTGCTGAGGTCGCATGGCTCACGAGGCACTGGGATAAATATGTGCCCTCCAGGCATTAGCTCCGAGTATCTAAGGAGGCAGGAGTGCTATAATGAATCTCGTTGCACAGGTGAGAGAGCTGAGGCTTGGGTAGGAGGCAGGGTTTGAACCTGCCCCTGCTGGATCCCCAGCCACCGCAGCTTCTGCTATCTCCCTCCTGGCACTCTCACCCAGAAAGGAAATGCAAGTGGAATAACGAGCGGCCAGCCTACTGCCTTGGGTCCTGATTACATCCACAGACCCTGAGCTTTGCGAAGGGGAGCTAACCCTGGTGGCTCAGATGGTAAAGAATCTGCCTGCAATGCAGGAGACCTGGGTTCGATCCCTGGGTCAGGAAGGTCCCCTGGAGAAGGGAATGGTTACCCACTCCAGTGCTCTTGCTTGGAGAATCCCATGGACAGAGGAGCCTGGTGGGCTACATCCATGGTGTTGCAAAGAGTTGGAAATGACTGAATGACTAACCCTTATTTTTTTCTGGTGAGATGGCTGAGGCAGGTTTATTGCTTGTTGATTCCTTCCGCCTCGGCATGTAGACAGCTGAGAGAATCTGAGCCAGTTTGGAGCTCCCCTTCTGATGGTTCTTTCATGCTCAGACCCTGCTGTGGTTGAAATCGGACTGTGGGAGAGGCCTCTTTGGCATCAGATCTTTCTTTGCTCTCCAGGGTGCAATGTTTTGCTTGGCTGTACACAAATAGTTCTACGGGGGAATCTTGGTGCCAGGGAGAAGAGAAAGGATTGTTGTCTGAGGTCAGAGTCAGGAGGAAGCTTGCCGCAATGCTTACTCCAGGGTGACATTTGTGTAGGGGGTGCTCTGGGACTCCTTGCAACTTCCAGGTGGGCTTCTCTGAGGTCCCAGTGATTCAGAGCTGAACCATATGCACCAAAGATGCACAGCATGCTTTGTGGGAGTGTAGACAGGCTGTGAGGCAGGAGTGTGACACGTGATAGCTCTGTGACCTGCGTGAGCTCCTCAGCTTCCCAGAGCCTTAGTGTTCCCATCTGGAAAATGGGACTCATCATTGTCTATGGTCCATAGTCCGTGCCTTTCACTGTTGTGATGGTTAAATGAGGTCACACGTAAATTGCTCAGCCAGCATCTGGTGTACAGTGGACGCTCACTGAATGACAGATAAATACCGAAAATATCTGTTTGACAGAGACCCCAGATACAGCCTTCCATTTATTCCTTTTGAGTGATAGGATTCTGTCTGGAGTAGGCTCCTTGAGAAAACCAAAGCGTCTCTTCCTCTGGTCTGGTTGGTCCCAGTTGTTAATTTCCAAGACCCATTTAATTTTTTACCCCATTCACTCTCAAGAACAAAGATACCCTGCTGAAAGATCAGGAAATGAGAGATAGGAAGGGAACCTCTCAGGGAGCGATGATTTGTAATGACCCATCAACAGGGATAAACTCCACTGCGGCAAAAAATAATGAAACATCGATTCTCAGAACCTATTAAAAGTCAGATTTATATAAGAGTTTAGAAAAGCAATTAGTCTGGATTGAAACTAATTAGTGATTCCCCTCCCCTTCTTGGGACAGTTCAGATGCGGAGAGGTTATTAAGTACCTACTCTGTGCTGGACTTAAGAGGACTCAACAATGTTAAAAAACAATTCTACTCTAGAGAGATTAGATGCAAACAGAAATGACTATTATTTAAGAAAGAAATCAATTCCATGATAGATGTAGGGGCTCAGTGTCAGGAGGAATCCAAGGCATGCATCTTCTCTCAGTCTGCTCTGACCCCATGCAGGATCCTTCCTGGGCTTCCCTGGAGGCTCAGATGGTGAAGAATCTGCCTGCAGTGGAGGAGACCTGGGTTTGATCCCTAGGTTGGGAAGGTCCCCTGGAGAAGGGAATGGCAACCCCGCTCTCCAGTATTCTTGCCCGGAAAATTCCACGGACAGAGGAGCCTGGTGGGCTACAGTCCTAACGCCTTTCTTCAGCTTTTCTTTCTGCAGCAGACTACCCTAGAGTTGCCACTGGCCTTTTAAAATGCCACTCTCCACGCTTTCTGGGTGGGTTTAATGGAGGCCAGCTACCTCCATCTGTGCTGACGCCCAGCTTCCCTATCTCCCGGCTCCAACTGTCCGGCTGACATCTCTGCTGGAAGGTCAGACTCACCATCTCTCCCACCCCTGGACCCATTGCCCATTCTGAGTCCCTCTCTATGTTAATATCACCACATGGGTCCAGACTCCTAAGTGTCCATTCTGTGGCCCCTCTGGATTCCTCCATTTCTCTGCCTCCCATGTCTAGTTTGGTCGCTGAGTGCTCCAGAGTTTGCTTCCTAAATGACTCTTGAGACTGCTTTATCCTCCTCACCCACTGCCTCTGACCAGGACTTTTAGCCATAATACTCCTCTAACTGTTCTCTGTCTCTCATGTCAGGCCTCCCAGATGGCGCTAGCGGGAAAGAACCTGCCTGCCAACACAGGGGATGCAAAAAGACCTGGGTTCGATCCCTGGGTCAGGAAGATCTCCTGGAGAAGGAAATGGCAACCCTCTCCAGTATTCTTGCCTGGAGAACTCCCTGGGCAGAGGAGCCTTGTGGGCTGTAGTCCATGGGGTCACAGAGGGTCAGACACGTCTACGGGAGCACACATACACACTCCCGAGTCTCTCATTTCTCTCCTCCCCGAGTCCCCACTGCTGTCAGGATGACCTTTCTGCAATGTAAGCCATATACTTTTACTTTTCTTTTTAAATTAATTTTTTATTGGCGTATAGTTGCTTCACAGTGTTGTGACAGCCCCTGCTGTACAGCAGCTGGAATCAGCATATGCATACACACATCCACTCTTTCTCACGTTGCCAGAGCACCAAGCGGAGCTCCCTGCGCTACACAACAGGTCCTCGTTAGCCATCCGTTTCATACACATATACTTTACTCTTCCTTACCTGAAATTCTTTTGCATCCTCCAAGGTCCTTAGAGTAGTTCACTGCTCATGCATGAGCACTTCAAATAAGACCTTCTGTGATTTGGATTCTGTTTACTTTGTCTCTTACAACTTTCTAGCAACTTCCTCCTCTAATTTTGTCCATCCATCCACCCACCCATACAGTGTTTATCAAGCTCCTACTATGTGACAAGCAATAGTGTAAGTGCTGAGTTTACAGTGGTGAACAAGATGGACATGGCCCTTGACCTCTTCAAGTCCCCAGTCAACAAACAAATGGGTAATTAGTAAATTAAGTGTGAAAGGTGCGGTGAAGCGAAAATAGGGCAGCACAAGAGAGAATAATGGGAGAGGGAGGTGAGCCAAGGGTCTTCCAAGATTCAGCTAAACATTCAGACTCATAAGAATTCCATGCTTCATGCTTAGCATCACAAACTCTAGGAAGATAAAGGATGGGAAACCCAGCTGGTTGCTAGGGCAACACCAGGTGTTCCTCCTCCTCAGTGGTCCGTGCAGCATCACTCCAGTGCAAGGAGATGACTCCACCTTGGGCAGGGGTGGCTCTGTCCTGGCTTAGAAGATGCCTGTGTCACAGGAGCCAGTATCTCTTGTCACAGGACCACAGGCAGAGCCCTCAGAAACGCTGCAAGGAGCATCTTACTACAGAGAAGTGAGGTCCAAGGCATGGCATCCCATCAGGCCTGTAGTCCGTTTATAGCCCTTCCCATGCCAGATGCAGCATACCAGTGAGAGGTCGTCTATACCCTGGGTAATGTTGCTTGGTAATAGAATTGACATCTCAGCTAATTAGGTTACCAGGGAGACAGTGTAAGGAAGTTAACTGAAGGTTAAGTTCTCATACGGAAGGAGGAAGGGACTTGTTATCCCGTCTCTCACTGGGGGGTTTCCTTAGATAGAGTGGTCAGGGATCAAACTGTTTTAGTGTACTTCCCAAGTAGGAAAAAGGCGGGGAAGAGCATCGTGTTCAAAGAGAACAGGAAGTGTTTGGTGTTTTCCAGGAGGGTAAGTGAAAGGGAGAATCATAGGCAATGGGCTGAAGAGGTGGGCTGGGGTGATACCATGCTGTGTGAGGAACTTGGGTTTTATGGGAAGTTTGAATTTTATTCCTTGTCCTTGCTGACTTAGTGAAATGCAGTGTTCTCACGGAGTGAATGCACACTCCCACGGTTTCAGCTACGGAGCTGCCTGGCCAAAGTCCTTCATGCCTTCCTCTGTAGGAGTCTGTATCAAGGGGTGTTCTGTTTTTTATTTTAGAGGAAGAAAGGATTTATTATTACTTGCAGCAAGCCAGGAGAACACTGGGGTTTTTCCTAAAGCGATGTCTCCAAGGGGTGTTCTAATATTGCATTGCTGTATAACAATCAACCTTCAACTTAGAAACACGTAACAATAACTATTTTATTAGACGTCTGACCTCTGGGTTAGATGTTTGGACCAGTGTGGTGGATTTTTTGTGTGTCAGCTTGACTTGGGCCACAGTGCTCAGACAGGTGGTCAAATATTCTTCTGAGCTTTCCTGAGATAGGGTATTTTGGGATGATATTTACCTTTGAATTGGTGGACTTTGAGTAAATCAGACTGCTAGCCATGATGTAGGTGGGCCTTATCCAATCAGCTGAAGGTCTCAATAGAACCCAAACCCTACACTGAGCAAGAGGGAATTCAATAGCAGAAAGCTTTTGGGCTTGAACTGCACACAACCAATAGGATAAGACATTTATTAAAAGGAATTGGCTCACATATTATGGAGCTTGGAAAGTCTGAAGTCTTTAAGGTTGGCCAGTGGGCTAGAGACTCAAGGGAGACAGATCCTTTATCTCAGTAGGGTGTTAAAGGACTTGGGGCCATGTTTACAAAGCCCAGTATGTTAACTGGCTGTAAATTATTTGCATTTATCTCACCTGCAAAATACACTTGACTCTCCCATGGCCTCTTAACACTATTTCCCATTACACCATCAAGCTTGGTTTAACACCAAGGATCTCGTAAAATTTATTTAAGGTCTAGATATGGATGAAGAGCCTTGAGTTGGGTTCCTTGGATATAGTTCCTCTAGATCTGAAGACCTGTAAACTGAAGAGACAAATGATCTACTCCCCCACGATACCCGATAATAAATGATGAGACAACTGTAGGATAACTGTAATGAAAGTTCTCATTCAAAAAAGGGAAAACATAGCAGTCAGTTGCCCTAGTAATTCTGAAATTCAGCTTGGCATAAAAGGACCTTTTCTTGGCTAAGTTTCAAAACAGGTCTCTGGAAATGATTTTTGTCGCTTTTGGCTCCATCCTCTGAGATCTTGATTCTGACCTTGGAGTCACCTATTTTTTCCCACATAAGAAATAGGCTATACTTGCAACTGAGTAGATTTTTCAACTTTCTTTCTACCCATAGAAGTTTGGGTGCCTGAAAAGTGAAGGTGAAAGTGAAGTCGCTCAGTTGTGTCCGACTCTTTGCAACCCCCTGGACTGTAGCCGGCCAGGCTCCTCCATCATGGGATTTTCCAGGCATGAGTGCTAGAGTGGGTTGTTATTTCCTTCTCCAGGGGGTCTTCCTGATGCAGGGATCAACCCTGGGTCTCCCACACTGCAGGCAGACTCTCTACCATCTAAGCCACCAGGGAAGCCCTTGGGGGTTTGAAGGGCTCATTTTATTAGTACTATCTCAGTTGTTTTTAGTCCAAGCTGGTATAAGTACTTTAAAAACTCTGTGGATTTCTTATGTGTCAGTTCATTATCTGTGTCATTTGACCAACGGCACTCCCATTTCTTTGAGATAAGTCCTCTGTCCTTGGGGCCCCTGGGGGGGCCTCTGTGGAAGAGCACACTTAATATCCTCAGAAAACCAGTTGTCTTCTAGTATCTCCATAAGATCCTCAGATGGGGTTTTGTTTGACTGAAATGGTCTAGGAGGCACCACCTTAAATACTTCTGAGATTTAAAAAATTGAAGTATATTTGATTTATAGTATTATGTTAGTTTCAGGTGTATAGCACAGTGATTAAGTATTTTTTTAGGTTCTACTTTGTTGCAGATTATTATAAAATAATGGCTAAAGTTCTTCTTGCCAGACAGCAGATCCTGTTGCTTCTCTGTACTAGTTTGTATCTATTAATCCCAAACTCCTAATTTGTTGCACTCTCCTTCTTTTTTCTCTTTGGCGTTTCTGAGATTTTAACAAAAGGATTTCAGTCACCATTGGCTTCATTTTTACTCTGAAACAAATGTAATGTTCTGATAACAATCTGGAGTTCACCCGTGTCCTTTCTTACTTTGAGTGCCCTTTTGCCGGCTGGAAAGATTGTCCTGGATTTTTTATATTTACTGCCAACTTTCCCCCAAATGATATCATTTATTCTTTAATTGAGCTGTGTCCTTGCCCAGTTTAATACAAGCATCTAGAAGAAGCCCAGTGACACGTTCAATACTGTAGAAATTTTCTTAGATGCATCCTAGGGATGAGGGTTTAGGGCGCTTGGCCAGAGAGCCCTGGTCTTGAGAAATAAGTCCTTAAAATAAAGGCTATTGGTCTTGGAAAGTAATTAGCCCTTGACTTTGTCACTCAAATTAGGGAGGACCATTCATAGCATTAACCCAAAGCTTCTAGTGTTTTCATTGGGTATTATTTGGATGAAATAAGTTTTATGTGTATAATGTTATGAATACCAAAGCAATAAATATGCACTATGGGAAAAATGGAGAATATAGCAAAATATAAAAGAAATTGAAAATGCGCAGAAAACAAACATTAATTTTGTGGCATATGTCACTAAGAAAACCTGCAACCATGTGCTTAAAACAAGCAGATTATTCTGTGTACTCTGACACTTACAAAGATGTAATGCATAAGCCCATTTCTTCATGTCATTGAACATAACATTGGAGCATGATTTCCAAAGGTTGCATAATGTTGAAATGTATGACTGTGATATACTTCGCTTAACCTGTCCCCTGTCATTGGACGTTTAGGCTATTTCAACATTGCGGTGGGTTGTCTGGTTCATGTAAGGGTGAGACCTAGGGAAGCTCACTTTATCTGTCGTCACCTTTGGCACCTTTCACGGGTTACGTTTATTTTGGGGAACAGATTTGAAAGGTTGTGGAAGAAGTAGACCTACTCTGTTTTGTCCTCTGAGAGCATATGCCCCCTTCTGTCTCTCAACCAGAGCTCAGCCCAGAGTCCAGCACAGAGGGCATCTCATTAGCTGTGAGAGTACGTGAGAGCCGCGGCTGCTGCTTGCTGACCAAGCTCACTTACAGGATGACAACTCCCACCCACGTACAGGAACTAGCTCGAAAGCCCTTCTGTATTTAATTCCTGAGGGGTAGAAAATTGTCTTCTAGGCGGAAAAACACTTTAAAAACAGAATAGGCAAGCACTTGTGTAAATCATTAATAAATCTGTTTACTGTTTTTATTTGCATTAGATATCAAATTAAATATTGCATTAAGTGAGTTAAATATTAATATTGCATTAAATATATATTGCATTTTAAAAATTGAATACTAGATGCTCTTCCTCAAAGTTGGATTACAAAGCCTTTAGCACAACCTCCCAGCATGTGCTAACTGTGTATGGTTGCTTTCTGTGTCACTGTTGATTTATTAGAGTCCATAGGAACAAGGGGAAAGGCAAGAGTCCACAGGGGCTCGCAGATGGGTGGTGTGGCTCGGAGGGCAGTGCTGCACAGGGATAGTTGATGTCTGACGGCAGGAGGAGCGAGGAGAGGAGAGGCGGAGGGGGGATATAGAATTTACTGTGCATCTGTTATTTACCAAGGCCTTCCCTGGTGGCTCGGTGGTCAAGAATCCACCTGCCAATGCAGGAGATGCAGGTTTGACCCCTGGGTTGGGAAGATTCCCTGGAGAAGGAAATGGTAGCCCAGCATTCTTGCCTGGGAAATCCCACGGATAGAGGAACCTGGTGGGCTGCAGTCCATAGGATTGCACGGACACGACTTTGTGACTAAACAACAATTGTTGATTGTAATCACAATCTCATATATTGGACCCCCCAGAACTTATTCATCTTCTAGCTGCCAGTTCGTACGTCTTGCCCAGCAACTTTCCAATTCCCCCATCTCTTATTCCCTGAAAACCTGGGAAATCCTGTGCACAGAGAAGCCTGGTGGGCTACAGTCCATGGGTTTGCAAAAGAGTCAGACATGACTTAGAGACTAAACATTATTTACCATGTATTGTCCTAAGGAATTTGTGTGGATTATCTCATTTCATTTCCTTAGAGACCAATGAAACAGGTATGTTTCTTATTCTACCCTCACACAGGTGAGTCTCAGAGAGGTTGGGAGATGTGCACAGGGGCTTTTAGTCTTGGTGGGGTGATCATGGGCAGAGTGATCACTTTCTTAACTCTGATCCTTTGCTGTTTCTTGAAGGAGGCGCTTACAGGTTGATGTTAATAAAAATGGACTCGTGGATTTTAAGGAATTTTGAATTTTGGTTGCCTTTCTCCTAACAACAAGGGAACATGCTGGAACTTAGACCCACTTGTCCCTCCAACCTCACCTAATAGCACCTTTTAGGTGCTCTGTGTCTCCAACTTGGATGCAAGCCCCAGAGCTCAGGAAGTGCCCCTGGCTCCTGTGGACTGCCAGTTCAGCAAGCACAGTGCCAGGACGCAGGCCCCAGGAAATAGCGGGGCGGTGAAGGAGTGAATGAGGGAATGAATGATGTGTGAGTGAGTGAGGGAAGGGGTGAATGAGTGAGCGAGTGAGTGAGTGAACAAATGAATGAGGCAGCCGGGCGACAGAACAGAGGATGGTCCCTCCAAGCTGGGGCTCTCTTGCTCGTAGGGCCGTTTAGAAGTGCAGTGGAACTGTGATGCTGTCCTTTCTGGGTCCACGCTATGGCAGACGCAGAACCCTCCCTTTGAGAAGGGACTGAACCTAGCTCTGAGCAGTATGGACAGATGACAGCCTCCAGCGTCAGCACCCCGGGCCTGCCTCAGTCCCTGAGCTGCCCTGCTCTGCCTGGCCCCAGCCGTTGACTGCATGGCTGCAGTCCTCGGGCCTGGCCGTTTCTGCCTGACGCAGGACTCCTCTAAGGGGCGCTTGAGTCCGGAGTCCCCGGTGGGCAGCCGGAAACGGTCAGGTCTGCAGCCCCGCCTGACAGCTTCCTTTGTCCTGTCCTGCCTCCTCCCTTCTCCTCTCACAGCTGTGTCAGTGTCCTGTGGCTGCAGTGAAGCATGATGATGAGCTGGGCACCTTAAAGCAGCAGAATTTCCTCCTCTCGGCTTCTGGAGGCCGGAAGTCCAACGTCAAGGGAGCGGTTCTCCTTGGAAGGCTCTGAGAGGGACCCCACCTGTCTCCTCCAGCTTCTGTGGCTGCAGGCCTTCCTTGGCCTGTGGCTGTCTCACTCCAGTCTCTGTCTCTGTCTTCACATCACCCTCTTCTCGGAGTCTGTCCTGTCTCACACCTTCCTCTTCTCTCTTAAGAACACTGTCTTTGGATTTATGTGTTAGTCACTCCGTCGTGTCCAACTCTTTGCAGCCCCGTGGAGTGAAGCCCACCAGGCTCCTCTGTCCATGGGCTTCTCCAGGCAAGAATATTGGAGTGGGTTGCCATTTTCTTCTCCGGAGGATCTTCCCGACTCAGGGATTGAACCCAGGTCTCCTGCATTGCAGGTGAATTCTTTACCGTTTGAGCCACTAGGGAAGCCTGACTTTGGATGTAGGGCCCCCTAGTCCAGTGTGACCTCATCTTACCTTGATTACATCTGCAAAGACTATTTCCCAAATAAGCCACATGCACAGGTTCTGGGGGATTGGACTTGAACATATTTTTGGGGGGGAGGACACTATTGAGCCCCTACTCAGGCATTACTCCCCAGTAAGCCTTTTGCACACCTGACACCCCCTTGGCATCTGCTTTCCAGGAGACTTAGTTGACAGGCTTTCTTCCCTCATCTAGAGTGTTCTGTTCCTCGCCTGTTATGATATTCCACTTCTGCTTAAATAATTTTTTTTTGCTTTCCTGAGTCACTTGGAAGTTACCTGAGGGGCAAGCGTGTGTCCTTCTGCACAAGGCCAAGCATGACCTTTCACGTATGTGAAAGAATCTGGGAACAAGAGAGGACCTGGAATTAGAAGTGGACGAAGCAGGTTTGAATCCCAGCTCACCAACCACGGGGACTCTGAGACCTTTTACTTCTCTGTTTTCATTCTCTGTGAATCAGACACGATAATATTCACCTTTCATGTGATCTTTTTGTGAGGGTTAAATATTTTAATTCATGTTTGATGGGGGAGGGGGGTTTGCCACTGTTCTCTCCACAGCATTACCACCTCTCTTCCTCACCCCTGTCCATCTTTTAAGGGGTCTGTAAATCTCCTTTGAAGAAGGGATTCCGTCGGGGCAGTAGGAGTCCTTCTGGACCACCGATGGTCCTGGGGCAGCTGTTCTTGGAAGGCTCTTTCCAGGTGTTGCTGGGGCTGCTTATCCTGGGTTATGTGACCTCCCTCAAAGGGGCGAGATTGTTCTATAGGCCTTGGCTTGGCAGCTGCCTTTGGATATCAGAAAGTAACCATAATCTTCCTGGAGGCAAGGAAGAGGCCTCTGATTGATGGAAAGTCTTATATAAGGAGAGGCATCGAGGAAAAGCACCAGGTTCAATCCAGGTTCTAATCCCGCTGCAGGAGCAAAGTGTGTCAGCTGCTTGGGTATCGTGTAGCAGCTGTTATGAGTATTGTTGCTCCATGTCCCAGTGTCATTTTCATCATCAGGATGGGGAGTGAAGGACAAGCTCAAATGTTGAGGTGGAAATTCTGCTCATGAAACAGATGACATGGAAGGAGTGTCTGCAGAAATGCTCTGCTGGGTGGCAGGGGTGGGGGGTGGGGTGGGGGTGAATGGAGACGATGCAAGCAAGCCTGGCCCTTTCCTGCAGGTTTGCATTCTTGCTGTGCCTTCTAGGAGATGGCAGGCTGGGGAGGAAACAGGAGATGGTAGGCTGGCTCAGAGGTGACTTCACCTCGTCCCAGTCTTCCTGTTTGCAGGGTCATGACAGCAGAGAATAGGTCCAGTTGCGTGGAGGAGTGACCTCTGAGCTTCCCGCGAGAGAGTGGTGTGATCATTAACACCAGGATCCTGCTCTGCACTGCCCTCTGCCCCTCTCTCCCCCTCTTCCCTTTTCTCCTTCATTCCCCACTCCTTCCTTCACCACTTCCTTCCACCCCCAGATGGGCGAGTAGAGGGGGTAGGTGGGGAGATGAGCCTGCGGCGGGGGACAGTGCCTCATTACTGCACTGGGCGCTGCTCAGAATCAGAACTGTGGGCCCTACAGCTCCCGCAGCAGCCAACCAGGATCTGATGAAAGTTTCATGCGGGTTTCTCTTTCGTTTAAAGCCTATGGGGGCATCTTCAGCAGAGGAGAAAGGGGTAGAGTTCACCTTAATCCTTCTCTGGCCCATATTTCTGCCTCTAAGTGGATCCGAGCCAGCACCTTGTAATTATCTCAAAAATAGACCCGATAGCCACGGTGCATTCGGTGGGTTTCCTTGGCGGTGTCTAATGAAACAGCGCAGGGAAAAGGAGAGAGCCTGGTGGCAGGGTGGATAGATGGCCCTGCGTCTGTTAATCTCACATTTCATCTCCGTTTAAGCAGTCTCGGAGCTCATTAATTGTCTTTCTGAGAAGAGCCAGGCATTTATCTTTGAGAGCCATCTAGCCTTACTGAGTTCATCCAGGCTAAAGAGAAAAGGAGGGGCCGACCGTGGCTGTCCACCTAATTTTGCTGAACAAGAAATAGATAGTTAGACGGAGTGATGGCTCTTGATCAGTTTTGCCTGATTGCTCAGCCACCAGAAAGCTGCTACTGATGGCTGCCCTCCCACCAACGGTGGATGAGAGCGTCACCTCCCCACACCGTCACGGCTTGGAAGATCATCTGTCTCTTTCTGACATAGGGTAGAATTCCGACAACGCCTACATCATAGAAACAAACATAAAAGAAAGTCATAGAGCTGCCTAAATGGAGTACCTGTCTGTTTTAAACAAACCAGATGCACAGCCGTTCAGATTTTATGAGAAGGATAAAGTACGATGACTCTTTATACGCTGTAATATTTTTTTAACCATCAAGTCCCTCTGACTCCTTTAAAGTAGATGTTGAATGTTGATGGATAGGCATGTGTGTGTGCTAAGTCACTTCAATCGTGTCAGACTCTTTGTGACTCCATGGACTATAGCCTGCTGGGCTGTTCTGTCTGTGGGATTCTCCAGGCAAGAATACTGGAGTGGGTTGCCATGCCCTTCTCCAGGGGATCTTCCCAACCCAGGGGTCAAACCCGCATCTCTTACGTCTCCTGCATTGGCGGGCGGGTTCTTTACCACTAGCGCTACCTAGAAAGCCCTGAAGAATAGGTAAATAAACGACAACACATTCATAGAACAGAATTCTATGCAGTTGTTAAAAAAGGAAGTGATGGCTCCACCCCAGGGCTTCTCAGCAGGTTATCCCCTTTGGGGGGACCCTTGGCTGTGTCTGGAGACATTTTTGGTTGTTGCCTGTAGGGGAGAGGATGTAGTCCTGGTGGATGGAGGCCAGGCATGTTGTTAAGCATCCTCCAATGTGCATGACAGCCCAGCCCCGCACCACAAAGACTTTTCCAGCCCAAATTTTCAACAGTGCTGAAATCAAGAAACTCCATTCTACATGAGCTGTCTGGAAAAAATGTTCATACTCTATTGTTAAGTTTATAAAAAGCAACTATTTAGTTCAGCATCTATAGCACCAACCCATTTTTTAAAATTAAAAAGTGTATATTGTGGACATCTGTATATGTATACATAGGCAGGTATATTTGAGCAAGTTTAGGAAAAAGACCAGAAGAAGAACATGTCTAATTTGTTTGTTTTTTTTTTTTTCAGGGGTGAGCTTGGTGAATAGTAGGGGCTTTCTTAATTTATAATTCAGAAAAGAGTGGTGAGGAAAATCACATTGATTTTGATTTGTATAGACTCGACGGACACCCTACCTTTCCAGGATCACACATGCTGCAAAATGGATTTTCACAGGGGCAGCACATACATTGCTTTTCAAGGGACTGTTATGTGAGGCTATCTAGATGAATGCTATAAATGATATTTTTATAGGAGACTCTTTCTTTTCATTGCCCAGTGTCTGCCATTAGTTACAGCCGAGCCTGGCAATACTAGGTCTTGATTCCTTAAACAAATAACATAATATGAAACTCCGAATATGGGGGAATAAACAGCTCCTAGTGGCTAAAGAGGCATAAAAACTCTTTAAAACCACATCATGGCACAGTGAGATGACCAGCACTCAGAAAAAAGCAACTGCAGTAGAATATTCAAATGGTCCTGCTGGTCCTTTGCTTTCAGCCAAACGGTTTTCAGTAGCACAAAGAGACTTGTCCAGAAGCTTTGAAGTATCTATTATTATGCAGTTATTATGCGGTAACCAGACCAGGGAGGAGGGCGCAGTGCAAGAGACACAGCTGCTGTGGATCAAGAGGAACCGGACATGGGGCTGAGTGAGAGGAGGCGCCCCGGCTTCGGGCTCCGTGGGCTCCGTGGGCTGGCAGAGCTGGGAAGCGCTTCTCCAACCCAGGAGATGGCGGAGGCACAGCTGGTGAAACAAGGGGCGTGTAGCTTGGCCCGCGTGATGTTGAAATGTCAGTGGGATGCCCGTGTGGACAGAGCGAGAGGACAGCCAGTTTGTTGGGTCTGGACCTCAGGATGGCAGCCATGACCAGACACGCACACTGGGGCCTGGAGAAGGTGGGGGCTGAGGTCTGGGTGGGACCGTAAATGCTCCCAAGGGAGGGGGTGTCGTGTGCTTGCAGAGGCGAGTCCTAGAGGACACTGGAGTTCCCCGGATAGGGTAGGAAGCGGAGCCCGAAGGACGAAGGGCGTTGGGAAAGGATGTCAGAGAGGAGACAGATGGAGCTTTAAGACTCGCTAAAGAGGGTTTACGGAAGGTGAGAGGGGACGAGAGTGATGGGCTGTGCAGTGAAGCTGTTTGGGTGGGAGGGGGTGGTGGGCACTGAGGAGTAAGTGAGAAGCTGGGAGCCCCCATGAGCTCCTTTTCAGAGCTGTGGCCTCACTTGTGTTTGTGATTCCCGAATTCCTGTCTGCTCCTCCTCCCTGACTCTGAGTGCCCTCGGGGACCGTGTCCGTTTGTGCGTCTTACTGTGTCTCCAATATTGTGCACAGTTCTGGTGGGCAGAGGGAAGAAAGGAAAGAGAACCAAGCTTTTACAGCGTCTAACGGAGGTGAGGGGGTAAGGAAGAGAAGGGCCCAGAGAAGGAGGAGGCGCAGAAGGAGGGCTTGAACATAGGGGAGGGAGGTTGGGCAGAGTATGCACGGGGCTTGGTTCTGAGACCCCGAGAGAAAGGTCTGTGTTGGTTCACCCCCTTACACATAGACCCTGGGCTCCACCTTACCCCTGCCCTCTCGCCAACTGCCTCCCTTGTAAGCCGAGGTCAGAGACCCACCTGAGCCTGCACCCTGGACCAGGCACCGATGAGGGAGAAGGCAGGCGATCTACCCCATCTGTGCCTTTCCACACGGGCAGGCAGGACGAGCCCCCTTGTTGTACTTTGCAAACGGGAAAGAAAAACACCATAGTCCTGCCTGGTCTAACAGTCTTTGGGAGGGGGTAGGAAAAACAGCTCAACGTTTATTCTGTGAGTTACCTGCTTCCAAACTGCGGCTCTAGCTCTTCATGTCCCCGAAGATTCCTCTTCATGTGGACGATCTGTGCTGACTGCTCCTCCCCCATGTTCACTGTTAATCTGTGGTGTGTGAACTTGACCAACAGTGATAATAAATACGAGCAGCAGTTCTGGGTATTTTTGTCCTAAATCTTCTTTTCTGTAAGCACCTTTGCTGCAAACATTTTCGCCCATAACTAGTTGGCTGTAGGGAGATTTTGCCATAAAGGATAAAATGACTGGTTAACAGTTAATTTCATTTGTCCATTGATGCAGGCCGCCCATTTTTGTCTTTCATCAATCTCAGCCCTCATGATGGTCTAAACAGTGATGAGTAGACGGTTGTCTTAAAACAGTGAATGGTAACAAATATGTACATCGACTTGATAGAAAGTACTTGACAGATAAAACTTACTGTTTAAGTGTGAAATAATGCAAAGCCAAATCACGTATTATACTAGAAAATGGTAATACTAGTTTGCAAATCCTTTCATGATTCGAAGGAGCAGAGTTGAACACATGTTTCCAGTAGAACTTGGAGTGTTTGCCAGTGGACACATGTCAGTCTGCCAAGAAGAAACAGCAGTGACACGTAGTTTAGTTACAAGCATGCGTCCTGGCGTCTGGGCTTCCCAGGTGGCTCAGATAGTAAAGAATCTGCCTGTAATGCAAGAAACCTGGGTTCACTCCCTGGGTCGGGAAGATCTCCTGGAGAAGGGAATGGATGCCCTCTCCAATATGCATCAGGTGTCTTCAAAACGATATCATGGCAACCAACACTCATGAAAACAACTGCTATAGGGTATTCATCTTGGCAAACCTGCATAGTCATTGGAGGACTGATGCTGAAGCTGAAGCTCCAATACTTTGGCCACCTGGTGCAAAGAACTGACTCATTGGAAAAGACCCTGACGCTGGGAGGGATTGGGGGCAGGAGGAGAAGGGGATGACAGAGGATGAGATGGCTGGAGGGTGTCACTGACTCGACGGACATGAGTCTGAGTGAACTCCGGGAGTTGGTGATGGACAGGGAGGCCTGGCGTGCTGCAATTCGTGGGGTCGCAAAGAGTTGGAGTGACTGTCCACTTTTTTTTTCAGATTCTTGTCCCATATAGGTCATTACAGAGTACTGAATGGAGTTCCCTGTGCTTCTTGTTAGTTATCTGTTTTGTGTATAGTGTATATAGTGTTGTGTGCATATTTCAATTGGTCTCCCAGTTTGCCCCTCTCCCTGCTCCTTTCCCCCTTGGTAACCATGTTTTCTACATCTGCGAGTCTATTTTGTTTTGTAAATACGTTCACTTGTACCAGTTTTTTTAGATGCCACATGTAAGCGATATCCTCTGATATTTGTCTTTCTCTGTCTGACTTACTTCACTCAGTATGATAAGCTCTGGGTCCATCCGTGTCTGTGCAAATGACATTATGTGTCCTTTTTATGGCTGAATAATATTCCATTGCATATATCTACATGCATTTTGTACATGTGTGCAGCAGTTTGTATTTCAAAATAAATTTTTAAATTTTGTTCCTCATTTTTCTTGTTTCATTGTGTCCTTTTTAATGTCCCTCTTTAGTTTTTTGTTATTTCATCTTTTACAGCAAATCGCCTCATGGTCAATTAGTTTTGCAGCGAAAATGTTTGTGGTGAAAATGCTTGCGGCAAAGATGCTTATGGCAAGAAATGCTTGTCTGGGCTGATAACAGTTCTTGAGACTGGGGTCTCTGATGAGTGCCATCTGTGGACTGGGTGTGTGGTATTTAATCCCCACGACCACCCAGTGAAGTAGGTGGGGAGCCTGGAGTTCAGCGGGGGTGGGTGGGAGGTCACAGTGGAATGTTATCTTCTCAGTGGCTGTGAGAAGAGCTCTGTTGTACCCGAGACCTTGGGCTGAACGTCCCCTCTCTTTGTCTTTAAGGTACTGGCTTAATTAAGCTCCCCATAGCTTGTTGGGCGTGAAGCCTGGGGATTGGGTCTAGCCAGTGCCAGGGCATTTTCTTTTGTCCAGCAGAGTCCAGGAAAGGGGTTCTCTTATTTCTCTTCCATGGAAGTGCTGGTGGAGGTCACAGGTGTGTGATGAAGGGGCTTGATCTGGATTTAAGGTGGGGAAAAGGGGAGCATGTGGTGTCTTCTCTCCTTTTCGGTGGGAAACCATCTCGACCAATAGAAAATACGGTGGAAACACAAGCCGAGGGCAGAGGGAGAGAGGAAGGGAGGGAAGGGTTACTTGGCATGGACAGTGATGTCCTGGGCTCGGGGGCAGGCTGGCCCTAGGGTTTGCATTTCACAAAATGTCCTTGCAACTCGCCTTTCCCCTTCATCTCAGCTGGGAGCCCTGCTGTGCTGGGAGCTGGCCCGGCATTCCGAGAACAAGTGCAGTGTGGGAGTGAGGCAGTCAACAGCATGGGGACTCTCCAGGGCTCCCAAGTAGGGTGTGGCTTTTCGTTCTGTGAAAATGTGCTTACAGTCAACTGAACTGCTTAGAAAAAGACCAAATTCCATGTGTTGACCTTCAAGGCCAGATGTGATCTGGCCCCTGCCTGCCTCTCTGATGTCTGACCATCCCCAGAGACTCCAGCCTGCCTGCCCCAGGACCTTTGTACCTGATGTTCCTGCGCTGAAAATACCTGCTCCAGATGTGTCCAGCTCCTTGTTGCCGTCTGATTCTCAACCCTCTCTGACCCTCAGCATAAAATAGCAGCTGTCATTCTCCATCCCATTTTTTATATATATATGTTTTTACCATTGTTGGACTTTTCACTCCCTGATATTATCTCCACTTCTGGTAATTTATTACCTTCCTTATTTGCTATGTCCTTCTTCCTCTCTCCCCTCTGGTGGCAGGGGCCTGCCCTCTTGTCTATCGTGAAAAATATGGAGCCAGCAGTGGCATCTGGCATGTGTTAGGCACCACATCAGTGTCTTTGGAATGAATCGATCAGATATTTCTTTCCAAGGAACGCTCTTATTTTGTCTAAGAGAAAAACAAAGGAGGGGCCTCCCTGGTGGTCCAGTGGTTAAGACTTCACCTTCCAATGCAAGGGGTGAGGGTTCAATCCCTGGTCAGGGAGCTAAAAATCCCACATGCCTCGGGGCCCAAACACCAGAACATAAACCAGAAGCAATACGGTAACAAATTCAGTAAAGATTTTAAAGATGCTCCATATCAAAAAATCTTAAAAAAGGAAAACAAAGGAAAAGCAGTTGTTTTCAATGCAAAACTCAACGTTTCTCGTCTTTGTCTTTTTTTATGCAGGAGCTACCGTCCCTGCCGTACAGCCTGGTCGAGGGTCAGGTAAGTACTCATTTTGTCCTTATTAGGACTGCTGTTAAGTCTGGTGGAAAGGAAAGAGCTCAACATGTCTCTTGTTTTCTATCACTGTGCAAACCCAGCCCAGCCATGCAGTGGGTGTGGCTAAGGAGAGACGGGTGGGCACTGCCAGCGCTCAGAGCCTACCGTTTTTTTAACCTTGTTACCAGGCGCAGATGTCCAATCCCACGCCCAAGGCAGACATCTCTAATCATCTATAGCACAATTCAACCCTTCCAGAGAACAGTTACTACTGATTGATCAGGGAAGGCTGGTGAGATGAAGCTCACTTGCACCCTTGATCTATGATGCGCTCTAGGTGGGTGGTTAGGTGGCTTCTCTTTAGGAGCAATGAGAGTAATTGTCAGGAATCTTGCCCTTCCCTCTGTCTTCAGCATTGCCCCTGCCACATTTTTTTTTTAGCGTTCGAGCCACCAGAGCGTGGCCTTATAAGAATATAATTGAACAAAATGGATCTCTACCTTGGGGCAAAGCATTTTTTTTTATTGATTCCAACTCTACATTATTATTGTTGCTTAATGAGGAACTAATGTAATTTCTAATGAAGCCACATGGCCCTCAGACAGACAAAGGCAGGTTTTATTTCCCTCGTGATGCTGTTTCGTCTCTTCAGTTAAAACCCAGGAAGGAAAATTAATACAGATGTAAAGGATTTTCTTTTTTTCCTTTCTCTGAGATCAGTGTCAAGGCAGCAACTTTTTATTACTCATGTAAATTTCCCGTTAGATGGGATTGGAGAGAGGGTGTGGCTGGCCCTCAAGTGGACTGGAGATGCGGTAAGTGGTGGAAGAGGCTTCATGGAGAGGCTGAACCAGTGGTCTCTGTCGTTCGAGTGGTGATTAGACAGGGCTCGTGCTCTGCCACCCCCTCCCCACCTCCCAGCATCACTATCCTTTGGAGCAATGTTCCCCAGGCTCCTGCTGTTGGCTGCTAGCTACTGGCAGAAGAGTCTGAGGAACTGTGGGGTTTTTTGGGGGGAAGTAATCTATTGATATGAGATCCATATAACATAGTAATATCCATTTTAAAGTGGATAATTTCGTGGCATCGGGTATATTGTTGTTCACCTTCCACCTCATCACCCCGAAAGATGACCCCATTCGCACCCATTTTCCTTTCCCCCTCCTCCCAAGCCCTAAGTAACCACCAATCTGCTTTCTCTCTCTCTCTGGATTGGCCTGTTCTGGACATTGCATATAAATGGAACCGACCGTGTTTGGCCTCTTTGACTGATTTCTTCCACTGAGCATCTTGTTTATGAGACTCGTCCATGTGGTGGCCCTCTCAGCCCTTCACCCCTTTTATGGATGGATAACGCTCCATTGCACGGACGGGCCACCTTTGTTTATACATTTGTCTGTTGGTGGATATCTGGGTTGTTTCCTACCTTTTGGCTGTGGTGAATATTGCTTCTCTGAACATGTGTGTACAAGTATTTGTTTGGACACCAGTTTTCATTTCTTTCGGGCATGTACCTAGGAGTGGATTTGCATGGTCACGTGGTAATTCTGTGTTTAACTTTTCAAAGAACTGCATTCAACTTTGTTTAACTTCTTGGAGAACTTTGCCATCCATAACAAGAGGAAAAGATTCTCGGCAAGGTCTCCGGTGTCTGCTAGGATTTGAAGCCTGGCAGGCTGGCTCCTGGGCCCTTGTCTCTGACCACCATCTGTCCTGCATTTCGGGGTGTCAGCCCCAGCCCTGTGTAACACGTCCTGTTCTGGGCACTGCCCCGGGGAAGACTGGGGTGGGAGAAGAGTGGAGGGCATGCAGGCTCCCGTCACCTTGAGGGGCTGTTGTGTCATTCCTGGCCAGTCTCCCTTGGTCCATGAGGCATCTTGACCTCTACACTGTGGAGACTCTGCAGTTGCTGGGCCACTTGATCAAGTGGTCACTTGATTGGTTGATAGGTTGTTTGACCCGGGTACTCAATCTCTTTCTCTCTGTCTCTCAGGGCTGACAGAGTCAGCTTGACAAAATAATAACAATTCTTTGGGCATCAGCTGTGAGCTGTGTGCTACTACTTGAATTAGTCTGTCTCCAGACAGCACTTGCACAGACTAAATCTCTTCATCCCTCTTTTCCTACTGGAGGTGGGGTTCGGAAGCCCAGAGAGGTGAAGTAATTTGCCTACACTCACACAGCTTGTAAGCGACAGAGATAGAATTTGAATGCAAGTCCGTGCATCTCTGCAGCCTGGCTTCTCCCAGCTGTGTCTGCAGGTTTCTCCAGACTCCTTTAGGCATTTTCCACATGGGCGTGGAGATCTGGGGGCTTTCCCAGTGGCTCAGTGGTAAAGAAACCACCTTCAATGCAGGAGTTGTGAGAGACACGGCTTCAGTCCCTGGGTCAGGAAGATCCCCTAGAGGAGGATATGGCAACCCACTCCAGTATCCTTGCCTGGGGAATCCCATGGACAGAGGAGCCTAATGGGCTACAGTCCACGGGGTCGCAAAGAGTCAGACATGACTGAAGCGACTGGGCATGCATACATGCACGTGGTGATTTTTAAAAACCCGACTACAGTTTGGGCTTTCCTGGACCCACAGAGTCCTTGGAACATCTTGAGATGCTGAGAACTTCTAAGTTGGGTGTGAGAAAATGAGAATTCCTATGTGGGGGCGGGGCAGGGAGGATGACATTCCATTCTTCTCTTTTCCTGGTAAAACCACAAGGAGGCATATTGCAAGACAGATGATCTGGTGTCTACGGTCAAGGTGGTTGTTTTTTAACTGACTGTGCCCTGGCTTCTCAATGCTCCGGCAGGAACTGGGACGTGGTCCATATTCTGTGTGGGCAGCTGTTCATTCTTCTCCCGCCAGCGGGATGCTGCACAAAACTGCACAGGGAGTCTCTAGGTCCCCAGCATTGCAGGCAGCCCAGGAAGCTGGAGATGGGATGCGTCTCAGGTGAGAGGGGGTAGAGGACGATAAAGTGACAAGGCCAGGTAGGTCCTGCCCCGGGGAGTCCCTGGTACCCCAGGCACCCAGCAGTTAAATGCTCTGCCTGGAAGGTAACTTCCACCAGGTTTCCTCTCCTGAGCGTGATAAAGCACGAGGGGGAGCTGGGGCATATTTACACCTGCTCCGTGCACAAGTTTCAATGGCAGTAATTCTCTGACCTTTTAAAATGGATAAATCTCCTTGGCAGTGGCATATTTCTCAAAGCTTAGCTCAGAGTGGGGGCCGAGGAGCTGGGAGACGTGGCCAGGCCGAGGAGAAGATTGATGAGCCCCGAGGGGTCTGTTCTGGAAACCTGCCACACCCATGGCTGCACTCAGGGTGGTCTGGGTAGAAAAAAGTGTGTTCTTGGCTGGAGTGTGAGTCCTTCCATCACCTCCCAGATGGATGAAAGCAGGCAGGCTGTTTTTCAGATTGCAGTGGGTTTATTCCTTTGATCACCTGCCTTCGCCTGCCTCCTCTCTGTGAGTTCTGATGGATGCTCTGTTCCTGTGTCTCTGTTGTTCTCCGTCATGGGGAACGCAGGGCGAGAATCTTATTATCACGGGTTCTTTAACTCCCTTGCAGCATCACCAGGAAGCATAATAACCCCAGCAGTTGGCAGTTCCCTTCCTTTTATCCTTCTTTCCTTCCTCCTCCCTCCAGAACTTCCGACCAAGAGTGCAGGAGAGCCCAGAGGGAAGGGTCTGGTGTTTTCAGACCCTCTGTGTGCCAGGTGGACTCCCGCAAGAAAGGGTATCAGTAAACCCACTTGCAGGTGGGGAGCCTCACACCCAGAGAGGGAAATTACCATCCCAGGCCACCCAGCTCTCTGGAGGCAGGACAGGGATTAAATGCGGGTTCGACAACTGGTGTTCGTGCCTTCTGATGCTGCCTTGAGAGCTGGCAGCGAGTCTCCTTCCCAGCGTCCAGGCTCCTCACTTACTTCTCAGGGTGGTTCCGGTGCCCCCATCTCACCTCCTTTCATCAGCCGTTTGTAAATTCACGGCATCCTCCCTGTTTGAGTGGCTGGGGCTGGCTTCCCAGCGATCATCTCCTAACAGGAGGAATGCTCTTTCCAGCTCAGCAAGTGTCGGTTCATAATTACCAGTGTAATTAGAGTAGGATTTACCATCTGAGCCTCTGTGGATGCTGCAAGCCTGCCAGCATAGGTAGCTCTGGCTTCGAAAGGTGTCTGGTTCCCCAGGGAACCTGAGGTGTCTTCTGGGCCCTGCAGAACCATATGGAATTACCTGCTCAAAGTACCCAGGCAGATCCAGAGGCATCCCATGGTTCTAAGAATAATATCCAGGCACCCTGACCCGGGCTGGCTCCCAGGCATCTTTCTGACCTTGGAGGCTCTCACATCCAATGCCATCTCCTTTAAGGAGCCTCTGAGGACCGGCCAAAGAACCAGCATCTTTCCTGCCCCTCTCACGTCCTTTCCTATTGCCCTCTTTTACCTCCTTCCTGGCACTCTGCGTTATCCGGAATAATATTCTTTTCTTGTGCTCGTGTTTGTTTACTCGACTCTCTTACTAAAATATAAGCTTGGTCAAGAACCATGTCTTTCTCACTTGTCTTCACATGTCTTGTTGAATGAAAACCTGAGATCTTTGCTGACGCCTTATTATTCCTGTTACACTCGGTCACACCCCATTGTTTATCTTTACACCTCTGTTTTTAATAACTTTGTCTACTTACCTTTCTTTGTGCTTGGAGGAGGTCTGTAAAATTCCTAATAGCAGGAACCATACCTTTTTATTCCGTCGGAGCTGCGGCACTTTGTGTAGTACCTGGTATGGAGTAGATTCTCAGTGCACATTGGGTGGGTGGGTGGGTGAATGGATCAGTGGATGGGTGGGAAGGTGAATGAACAGATGGGTAAGTGAGTGGGTAAATGAGTATTTGGGTGGGTGGGTGGGTGGAGGTATATATGTATGGGTGGGTGGAAGTTTGGATGGGTGGGTGAATGGGTAGATGTTTGGGTGGGTGAATGGATTGATAAATGGGCAAGTCTGGCTAAATTTTCCTGAGATACTCTTTTGGACACTTATAAAGTTGTGGTCTGTATCTGACAAACCTTATAAATTTTATAATAAAGGCCTTGGATCCTTTTTTTGTTGACCTCAGATGGGTTGGTTCAGGTCTCCCACACTGCCATACTTCTGTTGGTTTCTCTTGGTAAGGGCCATGGTTTGTGTTTTATATATTTTGAGTCCATATTCTTTGACTTACAAGGGGGATTTACTGACTAGCGCTGGTTATAGATTGAAGTTTTTATTAATATACGACTATCTTGAGCTTGGGTAATGCTTTCTGCCTTGGGTTTTTTTTTTTTTCTTCTAAAATCAGTGTTGGTTTCCATCTGTCTTTGGTTTCCAAAGGCCTGGGCACATCTTTTCATTGTTACTCTTTTAAAATTTCCTCTTGGAAATGCAGATGTCTCTTGGAAATAGTCTATGGATAGATCTTATTTATGCTCCCCGTCTGAGAATCTTAGCCTTTTAATTGAGGAGTTCATCTTCAGTCTATTTGCCATTATGTAAGTTTGAACACCTGTCATTTAAAAAGTTATTCCTTAGAAAGAACTTTTCTTGCCATTTCTTTTATTTTTTCTCTCTCGGCACTGCAAATTCTGTTCGATTTGTTTTTGTCTTACCTGCTGATTTGGAAGGTAGGCATCTTGTTATTAATTCTACACGTTGGTCGCTTTTCACGTCTTTGAAAAGGAGGCTGTAACCCTCGTTTCTCTAATAGTCAAAGTCAAGAATGAAATGCATCTTTGAACTCCATCCAGGCACAATTAAGGACAAGGAGCTCACCTGCACTTTGCATTTCTCTGCACCCTTTTTTGTGTTCCCAGGCATTGCCACTATAATTGAGACTTCAGAACTAGCTTAATGCCCATAAGTTATCATGTTGATATGGTCATAGTAACAGATAATCCTTGCAGAGGGGTTAATATGTATGAGGCACTGTGCTGAGCACCAGGTACAGAGTTTCTCACCTAATCTTCTAGGCAAGCCCACGAGGAACTGTCCTTCGCCTCCAATTTAAACAGTGAAAGTGAGTCTTCAGCATTTCATAACTTGCCCGAGGTCACACATCTGAGAGGGCTGTGGAGCCATTAGTACCTGGGTCTGGTTCTAGCTCTTAGCCACGCTTGTCTTGCTCACTGTCAGAGATGCCACCTGCCAGCTGTGTGTGGCTGTGGAAATATATTTATACCCAGCAGCTCGTGGGGGCTCTTACCTGCTCCGTTTCTGTCCACAGCGCCCCTTTTCCAATTAGACTGATGATACTGACCCCCGACTTCCAGACCAGCATCACCCACACTTCACATGTCGGGGAAACCCCGGGGGGCTCTGGTTAAGATGCAGAACCCGACTCAGTACATCTGGAGGGAGGCCTGAAATGCTGCGTTTCTTATAAGCTCCCAGGTGATGCTGAGGCTCTTGGTCCGAGTGCCTGTCTGTGACAGCAAGAGTCTGGCTTACTCCCGAACCCTGTCACTCTGGCTGCTTAATTGGCTTGGTTTTTATCGGTGCTCTAGCTCATTACTCTTTAATGCAGTGGTTAAGCAAATGGCCCCTGAAGACAAGTGCCTTGACTCAAATCTCAGCCCAGCTGCTGACTCACTGGGAAAACAGTGCCCACACCACTGGGTTGTTGTGGGGTTTAAGCAAAGCAAGATAAATGGAGTGTTTAGAATGGTGTCTGGCACACGGTGAGGGCAAGGTACTTGCTTGGTATTATCATTTGTTCCATTGAAGCCCTTCAATCTATCATGATACAATCCTTTCACTATCTCCCCTCTCTCTTCCTCCTCCCTGCTCCCCAGCTCCTTTCTCAGATGATGAGGTTTGTGCAGGCCCTGTCCTTACCCTCCGGGTTCTTCCTGTTTTCCTCTGCATGAATCCTTGCCTCGAGGTGACTGGAATCTCACCTCTTCAATGCAACCTTCCTGGTTCATCTTTCTCAGTCCAATCCCTCCAGTTAGTCTTATAAAAATGTCTTCCACTCCACCTAGCTGTAAGAGTTCATGTTGAACTCTTTGTAAAGGATGTTTTAGTGGGTGCAGATTTGGAAAATACACTTTGATAAGCTATTTTGGATTGGGGGGCAAGACCTCTGGGGGGCGATTTGAGTAAGAACAGAGTGCTACTGTTATTCTTGAGTGAATCTATAAGCTTAGATTCAAAGGGAATTGGTAGAATAATAGAGGCTTTTAGAGACCATCCAGCGGGGAGAACAATGAGAGAAGGGAAAAGAGAACAAAGCAGCCGCCATTTGGAAAAAAACTTCGGGGAAAGATCAAAGATTTTTTTTTAAAGGGAATTGTTGGGAAGTTTTGCAGGCTTGTGTGCAACATTGCCCCTTCCGTCACCTCGTGAACAGTTCAGCACCGTGTCCGGTTCCTCTTAGTGTTTTGCGATGTTGGTTCTGTTCGGGGGATGGTGGTGAAGGGCTAGGTATGGTCTCAAGCAGAAGGGCAGGGTCAGGTTGACATGCTGGCTGCCATGAGCATCGGTAGCTCATCTACTCTGAGATGGGACTCAGCTATTAGTATCTTTGAAAACTTCTGATGTACAACCAAGGTTGGAGACTACTAACATCAAGCCACGTCCCCCACATTTGATCTGTAGGGTGTTCATGACGTTAAGTGCCCAAAGCAATTTTCTAAAAAACGGTGGTGGTCAAAGCTTCGGGGAACAAAGCTAACTTGATATCTTCACTGCAGGGCTGATCAGCACCTTTACTATGCTTATAATATGCTGTGACCATACAACTTTTTTGAGAAGTATCTCTTAGCATGTGGATACTTGATGCCTGCTTCTCTGCGGTCCCTGGAGCCCATTTCAGGGGAACTGGAAAGTTCCCCTGGATGCTTTAACTTTGGTATATTTGATGATGATGGTGGTGCTGGTGAAGGAGTAGTGATTTTAATTATGATTATCTCACGACCGAGCAAAGACCCAGAGAACGGAAAGGAAGAGCACAGCTCCCCGCTTGGGGACAGTTCAGCACTAACCAGGTGGCCCAGACTGTCACTTCCAATTTGGGAGTCGGTCTTACTTTGCATAAGTGATTGAAGTAATTGCACTGACTGCTTCTCTTAATCTGCAAGATGCTGAATAGGGACGGGACAGCTCAAGGAGTTAGTTCTGATTTTCTCTAGATTGTTTTTGATCCCAGGCACTGCCTTCTTGCTCCCCTTAATGGCAGGCTCCACATGGAGGAGCTGGGGTGCACTTGGTACCTAACTCTCCCCCTGACGATGGGCTTATTCCTCTGGATGGATTCCTTCTGGCTCCTCTGGTGGGTGCTTCACCAGCTTTCTGATTGCAGAAAGGGCTCACTAGGGATGCAAAGTTGCAAAACAATGAGTCTTGTCCCTGTAGGGAATTTCTGGCCCTATTGTTCTTCCTCACCCATTAGGATGAAGTTTTCTGTCCACTCAGGCAGAAGGGCCATCAGCTCACCCAACCCAAATGTAGACCCTGTTCTTCTCACTGCACATCCGGGGGAAGCCAGCCTGGCTTCCCCACTTGCAGGTGTCCCCTTCTTTCTGCTTCAGTGGCTCAGTAGAAAGGAAGGAAGGAATCCACAACCCACAGAACCGAAATTCTGCATTCCTGCTTGCCTTGGAAGCTGCCAGACATGCCTGATTCCACAGCCAGATGTTACCTCCTCACTGGAGGCTCGGCTCAATGGAGTCATTTCAAAGCCTCGGTGTTCTTCATCCCCATTTAGGTTAGACTGGCAAGCGGGAGTTTGATTTCTAAAAAGTGAGATGGTCTCTACATGTCTCATCTGAGTGAACCAACAGAGAGAGGGAAGGCTGTGGGCATTTACGGGTCTGCGGGCCGCTGGCTGTAGCGTTCCCGGCGTGTCTTCCAGTAATGGGTAATAAATGTGCAGTTATTTAATTTGGAGTCAGAGCTGCAGCATCATCGATTACCTGGAACGTCTAAAGCTCTAGACAGCAAGAGCCCCTTGCATGAAGTGTGTCTGTAGCAAATCACTGAGCATTTAAAGTTAAACAGACATGCATAAGACATACACAGCGTAATTCTCATTGGCCTTATGCATGCAGGATTCGGAGTGCCAGTGAACTTGGAGGTGACAACCCAACTCAGATGTGCCAAAAGGATGGAGGGAGGGAGGAAGGGAGGGAGGGAGGGATGGAGGGAGGGATGGAGAGCATCCGCTTCTCTCGCCAGATCCACCCACTGCTCTTCTCTACTCTCTCCATGTCCTGGGATCCTTCCCTGCATAGACCACTACCCAGGCCCTCTTGCCCACTGTTTTCTGATTGGGTTTGGGCAATAGGGAGCCACAGCAGGTTATGGGAGGAGGGAGGAGAGGGCAGGGCATTTACAGACCCTGCTCCCTGCCATGGACTGCTGCATTCCTAAACAAACAACAGGCAACGCTCTCCGTCTGTGTTCAGGCTCAGAGATGGTGGGGGAAGGGGTCAGGGGGGCAGAGCCTGAAATCCTACTGTTATCAGCCCCAGGGCACTGTGTCTCTCGTGGCTGCCCTACCCCCCACCCCCACCTTTATAAACAGCCCCTGTATTAAATTCCTCTCAACTGATCCTAACTCGAGTGTACCATTTGTTCCCTCCCGAAGCCCTGGCTCGTACACTGGGCAAGACATGGCTTATTTCACTTCATATAAATGGAGTCACAGTTTAAATGCCATCTTTTCAGAGAGACCTCCTTGAGGTCACAGCCTCTGTTTGATTTCCCTTATGGCACTTGTCATATCTTGGTGCTGTCAGTAGACTGGCTTGTAGGCTTCTTTGTTGCTTCTTTGCCTAGAAAAACTGTAAGCACAGAGAAGTTAAGTGACTTGTCTAAGGCTGCACAGCTAGATTGAGCTCTGGACTCTGATTCCAAAGACCCTCCTTCCCCCAGAGCCACGCCCAGAGGCCAAGCTGCAGGTGGGGCACGATTTTCTTAGAACCGCTCCACCCCTGCTACCTGTATTCATGGTGGACAGAGAAAGTTGGCTTTGCTGAAACATCCTATGAGCCTACAGTTGACTCTCCTTCCCCACCAGGCTTTTTGCCCAGGTGCAGAGGCAGAGACTGGCTGTCAGCACCCTGGGCCTTTCCCTTCCTCTGTCTCCCTCTCCCCATCCTCCCGCTCAGCCCCCAGGAGCTTGACCACTGTCCACAAGCCCTGTGCTCTCCAGTCCAGAGGTGGTTCCCCTGCCTGGGTCTGTGGAATGCCGGGGCTGCTCAGATGCTCAGGTGGCTGGGCCCTCCCCAGAGATAGGAGCTGTCTCAGATTCACCAAGCGACTTGTGATCTGGTTTCCTTTCAAGGGAGAAACACAAAAGAAATCCCTGCTATGCTCTACAGAATTGCTAATGATGTGTATTGAAGCGTTTGTCCACAGGCTGAAGCCCATGGGGTATTTCCTCCTAATCTCCCTCTGAGGTTCCATGAAGGTTGAGATAAAAAGCACATACCTACCTGTTACACATCTGGAAATTCCTCACTCTTCTGTGCATCATGTATAGGTTAGAAAAAACCACACCCGCAGCATTGTCTCCCCAAAACACAAGTATAGAGGAGAAAACAAAAAAATGTCCTGTGATCCCATGACCTAGATAACTCCTGCTGAAGCTGTGTGTGTGTGTGTGTGTATTCTTGCCTGGAGAATTCCATGGACAGAGGAGCCTAGTGGTCTATAGTCCATGGGGTTACAAAGTGTGTGTGTGTGAGTGTGAATGTGTGTGTGAGTGTGTCTGTGAATGTGTACAGCAGCCTTTAGCACTGATACCAAAGTACTCACACAGAACACACTCTTTCAGACGTGATTTTTTTTTCTTGTATTTTGGAGCCCTTACTCTATCAGCACAGTCAGCTCTATCCCTCTCTTCTCGATGGCTCCGTGAGATGGCACCTTGTGTCTGTGTCATGATTTGTTTGATCTCGACAGGTAGGCTGTTTCCACGGATTTGCCCTCAGAAACAACATTCCAGTGAACATCACTGTGTATACATCTTGTTGAAATTTGTAGAGAAATCCATGTATAGACTATATCTATCCCTGATGGTGGAATGGCTCAGTTAAAGGTCAGAGCACTTTACTTATTAAAAAAATTTTTTCTTTACTTGGCTGTGTCAGGTCTGAGTTATGGCATTCGGTATTTTTTTTTTTTTAATTTGTGGCATGAGAACTTTTAGCTGTGGTATGTGGGATTTCGTTCCCCAACCAGGGATGGAACCTGGGTCCCTTGCATTGGGGGTGTGGAGTCTTAGCCACTGGTTCACCAGGGAAGTCCCAACCAGAGCATTTTGAATTCCCATGGATATTTCAAAAGTACCCTTCGTGATGGTTGTAGCTGCATGCGTAACCTTATCATTGAGTATCAGAGCCTGGTTCCCCACACAAGTCTGTGTGTGTGCATGCTAAGTCGCTCCAGGTGTGTCCAACTCTTTGTGACGCTGAACTGTAGCCCTCCAGGCTCCTCTGCCCACGGGATTCTCCAGGTAAGAATGCTGGAGTGGGTTGCCATGCTCTCCTCCAGGGGATCTTCTGGACTCAGGGATCGAACCTGTGTCTCTTACGTCTCCTGCGTTGGCAGGTGGGTTCTTTACCACTAGTACCACCTGGGACGCACCCCCACACCAGTATATTAAGTCTAAAAACACTCGAAGACTCACTGTTGGCAGTGGAGGGTGTGGTTTGTGGTTCCTCTTGCACTGGTGGTACTTACCCTGTTGACTCCTCTTGGCTCCCTCATTACACTGGTGCCCTTTAAAGCTGGATGGGGGTCTTAAACTAAGCATCCTTCCCCAGCTCCGCGGAGAGATTACAGCTGATAACCGTACACGCTGGCTTGAATCTCTCCACTGTGCCATACGACGACTGCCATGGAAACACGTTCTCAGCTCTCAAGGATTCGATTATCACCCAGCTGTGTGTCTTTCTTCTTGACCACGGTTGCTGTGTCTTGGGAAAGGAAGATACTGTGTACTCCCTTAGGCTGAAATTTCTGGTTAGTCTTTGGATTACTGTGTTCGAGCTGCTGTAACGAATAACGAGTTCACCACAGACCGCGTGCCTGAAGCAACAGAAACTAGGCTGGAAGTCCGAGATCAGGGTGCCACAGGGTCGTTTCCTCTGGGGCCCCTGTCTTCTCCATGTCCTCGCACGGCTGTCCCCCTGTGTGTGTTTGTCGTAATCTCATCTTATTGGGACACCAGTCTGGTTGATTAGGCTCCCCATGTGACCTCATTTTTACCTTACCTCTCTGAAGACTGTCTCCAAGTGCAGTCACATTCTTAGGTTCAGGAGGTCGGGTCTTTGACATGTGAATTTTGGAGAGGGCACAGTTCAACCATAACAGCTGTCCTCTTAGGTCGTGACCGCAGGGGTGCCCGTCCCAGGTAGGAGCCTACACTTACAGCTCTCACGATGGTGTCACACGGCGAGCCCATGGGACAGCATTTTCGCCGTCTTTCATCTTTCCTGATCTCTTTTGGAGACCTAGCCCCCGTGAGACTCGAGGCCCAGGTGGGCCTTGGCGCGTCTGAGGCTGGGCCACTCGGGCCTCATTACTTCTCAGGCTGCGAACCCGGATGGCTCTCCCGTGCCTGGTGCTCCTGCAGGTTGAAAGAGTCTTAAGCACTCCACGCCACACTTAGAAACAGAGAGTTCACTTCCTGGACCGAGGAGAAGAGGGACAGATGTGTGTTTGGCTGATTCTCCTGTGTCTGGGAGCCCAACCAGGACTGGGTGGTGAGGTGCGACTTTTCACAGGTGAAGCCTGTGGAGGAAAGAGAGTCAGGGCGGCTCGTTGCAAAACTCAGCGAGTGAGCCAGGAAGGAAGACAAAGCAGACCTTGATCCAAATCTGATTTTCACGCTAATACCAGCAGACTGCAGGCAGGGCTGGAAGCGCTGTGTACGTGGACTCAGAGACCATGCCCAGGTTCACTAAAAAACAATGTCTTGATCGATTCAGGACGCCTGCCAAGGGCAGAGGGCGGAGTATGTGGGGTGCTGGTGCTATTCCCGGTCTAAGCTTGCCACAGTTGTGCACAGAGCAGGCCATCCTGGCCTGAAGTCGCCTTCCAGAGACCTCTGCTGCTGCTGAGTTGTTTGCTGCTGCTGCTGCTGCTAAGTCGCTTCAGTTGTGTCCGACTCTGTGCGACCCCATAGATGCCAGCCCACCAGGCTCCCCATCCCTGGGATTCTCCAGGCAAGAACGCTGGAGCGGGTTCCTTCTCCAACGCATGAAAGTGAAAAGTGAAAGTGAAGTTGTTCAGTCATGTCCGACTCTTCGCGACCCCATCGACTGCAGCCTACCAGGCTCCTCCGTCCATGGGATTTTCCAGGCAAGAGGACTGGAGTGGGGTGCCATCGCCTTCTCCGATAACACACCAGAGTTGCCTTAATTTCTAAGGCTCTTTCAGATCCAACTGTCTTTGGTTTCCACACCCTTCAGATCTCATCCTGTAGACCCACGGCTTCCTGTCTGTATGACTGTCTGGCTGTCAGACTCCAGGTATTGAAGTGTGAGATACAGTGTACCTCACTGCTTCTGGACTTGCCAATTTGTCTTTATAATGCTACAGATAGGATCAGAGCTGCAATTCGTCTTCGGATCTGCTGATAAAGCACAGGCATGTCGAGTGAATACAAATATAGGTGAATGTATTAGTTATCTAGCACCGTGTAACAAATTACCCCCAAACTTTGCAGCTTAAAACAACAAACATTTATCATCTCATGGATTCTGTGGGTCACAAGTTGTGTAGTGACTTCACAGAAGCCTCTGAAGATCTCTTACAGACTGTGATCAAGTTGTCAAACAGGAGTGCAGTCATACTGAAGCTTTGCTGGGCAGGAGCCATTTCTAAACTCACGCAGGAGGCTGGTAGAGCCTCAGGTCTTCACTGACTGTTGGCTGGAGACATTAGTTGCTTGACACATGGGCCCCCCTCCAAAGGGAAGCTCTTAGGGTGCTGGCTTCTGCTAGTGAGAGAGGGCACTCAAGACAGAAGGGCAGATTTTTGTAACCTAACCTTGGATGTGACATCTCATTGCCTCTGCTTTATTCCTTTCATTAGGAATGAAATTAGAATAATTTCATTAGAATTAAAGCAAGCAAATGAGTGAGTTCAGCCCATACTCAAGTAGAGGGGATTATATGAGGATGTGGATACCCAGAGGTGGGAATCATTGGGGACCATCTTGGAGGTTGTCTCCATTTCATAAATGAGGAAGTAGAGGCTTTCAGAGGCTCGGTAACTTGCCCTGGCTGCCTCACTCTGAAGCCCAGGTTTTTAACCATGAGGCTTCATTACCCTCAAACAACTTTAATGAGTTTCCTTAAACACAGACGAGAACTTGAGAAGTGAATGCTCGCCTGTGTTGGGAATACAGGAATGGACGTGGGTTGGGGACCGAGATAGAATCTTCGCTTGGTTTCTTTCTCTGCCCCCTGACACTGTGCCCTGAAGGATATTATTATCCTCTTGGACCTCCTTTTCTCCACGTGCAGGAGAGACGATCAGAATGGAGTTCTCCTGTCGTAGGATTATTGTGAGAAGGAGAGAGGCAGCGTGCGTCAAGTACGCCACTCCTGGCGGGAATTCAGTACAAGCTAGTTTCCCTTCTTCCCAATAATTTATTGTAATTTTGACAATGCTTCTCTCTCCCCTGAAGCATTTCCTTTAGGAACTGCTTTATACCAGTAATTCTTTAGAGTAATAACACTTAAAACCCTATAAAAAATGCTCTGCAACTCAGAGTGCCTCCCGACTCGGAAGTCTCCGTGGCAGAGACCTGACTGCAGGGCTGTCAGCTTTTGAGATCCATCCAGGGTCGTCTGACTTCCTGAAGCTGCCCGAGATGGAGAGTCCATTCGGAGGGAGAGGCAAGGGGGCTCCATGATGCTTCTTGTTCTCCATCTGACCTTCAGGGTGGATGTCTCATCTGAGCAAGGTGAGAGGAGCCAAGGGGCCCACTGAGAGACTATGTTCTTGGCAGACATCGGTATTCAAGTGCATGCCTGTTGGGAGTGAGTGGTTTTAAGTATGGACTCCCTGGCAGGGGCAGACAGGGAAGCTGGAGGACAGGAGGTTTGGGCAGATGGCAGCAGGCGCGTGGGATGCCCAGCTGCCAGTTGGTGGTCAGGTCTTCTCGATTTGGAGGGAGCAGTGCTCTGCTCAGAGAAGTACCTGGAGTGTCTCTTTCCTCCCCGGTCAACTTGACCAGCCTGTCAGTGTTTTCTCTCTCTCTCGCTCTCTGAGAGTGTGAGTCCACTTGTGGTTTCACCTGGGTCACTCCCAGGAGATAGGGAAGACATTGGCTAGAACTCACACCTTTCTTACTTCTGAGTATGAAGCAGGCATTGGTACGACTGAGATACTTTCTCCTTTTCACTTAAATTTTTCTTTTAATGGCTTCCAGGAATTTAAGAGTAAAGTCCAAGACTCCGTTTCTGGGCTTTGCCACACCTCTCCTTGCCCTCAGCGTGCATCGCTTTCGATACCGTTTTCCCCTTGGAACGCTGATAGTGTCCGTGGCGATCATGGAAGGTGGTCGGGATGATGATGGCGACAGTGGTGATGTTAACAGGCGGTGGTGGTGGTGGCGGAGATAATGGGTGATGCTGGTGATACGGTAACAGAGGAGGAGGAGGATGAAAAAGGTGAGGATGGCGCTGCGGGTGTTGTTGATGATGAGATAATGGCTGAAACTCAGGTGCCGACTTACAATGCCAGTACTCCACCAAGTGCTTCACATACGCATTTCCTTTAGTCCTCGCAAGGCCTTTTTCTGGTAGTCTCCATTTCCTCCATTATTTGTGTTTCCATAAATGAGGACGCCACAGCACAGAGGGGTCGTCTAACTCACCTGGCCTCCCTCTGCTGCTGACGGCAGAGCCAGGCCTGATCTCCTGCTCCGGCTGACCCTGAGGCTCTGTGGGCAGAGCAGGGAGACGTCGGTGGCGTCTCTGCACGGTGGCGGTCGCAGGCCACTGGCAGCCTCATACAGCTTTCTTTCCTGACCTCCTTCCCTCTCTCCTTTGACTGTGCTCGACTCTGCACTGAAGGTGAAGACTCAGGGACCATGTGGTGAGGTGGGAGCTGTTCGCTTTCTTGGAAAGAGGACAGAAGACAAGGAACTCGGCGTGAACATCCTGTGTCCAAGGCTCGCTCCCCACGGGTGGGGACGAGGCGGTGGCCTGAGTTCTAATTCAGCCAGGTGGGTAAAAAGCACAGTGTTGAGACTAGACAGGTTTGGGTTCAAATCCAACTTTTAGCCCGCACTGGCCATGTGACCTTGGGTAAGATGATGACCTTGTCTCCTTGTCTTAAGACTCTTAATGAGGACTGGTACCTGCACATATGGATGTCATGGCATGGAGTCTTCACCTGTGAGCTGGTATTATTACCATTGGTATTACTACTGTTTCATGAACGCAGAGCCACTGAGAAGTGGGGAAAACACCCCCTGAGCCCTAGTGTGTGGCAGATGCCCTGGGCACTCGTGTAAATCCTGTAGGATGACTGACTTCACCGGGAAATGGATGGCTCCCTGTGGGGTCAAGTAGCTATTTCAGGGCCTTGCAGTTAATTAGGTACCAGAGTTGGGATGTGGATCTCAGAGGGCTCCCAAGCCGGTATCTTCCCTCCACCAGACCCAGGCATTCCAGATAGCCGCCAACCTTCTTGGCACCGTAAGTGCTGAATCCTAGGATGTCTCAAAGCCCAGAGCATCTGGAAGGAGGTCAGCCTCAGGCCTGGGCTACTGTTTCCAGCTGCCGTCCATCTTGGTGCTGGCTAAGATAAGCGTGACCTCGGCCATGACCTCTCAGAGCAGAAGGCCGTGAGCTGCAGCCACTGGCCTGGCAGGACGCTTGTCCTCAGTCTCCCCAGGAGGCGGGGCTGGGTGGCCCAAGGAGATGAATTCCAGCTGCCCTTCTGTGGTCACTCTCTCTGCTGGTGTCTAGCTATGATTGGCAGAGATGTCTGTGCGTGCGTGCGTGCTAAGTTGCTTCAGTCATGTCCAACTGTGAGACCCCATGGACTGTAGCCCACCAGGCTCCTCTGTCCATGGGATTCTCAGGCAAGAATACTGGGGTGGGTTGCTGTGCCCTCCTCCAGGGGATCTTCCCGACGAAGGGACTGAGCCCGCGTCTCTTACGTCTCCTGCATTGGCAGGCAGGTTCCTTACCACTAACGACGCGTGGGAAGCCCCGGGAATAAGAGCTGCTGGTCACATTCTCAGTTACGCATCGCACCCCCATGAGGTTCTCAGAAGGTTTTACCTCCTCTTTGAACAGAACTGGAATTGGAGGTGAAGTGGTTTGTTCAAGGTCACCCAGCTGGCAATGGCAGTGTCTGCACTTGAACCCAGGTCGCCCTCACTCTTGAGCACAGTGCCCCTCTGTGTGTGTTCATGGCCTCATGGAGGAGAGAGGAGAAGGGCCTGGGAACCCAGCATTGCTGTTCCGGGCTCTCTTTAGGGTAGTTTTGCTTTGGGAGGCTGAGAACTTTTGAGAACAGAATTTCCAGCCTGCTGTGGGTGGTGAGCTGCGGGCTGGGGGAGGTGAGTGTGGCCAGGCTTTGCCTCGGCTCCTCTGGGCCCTCCGGCCAGTGAGCTCAGAGCATCTGCTGCTCTTCGGAGGAAACTTCAAGGCGGCCTGGCCGGAGATTCCAGACGGGAGCCTGGAGAACAGAGTTCATGAGGCCTCTGCGCCCCCTGCAGGCCATGAGCTGGCAGTGCACCTGCCTTTGCACAGCAAGTGATTTGCTTTTAACAAACCTTTTTTTTCTCCCCCAATTTAATGGAAGTATAATATACCTACAGAAAGGCAAACAGTCTCGAGTACGGCTTGTTGAGTTATCACAGAGAGAATATACCTGGGATACCATTACCCAGGGCCACTCTCCTCCCAGCATGTACCCTCCCCAGCACTGACTTCCATAATTAATTTTACACGTTTCAGCTTCATATAAATGGAGTCACACAGTGGGCTTTCTTTTGTACCTGGTTCTTTTGCCCACAAGAAATGCACATATACGTTCACCAAATGATGTGTACAAGAATGTTTATGGCAGCATTGTTCACAGACGCCCTAAGTCATTGATAGCAAGTGGGTGAAAACACTAGTATATTTATACAGTGTAGTTTTTAAAGCAATGGAAACAGATTAACAACTGCTATGCCCAGCTACTCTAATGAGTCCTCACTGAGCTTTACTTGGTGTTCACGTGCTTCTTAAAACTCGACATTCCAAAAACTTGGATGGCAAATAGATGGGTAAAAAGTGAAAACAGTGACAGATTTTATTTTCTTGGGCTCCAAAATCACTGTGGACAGTGACTATGCCACGAAATTAAAAGATGCTTGCTCCTTGGAAGAAAAGCTATGACAAACATAGATAGCATATTAAAAAAGAGAGACATCACTTTGCTGACAAAGGTCCATATAATCAAAGCTAAGATTTGTCCAGTAGTCATGTACAGATGTGAGACTTGGACCATAAAGAAGGCTGAGTGCTAAAGAATTGATACTTTTGAATTGTGATGCTGGAGAAGACTCTTGAGAGTCCCTTGGACTGCAAGGAGATCAAACCAGTCAATCCTGAAGGAGATCAACCCTGATTATTCACTGGAAGGACTGATGCTGAAGCTGAAGCTCCAATCCTTTGGTCATCTGATACGAAGAGCCAACTCATAGGAAAAAACCTTGAACCTGGGAAAGATTGAAGGCAGGAGGAGAAGGGAGTACTAGAGGATGAGATGGTTGGATGGCATCACTGACTCAATGGACATGAGTTGGAGCAGACTCTGGGAGATAGTGAAAGGCAGGGAGGTCTGGCATGCTGCAGTCCATGGGATTGCAAAGAGTTGGACATGACTTAGTGACAACAATAACAACAGGTACCTCTCAGATGTGTCTTGGAAGCTGTCCCAGCAGGTAGCCCTGGGCGGGGGTGTGTGTTGGTGGGTGGGTTGGCGGGGCACTCCCTGGGTCATTCTCAGACTGCCACTGCAGAGGAGGGTAGGAGCCCGGCTCCTCAGGACAGTTCTTGTACTATAAACATCCTGTAGTTCAGTTGGTCTCAAGCCTTGGCTGTAAATTAGAGTCTTCCACAGAGCTTTATAGAACAAAAGGAGAACACAAGACGAAAAACATCAGAGATTCTGATGTAACTGGTCTGGGAAGGGACCGGATGTCGTGTTTGTTGTTGTTGTTGTTGTTGTTGTTTCCTGGTGATTCTCATGTGTGACTTGAGTTGGGACTCTAAAGTTTGATCCTAGACCAGAAGCAGCAGCATCACCTGGGAGCTGGTTGAAATGGCAGATTCCTGAGCTCCATCCCAGACCTGCTGACTCAGACACTCAGGGTGTGGGGCGTGGGGTCTGTGTCACAGAGCCCTCCATGGGGGGCAGCTGCATAGTCAAGTGGATCCCCTTCTCTCTCTGCAGAGACTGAGGGTTTTGGTGAAGACTTGTTGGGAGAGGGGAACTCGAAGATCACAGATGATCATTCCCTAGGTCTAATGAAAGCCTTTCATGTGCATTTATTTACTGCCCATTCATTCAGTTCCTCCCACCTGCTGGGCCCCTTGCTGCATGCTCAGTGCTGATTTGCAGTCCAAGTGAGGGAAGAGCCACTGTCCTGTTAAAACACAATGGTAATAGAACCGTAGGCTTCCCTGGTGGCTTAGATGGCAAAGGATCTGCCTGCAATGTGGGAGATCGGGGCTTGATCCCTGGGTCGGGCAGATCCCCTGGAGAAGGGAATGGCAAGCCACTCCAGTATTCTTGCCTGGAGAATTCCATGGACAGAGGAGCCTGATGGGCTACAGTCCATGGGGTTGCAAAGAGTTGGACACAACTGAGCGATTAACACTTTCACTTTTTCAGAGTGCAGAAAGCTCAGTGCTTGGGGGCAGTGGGAAACACCAGGCAGATCTTCTCTGAAGGATGTAATCTTAGCTGAGATCTGAAGATGAAGGTGATTTAATTGAATAAAAGGGGAACAAAGAACACTTCAGTAGAAAGAGCACGTCATGTACAAAGGTCCTCTGGCCAGAGGTATAAAGGGTGAGCCACTGGAAGAAATGACGTTTACCTTTCCCACTACACCGTCAACCATTTGAGGCAGGCCTGGACTCTTTCCTTCTGTCCTTCAAGCAGTGATCTTTATGGGAGGAAAAAGTGGATCTTTGTTTGGTCCATATTTGCTACGGGATCCTATTCACTTCTTTCAACCCTAGAGCCCAGATAAGGATTGGCAAACTATGGCCTATGGGCCAAATCTGGTCAACCACCTGTTATCATTGTTGTTGTTCAATCTCTAAGTCATGTCTGACTCTTTGCAACACCAGGGACTGCAACACGCAGCCAGGCTTCCCTTACCATCTCCCAAGTTTGCTCAAACTCATGTCCATTGAGTTGGAGATGCCATCCCACCATCTCATCCTCTGTTGCCCCCTTCTTCTCTTGTCCTAATCTTTCTCAGCATCAGGGTCTTTTCCAGTGAGTTGCCTCCTCACATCAGGTAAATAAGGTTTTATCAGAATACAGCCATGCCCATTTGTTTATATGCTGTCTATGGCTGCAAGGGACTAGATCTGATAGATATAGTGCCTGATGAACTATGGATGGAGGTTCGTGACATTGCACAGGAGACAGGGATCAAGACCATCCCCATGGAAAAGAAATGCAAAAAAGCAAAATGGCTGTCTGGGAAGGCCTTACAAATAGCTGTGAAAAGAAGAGAAGTGAAAAGCAAAGAAAAAAAGGAAAGATACAAGCATCTGAATGCAGAGTTCCAAAGAATAGCAAGAAGAGATAAGAAAGCCTTCCTCAGCAATCAATGCAAAGGAATAGAGGAAAACAACAGAATGGGAAAGACTGGAGATCTCTTCAAGAAAATTAGAGATACCAAGGGAACATTTCAGGCAAAGATGGGCTCAATAAAGGACAGAAATGGTCTGGACATAACAGAAGCAGAAGATATTAAGAAGAGGTGGCAAGAATACACAGAACTGTACAAAAAAGATCTTCATGACCTGGATAATCACGATGGTGTGATCACTCACCTAGAGCCAGACATCCTGGAATGTGAAGTCAAGTAGGCCTTAGAAAGCATCACTACGAGCAAAGCTAGTGGAGGTGATGGTATTCCAGCTGAGCTATTTCAAATCCTGGAAGATGATGCTGTGAAAGTGCTGCACTAAATATGCCAGCAAATTTGGAAAACCCAGCAGTGGCCACAGGACTGGAAAAGGTCAGGTTTCATTCCAATCCCAAAGAAAGGCAAGGCCAAAGAATGCTCAAACTACCACACAATTGCACTCGTCTCACACGCTAGTAAAGTAATGCTCAAAATTCTCCAAGCCAGGCTTCAGCAATACATGAACTGTGAACTTCCAGATGTTCAAGCTGGATTTAGAAAAGGCAGAGGAGCCAGACATCAAATTGCCAACATCCGCTGAATCATGGAAAAAGCAAGAGAGTTCCAGAAAAACATCTATTTCTGCTTTATTGACTATGCCAAAGCCTTTGACTGTGTGGATCACAATGAACTGTCAAAAATCCTGAAAGAGATGGGCATACCAGACCATCTGACCTGCCTCTTGAGAAACCTATATGCAGGTCAGGAAGCAACAGTTAGAACTGGACATGGAACAACAGACTGGTTCCAAATAGGAAAAGGAGTACATCAAGGCTGTATATTGTCATCCTGCTTATTTAACTTATATGCAGAGTACATCATGCGAAACGTTGGACTGGAAGAAGCACAAGCTGGAATCAAGATTGCTGGGAGAAATCTCAATAACCTCAGATATGCAGATGACACCACCCTTATGGCAGAAAGTGAAGAGGAGCTAAAAAGCCTCTTGATGGAAGTGAAAGAGGAGAGTGAAAAAGTTGGCTTAAAGCTCAACATTCAGAAAACGAAGATCATGGCATCTGGTCCCATCACTTCATGGCAAATAGATGGGGAATCAGTGGAAACAGTGGCAAACTTTATTTTTCTGGGCTCCAAAATCACTGCAGATGGTGACTGCAGCCATGAAATTAAAAGATGCTTACTCCTTGGAAAGAAAGTTATGACTAACCTAGATAGCATATTGAAAAGCAGAGACATTACTTTGCCAACAAAGGTCCGTCTAGTCAAAGGCTATGGTTTTCCCATTGGTCATGTATGGATGTGAGAGTTGGACTGTGAAGAAAGCTGAGCGCCGAAGAATTGATGCTTTTGAACTGTGGTGTTGGAGAAGACTCTTGAGAGTCCCTTGGACTGCAAGGAGATCCAACCAGTCCATTCTAAGGAGATCAGCCCTGGGTGTTCTTTGGAAGGACTGATGCTAAAGCTGAATCTTCAGTACTTTGGCCACCTCATGCGAAGAGTTGACTCATTGGAAAATACCCTGATGCTGGGAGGGATTGGGGGCAGGAGGAGAAGGGGATGACAGAGGATGAGATGGCTGGATGGCATTACTGACTCGATGGATGTGAGTTAGAGTGAACTCTGGGAGATGGTGATGGACAGGGAGGCCTGGCGTGCTGCGATTCATGCGTCGCAAAGAGTCAGACACGACTGAGCGACTGAACTAACTAACTATGGCTGCTTTCATGGTATAAGGGCAGAGTTGAAAGATGTAACAGAGACTTTCTAGCCCTTTACAGAAAAGAGTGCTGGCTATTAATACTAGTCTAGATAATCCTAGAAACTCAGATCCCCAAGACCTATACAGCTTTTACTCATCCTGATCTTCTTCCTTAAGAGAAACTCTCTGCTCTCTCCTTGCTTTTTCTCCTGCTGAAATAAAAACCATCTGAAAGCTAAGATGTGACTTAGAACACAAAAGAATTAACTTCCACTTTGAAGAATAAAAAAAATCCCTTGTCTCCATCAGCCTGGCAAAAGTTTGCAAAGTTCCCACTCCCATTGGCTTTCCCTGGCGCTGATTGATTTAACAGAGTATTTTCCACGCACACCCAGGTTTGGCAAATGTAATAAGAGCTGAGAGTGATGACAATACCAATCTGGGGAGATTGATGGACTAGCCCAGGTTTCTCCCCATTGAGGCCAAGCTGGGTGTTGACACAGCAATATGTTTGCCTGCTCATCTCATTAAAGTTTAATGCTTGAAAACTTCTTCTTTGCCTCCCATCAGAGATGGTCTCAAACACAGGAGGCTGCCACACTAGAGACTGATTAAATCTTTCCTTTTTGCATCAGGGTTTGAAGGTATTTCTGCAACAGTAGCCAAAATAAGAAATTAATCACCTTGTCTCATTTGTGGCTGTTCTGAAAGGGACAGCAGAAGAGGAAAGAAAGGGAAAAGAAAAAGATTTTGGAAAGGCAGAGATAAACAACCTTCTCGTGGGGCTTTGTGAAGACTTTGGAATATGGTGATTTACTTCACGATGGAATAGGAATGGGGGCCCTCGTGCAATGACATATATTTTTTTTCTCTTTCATCTGATGTGAGAGTTGGACTGTAAAGGCTGAGTGGCAAAGACTTGATGCTTTTGAACTGTGGTGTTGAAATGTGGTATTGAAGAAGACTCTTGAGAGTCCCTTAGGTTGCAAGGAGATCAAATCAGTCAATCCTAAAAGAAATCAGTCCTAAATATTCATTGGAAGGACTGATGCTGAAACTGAAGCTCCAGTACTTGGCCACCTGATCTGAAGAACTGACTCATTGGAAAAGACCCTGAAGATGGGAGGAGAAGGGGATGACAGAGGATGAGATGGTTGGATGGTATCACCGACTCATTGGACGTGTTTGAGCCAGCTCCAGGAGATGGTGAAGGACAGGGAGGCCTGGCGTGCTGTGGTCCATGGGGTCGCAAAGAGTCGGACATGACTGAGTGAACAACCTTCGTCCTTGCTTGTGTGCCTTGGTGTCTTAAGGAAGATGAATCTGAACTCTTACTATGCTCTCTTCCCAAACAGTTGATGCCATCTCTTTGGTGGACCTTGTTCCTCAAATCCAGACATTTGGATTCCAGGCTCACATTAGAGGGGCTTCCCTGATGACTCAGCAGTAAAGAATCCACCTGCAATGCAGTACTCGTGGGTTTTATCCTGCGTTGGGAAGATCCCCAGGGGGAGGAAATGGCAACCCACTCCGGTATTCTTGTCTGGAAACTCCTGCGAAGAGAGGAGCTTGGAGGGCTACATTCCATGGGGCTACAAGGACCCGACCGGGTGACTAGGCATACTCGCAGTAGAATCTGCAGTCTGCGTGACCTGGAGCAGACACTCGGCTTTTGTGTCAAAGGAGGGTTGTCGCACCCTGACCTCCCTCGTGTCAGGGAATGCAGGAGAGAGGGAAGGACTTGACATATCACTGCTTTCCCCTGCATGCTCGGAATCTGGCAAAAATGAATTACTCCAGGGGCACCTGTGGACCGAGATCTGAGTCTGAGTCCCTGCTTTGGGAGGCGTGGGGGAGCGGGGCAGCTGATGGCAGGTGCTGTGTCAGTAGGGTGAGGGGAGGAATGGACTAGGGGTTTTGCCATGCTCTCTCTTCCCCCCGCCCCTCTAGGGCATCTTGGAGACAGTGTGTTCCTGGGGCCTCTGGGCCAATAACAGGAGGGCTGCATCCCCCCGGCATGGTGGGCTGTGTGCACGGGTGTCACGGGGACACTGAATAGTAGAAAAGGGTGCAGAGGGATCAAGGTGAAATTTGGGTTCAGGTACTGTCTTAGTTTGTTTGGCTGCTCTAAAAAACCACCATAGACTGAGTGGCTTGTAAGCAACAGACATTTATTTCCCACAGTTCTGGAGGCGGGAAGTCCGAGCTCATAGTGCTTGCCAGCTTTGGTGTCTGAGGGGAGTCTGCTTCCTGGTTCAGGGACAGCTGTCCTCTTGCTGGGTCCTCATGGGACGAAAGGGATGAAGGAGCTCTCTGGGGGTCTCATCTGTAAGGGCACTAATCCCATTCACGAGGACTCCATCCTCGTGACCTGATCACTTCCCAAAGTCCCCACCTCCTGATACCATTGCCTTTGGGGTTAGGGTTCCAATGTATGAACTCTGGAGGAGACACATGCGTTCAGTTCATTGCAGGTGCCCAACAGCTTTTGCCTGCTGAGCATCTGAGGTGGACCAGCTGAGGGACCTCAGAGATGAAGCTGGGGGCATCAAGGGGATTGAAATCTCCGGTAGCATATATGACCCTGGACGGCACCCTCTCCAGCCCTTGTTCTTTATGCTGCAAACGTACGGATCGTCTCCCAGCCACTCACACTGTTGCCTTTTCTTGTTCTCTCCCCGCTCCCCGACCCCCAGCCCCGTCTTCCCACGTCTGGCTCCTTCTCAGCACTTGGTCTGGTCTTACGTGTCCCTGTCTCTGAGCAGCCTTCCCACCCACCGAGAGCGGCCTCTCTGGCCACACTGCATCCCAGCCCCTGTTTGGTACCTTCGTCTCCTACGTCTCAGTCTGTCAGTGTCTCACCTCCTCATTGTTCGCACACATCCATCAGGAGGAACCTCATCTGTCTGGTTTATGGCTGTTGACCACGGGGCGGGCGCAGAGCAAGCACTCGGCAAACAAGTGAGAGGAAGCAGGGGCTGCCTTGGGGGGAAGTGACTCCTTCTTTGAACTCCCTCCGTTGCCGAGAGTTTGATGGTCATTGCGTCTTTATTTGCAACCGGCTGCTCTATGCCCGTGTTGCGATTCTTTTCTAGTTAGAGATCATTTTCAATTAAAAAGTGCATAAACCACAGCCAAAGCACTGATACGTTTCTGCCCAGTAGAAAGACCCAGATCATGGATTTTATCATTTGCCACCATTGATTTTCCATGAGTAATAATTACATTTTATACACAACATCTGCACTAAGTGATATTTATATCTGCAATTATCTGGAGTAACTTTTAATGTTAAAATATATTATTTTGGGGAGGAGAGGGGGATGTTGACTAAATTGAATTTTTTTTTCCTTTTGCCATCGCTTTTTGTCCAGACAATGCTTATTCTCATATGAAATAATAATTTAGCAATCAGAGCCTGAAATGGTTTTATAAATGAAGTTTGAATTGACATTTCCACCAGCTGGGATAGTAATTTTCAGCTTTCATCAGGGTTGGTGAATTTAGATTCACTCCTGAAATTTACTTTGCTATTATTATCTTAGAAATCCTCTGGAGGGTTTTCTCAGATAACACAAGCTCTTCTTTTCATCACGCTGGGTATACTCCTTCTGTGAAGCTGTTGGCAGATCGCCGTGCTCCTTAGCTTGGCATTCAAGGCCTCCTATGGCTGATGCATCTTTTATGGATTCAGAAATGCTTGTTAAGCCTCATCTACGTACCGTGTGTTCCAGGTGCTGGAAATCCAATGGTGACTGAGACAGATTTCTCCTCCCCTTCTGGAACTTGCAATACAGCTGGGGAGACAGGCAATGAAGAAACAGATTTGGGCAAGAGAGTGTATAGATTCTGATCATTGCCCAAGAGGAACAGGGTGATGAAATAGGAATTTAGGGGGAGGATGCTCTAGGTGTGTTGGCTTTGAGGAGAGCGTCTCTGAGGAGGTGATATTTTAAATGACACCTGAAAGATCAGGAGGAACCCGTCAAAGAGAGAGAGGAGGAAAGAATATTCATGGAAGAAGGAAAAACTGGTGCAAAGGCTGGAAGGTGGGGGCCAGGTGGCCCTTTTGAGCGATAGGAACTCAGAGTAGCTGGGGTGAGTAAAGGCTGGGGGGGAGCAGGCAGAGGCCAGGCCCTGGAGGGCACCAGAGGTCTTGTTAAAGGGACTGCATTTTATTCTGAGAGTGTGGGTTGGGGAAATTTAATTAAGTGGTATATGCTCTCTGTGTATTAAGTCATGTCAGACTCTTTGCGACCCCATGGACTGTAGCCTGCCAGGCTCCTCTGTCTATGGAATTTTCCAGGCAAGCATACTGGAGTGGGTTGTCATCTCCTCCAGGGGAGTCTTCCCGAACCAGGGATCAAACCTACTTCTCTCGCGTCTCTGGCGTTGGCTGGCGGGTTCTCCACCACTAGCACCGCCTGGGAAGCCCAGTGGTGTATGAGTGCTGGTCGCTGTTCAGTATAGTGTGTGTTTTCAGGAGGCCATGCTGGCTACTGTGAGGGTGATGTAGGGTGGAGGGCAGTCTTGGTACCATGGCGGAGGCTGTGGTTCCATGGAGGAGGCTGTGGCTTTTGTTCAGGCTGGAGATGAAACGGTGGTACCTCAGACCAGGCTGCTGGTGGTGGGGATGGAGAGAGGTGGGCGTGTTGAGAGATGGACAGTCACACAGCCAGCTTGATGGTGGCTTATTTCCCAGAAGAAGCCTTCTTTCTGCCAGATGGTCCCGCCCTATAATGTGTGTTATAGCCCCAATCTGGGGCTGAGTCTCCTGCACCCCACCCTCCCTGTTGCTCAGCACTTCCTCTCCACCTTTTGTCGCCCCTGGGTTCTTAGGATTGGATCCACGATCTTTCCTCTGTGAATTCTCTGGCTGCTTCAGGTCTGCTGACCTCACCCCCTCCTGTTCCCTTTCTCAGAAGCACTAAGTCAGTGGTTCTCAGGGGTGGAGTGGGTAAATGGCTCCAGGTCAGCTGGATGAAATGCAGTCTCCAGAACCTTGTTCTGCAGGGGATTCAGATTCACTGGGTCTTCCTGGGTCCCAGGAGTCTGACTTCTCACAAGCAGCATCTTGGTGCTGTTGCTGGCAGCCCCATCTGGCTCTGTTCTGTCTTCTGACATTTCAACCCGCTCACGTTGCATCTTCTGTTCTAGGTCATACGCCCTTGGAGGGTAGAAGTGAAAGTGAAAGTGAAGTCGCTCAGTCATGTCCGACTCTTCACGACCCCATGGACTGTAGCCTACCAGGCTCCTCCCTCCATGGGATTCTCCAGGTGGGAGTACTGGAGTGGGTTGCCATTTCCTTCTCCAGGGGATATTCCTGACCCAGGGATCGAACCCGGGTCTCCCTCATTCCAGGCAGACGCTTTAACCTCTGAGCCACCAGGGAAGCCTTGGAGGGTAGAACCAGACATAACTTCATGTTTGTCATCCCCCTGTGCCTGGGCCCGTGCTGTGCAGGAAAAGATGCTCAAGTGTCTGTCCTGTGGCTGGTCAGCCTGTCCTGGCACAGATGGCATTGCCCCCCTTCCCCGTTTGCTGGACTCTCCCTACCCAGGTCCCAGATTTCCGCCCTTCCTTCTACTTGGTAACACCTGTTGATTGCTCAGTTCGGGTTTGAAAGTTAACTCTGCACTGATTCTTTCACTCCCACTTTTTAGAAGGACAAAAGGAGGCTTAGAGAAGCTAGATCCCTTGACTGAGACCCCACAGTTAGGGCAGGATAAAGATCGGAACCCAGAATTCTCTGACTCCAAAACGGCCCCTCATCATTTCTTTTCCCTCCTTCAGCAAATATTTATTGTGTGCCTATCACGTGCCATGTACAAATCTCCCGCTGTCTCCCTTTTCCCTCTTCCTACCCTCAAATTCTCCTGGGTCTGCCCTCGGGAAGAACAGATTAGTCTACTCTCTGCAAGGGTCAGCCCTTCAAATGCTTGTAGGCAGCTCTTATGTCTCCCCCATGACTCTTGCTCTATGATACCTCCTGACTCAGAGTTTGCTCCTACCCTGGGCACCTCTCTGGGAACACCCTGCTCAGCCAGTGCCCCTTCGAATGTGGAGCCACCTTCGGAGGCTCCAGGTCTGGTCCCGTTAGGGCAAAGCAGTCCTGTCTGTGTCAATGCCATAACTTCCCGGGATCAGTAACTTCTTCACCACACAGTTGATTCACCAGCTTGCTGGTCTCCCTAGGGACAGCTTCCATCCATAATTCTGCAATGCCTGTAGGATTGCAATTTTGGCTCCATTTTATCTCTCATCCTCCTCAAATCCCAGTGAAGCAGACTGTGAGGGCAAGGAATATGTGACTAAGAGAAGTTATGCCCCAGAGATGTCTTGCAGGGACCAGACATCATAATTTTTAATATATATATATATTTTTTTTACAGCCACTGCTTTCAGCATTACATGAGCCCCATAAAAGAAAACATGATTATCCACTTCCCAGCCAAGCAGGCTCCCAAGTTTCTAAATCAATTAATAGCAGATGAACTATATGGTCACCCTGCCCATCAAGTGAAAGGGTTAGTGGAGGGTGGGAGGTGGCGGGTAAGCAGGGCGCCCCTTGCGTTAAGAGGGTTTTCTCTGGAAGCCGATGGGGCTGCAGTCAAACCTCAAGCTGGCTTTGGCTAAGTTGCTTAAGCTCTCAGAGCATCAGTTTTCTGATCTGCGAAATGAAGGCAACGGTGGCATCTCCTTCCTGAGTTGCTGAAGTATTAAATGAGAAGATGTGTGCAAGTCTCTAAACACAGGACGTGGTAACATGGTCAGTGCTTAGTGAAGATCAGTCTGACTGTTATCATTGTTGCAGGGGGTGCAGGCAGGTAAGGAGCTATAGTGCAGACTGATCAGTGGGGCAGGCAGAAGGGAGCTGTGGGCTTAGTTAAACCAGGGGAAGGAGTCCAGAGGGACTTCTTGGAGGAGGGGGTGAATGAGGTGGTGCAGAAGATGGTTGATCCAGGCAGAAGGATCAGAACAACCTCAGGGAGAGAAGAGAGGCTGGTCCTCCTTCTGGGTGGTGTGTCCCGGTGGGTGGGACCTCTCTAGAGGAGGACGGGAGAGGCTGCTGAGTGTTCTTCCCCAGACCGGCCCGAGAGCGTGGGGAGGACTCGGGTATCAGATCTCAGGCTTCGGCCCCTGGCTCCCTGCTTCTCCCCTAAATCACTCTGCTCTGCTTCTCCAGGTCTGGCTGGAGACTTGCCTTTTGTGGCAGCTGCTGTAGGTGGCAGCAGAAGCCTGACAAAGCCTGTCTCTTCAGGGCAGCGAGAGGGGAGGAGATGTAATCAGGACCCTGTGGTCTCCAGCCTCTGTTATCACCACGGTGGTTAGACTGGGAGCTGAGGGGGTGCAGGCTGGTGGCAGCTGCATTAACAGATTTCTCTATTGAGTTAGAGTCTTTGCAGACGTGTGCAGACTCTGCCCCGCCAGAGCCTGCCCTGCGAGTCGGATCTTTATTAGATCGACTCCTGTCGGCTCCAGGCACCTCCTGCTCCCGTCTCCCTGGGGGACCCTGAGAGAAGGCCAGAGCAGGGACACCAGGGCACAGATGCTGAGCTGGATCAAGACCTTCACAGACCCAGTCCCGGAAAAGACCGACTCCCCGCCGCAATGTATACTGATGCAGCCCAGTTCTGTTCTTGCCCCTAATGGGTGCTTTGACTCTTCTGTTCAGAGGTGTCGAATACAGGCCTCTCCTCCGTGGTATTGTCTCCTCCTTCCCCGGTACCCCAGGCAAGTGCCTAAGGTGCTTATCGCTCAGAGGCAAGACAGTTCAGTTCAGTCGCTCAGTCGTGTCCGATTCTTTGCGACCCCGGGGACTGCAGCACACATGGCTTCCCTGCCCATTACCAACTCCCAGAGCTTGCTCAAACACACGTCCATCAAGTCAGTGATGCCATCCAGAGGCAAGGCAGCCCAGTGGTTAAGGCGCAGGCCTCTTCCTGGGTAGGCAGGGGATGGGCAAGACTGCCATTGTTTCTGTGTGACTTTGGGCAAGAGAATTAACCTCTCTGTGCTTTAGTTTTCTCCTCTGTGAGGTATACCATCTACATCTTAGCTCTCATTTTTGTTCTTATGGGAGGATCTTGGAAGACCTTTGGTTTTATGGACAAAGCAGCCTGCCTTTGAGAAGTCATTCTTCATCCCCGGCCCCCTCCCCCCCAAAAAAAGCTGTCTTGTTTTGTAACAACGCTGAGATTTAATTCACATCTTATACACTTCACTGAAGCAGGAAATGGCAACCCACTCCAGTATTCTTGCCTGGGAAATCCCATGGACAGAGGAGCCTGGTGGGCTACAGTCCCTGGGGTCCCAAAGAGTCAGACATGACTGAGGAAGAGACATGCCTGGGTCTCTGAAGGTATCACTGAGCTGAGATGTTATATACACTTCACCCACTCAGAGTGTGCAAGTCTGTGGTTTCAAGTGTACACAGTTGTGCAAGCACCGCCTCAATCAGTTTTAGAGCATTCTCATCATCCCCCAAAAGAGAAACATACTCTTTAGCTATCAAACCCCAGTCCTCCCACTCCGCCCACCCCCCAGACCCCCGGCAGCCGCTAACGTACTTTGTTTCTGGAATTGCCTCTCCTAGACGTTTCATAGAAACGACCTTCTGGGGCTTCCCGGGTGGCTCAGATGGTAAGGAATCCACCTGCCAGTGAAGAAGACACGGGTTCCGTCCCTGGGTCACGAAGATGCCGTGGAGGAGGAAACGGAAACCCACTCTGGTATTCTTGCCTGGGAAATCCCACGGACAGGCTACAGTCTATAGGATCACAGAAGAGTCTGATACGACTTAGTGTCTAGACAACAACAACAAGATATATGTAACATAAAGTTAAAAAAGAAAGAAAGAAAGAAAAGACCTCCTTCCTTCTTGGCTGGGTGTCAGCCACCCCTGCCCTGCCCCCTAGGACAGAGAGGGGAAATGGCTTACCTGTTACCCCCGGAGCTGGTTTGGGGCTGTCTCCCCAGCCCCCTCCTCCTGTCCAGAGGGCTTGGCATGGAGGAAACCTACCAGCCAGGCCTTGTCGCTCACAGCACAAGAAGCTTGGCTCCTGATTACTCATTTCAAACTCAATTTGTGGCTCTGCCAAGAGCAGCAGTGTCCCCTGAGCATGTAACCCGATTATTCCTGCCCCCCTACCCACCCACCCTGGGCCCTGGGGGCCTGGACCATGCAGCAGGCAGCCTCCCAGGACCTACAGCTGCCCAGTGAGCTGGGGCCTGCTGCGAGCCTGCTAGGCTTCCATCTCTGCTCAGTGGAGCCTGCCCAGCCTGGCCCCGGCTCCTGGATAACAAGGCTGCCCTTGGCTTCTGTCTTCAGGCCACGGAGAGACAGTTTCCTACAGTGAGACCAGTGGTCCTGACTGCTATGACCGTAAACTTGGTCAGACTCCCCATCCGCGTCGGCACAGCCCTCTGCAGGCCGCATTCTTTGAACAGGCTTGCGTTGCCCTCCGTGTGTGGACCTTTGTATTTCTGTGTGACTTAGCACTCTATCTTTTATCACCAGGAGGTGGTGAAGGCGGCCTGTGCCATTTCCATCGAGCAGGCCGGGCAGACACATGAGAGCAGGCGTGTGTCTCCCATTTGCTGGGCACCCGCAGGGCGCAGACACCAGGGTGGGTGTTAACTCTTGGACTCCTCCCTGCCACATGATGAGTAAGGAACAGCACTCGGCTCCACTTTCAGTGAGGAGGCTGAAGCTTACGAGGACAGATACATGACCAGGCCATGAGTGGCAAGGTCGGATCTGGGCTGAAGCCAGACTTCTTGGCTGCAGAACACGTGCTGACCCCCAGCAGAGAAGGAAGGAGGCCATTTCTTTAAAATGTCCAGCCTGAGCAAATCGACAGAAACTGCAAGTAAATTAGTGGTTGCGGAGGCTGGGAGTATTGGTGCATTTGGGAGGTGATAGCTAAGGGTAGGGAGATCCTGTTGGGCGCAATCCAAAAGTTGTGCGACCACCACAGTCAGTTTTAGAACACTGTCGTCACCCCAGGAGGTCGTCTGCTATTGTGTGCTGCCCGACTTGCTCTGTGGGAATGGCACAGGCCCTCTGCCTCCTGAAGATCAGAGTGTGACACTGTTCTAATTGTGGTGGTGGTTGTATGACGCACAAATATATTAAAAACCGCTGACTCGTACGCTTAAATGGGTGAACTGAGTGGTCGGCGAACCATATCTCGATAAAGCCATGGTCCAAAGGGAAGGAATGGGGAATTGATGTCTGCAAGGCTGCATAAACCTCCCATCCCACACCTTCCCAACTATCCCCTAGGTAAAACCTGGAATTTCTCGTCTTCACATTTAGCTCAACAGTCCTTGGGACAACCTTGAACCCCAGATGGCAGAAAGCATTGTGTAGAGCCTCTAGTTGCCCTGCCCAGCTGGGTGCCATCTCGGTTCACTGCAATCGCTGCTCACAGGGTCCTGGTAATGTGCCGTCTTTTATTTCGGATCCCAGCTACGTATTTCCACAGAGTCGGGGAGAGTCTGGGTTGGGTTTAATCCACTGGCTGGTCCCTGAGCAACTTTTGCAGTCTGCGATTCTAGGTGTGATATGTGTGGGTGGGCAGAGACAGCCCCTCTGGACTCCCAGCCCCCACCCCCACTCCACAGCCCCTCTTCTGCTGCCTCGCTTGCCCTCATCGAGGCCTAGCTCTGGGGACCAGTCTGAGCACAGCCAGACCCAGGCCGTGCACTGAGAGCCGCCCGGACCTGGGCCCAGCACTGAGAGCCGCCTCGTCTGTGCGGGCTCCTGCCTCTCGCTTTGCTGAGGCCTCTGTCTCCTTGTCAGCCCTGACTGCGTGACAGACGTCTCTCTCACAGGAGGGGTGAGAGCGAAGGAAACCCTGCCCCAGCACACTCTGGAAGCCCGTGGCTTTTGCAGGGCTGGTTGGGGATCCCTCGTGGGGGTGTGTTTGGAGGGGCCGAAGCCCCGCGTGGCCAGGACGCATCAGCCGGCAAACCCGGGCGCAGCCTCACCCTGCCTGTGCTGGAGACCTTCTCTTACCCTCTCTCCCATCTCTGCCTGGTCAGGGTTCCCTGAGCCAGGTGCATTCCTGTCCTGGGAGGAGAGATGACATTGCCCAGATTACAGGCTCGCTCTGGGGGTCCTGGATCATGAAACCCCTACCAGTAATGAGAATGAGGAGCCCTGCCCTTGCCTTTGAGCCTGTGCTGCTTTATACCCATCGGTGGGCCATCCTCAATGTGTGCCTCTCTTCTGCCTGCCAGGAACCCTGTGAAGGCAGGACCCCAAAGTCCTCTCGTCAGCCCCTCCCAGCGTTCAGCTGGGCCCCTGTACCAACGACAGGCTGGGACCACCTGTGGATGAATACAGTGCAGGCAGCTGGTGGGCACAGAGGTGGAGGGTTGACAGGCCCTTGTCCAGTCGCTTCCTGCCTCTGTCCTCTGTCCTCTCTCCTCATGGACTCAGCCTCTCCTCCTTTGTCTCCTGGTCTCCTGGACCTTCCCTTCTCTGGTCTCTTCCCAGTCATCCAAGTCCGGGTGGATGAAGCCAGATCAGAGAAAAACAAACAAATTAGAAGTGTCCCCAGAGTAACATGAATATGAATAAGGATGCAGAGGCTTCTGCTTGCCCGCTGATTACTCACACATCGTTCCAGAGGCGGCGGCGGCCCAGCTCAGCTCCATGGAATGTAGAGATAAATTAAACCTATTAATCACCCCCGGCAGTGGGGCTGGCCTGAGCCAAGACTGGGAAGGTAGACGGAGATGAGCCAGCGAGACGGGAACCCAGTGCATCACAGAGTCCCTGGGGGAGGCAGCACCTACTCTCTAAGAAACCCTTCCTTAACGTGCTGGAAAGAAAGTGTTAGCTGCTCAGTCATGTCTGACTCTTTGGGACCCCCACCTTTGACTGTAGCCCACCAGGCTCCTCTGTCCATGGGATTCTCCAGGTAGGAATTCTGGAGTGGGTTGCCATTCCCTTCTCCAGGTATCTTCCTGACCCAAGGACTGAACACAGGTCTCCTGTATTGCAGGGAGATTCTTCACCATCTGAGCCACCAGGGAAGCCCCTCCCAGTCTTGATTCTATCTGATGTGGCCGATGGATACTTCAGAAGCTTTCCTGTTTGGGAGGACATCATCCCATTCAGAATGGGTCTGAACCGTTCTTTTGCCATCTTCACACGCTCCCTTTATGGTCCCTTTTTCATCCGCTACTATCTGGCATCTGCCCTTCTGTTCGCTCAAGCCTTGACTCAAGAGTCCCCTTCCAGAGACCACCAGACCTAGAGTCCTGTTCCTTCCCACAGCACTTTGTTTCCCTCATAGTTGGTCCCTGGGGCTCAGCACGACCTGGGTTCGAATCCTGGCTCTGCTATAAGTTGTGTGCAACCTTTCTGTGCCTCAGTTTCCCCACCTTTAAAAATGGAATTGAACAGGAGCTACTTCACAGGATTGTGGTGAGGACAGAGGGCACACGTTCACATCAAGTGTTTAGAACAATGCCTGGCGTGGAGTCAGCAGCGCTGAGTACCGCTGCGGCCATGGCTCTGTTACAATTGCTGCTCTTGTTTTTGGAATGCTTTGCCATGACTGGAAACCATCTCCTTATTTGTTGGTGTTGATCGTCTGTCTTTCTTCTCTCAGAAGCATGTGAGCTCCACAAGAGCAGAGCTTTTCTCACCTTTGCTCCCTCCAGTTTCTCTGCCATGGGGAGCATGTGTGGGTGTTTAGTAAGCATGGGGTGAACGAATGAACCAGGTGTTGGTGGACATCGGGCTGAATGGGCAATTTTCCAAGAGGCTGGAGGTGGCAGAGACCCACCTGCTCTGTTTTCTGGATATAAAGGCGACATTTCCTGTACATTGGGTTGTATCCACCTGCCTTCCCACCAATGGTGTGTTGAAGTCCTGACCCCCAGTACCTGTGGATGTGACCTTGTTTGGAAATGGGGTCTTTTAGATGGAATCAAGTTAAGATAAAGTCACGCTGGATTGGGGTTGGCCCTACTCCAGTGGACTTCCCAGGTGGCACTAGTAGTAAAGAACCCGCCTGCCAACGCAGGAGATTCGAGAGACGTGGGTTTGATCCCTGAGTTGAGAAGATCCCCTGGAGAAGGAAATGCAACCCACTCCAGTATTCTTGCCTGGAGAATCCCACGGGCAAGAGAGCCTGGCAGGCTACAATCCATGGGGTTGCGAAGAGTCGGACATGACTGAGGGGTCTTGTAGGACCTCTGCCAGCAAATGACTCAAACCATTGCTCCAGTGACTGGTGTCCTTATAACAGGAGGAAATCTGGACACACGCACACGGACAGAGGGAAGAAGGCCATGCAAGGACGGAGGCAGATTTGAGAGCTGCATCTGCAAACCAGGGAATGCCAGGGGTCACTCGCAGCCACCAGGAGACAGGAAGAGGCGAGAGGGAGTCTTCACAGAGCCTTTGGAGAGCCTTGTGGACACCTTGATTCCCGTCATTGGCTATTCGCAACTGTGAGAGACAGGGCTTATGCTGTCTGTGGCCATCTGGTTTGTGGTGACTTGTCATGCAGCCCCTAGGGAGCTAGCACAGCTTTTTCTGTGCACTCATGTCCCATCGGGATGGGAAAGAAGTGGGTGAGTCAGCCCAAGTCGGTGTGTTCATTTTCCTTTGCTCCATAACATTATACAAATTTAGCAGCTTGATACAACACATTTATCTTCTTCTTTAAAAAAAAAAAGTTTGTTATTTATTTGGCCGTGCCGGATCTTAGTTGAGGGATCTTTGATTTCTGTTGTGGCACGTGGGATCTTTAGGTGTGGTTTGTGGGATCCAGTTCCCTGACCATGGATTGAACCCCAGGCCCCTTGTATTGGGAGTGCAGAGTCTTGGCCTCTGGACCACCAAGGAAGTCCGCATATAAAATATTTATCATCTCACTGCATCTGTGAGTCGGGAGTCTGGGCAGGTCTTAGCTGGATCCTCTGCTTCTAAACCATACAGGCAGCAATCAAGGTGTTGGCCAGGGCTGAGGTCTCATCTGAGACTTGACTGGGAGGAATCCAATCCCTTGTTGCTCTAAGTCCTGGAGCCCCAGTTCTGTTCAAAAGCCACCCACCATTCTTTGCTTTGTGGATCTCCTCACCCCAACATGGCCACTTGCTTCATCAACGCCAGCAAGGGTGAGGGAGTTTCCAGAAGGTGGGCATTGCAGTTTTCATGCAGTGTAATCACCCTGATACTTTCGAAGTGTGGTGTTGGCGAAGACTCTTGAGAATCCCTTAGACAGCAAGCAGATCAAACCAGTCAATCCTAAAGGAAATCAACCCTGAATATTCACCGGAAGGTCTGATGCTAAAGCTGAAGCTCCAGTACTTTGGCCACCTGATGCCAAGAGGTGACTCATTGGAAAAGACCCTGATGCTGGGAAAAATTGAAGGCGGGAGGAGAAGGGGATGACAGAGGATGAGACGGTTAGATAGTTTCACTGACTCAATGGACGTGAGTTTGAGCAAACTCTGGGAGATAGTGAAGGACACATGGAAGCCTGGTGTGCTGCAGTCCTTGGGGTCACAAAGAATTGAACACAACTTAGAAACTAACAACAATTACCTTTGCCGTATTCTATTCACTTAAAGAAAACCACAGGTCTTGCCCACACTCAGGATAGGGGATGGCACAGTATGGCTCTCAGGAAGTGGGGATGACAAGTCACCTCAAAGCGTGTTGAGCAGAGTCAGGTTGGCAGAAGTTGAGAGCCAACTGGACCTCTGACAGCTGGTGGGACTGTGTCCTTTGTGGGCAAGCAGATGCGGAGCAGCTCCTCTGGCAACTGACAGTCTGGGGCTTCTGCCAGGTCCCTAAGGTCATGGGAGCTCTGTCTTTGCTTGTTCCTCTCAAGCCAGAGGTGCACATAAGCTCGGGGATCTTGTCGTAAACTCAGCTGATTTCTCTCACAGCTACACCCCACTCAGTCATACTGAGGGTAACTGTGTCTGAAATGCCAGGGGTGCGGCATGAAGCAGAGACGAGTTGTGTTTCCACTCTCACAGCCTTAGCGTCCAGTGTGTGATTTAGACAGTAGACAGCCACGTGCCTCAGAGCGTGTGACGACCCACTGGGATCTATGCTGTGACGTGCAAGGGCACTGCGGGAACAGAGGGCCTCTGGATCAGACGTGGCCTTGGGTGATGAGGGGTGAGTACAAGCAGGTAAAGCCACAGATGGAGAGGTCCCGCAGCTGGACAGACTGCGGAGCATTCTGGGCTGAGGAGGCTGGCGGCGCTCTCTGTTGTCTCCCCTGCGGACGGTAAGCTTCAGCACAGCAGGGCCCTTGGTCATCGTCAAATGTGTGTCTCCAGCACTGCACGCTGTGCTGTTACTCAAGGGATATCTGTTAAGTGAGAAAACAGAGAGAGTGAAGGCGAGAGCGGAATGAGAGGTGGCTGGGGGCCCAGGGTGCCGGCTTTGTGAAACTCTGTCCCTGTTCCAAAGAGCAGTGGTGGGCCCTCCGAGGTTCACCCCGCTCCCCAGGGCAGAGCCACCTTTGGGATGCATTTTCAATAGTCCCTGTGGCTGTCGTGTGGATGATGGATTGAGGAGTAAGAGAAGGGGTGCAGGAGGGCATAGAACGGGGGCAGAGCCCTGGGCCAGGCTGGTGGATGTTCAGAGCCAGGTGGTCACATACACAGATCCAAGAGATTCTGTCGGAGATAAAGTGAGGCCTTGGCAGCGGATATGTAAGTAAGAGGCTGAGGTCATGCCCAGTAGCTTGTGTCGTGGCCTGGCTGAGTGTCCCCTGAATCAGAAGATTCTCTATGATTTAATCCTTTGCTTTCAGAGGGTGACCACGCGGCATCAGGGCACTACAGTGAAGTGCAAAGCTCAGCTCCGCCCTTCCCAGGATGTGTTGCTAAAACTTCTGATATTCCATCATCTTCCCTTTGGGAGGGGCCTGCCACACCTGCTTGTCAGGACTGTTGTAAAGATCCGTGATGATCAAATGAGGGAAGGCACCAGCGCAGGGCCTGGCCCAGAGCCTGCCAGCTGTGTGACTTGGGCTGGCTGCTTAACCTTTCTGCGTCTCAGTTCCCTGGTTGCTGAAACAGAGCCTGCTGTTCTGCGGTCGCAACAGGACAGACTGTTCCAGAACTCGGTGGCTTTAAATGGCAATCACATTAGCTCATGTCGCTGCGGGTTATCTGGGCCCTGGATGATCCTGGCTGGGTGTGGGGCAAGTCCTTCTTCCTGCAGGCGTGTGAGTCCGTGGGTGGCTCTGTTCCTTGTGTTTCTCATCCTGCTCAGTGGAGCAGGCAGGGCCTGTTGATCTCATGGAGTTGGCAGGATGCAAGAGGGAAGCATGGAGCCTCTGAAGGCCCAGCCTTGTCACCTCTGGACCTGGCACCAGTGGCCCAAAGCAAGGGACATGCTCGAGTCCAGACTCAGGACAGGGAAGAACATTCTGCCTAGGGTGAAGCCAAAGTGAAGGTGAGAACATAGCGGGAGGTGAAGAATCGAGGCCGTCAGTTCAGCCTTCCAAGGTCGTTAAGCTGTAGAGTTGCCCTTCTCAGCGATGGGTATGACAGTTAATTTTATGAGTCACCTTGGCTGGGTCACTGAGTATTTGTGTTTTGGTCAAACATTCTCCGTGCTCCTCTTAGGGAGTTTTTGGATGAGATTGACATTGAAAAATGGGTGGACTTGAGTAAAGCAGATTCCGTCTGTCTGTGGGTGGGCTTCCTCCGTCAGCTGAAGACCTGAGCAGCCTCCTCTGAGCAAGAGGGAATCTCCAGCTGACAGCTTTTGGAATTCCTCTGCAGCACTGAATTTTCCTCCCGATTGGCCTTTGAACCAGCCTGTAAGCTCTCCATGGGGCTCCTGAACTACTGGCCCACCTATAGATTTTGCATTTACCCACCTCCTTAGTTGTATGAACCAACTGCTATGATAAGTCTCTTTGTCTCCCTGTTGTTGTCTGTCTGTCTTAGTCTCTCTGCCTAATGCATTGGTTCTGTTTCTCGGACAAACAGAGAGAAAAATGAGCTATTCCACACAAGGCCCCTAGAACCCAGCCTGGCACGTCATAAATGATCCGTGTAAACTGGAGTGTCTTAGCCTCCGCACTGTTGACACTTTGGGCCAAATAGTTCTCTACCCTGCGGCTTCCCTGGTAGCTCAGCTGGTAACGAATCCACCTCAATGCGGGAGACCCTGGTTCGATTCCAGGGTCAGAAAGATCCCCTGGAGAAGGGATAGGCTACCCACTCCAGTATTCTTGGGTTTCCCTGGTGGCTGAGACAGTAAAGAATCTGCCTGCAAAGCAGGAGACCTGGATTCAATATCTGGGTCGGGAAGATCCCCTGGAGGAAGGCATGGCAACCCACTCCAGTATTCTTGCCTGGAGAATCACATGGACAGAGGAGCCTGGCGGGCTATAGTCCGTGAGGCTGCAGAGTCAGATGCGACTGAGTGACTAAGCACAGCAATAGTGGGGTTCCATCCTGCACGTCGTAGGGTGTTTAGCAGCTTCCCTGGCCTCCACCCACTAGATGCCAGTAGCACTGCCCAGCCATGACAACCAAAACCAGAGATGCCTCTAGACTTGGCCTTGGCCCTCTGGTTGAGAGCCACTGGTGAGAAGGTTAGTCATCCTTGGTGTTATCTGAGTCACTGCATATCATGGGTCCACATGACTATTATTATTATTGTTCTCTTTTGCTGTTTTATTGAAGCCATTGCTGTAAAAGGGAGGAGCCATGAAACAGTCAGCCGTGAAAAAGCAGTGCAGTTTGTTTTTCTAATTTGTCTTCAAAGGAATTAGAAAGTTACACAGAGCTCAGACTAAGCCCTGGCTCCCAAAGGTTTTGGAAGAGGAAACGAGCTATTCTTGTCCCTAGAAGCATCAGTAGCTGCATTTTAAACAGTGGCAGAGGCTGAACACAAATGCTCTTAGTTTTGAACCTCCGGTTTGAGGACTTGCGCAAAGTGAAGAGGAGTGAGCATTCTGGTCTCTTTGTTTTCTCTGCAGAGATCCTCAGGGGGTGCCTTTATTTTTCTTGTCATATGTAAGGTTTTCATTATTTTCTCTCTCCCTCCCTCCCTCCCTCCCTGTAGCCCTCCTCCAGCCCTCTTCACACACACATAAACACACACACCCCCCCATGGAAAATTAATAACCTTGGGAGATATCTTCAAATATTATTCCCGTTTTATAGATGAATAAGCGGAGGCTGGGAGAGGTAAAGCAGCTAGCCTGCAGTTGTACAGCAAGTGAGTGAATTGAACTCATGTCGGTTTGATTCCAGTGTTCAGCCTCCTAAACACAACATAATTACTTTATCAGGGTGAATCTAACTATGTCCCTAAAGGTCTCAGAATCTTGCTGAGGGGGAGACCAGAAGATTGAAGTGAATTGTTACTCCCCAGCTGTGTGGAGTACAGCCTGGATGAAGTGTGTAAAGCACCAGGTATTAAAGTTTATGAGTCTATTAATCCACGGCTTTGGAGGAATTAAAGTTTCATATTGATGATAAACCTTCCCTAATAAAACGTAAGGGAAGCAGGAATAAATCTCTGATTCCAAAGGACCCCAAACCACTTAAACAATTGTATGTGAGATGGATGGGTGCTATGGCAGTGGGGTGATATGTCTTGTCCGGTGGAGGGTACTTTGGCAAAGTGGTTTTTTTGCTTCTGCTAAGTGGTGGAGATAAAATGATGGATGTGTGCTATTGATTTCATGGGAGTTTGCAGGAGAGTGAGCACAGCTGGATGAGAACCCCCGGTGCAGCTGAAAGCTGCTGAATATGCATTTAGGAGGAGACAAAAGGCATTTTGGGCGGCCAGTTTCATCAAAAAGCGAAAAGCTGGCAAATACGTGGCAATCACTCTCCCTCCCTCTGTTAGTCTCTCTTTCTTTTCTCCGTCCCCCCTCCCTCCATCCATTCCTCCTTTCCTCCTCCTCCCCCTGCCTCCCTCCCTATTTTTGTCGCATGGGGAGTGTCTCAGTGGGCATAGCTGAGCTGTGGGGTATAAATGTTGACTCCAACACAGTCCTGGATTAGAATCCTAGATTCGTCATGTATTAGCTCTGTGACTTTGGGCAATTTACTTAATCTCTCTTGGCCTTGGTTTATTTTTATTTTTTTAAATAAAAATACAATAGTTTTATATCTTCAGAAATGTTGCAAAGACAGCTCAGTGCGCTCCCGTATATCCTGTACCCCGCTTCGCCTATTGTCAGCGTCTTACATCACGATGGTACCTTTGTCCCAATTGATGTACCAGTATTGACGCACTGTTATCAGCTAACGTGGGAGTTGGTGATGGACAGGGAAGTCTGGCGTGCTGCAGTCCGCGGGGTCGCAAGGAGTCGGACGCAACCGAGCAACTGAACTGAACTAAATACTTCCTGAAGGTTTCCTTACCTCCTCCTCATGCCTGTTCACCGTTCCAGGATCCTCTCCAGGGCACCGCGACGGTCACCAGACAGTCCTCAGGCTGTCTTTGGTTCTTCGAACATTTTAATTGTGGTAAAAGTCACACATAAAACATGCTATCTGAGCCATAGTTGAGTGTCCAGTTAGCGGCACTAAGTACATTCACTGTGTGGTGCAACACTCACCGTCGCCCGTCTCCGTAAGTGTTCCCCTTCCTAAGCGGAAACTCTGTCCCCGGAAGTGTTCCCCTTCCTAAGCGGAAACTCTGCCCCGTCTAACACGGACTCCCTGTTCCCCTCCCCACCGCTCCCTCCGCCCCGGCATCTGCCAGTGCACTTTGTCTCTACGACTTTGAGACGGCCCTTGTCTTCAATGACCTTGAGAGTTCTGAGGAGGACTAATCAGGTGTCTCGCAGACTCTCCCTTGGGTGGGATCTGTCTGCTGTGTTTCTCATGATTAGACTGAGCTATGGGTTTGGGCGAGAAGACGGCGGAGATAAAGCGCCATTCTCATCAGACGCTACCAAGGGTGGCCAGCTCCCAGCACGACTGTCGCTGCTGCTGTTGGCCTTGGTCACCTGGCTGAGGCGTGTCTGTCAGCTGTCCCCACAGTGCAGCTCGTCCTTTCCACTTTCCCCGGCTGCAGCCCTTGAAGGAAGTCTCTGTGTCAGTTCACACTTGAGGAGTCAGGGTTCACGATCCCCTTTCTTGAGGGTGGTGGGTGTCTACATAATTGTTTAGGATTCTTCTGTATGGGATACTTATTCATTTTTCCATATTTACTTATTCAGTCATTTATTTACCTCAAGGTAGATATTAATTTTATGCTTTGAGTTATAATCCAATACCACATTATTTATTTTGTTGCTCAAATTATTCCAGCTTCATTGGGACCTACCTTACTTTCTTGATAGATTTGTTTTTTTTATAAGGAATAAATGGTGATAATCTGGGCTGAAAATATGGTAGCCTGAATGGTACCCAATTTAAGGAGGCACCAAAGAGATCAGTAATCAAGGTAAATAATATTTTTTAAACTTAAAGTATCATTTTAATTTCTTTGGCTGTGCCGGGTCTTGGCTGCAGCATGTGGGGGCTTCAGTTGCAGCACGTGGGACTGAATTCCCTGACGAGGGATAGAACCTGCTGGAGCTCCGCGTCTTAGCCACTGGACCACCAGGGAAGTCCCCAGATAAATAATATGTTAATACAAGATTTAAAACAGATAAAAATTAACGAGACAGATTTCATGATGAACAAAATATTAACATTTTATATCAGGTCAGGATCCATAACATATATGAATAGTTAACCAGGTGCCTAGTATTTAATACATATGTTAACATCATTTAATAGATTAACTCTATCAATTCATATGGATGTGCTAGTATATCAGTGATTTCTTTCCCAAACAAAGAAACTACCCTAAAACATGTTGACCTAAAACAGCGAGCTTTAGTTCAGCCCACAGGTCCGAGGGTCAGCTGGAAGGTCCTGCCAGCTTGCCCAGGCTCACTTATGTGTCCCTTGGTCAGCTGGCTGACTGCTGGCTCATCTTGGGTGCCTCGGCTGGAATGACCAGAGCAGCCTGACTTGGCGCCCCGTGACCCTCATCCTGTTTGTAAGACCAGCAGGCTCGTCTGGGCTGTGTCTTTCTCCTGGTGATGACAGAGACTAAGAGGGAACGTGGAGACATGTAAAGCCTTCTGAAGTCAAGGCTCAGAATGGTGCGTCATCATTTCCGCTTATCTTCTGCTGCACGTCAGGAGGACAGCCCAGTTCCAAGGGGAAGGGATGGCAGGATCTGCCTCATTAGGGAGAGGAACACAAATCACACGGCAAAGGGCGTTGGTGTGGACACAGGGAGGGACAGAGAACCCAGGCCCTTTCCGCTGATCCCACACCTGGGCACCATTGTTGACGCTGACAGGACAGCACTGGATGAGGCAGGCTCGGATCTCTGCCCTTGGGGAGCTCAGCGATGAAGAAGAGACAACTCTGTTCAGTCTCTCAGGAGGACTGTGGCAACCATCGGCCCCACGTGGACGAGTGGAGTGGTTGTTGGCTCTGTTCTCGCAGGATTTGGCGCTTTGATGGGTCCTGCTTCACCATCAGCCATGGAGGGAGGTTGGGTATCTAGTGCAAAGAAGGAATCCAGTCTCCAGGAGGTGTGCAGAGAGGCATGTTGTCCTCCCCGGGGCCTTCTCTCTTATCGACCTGCTTGTTCATGAAAATCAAATCAGCAGCTCCTACCTTTGCAAAACGGAGGCTGTTTTAATTGAGATATTGGAAGATGTATTTTCTTAATTTCTGCCTAATGGAAAATCCTTACGGCTGATCAATTCGGGTCAGTTTGAAGCAGTTGCTGCTATAAATGAAGTTCATCTAAAGTTATTCGTGTTGGAAATCAATACCCAATAGTTTGGGGGAAATGTGGCAAGTTCTGCTGTAGAGAAGCTTTGCAAAGTATCAAGACTGGTGGGTCTTGCTGGTTCATGATAAGTAACTTTCTGTTTACTTTCTAAGACCTTGGTAAATAACCCCTATCACCCCTCAAGGGGCTTATGCCGGGCAGTTTTGCATGCATTGTCTTAACTAATCCTCACGGCAGCCCAGTGAGGTGTCCTATTATTTTTTCCGATTTATCAAAGAAACTGAGGCCCGAGATAGTGTGACTGAAACAGTGAGTGACAGCCAGGATCTGAGTCCACGATCTTAACCACTCTGCTGCTGCTGCTGCTAAGTCGCTTCAGTCGTGTCCGACTCTGTGCGACCCCATAGACAGCAGCCCACCAGGCTCCCCCGTCCCTGGGATTCTCCAGGCAAGAACACTGGAGTGGGTGCCATTGCCTTCTCCAATGCATGAAAGTGAAAAGTCAAAGTGAAGTTGCTCAGTCATGTCCGACCCTCAGCGACCCCATGGACTGCAGCCCTCCAGGCTCCTCCGTCCGTGGGATTTTCCAGGCAAGAGTGCTGGAGTGGGTGCCATTGCCTTGTCCAATGCATGAAAGTGAAAAGTCAAAGTGAAGTTGCTCAGTCATGTCTGACCCTCAGCGACCCCATGGACTGCAGCCCTCCAGGCTCCTCCGTCCGTGGGATTTTCCAGGCAAGAGTGCTGGAGTGGGTGCCATCGCCTTCTCCGAACCACTGTACTGCTTCCTTCTTAACTTTTTCCCAAGGTAGCTCGTGCTCGTCGAGTGCCTGTTCCCACCTCTGTCTGGAGGTGGTTGGCAAAGAATACTGATGAAGTGTGGGTGGCATTCTGAGTTTTGTACCTGATCCCAGTACAGCAATGCCATCCCTCCAAAGGAAGTCAGACTTGATGGGAAATGAATAAGCTGTGAAATCAAATCAATCTATTTTCCACTGTTTCCAATCATCCATTATTTTCTGTGTTTTACCATTTCCTGTCTCCCAGTCACTTCCTGTTTCACATCACTTCCTGTCTTCCATCGTTTCTTTTCTCTTAAATTTTTGTTTTTTTGGCTGTGCCGCATGGCATGTGAGATCTTAGTTCCCCAACTAGGAATCAAACCTTCTCCCCCTGCCATGGAAGTGCAGAGTCTTAACCACCAGACCACCAGGAAAGTCCCCCTATACTGTGTTTAGTCACTCCATCATGTCCAGCTCTTTGCAACCCCATGGACTGTAGCCCACCAGGCTCCTCTGTCCATGGGGGTTTCTCCAGGCAAGAATACTGGAGTGGGTAGCCATACCCTTCTCCAGGGGATCTTCCCAACCCAAAGACTGAACCCAGGTCTACTACATTGCAGGCAGATTCTTTACCATTGGAGTCACCAGAGAAACCCAAAGTCCCCCTATCTTCCATCATTTCTTATCTTCCATTGGTCACCAGGGACAAAAACCCACTCAGACTGGCTCAAATCAGGGGGGTTTGCTGAAAGAAGACAGCTGCATCTCTAGCTGATCTCCTGGGCCTCTAGCCGGGCTTTGGGAAGTCAGCAGGGTGGCACAGCCAGCCTCAGCCCCCCTCGTAGAGGCTGCCAGGCCTGCCTCTCTCTGCCCAGCCACTTCATTCTCATCTCGTTATAGACTGGCCTTCCCTGCTCACTCGTCCATCCACAGCAGCCCTTGGCTTCCAACAGCGTACTGGCTCAGTCTTTCAATACATTGATTCCAAAATCCCAGAAGGGAGAATCAGATTTGTCCGTATTTGAACAGTTGTCTGACCCTAGTCCAATCGAAGGTGAATGATGGTTCTGCCTCTCCCAGGGGTTGGACAGGGTACATTCTCTAAGACATGCAATTGAGGAGGTAATGTCCGGCATCTCCAATGTGTTGAATTTAATGCAAATTCATTAAGGGGATAAGGAACAAACCAGATCAGAAACATTGGGTTGGCTGAAAAGTTTGTTCTGATTTTTCTGTAAGATGTTAATGGAAAACCTCCAATGAACTGTTGGGCCAGTCCAGTAGATTGAGGACTATCTTCCTTTGCTCATGTCCTTTTAGTTCATGTAGTGATTCTTATCCAGGGGCTCAAGGACTGTAGAACGGTGTTGTATACTGCAGTATTCCTCGAGCTCGCTTCCCAGGTGGCCCTAGTGGCAAAGAACCTGCCTGCCAATACGGCAGACTTAAGAGGCGCAGGTTTGATTCCTGAATCAGGAAGATCCCCTGGAGAAAGAAAGGACAACCCACTCCAGTATTCTTGCCTGGGAAATCCCATCAACAGAGGAACCTGGCAGGCTACAGTCCATGGGGTTGCAAAGAGTCAGACACGACTGAAGCGACTTAGCACACAAGCATTATATATATGGTGGTCTTAATGGGAAAAGATTTTCTCATGGAGCCCCATTGTTGACTTAAATTATTTTATATTAATGTTAATCTTAAATTAATATTACTTAAGTGGGCCAAAAACCATAAAACTACCTATAAATGCCTTATGCTTATTGCTTTTATACAGCTGTAAAGCTAAAACAAATTTGTAAGTTGAATACAAACAAACCTATAAAACCAATAAAACCCAAATTAGCAACATTAATTTAATGTGATGGATGATGTTCCTTGGCTGAAACTGAATCACTTCTCATAAAGCGCAATGGGTACTAATGGCTGGAGTATTTTTTCTGCATGTGTTAGATCTGTCTGGACCACTGTTTGCCAAGTGAATATCCTATTCATCCACCACTTTCGGTCTCCAAAATGATGAGGTTTGACCTTGACTGTTGACCTTCATCTTGGAAGTGTTATGACTGCTTCTCTTCTTCCCTATCAGCTCAAGACAGTTCAGGTTGTACTGCTTGGCACCAAAGAGATTGCGAACACCACCACAAGTGCTCAGGCATGCAGCGGGATGAGCTAATTAAGGGAATCAGCCAGGTGATACGGGAAGCGCATGTGTTCAACTTGAAAAGATTACCCTTCAAATTTAAGTTTAGAATTATTAAAGTAAAAAGATTTCAGAGGAAGCTCATAAATCCATGAGGGTGTGTCCATCCCAAAACTCCAGTATGAGATTTGGACTAAGTGAGTTCTGGTTTTTACCTTCATGGTTCTCCAGAAGTACGGTCATAGGGGAGTCCTTTTATCTCTTGATTTCCTCACTAGTGAAGGGGGATGAGGAATTCCTTCTCTGTTTAAGGCAGTGGCCTTGTGTAAAGAACACATAAGGTTGAGTTTCTGAAATTGCACTGAAAACCACAGATTCAAGAAGTGGTGGTTGTGAGCTGAACAGTGTTCCTCATTTGTTGCCCTGAAATTCAGATCCTAACCCCCTTCCCTCTCCCCATGCCTCAGGATGTGACTGCATTTGAAGTTGGGGCCTTTAAAGAGGTGCTAAGTCATTTTAGCTGTGTCTGACTCTTTGCGACCCTATGGGCTACAGCCTGCCAGGCCCTTGTGTCCATGGGCTTCTCAAGGCAAGAATACTGGAGTGGGTCGCCATTTCCAAAATGAGGTCATATGTGTGGGCCCTAATCCAACAGGACTGGTGCCTCTGTAAGAAGAGGAGTTTAGGATATGGGCACACAGAGGGGGATGACCACATGAGGACCCAAGGAGGTGACAGCCATCTGCAAGCCAAGAAGGGAGGCTTCAAAGGATATCAACATGCTGACACCTTGATGTCAGACCTGTAGCCTCCTGAAGTGTGAGAAAACAAGTTGTTGTGATTCAGGCCACCCAGTGTGAGGTACTCTGTCATGGAAGCCCTAAAAAATTGCGTGTGTGTGTGTGTGTGTGTGCTCTGCCCTGTCTGACCCTGCGACCCCATGGACTGCAGCCTGCCAGGCCCTTCTGTCCACGGGCTTCTCCAGGCAAGAATACTGGAGTGGGTTGCCATTTCCTTCTCCAGGGGATCGTCCCACCCCAGGGATTGAACCCACATTTCTTAGGTCTCTTGTGTTGGCAGGTGGATGGATTCTTTGCCACTTTAGCCGCCTGGGAAGCTCCTAGAAAGCTAATACGGGTGGGGAAAATGGCTCGTGTGAAGCATGGCAAGCTGGTGTGCAGATTCAGTTACGGCGCTAGCTCAGTGGCTTTCACGCCTGGGCGCTCTCTCACCCGCCCACCAGGTTTCTCTGTCCGTGGAATTTTCCCGGCAAGAATACTAGAGTGGGTTGCCATTTCATGCCTGGGGGCACTTATCTTCCTTTTCTGGTTTTGCTCTTTGTACGAAAGGGGGAGATCTATAGCTTCTCTCTCTCTCTCTCTCTCATCATTGTGGGGTACATACAGGAGGAAGGGGTGTGCTCATCCATGCTTCACTGACAAAAATGGCTGTGCGGTACCCCAGAATTATTATCTATTGATAAGGCAGGCTGGGAGACTTGCTTCCTGATGACTTGTTACATTTCTCATTCTTCGAGACTTCTCTTGAGTCTCATCTCATCTCATTCATTCATCAGTGGATTCTGTATGAAGCCCCTGCTTTGTGCCAGGCGCTGTGGTGCATGAATGTGATCGTGACAGTGGTCAGCATAGGGCCTGTTCTCATGGAACTCGCAGTCTTTGGAAGCAGATAGTAGAGGGATAAACCAATAACCATATGGTTACGGAATGTGTGTTGTGCGATGAAGCAGCGGTAGCAGGGTGGGATAAAGACATTCAGGGAATGTGGGGAGCGGCATTCCAGATGGAGGGACCCGCCTGTGCACTAGGAGGGAGAGGAGGTCAGTGTGGCTGGCATGGCAAGTGAAGGGGAGGTGATGGCAAAGGCAGGGAGTGGGCTGACTGACCAGCATCTTGTAGGTTGAGATAAAGTTTTGGATTTCTTACCCAGTAGGATTTTTTTCAGCTGAAAGTAGCAGAAATGTCAACTTGAAATGGCTTAAACAATATAGAGATAAATATTAATAAGTCATCTGGAGGCAGAGGAGTAGGGCCAGCTCCTTCTTTGAATGACTAACTCGACCACCATTGTCTAAGCCACCTTCCACACATGAGTGCTCATGAGATCTAATTTTGGCCATGAGCTGAAAGTCAAGCTGCTTTGGAGTTCCTGGGGAAAGTCTGGCCCTTTTCTCTCCCTTCCTGTTTCTTTCTTCCTGGACTGGGACAAGATGGCTAGCGCCCCAGCAGCCATCTTGCAACGTTGAGGAGAAAAGGCCATGTGGTAGATTGTGGTCTTGATCACATCTGTTAGTTCCTCTCTTATAAGGACATTATATACCCTCTTCTTGGTACCTGGCTTACAAAGCCTCCCTATAAGAGGAACATTCTTTTGTTCTCCACTGCCAAGTGTGTATGTATAACTTTGGCTAATACAGATGAGCAGATGTGATCTTTGATGGTCTGAGCAGATGCCTTAAATGCAGTTGTGTGGTTGGATTTTTTTTTTAATTGGAACTCCCTTGATTAGTGAGATGCACCTTGCCCATGTAGAGTCCACTCCTTCAGTCTGGAATGAAGTCACACAAGCCAACTGCAGCCTCTATGTCCCTTGAGTGAGCCATGCCCATTGCTGTTGAAGACCCCTGAGAGTTTGGGGTCATCCATCACTTTAGCAAAATGGCTTAATAGAGGCCAAGAGGATACCTTGACCTGCCCGTATTTCTGACACCCTTCTTTTGTGAGAAAGCCCCTGTTTAATTTTTTGTAGTCAAATTTTCTGATCCTTGCAGCCAGAAGCATCCCCAACTGAGACTAGTTATAGGGCTGGTTGACTCGGAGGCCAGTGGAATCTCCAGGGCCCCAAGCTCTTTTCAATCTTGCCGTTTGCCATATCTCCTGTATTTGCAAGTGAAACACCTCAAGTCTGCAGATCTGTACAATTACTGCCTCAAGTCCAACAATCCATGCACACTCAAAAACTTTTGCTGAGAAAATAAAAGATCATCCCAGCCATGCACATCTGATTTCAGGATCTAAAATCATTTCTTATAAGTCCTCAGAAGACATCTCCCTCCCTCCACCCACACCCTGTCCCAGGATCTCATTGAACTGCACTGGTTAACATGCCAATTTCTGAATCTATCACTTAGGATGGTACACGAGACCACCATGATCCATCCAGGCAAATTGGAATTTTGCAGAGTCGCAAGGGGACAGGTAGACTGCAGAAAGAACTGTCAGCTGTGCTCGCGTGGAAGGGAAACTCGCCACTGGGTGAGCCAACAATAGCGTCTGCTAGACTCTCCTCGGAAACCATTTCTGACTCCAAGACTGAGTTAGGGACTTCCATCTCTGGGTACTCATCTTTCTTCATACTGTTACTACAGTGCTATTATTTACTAACCTGTCTGTCACCTGAGGAAGGTCATTATCTTATCCGTCTCCATACCCCAACATTTGTCCAGAGCCTGGCTGATAGCAAGAGCCCAGTGATTGCTGAGATGGTTGGATGGAGAAGACGATCCATTGGCGCTGTCAGACAGTGAACGGGCTGAGGGAAAAGCCAGGTGGTAAGATACACGAGGGCTGTGACTGCTCACCTCTGTATTCGCAGTGCCCAGGATTTAGTGGGGGTGGGGTTTGTTGAGAGAATATGTGTATACATGCTGGAGGCAGCCAAATCCTAGGGGTAGTTATCCGCTTCATCCATCTTTAAGGACCTTGTCTCCATTTTTGAAAGTTAAAATCTGGGTTCAAATTTTGACTCTTTCACTTTTTTGTTGTGTGACCTTGGGCAAGTCATTATGTCTCCTTGAGCCTGTGTTTGCTCATCTGTAAATGGGTCTTGTAATAGGTCTTATCTCAGTGCAATAATGTGCATAAAGCTCTTTACATACCTAGAGTGTGGTTATCTCACAAGAAAGAGTACTTTCCTTTCTTGCTGCCTCCAGGGTGGGCAGAGGATTTGGAAGTGGGGAGGGAACAAACCGCAGAGCCCCCGGAAGACAAAGCGGAGGGTCTCTTAGGGGCTATCACATCAATCTGGTCCTACTGAACAGCCGGCCAGCGAGAGGGTTAAGAGCCCTCAGCAGCCCCCTTACCTCCGGCTGGCCCCGGACAAGACAAATGGGCTTTAAGTGTGCTGCCTGTCTAAAGCTAGACAATCCACTGACACCTCGTAAACCGTGCTGTTAGCAATTTAAAGGGTTTGTGGTTGAGAAAGTGCCCAATTCCTCCTGCCAGCCCCACAGGATGCAGCAAAGACACACTCTGGGAGAACCTATTTTAAGAATAAATGTGAGCTAGGCAGTCGTTAAGAGCTGAAACAAAGCTGAGCTTTTTAGCTCCTGAGTGTCTGAGCTTCATGTCCACACCAGGATCACCTGAGCAGAGTGTAGACCTCTGTCCACAGGTGTCACTGGAGGAGAGGCACACTCAGAAACTTCTGACCCCCCTCCCCACCATTCAGTCATCATTCCTCTGGGTCAAGCATTGCCCTCAATAAGCTCTTCCATTACAGTTCTCTGGGGAGGATCAACCCGATAGTAAGTCACTCTAAAATGTGTGAATCTCCTATGTGGTTGGAGAGCTGGCCCACCAGGATTTCTTGGGGGTGCATCTGGGGATTCAGGAGCCCTGAAGAGGGATGTAAAGGGAGAGAGGGATAGTTTACAGTCAGCAAAGCCTCTCCTCCTGCCGTGGAAATTTGCTGGCTTGCAGCTGCTCTTCTTTTGATCCCTCAGGCTTGCTGTCTGTCCTTCCTCATTCCCCAGGACCTTGGCACACACAGTTCCAGCTGCCTGGCGGGATCATTGCTGAGTGCGTGTGGGCATGCTCAGTCACGTCCGACTTTTTGTGACCCCTTGGACTGTAGCCCGCCAGGCTCCACTGGGACTTCCCAGGCAAGAACACTGGAGTGGGTTGCCATGCCCTCCTCCAGGGGATGTTCTGGACCCAGGGATCGGACCCGTGTCTCTCACATCCAATGTCTTGGCAGGTGGATTCTTTACCAGTAACGCCCCCTGGGACGCCCACGGTCCTCTCCTCTTTTCCGCTCCGTTAATTCCCGTTCCTCATCCTGCTTTTAGTGTGCTTGTCGCTTCCTCGGGGAGACCTTCCTGACGGGTCCCCTCTTCTCTCTCCCTCATCCTCCCACCCCATGGGGTGCGTTTCTTTCGGACACAGTATCTTTGCTGTAGCTTTAAATTTGTGTGATTATGTTCTTAATGTCTGTCTTCCCCCAAGAAAGCTTAACATTTTTCAGGGCAAGAATGTGTTCTTTCTCAGTATTGCTTTCCTGGTGCCTAACAAATGGGTGCTCAGTAAACACGTCCACTGGATGAATGGAAAGGGAGGGGAATGTCCCCAGGGAAGAAGGGCCTGTCAGGGGGCCCCGGGCCTGGCCTTCCTCCCTGCAGGGGCAGGGACTTGGTCTGATGACTGTGCCTCAGCTGAGCAGATGGGGATTAATAATCAGCCCCGCCGTTTATGAAGCGGTTCTAAGAGTTTTACAGGAGCTCTCTCATTTGTTTCCCACGACAGCCCTAGGAAGAGGGTACTATTACTCTGATGTTACAGTGGAAGGAGAAGGCACAGAGAGGGTGAGTGGCTTACACAAGGTCACACAGGGAGGGTGGAGCTCAGGTTCACCTAGACTGGACGGCTTTAGAGACCACACTTTTAACACAGTGATGCACTCTGAAGCTCCCCGGTTGCTCCGTGTGTGTTGTGCTTAATCCCTCAATCGTGTCCGACTCTTTGTGGCCCCACGGACAGTAGCCAGCCAGGCTCCTCTGTCCATGGGGATTCTCCAGGCAAGGATGCTGGAGTGGGTTGCCATGCCCTCCTCCAGGGGATCTTCCCGACCCAGAGATTGAATCCAGGTCTCCCACATTGCAGGTGGATTCTTTACTGTCTGAGCCATCAGGGAAGCCCAGTTGATCCATATACCAAGTGCTAACTTTTTAATTATCTTCTCTCTTAGCTCAGTTGGTAAGGAATCTGCCTGAAATGCAGGAGACCTGGGTTTGATTCCTGGGTTGGGAAGATCCCCTGGAGAAGGAAATGGCAACCTACTCCAGTATTCTTGTTTGGAGATTCCCATGGACAGAGGAGCCTGGCAGACTTCAGTTCATTAAACCGAGACATAAAATTTCCAAGGCTTGCCTCCTCCCTTGAAGGCATACCTCCTGTAGACTAAGTGCCGTGTGAACGCTGCTTGAGAAGCGCGACCACAGACAGAAGGTAATAGGTGTCAAGGCTGATGCTTGGGGACCTTGTGACTGTGATAGTCTGATCCGTGGTGTGGGTGGCCCTAGTCCTGGTGGGGGATGAGCTGTCACAGTGGAGGACACTGATCCCTGGGCAGTGCGAGAGTGGATCTGCCAGTCCCTCTGTTACCTTTTTCTCGGTCTCCTTGGCTGCCCAGGCCCCTCAGCCTTCAGGGAGGCTGAGACCCCCAGCCTGGATCCAACTAAGCCACATGCTTTGGGAACTGCTCTGTCTCCAGGGTGTCTCTGCTACTCTCTGTTCTGATATTTGCATGCTAATTTTATAATCAAGCCTTTAGAAGAAAGCTCGAGTTTCCCTTAGTTTCCAGGGTCTTCTGTGTCCTGGCAGCAACACTGTGTAACAGGAGCTGTTTCCTCTCCCTTTTATGAGGCTCAGAAAGGCCAGGTAATTTTCCTAAGGCTGCTCAACCAAGGGAGCAGAGCTATCATCCACACCCAGGTCTGTTCAACTGCAGAGTCTGAGCAGCTCACCCCTGCTATGCCCGCTCTGCCTTCCCCAGGATAAACTTACATTTTGCTTTATTATTATTGTTATTCTTATTGGCAGAATGCAGGATCTTAGCTCCCCAACCAGGGATTGAATCCGGGCCCTTGGTGGTGAGAGTGCGGAGTCCTAACTACTAGACTGCTGGGGAACTCCCCAGACCTGCAGCTTAGAAAGCCCATGGCCAAGTGCCTGGTGTGCAGTAACATCCATAAAGCATTTGTGGCAACATGTGTGTCATGGTGCATCAACACTGTGGGTTTTAAAATAAGAACATACAGATGGGAATCCAGATTGGATGCGCTGTGTGACCTTGGGCATGCTTGCTAGCCTCTTCATGCCTCAGTTTCTTCATCACAGCAGTGGGGTAGCAACAGCAACATTCCTTCATGGGATCTTGGGGTGCATTAAAGAGGTTAGTGAATTACTAGCAATGTCAGTGGGGACTCTTTCAGTAACTGTGACAAAAACTCGCCTCTCATCAGTTTTTAAAGGCAATTGTTGTTGTTTGGTCACTTACTGTGTCCAATTCTTTGCGACCCCATAGACTGCAGCACACCAGGCTCCCCTGCCATTTGCTATCTCCCAGAGTTTGCTCAAATTCATGTCCATTGAGTTAGTGATGCTTTCTAACTATCCCATCCTCTGTTGCCCCTTTCTCCTTTTGCTTTTCATCTTTCTTAGCATCAGGGTATTTTCCAATGAGTGGGCTCTTTGCATCAACTGGCTAAAGTATTGGAGCTTCAGCTTCAGCATCAGTCCTTCCAATGAATCTTCAGAGTTGATTTCCTTTAGGATTGTCTGGTTTGATCTCCTTGCTGCCCAAAGGACTCTCAAGAGATTACTCCAGCACCACAATTCGAAAAGCATCAATTCTTCGGTGCTCAGCCTTCTTTATGGTCAAACTCTCACATCCGTGCATGACTACTGGAAAAACCATAGCTTTGATTGTACCACAGGGAATTAGGTAGCCCAGTAACTGGAAAGTCTGGTGGCAGATTGACCAATACTACCTCCTTGACAGCAAGACAGAGGCCCCACGTTGGAGCTCACTGCTTCAGACTGTCCTACTTCAGATCACATGCCCACTTTTGAGCCATTCTCTGCCATGGCCTACGCAAGGCAGCCTGGGTCACATGACTCCATGCTGGGCTCAAGGGGAGACAACCCCATGAGGACAGCATCGTCATAGAAATGGGGAGGACTGATCCCCAAATCAGGGTGAGTGGACCCTGGGTGAGGGGCTGGCAAATGTGCACTTGATACTATTATTATCATCCTGATTGTTATCATCTTTATTTTTCAGTCCCTCATGATAATCTGAGCTACCCTGGTGGCTCAGATGGTGAAGAGTCTGCCTGCAATGCAGGACACCCAGCTTCTATCCCTGGGTCAGGAAGATCCCCTGGAGAAGGGAATGGCTACCCACTCCAGTATTCTTGCCTGGAGGATTCCATGGACAGAGGAGCCTGATGGGCTACAGTCCATGGGGTCACAAAGAGTTGGACACCACTGAGCAAGTAACACGTTCACTTTCATAATAATCTGGTTGGGTTGAGTAGGTGTGTGAATGTGAAAGAAAATAGGTAATTATTTCAAATTGATTTCCCCTTCATGGGTCCAAACTGGACCCTAACATTTCTGTTCATATTTCATTGGCTAGGACTTAGTCACATGACCACACCTAACTGCAAGGGGGGCTGGGAAATGGAGTCCATAACCCTCTCCCACACAGCATTCTCCCTGCTCTTTCCTCTTTTGCTGGCTGGATGTAGATGAGAATGGCCACCCTAGGAACCACATTTGGAAATGGCGATGAAAAGATGGAAACAAGGTGGAAAGAGCCCAGAGTCCTGCGTTGCTGTTGGAGGAGAGCTTCTCTCTGGCCTGGAGTGGTTGTTTTGGGCTTTGTGTGAACGAGAAGTGCTTTTCAGCTGTGTTTGAGCCATTATATGTGGAAGAGCTTGTTTGCTGCAGCCCCCCAGTGGTGTCTCACCGCCCTCCCTTCTCCCCTTTCTCCCACTGGCAGTCAGGGCAGGGGCGAGGGTGGTCTTGGCTCTAAGTCTGAGCAGCAGACATGTGAGAGAGGCCACGGGAGACTTGATTCCTGAAAGTTGCTGCCCATCTCTCCTGGAATCCTCACGCTCTTAGAGGCCCCGTACATGACACCCCGTTGTCATGAGCCTTTGGGTTTTGTCTTTGATATCCCAGGTAACAAAGTGGGTTTATCCAAAGAAAATATTAGGTATCAGTTTAACTGTAAAAAATAGATGCTCCCCTAAGAGCATTCACAGCGACTTCTACCTTTATGAGAGATTTTATGACTCCAAATTGCCTGTCAGGATGTTTAAACAACCCCTCAGAGCACCGAATAGTGCCCTCATAGTCATTACCCACCACTAATGGGTGCTGAGCTTTCCAAACACCTATTTACAGTGTGGATTTAGTCATCCTGGAGGACCTATTTCTGATTAAATAATACATGATTTCAAAGTGTCTAAGTACAGTGTATGTGCCCAGCGCTGTCCTTCTGGGTCCTAAGGTTCTCCAGCTGCAGACATTCCAATGAGCTTCCTTGTTGGGGACCAAAGAGACTTTCCTCTTTGCCAGAGTTTTGAAGCTGCAGTGTCTGTCCATTTTCCGAGGGGGAGTGTAGGAAATGTCCACTCCGGGGCTCCACCTACAGATCTGACTCAGTAGGTCTGTGGTGTGAAACCTGTATTTTCAGGAAAAAGACCCAAGTAATTCCTTCAGTCCATGAAAATGAATTGCACACTTACCCTGGGTGAGGCTCTGTGCTGTATCTGAGAATAGAACAGACCGTGTTGCTGTGTGTGTGGCGCTTATTGCCTCAAGGGGACAGAATTGTAAGGCAGTGCAAATCTGTGGTCCTGAATATTACCCCCCACAGTTCTTTGTTTTTTCCTTTCGCCCTGCCTGATCTGTTGTTGTTGTTCATTTGCTTAGTTGTGTCTGACTCTTTGTGACCCCATGGACGGCAGCACGCCATACTTCCCTGTCCTTAACTATCTCCCGGAGTTTGCTCAAACTCATGTCCATTAAGTCAGTGATGCCATCCAACCATCTCATCCTCTGTCACCCCCTTCTCCTCCTTCCCTCAATCTTTCCCAGAATCTGGGTCTTTTCCATTGAGCCGGCTCCTCTCATCAGGTGGCCAAAGTATTAGAGCTTCAGCTTCAGCATCAGTCCTTCCAATGAATATTCAGTCAGAGTTGATTTCTTTTAGGATTGACTGGTTTGAACTCCTTGCAGTCCAAGGGACTCTCGAGTCTTCTTTAGCACCATAGTTCGAAAGCATCAATTTTTCGGCACTAAGCCTACTTTATGTTCAACAGTCACATCCATTCATGACTATTGGAAAAATCCTTAACTCTCTAATTTTCTGACTATTACCCTGAAAATTGATTCAGTCTAGTTGCATGAAGCAGAGTGACCAGTGTCTCCCTGACTCCCTCCTTGGGTCTCTTGCTTGGGCCACAGGCCTCATTTCCCTCCCTTGAACTCCTGTAGAATTTTCCTCCCCAGGGCAAGTCAAATGGACTGAAGACTCTCTTAGGCTGTGTAACGTAGGCAACGTGTTTAACCTTTTAAGTCTTGCTCACCCCATCTCTAAAATGGAGATGATAATATTTTGCCTGCCTGAGGTCCTTGGAAGAAAAGTTATGACCAACCTAGATAGCATATTCAAAAGCAGAGACATTACTTTGCAGACTAAGGTCCATCTAGTCAAGGCTATGGTTTTTCCTGTGGTCATGTATGAATGTGAGAGTTGGACTGTGAAGAAGGCTGAGTGCCAAAGAATTGATGCTTTTGAACTGTAGTGTTGGAGAAGACTCTCGAGAGTCCCTTGGACTTCAAGGAGATCCAACCAGTCCATTCTGAAGGAGATTGACCCTGGGATTTCTTTGGAAGGAATGATGCTAAAGCTGAAGCTCCAGTTCTTTGGCCACCTCATGAGAAGAGTTGACTCATTGGAAAAAACTCTGATGCAGGGAGGGACTGGGGGCAGGAGGAGAAGGGGACGGCCGAGGATGAGATGGCTGGATAGCATCACGGACTCGATGGACATGACCCTGAGTGAACTCCGGGAGATGGTGATGAACAGGGAGGCCTGGCATGCTGCGGTTCATGGGGTTGCAAAGAGTCGGACACGACAGAGAGACTGAACTGAACTGAACTGAGGGTGCACTGTGGCTCCAGCAAAGAGGCAGAGAAAGGAAAGGCTGGGGTTCTGATGCTAACCTTGCTTACCATCTGTCCATGTTGTGATAGATCTTTAAAGTGGAGGAAGAGAATTGGAATGAGGGAGATAGGATTAGTTTATTTCTTTAACTCACTGTTCAGTTCACTTCTTGCATTCCTTTTGGCACAGGACAGTGATGAAGGACTTTGTTTAAGGACTGTCTTGGCTTTGCTACATCCTAACTGATGACCTTGAGCATATTCTTAACATCTCAATTTTCTCATCTGTGCAGTAGGGCTAATCACACCATGTATCTTAAAGGGGTTGTTGTGAGGATTAAATGAATCAATGTGTTTAAGGTACTTAATGCTTGCCTGGTTCACTATAGGAGCTCATAGAATATGTAGCTTCTGTGAGGCCTCATTTCCAGTGGTGAAGCTAGGGACACAGCCAGCTCTTCTGGAGTAGGGTTTCTCAGCCTTGGTGCTGTTAACATGTGACTAACAGTTCTTTGTGGTGGAGGCTGTCCTGTGCCTTGTGGGATGTTCAGAAGCATCGCTGGCCTCTACCTGCTTTTAATACGTACAGGTGGAACTCTCTCGAGTAAGAGTATAGATGATGAACTCCCCAGGTCGGTAGGCGCCCAATATGCTACTGGAGAAGAGAGGAGAAACAGCTCCAGCAAGAATGAAGAGGCTGAGCCAAAGTGAAAACAGCGCCCAGCTGTGGATGTGTCTGGTGATGCAAGTAAAGTCTGATGCTGTAAAGAAGAATATTGCATAGGAACCTGGAATGTTAGGTCCATGAATGAAGGTAAATTGGAAGTGGTCAAACAGGAGGTGGCAAGAGTGAACATCGATACTTTAGGAATCAGTGAACTAAAATAGACCAGAATGCGCAAATTTAATTCAGATGACCATTATATCTACTACTGTGGACAAGAATCCTGTAGAAGAAATGGAGTAGCCATAATAGTCAACAAAAGAGTCCAAAATGCAGTACTTGGATGCAATCTCAAAAACGACAGAATGATCTCTGTTCATTTCCAAGGTAAACCATTCAATATCACAGTAATCCAAGTCTATGCCCCAACCAGTAATGCTGAAAAAGCTGAAATTGAACAGTTCTGTGAGGGCTTTCTAGAACTAACACCAAAAAAAAAAAAAAAAAAAATGCCCTTTTCATCATAGGGGACTGGAATGCAAAAATAGGAAGTCAGGAGATACCTGGAGTAACAAGTAAGTTTGGCCTTGGAGTACAAAATGAAGCAGGGCAAAAGCTAACAGAGTTTTGCCAAGAGAACGTACTGGTCATAGCAAACACCCTCTTCCAACAATCAAGAGATGACTCTACATATGGACATCACCAGATGGTCAATACCGAAATCAGATTAATTATATTCTTTGCAGCCAAAGATGGAAAAGCTCTATACAGTCAGCAGAAACAAGACCAGGAACTGACTGTGGCTCAGATCATGAACTCTTTATTGCAAAATTCAGGCTTAAATTGAAGAAAGTAGGAAAACCACTAGACCATTCAGGTATGACCTAAATCAAATCCCTTATGATTATACAGTGGAAGTGACCAACAGATTCAAAAGATTAGATCTGATAGAGTGCCTGAAGAACTATGGACAGAGGTTCATGACATTGTACAGGAGACAGTGATCAAAAACATCCCCACAAAAAGAGAAATGCAAAAAGGCAAAGACAAGGTCTGAGGAGGTCTTACAAATAGCTGAGAAAAGAAGAGAAGCAAAAGGTAAAGGAGAAAAGGAAAGATATACATCTGAATGCAGAATTTCAAGGAATCACAGGAGAGATAAGAAAGCCTTCCTCAGTGATCAGTGCAAAGAAATAGAGGAAAACAATAGAATGGGAAAGACTAGAGATCTCTTCAAGAAAATTAGAGCTACCAAGGGAACATTTCATGCAAAGATGAGTGCAATAAAGGACAGAAATGGTATGGATCTAACAGAAGCAGAAGATATTAAGAAGAGGTGGCAAGAATACACAGAAGAACCATACAAAAAGATCTTCATGACCCAGATAACTACAATAGTGTGATTACTCACTTATGAGTAATCACTTATGTGATTACTCACTAGACATGCTGGAGTGTGACGTCAAGTGGGTCTTAAGAAGCCTCACTATGAACAAAGCTAGTGGAGGTGATGGAATTCCAGCTGAGCTACTTCAAATCCTGAAAGATGACACTGTGAAAGTGCTGCACTCGATATGCCAGCAAATTTGGAAAACTCAGCAGTGGCCACAGAACTGGAAAAGATCAGTTTTCATTCCAATCCTAAAGAAGGGCAATGCCAAACAATGTTCAAACTATCACACGATTGCATGCGTCTCACACGCTAGCAAAGTAATGCTCAAAATTCTCCAAGCCAGGCTTCAACTGTAGATGACCTGAGAACTTCCAGATGTTCAAGCTGGTTTTAGAAAAGGCAGGTAAACCAGAGATCAAGTTGCCAACATCCATTGGGTCATAGAAAAAAAACGAGAGAATTCCAGAAAAACATCTACTTCATTGACTATGCTGAGGCCTTTGACTTTGGCATAGTCAGTGAAGTAGACTATGTGTGGATCACAACACAATGTGGACAATTCTTAAAGAGATGGGAATACCAGACCACCTGACCTGTCTCCTGTGAAATCTGTATGCAAGTCAAGAAGCAACAGTTAGAACCAGACATGGAACAATGGACTAGTTCCAAATTGGGAAGGAATAAACAAGGTTGTATATTGTCACCTGGCTTATTTAACTTGTATGCAGAGTACATCATGCCAAATGCTGGGCTAGATGAAGCACAAGCTGAAATCAAGATTGCCAGGAGAAATATCAATAACTTCAGACATGCAGACGACACCACCCTTATGGCAGAAAGTGAAGAGGAACTATAGAGCCTCTTGATGAAAGTGAAAGAGGAGAGTGAAAAAGCTGACTTAAAACTCAACATTCAAAAAATTAAGATCAGGGCATCAGGTCCCATCACTTCATGGCAAATATATAGGGAAACAATGGAAACAGTGAGAGACTTCATTTTCTTGGGCTACAAAATCACTGCATATGGTGACTGCAGCTGTAAAATTAAGACACACTTGCTTCTTGGAAGAAAAAGCTATGAAAAACCTAGATAGCATATTAAAAAGCAGAGACATTACTTTGCCAACAAAGGTCTGTAGAGTCAGAACTATGGTTTTTCCAGTAGTCATGTATGGATGTGAGAGTTGGGCCATAAAAAAAGCTGAGTATTGAAGAATTGATGTCTTTGAACTGTGGTGTTGTAGAAGACTCTTGAGAGTCCCCTGGACTGCAAGGGGATCCAACCAGTCAGTCCTGAAGGAAATCAATCCTGAATATTCATTGGAAGAACTGATGCTGAGGCTGAAGCTCCAATACTTTGGCCACCTGATGAGGAGAACCGACTCATTGGAGAAGACCTAGATACTGGGAAAGATTGAGGGCAGGAGGAGAAGGGGACGGCAGAGGATGACATAGTTGGAAGACATCACCAACTCAATGGACATGAGTCTGAGCAAGCTCCAGGAGTTGGTAAAGGACAAGGAAACCTGCCATACTGCAGTCTGTTGGGTCGCAGAGTCTGACATGACTGAGCAACTGAACTGAACACTCTCTTGGGCTTTCCAGGTGGTACTAGTGGTAATGAAGCCACGTGCTAATGCAGGAGACGTAAGAGATGCAGGTTTGATCCCTTGATTGGGAAGATCCATGGAGAAGGGCATGGCAATACACTCCAGTATTCTTGCCTGGAAAATCCCAGGGACAGAGGAGCCTGGGAGGCTGCAGCCCATAGGGTTGCAAAGAGTCAGACATGACTGAAGCAACTTAGTATGCATATAGCACTCTCTTAGTCCAGTCCTGACAACCAGAGATGTCTCTGAATATTCCAAACATTCTTGGGGGACAAAATTACCCTTTGTTAAGAACCATTGTTCTCGACTGTAAGTTCCTTGAGGCCTTCCTACTCTGCAGCTCACCTGGGAGCTTGTTAGAAATGCAGAAGTGCAAACCCTGTCCCAGGCTTACTGATCAGAAGCTGCATTTCAACAAGATCCCCAGGCAAGTCAGATGCATCCTGAGGCTTGAGGAGCAGGGCTTTTGGGAGTGGATCTGAAGGGCACTGCTCAGCGTAGGCACTGGGTGTGTTAAAGGAATGAACAGGTGAATTGTGGCCAACATAAAAATTCTCCCTTTAAGATTCTAACAGTCATCTGCATTTTCCACTACCATGCTCTGAGTTTGCTGGCTCAGATACAGGCCTGAGGTCGATGCGTTGTCAATGTCTCTGCCCAGGGATCCTAATTCATCCAGGTCTTCCTGGGTCAGGGTGAGTTGGGGTGATGGATGGTGGAGCAGGCAGAGATAGCTGTGGGCAGGGTTGTGAAGTCTGTGCCGTGCATTCCCAGCCCCTGAGTGGGTTCTTCCCTTTCCTTTCTCACCTGGTGACCTTGATATGGATGATCCGGGAGACATGGAAGCAGTGTTTTTAAATGCTTCCCAGGTCTTCATAGTGATGGCTGAGGAGCTAAAGCATATGAATTAATTATATCCACCCCCCCCCCTTTTATTTTTAAAGTTTGTGTTGCAATGAGTTTATAAGAGAACACACTGGAAAAAGATTCAAGTGTAGTAGCTTCTGGGCTTCCAGGTGGCGCTAGAGGTAAAGAATCCACCTGATACTACAGGAAACACAAGAGGCACGGGTTCAGTCCCTGGGTCAGGAAGATCCCCTGGAGAAGGAAATGGCAACCCACTCCAGTATTCTTGCGTGGAGAATTCCATGGACAGAGGAGCCTGGAAGGTTACAGTCCATGGGGTTGTGAAGAATCGGACGTGACTGAAGCGACTGAACACACACACATGTGCACGCTTCAGAAATTTTCTTGTTTTGCCCCTAAAAGTTCAGCAAAGGTGAATAGAGCAGGCGAAGCCACACTTTTCATCTCAAGTAGGAGAAGGAGGCACAAGAGGAAGGCAGACACATTTAGGAGCGAGGTGAACCTTCTTTATCTGGGGCCAGGGGCTGGTGAATTTGCACTGGTGCATGAAGGCAGTACACTGAGCCCCTCTTGCGAGCCTCAGGTTTGAAATGTTAAGCCGAATCGCAGAGATTAAACACTGATGTTTTGAGAAACAAGCGTTATGTTTTAATAGGGTTTATGATAGCTGCTGAGCCAATTCCAAGAGGAAATGTGCCTTAATAAATTCTTGTGATGGGAATGGTGAGAGTTACCCTTCAGTGTGGATAATCTTGTTGCGGAGGAGATGATGGGCTGCTGCAGGTAGACCGAGGGAGGCTCCTTGCTTGAAAACATGTTTTTCTGTTGGTGGTGTGTGCACGCTTGTGTGTGTGTGCGCACGCACTGGAGATGAACAGAACATTTAAAGTCTGAGCAGGTTCCATGATAACTTCAAATAGAGGCTTGGCTGAAATCCCTTCTGAGCCCATCTCAGCATGGATGAGGTATTATCAACTCCTGATGAAGATTGATTTTAAAATAACTGGGTTCTCAAAGATCCTAATTCTGGAAATCAATTAGATTAATCGGCCTTGTAAAACGACCGTGCGGAACGTGTTTCAAGGTTACTGGGGAAATTCTGAACCCATCAGAGTGATTAGCTCGCCAAGTGTGATGTGGCCTGGGCGGTTGGTTTGTATGATTTGGTTTGTGGTGTGGCTTGAAAGTGGAGCTGAGAACCTTCTCCCAAGGTGAGCTGGTAGGGGTTCTCATTAGAACTCTTAGATGCAAGAGATGGAAAGGGATGCAGGGTGATTTTGGAGAACAGGAATTCCTGAGATGGTGACAAGGAGCCCAAAAGTAGAGGCCCTGTAGCAGGGTCATTACCTAAAATCGTACCATTAAACTAGTCACAATAAGAGGGTATTTTTTAAAAATTAAATTTATTTTTATTTTTTAAATTGCTTTAATTGTGTTAGTTTCTGCCATGTAACAATGTGAATCAGCTATACATATACATATACCCTTTCCCTCTTGTACCTCCCTCCCACCTTCACCCCCACCCCAACCCTAGCCCTCCATGTCATCACAGAGCACCACGCTGAGCTCCCTGGGCTATACAGCAGCTTCAGCTTGCTAGGTTGCTTCAGTCATGTCCAGCTCTTTGCTACCTACCAGGTCGCATGTCCTACCACGCTCCTATGTCCATGGGGTTCTCCAGGCAAGAATATTGGAGTGGATTGTCATGCCCCTCTCCAGGGGAATCTTCCCGACCCAGGGATACAACCTGCATCTCTTATGTCTCCTGCATTGGCAGGTGGGTTCTTTACCATTAGTGCCACAAGGGAAGCCCACAGCAGCTTCCCAGTAACTATCTGATTTACACATGATTGGGCTTCCCTGATAGCTCAGTTGGTAAAGAATCTGCCTGCAAGGCAGGAGACCCTGGTTCGATTCCTGGGCCAGGAAGATCCGCTGGAAAAGGGATAGGCTGCCCACTCCTGTATTTTGGCCTAGAGAATGCCATGGACATATACAATTGATTTAAATTAAATAAAATTAAATCTCCAGTTACTCAGTCATGCTAGACAATAGTAATCAATTTTATATAGTCCATGTCACAGAGAGTCAACATGACTGAGTGACTTTCACTTTTGTTGTATATATTCATGGTATTCTCTCAATTCATCCCACCTGCTCCTTCCAGGAAGGGACTTTTGAAACACAAGGAGGCGGCTGCAGGTGCTTTGTGGCCACTGAAAATGACAAATGTTCAGGATAGTGGAATAAACATTCATTCACTCAGAATATTCATTGAGGGCTTACTATGAGCCAGTTCTATGTGCTTGGGAAATCATAGTAAGCAAAAAAGACAAAAATAGCTATTCTCATACAGTTAATATTCTACTGTGGGGAGACGGGAGAAAAGTAAATTATGGAACTGTGTTGGCCAATATGGTAATCAATAGCCATGTGCAGCTACTTAGACGTATACAATTGATTTAAATTAAATAAGATTAAACCTCCAGTTAGTCATGCTAGACAATAGTAATCAATTTTAAATGGTCAATCGCCTATGTGGCTAGTGGCTACTATATTGGACAGCTTATAAACCCAGAGTCCAAAATCTCATCCGCTCGTCTAAATTATCCAAATTCAGTATGGGGAAACTATGAATACGATCCACCCTGGAGGACAGTTCCTTTCTGTTAGGTAGTTAGAACAGGGAAAAGGAGTCCAAAATGGCGGTGCCTAAAAGACAAGGAAGGGAAAAGCCTGCAAAAAATAGAACAAAGGAAGGTCAAAGAAAGGTCCGAGGACGGGAGTGAGGACTTTAGGTAGAACAGCACCCTTGGCTGAGCCCAATTTGCATAGGGCAGGCCCAGGAGGAAGAAAACACATAAAGGGAGGAGCCAAGCGCGCTCTTGCTCGCTCGCTCCCTCTCTGCACTGCCCCCTGGCCCCGCCACCCGCGCGCACTGGCCCACTCCTCCACTCTCTTCTCTTCTTCAAGGATGGATTCTCCTGCTATCTTCTAAATAAGATAGAGCTGTAACATTGATTTGTCTAAGAGCTATGACACGGTTTGTTCAAGACTCGAGAGCTGGGACGCGCCGAGGGCTTTAATGTCCGTCGCTCCAAATCATTGTTGTGACGAGACAAGAACCGAGAAGCATACACTTGCCTGGCGTCTATTCCATCTGTGAACCTGTGCAGAAAGAAGTTACCTATTGCAGGACTTCCTTGTGGTCCAGGGGCTGGGACTGTGTGCTCTCAATGCAGGGGGCCCAGGTTCGATTCCTGGTCAGGGAAGTAGATCTCATATGCTGCAAGGAAGAGTTTGCATGCCACAACTAAGACCTGGCATAGCCATAACAAATAAATAGTAATATAAAAAAAGAAGCTACCTATCCCTAAAACCACAATTGTGGGGCAGGCTTGGGGTAATACCTATAGGCATTCTGGTTCAAAACGGGGAAAAACGGAAAGTCAAAAGGAATCGCTAGTCCTCGGCAACTTATAAAACTAGCTAAGAGAGTTCCATAAGGTTTTGAGCTCCAGGGATAATAATCCTATTTGCAGCTCCAACCTTCTGATTCATATCTCTGCCTTCCAGGCTCAAGGCTCTATCCTGGGGGCCCTCCTTCCTCTTCCCTGACAGGTAGCAAGTATTTTGCAATTGAATTGTTTTATCAGTGTGTTTCTTGACTATAGAATTTTGGGAACTGATAGTCTTCCGTTTTGTACTCTCCTTTCAGTCCAAGATGACAGTGTTTCTGCTGATACAAGTTTCTTAAGAACTTTGTAGATCTCTCCTGTTTGCACCAGGATTCACCGCTTTAGACAAGAGGCTTGTTCATAGATATTTCCGAGATAACCTTGAATTATGGTTTCTACTGAGATGGCTGAAGGGGCCTAGGAATCACACTCTAAATCTCTTCAAAGAACCTTTTTTTTAAAAAAAAAGTTTTACTGGAGGGTAGTTGATTTACAATATTGTGTTAGTTTCCAGTATACAGCAAAGTGAATCAGTTATACATAAACATCAGTTCAGTTCAGTTGCTCAGTTGTGTCTGACTCTTTGCAACCCCATGGACTACAGCACACCAGGCCTCCCTGTCCATCATGAACTCCCAGAGTTTACTCAAACTCATGTCCATTGAGTCCTTCATACCATCCAACCGTCTCATCCTCTGTTATATCCTTCTCCTCCCACCTTCAATCTGTCCCAGCATCAGGGTCTTTTCAAATGAGTCAGTTCTTTGCATCAGGTGGCCAAAGTGTTGGAGTTTCGTCTTCAACATCAGTCCTTCCAGTGCATATTCAGGACTGATTTCCTTTAGGATGGACTGGTTGGATCTCCTTGCTGTCCAAGGGACTCTCAAGTCTTCTCCAACACCACAGATCAAAAGCATCAGTTCTTCGGTGCTCAGCATTCTTTATAGTCCAACTCTCACATCCATACGTGACTACTGGAAAAACTATAACCTTGACTAGATGGACCTTTGTTGGCAAAGTAATGTCTCTGCTTTTTAATATGCTGCCTAGCTTGGTCATAACTTTCCTTCCAAGGAGTGAGCGTCTTTTAATTTCATGGCTGCAGTCACCATCTGTAGTGATTTTGGAGCCCTCCAAAATAGAGTCTGTCACTGTTTACACTGTTTGCCCATCTATTTGCCATGAAGTGATGGGACCGGATGCCATGGCCTTAATTTTCTGAATGTTGAGCTTTAAGCCAAATTTTTTACTCTCCTCTTTCACTTTCATCAAGAGGCTCTCTAGTTCTTCACTTTCTGCCATAAATGTGGTGTCATCTGCATACCTGAGGTTATTGATATTTCTCCTGGCAATCTTATTCCAGCTTGTGCTTTATCCAGTCCAGTGTTTCTTATGATGTACTCTGCATATAAGTTAAACAAGCAGGGTGACAATATACAGCCTTGACATACTCCTTTTCCTATTTGGAACCAGTATGTTTTTCCATGTCCAGTTATGACTATTGCTTCCTGACCTGCATACAGATTTCTCAAGAGGCAGGTCAGGTGGTCTGGTATTCCCATCTTTTTCAGAATTTTCCACAGTTTATTGTGATCCACACAGTCAAAGGCTTTGGCATAGTCAATAAAGCAGAAATAGATATTTTTCCGGAACTCTCTCGCTTTTCAATGATCCAGCAGATGTTGGCAATTTGATATCTGGTTCCTCTGCCTTTTCTAAAACCAGCTTGAACATCTGGAAGTTCACGGCTCACATACAGTTGAAGTCTGTCTTGGAGAATTTTGAGCATTACTTTCCTAGCGTGTGAGATGAGTGCAATTGTGTGGTAGTGTGAGCATTCTTTGGCATTGCCCTTTTTGGAATTGGAATGAAAACTGACCTTTTCCAGTCCTGTGGCCGCTGCTGAGTCTTCCATATTTGCTGGCATATTGAGTGCAGCACTTTCACAGCATCATCTTTTAGGATTTAGGAAATAGCTCCACTGGAATTCCATCACCTCCACTATCTTTGTTCGTAGTGATGCTTCCTAAGGCCCACTTGACTTCACATTCCAGGATGTCTGGCTCTAGGTGAGTGATCACACCATCGTGATTATCTTGGTCGTGAGGATCTTTTTTGTACAGTTCTTCTGAGTATTCTTGCCACCTCTTCTTAATATCTTCTGTTTCTATTTGGTCCATACCATTTTTGTCCTTTATTAAGGCCTTCTTTGCATGAATGTTCCCTTGGTATCTCTAATTTTCTTGAAGATGTCCCTAGTCTTTCTCATTCTGTTGATTTCCTCAATTTCTTTGCACTAATCACTGAGGAAGGCTTTCTTATCTCTCCTTGCTAATCTTTGGAGCTCTACATTCAAATGGGTATATCTTTCCTTTTCTCCTTTGCTTTTTGCTTCTCTTCTTCTCACAGCTATTTGTAAGGCCTCCTTAGACAGCCATTTTGCTTTTTTTGCATTTCTTTTTCTTGGAGATGGTCTTGATCCCTGTCTCCTGTACAGTGTCATGAACCTCCATCCATAGTTCATCAGGCACTCTGTCTATCAGATCTAGCCCCTTAAATCTATTTCTCACTTCCAGTGTACAATCATAAGGGATTTGATTTAGGTCACACCTGAATGGTCTAGTGGTTTTCCCTCCTTTCTTCAACTTAAGTCTGAATTTTGCAATAAGGAGTTCATGATCTGAACCGCAGTCAGTTCCTGGTCTTGTTTTTGCTGACTGTGTAGAGTTAATCCATCTTTGGCTGCAAAGGATATAATCAATCTGATTTTGGTGTTGACCATATGGTATCCATGTGTAGACATATGCATATGTTTATATACATAAACATATATCCACTCTTTTTTTAGATTCTTCTCCCATATAGGCCATTGCAGAGAAGTGAGTAGAGTCCCCTGTGCTAAACGGTAGGTCCGTACTAGTCAAAGAGCCTTTTAGGACTAAGTTTTCAAACCTGAAAATTTGAGCTTCTGCTCAGTTAACCAGATGTAGTATAGTCACACCCTTGGCTTTTTCTCTAGAGCACCCTTTCCTGAGTGTGATTCTTTTAATTTTAGCATCTTTTGCCATCTGGGGAGGCCTAGAAATTCCCAGATCATTCAGTCTTTTTTTTTTTTCCTTTATCAGTTTTCCCCTCATTTTATTTCTCTCCTCTCATATTTTACAGTAAGCATCAAGAAAAATACAGGTTGCACCTTCAACCTTTTGCTGGAAATATTTAAATATCCAGGGTTGTTTATGAGTTCTGCTTTCCACTGAAGTGCAGAAAACACTGCTAAACTTTCTGTCACTGTATAACATCTTACTCCCCAGTTTTCTGTAACATGTCTCTCACTTCCTTCTGAGGACCCACTGGCAGCATCCTTAATGCCCATGTTTCTATCAACAGTCTGCTCATCTGGAGTTAGGTGTTCTCTAAGGCAGTTTGGGTTTTTCTATAATGCTTCTCACTTCCTTCTGAGTCCTCACCAGCAGAGTCTTTGACATTCATATTTTCATCAATGCTAAAACTGTTCAAGGTGACCAAGGCTACTTCTGTCCTTAAAATTCTTCTAGTCTCTACCCATTGCCCAACTCCAAAGCCACTTCTGCATTTTAAGGTATTTGTCATAGTGCATTTCAGGCTTACCAGGTGGCTCAGTGATAAGAATCTGCCTACTCATGCAGGAGACTCAAGAGATGTGGGTTCAATCCCTGGGTCAGGAAGATGCCCTGGAGTAGGAAATGGCAACCCCTTCCGGCATTCTTGCCTGAAAAATTCCATGGAGAGAGGAGACTTGTGGGCTACAGTCCATGGGGTTCGAAAAGAGTCAGACATGACTGAGTGACTTATACACATGCACTTCACTTCTAGTACCAACATCTGCATTAATTTTCTATTACCGCTCTAGGAAATGAAGCCAACACAACATTGTAAAGCAGTTATCCTCCAATTAAAAATAAAATACATTTAAAAATTACAACAAACTTATTATCTTAAAAGAGAACACTTTTATTATCTTATGGTTCTGTAGGTCAGAAGTCTGGCATGGGTCTTACTATGTTGAAATCAGTGTTGGCAGGACTTCCTTCCTTACTCTAGGGAGGGATCTGTTTCCTTGCTCATTCAAGTTGTTGGCAGAGTTCAGTTCTTTGTGGTTATAGGATTGAGGTCCCTATTTTCTCCCTGTAAACTGAGGTTGTTCCCAACCTCTAGAAGCCATGGTTTTTTGACCTGTGTCCTCCTCCCTCCATCTTCAAGCCAACAGTGCTGGATTGAGTCCTTCTCATGTCCCATCTTTCTAACTCTTTCCTAACTCAGCTGGGAAAGATGCTCTTTGCTTTTAGGGACTCATGTGATTAGGTTGAGCTGATCTGGATAATCTAGGCTAATCTCCTTATCTCAAGGCCCATGCTTTTAATCACATATGCAAACATGATTTTGCTATATCAGTTCACTCTCTCAGTCATGTCTGACTCTTTGTGACCCCATGGACTGCAGCATGCCAGGCCTCCCTGTCCATCACCAACTCCTAGAGCTTACTTAAACTCATGTCCATTGAGTTGGTGATGCCATCCAACTGTCTCATCCTTTGTCATCCCCTTCTCCTCCCTCCTTCAATCTTTCCCAGCATCAGGGTCTTTTCAAATGAGTCAGCTCTTCCCATCAGGTAGCCAAAGTATCGAAGTTTCAGCTTCAACATCAGTCCTTCCAATGAATATTCAGGACTGGTTTGCTTTAGGATGGGCTGGTTGGATGTCCTTGCAGTCCAAGGGACTCTCAAGGGTCTTCTCCAACACCACAGTTCAAAAGTATCAATTCTTCAGTGCTCAGCTTTCTTTATAGTCCAACTCTCACATCCATACATGACTACTGGAAAAATCATAACCTTGACTAGATGGACCTTTGTTGGAAAGTAATGTCTTTTGCTATAAAGAATAACAAAGTAAAGTATTTTGCTTTATAGAATAACATATTCATAGGTTCTGGAGACTAGTATGTGGACATCACTGGGGAGTCATTCTGCCTAAGATTCTTACAGTTTTTCTACACTCACTGAAAGCTGTAATCCTCAGATAATCAGGTCAAGGTAAAAGTCACAGAGATACCAAGAACCTCTCCCTCTCCATATCTTTGGTGACACACCAGCCAGGGCTCTGGAGACACAAAGCTGTGGTTGACTGGGGCATGGTCATTTATGGAGACACTGATAATCAGATAGTCTGTGCCTTTGGAAAAGGGGGTGAAGGCATGAAGTATAGAGGCTGAGAGCCTGAACTTGTTAGATAGCTATAGATTCAAATTCTAGCTTGTCCACTTGACTTTGAACAATTTATTGAACAAGTTAACTAACCTCTTGGTGCCTTGGTTTTCTCATGTGTGAATGTGTATGATGAGGCAAAAGCTGGAATTAACATTGCCAGGAGAAATACAAATAACCTCAGACATGCAGATGGCACCACCCTTATGGCAGAAAGCTAAGAAGAACTAAAGAGCCTCTTGATGAAAGTGAAAGAGGAGAGTGAAAAAGTTGGCTTAAAATTCAACATTCAGAAATTTAGGCCATGGCATCTGGTCCCATAACTTCATGGCAAATAGATGGGGTAACAGTGGAAACAGTGAGAGGCTTTATTTTGGGGGGCTCCAAAATCACTGTAGTTGGTGACTGTAGCCATGAAATTAAAAGATGCTTGCTCCTTAAAGTTATGGCCAACCTAGACAACATATTAAGAAGGAGAGACATTACTTTGACAACAAAGGTTTGTCTGGTCAAAGCTATGGTTTTTCCAGTAGTCGTGTATGGATGTGAGAGTTGGAGTATAAGGAAAGCTGAGCACTGAAGAAGTGATGCTTTTGAACTGTGGTGTTGGAGAAGACTCTTAAGAGTTCCTTGGACTTCAAGGAGATCAAACCAGTCAATCCTAAAGGAAATCAGTCCTGAATATTCACTGGAAGGACTGATGCTGAAGCTGAAACTCCAGTACTTTGGCTATCTGATATGAAGAACTAACTCATTGGAAAAGACCCTGATGCTGGGAAAGATTGAAGGCAGGAGGAGAAGGGGACGACAGAGGATGAGATGGTTGGATGGTATCACCGACTCAATGGACATGAGTTTGAGTAAACTCTGGGAGCTGGTGATGGACAGGGAGGCCTGGCATGCTGCAGTCCATGGGGTTGCAAAGAGTTGGACATAACCGAGCGACTGAACTGAACTGAACTAAGGATGAAAACACCTACATCAAGAGTAACTGTTGGAAGAGAATTCAGCGGAACAAACTCTGTGAAGTGTTGATACCACATCTTTCACACATAAGTGACTTTCTGAGGGTTCTTGAAGAAGAGATTGGGAGATGCATGTTGATCTGTTAAATGCTCCAGGGGCTACCCAAAATAGCTCTTTTCATCCTTCCTTCTTCTTGTCTAGGGGCTCATAATTCTAAGACACCACTGTGGTTTCAGGAATAGCAGGAAATGATGGGAGAAAATAGGTCTAGGGGGAGGCCCTGGGGATGCTGCAAAGTGCTTCATCTCCAAGGAGAATGTAGAGGAATAACTTTATATCCCTGATTATTTGTTTTAAAATCTAGTTCTGAGAAAGGGATAGAAACCATTGATTCACAAGTATGAGGCGATTACAAGAAATTTTTTCATTTTCCACTCCAGATTATGTTCTTATGTTGGGCAATGAAAAAGAACCTAAAACCAAAACTTGAATTCTACTTAGATATACTTTTTAAGCATTATGATCTTGCAACTCGGATTTATAATTGCAAAAGTGATGTGGAAATTTTTAAAGGACTTAGTTCATTTTGATCACAAGGGAATTTATGAAGTTAGCATTGGAAGAGGCAAATAAGCATTTTTATATGTATTTAAAGGAGGATTTTGACTTTAAAAGGGTGAAATTATTTTTGATTAAAGAAGTACATTTGAGCATTTAACCAAGATCAAAGTGTTGCATTACTTCACAGGTGTGTTTTCTGTTCTGCCTTCTGCCAGTCTTCTTGACTGGAGGGCAGTTTTTTTTCCAAAGTAAAGATGCAGGTAAGGATGAAGATGTCAAAAACAAGAGTGCTGAACAAGAAAACAAAGGAAGCAGAGCCTTTAAAAAAAAATCTGAAGGCGCTCTTAGACACCATTTGACACTCTAAAATATCAGTTTGTTTATGCCCTGGAGCACAGAGTTCTCCAAACTATTGACTTTAGCCTGCAGGCTATTAAGCCAAATATATAGGAGAAGGGAGGTGGAAAATTCCATGTTCAAAGAAGTTTGGGAAAAAATAATACAAGTTAAACTGCTTTTATTAATACTACAAAAATTTTCAGAGATGATGTGTATTTTAACATCAAGAGTGGGAATAAGTAGCCCAAATTTCCCCTACTTCTTTGACCACGCTTTTATTTATTTGCCCCTTGGTTTGATGTGTAGCACACTGATTTACTCTTAGTGTTCCAAAAGTAGATTTGAGGAGTATTGCACATTTCTCTTTGGAGACATCTGGTTGAAGTTGAAAGGAATGCTTCAGTAAAACCTGGGAAATCTGGTAATTGTACAAGAGTTGCATTTCTCTAATTGTGGCTCATGAGACCATCTGTATCAGAATCATCTGAAGCATTTGTTACAAATCCAGAGATCTGGGCTTGATTTTAGATGTCTAAGAATCCCTGGGACTAATGTCATGGGTTCTGAAATTTTCAAAACACTCAAAGTCTCGCTGCTAAAATGCTCTGTGGAAAAGCAGCGTCCGTATGGCCTGGGAGCTTGTTAGAATGCGGAACTGCAAACCCATCCTGCTCCTACTTGACTCTGAATCTGTATTTTTAACAAGATCCCTAGGTGATCCCTAGGTGACATGTACACTTCAGATGAGAAGCAGTGAATCTGAGAATGACACATCTCAGTTTACTTAGGTATTTATGTATTTTTATATCTTGCTCTAATTATGTATGTTGTTTGAAAAGCTATTTGAATAAAGAGTTCTATTTTAGTTGAAATCATAATTGAAGAGATAGATTTGATGACCTCTCTCTTACTTTACTCTGTGTAAGTATTACTGTTCAGATCAGGAACTTTTTGAAAAACACCACTGTTCTATTGCCTTCAGAGTATACTGACTTTATTCAGATTACTCAAAGAAAATAGTCTCTCAGGGGTTGGCTTTATTCCAAATTTACAGACATAATGATAACTCTCAGGTATAGAATGTGGAATGTCTGTCAAGAGTAATTGACTCTATATAGCTGAATTCCACCTCCCCTTCCATACCGTCCGTGAAATGCTTGTAGTCATCTCAACTTAATAACTCATATATTGATTTTACTGAATATAGCCACCTTACATCTCAGTCTAGGAAAACAATGAAAGAACAGATTTTGAGTGGACAGAAAGACCACGTAACACTTCTACTGGTATTTTATAAATGTTGGTTTTCTATCAAAGAGAACAAAAACTGTCAGTTTAAAATACTAGTTTCATGAGTTTTTGAGTAAGTAGGCCACAGTTATGCTTTATTTCTTTGTAGGTTCTTTGATTTGGTACTTGACCATCCATGTTAATTGATGATAAGGCAGGGTCCCAGAAGACTCAGTGACCCATTCCAGGAAACATAATCCAGCAGCTGAAAATTACTTTCAGGGTCTTTCATAAGGATTAGGGGATATGGTACTTGGTGGTCACCCATGGCTGAGAATAATGCCTGTTTCTACCAGTCAGAGTAGAAAACCTCTGAATTCATGAGACATTGTGTGAAGTACTCAGAAGTTTCCTGTTTTAGCAGTGGGACTAGTCAGCCTTGAATTAAACATGGCTTTGGTCTCATCTAACAAACCTTAAAAATAAGACTTAAAGGGATCAAACAATTTCCACTTAACTGTATCTCAGAACAAAGCTCAAGAATATTTATAAGAATACAAAGATGTTCAGCCCAACTGAATTATATATAAGAATCTTAAAAATACAATGTACAATGAGGGGGGGAATCAATCAACTGAAACCAGTATAGAACTTATACAGATGTTAGAAGTAGTAGATAAGGACAAGTTTAAAAAGTTTAACAAGAAACATGGAAGACATATAAAAGACCAAAATAAAAACTCTGGAGATAGAAACCTATAATCTCCAAGACATAATGCACTGAATGTCATCAGTATCAGATTTGACATTGCACCCACACACACAGACACAAGATCACTGACCTTACTAAAGTAGTAAGAGAAATTATCCAAAATGAAACAGAAAAAAGAATAATCATGGGGGGAAAAGTGAGCATAGAACCTGTGACCTCTGGGACAACTTCATGCAATTTAATATATCTGTAATTGGAATCTCTAAAGGAATGAGAGAGATGGAGAGATAGGAAAAACATATTTGGAGAAGTGGCCCAAGTTTGAGAAAATCATAAATTCAGAGAGCCCCCAAATAAGCTCAATGAATACCATGCATAAGAGAAATTAAGAAAACTGCACTAAGGCACAGCATGATTAAGCCCTCAAACCCAGAGAAAGAGATAGATAGATAAGGAGAAAGATTTAAAAGCATCCAGAAGGCAGGTTACTTGCAAAGGACTGAAAATAAGGGTGACAGCAGATTTCTCATCAGAAACAGTGCAAGTTAAAAAAGGATAGTATGACAAAATATTTACCATACTGAAGTAAAATAAAACACAATTATCAGCATAAAAGTTTATGCCTAGCAAAAAATCTTCTTCAAATGAAACAAAATAAATACATTTTTCTTTCTTTTTTTAAAAAAATGTAAATTTATTTATTTTAATTGGAGGTTAATTACTTTACAATATTGTATTGTTTTTGCCATACATCAACATGAATTCGCCACAGGCATACACGTGTTCCCCATCCTGAACCCGCCTCCCTCCTCCCTCCTCATACCATCCCTCTGGGTCGTCTCAGTGCACCAGCCCCAAGCATCCAGTATCATGCATCGAACCTGGACTGGCGATTCATTTCATATATGATATTATACATGTTTCAGTGCCATTCTCTCAAATCATCCCACCCTCTCCCTCTCCCACAGAGTCCAAAAGACTGTTCTATACATCTGTGTCTCTTTTGCTGTCTCGCATACAGGGTTATCATTACCATCTTTCTAAATTCCATATATATGCATTAGTATACTGTGTTGATGTTTTTCTTTCTGGCTTACTTCACTCTGTATAATCGGCTCCAGTTTCATCCACCTCATTAGAACTGACCTTTTTCATATGAAAGCTGAAAGGATTAATCACTAGCACACCCACACTATAAAAGATATAGGGAGTCCTTCAGGTAGAAGAAAAATGATACCACAGATGGAAATAGGGAATCTACAAAAAGGGATGCAAAAACGTTAGAAATAGTAATTACATGGATGATACAGAAGTTACCTTAAAAAATGATTATTTAAATAAACATAACAACATGATGCGGTGATTGTAATGTATGTAATAGTATAATGTACGACAACAATAACACAAAGGCTAGGAGGAGAGAAATGGAAGTACACCAGTGAAAGATTCTCATAGTAGTGATCCTATGCTGCTTGATGGCAGACTGTGGTAAGTCAAAGGACTATATATTGTAAACCTTAAATCAACTACCAAAAGATAAAAAAAAAAATCAAAGAGTTATAGTGGATAGGCCAACAAAGAAGATAAAAAGGAATCGTTAAAAGTAATCAATCCAAAGTATTTTTGGCAGAAAAAGAAGGTTAAAAAAAAAAAAAAGCCATAAAAAGAAGGGCCAGGAACAGAGAACAAATGTGATAAGTAGAAAACCACTGAGAAGCTGATAGACGTGAAATAACGCATAAACACATAACATAAAATAATCACAATAAATGTAAAAGATTAAAACTACCCCAGTTAAGAGGCAGAGATTATTAGATTATTAGTTCAAGACTGAACTACATGCATTTATAAGAAACTTCAGTTCAGTTCAGTCACTCAGTCGTGTCCGACTCTTTGTGACCCCATGAATTGCAGCACGCCAGGCCTCCCTGTCCATCACCACCTCCCGGAGTTCACTCAGACTCACGTCCATCGAGTCTGTGATGCCATCCAGCCATCTCATCCTCGGCCGTCCCCTTCGTCTCCTGCCCCCAATCCCTCCCAGCATCAGAGTCTTTTCCAATGAGTCAACTCTCCGCGTGAGGTGGCCAAAGTACTGGAGTTTCAGCTTTAGCATCATTCCTTCCAAAGAAATCCCAGGGCTGATCTCCTTCAGAATGGACTGGTTGGATCTCCTTGCAGTCCAAGGGACTCTCAAGAGTCTTCTCCCACACCACAGTTCAAAAGCATCAATTCTTCAGCGCCCAGCCTTCTTTACAGTCCAACTCTCACATCCATACATGACTACTGGAAAAACCATAGCCTTGACTAGACGGACCTTAGTCAGCAAAGTAATGTCTCTGCTTTTGAATATGATATCTAGGTTTGAATATAAAGATACAAATAGAATTAAAGGAAAAGGATAGAAAAAGATACAGAATGCTAACAATCATGCCCCCCAAAACCAAAGGGATTATATTGTTGTTGTTCAATCACTCAGTCATATCCAACTCTTTGCGACCCCATGGACTGCAGCATGCCAGGCTTCCCTGTCCTTCACCATCTCCTGAAGCTTGCTCAAACTCATGTCCATTGAGTGGCTGATGCCATCCAACCATCTCAGACAAAATAGATTTCAAAGTGTTGATTATTATCAGGTATGAAGAAGGCTTTTTTTTTTTAAAAATAATGATGGGGTCATTTCATCAGGAGGACATAACAGTATTAAATTTTTGTGTACCAAATAACAGAGATTAAAATGCATGATGCAAAACTGATATAAGGAGACATAGCCTAAAGCTGATAGAATATCAAGAAATAATCAAATCTGTAATTACAGTAGGATATGTCGATACACCTCTCACAACAGTTAATACAAAGAGTAGAGAGAAAATCAGTAAGGACATAAAACCCCTGAACGACATAACCAACCAACTTGATTAAGCTGACTTTTACCTAGCAACAACAGAATATATGTCCTTTTCAAGAACACACAGAACATTTAATAAAATAGATTATGTTCAGAGCCATAAAGCTCATCTCAGTAGATTTAAAAGGATTCAAGTTACACAAAGTAGGTTCTTTGGTCACAATGGAATTAAACTAGACATCAACAATGAAAGGATCTCTGGAAAATCTCTAAGATTTTAGACTCTAAAATAACTCATTCCAAATAACCCATGAATAGAAAAAGAAATCAAAAGAGAAATAATAGAGTATTTTGAATAGAGTGAAAAAGGATATATGACAAATCAGAATTTAGTGGGATTCTCCCAAAGAGATATTTGGGGCAAGGAATTTGCAGCGCTAAATGCCTATATTCAGCAAGAAGAAAGGTCTCAAATTCGACCTTAAGAAACTAGAAAGAGAAGAGCAAATTAAACCCAGAGTAAGCAGATGAAAGAAAATAATAAGCATCAAAGTAAAATCATCTTCCCTGGTGGCTCAGATGGCAAAGAATCTGCCTGCAATGTGGGAGACCTGGGTTCAATCCCTGGGTTGGGAAGATAACCTGGAGAAGGGAATGACAAACCACTCCAGTATTCTTGCCTGGAGAATTCATTCGTGGAGAATTCCATAAGAGCCTGGTGGACTATGGTCCATGGCATTGCAAAGAGTCGGACATGACTGAGCAACTAATACACACAAAGTAAAATCAGTGAAGTGAAAAACAGAAAAATTATAGAGAAACTCAATTAAATCTAAAGCTGGTTTTTTTAACAAGGTCAGCGAGTTAAGAAACATCTAGCCAGAGTGGGCAAGACAAAAAAAGTCCCAATTAACAGCATTAGGAGAGGTGACAATACTATGATTTCTTTAGCTATTAAAAATAATCAGAAAATATTATGAACAATTTTATGCACGTAAGTTCAACAACACAGATGAAATGGACAAATTCTTTGCAAAACACGAGCTGCCAAACATCACTGAAGAACGAGATAACCAGATTGTTTATCTATTTTTAAAAATTGAATTTGTAGTTAAGAATCTTCCCACAAAGAAAACTCCAGGTACAATTAGCTTTACTATTAAATTCTAACAAATATTATAGGGAGAAATAGTACCAATTCTACACAAACTCAGAAAAATCAAAGAGAGAATATTTACTAATTAATTTTATGAGGCCAGCATTACCCTGATACCTAAACCTGACATAAAATACAAGAAAAGGAAACTACAGGCCAATGTCCCTCATGTATATAGATGAAAATATCTTTTGCATGTTGATTTAACATGCAAAAATCAATCAGTATAATTCACCATGTTAAACAAAATGGAAAATACCAATATAATATATTAATGCATATATGGAATTTAGAAAGGCGGTAATGAAGGAAATGACAACCCACTCCAGTACTCTTGCCTTGAAAATCCCATGGATAGAGGAGCTTGGTGCAGGCTACTATCCATGGGCTCGCAAAGAGCCTGGCACGACTGAGTGACTTCACTTTCGCTTTCAACGATGACCCTACATGCGAGACAGCAAAAAAAGACACAGAGATAAAGACAGACTTTTGGACTCTGTGGGAGAAGGCGAGGGTGGGATGATTTGAGAGAACAGCGTTGAAACATGTATATTACCATATGTGAAACAGATGGCCAGTCCAGGTTTGATGCATGAGACAGGGTGCTCAGGGCCGGGTACCGGGATGATCCTGAGGGATGGGATGGGGAGGGAGGTGGGAGCGGGGTTCAGGATGGGGGACACATGTACACCCATGGCTGATTCGTGTCAATGTATGGCAAAAACCACTACAATATTGTAAGGTAATTAGCTTCCAATTAAAATAAATAAATTAAATAAATTAATTAAAAAATAAAAAGAAAATGTTAAAACATATGATTTCAATAGACACAGAAGAAATTATTTGCGAGACTCTAACATGAACTTTCCTGATTTTAAAAAATCTTTGACAAATTAGTAATGAAAGATAATTTCTTCAACCTGATAAAAGACATTAATGAGAAATTCCCAGCTAACTTAATAGTGAAAAGACTGAATGCTTTCTTCCTAAGATCAGGAATGAGTCAAGGATTTCTGCTTTCAATTCTATTATGGAATAAGTCACTATAGTAAGATAATAGAAATAAATAATAGATATTAAGATTGGAAATGAAATAAATCTGTGTTTATTTGCAGATGACATGTTGATCTACAAAGAAAATCCAGTGAGATCTACCAAAAAATCTAGCAGAACAAATACATTAGTTTTAGCAAGATTGCAGGAAAACAAGATCATTATATGAAAAGCACTTGTATTTCTATATGCTGGCAATGAAAAATTGGAAACTCAGTTAAAAAAAATACCGTCTATGATAGCATTAAACAATATGGAATACTTATTGACAAATTTGACCAAGTTTGTATAAGATCTACACACTGAAAACTATAAAAACGATGAGAGAAATCAATGAAGATTAAATAAATGGACACATGTTTATAAAGCAAAAAAAACTAAATAATGTTAAGGTGTCATTTCTCCCAAATTGATCTACAGATTGAATGTAATCCAAATCACAATCTCAATAGGTTTTGAGGATTTTTGTGAATTCTGGGGTAGAAATTGGCACACTAACTCTGAAATTTGTATGGGAAATGAAAGACAGAATAGCTAAAACAACTCTGAAAAAAAAAAAAAAACTTGGCTGGCTAACATTAGCTAATTTTAAGGTTTATTATAAAACTATAGTAATCAACAGTGGAATACTGGCATTAAGATAGATAATTAGATCAGAGGAATCATAAAAAAAAGAATAGTCTTTTCAACAAAAGAAGCTGGAACAATTGGACATCCATATGCCAACCAATCAACTCCAAACTATAGCTTACAGTACATACAAAAATTGACTGAAAATGTGTTTTACATCCCAGGGTAAAAGTTTATAAACTTCTAGAAGACACTATAGGAGGAAAATCTGTATGACCTAGACCATTGATTAGGCAAAGAGTTCATACATGTGACACCAAAAAATGTCTGACTCATAAAAATGATCAATTTAACTTACGATTGAAAACTCTGCTTTCTTGAAAAGTACCATTAAGAGAATGACAAGCCATAAACTCAGAGAGAATATTTGCAAATTGCATATCTGATAAAGAACTTGTATCCAGAATCTATGAAGAACTCTCACAACTCAATAAAAGAAAACATGTAATAAAACAACAATAAAATACTTCAACAGAGACTTCAAATTAGAGATACGTGGCAAATCGTCACATGAGAAGGTTTTCAGCATTGTCGGTTATTAGGGAAATACAAATTAAACCACCATGGAATATCACTATGCCTCTAGCAGGATGGCTACGGGGAGAGCCTGGAATTCTGATATGCTGCCAGTGCGGGTGGAAAATGGTGTCACCACTTGGGAAGACAGCTTGGCAGTTTGTTAATTAAACATACACCTACCATGTGATCTAGCCATTCCACTCCGAGGAAGGAAAGCATATGCCCAAAGACATTTGCACGAATGGTCATGGCCGATTTATTTGTAGTCACTAAAGCCTTGAAACAGCCCAAATGTCTATCAGAAGGCGGGTGCGGGAATGCCTGTGGTACAGGCAGGGAAGGCGGTGCTATCGTGTAGTAGGAAGGAACAAACCAGTTACACATGCAGTGATGTGGGTAAGTCTGAAAGGCTTTGTGCTGAAAGATTCCAGATAAAAGAGACTCCTTACTATGTGATTCCATTTATATGAACTCTGAAAAATGCAAAGTAATGTGTAGGGAAGAAAGCAGATCACTGGTTGCCCAGGGTGGGATGAGCCGATGGGTATTTCACTGTCTTGAATGTGGTCATGGTATCGTGTGTGGAGAAGGAAATGGCACCCCACTCCAGTACTCTCGCCTGGAGAATCCCATGGAGGGAGGAGCCTGGTAGACTACAGTCTATGGGGTCGCAAAAAGTCAGACACGACTGAGCGGCTTCACTTCACTTCGCAGTGTGTGTGTGTATAAATGAAAACACCTGATTCTCACCTGATCTCAGGTGAGATCTCAGGGATCAAGTGAGAATCAGCCAGGAAGAAGATGGGGGGGCCACAAGCGTGCTTCTGCCAGATGAAACACCCTCCACATTGTACATCTTCTCTTTGCTGTTTGTGAAGATTGTCATTTATTGATACTAAATGAAGGGTGACTTAATTTAACACAGATTCTGAAATATCTCTGTGCTGGTTGCCAAGCAGTGCTATGTAGATAGTCTCCTGAAGAGGAAGAGGCTCCTGGAGGAACCCCGCATTTGAGGATTAATTTGAATGCATTTGCTTCCTCCTCTGTCTTCATGTCTTGGGTGGGCTGTCCCTGATGTAGCTGTAAGCAAGTGGAGAAGCTGTTGAGAAGGAATTGAAATGTAGTCAGTGTTTGGGAGAGCCAGGAGCCCCATCTTTCCAGCCCTCAACATCTCTGTCTCATTGTCACATTCTCTGAGCTTGACCATTTGGCCATTCTGGGGTGAACTCTGCCCTTTCTGCTGGCAACTGGATTTGCTTGTGGTCACCTCCATAACTAAGGTCTGAGGGATAATGCTGATCAGAAGGAAATTTTACTGTATCAGAATTTGAATAGGTTAACAGGTGTAGGAAATATATCGTGTAGGTGGTTCTACTTGTTAAAACAAAATTATACTTACTGGTTATGAAATATTCTGGTAGAGATGGCTTAGCTGGCAAGATGCTTGGAGATGGTGATGTGATAACTGGAATATTATACAGTCAGTCCTGCTATCACATGACACATGTGTTCCTCAAAGTCACTGTGCTATATACAAAACTGCACAGTAAAACTGTGTCTGGGAAAAAAAAAGCGGTGTTGGAGCATGTAGTTTAAAAACGTTAACAGTGAGACCTTTTAAAAGATGCAGACCTAATAAAAACCGTAGCACCGTTTTATACATGTTAAATGGTTAAGAAGTACGCGTAGACTACAATGAATATCACACTTTACTTTGAGAAAGACCTGCGGGTTGGAAGTGGGCGTCGGAAGAAGGAATGTGGTTTGTGAGTTGCCAAGGCTGGTGGAGGCAGGGTTGCCTGAAATCAAAGGGGATGCTGTGATCCCAGGTGTGGATGGGTGTGGCTCCTGACACAGGCAGTGGACTGAGGTAGCTGGTGCATGTGTGAGTGTGTGTGAGTGTGTGTGTGTGTGTGCGCGCACATACATGTGTTCTGCATCCTTGTAAGTGCCTCAGTTCAGCTGGTTACAGCTTTCTGCATTCACTTTGCGTTTCTCTTGCAGACAGAATCATGCATAAGCAAATGCAAAATATGTGTTATGCTGAGATTGTTCCCTAATGGATCAGTCACATTGGAACAAATTCATTTTCAAAACAAGTGTTATTGCAGATCTGACTGTGCCACCGGGAGAGAGGGGCCATGTGCAGGAGCATTTGAAAGGAGCATTGGTGGCCAGTGACTGAGGTTACATGGAAGAGGCTGGAGGGTAGGACTGAGCCTTGAGAACTCAAGAACACGGAATTGTGACCCCTGCCTTTTGTTCTGTTGTTCATAAGCCGAGAGGGCATGCTCAATTGCTTTAGTCGTGTCTGACTCTTTGTGATCCTATAGACTGTAGCCCGCCAGGCTCCTCTGTCCATGAGATTTCCCAGGCAAGGATACTGGAGTGGTTTGCCATCTCCTCCTCCAGGGGCTCTTCCTGACCCAGGGATGAAAGCCGTGTCTCTTCCCTCTCCTGCATTGATAGGCCGATTCTTTACCACCAGCGCCACCTGGGAAGCCCCTAAACCATAACTCTTGTATATTAAAAGCTAAAAGAGCTGATTTAAGCCATCAGTTAAGTGAGCAATCCTAGGTTAAAGTATATTCCTAAATACCCACTCCCTGGTCCTTACTTACTGGGCACTTCTCTTCTACCCTTGCCTCCCTTTCCCCTCTAAACTCTTGAGAGTTGTGGGTGGCTTCGCTTCTGGTGTGGGGCAAGCAGCTGCCTCTGGAGCTTTAACTCCATCTCAAAGGTGAGGGACTTTCTCTGATGAGCACTTTCCTTCACCATCCTGAAAACTGAACAAGGGCTGTTTTGAGGATATGATACAGAGATGAGATTCCCTGGACATTGAACGGAGTTAGTCCTAAGAGTGGATGTTTATGGTTCCAAGTTGTGCTGGGCCAGCCTGACCACCAAATCTTGGAAGATAGAAGTACTCACATTTCTTATGTAAAATTACTTTTTTTTTTTTGAGGGGGGACATCTTTAAACTCTTAGGTTTATTGTTTTCTCATTGAGAGATACTTAACAGACAACTTTGTGTTGTTGTGACTGACGTGTGGGCTTTCTGAAGTTCAGGCATAGGCTAGGAGCCCCTCTTGCCTGGGTCTGTGGTAGGGGTGTTCTCCACACCCTTCCCCAGCTGCACTGCACCCCACCTCCCCATCTCCCTCACTGTGGCTGTGGTGGTTTCAGTTCGATGGACAGAATAGAATTAGTGGAAGGGGCCTTGAAAGTTACTGAAATTCAGGAGCTTGTTGCATAGTTACATAGGTCTCTCTGGGGTTGGCCTTGACTGGTGACATGCTGTCCAGCAGAGGGGGTTTTACCTGCTGGCCAGTCAAATCCCTTCTGATTCTGTTGGTAAAATGGTGTGTCTACGCTTACAATTTCAGGAGCCTGTGAGTGGGATATGGCTTGAAGATGAGTCTTGGGTGGAAGAGTGTGTGGAATCATGCTGGGCTTAGATGCGGGATGCTGGATGGATGGATGATGGGAAATGAGGAAAAAATAAATCTCCAGAAATACTTTGAATCTGATACTTTTATTGCTGTAAACAATAGTGGGTACAGAAGGACCCCCAAAATGTCTCTCTCTGCGTGTGCTCAGTTGCTCCCACCGTGTCCGACTCTGTGTGACCCTATGGACCGTATGTTCATGGGATTCTCCAGGCAAGAATACTGGAGTGGGTTTCCACGCCCTCCTCAAATGTCTCTGTAAAGATACGTCATCCCTCGAATATAGGTTGGAGCAGACAATGTTTTGTAGTTCAGCAAGAGTGTGCATTTGGGGGGGCTTTCCTCAACCCCATCTTATATATATTTCCTCTGATCTGGGCTGATTTCATGCTACTGATCCTGCTGTATGTATTCATTACCAATGTGCCCAACACACAAAAGAGAAAGGACCCAATAGAAGCCAGTAGAACCCTGGCTGTAGGGTAGCTCTTCACCAATATGCCATGTATTCACTCCCACACTGAGCCAGCTCTCGGTGGTGGTGGTGTTAGGCATGTTAGGTACTCAGTCGTGTCCGACTCTTTGTGACCCCATAGTAGCATGAAATCAGCCCAGATCAGTGGAAATACATAGAAGATGGGGTTGAAGAAAGCCCCCCTAAACGTACAATATGATCCCTGGGCAGATGGAAGTCTTACCCTTGAACCAACTTCATTCCCCTTCTGTTTCGAAGACACTGGTTTTGGCCAAGGCAAGCTGATGCCCATGGCTTGAGACTTGCACTATAGGGAGAAAGGGGGCCCTATATAAAATACATGGAGGGGTCTCAAGTTCTTGTAATAAAATTATTTTATAACATTGTACCTTTTCAATCTTATAGAGGCAGGCACCTAGTTGTAGCGCTTCTGAAGTGAGGGTTGAGGTTGGGAAGTTTTTCACCAAGTGTTTTTCCTGGAAAGAACACCTTCCTCTCTCCTGCTGTTTTGATTTATGCCTAAGCCGGACTGTTAGAGTTTATATGGGGAGGAATGAATACGTGTTAGTTAAAGAACACGTGTCCCTCTTGTGGGCGTGTAGGTAGAGTCTGTAGAGGGTCCACGTTGTATTAATGCAAAGTTTGCTTTGCCTGAGGAATAATTGCAAGCCTGCCATCCATAGAGAGAGTTATCAAAGGGATCACAGTGTAAACGGTGACATTCGAGACTGGCTGTGGTGGAGGCTCACCCACCCTCCCCGGGAGCTGCTAAAATTGAGCTGTCAGACGAGGAAGATGAAATGCTACTTTGTTCTATGGCTTCAGCTCCCAGAGGCAACGTTTCCAGGTCATTTGACATTAGTTCAGAGAATGGGAAAGTATTTATCTTTTTTTTTTTTTCGTTTTTTTCCCTAAAGCTTACAAAAATGTTTTATGCTTGGTGGTAAGTAGGAGGTGACAGCTCTCCAGGTTGGCTGCCTGTGTGTTTGAAGGAAGACATTTACCGGGGTGGCTGGTGGTGCTGGGAGAGGGTGCCAGCCCTGCCCCTCCTGGGTTTACGTTCCAAGCCTCAGTGCTCAAGTGTGCACATACTGATAATCCTAAAAAGCCATGTTTCCCAAAGACTGTTCCTTGGGACATGGCACATTAGTCACACAAGATGTTCTGAGCAAAGAAAAAATGCCATGAAAAAAAAATGTTTTCTGTGGCCAAATGGGTTTGAAACACACCACATACTATATTTCTGTTGACACACAATTCATATTAGTTCTTTTTTTTCTTTTGGCTGTGCTCGGTCTTACTGGAGGCACATGGGATCTAGTTCCCTGACCAGGGATTGAACCCAGGTCCCCTGCACTGGGAGCACAGAGTCTTAGCCACTGGACCACCAGGGATGTCTCTTGTGTTAGTATTTTAAATCTCTGAGGATTCTTACAGGAAAGAAACTTGTTAAGCTTTCTTAAATTATGAATTTCCCAAATTCATCAGAAGTCCTGAAATTTTCAAAAAGATTTTTGAGTTTCTATTATGTAGCTGTCATTTTATAATTCACAGACAAGACATACAATGATAAGGAAGATGGAGGGGCCTTGTATAGCCTCACGGAGCTTACTGATAGATAACAAACAGGTGACCAAATAAAACAATGAACAGTTCTGCATTGTGTACATGAAAGAAATAAATAAGTGGGGTGCTGTGAATGGGATGAATTTGGTGGAGGACAGGGTGGGATGCTCCAATAAGGCCACCTGTAGTTGACAACCAAAGCGTGAGAAAGAGGCAGCCTGTGAGGCATGGGAGAAAGATGAGGAGGCGTGTGCAAAGGCCCTGAGGTATCCCACGCTCTTGCTCTAAGAAATGCCATTTGAAGGTCTGTAGCCTTTGTAAACTACCCTGTGGCCAGAGAAGCTCTTCAGGTCTTTACAAAGGGGCTGGTACAATGTATACCATCCAAGTGGAATCAGCCCCCTCCCTTCCTTTGTCCCGGAGATTCTGAGCATGGCCATCGAGAAAGGCCTTGATCTCAGGTAAGCCCCATGGCTCTGTTCCTGCATCATCTTAGGCTCACCCAGCAGTGTGTGGCGTGGGACCCTGAGACTGTCGGCCTCCCTGGAGTGGAGAGGGCCAGCCCTTGTTGCTCTCTGGTAGCGTCAAGCCATATAATCCATACTCCATTTGAAGTGTAGTAGCGAGCATGGAGGGATGCCTGGTGGCTCAGTGGTGAAGAGTCTGCCTGCAATGCAGGAGACGCAGGTTCGATTCCTGGGTTGGGAAGATCTCCTGGAGGAGGAAATGGCAACCCACTGCGGTATTCTTGCCTGGAGAATCCCATGGATAGAGGAGCCTGGCGGGTGACAGTCCATGGGGTCACAGAGGGTCGGACACGACTGAGCTAGTGAACATGTGTGCAACGAGAATGAACAGGAGTTAGACTTCTAGAGAGGAGTTTTCATATATCTGTGCATGAAAGAGACGCATGGAGAATTTGTTAATGCACAATCCGTCCCCTACTCCCCCCTGCCCCAGGACCTGCCTAGGATGCTTGCACACCTAGGCCCAAGACATACTGGTTAGGCTTACAACATTCTGGTCCCTGTTCTGGTTCTGGGATGTTTAGGCACAGTCTGTATATTTTTTGAGTTATAAACTCCATTAGGTACATCTTCAGTGAAAGTCACTCAGTCATGTCTGACTCTTCGGGCTATACAGTCCATGGAGTTCTCCTGGCCAGAATACTGGAGTGGGTAGCCTTTCCCTTCTCCAGGGGGTCTTCCCAACCCAGGGATTGAACCCAGGTCTCCCACATTGCAGGCGGATTCTTTACTAGCTGAGCCATCAGGGAAGCCTGGGTACATCTTAAGGGCCATAGTAATCTTTGATTTAGAAGCCATTCCTTTTGTAATCTAGTGTGGCTCTGGTCCCCAAATCTGAAATATGGCAGGTGGAGGGATTGTAAATCAGTAAACAGACTTATTTATGCAGTCTTAAAACAAGAAAAACAAAGCCACAGAATTTCTGCAGGTGAATGAAACCTACACTGAGCTGTCCCAGCATGGTTGGGGCATGGTCATTTGAAACTGGGGAGAGTGGTCTACACCTCCTTCTTTGAACCTGATCAGACCCTCTGTTCTAAAGGGACCCTTCCAGAGACTTCCCTGACAGTTGGGTGGTTAAGACTCCACTCTCCCAATGCAGGGGGCCTGGGTTTGATCCCTGGTCAAGGAACTAAGATCCCCCAGGCTGCTCGGTGTGGCCCCCAAAAGGGAACCCTTCTACCCTTCGCTTCTTCTGGAAGTTGTTCTGTCAGTTTTCGACTTTTTTTTCCCTGTTGGAATATCAATAAACGGTGGCGTTTCTCATCCTAAGAAGGAAAATTCCCCCCTGATCTCGAGTTTCATTCTTGCTACTCACTGTGCTCTCTTGCACATCTGTAAAACTCTTCAGTGGTGATTCAGTCTCTCATGTTGCCGTGAACACGTTGCTGTTAGCAGGAAGTCCAGCTCCCTGATAAGCCTCCGCATAAACTAGCCCTGCCCGCCTCTCCCAGCTCACATCTTACCCCAAATTCCCTTGCTTGTTGCGCTCCAACCATCCTGAAGTCCTCTCATTCTGTTCAGCGCCCACCCACCCCCCGCCCCCCGGCCCCCCCCCCCGGTGCCCCACCCCTCCCCTCGGCCCCCCCTAGTCTCCCCCCCGAGACCCCCCAGCCCCCCCCCCCCCGCCCCGGCTTGTGCCTTTCTTAACCCATCAATCTGTGTCTGGATGATCATGCTGGTTTATTGTCTACCTCTCCCTGTCTAGAATGAAAGACTAATGAACTTGGAAATCTTCTCTGTCTTGTTCTCTGCTCTATTCCAAGCATTTAAAACAGTCCTTATGTAAATAGATGATAAATATTTATTATTTAAATGAATGCATTCATTCTCTTTCTTCTGGGTATTTGCATATACTGTTGCATCTGCCTAACAATCTCTCTTCTCGTGTCCCATCCAGATGCACAATTTGTCTGCTGACTCTTCAGTTCAGTTTAGTTGTTACTCAGTCGTGCCCGACTCTTTGTGACCCAGGCCTCCCTGTCCATCCCCAGCTGCCGGAGTTCACTCAAACTCATGTGCATCGAGTCGATGATGCCATCCAGCCATCTCATCCTCTGTCGTCCCCTTCTCCTCCTGCCCCCAATCCTTCCCAGCATCAAGGTCTTTTCCAATGAGTCAACTCTTCGCATGAGGTGGTCAAAGTACTGGAGTTTCAGCTTTAGCATCATTCCTTCCAAAGAAATCCCAGGGCTGATCTCCTTCAGAATGGACTGGTTGGATCTCCTTGCAGTCCAAGGGACTCTCAAGAGTCTTCTCCAACACCACAGCTCAAAAGTATCAATTCTTCAGCGCTCAGCTTTCTTCACAGTCCAACTCTCATCCATTCATGACTACTGGAAAAACCATAGCCTTTGACTAGACGGACCTTTGTTGGCAAAGTAATGTCTCTGCTTTTGAATATTCCATCTAGGTTGGTCATAACTTTTCTTCCAAGGAGTAAGCGTCTTTTAATTTCATGGCTGCAGTCACCATCTGCAGTGATTTTGGAGCCCCCCAAAATAAAGTCTGACACTGTTTCCACTGTTTCCCCATCTATTTCCCATGAAGTGATGGCACCAGATGCCATGATCTTTGTTTTCTGAATGTTGAGCTTTAAGCCAGCTTTTTCACTCTCTTCTTTCACTTTCATCAAGAGGCTTTTAAGTTCCTCTTCACTTTTAGCCATAGGGTGGTGTCATCTGCATATCTGAGGTTATTGATGTTTCTCCCGGCAATCTTGATTCCAGCTTGTGCTTCTTCCAGCCCAGCATTTCCCATGATGTACTCTGCGTATAAGTTAAATAAGCAGGGTGACAATATACAGCCTTGACGTACTCCTTCCCTGATTTGGAACCAGTCTGTTGTTCCATGTCCAGTTCTAACTGTTGCTTCCTGACCTGCATATAGGTTTCTCAAGAGGCAGGTCAGGTGGTCTGGTATTCCCATCTCTTTCAGAATTTTCCACAGTTTATTGTGATCCACACAGTCAAAGGCTTTGGCATAGTCAATAAAGCAGAAATAGATATTTTTCTGGAACTCTCTTGCTTTTTCGATGATCCAGCAGATGTTGGCAATTTGATCTCTGGTTCCTCTGCCTTTTCTAAAACCAGCTTGAACATCAAGGAGTTCATGGTTCATGTATTGCTGAAGCCTGGCTTGGAGAATTTTGAGCATTACTTTACTAGTGTATGAGATGAGTGTAATTGTGCGGTAGTCTGAGCATTCTTTGGCCTTGCCTTTCTTTGGGATTGGAATGAAAATGGCCTTTTTCCAGTCCTGTGGCCACTGCTGAGTTTTCCAAATTTGCTGGTGTATTGAGTGCAGCACGTTCACAGCAGCATCTTTCAGGATTTGAAACAGCTCAACTGGAATTCCATCACCTCCACTAGCTTTGTCCGTAGTGATGCTTTCTAAGGCCCACTTGACTTCACATTCCAGGATGTCTGGCTCTAGTTGAGTGATCACACCATCATGATTATCTTGGTCATGAAGATCTTTTTTGTACAGTTCTTCTGTGTATTCTTGCCACCTCTTCTTAATATCTTCTGCTTCTGTTAGGTCCCTACCATTTCTGTCCTTTATCGAGCCCATCTTTGAATGAAATATTCCCTTGGTATCTCTAATTTTCTTGAAGAGATCTCTAGTCTTCCCCATTTGGTTGTTTTCCTCTATTTCTTTGCATTGATCACTGAGGAAGGCTTTCTTATCTCTTCTTGCTATTCTTTGGAACCCATGGAAAAGAAATGCAAAAAAGCAAAATGGCTGTCTGGGGAGGTCTTACAAATAGCTGTGAAAAGAAGAGAAGCGAAAAGCAAAGGAGAAAAGGAAAGATATCAGCATCTGAATGCTAACTCTTACTTATCCTTAAATTCTCAATTCATAAGTCTCTTTTCCAAGAGACATGTATTACTTCCTCCAGGAAGTATGTGGAGGAAGTATGTCACTTCCTCCAAATCACTATATGACTTCCCAACTTGGGGTGGGTTTCTCCTGTGTGCTCCCACAGTACTTATTACACTATTTACAATCACCTAGTCATTTGTTTTATTCCTCTGTGGACTGTAGGGTCCTGGATTCCTGTGTACTTTTGACTCCTAAGTTCCCTCCCACAAAGTCTAACATAGTGCCTGCACTGTACTTGGTAAATATGCAATAAACATTGATTGAATGTTGGCTTTTAACCCTCTGTCTTGTTTCTCTCCAAGACCTTTCTTCCCCTCAAACATCTCAACAGTAGTCTATACTCAAGTGTTAGTCACTCAGTTGTGTCTGACTCTTTGTGACCCCATGGACTGCAGCTCATCAGGCTCCTTTGCCCATGGGATTTCCCAGGCAAGAATACTGGAGTGGGTTGCCATCCCCTTCTCCAGGGGATCTTCCTAACCCAGAGACTGAACCTGGGTCTCCCACATTGCAGGCAGATTCTTCAGACCAGAATTCTTCAAATTCTTCTGAGCCCCCAGAGAAGCCCTATACTCAATGTCTTCTTCTATTTCTGCAAGTTTACTCTTGGGACTGTCACTGAACATTTCTGGGCAAGATCCCCATGGATTCCATGCTGCCAGACCCATCAGACACCCTCCAGCCTTAACCGTATTTGTCCTCTTTGGGAGCACTTCATACCGCCAACCAGTCCTACTTGACAGTCTGTCTATAAGGACAGACCTGTGCCCACGTCTTGCTGCCACATGCAGGCAAAGCAGAGGCATTCTGGCTGGCAGAGAATGGATTTCGTTGGCTACTCAAGCCCTATGGCATGAGAGTGGGTAATGCTGAGACCTAACCTCCTGCAAAGACTGGGAATTTCGTCAAGGTTTTATTATAATTTTGGCGTAAATTCCCACATCCCTTCTACCAATTCTGTCCCCCTTCCAGTACAAAACTGTGACCATTCTTAAGGCTGGAAGGGCAGGAAAACGGATGGAAGCAGTTTGCTGCCTGATCTGTAATATCTGGGGGTGGAGGTGGGGATGGGGTTGGACGGGCTTGGATGAATGTTTCTGAAAGATCACGAGCATCCTCCTCTGTGGCCCCGTGGTCAAAACTCAGAGATTCTCACTTCCGTGCTTTGAAGACCGCATGGTGAGAAACAAGACATTTTCCTCTTTTCATGCCTGATAGAGATTTCTGGAAGCAGCTCTGTTTAACACAGGTGTTCTAGCTCAATTAGCTGGGGAGAAAAAGTACAAAAGGGAGCCGTTATGCAAATGTCAGGCCTTTGGAGGACACCAGGGAAAGGATGGCAGTGGAAGCTTTTGAACGTGTTTCCAATGCCATCTTCACATTAGACCTTGGTGTGGTGGCTGTTACCAATAACATGCCCTCGACAAGCTCCCGGTCCTTTTCTCTCTAGGAGGATCCCAGGTCCTCTCTGATGGACAGTCCTCTCCCTTCTGGGATGGAAGTGTCATTTGTTCTGCCTTTATATATATTTCAATAGAAATTGCTTGAGGATCTTGGTCTTAGGTTTTTTTTTTTTTTTGACACCTTAAGTTTCGTGTTGTGATCCTGGAATTGATGGGAATTTTCCCCCGCAGCGTGTCACATCTATTGAGTCCACCCTGTACTATTATTTCCAGGACCTCATTCTCCTGGTCACTTGTTTATTCACTGGCTAATATATTCACTCATCCAGGATGGTGCTGTGGCCGTGAGGATGCAGGAAAGATGATCTTTCATTGACCATCTTTTATTTCCAGAGTGAGAAGCTTTGAAATCCCCGTCACTAATTTCATCTCTAGCTCTAAGGCAGAGTTCTTCCTGAGCTCGCAGCAAGGTCAGAATGACCTCTCATCATTCAGGAAAAAAGAAAGATTTGATGGAACAGATTTATTTCTGTTCCATCCAACTTTATTTCCAAGGACACCATCCGTGGCAAAGTGTGGTAATTGGGGATCTGCAGTGATATGTCAAGTCAGACCGGAGCCTCCAGCAATTTTACTTAAGAGCCTGTGAAGGCTGCCTTTTCCCCCAGATATTGGAACTGCCAGGGTCAGGACTCAATGAAAGAACCTCTTGGTCTTGTCACCTTTGGTTACGCATTAGATCAAGGCTGTGATGGTTGATTCTGGTGCCAGGAGCGTCTGTGAAACCCGCGCAATGTACAGAGCAATTTTTCAGGGTCAGGAGGAGAAGAAGTGGAGCGAACCGGGGGAGGAGAGAAAACTTCAGGTGAAATTGTTCTTAAGAATCAGAGGATCAGACATGCTGGCAACGCTAGCCTCTTTTCCTGGGGGCAGATAACAAGGCCCTCAAACTTTCAAGGGCTGGGGAACCCACCTTTGTATCCTGGGTGCAAGACAACAGATTCGGTGCCCTGCTGGCCATGTGCCCTTGCTCCTGGTGTGCCTGCCTCTTAAGTCTATAGATTTTTGTTTTTGGAATAATATCTTTCTGGAGCTATAATTCAAACTCTGTACAATTCACCTATTTAAAGAGCACAATTCAGTGCTTTCTAGGATGTGTACTGAGTTGTGCGGCCATGTCCACAGTAAGTTTTAGAACATTTCCATCCCGCCCCCCCCCCCCACCTCTGCAACGTCTTCATACCTATTAGCACTCACCTCCCGCTTCCCATCCCCGTCCCCATCCTCTGGCCACCACTGCTTTCTGTCTCTTACCGCAATTTATAAATGTGACTCTATGTGTGTTTGTGTGTGTGCATGCATGTGCCCGTGTGTGTGTGTGTGTGCTGTCTGTCACTGACTCCCTGTCTAGAGTGCCTTTAGCTACCCTCACCCATTCCCCCCCCACCCTGTGTTTGTTCCTGGCTGTGTGCAAATATTTCTGTTCAGTATTGTGGGCTTTCTCTTTTAATTTCTCCCTCTTTGCTGAGGAAATGAATCCTTCTTCTACTGATGGGTTTATTCCCTCCTTTCTGTGTCATGCAAGGCCACCTGTGGGTTTGCTGAGAGCAAAAGTACAGTCCCAACTGCCTGTCACCCAGAGAATAGATTGATCTCTTACAACCCCAAGAAGACTTGTTATAAGGTGAAAACCGCACATTGTTTACAAAGGTAAACTTTGGGGCTACCCCCAGTATTCTTGCTTCTCTAGCTGATGCACGGTCATTGTGGTCACCTCTCCTCCTAAACAAAGAATTGGAGACTGGTGTCCTGCTGGTGAGAGGCCCCTGGATCAGACCTCTGCCTTGGCAGCCACAGCCAGTTTCCTACATGGATTGGCTCTGTAGCTTCTGCAGGTCGAAGGACAGCACTTGAAAGCGTTCCGGTCACCCAGACCCAGCAATTGCTCCGCCTGTCACCAGAGCAGGAGGCAGTGGTGATATTGGGAAAAGGGGACCATCTGGGCTTCCTTACTGTGGTGCAACCTTATGGAGATACTGGGTGAGAAAGATGACATGGGCTGGTCGAATAAACAGAGCAAACAAAAACTGCCTCTTCCTGTTCTTGGCCAAGCTGCCTCCGTGGCATTTTGGGGTTCAGAAGCGAAAGTGGCACGTGTGTGTGTGTGTATACGAATGAGTCGTTCTGCATCAGAATTTAGAGGTCATGCTTCCTTTCCTTCATGACAGCCGATGAAATCTCATCTCTAAGCTGTTCTAAGATATTTTCCAACACCTAGTCTCTTTAGGCTGGTGCCATGTGGAAAGGAAACAGAGGCGAGGCTCCCAGGGGTGGGACTCTTGATCCAGCCAAGCCTGGTCTTGCTCTTCCCGGTCACTCTCAGTTTTCATACTGAGGTTGACGTGTGAGCCTGTTTAGACTGGCTTTTGTCAGCTCTCCAGTTGTCTTCCACACACCAGGAAGATAGACTTCAGATGCATAATCAAACACAGAGCTATCTACTTGCTAAAGGTGGTGCCATTTGTAGAGTGCATGATGGCATGGAGTGGTTAAAAATAAAAATTTTGAAGATGGCGTTCAATACGTGTTGACTCTCTCCTTCTGGTTATTACATTTTGCCTCTGGCTGGTTTCCTGACATGTCCAGTTTCCTAGAGATTTCAGAAAAACAAGAATAAAACAAAAATCAACCTCAATATCAGGAGAAACCTTTTGAATAGCTTTAGAGTACTTTGAAACTGTTTTTTTTTTTTTCCATTGTTGTTGCACAGTAGACAGGGAGACACTCACAAAATGAACCATGAGACAATCTACCACAGACACTCCATATTGACACTCTCCCTTCCTGTGTATTTAATCAATTAGCAGCATAATAAATTAGCAGCGATTCACCTGGACATCAAATACCAGGTTGTTCTCCTAAGTGACCTGGATTGATTTCCACGTGTCGCAATTCATCAGAAGGAAGTGGCTTCACTGCTGGGCATCCAAACACTCTTAACACATTTCTGGTCCCACTTTCACTTTAACCAGCAAAAGACATTGGGTTTTCTGCCTCAGACAGTAAGCCTTGCGATCAGTGAGACTGGAGATGCCAGACAAAGGCCTCCAGATGGATCGGCTTTGATGAAACAGAAAGGCATTGCGAGCACCTGCGGGAAACCAGATGGAGCCTGCGCTTGGGAGAGGAAGGGTGGGTCATCTCGCTGCATCGCAGACCCCGTGGCCTCGGGGACAGATGCCACATCACTTTGGAGCAGATGGGAGTTAAAGCATACTGGTCAGAGTAAATGCTCACGTTGAAAGCTAACATACTGAATCTTTATGAGGCGTCAAGCATTCTTCCAAGTGCATTACAAGTACCGACTCTTCTAGTCTTTTTGACCACCCCATGAAGTAGGTAGCGCTATGCATGCACGCGTGCTAAATCGCTTCAGTCTTGTCTGATTCTTTGCGACACTATGGAATGAAGCCCTCCAGGCTCCTCTGCCCATGGGATTTTCCAGGCAAGAATACTGGAATGGGTTGCCATGCCCTCCTCCAGGGGATCTTCCCGACCCAGGGATTGAACCCTCGATCCCACACTGCAAGCAGATTCTTTACTTGCTGAGCCACCAGGGAAGCCCAAGTCACACTATAGTCTCCACTTTATAGACGGGAACATGAGGCATCCAGAGTCCCACAGTGAAGTGGTGGGGAGTCAGGTCTTCAAGACTAGGCTTTCTATAAGGAATGGGGCTACTTTCTCTTATCTATAGATGGAGGAGAAACCAACTCAAACCATAGCAGTGGGGCATGCAGATTAACAGGAAAAGACCCGTCTGCTTGGAGGGCTATATCTACGTCTAAGGGGAGTCACCGCTGAAGCCACCATTGTCACCCCACCACCACTTGTTGTCACTGTATTTTGTCGGTAAATTCATGGTCCGTGTTGGTGGAGATGGGGTGGGTAGCACAGCAAAGGCCATGGGAGCAGCCACCTGGTACTTTGGAATTTAAGAGTTAGGTACACAGTGACGTAGGCATGGGGCAGAGCTGTCACTTTATCAGTTTTTGTCGTCAGTAGCAGGCTGGCAGCCTTTGGATAAATTCCCTGATTTCCTGCATTTCTTGCTCTGCCCAGTGTCTGTGTGGGTTCCTCCTCTCCTGTGCTTTCTCTCTGATCTTACCCTCCCTGTGTCCTCAACTTTGTTCAGTGACGGCCTGAAGAACTCATGTTTTTTATAAATTTATTTTTTGTTGAAGAATAGTTGAATTACAGTGTTGGGTTAATTGTAGCTGTACCACCAAGTTCAGTTCAGTTCAGTTGCTCAGTCGTGTCCGACTCTTTGCAACCCCATGATTCGCAGCATGCTAGGCCTCTTTGTCCATCACCATCTCCCGGAGTTCACTCAGACTCATCCATCGAGTCCGTGATGCCATCCAGGCATCTCATCCTCGGTCATCCCCTTCTCCTCCTGCTCCCAATCCCTCCCAGCATCAGAGTCTTTTCCAATGAGTCAACTCTTCGCATGAGGTGGCCAAAGTACTGGAGCTTCAGCTTTAGCATCATTCCTTCCAAAGAAATCCCAGGGTCGATCTCCTTCAGAATGGACTGTTTGGATCTTCTTGCAGTCCAAGGGACTCTCAAGAGTCTTCTCCAACACCACAGTTCAAAAGCATCAATTCTTCGGCGCTCAGCCTTCTTCACAGTCCAACTCTCACATCCATACATGACCACAGGAAAAACCATAGCCTTGACTAGATGGACCTTAGTCGGCAAAGTAATGTCTCTGCTTTTGAATATACTATCTAGGTTGGTCATAACTTTTCTTCCAAGGAGTAAGCGTCTTTTAATTTCATGGCTGCAGTCACCATCTGCAGTGATTTTGGAGCCCCCCAAAATAAAGTCTGATGCTGTTCCCACAGTTTCCCCATCTATTTGCCATGAAGTGATGGGACCGGATGCCGTGATCTTCGTTTTCTGAATGTTGAGCTTTAAGCCAACTTTTTCACTCTCCTCTTTCACTTTCATCAAGAGGCTTTTGAGTTCCTCTTCACTTTCTGCCATAAGGGTGGTGTCATCTGCATGTCTGAGGTTATTGATATTTCTCCCAGCAATCTGGATTCCAGTTTGTGCTTCTTCCAGCCCAGCGTTTCTCATGATGTACTCTGCATAGAAGTTAAATAAGCAGGGTGACAATATACAGCCTTGACGTACTCCTTTTCCTATTTGGAACCAGTCTGTTGTTCGATGTGCAGTTCTAACTGTTGCTTCCTGACCTGCATATAGGTTTCTCAAGAGGCAGGTTAGGTGGTCTGGTATTCCCGTCTCTTTCAGAATTTTCCACAGTCGATTGTGATCCACACAGTCAAAGGCTTTGGCATAGTCAATAAAGCAGAAATAAATGTTTTTCTGGAACTCTCTTGCTTTTTCCATGATCCAGCAGATGTTGGCAATTTGATCTCTGGTTCCTCTGCCTTTTCTAAAACCAGCTTGAACATCAGGGAGTTCACGGTTCACGTATTGCTGAAGCCTGGCTTGGAGAAGTTTGAGTATTACTTTACTAGCATGTGAGATGAGTGCAATTGTGCGGTAGTCTGAGCATTCTTTGGCATTGCCTTTCTTTGGAATTGGAATGAAAACTGACCTTTTCCAGTCCTGTGGCCACTGCTGAGTTTTCCAAATTTGCTGGCATATTGAGTGCAGGACTTTCACAGCATCATCTTTCAGGATTTGAAACAGCTCAACTGGAATTCCGTCACCACACCAAAGTGACTCAGTTTTATGTGCAAATGGGTATATATATGTGTGTGCTCATTCACACAGTCACGTCTGACTCTTTGCGAACCCATGGACTGTAGCATGCCAGGCTCCTCTGTCCATAGGATTCTCCAGGCAAAACTCCTGGAATAGACTGCCATTTCCTCCTCCAGGATATATATATACATATATATATATATATATATATATATATATATATATATATATATATATATGTATGTTATGCATTATTTTTCATATTCTTTTCCATTATGGTTTATTACAGAATGTTGAGTATAGAGGAACTCCTGTTTTGATGTCAATACTTAAAATGTTTGATTTTTTTTTTTTTCACTCATCCTGCCAAACAACTGGGTCAGGACGTCCCGGCACCTCTTCTTCATAAATTCTCGTGAAGGCTTGAGACCTCTCTCCTGACTTGAGGCATTAGTCAGGGAAGGTAGACTGTCTCTTAGGGGTTGACTGCCCCAGTATGTGCCCCAGGGTTGTCCTTGCAGGTAAGTGCATGGACTTTGAAGACAGACACATTTGAAAACTGGTTTTGCCTCTGTCTCACCAAGGGCAGGTCCCAATGTCAGCTGATTTTCTGATTACTTCTCTGTAAAATGGAAGGAATGATATTCTTTTCAGAAACTTTTGGTAAGGAGTAATGATAAAGTTAATGTTCCTTTTGAGCACTCTATATTTTGGTCGCTGTGCTAGGAACTTGAGTTTATTATCTCACTGGAAACTCAGAACAGCTTTGTGAAGTAGGTACTTTATCGTCCCCATTTCACGGATAAGGAAACTGAGACTTGGAGGGATGAAATAAAATGCCCAAGTCAGGGAAATGGGATCAAGAACATGTATGTCTCCAAAGGCATTTCTCTCAGCCTCTTGGCAGGACAGAGTGTGTCAGGCAATTGGTGGCTCTTCTTTTTCCCTTCCTTGTGACCTCTCTATACGATCTTTACTTGGGGCATCATGGATGGAGCTTTCCTGGTGGCTCAGACAGTAAAGAAATGCAGGAGACTGGGATCGATCCCTGGGTCGGGAAGATCACCTGGAGGACATGGCAACCCACTCCAGTATTCTTGCCTCGAGAGTCCCATGGACAGAGGAGCCTAGTGGGCTACAGTCCGTGGAGTCACAAAGAGTGGGACATGATTGAGCAACTAACACTTTCACTTTGGGTGGGGATGAGAAATAAGGATTTCCCCCCGCCCCTTCCTTTCTTGATGCAGTTCTTTCTGTTTGGGGTTCCTCCTGTCCTGTCTTCTACATAAGAGGATCCTAGTAAAAGAATAGGACATAATGTCAGTCATATTGCACGTATCATAAAGATTAAAAACCCAGAGTGATACAGCTTGGCAGTTAAGGGAGAATTTCCACATTAGGACTGGGGTTTGTAACTCAGCTGATAAAGGATCTACCTGCAATGTGGGAGACCTGGGTTTGATCCCTGGGTTGGGAAGATCCCCTGGAGAAGGGAAAGGCCACCCCCTCCAGTATTCTGGCCCGGAGAATTCCATGGACTGTATAGAAGAGTCGTACGTGACTGAGTGACTTTCGCTTCACTTCGCTTAAACTTTATTGGCCTTTTCATAGCACCACCATGCGATGACATTCAGAGGAGTGCTTTGTAGGGTATGGAAGCGCGACACCCATGAGGCTCCTGGGTGTGTCCTCCTGACCCGCCCAACATGTGACCAGGCATCAGAGCCTCTCAAGGCCGCTCCTCCATCTGCTTTTCCCTTCTAATCCTAAGTATCATATACAGACCGGTTACTTGTAGCACCTGATCGATCTGACCCAGGTCTGGTTTCCTTTTCTTTTTTTAAAGAAAATATTCATTTATTTGGCTGCTCTAGGTCTTTGCTGCATGGCATGTGGAATTTTTAGTTGTGGCATGTGGGACCTAGTTCCCTAACCAGGGATCCAACTCGGCCCCTTGCACACTGGGAGTGTAGAGTCTTAGCTACTAGACCACCGGGGGGAGTCCCTCAGGTTTGGTTTCTGATTCTGACTTGAACCCTTCCTTGCTGTGTGCCTTGAACCTCCATTTTGTCATCTCTAAAATGGGGATACAGGGCACCAGGTTTCAGCTCCTGGTGCTCTGTGACAACCTCGAGGGCTGAGGTGGGGTGGGAGGTGGGAGGAAGGTTCAGGAGGAAGGGGGCATGTGCATACCTATGGGTGACTCACGCTGATGTATGGCAGAGACCAACACCATGTTGTAAAGCAATTATCCTCCAATTAAAAAGAAATTAAGTTTAAAAAATAAAATGAGGATAAAGTTGCTGTCATGAGGTTTCAGTGTGGATTAGCACAAGTCAAGTCCTTAGAATAGTCCCTGGTCCCCGGCAGGCCTTCAGTACATGTCAGCCAGTCGACCATTCTGAGTGCCTAACCACCAGTCAGGCCAGGTTAGCCCCCCGTGGGCAGGCTAATGTTGGACCTTAAAAGCATTCCATGTATCATCCATTTAAATATCTTGGAAGCCTTTAAGAAAATGAGACCATGATTCCAGAACTCTAAGAGTCAGAAATCAGCTGAGAAGTGTTTTCTCCTTTGTGGACCAGTGATGACGCAACTCATCTTCAACTTTCGTAAGTGCGGTGCAGACCCTTTCTTATTTCCAACAAGAATATCACAAGGCACACCGGGCGCGCTCTTATGGTGCAGAGCAAGCCTTTGCTGCACATCTCAGATGTGTGCGCCTTCCCTTGTGGTTTTCTGGGAACAGAAGGCCTCAATCCAGGTGGTCCCGTGGAGCCCCTGGAATCTTTCACCATATCCGTTCTGCATCTGAGAACAGAGACTCTTTTCTTGGGATCAAGAATCACTGCGGATGGTGACTACAGCCATGAAATTAAAAGACACTTGCTGCTTGGAAGGAAAGCTATGGCAAACCTAGACAGCATTTTAAAAAACAGAGACATCGCTTTGCTGACACAGGTCTGTCTAGTCAAAGCTGTGGTTTTTCCGGTACTCATGTATGGATGTGAGAGTTGGACCGTAAAGAAGCCTGAACACTGAAGAACTGATGCTTTCAAATTGTGGTGCTGGAGAAGACTCTTCAGAGTCTCTTGGACTGCAAGGAGATCAAACCAATCAATCCTACAGGAAATCAACCCTGAATATTCATTGGAAGGACTGATGCTGAAGCTGAAGCTCCAATAATTTGGCCACATGATGCGAGGAACTGACTCATTGGAAAAGACCCTGATGCTGGGAAAGACTGAAGGCAAAAAGAGAAGGGGGTGGCAGAAAATGTGATGGTTGGATAGCATCACTGACTCAATGAACATGACCTTGAGTGAACTCTAGGAGATAGTGGAGGGAAGGGAAACCTGGTATGCTGCAGTCCATGGGGTCGCAAAGAGTCAGACATGATTAAACGATTAACAATCCAAATGGTTCCATGGAGCCCCAGGAATCTTTCACCAAGTCCATCCTGTATCAGAGGATGGAGACACAAACATGGCTCAGAAGTTCTCCAGGCTTTGTGGGAAGGACCCAATCATCTGTTCTTTCACATCTTCATCTTTGGACAAAATTTACTGAGTGGGCACTATGTCACAGAGCTGTTCTGAGCAGCGGGGACACAGCAGTGGATGAAACAGACAAAAATCTCTGATCTCATATCCTTGTCAGGTTTTCTCAGTCTTGGCGCTATCATCATTTGGGGCCAGGTGATGCCAAAGCCTTTGACTGTGTGGATCACAATAAACTGTGGAAAATTCTGAAAGAGATGGGAATACCAGACCATCTGACCTGCCTCTTGAGAAACCTATATGCAGGTCAGGAAGCAACAGTTAGAACTAGACATGGAACAGACTGGTTCCAAATAGGAAAAGGAGTACGTCAAGGCTGTATATTGTCACCCTGCTTATTTAACTTCTATGCAGAGTACATCATGAGAAACGCTGGGCTGGAAGAAGCACAAACTGGAATCCAGATTGCTGGGAGAAATATCAATAACCTCAGACATGCAGATGACACCACTCTTGGCAGAAAGTGAAGAGGAACTCAAAAGCCTCTTGATGAAAGTGAAAGAGGAGAGTGAAAAAGTTGGCTTAAAGCTCAACATTCAGAAAACGAAGATCACGGCATCCGGTCCCATCACTTCATGGCAAATAGATGGGGAAACAATGTCAGACTTTATTTGTTTGGGCTCCAAAATCACTGCGGATGGTGACTGCAGCCATGAAATTAAAAGATGCTTACTCTTGGAAGGAAAGTTATGACCAACCTAGATAGCATATTCAAAAGCAGAGATATTACTTTGCCAACAAAGGTCTGTCTAGTCAAGGCTATGGTTTTTCCTGTGGTCATCTATGGATGTGAGAGTTGGACTGTGAAGAAAGCTGAGCACTGAAGAATTGATGCTTTTGAACTGTCATGTTGGAGAAGACTCTTGAGAGTCCCTTGGACTGCAAGGAGATTCAACCAGTCCATCCTAAGGGAGGTCAGTCCTGGGTGTTCATTGGAAGGACTGATGCTAAAGCTGAAACTCCAGTACTTTGGCCACCTCATGCGAAGAGTTGACTCATTGGAAAAGACCCTGATGCTGGGAGGGATTGGGGGCAGGAGGAGAAGGGGACGACAGAGGATGAGATGGCTGGATGGCATCACTGACTTGATGGACATGAGTTTGAGTGAACTCCGGGAGTTGGTGATGGACAGGGAGGCCTGGCGTGCTGCGATTCATGGGGTCACAAAGAGTCGGACACGACTGAGTGACTGAACTGAACTGAACTGATGTCTTGTTATGGGAGACGGTCCTGTGCTTTGTAGGGTGCCTAGCATCATCCTTGGTCTCTACCTACTAGAAGCCAGAAGCATCCCGTCCCACTGTTGTGTCACAGAGCCTCTCCAGGCCTTGCTACATGGCCCCTAGGGGCCAGCCACCCATGGCCGAGAGTCATTTTTCTGTGGGGAGGGAGAGGATGGTCTGTAAAACAGCATCATAGAGAACCATTAACTAGGAGGGGTGTACCTGGGGTAGGGTTGGCTCTTCTACAGAAGGTGCCAAGCAAAGCCCACTGAGATGACATCTGAGCCAAGACATAAAGAGGTGAGGGAGCACGTCCTGTTCAGGAGAGGTTGAGCAGAGGGACCAGCAAGTGCAGGAGAATGTGTAGGAGGTGGAATGAGCGGGAGGGAAGGTCACCAGGGCATGAGGCCTGATGGGTCACGGTGGTGGGAGCTGGAGGCAGAAGGCCGCAACAGCCTCTTCCTCTGAGGGAGGTGGGAGGTGGGAGGTGGGGCTTTAAGCAGAAGAGCAGGGTGACCTGACTTCTTTTTTATGAAGGATGCCCTGGCCATGTGGGCAACGGTGGGCATAAGGAGGATATTGAGGAGGTGTCTGTAGTGACGGTGGTCCAGATCAGGGTGTTGGAGGTGGAGACGGAGAAACTCTGGTTGTCGGCTGTGTTGTTCTAAGGGCAAAGCTGGGAGGATTTACTGATGAATCAGAGGTGGGGTGGAAGGGGAGGGAAGACATCAGGGCTGACTCTGGGGGCATTTGGAGTGAGCAGTGGAAGAAAAACCTGTCAGAACCACCTCTCAGCAGCTGTTGGACATGCCAGTCCTTGTCCCCAGCCTCAGGTGGGATGGTGAAGCCCCCCGCGACAGTGGTTCCTCTTCAGTTTTCTCATTGCTGCTTGGCCTGAGCTGCTCCAAAACCTGCATCATGATCACTTTGGGGTGCTTTTAAAATGCAGGTTCCTGTCCTCCACCCCAAATACCCTGAATTAGAATTACTGGGGGTGGAGCCTGGGAAACTGCATTTCGGTATACGCTCCAGATGATGAGGACGCGGCTTGTTTTGAGAGCCGCAGCCCCGGGGCATGCCCCAGGAACAGGTTTTTAGCTTCCTGTAGTAGAGCTGTCTTTGCCTGGCTGCCTCCAAACCCCGGTCCCTGTGTTTCTCCTCCCCTTACCTCCTGCCAGACCTCCCAAGGCCCCTCTCTATGAAACAGGTCTGTCCTGTACCATTTTGTGTTCATCCTTCAGCTCCTTAGTTTTGCTGTCTTTTCTGATGAGATCTTCAGGTTTTCATCTGTTGTTCGGGTGGAAGGCCGAGAAAGCTGATGACAGGCAGAGCTGTCGTCTTAGAATGGTAGAATTTCACACCTGCAAGGGACCCGTGAGGGCCCTGTGATCATCTGTTTCACCTCTTTCCTGGGTGAGGAAACTAAGGCTCAGAAGGAGAAGTGAGTTTGTGCCGTTCGACCCGACGGGTAACGCTGCTAGTAGCCCTGGCCTGGAAAATGTAAGATCCGACTGCAGGCTGCCTCAGAGGATTCCCCTGGCAACCCCTAGAAGGTTTCTCATCCCCTCACAAGGCTGTCCTGCCACACCTCAATCGCTGTTTTTGTCTTTAACTGAAGGAAATCATTTTTGAGTGGATTGTCTGCACTTTTCTAACTCCTCCACGTTACAGTCCCTGACCCCTCTGAGCTGTGGAAAATCGGGACATCGGAGACATTTATAGGGAAATCAGGGATGTTTTTAGGGAAATCAAAAACTCTTGAAAGTCCTTTTTTTTTTTTTTTTTTTTTCCGTTGTCATTCCATTTTTGCACAAGAATGTGCTGGCTCCAGCAGGGGAAGCTTCACAAAGCTAGATGTGAGCTGTAGAGCCTGGCAGCCCAACTGCTGTGCAGAGAGCCTGCCTTTTCCACTCTTGAAGCCTGATAAATTCTGTGCTACGTGGACTTTGGCCCCATCCCCCTGACTCACCAGATTACAAACGGATACTTTAATAACTTTGTGATAATAAGGGTCATTTACATTGTGGTACAACTGCTTCTGCTGAGGGATTTCACGTTGGGGTCACATTGTATTATCATGGAAGCACATTAGCTTTATAAAAGGGACGGCCTTCATAACAGTTGTGAAGCTTCCTTTACCCTCGGTGCGTGTGCTTGCCAAGTCACTTCAGTTGTGTCCGACCCTATGGACTGTAGCCCGCCAGGCTCCTCTGTCCATGGAATTCTCCAGGCAAGAACGCTGGAGTGGGTTGCCATGCCCTCCTCCAGGGGATCTTCCCGACCCAGGGATTGAACCTGCGTCTATTAGGTCTCCTGCATTGGCACGAGGGTTCTTTACTGCTAGTGCCACCTGGGAAGCCCTCCTTTACCCTAAGAATATTTTTCACCCTAAATGGCTCTCCCTGAGTAGGCTGTGTCTTAATTTTAATTCTAAGAAATCGGATATTGAGGAATGGGTGAAGTAAAGGAAAAGCAGACCATCATCTCATCACCATCATCATCACCGCCCCCATTAGCATTGCATCGTCACTCTCATCATCATCATCCTTGTTGTTGTCACAGCCGTTTCCATCGTCATCCCCGTTACCGTTGTTGTCACTATCAGCATTTTCATCAGCATCATCAGTAAAGTCACCGTTTGTTGGTAACTGGTCCTTCATGTGGGCCATCTCAGATGCTCACCCTAACCATTCTGCGTCCGGATGGTACGATTTTTCTCATTTCGTGGGTGAGATGCCAGGAGTTTGGGAAAGTCAGCGTCCTTGGCCACAGCTGTTGAGGCCTCTCTGGAAAACGGCCATTTCGGGCACCACACTCCCCGACACCCACACCTACTTGATCGGTGTGGAACACACATCCAAGCCAGCTAGGCCTGGAGTCACCTGTCTCAGAGGTACACCTTCCAGAGGCACATGGAGTGGCCAGAAGTGCCATGTGGTATAGACTTAACCAGCAAATAATCCACTAACCTCGACTGATCTAGCTGGGCTGACCACCTCTCTGTCAAAACAGGACTTCATCTCTACTTGAAATGTGTGTGTGTGTGAATCACTTTTTCGTGTCTGACTCTTTGTGACCCCATGGACTGTAGCCCACCATGCTCTTCTGTGTATGGGATTCTCCAGGCAAGAATACTGAAAGGGGTTGCTATTTCCTTCTCCAGGGGATCTTCCTGACCCAGGGATCAAACCCAGGTGTCCTGCAGTGCAGGCAGATTCTTCACCATTTGAGCCGCTAGGGAATAGGATGTAATAACCTCTTCTTAAGCTGGAATTACCACCCGGAGAAATCTGGTGCCAAGGTGCCCGATGTCCCCTCATTTTTATCATAGCATCAAGAGCTGGCATTATTTGAAGTTTGTAGCAAATGGATCCCCAGTGTTTGCGTTTTGAATTGAGGCCATCTGCTCATTTGGGCTGGGGCTCCTGGGGTTGGGGACTTTGCAGCTGTTTCTTCTATTGATGGTGTCCTGTCAAGATGGACTTCATGTTCCTCCTTCCTCTTTTCCTTTGTTCCCTCCCTCCTTGTCTTTCTGTTGAGTCCAAAGCCTATATCCACCAAGAAAATCGTTTTAAAAATCAAAGCAAATAGCCTCTACCCACCCACCCAAGAGTAGAACTTAAAAAAAAAAAAAAAGAAAGACATTTCCGCTTGTCAGTACTTCAAGCTGGTTAACCGGGTACTGATAATTTCCCGATAAATCCAAAAAGATGCACACTCTGGCCCCTTTCTCCCACACATCCGGATGACAGTTTGGGTTAACAGGAACTAGGAGAAGGGTCAACATCAGTTTTAGGTTGGTTTTGGAGACCCTGCACACAAGCTGACTCATTTATCTCTTTGGTCCTTCTTGCTTCTCCGTTATGGGGAGTTCCATCAGAACCCGTTTCTCAAAGGCGCACCTTCTGGGCTGATGTGTCAGGAATTTCCCTGTCAGTAAAGGCAGTGAGGCGTAGAGGCAGGGGTCCTGGGGAATGAGGCACTGCAGCATCTGAGTGCTGGAGAGCCAAATAAACACAGGGAAGGGATGTGTCAGGCCTGCCATCCATTGGATTCTGGGCTTTCCAGGTGGCTCTGTGGTAAAGAGTCTGCCTGCCAGTGCAGGAGATGTGGGAGATCAGGAGCCATGTGAGCTGTCAGTTGGATCCCTGGGTTGGGAAGATCCTGTGGAGGACGGCATGGCAACCCATTCCAATAATCTTGCCTGCAGAATCCTGTGAACAGAAGAGCCTGGTGGCCTACAGTCCGTGGTATCGCAAAGAGTTGGACACAACTTATTGACTAAACAACAGCAACCCCTTCCTAATGAAATCAGTGGTTTCCTTCATATTGGGGGTGTTAGGGAGGCATGGACGTGTCCTGGGGTGGGCTCACCCCAGCATCGTGATGTCAAAACAGAGCGGGGCTTCATCCACTAGTATTTAGTGGGAACAGTGGTGCCTCATGTTTTCCATATGATTAGCATTCATATGGTCTTTCTGCATCCTCACTCCCAGGGGATCATCCGATGTCCAGTCCCTTGCAACATGGAACGTGTCCCATAAGTAGTTTTGATGACTTATATTACTACGGGCTTGCCAACCCCAGGGCCAGTCACGGTCTGGAATTCATCGTTGTTGAAATTTTAGAAAGGCTCTTAGGTGCCTGTGCTGCACTTGACATCACACCTCCCTGGTGCCTGGGGCCGCACTCCATAAGCAAACACAGGAGTTTCTGCAAATCAGCCAATATCCACACTAAACAGGATAAACAAACATTATTAGGTGGATGAATGCCTATTCTTCAGGTCATAAACAGGCCAGCAGGATATTGGAGATTTCTTTTGGTTCAACCCAATATGAAGTATCTCACGTTCAGTCAGGGGGGTTTACCAGCAGAAGAATCTAAGATTCAAGAAGAAAGTTTCCATTTGCAAAGAGGTTTTCAGTTTTGGAATTTCTGATGGATATCCTGGGTTTCTACGTACTTGCCCTCGTTTGTCAGAAGGCACACTGGCCTCTGTTCTTCTGAGTAACCCAATTTTACTTATTGAAGGGTGTGTGTGTGTGTGTGTGTGTGTGTGTGTGTGTGTGTGTTTGTGTAACTGTAAGTATAAATCTAAGTGTGGAAGAGAGGGAGGATGGGAGACAGATCTGTTTCAGCTCCCTCATCCTTCCTGCTTCTCAAGAAGGGCCTTGGACCCCAAACCCCGCCAGGAAAACCCCATCTGTGGTCTGACATTTAGAAGTTTATTGACTGGAATGAAAGAATTGTCAATTTCAAAACATGAAAAGCCAGTGGGAGATCAGGTGCTTTCTGCAAACATTCCTGCACAGTGACTCACGCTATGAAAAAAGAAAAGAGGAAAAGAAAAGCTGCCTTGTTGTTTTATTAACTTAGTTCTGACAGCTGTTAGTTCTGAGGCCTTCAAGGTTCTCAGCAGACATTAAACGAATCCTAAGGAACCCCTCTGTGAAGTACCAGTAATGAACCATGTAAGAAATGGAGGTTAAATGAAGCTAAAAACTCCACAGGGCCAGGCTGTAGACACCCCCTCCACCCTAGAGATCCTCGTGCATGGAGGCTGTATGTCCCTAATTCTCCAGTGAGGTCAAAGTGGAACCTGGCCTCTTCTCCCCAACCTACGCCTCCACGAAGGTCTCTCAGCTCAGGGGGCAGCATGGACGGCTGCTCAGGTACTCATACTGAGACCCTGGAGTCGTCCTTTCCTCTCCTCCCCAACTCCCACACACTAGGAAATCCCCGAACACATTCCCCTCCATCCCCCTGTTCCGCCCACTTCCCAGCATCTTGGATTCCTGGATCCCCCTGAAGCCTCTGCTTCCTTCCTGTCCACTCCAGCACCCCTTTAGATCAAAAGCAGTCTTTGCAAGCACACCTGACCTTGCTCAAACACCTGTTGCTCTCCGAGGATGGTCGAAGTTCTTAGCATACTCTTTAGGACCCCGGCTTGCCAGTCCTGCCTGATTCTTCGGCTCTTTCCGTTGCCACGCTCCAGGGGCACCAGTTTGGTTTAGAAAGGACCATCCCAGGGTCTTCACTGAGGCTGCCCCCTCTGCCAGGGTTGCTTCCAACCCCACTTCTTCTGCCAACTCCCGTCATCCTTCAGATCTTTTCTTAAAAAAAATTAATTAATTTTAATTGGAGAATACTTTACAGTATTGTGATGGTTTTTGCCACACATCACCATGAATCAGCCACAGGTGTCCATGCTTCCCCCCAATCCTGAATCCTCCTCCTCCGTCCCTCCCCACTCTGTCCCACTGGGCTGTGCCAGAGCACTGACTTTGGGTGCCCTGGTTCATGCATCGAACTTGCACTGGCCGTCTGTTTTGCATATGGTGACATACGTGTTTCAATAGCGTTCTCTCAGATTATCCCGTCTTCACTTTCTCCCGCTGAGTCTGAAAGTCTGTTCTTTATATCTGTGTCTCCTTTGCTGTTCTGCATGTAGGATCATCATTGCCGTCTTTCTAGATTCCATATATATGCATTAATATACAGTATTAATATACAGTATGCATATAATATGCATTAATATATGTATATTACCGAGAGACTTACTTCCTTCTGTATAATAGGCTCCAGGTTCGTCTGCCTCAAATGCATTGACTCAAATGCATTCCTTTTTATGGCTGAGTAATATTCCATTGTGTATATGTACCACAACCTCCTTATCCATCCATCTGCCAATGGACATCTGGATGCCCCAGGGGCAATCTCGTAGCTCCCAGGACCTCCTCTTTATATGGCTCTTCTCATGCCTCTAACTACCCAATTACTTCTGTAATCCCCCACTTAACTTCTCCCACAATAGACTCTAAGCCCTGAGAGGGCAGGCACCCCTCTCTCCCCTCTGTAGTGGGCTCCCCAGGGCTCATGCAGTGATGGTGCGGGGGGCACCCCAGCCACCGACGGGGTGGGCAAGGGTTGTGCTTGGAGGGGCGGGGACGGCAGTCTTGCTCTTTGGGGTGCGACACTGGCTGGTTGGATCCACCCTGATCTGGGAGCAGCTGTGGGACTCACCGGTGAGGCAGCTTGTGGGAACCCATCCCCAGCTTCACGGGTCTCAGCCTCTCCCAGCACCGCTTCCTTGTGGGATAAGCGCCCACGGAGCCTGTGGATCTTCGCAAGGGCTTGGGAGGAGTGGCTCTCTCTCTTCCGTGGTGGGGGGCAGGCTTTTCACTTCATCACCCGTGTGACTTGGATGGTGCCCGTGCCAGCTGCCAGCAAAGCGGGCATTAGACCAAGGCCAGCGCTGCTTGGCGGGGCTGCCTCCTCCAGCTGGTCCTGAATCGGAGCTCGTCACTCTTCCTGGGACTCTCCACACGTCAGCCTTCTGGGGGCTTGGAGCTCCCCACAACGCCCTCTTTGGGGAGCGGGTGGAAACCTCTGTGGTGTCCGGGGCCGCCCTAACTATGCTCGTGGGCAGTGCCTCCAGACCCCATCACCTGCCTGGGAACTGGGGACTTCTACATCCAGGTTTAATTAAAGGCAAACTGGTGGGATTCCAGCCAAGAGCAACCCAGAGGCAGGAATCTGTTCAGCAGATGGCGTTACATTTATGCCATAACCTGCCTTAATGATACGGTTTCTCCACCGTGAGCCTGGAGCCTCCTCTTAGAGGCGGGCTCATCTCTGCCCTTCTCAGTCTCAGAGGGTGGGGGCGGAGGGGTGGTGAGGACAGGCCGGGGGCTCTCCCCAAACAGGCCAAACCAGGGGCCTTTCCTTTATCTAGACTTCTCCTGGAGGAAGTCTGCAGGCTTGAGGATTCAAGGGACCTTGGCTGGGCAGGGCTGTGAAGTGTTCCTAATGAGATGGCGAGGGCTGTCTGTCTTCCTGGGGGAGTGGAGGCACCCAAGCTGAGGACCCCTGGAGACTGTACTTGACTGGATCTAGAGGAAGAGGGGGCTTCCCTGGTGGCTCAGCTGGTAAAGAATCTGCCTGCAATGTGGGAGACCTGGGTTTGATCCCTGGATTGGGAAGATCCCCTGGAGAAGGGAAAGGCTACCCACTCCAGGATTCTGGCCTATAGCCAAGTACCAGGCCCTTAGTGCTATCTCTTTGGGCTTCCCTGGTGGCTCAGCTGGTAAAGAATCTGCCTGCAGTGTGGGAGACCTGGGTTTGATCCCTAGGTCGGGAAGATCCCCAGGAGAAGGAAGTAGCAACCTTCTCCCGTATTCTTGCCTGGAAAATCCCATGGATGGAGGAACCTGGCAGGCTATAGTCTATGGGGTCGCAAAGAGTCAGACACGACTGAGTGACTTTATTTTCAGAGGAAGAAGGGGAAGGGCTGCCCTGGACTCATATTTGCGTTATTTTTTCCTGACCGAAAAAAAAGCTAAAGCATGAGTCCACTTAAAAATACTGCCAATTCAGATTGAGCACTTTTCACGTTCCAGAGACCATGCCAGGTTTTCCATTCCACCAGGAATGGAAATACAGCTAAGACCCAGCCCCTACCCCGAGCAGGTGGCGCTCAGTAGGGAGAATAAACCACTTGCATGATCCAATACACTGAACACACACACATAGTGATACCTCCTATGTGCCGGCAGGGACCACACTGGGGGTAGAAAGAGCAGCATCGGGGGGTCACAGATGGGGCATGGTTCTTGGGGGAGACAGTTACCCACAGAATCATGCAAGTAATGAATGTGAATTAGTAATCATGAGCTTTAGGAGGTGCCGTGCTGTACACTATGCTGCAAGGGTATATCAAAGGATATATCTTAGCTGGTATGGCACATCACAGACGGCTTCCCGGAGGAGGTGATGTTTAGACTTTGGCCAAAATGGTGTATAGGAGTTCAAGAGCAGAATCAAACCAGAGCACTTTCCAAGCGGGGGTGATAGCAGATGGAGCTGGAGCTCAGAGAATGAGAAGGTCACGAGAGGAGGAAGAGGATGAACTAGGGAGCTAGGGACAGACCATGGGCAAGGCCTTATTGCCCCAAGTAAGGCACGTGGACTTGACCCAGAAAGGGAGAAGCACCCAGAGGTGGGAGCGATGTGAGCTTTAGGAAAGGGAGCGAGGATGCTCTGATGAAGACGAATAAGCGTAGTTGAAAGAAAAACCGAAACACTCATTTGGGCTTTGTGCATGAGACAGGGATTACATTTAAGAAGCAGTTGTTGAGAACAGAAGGTGGCTTCTAATTGCAGTTGTTCGGCATTGAATCCACATTCAAACTTGCAATTATTTCACCGTTAAAAGAGCTGACGGTTCCCTCTTCTGCAGGGAGGCAGTCTCAAGGGAGCTCTAATCCCAGGGACTTGGCTTTCTCTCGGCTCCCTGAGCCCTGGACCACACTCCCACAAAGCTGTTCTCATTGGCTGGTCACGCAGACAGGTTCACGTGGCCCATGAGGTAGAGGCGGGCTGAGGAAGGGAAAGGGCCATCTTAGCAAGGACTCTGGATGCATTCAGAGCAGCCGGGTGAAAGGGGGTGATGACACAGCTTGGGACTGAAGTCAGGGTCTCCTCTTCGGCAGGACTTTAACTGGAGCCCGCAGAAAGCATCAACGTTACCACACATCAAGGTTTTGATGTGCTATTAGGGTCCCCATTCCCTTAGAGATGGGAAAATCAAGACAGACAGGTTACATAATCTTCCATGGTCACACGTGGAAGAGAGAGCAGAGCTAGGGTTTGAACCCAGGTGTGTCAGGGCCTGAGGCACATCGTCTTAACTTCAGTGTCCCTGATGGGGCTGGGAGCTTCCTAGGAGAGGCAGCTGCCAGTTAAGCCCCAAGTGCCTACCGAGTGTTGCAAAGGAGAGGAGTGAGAGCTGTAGTCACAGACTCTGTCTCTCATCAGCTTAGTGCGATGCAGCCAAGCAAACCCCTGGGCAACTTGCTTACTTTCTCTGAGTCTTGTTTTTTTTGCTGTCTAGTTGTGACCCCATGGACTGCAGCACACCAGGCTTCCCCGTCCTTCACTACCTCCCGGAATGTGCTCAAATTCATGTTCACTGAGTTGGTGATGCCATCCACCCATCTCCTCTTCTGCTTCCCGCTTCTCCCCCTGCCATCAGTCTTTCCCAGCATCAAGGTCTTTTCCAGTGAGTTGGCTCTTCACATCAGGTGGCCAAAGTATTGGAACTTCAGCTTCAGCATCAGTCTTTCCAATGAATATTCAGAGTTGATTTCCTTTAGGATGAACTGCTTTGATCTCCTTGCAGTCCAAGGGGCTCTCAAGAGTCTTCTCCAACACCACAGTTCAAAGGCATCAATTCCTTGGCGCTCAACTCTCACGTCCATATGTGACTACTGGGAAAACCAGAGCTTGGGTCTCATTTGTAAGAGGAACCAGTTTCAGTGATAACATTGATGGTCACCTTTACGGGCGTGTGCCAGGCTCTGTTCTCAGACCTTTGCGCATAGTAACTCATTTAGCCTTGCAGTGGTCCTCTGGGGAAGGTGCTTTGTTATCCTCCTTTTATCTGAGGTGGAAACCAAGCCGCAGAAAGGCTAGGTAACATGCCCAAGGTCACACAGCAAGGGAAAGGTCCACTTTGGCGCTTGAGTTTCCTAGGTTTGTTCCAGAGCTCAAATGGCATGATTCATGCAAAATTCTTGCAACAGCCTGCCACACAGACAACAAAAGCTGGTACAGAGTTCAGGGACACCCATGAACGTTGGTTAACCATCCCGAGCCTCAGTTTCCTCTCTGTGAAACGGGGAGAACAACAGCTGTGATTTATTGTTGTTGTTGTTGTTTCTAATGGGAACTTTAATAAAATAAACAATATAAGTTGAGAATACACTTCTTCTCCTAATCAGAGCTGTGTGCAAAGAATAGGCAGTTCCCTAAGTAGCATGAGCTGCCGTGTTAGGTTGTATTGGGTTTCTCTGATTATCTCATTTAACAGCCAGCTGGGAAAGTCGAGGCTTGGGGAAATAGAGAGAGATGTTCAAGGTCGTGCATCTACTCGAAGTCAGCGTAGCGTGCTGGACTGACAGCCCAGACTCTTAACCTCTGCATCACAGTGGTTCTCTGGCTGGCGCCCTCTTCCTTTGCAGGGACTCGCCTCTAGGATTGGCCCAAGACCTCCGCCTGCCCCAGGCACCTCAGATTCCATTGAGTCTAGTCCACCTCCCTCTAATCAGCCTGCCCAGTGCTCATGCCCCAGCGGCCCCATTTCTGCATTAAATGGCCCATGATGTCGTGTGGGTTACTGACAACGTCTCTCCCAGGAACCCTGAAGAAAGCCTGGGCAGATTGGATAAAAAGCCCTTGTCAGACATCCTAATTTTAGTGTTCTCCCCTGTGATTCCATTCAGGAAGTATTTATTTAACACTTCACTTGTTTTGCCATTCTCCCTGACTTCATTTTGCAGAAGCTCCTGTAATAATAAGCCATGTCTCCTTCACCAGCAACCCCGCCCCCTGGCCATCCCTGCTGCTCTCGTCCTTGGGAAAACTTGAGTGCTGTGTTCAGTGTCTCGAGCCAGAAATATGTCCAGGCTTCATCTTGCATCACTAATGCCCTCTTCTATCTCCACACAGCATCTCCCAGCGTTTTTGCCGAGACTTCTGCGTGTCCCGTCTCCCCTCGTCTCATTGGATATTGTTGCCCATGGGCCAGTAGACGCTTTTCATGCCTTGGGTTTTCCTCGCAAGGGCACAGCAACGAATCATTGCTTCTCTCCCAGACTTGTTTTTAACAGTCCTTCCCAGCTTCTGTTCTCAAAACTCTTCCTCACACGGCAGCGTGAGCAGGTGGAGTGTCCTCTCCTGAGCGGTGGGTACCCTGGGGGGTCAGAGGCCATCACTGCACCACAGATGGGTGAGGAGGGGGCTGTAGTTACCCACACCTTGCTTGCTCACCAGAGACTGAAATTCTCCAGGCGTTTCAGGGACCACAGTTCTGTTCTTACTCATGCTTCCTTCTTGAGTCAGTGAGTCAGTAACTCTGTTAGACATTCCTGATACAGACTCGATTAATTTTAACAGCTTTTGAGATGAATAGAGGAGAAAGCTTTTCTTGATTGTTCAGATGTATGTAGAAATGTGGTTTTATATATTTATTTTTATTTGAAAGGAAATATGGTCAAGGCAGGAAAAGAAAGGCGTCTGGATCTGTTGGGATGTTGTTTTGTTGTTGTTCTTATGAAGATAAAAAGGGGTAAAATTTACATAACATACAATGAATCATTTTTGAAGTGAACAACTCAGCGGCAGTTAGAACAATATTGTGCCATGTCCAGCTGGTTCCAAAACATAATTGTCTCCTAGAACAGAACTTTGTATCCATCAGGCAGTTACTTCCTGACCCCTTCTCCCAGCTCTTCAGAATCCCTGGTTCACTGCCTGTCTCTATAGACTTGCCTATCCTTGGCATTTCAATTCAGTGGGATTGTATACTATGTGGCCTTCGTATCTGGCTTATTTCACTTTATATGGTATTTCCGAGGTTCACCCATGTTGTTGCGTGAATCAGAACTTCATTGCTTTTCATGGCTGAGTGATAGTCTATCGCACGGCTAGACCACATTTGTTTATCCATTCATTCCTTGATGGATGTCTGGGTTGTTTCCACCTTCTGGCTCTATTTGGGGTTTTTAAACGTTGCAGACATTGTCTGGGATCTGTGGCTGCCCTCTGCACTTAGCTGATTTTTTCTTCATAAATATCCTACGTCTCAACTCACTCGCCTCTCTCTGGAGAGAGCGGTAAGAGGTCTAGGTGCTGCTGTGGTCAGTGAGAGCTACAGGATCTCACGACTGGGAATCTGGTGGCTGCTTGCACGTGTCCTGCCACTCCGTGGGGGTAACCTTGACTCCTCAAAGGACAGCCCTTCTGTAACTATGAAACCTCTCCTCTGGGTTTAGACCCACAGTTCACAGCCTGGCAGCATATTGTCATTTCCTGGGGAGATTTAAGAATTCCAAAAGACAGGGGATATATGTATGCGCATGGGTGATTCACTTTGCTGTACAGCAGAAAACAACACAACATGGTGAAGCGGCTATCCTTCAATAAAAATTTAAAAAAAGAATGACTAAAACTCCCACTTTACCTCCAGAGAGTCCGTCTTGAGTTATGTGGGGTCAAGTCCTGGCATTTGTTTGTTTCTTGAAAGGGTTGAATAGTGGCCTCCAAAATGCATGTCTGGGTCCTACCTCTCAGAGGCAGCCAGGATAGAAAGCTCTGAGAAAGTTCTGCGACGTTGCCCCGGTGGTTACCTGTAACAGACATGTCCCAGCTGCTTTAGTATAAGGCTTTGTTCAGAAGTGACTAGACAGTCCCCGGTATTTGCCAATGATCTCTCTTATAAGGGACTTGTATCTAGAATATAAAAAGAACACTTGCCATTCAGTTACATAGAGACAAATAACCCAATTTAAAAATGGGCAAAGGATCTGAATACATAGTTCTCCAAGAAAGATTCACAAATGGCCAACAAGCATACGGAAAGGTGTTCAACATTGTCAGTCATCGAGGAAATGCAAATCAAAACCGCAGACGAGACCCCTCTCGATAGCGACTAGGATGGCTATCATGAAAACCACCGGTAATAACAAGTGCTGCTGAGAATGTGGAGAAAGCGGAGCCCTCATCCACCGTTGCTGGTAATGTAAAATGGTGCAGCCTCTTTGGAAAACAGTGTTCTTATTAAAATGATTAAACCATATGCCCATTTTGCGTTGCCATGTGGGTTACCATGTGACCCAGTAACTGTATTCCTAGGCATATACCCAAAAGAAAGGAAATATATATCCACATAAAAGCATGCACACAAATGTTTGTAGCAGCATTACTCTTAATAGCCGGAGGATGGAAACAACCCAAACGTCCATCAACAAATTAGCAGCCAAACAAATTGTGGTCTGTTCATATAGTGAAATACCTTTCAGCCATAAAAAGGAACAAAGTTCTGATACATGCCACAACTTGGGTCAGGCTTGAAACATTTTGCCAGTCACAAAAGGCCACATATTATATGATTCCTTTTTATGAAAGTCCAGATTAGGGAAATCCATAGAGGCAGAAAGTAGACCAGTGGTTACCGAGGGCAGGGGGTGTGAGGGATGTGTCTAACGTGCTCAGTTGTGTCTGACTGTTTGCAACCCCGTGGACTGTAGCCCGCCAGGCTCCTCTGTCTGTGGGATTCTCCAGGCAAGAATACTGGAGTGGGTTGCCATGCCCTCTGCCAGGGGATCTTTCCCAACACAGGGATCAGCCCTGTCTCTTGCATCTCCTGCATTGGCTGGCGAATTCTTTACCACTATAGCGCCACCTGTGAAAAGTGAAAGTGTTAGTCGCTCTGTTGTGTCTGACCCCCTGGACTGTAGCCCACCAGACTCCTCTGTCCATGGGATTCTCTAGGCAGGAATACTTTAGTGAGTAGCCATTCCCTTCTCCATGAGATCTTCCCGATCTAGGGATCGAACCCAGGTCTCCTGCATTGCTGGCAGATTCTTTACTGTCTGAGCCACCAGGAAAGGGTGGCTACAAAACCCTGGGTGTCTAACCTTGGACAGAGTCCATGATGGGCTGAGTTCATGGGTCCTGTGAGATGACCTAGCCCTCATTTTATTTCCAGTTTTTTAAAAAGTAGTTTTACAGATATAGATTCTGAAGCTCAGAGAAGTTAAGTAACTTTCCCATAGTCACACAGCAAGTCAGCCAGACTCCCTCCTGGAACTCTACCTGGCCCCCTTTGCAGCTCTCCTTGCATTCTCCTGCCCTGACCTGAAGAGGATTCTTCATCTGAGTCCTGTTGACCCTGTCCTCCCCAAGTTCACCCTCAGAGCCATGGGGCCTCTGGGCCAGGGTCTCCCTGGTGTGAAACCCAGTTTTTCATTGCTGCATATTTGACGCCTTAGACAGCAGCCTAGCATTTCAGAGGAGTCTGCATGTTACAAAAAAAAGGGCAGCAGGTGTTATTTGGGCTAAATTGACCTTGAAATTGATTTCTTTATTTTATGACTTACTGAGAGGAGATTAATACTTTTTTTTTTTCTGCAGTCTGAAACAATTTACATGGTAATAGAAGGCATAGTCAGTCAAATAAATTGCTGGAAGTGGTCGTGTTCCAAGGGAAAAAGAATACGGAGCTTATTCACATTGATTTCTTTGCCCCGGGGAGAAGCAGAGATTTTAACATCTGGGAATAGGGAGCTAAATTTTATCTCTCATTTTAAAAGCAGAGGCCTGAAGAGCTTAATCTGACATTTACACGGAATTTTCTAAGTTGAGGGGAACGAGGGAGCTCGAGTTCCTTGCTGAAGGTTAACCAGTGTTTACTCAGAAGGGCTCTGGTGGTTTGATTCAGGGAGGGCAGGTGGGACCCAGTTGGCATTTTCAGAAGGTGGGCCTTGGGAGGCTGGCTGCCCCACTCCCACCTGTGGAGGAGGAGCTGGGGCCCTGAGAGGCTGGTGACATAACCTTGCACTCAGGCCCAGGTGGATCTGTCTGCCGGGGAACCGTGAGGGTGGGGACCCTGCTTCTGGTATCTGGCTGCCCTCTCAGGGGTGGGGTTTGATTTCAGCTGGCATGGCAGCATGCATGGATGGGGCAGCATGTCTGAATGTGCCAGGATAGATTCTGAGACTGCATCTGGGTTCAGCAGGAAAATGCAGCACTCGATTAATACTGCCTGCCCTGGGAACAGGATGGGTGAGTGTAGCTTGTGTGCCACATATTTGAATTTCCTGGTTAAAAAAAAAATAATTAAAGTGTTCCCCCTAGTACCAACATTTCTGTATTCAGACCACATTGGCAGGGCTGTTGTCCCCCAAAGTGACCCCAAATCACTCGACACGTCCTGCAGGCTGAATTATTTTTCAGAAAATGTCTGCAAACGAATCCCTACCCAAAGGACTCTGCTAGTGTGTTGCATGAAATCCCCTCAGATTATTTTCTTTTCAAAATCAACTTAAACTTTTGAGATGAAATAAAAATTTTAATTGTTATTACATGTTGGAGCACGTAATTCAAACTTCAGAAGAATGAAATTCTCCTATTCCATCTTGCACAGTCATCTGGTTCCTCGCTCCACAGTCAGCTTTCCTTTTTTTTAAAAGTCAGTTTCTTATCTGTCTCCTGGAGGTTTCAGTGCTTGTGGCTCATACGCGTATACTCTTAAAGCAGGGCACGGATCGTGGCATGCCATACATACCACCCTGCATTTGACTGTTTTCCCCTATCATTCTGTATTGAGCTGCCCCATTATCTTCACTGGGGGTGTCTGGAAGCACCATAACTTATTTACTTGGTCCCTATATGATGGAAATTTTGGTTGCTCTCAATATTTTATAATCACAAAAAAATTGCTTCAGTGAACATCCTTGGCATCAGGCATTTCCCACACGTGCAGACATTCTATCGCAGAGATTCCAAGAAGTAGAATTGCTAGTTTAAATATTATCAACTTTTAAAATGGTGCCCAGTGGACTTCCCTGGTGGTCCAGCGGTGAAGAATCCTCCTGCAAATGTAGGGGACACAGGTTCGATTCCTGGTCCAGGAAGATCCCACGTGCTGCAAGGCAACTAAGCCTGTGAGCTGCAACTATGGAAGCTCGCACCCTAGGGCCCATGCTCTCCAGCAAGAGAAGCCACCGCAATGAGAAACCTGCACAGCACAGCTGGAGAAAGCCCGTGCACAGCAATGAAGACCCAACGCAGACAAACAGAAGTAAATAAACTTAAAAAAAAGGGATTCCTGTTTCTCTGCACTCTTACAACTGATCCTTTGTCCAGCTTTTATCTTTATCAATCTTGGTAAAACAAATAAAAATCATCTTAATTTGCGTTTGCTTTATTATGTGTGAAGTTAAGGGTTTTTTAACGTCAACCACAGACATTGGCATCACCACACCCTTTGTGAGCTGGCTGTCCATCACCTTTGCTTGTTTTTTCCTTTGAGTTTTAATTTTTCTTTTATGTTATCCTTTGTCATCTTTCGCATTATGGTATTATTTTTCATGCAGAAAGCTGTTCAAAATTTTTTATCTTAGGGGTTTGGGGTTGTAATGAGAGAGCTCTTCACCACTTTGAGGTGACAAATACCTACAGGAGTCACTTGGATACGTTATGTCCTTTAACTGGTCCACAAATTAAGGCATTAGTTTGATTTTTTTTGTTTGTTTGTTTGTTTTGGAAAATGCAGTCTTCACTGGGTGGTGAAAATGTGTGTTGCCTGGGATCACGTAGGGACCATGATCTGGCCTCACAGGCTTCTCAACCCTCCCTGTTTCTCTCAGCATCCAGAGTTGTCAAGGAATATCAAACCCTCGTGGTCAGGACGATTTAGGGTGTAATGAAATTGGGTAGCAGGCATTTGAAGAGCTGATCCCACCTCACTTTCATAGCTGCGTTTCCTGCAGGTCTCACTGTCCACCGCTGGGTCCCCACCATACCCTCAACCCCTCACCCTCTGTTCGTTACTCAGGAGGCTTTAACTAGCCAAGGTCTTGGCCTTCTGTTAACCTGAAGGATGGGGTGGTGGTCTCTGTACTCAGTCGTGTCCGACTCTTTGTGATCCCATGATTGTAGCCTGCCAGGCTCTTCTGTCCATGGGATTCTCCCAGGCAAGAATACTGGAGCAGGTTGCCATTTCCTTCTCCGGGGGATCTTCCCAACCCAGGGATCAAACCTGCATCTCTTGTGTCTCCTGCATTGGCAGGCAGATTCTTTACCACTAGCGCCACCTGGGAAGCCCAACCTGAAGGATAAACCCTTTACAGTTCATTTTTGTGCAGGGAACATAACATTCTAATGCCCCCAATCACGGCTGTCCAGAAGCTCACACCAGTTCATGCCAAATCCCTGAGAGGGTGATGGTTGGTGGTTCTGCAGGCTCTCCACCTGGGTTATTGTTTAAACTGGCTCAGTGCCCACTGCTGGCAGTTTGTACCCCAGCTTCTGAAAGCTGTAAACCCAGTCACAAAAAGGCAATAATTCCAGGGGCAGAATACTGGACTTCCAGGGAGGCTGTGAGGCCCAGGAAAAGAGCTGCCATCTAGGGAGATAGCCAGCTTGGGGGCCTGGTCCTTGGCCCATGAAGGGAAGGCAGTTAGGTCTCTCTCCTGCTGAAAGATCTCATGAGGGTGGACCAGCTTGAGTCAGAAGCTGTAGATGTTTATAGGCAGGGGGTGGGGTGGGAACAAGAAGGGCTTTCTGGAAACAGGACAGCATCAGATGGCTGCTTCCTCACCCTTCTCTGAGAGACCACATCTCTTTTCTCATCTCTGTCTCCGTAATCTAGCTCAGAACCTATTCATGTGCTTCTTGCTGTTTCCAAGGTAAAGGAAACCCAGGGGCTCGGGCGAAGAGTCGGCTGCTTTGTGCAGGATAAACAGGGACGGTGCTGAGCGGTGTGGGGGCTGACAGTGCGGCAGCTGTGTGAACTGCTACGGGTGTGAGACGCCTCCAAGAGGTGGGAGGACAGAAGGGGCCTGTGGAGGGTGGCAGACTGAGTTGGTGTCCCCTCCATCTCCTTGGGTAAAGGCTTCTCTGCTCCTGATAATGGGCCCGGGAAGGAGGTAGGGCACAGTGAGGAAGGGTCAGTTGAGCAGAGCCTGGGCCTCTGGGACCCCGGGCTCAGGTCTGGGGGGAGAGGAGGTTCCTGCCTTGTGGGAGGTGGGGGAAGTGAGGAGGAGGCAGAGGGAAGGAAGAGGCTCGCAGGGGCAGGCGGATAGAAATTTCATGGGTGACCAGGTTCCCAAGTAAGGTCATGCTTGAGTACAAGTAAGTTGTCTCTTCCCAGGCCCAGGGGTTCTTGCCATGGTGGGAGGAATGGCTCGCCAGTGGCCTCTCTTCCTTTCCAATCAGCTTCCTCTGGGAGGTTCTTTTGTTGTTGTTGTTGAGTTGTGAAGTTGTGTCTGACTCTTTGTAACCCCATGGACTGCAGCATGCCAGGCCTCCCTGTCCCTCACTATCTCCCAGAGTTTGCCCAAATTCATGTCCATTGAATCCGTGATGCTATCAAAATTAAGGCTCTTAATTTAGGGTTAACCCTGAGTTCACCTTTCCAGAGCTGGTGGTTGCTATGGACCCAAGGAGGTGCTAGTGGTAAAGAACCCTCTTGCCAATGCAGAAAACCCAGGTTCGATCCCTGGGTCAGGAAGATCTCCTAGAGAAGGAAATAGCAACCCACTCCAGTAGTCTTGCCTGGAGAATCCCATGGACAGAGAAGCCCGGTGGGCTACAGTCCATGGGGTCACAGAGTTGGACACGGCTGAGCAACTGAGTTTATGGACCTGAGCCTGGCTTTGAGTGGGAGTGTTTTGGACCCCCGAGCCTGGGGGCTGTCTCTGTCTTGGTTCCTGTTCCTGGGAGAGCCCGAGACGGGTGCTCTTGGGTGGCTGTGTGTCCCTAGACCAGTGGGAAGTGTGCAGAGGCCGGGTCCTCCTGGGGCAGCTGTGGCCTCAGGGTCCCTTTCCAAAAAGGAGCACACAGGAGGCAGGGGGTCCTGGTTGAGATCTGCCGTTGGGCTGAACTCATCACTCAAGCAGGGCTTTTAGTTGGCTCATTTAGAAGATGAGGCCAAGAAGGAAGTAAGAAAGCCCAGCCTTTCTCAGGCCACAGGACACCCGTCAAAGGAGAGTCAGTGTGTCTTCTCAGAAGCATCACCCCTTTGGCCGCATCTTCCTCCTCCTCTCCACTCATGGGCCTCCTTGTGCAGTCCCTGTCCGGGGGCTCTGTTTCATGCTTAAGCCCACCGCTTCCTTCCTCCCTTCTTTCCCTAATTCATTACTTCGTGTAAGTAACCTGGGGGCGGTGGGCGGGGGGCAGCGCGAGGACTGCTCCTTGTAGAGGGAGGAGAGGCACAGATACGGGTCTGACTTTCTGGTCGTCACCTTTTCCCGTGACCACTGACTGTGGGAACACTGCAGAAAGGGAAGTGACAAGCAAGGTCTGTCTGCTCCTTGTGAGTTCAGGTCTGTTTGCGGACACCGCCCTCTCAGGGCTGTGTGTGGGGTCTGGGTAGCTGTGCCTGGTCCAGCTCCTTCCCTCGGTCTCTCTTCTGCTCTCCGTGTCTCTGTCTATGTCTTGATCTCTTTCGTGCATAAACACACATGCACACACACGCATATACTTGCCTCTGTCTCTGCCCAGGAGGTTTAAAGGGTGACTTGAGGTGAAACCCGATGACTCTAATGAAAATTTGGAGCTATAGGCACTGCAGGCATCTTCTGGGGACAAGCTCCCCAGACTTGATTAGTGGCTGGCTACGACAGGCTCCTGTGTGCTGCGCATGGAGAAGCGGATAAAAGCCCCACAGGGAGATGGGCCCACAGCGGTTAACACACATCCATTTAACCTTTTGGTTTAGGCCCTGGCTCCACAGCATCCCTACTGAGTTGCCTTGGATGAATTCTCAGCCTCTCTTGTGTTTTTCCACCTGTAAAATGGGGCTGAGAGCAAAACCTCCTTCCTCTATCCTTGCGAGGGTTAAAGAAGAAAATGCCTGAAGAGCTCTAGGCACACAGCATCCCAGCTGCTCTATAGGCTTGAGCTGTGGCAAGTTATAGTGGAAGTAACGGTGGGCGTGGTTTTCACGGGACCACCTGTGTCCTCTTCCAACCCAGGGGTTGGGCCTGGGTCTCCTGCACTGCGGGCGGATTCTTTACCAACTGAGCCACCAGGGAAGCCTTGAAACCAACTGTGTCCTCAGGCTAGGATGGAGTGTCCACATTCAAAAAAATCTAGACCGGCGCTGCCTGATAGAGACGTCATGAGAGCCACGTACGCAATTCAAATGTTTCCCGGAGACACATTAAAAAGTAAAAAGAAACAGATGAAATTAATTGTAACAATATATTTTATTTTAAATATGCATAATATATTTATATATTTAAGCATACTAAAATGCTTTATTTTTATATATTAAGTATTATCATTCTAACATAGTTGATATAAAAATATTAATGAGATATTAATATTAATAGGATATTTTACATTTCTTTTTTTTCTTGTGTCTTCAAAATCCACTATGTAATTAATACTTCCAGCACATTTCAGTTGAGGCCAGCCATACGTGGTGGCTAGCAGCTGCCATTTTGGGCAGTGAGGGTCTAGACCCCCTACTGGAGAAGGGGAGTGGGAGGGGGCGTGAGCTTGCCGTGGGATTGTGCTAAACTGGGTTACTCCAAATCAGAATTTGTTTCCTCAACCCGTTCTCCCACCTACTCATGTCTTTGTTTTTGCCAGGACTGCGCCTCTGAACATTCAGCCTGCTTCTCCAGTGCCAACAACAGTCCGCATGCCTCAGTAAGTAGGAGCATTTTGTTGAACAGATCAGAATTTGAAACTGCGTTTGCGTCCTTTTCAGCCTTTTTGGTCGCCGTCATCCATCACTGGGAGAGTGTGTGTGTGTGTGTGTGTGTGTGTGAGTGTGTGTGAGTGTGTGTGTGTGAGTGTGTGTGAGTGTGTGTGAGTGTGTGTGTGTGAGTGTGTGTGTGTGAGTGTGTGTGTGTGTGAGTGTGTGTGTGTGTGTGTGTGTGTGTATAACCTAAAACTGATCTCACCGGAGAAGTAACTGGGTTTGAGGGGAATAGATGTTCCCAGGCACTCACTGAATTTCTGTTGGGAAACACCTGGGTCCAGAGCCTCAGCCCTGGTGCATGATGGGAAAGATGAGAACCTCCCTCTGAGAAGGGCCAGGTCCCCAGGGGGAGCAGACCTGGGGGAAGCAGGGGCCACGGGCTAATCTCTTTACTTCTTGATGTGACGATGGACCCCAAGGTGCTGGGAAAGTGGGAAGGAAGTTTAATGTCATTTGACTCCCCACGGTAAAGAGAGGGATGCATACTGAGTGCCTTGGGGGCCCCACCTTGTGGCGTTGGATTGGGGGCTTCAGGGCACGTGACCGTGGTTGGTATTAGGATTTCTGTGCACCCAGCCCCCCCTACCTGTCAGCCAGGCACCAGAGACGCTCCTGCGTTTACAGCTCCAAGTTCACTCCTGCGGACGTCTCCAGGATGTCTAACCTTGTGGTGAGATCCCAAAGTGCAGTCTGCTTTGTACTAGTGGGGACCCCGCGATGACGTCAAGGGGCACATGGACTTCTGTTTCTGTTGTTTTGTATTGATTGTTGTTATTTGGTTTCATGATGATCTTCCCTTTATAGCAACTGATACTGGCTTTCTGTTTATGGTAGTGATCTGAAATGTATTTTGAAAATATTTAAGTTTTAAGAAAGATGAGTTGACTTAAAGGAAAAAATAGTACAGATATAAGATGAACATGGACAGAATATGGCGAGATGCTGTGATGGTGATAAATGAATGGCTGCGAGTGGATTCCTTTATCAGAGATTTTCATGCAGTCCTGGGCAGGGTCCATGTATGTGCTATATATTTGAAATGCTTTCATATTTTCCCCCAATCAACGCTGGTGTTTGGTACAAAGCTGGACTCTCCAAGGTCCCACCTTGTGGCCTCTGTCTGTTCCCCCTAAAAGATTTTGAGGTTGTGTTTTTTTTTTTTTAAATAATAAACCTCACTTCTGGGTCACGTGAAAGAGACATTTATCTGAGTTGCTGAGAGGAAGAGGAAGAAGAGGAAAGATGCTGAAAACTGACAACCACACAGCCCGATTTTCTTGCGCCGCCTGGCCGCTGACCAGACGTTTCCTCTTTGTTCTAAGCCCCCTCAACGACCCCATAAGGTAAGCACCATCTCTGCCTTCACTGTGTTGGTGAGGAAACCAAAACCAGAGTGCAGTGATGGACCCCAGGGCTCAGAGGCTGCATCCACCCGCTGAGCCACTCCGTTGCTGGGGCACAGTCTTCTGATTTCACCCCAAGCCCGTGAAACTGTCTCTCCCTCTTGTGGATGGGAAGCTGACTGATAGAGCGGGAGAGTGTGTTAGTTACCTCTTGCCACATTAAAAAGGAACCCTAGGGCTCAGCCCAGGGTAAAAGGAGAAGCGTGTATGGCCTCACAGTGCCAGTGTGTCTGGACTCTGGGAATGGCTTTGGTGCCTGGTTCTGGCTCAGGGTTTCTCATGAGCCGGGTCTGCTGCCATCTGGAGGCCTGACTGACGCTAGAGGATCCACCTCCAAGATGACTTAGGTCATTGTTGTTACCTGGTCTCAGTTCCTCGTGTGCGGACGCCTCCATAAAGCTGTGACGTGGAGGCGGGCTCCTATGACGTGGCTGGCTGGCTCCCCCAGGGTGAGAAATCCTGGGAGAGAGAGAGAGCAAGGCAGAAACCAGGATGCCTCCTGTGCCCTGGGGAGCCACATGCCGTCACCTCTGCTGAATTACTGGGGGACCACTTTGGAGGTTGGCTACCACACTTTTCATAATCTTAAAAGAACCATGTCTTACAGCTCCACGCAGGATTCTTGTAACCTCACACTAAGACTATGGAAATAAAACATAACGGTCCTAAAAACATTTAGCAGGTGAGAAGATGAAATGGGGAGCAGGTAAGTGACTCACCAAAGAGTCCTGCAGTTGGGGGTGCAGTGCAGAAGCTTCTTCGGAAGCAATCGGGTGGGTGGGGAGAAACCCCCCACCTCATACGCTCGTTGTTCACAGTAAGGCTAGTGGTGGCCGAGAGCTCCGCTTTCCGTGGGCTTAGGAGAGCACTCCCTGGATGCTCAGCCTCCTTGGGCTGGGTTGGGTATTCTCCAGCGTCCAGCCTCGCCTCATTAAGGCCGATGGGATACTGTCCTGCTTGTTGCCCGGGGGCTGCAGACTTTTAGAGTTTTCCTGGGATTCGAGCTCTGAAGATCAGAGGATCGTAAGCGTCCCCTCTCTCCCCACCCTTGACCTTCTCAGTTCTCTGGTCTGGGTCGCTCTGGCTGGAATCCACCGGTCAGCCTCCCACACCAGTGTGTCATGGGCAGGAGCAGTCACTGGCGTGACCTCCGTCTTTGGCAGCGCATGGTGACCAGCCTTTCTGGAGGGCGGTTTATGGAGCCTGTCTCAGTGTGCAAAGTGTGTTCACTCTTTGATCCAAGTAATTACACTTCTAGCAGTAGCCACCTTGTGGTTGATTATGTGAGTGTGAGAAATCTGTGTTTGTTGAGGGATAATTCTATTAGCGAAACTAATGAAAAGGTACACCCTCACTATCCATCAAAAAGGAATTTTTAAAAGTGAACTATTTGCATCTATAAAGTCCAGTTCTAAGCTGCTGCTGGGATTTCATGGTGAGGATTTATGTTTACTGACTTGGAAAGATGCTCATGACATATTGTGGGGTGAGAAATGCAGCCTATATCGTATGGTGACCAACCTTTCTGGATGACATTATGTATTATATTGCATATAATTTCAATTATATGCAATTAGATTCATATATCTCCCCTTCTCTGAAAAGCAGAGAGACATGTCAGAGAGGTAGTTGGGAAAATCAACTAAATTGGTAGGTTTTGCTTTTTTTTTTTGACTCTACAGGTTTTGTTTTATGGTTGTTTCCTTGATAGTAAAAGGATTGGATCAGCCAATAAGTTTGTTAAGATTTTTCCGTAAGAACCCAAATGAACTTCTTGGCCAACCCAATAATAATAATAATAATAATGACAATGACTATTGTTTAAATTAAACAGTGGGTTCTGAGCTGTCAAGGGAGATTTCTAGGACAGCTGATGGCATTTTAATAAAGTTTCATTCTCAGTTGTTATAGAAATGTTGCAGTCCCCTTAGAGGAGTGAAAATGCAGTTTATAAGGCTGGACCAGGGTCCAAAGACACTTTCTGGCCCTTGGCTGCCCCAGGAGAAGGGCTGCCTCAGGCCCCGGTGTCTCCACACACTGCCCCTTGGTACCAGCTGGCGCCGCAGTTTCTGGCACTAGCTCTCTGCTGTAGTCTGCCTCCCAGAAAGGGCCTTTCCTGGACACGTTGGGTGCCACTCACTTGCATCCAGAATAAGGAAATGGTCATGATCGCTAGCATTACTAGGCACCTAGGAGGTAGCTGGCATTGTGCTCAGGATTTCAAGTGCGTGATCTCACCCATCCCTGAAGCAGCCCAGTGAAGGGGACTGTCCCTGCCCCCATTTCCCAGGTGAGGGGGCTGCAGCCCAGTGAGGGGGAACTGTCCCTGCCCCCATTTCCCAGGTGAGGGGGCTGCAGCCCAGTGAGGGGGAACTGTCCCTGCCCCCATTTCCCAGGTGAGGGGCCTGCAGCCCAGTGAGGGGGAACTGTCCCTGCCCCCATTTCCCAGGTGAGGGGACTGCAGCCTAGTGAGGGGGAACTGTCCCTGCCCCCATTTCCCAGGTGAGGGGACTGCAGCCTAGTGAGGGGGAACTGTCCCTGCCCCCATTTCCCAGGTGAGGGGGCTGCAGCCCAGTGAGGGGGAACTGTCCCTGCCCCCATTTCCCAGGTGAGGGGCCTGCAGCCCAGTGAGGGGGAACTGTCCCTGCCCCCATTTCCCAGGTGAGGGGACTGCAGCCTAGTGAGGGGGAACTGTCCCTGCTCCCATTTCCCAGGTGAGGGGCCTGCAGCCCAGTGAGGGGGAACTGTCCCTGCCCCCATTTCCCAGGTGAGGGGACTGCAGCCTAGTGAGGGGGAACTGTCCCTGCCCCCATTTCCCAGGTGAGGGGGCTGCAGCCCAGTGAGGGGGAACTGTCCCTGCCCCCATTTCCCAGGTGAGGGGCCTGCAGCCCAGTGAGGGGGAACTGTCCCTGCCCCCATTTCCCAGGTGAGGGGACTGCAGCCTAGTGAGGGGGAACTGTCCCTGCCCCCATTTCCCAGGTGAGGGGACTGCAGCCTAGTGAGGGGGAACTGTCCCTGCCCCCATTTCCCAGGTGAGGGGCCTGCAGCCCAGTGAGGGGGAACTGTCCCTGCCCCCATTTCCCAGGTGAGGGGACTGCAGCCTAGTGAGGGGGAACTGTCCCTGCCCCCATTTCCCAGGTGAGGGGACTGCAGCCTAGTGAGGGGGAACTGTCCCTGCTCCCATTTCCCAGGTGAGGGGCCTGCAGCCCAGTGAGGGGGAACTGTCCCTGCCCCCATTTCCCAGGTGAGGGGACTGCAGCCTAGTGAGGGGGAACTGTCCCTGCCCCCATTTCCCAGGTGAGGGGACTGCAGCCTAGTGAGGGGGAACTGTCCCTGCTCCCATTTCCCAGGTGAGGGGCCTGCAGCCCAGTGAGGGGGAACTGTCCCTGCCCCCATTTCCCAGGTGAGGGGACTGAGGCTCAGCAGAGAGTGACATACTGAGCCTCACAGCTAACGGGCATTGGGTCTGAACTTGAACCTGGATTGGGCTGTTTCCCGAGCTGAGTTGAGCTGAGGGGAAGGCCACTCGGTTCTGCTTTGGTGTTTCAGGGAGCATTTCTGGGAACATCTTAGGTGTCAGGTTGACTTCAGAGTCAGCAGGTAAGGTTAGCATCTTTGGTCAGGGTCACCTGCCAAAGACCCCACAGGAAGATTCCAGGCTGGAGACCAGCCTTTCTGCACCCCCCTTACGTCTGAGTGAGCCATGCGTTCCTTGAAGCTTAGAACAGACGAGTCTTTGCTTAGGTACTGGGTGAAGTGGCTGTGTTGAGGTCATACCTGTATGTAAACATCAGGGTCACTGCAGCCAAAAGGTTACGTGATGAGAGGTGCTTGAGAAATGAGACCAGAAGAAAAAAAAACCCACAAAAAATAAAAAAGACATGAGACAGACCCACACTTGATTTGGGGGTTCTCTCTGGTATAAATGCCTCCTTAAGCAGTTGGAGGTGACACTGCCCAGCACAAGTAACATTCTGCGTGCCTTTTTCTCTCTTTCTGTGCTATCTGGGAGACCTGTCGCAGTTCAGTAGCAGAATCCAAATTTCGACTGTACTTTGTCCTGTCTCATCCCAGAGCTGTAGTCGGTAACCTGTATGTGTTTCTGTGACCACTGCCTTTTGCGACCTAAAAATTCACCAGACACTCAGCAGCTTGTATCGCAGTTACCGTGTGTCCAGGGCCTGGGCCTGGCGTGGCTGGGTCCTCTGCTCAGGGTCTTACGAGGCTGCAAGCAAGGTCTGGGCCGGGGTCTCGCCTGGAGCTGGCTGCGGTGAATTCAGTGCCTTGTGGGTGGAGGGCGGTGGACCTCTGCTCCCGGAGGCTGCCCGCATCTCCCGGCCATCTGCCCCCCTCATGGCAGCTTCCCTTCTCAAGGCCGGTGGGACAGTCTGTAGAGCACGCTTGCTTTAGGTCTACATATCCTGGCAGAATCGTTTGAGTGGCACCCATCACCTTCGTTGTTGGTTAGAGGCATATCACAGGTCTAATACTCTCCATCGTAAGCGGCATAAATGGGAACACTCTGGGGTCTGACCTCCGCTGACCCTGTGCTATAGAGAGTCCTAGGATGAGTCTAATGCGCTCTTTGTCTTGGGGTCAAGGGTACTGGTCGGGGTCTCTATGTCCAGGATCCCCCCTTCCTGCCCCAGTAGAGGGCTCACAGCTTCCCCCTGCCCCACACACCAGCCCCCCATCAGTGCTGGACGCTCCCAGCTCTCCTGACCTTGGCCATCTGGCCATCTGCTTGTCTCAACTTCCTCCCCAAATTGCCTCAGCAGCAAATGAATATTTAATAGAATGCTGCCACCTTTTGGAATTTAGCAAAAGTGATCTGTGTTGTTTCGAAGGATGGAGGTGAAGGAAGCTCTGGAAAGGAATCACGATCCCTTTCTCTTTTCCACCTGCACCGTTCACCCAGCCTTTACTTCTGATGGGAGCTGACCAAGGTTTCATGTTAGATTCTAGAGGAAAAAAAAGGAAAATGAGCCAGTTTCTTCCTGAGGCGGATTTGCTGGTCATTTCTTCTCCGGTTCATAGTTACTGTGAGTCCTGACAGGCCTGTTTGACTTTCCAAGAGGGAGCAGAACGTACAAGAATGAGCTTTGGTGCATCCGGCTGGACTTCATCCCCGGTTCTGCCCCCAGCTCACCTGTGAAATGTGGGTCCAGCTGCCTCTTTGAGCTCCCCACCCGCTGACCCCAGGTCGTGATGCCTGTGACCAGGTGTAGGAGACAGGTAGCACCTCATTTATGGATGCCGGTCCATGGGCCCAGTGCACCTAAGGCTGTTCCTGTCCTCAGCAGGAAGGAGTGGCACCATGGTTGTGACTGGCAGCTGGGGAGGGGAGGCCGCACTGGCACCACACCAATGCCAGGTGCCTCCTGGAGATGCAGTGTCTCCCGGAGCCCACTCAGAGCTGCCCGTCTGCCCACCTGCCCTGGTGATTCTCCTGTGCATTCAGATGCGCTGCCGCCCTCCTGGCCCCTGGCACCCTTGGTGCTCCGCTCTCCCATTCCCCTCTCTGAAGTCAGCACAGCTTATCCATGTCCCCATCAGCACATCCCCAGCGGATGCACAGCTCGGGTCCATGCCTTCCTTACGTTGCGTCTGGATTACTTAACGAGCTCTAACCCGCCCTCCTCTTCCAGTGCTTTCCCCCGAAGCTGGTCTGCCTCTTGGCCAGGGTTCCCTCGCCTTCTGCATGTTTCAGTGGCTCCCTGGGATGTGAGAACACACTGGGGATCCCTCCAAGCTGGCCATGGGCCCTGCCCTGCCACTCCTTGAGCCTGGGGCCTCCTGTCTCCACCCACCATCTTCCCCGACTGTGAACCTTGCCCAGGTCATCCCCTCTGCTCCAGGTCCCCCACCCCCACCCCCACCCCCACCAAATCTATCCAGATTCCTAACCGTCCACACAAATCCCTCGGAAAACCTTTGCCCCCCAATTCTTCCCGAGTCTCCGTGGCTGCACTGAGTTTCTCCCTCCACTAGATGCCCCCACCCTCCACTCCCCCTTCCTTCCTCACCTGCTGTCTCGCTCACCTCCTCTCCTCCTCATCTCTTCCTTCCTCCACCCTCCTCCCCTTAAGCAAACTCTGTTGCAGGTACTGGTGATAAAGTCAGAAGGTACAAAGATGAAAGAGACCCAGATCCTGCCCTCTGAGGGCTTGTGGTCTACGAGGGAAGACAGCAATGAATACAAAGAAACCTATCGTGGACGCGCCATCTGATTGCTTCTTAGTGGAGGCAGAATGCAAAATTTGGTAGTGGCACAAATAGGCAGGCAGAGGAGGCTTCATGGAAGAGGTGTCAAAGCATCTTGAAGACAAGGGTGAGTCAGCACACTTGTTGGCGGGGGGTGAGGGGGCGGGCAGGGGAAGCGTGGGCATGGATTTACACCTGGCTTAGGTTCTGGAGGAGGGGATGCTGGGGATGAGCAGGAGGGTGGACACCATCACCCCCCTCCCTGCCCTCCCCATGCTCCACAGTGGGCAAGCAGTTGGGTTTTGGCTGTGATTCACATGGGGCCACCGGACGGTTTTAAGCTCATGATTGTCTTGATCCGATTTGCATTTGAGAAAGAGCTCCCTGGGACCGGGCTTGGGAGCTGAGGGACTGGGGGAAGGCTTGGTCCTCCTCAGGCGTTATCCTCTGCTGCACCTCACTGGAGCTGGCCTCCAGAGCAGAGGGGTCACTGGCTCAACACCCAGGCTACCGGGCACCCTCTGCTTCTCCTCGCCGATCCGCCCTTCCGTAGCATCTGCTCGGCAGAACACCAAGTGTGCGCACGAGATAACAGCATTAAAAGCAGAAGGACAAAGCTGATACTCGGGGCAGTGAGACATGCAGGCTTAGATTCTTTTCCCTTCAAAATGTCGCACATGGTTTTGACCACGTGGTTCTGATGAAAGCAAGCCAGACTTGCTAGGATGAAATGCTGAGTGGTGCTTGCGACCTCGGGCACAGCGAGTGCAGAGGTCTGCGGCTCTAATGAGCCGCCCTGACATTTCTCTGCACCACTTGCTGCCAGATAAAGAGGGGAAATCTCCTTAGCGATGTCCCCAGGTCCCTGAGGTTGGCCGTGCCCCCTGGAGACACTGGGTTTCTGAGAGGTTTCCAAGGCGAGCATCGTACTTCCAGTTGGGAATGGGTGTTCTCCCCATCTCCAGAGGGGGCATGTAAAATACAGTGGGCGCTCAATAAATGCTTGCTGCTGACATGAATGAGTGAATAACAAGATCAGTCTTATGGGCGGAGTGCACCCCAACAGGCTCCCTTGTGCCTCATTAAGTCGCTACTACTTTTTGCCAACTACCCTCCTGATTTTTACCACCAAAGATAGATTTTGCTCTTTTGTGAACTTACATAAATGGACCCTATACGCGTCTGCCTTATTCACCCTCATCCCTGGGAGATTCAGCCACATTATTGCGTGCATCAGTGACTGTTTTCTGGAAACTTGTCGAATAGTATTTCATTGATTGATGATACCATGCTTGATTCACCCATCCTCCAACTGATGAGCATTTGGGCTGTCTTCGGTTTGGGGCTATGCACTCTCGTGTGCCTGCCGTTTAATGGACATATGCACCCATTTATCTTGGGAATCCACCACCGGGTATATTTGGGTGTGGAAGGGATACACATTCAGTTTCAGTAGATGCGACCCCTAAACTTTTCTGAAGCAGTTTTACAAATGATCACTCCTACCATCAAGGTATATAAATCCCACTTGCATGCTAAGGCCTCTGAAAGTATAAGCTGTGATTTGTCGTAATGCCCCGGAGGGCAGATGCGGTTATTATCATGCTGGCTGATAGACAGAGGGGCGCATGGAGCCAGTGATGGTGAGGGCTTAAAGCAAGGACTCCACTTCTGCAACAACAGCAGCTCTTAAACCAGCATCTTGTTCTGTGAACTCAGGGCGCGGCTGACTCTGGGCAACCGTGCTCTGCTGTGGAGGTGCCAGGGTCCAGGAGTGCCTCTGAGACCGAGAGCAGGGCTACAGAGTGGTTACACGCGCAGGCTCAGGAGCTGGGCTGCGGGCACTGACTTCCAGCTCTGCTTCTTACTGAAGGACTGAGCAAGCGACTGGACCTTTCTGCCCCACACTTTCCATGTCTGGAGTGGATAAACTGGGTTGTTGTGAGGATTAAGTGAATTAATGTAGATATAATGTTAGGGGGTGGGCACTTCAGAAGGGTTAACTCATATTGTTATTATTATTGTCGTTATGTTCAGCTCTGTGCACTTTGCTGGACTCAGCTGTTGGGGAAGAAGGCTGTAGTCGCTCTGATCAAGCTGTCAGGCAGGCTGCATAGTTGTCACCCCCTTTCCCAACCCTCTGAAGGCAGCCGGCTTTCCAGATGAAATCTGGAATCTAATTTCTAGCCCCAGTCTTTGGTGTCGTGAAGCTTGCCGGGGTGCAGTCTGGCTGGTCCCTTCCGAAATGAGTCCCTGCTCTTTAGTGCCCCTGGTAAGAAATGCAGCCTATTTGCTCAAGGTTTTCCCCTTTATAGAAACGGTCAGACGCCTTTCCTTCCTCCACCTCCCTCCTGCAAATCCAGGCCAAATATTGATGTTTGATAACTACAAATATCACACATAGCTTTTAATCAAGAGAGACGGAGGGAAGATAAGGCAAGTAAATATGTCTCTGTAAGGCAGTTCAATATTCTCAGTAATGATTTTGCTAAGAAATAAAATGACCAGAGGAAGGGGAGAGGCTCTGTGATGAGCACCGAAATGGGCCGGACCACCCTGAGCAGGCTGAACTGCGCCTGGGCTCTTGCTTCCAGCCCGAGGCATGGATCTAAGTAGCTGTTCATTACCCGAATCGGTAGATGCAATCTCATTTACAGAAGGGAGAGATGTATTTTAAATGTGAATTTCCAAAACGCCATCCGTCTATCTCATTACCAGCAAAACACATTGAGCCAACTTCTGTCTTTCACTGCTGGTCTGAGATGGGAGTGGGATGTGAACGCCGAGTACCCTCCTGGAGAGAAGTGGGCGCCAAGGAGAGGTCAGCCCTCAGGCTGTTGTCCACCAAGGTTGTGTTCCCCTCACGTGGGGACACGGGGAAGTACCCTCCTGGAAGGCTGGCAGGTGCCATGCGTTTAGAGGTGTCTGGCCAACATTTACCCTAGGCCACCGCAGGCCAGAGCTTGGCCAGACTTGGTGAGACCCCATGACCTAGATCCAAACCCTAGTTGACAAGGTGGGCTCCAGCAGCTCAGTCCACCCCAGCACCATCCCGGAGCCCACATGTTGGAGGAGCCTAGCACGTTATGAGTGAGTGAGTGACTGACTGAACGAAGGAATTAGTGGGCTTGCCTCCCCACCGGCACTATTGCTGCTGTTTCCTTTTTGGCTTTTCTCAACTTCCAGTACCCTTTGCTTTGTATTTTGATGTCCTCAAATTCTTCTAGCTGATAAAAATGATCAGTCTCCCAAACCCCTGTCAACAAAAGCCAGTGATCCATCCACCCATCTTCACACTCATCCAGCCATTCATCTGCCCGGTTTTGGGCAACACCGTGTGTCAGGCCCTGTGTGGAGGCTCAGACTACAGTCATCACCTGAGGTATGTCGAGCCCCGCCCTCCCAGACCCTGGAGTCTAGTGGGAGAGACAGAGAGTAAGCAGATAAACACTAAAGGAGTCTACAAAGGGAGGGATGTTTTCCCGGGAGGGCCTCTGACAGTGAAAGCTGGCCCAGATGGAGGGGCATGTCTGGGGTCCCCCCAGGAGGGGACTCATGAGCTGAACTCTCAAGGAGGAGAATAGGATCGGGACTAAGGTAGGGAGTAGAGCCTTTCAGACAGAGGCAGCAATATGTGCAAAGGCCCTGTGGCCAGAAGGGGCATGGTTATTTCCAGGAACTGTCAGAAGTCTGCCTGAGTGGCAGTATCCCAGATGAGGCCGTAGGGATGTCAGGACAGGGGTCACCCCACACAGGGCTCCCAGGCTGTGGGAAGACACTGGTCTTTATCCCAAAGCCCTGGAAGTCCTTGGAAGGCTTCACCATTCGCATTTTGTGAAGGTCCCTGTGGCTCCTTTGAGGGGCCTCACTCATCTGGAGCAGGAGCAGGATTGCAGAGGCTCCAGAAGGAAAAGCAGCTGTTGGCACGGCAGCAGCCGTCCTCCCCAGACTCCAGCAGGACCTCTACCTGCCGTCCAGGTGCATGCTTGCCTGCACGGCATTGGCAGTCATGTGGTTGAAGACGGATTCCCCAGCACAACCTTCTGGATTCTAGGCAGGGAGGCACAGCAGACATGCTTCTGTGCGTGGGCGAGCATTACCCCCTCCCCACCCCACGCATGCGGGGTCTTCCACTTGCTTTCACGTCTGCCCACACGACTTCCAGAGCCTGCGGTTGCTGCTGCTGCTGCTAAGTCGCTTCAGTCGCGTCTGACTCTGTGAGACCCCATAGACGGCAGCCCACCAGGCTCCCCTGTCCCTGGGATTCTCCAGGCAAGAACCCTGGAGTGGGTTGTCATTCCCTTCTCCAATGCATGAAAGTGAAAAGTGAAAGTGAAGTCGCCTGAGGTTAGGTTGTCTAAAAATAGGGGGGAGCAGGGGAGAGAATGAGGGAGGCATGGCCCAGACAGGGATTTTTATTCCTCGCCGTCTGTGAGTTGACAGTGACTTCAGAATGTCAGGTTTGGCTCGTGGGGCAGTTTAGACTATCAGGTTATGGGCGGAAGCCTTCCAGTCCTGGGGCCATGCTGGGGGCCTTGTGAGGCGGGCCAGGTTCCATCACAGAGTGCAGGGGCTGTAAGAGTGCTTAATACTCATGTGCTATTTCCTGCTATTTCCTTATTTTATTCCCCAAATCAAAGAGGGTAGGGTTATTTTTCCTAGCTATCATCTGGCCACTGGGTTGGTAGGTAGCCCTCAGAAGCCCCTCTGTCTGGTCCTTCTCACCTCCTGCTCTCCCCATTTGGGGTGCCCTTGGACCCTTCGTCCTGGTCCCACCCACCAGGGCCCTAGTCCTCATCAGTTTTCCCCTCATGAGGCTGTGGGAGGGAGTGTCACCTCCGGTGGGAGCCCAGGGAAGAAAGTCCAGCCTTTTCCTTGCTAAGACTGGCCACCTCTCTGGGAAAACACATGAATTCTCACACTCCCCTGGTGTCTTCTGTCTTATCAAACACCCCTCTCAGTTGGGAAGTGAGGTCAGTTGAGGGACCCTAGTCTGTTACCTGCAGCCTGGGACCTGCATTTTTCTTTCAACAACTGGGGCCATAGACATTTTTAAACCAGAAGGAAAAAGCCAGTTTGGGCAGACATTAGAAACAAACTCTGTCTCTCTCTGAAAAAGTTCCATATAGTCAAAGCTATGGTTTTTCCAGTAGTCACGTATAGTTGTTGGAATTGGACCATATATAAGGCTGAGTGCTGAAGAACTGATGCTTTCAGACTGTGGTGCTGGAGAAGACTCTTGAGAGTCTCTTGGACTGCAAGGAGATCAAACCTAAAGGAAATCAACCCTGAATATTCATTGGAAGAACTGATGCTGAAGCTGAAGCTCCAGTACTTTGGCCATCCTATGGGAGGAGCCGACTCTTAGGAAAAGTCCCTGATGCTGGAAAAGATTGAGGGCAGGAGGAAATGGGGTTGACAGAAGATGAGGTGGTTGGATGGCATCACTGACTCAATGGACATGAGTTTGAGTAAACTCTGGGAGATAGTGAAGGACAGGGAAGCCTGGCCTGCTGCAGTCCATGGGTCCCAAAGAGTCAGACACGACTTAGGGACTGTACAACTGTCTCCCTCCAGGCCTCCTGGGGACCATTCAAGACGGCTCCGGACAGGTGGGGGAGTTTTCAATGCAACTTTCATCTTTTTCCTCCCCGAGTCTGTGGGGATTTTTAAACGTTATATTGCTCAATTTCAGTTCAATGGCACAGAGTCGTTCCAATGTGTTCTAATTACTCAGACATAAATGATTTCTGGTGCACTTTAAATGATTTCAGATGCACTTTTGTCTACCAGGCTGCTGATTTATAACTCCCTGGGACTTTGATGTTGTGCTTCATTGATTTCTTTTAAGACTGTTCAGAGGTATATTTATTATAGACGAGACGTTTCCCTGTTCATTTGCTCTGTAATTCTGAAACACTCGTTTTCCAGTCGTCAACACTCCACCCTTACTCCTGCACTTAGGCTGCACCAACAGCAAGAAGACACATTTATTGAGTGCTTACTGAATGCATATCCGGGTACTAGAGGCTGTGGGTGGGTGGAACACACAGTATATTAAGCACAATTCCTTCCACTGGCATCCTGCAGTTCAGCTCAGTCGCTCAGTCATGTCTGACTCTGCAACCCCATGAATCGCAGCACGCCAGGCCTCCCTGTCCATCAACAACTCCCGGAGTTCACTCAGACTCACATCCATCGAGTCAGTGATGCCATCCAGCCATCTCATCCTCTGTCGTCCCCTTCTCTTCCTGCCCCTAATCCCTCCCAGCATCAGGGTCTTTTCCAATGAGTCAACTCTTCGCATGAGGTGGCCAAAGTACTGGAGTTTCAGCTTTAGCATCAGTCCTTCCAAAGAACACCCAGGGCTGATCTCCTTCAGAATGGGCTGGTTGGATCTCCTTGCAGTCCAAGGGACTCTCAAGAGTCTTCTCCAACACCACAGTTCAAAAGCATCAATTCTTTGGCGCTTAGCTTTCTTCACAGTCCAACTCTCACATGCATACATGACTACTAGAAAAACCATAGCGTTGACTAGACGGACCTTTGTTGGCAAAGTAATGTCTCTGCTTTTGAATATGCTATCTAGGTTGGTCATAACTTTCCTTCCAAGAAGTAAGCATCTTTTAATTTCATGGCGGCAATCACCATCTGCAGTGATTTTGGAGCCCCCCAAAATAAAGTCTGACACTGTTTCCCCATCTATTTGCCATGAAGTGATGGGACCAGATGCCATGATCTTCGTTTTCTGAATGTTGAGCTTTAAGCCAGCTTTTTCACTCTCCTCTTTCACTTTCATCAAGAGGCTTTTTAGTTCCTCTTCACTTTTAGCCATAGGGTGGTGTTATCTGCATGTCTGAGGTTATTGATATTTCTCCCGGCAATCTTGATTCCAGCCTGTGCTTCTTCCAGCCCAGCATTTCTCATGATGTACTCTGCATATAAGTTAAATAAGCAGGGTGACAATATACAGCCTTGATGTACACCTTTTCCTATTTGGAACCAGTCTGTTGTTCCATGTCCAGTTCTAACTGTTGCTTCCTGACCCGCATATAGGCTTCTCAAGAGGCAGGTCAGGTAGTCTGGTATTCCCATCTCTTTCAGAATTTTCCACAGTTTATTGTGATCCACACAGTCAAAGGCTTTGGCATAGTCAATAAAGCAGAAATAGATGTGTTTCTGGAACTCTCTTGCTTTTTCGATGATCCAGCAGATGTTGGCAATTTGATCTCTGGTTCCTCTGCCTTTTCTAAAACAAGCTTGAACATCTGGAAGTTCATGGTTCACATACTGCTGAAGCCTAGCTTGGAGAGTTTTGAGCATTACTTTACTAGTGTGTGAGATAAGTGCAATTGTGTGGTAGTCTGAGCATTCTTTGGCATTGCCTTTCTTCGGGATTGGAATGAAAACGGACTTTTTCCAGTCCTGTGGCCACTGCTGAGTTTTCCAAATTTGCTGGCATATTGAGTGCAGGACTTTCACAGCATCGTCTTCCAGGATTTGAAATAGCTCTTCTGGAATTCCATCACCTCCACTAGCTTTGTTCGTAGTGATGCTTTCTAAGTCCTGCTTGACTTCACATTCCAGGATGTCTGGCTCTAGATGAGTGATCACACCATCATGATTATCTTGGTTGTGAAGATCTTTTTTGTACAGTTCTTATGTGTATTCTTGCCATGTCTTCTTAATATCTTCTGCTTCTGTTAGGTCCATACCATTTCTGTCCTTTATCAAGCCCATCTTTGCATGAAAGTTCCCTTGGTATCTCTAATTTTCTTGAAGAGATCTTTAGTCTTTCCCATTCTGTTGTTTTCCTCTATTTCTTTGCATTGATCACTGAAGAAGGCTTTCTTATCTCTTCTTGCTATTCTTTGGAACTCTGCATTCAGATGCTTATATCTTTCCTTTTCGCCTTGGCTTTTTGCTTCTCTTCTTTTCACAGCTATTTGTAAGGCTTCCCCAGACAGCCATTTTGCTTTTTTGCATTTCTTTTCCATGGGGATTGTCTTGATCCCTGTCTCCTGTACAATGTCACGAACCTCATTCCATAGTTCATCAGGCACTCTATCAGATCTAGGCCCTTAAATCTATTTCTCACTTCTACTGTATAATCATAAGGGATTTGATTTAGGTCATACCTGAATGGTCTAGTGGTTTTTCCTACTTTCTTAAATTTGAGTCTGAATTTGGCAATAAGGAGTTCATGATCTGAGCCACAGTCAGCTCCCGGTCTTGTTTTTGCTGACTGTGTAGCACCTCTCCATATTTGGCTGCAAAGAATATAATCAATCTGAATTCGGTGTTGACCATCTGGTGATGTTCATGTGTAGAGTCTTCTCTTGTGTTGTTGGAAGAGAGTGTTTGCTATGACCAGTGTGTTCTCTTGGCAAAACTCTATTAGCCTCTGCCCTGCTTCATTCTGTATTCCAAGGCCAAATTTGCCTGCTACTCCAGGTGTTTCTTGACTTCCTACTTTTGCATTCCAGTCCCCTATAATGAAAAGGACATCTTTTTTGGGTGCTAGTTCTAAAAGGTCTTATAGGTCTTCATAGAACTGTTCAACTTCAGCTTCTTCAGCATTACTGGTTGGGGCATAGACTTAGCTTAGTGTGATACTGAATGGTTTGCCTTGGAAACGAACAGAGATCATTCTGTTGTTTTTGAGACTGCATCCAAGTACTGCATTTCAGACTTTGTTGACCATGATGGCTACTCCATTCCTTCTAAGGGATTGCTGCCCGCAGTAGTAGATACAATGGTCATCTGAGTTAAATTCACCCATTCCAGTCTGTTTCCATTCAGATAAAGGGAGAACCCACATAGGGACTCATGTGACATGACAGGGGGCCACGGGGGTTTGATCCAAGAGCTCCAGAGGCTGCTTGGCAGAGAAGAGGAGTGAGGGATGGATGGGGCCAGGTCTCTGCAGCGATGGCCCGTTGGTATGCTGCTTTGACAAGGCAGCTCACTGTGGTCCCCAGGACGTGGTGGGAGTTCTTGCTTATTCTCATGCTCCTGGTCTTGAGCTCACCACTCAGTGCTCTTGAGCCTTAGTTTCTTCATCTGTAAAATGAAACGCATCCAACTCGTTGGTTAGCTGCTGTGGGTTGAGCACTTAGTATGTGCCTGGCAGGCACAGATCCATGTTTTGTGGGACCTGAAGCAATTTTTTTGGGGGGCCCTTTAAGAATCTGCCTGCAATGAAGGAGACCTGGGTTTGGGCAGATCCCTTGGAGAAGGGAATGGCTACCCACTTCAGTATTCTTGCCTGGAGAATCCCATGGACCAGAGGCACCTGCTAAGGCTACAGTCCATGGGATCTCAAAGAGTCCGACACGAATGAGTAACACTTTTAAGAAAAAGAACCTCAGGTTATGAATGTTTGGCTGGGTTTCTGCTCTATGGTGGAGTCCTCCAGGGTAAATGCAAAGGTCTTTAATGCTTTTTAAGCCCTGGACTCGTTTTCCTCCCAAATTATTTGTTGCATGAATATCCCGGGGTGTAAAACAGACAATAATGGAGCTTCTGCGTCTGGGAACCCTTTTCCTTCCTCTCCAGACTGGGTTCGGAGGCGCCTTCAGGAAACGACTTCTGTGACTGCCCTCGGCTGGAGTGGATCCAGACGCAGCCGGGCCTCCTCCTCCCCTCTCCCCACTCTGGACGCATATCGGTGGGGCGTCCCTAAGACAAGCCATGTCTTGAGAGGGACAGCGTGGACCCCCTTCACGGGCAGATGGAGAGGCAGTCTGGCCCCCACAGGCTGCTCTGCCGGCCCTCCCCCGGGGGGCTGGCTGCAGGCGTCCATCACTGGGACCGTTCACATTGCTGAGGTGTCCGCCTCGGGATCCCACAGCTGAGACCTGGGGAAGGGACCACGCGGAGCACTCGCCACCTAGTGACCATTTGCCGGAACTGCCACTGCCCGCGCTGTCGGGGAGGAAATAGGAAACGTCTCTCTGGGCAGGAATGAGGTGCTGGGGTGCTGGTCAGCAAGGTCCCCCGACCCGGCTGCTCTCCGAGAGGGCATGGCTCAGAGGAGCATCTTGCTGCTGCCTGAGGGCAGGATGACTCAGGTCAGACTGGCCCCTGATGCTCCTGCGGAGACTCTGCCTCTGTGAACATGGGCTCCCAGGAGTGACACCTCCCTGCCTCTTCTCCCTTCCATGGTCCTCCTCCTCCTTTCTTCCTCCCCTCCCGTCTTCCTTCCCGGCCTCCTCCAGTCTCCTCCTCCCCCCACTCCCTGAGTCCTCCCCTCGCAGTCCTGTCCTCTTGTTCCCAGTCCTGCCCATCCTCTGCCTCCTTACCACCGGGTGCCCCTCCCACCGCCCCCCACCTCCTTCCTCATTCTTCCCTTGGCTCAGCCAGCCTTCCTTTAATGAACTACTTTGGGTGGTTCTGATATTTGGGTGGAACATAGGTGCAGGTCACTTGTTGAGTTAGATGCTAAGCCAGGAGCCCAGCTGTGGCTGTGAGGTTTGAGGTCACCCCCATTCATTCATTCATGCAGGGACACCTCCATGCACTCATTCACTCGTTCACAGGGGCATGCAGATTCAGTCAGCATTTCTGAGGCCAGCTGTGTGTAAAGCATCATGCCAGGCATGTACCCCACTGGCTTTGACCCTGGATGTCTAGCAGAACATTTTGCTCTCTCATCTCTGCCTGGAAAGCTCCTACTCACTTTGAAGTTGAGGTGCAGACTAGGCTGTGTGTGATCACTCTTCCCACCCATTAGCTTTGAGTGTTTTTTTTTTTAATTTTTTTTTTTTAGAGTTTACTGCTTCTGTTTCCTCCAAACCTAGTCCAGGGCTTCCCAGCAGTCAAAGCCAGCCTTATATTGAGTCAACCCCCACCCTCTCCCAAAGCTGGTTTTTGTCTGCCTGGGACTCTGTGCACTTCAGTGGTTACTGTTGTTTCTTTCCCTAAGGGCACCCTGTACACAATAGCATCCCCGGAAATCCAGAAACTGAAGCACCAACATAGGATGGTCAGATGAAAAGTTTTTCTGCATCCTTGGGTTTTACTGATCCCATTCGAATAGAGGATAATGTCCTGATGCTGGTGTCTAAGCTCTGGCATATATACTAGGTGCTCAATAAATCACCAGCAGTTTGAAAGCTCAAGGTGTAGCTTACAGACCATAAAGTACACAGGCTAAGTGGCAGCTCCATGAATTTCCACATGTGCCTACCCCTGGGAGACCACCACCCAGTTCAAGACCTAAACCGTTTACATACTTGGAAGGTTCCCAAGCTCCCCTCCCAGTCAGACCACCCCACTCAGAGTCTCTGTCACTCTGCTCGCCCCCTCTTTGGAATCATTTCGTCTGCTTTTGCACTACTCATGAATGGAATCCTGGCTTCTTTCATTCTGCATTATCCGTGAGCACCAACCATGCTGCAGAAGGTTGAACCTGCTCAGTGAACTTAACTGCCAGCTTTGGACTTCTCACGTGGCTTGAGTGGAAGCCATCTCAGGAGGCTGAACCAGGTTAGTTTCAGCTCAAACTTGCTGCTCCTTGCCTTTAACCCGGCTTCACTGAGCCGGGCACCAGCGAACGTAGAATGTGCCACCGAGTCTCCCATGGTGGCCTGGTGGGACTGTGGGATCCTAAGAGCCTGGCATGGGAGGAGGACATTGGGCCACTGATCGATTCTAATTCCTCCTAGATACTTGCTCCCTGTGGTTCCAGGGAGACCAGCCTCTCTAGACAGCCTCTACTGGACGCGATGCCTCATATGTCTACTGTGGATGCAGCTCACACCCCGTTCGCCACAGGGCAGGAGCCTCAGGAGGACACTGGTTCACAGGCCATCCGAGCGGTCACCTGAGAGGCTATAGCTCTGAGACTCTGATCATTCTTGGACAATAGCATTCACCCCGTTCTCTCCCCACTGAGGAGTCTGCAGGATGCCCCGTGACAAGCCTTCCAGATTCCCACTGGACACCAGAGTGGATGGCCAGCCGGGGATAGACGGCCTGAGTCCCTGGACAGGGAGTGCCCATGAGGGACATGTTCAACATGCGATTAACAGGCTCTGGAGGGTGGCTTGGGGACCTGGGGCTCTGACTAGATTGCTTTGCAAGGTAAGCTCTTGATTTCCTGACCTCATCTCTCACCCCAACCTGGAGACTTCACTCACAACCCAGGTTGTTAACATGGAGAGATCTTATCCTGTTAGCCTTTCACTCGAGAGAAATTGGATTGAAAAAATCTCGCCAGACTGCCTCTGGACAGAGCTTTTCCATCATCGGTGGGTGACCCTCTGGCAGGGAGACTTGCTTTCCCTCACACACCATTAGCGGGTGACAGAGGGGAGGGCGTCCCTCTGTCTGGCGCCCGTCAGAAACGCTTGGACGGGAGTCCCTGTGGGGGGCTGCTGCCTGACCCGGCAGGACGTGGGAAAGTCACCTCCCCTGTCGGTGCTGGAATCACCCCCTTACCTGTGCGCGTCCCTCAACAGGTCTCCAGGAAGACAGCCGCACCTGGGCAAGTCACCTGGGACATGGGGGTGCAGCCCTTCTGCAGGTGCCCCAGGGGTCTGGGGAGGGGCACACCTGTGCTGAGACACCTGTTGTTCTTACTGTGCCCGTTCTGCTGCCGCCGCTCAGTCCCTCGGTCATGCCGGACACTTGCGACCCCGTGGACTGTAGCCTGTCCAGCTCCTCTGCCCATGGGATTCTCCAGGCAAGACTACTGGAGTGGGGTGCCATTTCCTTTTCCAGGGGGTCTTTCTGACCCAGGGATCGAAACTGTGTCTCCTGCACTGCCAGGTGTGTTCTTTACCACGAGCGCCACCTGGAAGCCCGTACCCAGCCTGCTTTGTATTAAATCCCTGTGCAGTATGGTAGATTCCTGGGCCACGCTAAAAGTTCTTTCTTAAACTCCTTCAAGATCTGAGCTCCTGACGGCCCCTGGGTTGATGCCCACCCTCCCATGGCCCTGGTCTGCTCTCCTGGTCCAGGGCAGAGTGGCAGTGCCTCAAGCTGGGAAAGGATGCTCCAGCGCCGTCTCTCCGTACATCCCAGACTTGGAGGGGTCAAGTCAGATTTTACCTGGACAGTGGCCTGAGTTGGCTGCCGTGCTTCCAGAACCCTGCAGAGCAGTTACTGTAGCTCAGGCTCTGGGCTGGGTGCTTTGTGCGCTTTTTTGTGTGATGCTCACATTGTCCTTGCGTGATCAGCATTTCATGGGCGAGGGAGCTGAGCCTGAGGGATGTGGCACACCCAGCCTGAACTCAGGTCTGTCTGATCCCTCATCCTCTTCACCGCATTGCTGCCCTGCAGACAGGCAGCAGGTAACATCTACTGCGGCCTTTTCTTCCAAGTGCTGTCTTCGCCTCTATATGTAGGACCATAATGAAGTCCCACAGACCGAGTGGCTTAAACAACAGAAATACATTTCCTTACAGCTCAGGAGCTATTTTAGGGGCCGTGTACCCAGGGAACAAGCAGACAAAGCCCCAGCTCGTGCAGGGCCTACATTCAGTGGGAGAGCACCAAGAATCATCATCACACACACACACCTGCACAGGAGGAGTGGGGACGAGGTCTCTGAAGAGAGGAGAGCAAGGCTGGGGTGCAGACCAGGACGTGGGCTGCAGAGGAGGCCCTGCGGCTGTGGCAGCATCTGAGTGGAGGCCTGAGGGAGGTGAGGCAGAAAGACTGCATGGAGGGGAGGTCTGGGAGTGGAGTCTGCATCCTGACACGCTCCCTGGTGGTGCCGAGCAGGTGGCCGTGGAGGACCACAGAGCGATGGCCGCTGTCTTCTGTTCTCTGGGACACTATCCTCTCCTGCTTCTTCCTGTGTCCCTCTCAGTAAGCTAGTAACTGCCCCGCCCCAGCCCCTGACCCCAGCTCCTTTAGTGTCTCTCTCTGTCGCCCATCTCTCCCTCTCCGCCCACCACCCCCACCACTGCATCTGATTAAGAGCTGCTGCTGCTAAGTCGCTTCAGTTGTGTCCGACTCTGTGTGACACCATAGACGGCAGCCCACCGGGCTCCCCCATCCCTGGGGTTCTCCAGGCAAGAACATTGCAGTGGGTTGCCATTTCCTTCTCCAATGCATGAAAGTGAAAAGTGAAAGTGAAGTTGCTCAGTCGTGTCCGACTAGTAGCGACCCCATGGACTGCAGCCCACCAGGCTCCTCTGTCCATGGGATTTTCCAGGCAAGAGTACTGGAGTGGGTGCCATCGCCTTCTCCAGATTAAGAGCTGACTTGAAGTCATAGGATGGCCATACTCCTTCACAGTTTATAAAAGCTTTAAAAAAACCCAGCTTTATTGTGAGATAATTCACATACTATAAAATCCACCCATTTAGCTGCACAATTCAATGGTTTTTAGTATATTTACAGAGTCGTGTAACTATCACTGCAACCAATTTTAGAACACTTTTTTCACCCCAGGAAGAAACCCCCTACAAAGGCTTTTGCAGACTATTTTATTTTACCATTGCAGAACCCCATGAAAAGAGCAGGGCAGTTTCTGCCCCCATTTTACAGAAGGGTAAACAAAGCCTTGGGGGGTTTAATGATTTGTAGAAGTTGAGGGGAAGCTTGGTCCTTTTTAACACTTGAAAGTGCCAGGGAGCCCCTGGAAACAAACCTGTGGAATCTCTGGGCTCCCAAGGTTTCTTAAGCACAGACTCTGGTCCCTCCCCCTGTCCCCATCACCCAGGAGGCATAGAGACAGGTGTGGAGATGGCCTGGGTGTTGGAGCCAGGCTCCCAGCTGCTTCCTGAAAGGTTGGCCCAGCCCCATCTTGCATACACATCAGCCTGGCTGGTTTGGACACAGCCACCCATGAGGGGTGACAGGGCTTCAGGGACCTTGTACACTCAGTACCAGCTGGCACCACAGAGCTCTTTGTTGCGGGACAGGGAGACAGAGGGAGTCGCTCGCTGACTGGCTCTGGGAGAGGAGACTGACCTTCTGAGATCAACAAATAGGTTTATCTGCAGTCAAATGGCAAAGTGCACAGGCATCTACAAGGGCTCTGCCCTGATTTGGGGCAGAGCAGGGTGATGGAGAGTGACTGTGGGGCCAGGGAGCCTGCCAGGAGAGAGCATTAATGGCACCCATGGTGGGCGACTCAGATTATGTTTAAAACGAGATTCAGGGTCAGTACACAGAGGGCGTGGAAATGGACCAAGCTTTAGGATTTTGCACTTATGCCATCCTTCCCTTTCTTACTAAAGGGCCTTCGGTGTAATTATTAGCTAACCTCCACCAGAAGATTGGGGCTTCCCCGGTGGCTCAGCAGTAAAGAATCCGCCTGCAGTTCAAGAGCCACAGGAGATGCAAGTTTGATCCCTGGGTTGGGAAGATCCCCTGGAGCGGGACTACCCACTCCGGTATTCTTGCCTGGGAAATCTCATGGACAGAGGAGCCTGGTGGGCTACAGTGCATAGGTCGCAAACAGGCAGACAAGACTGAAGCAATTTAGCACACACACACCAGAATTTTAGCCCCACAGGGCAGGACATTTTTGTCAACATCCTCATATCTAGAGCAGTTCCTGGATGGAGTGTGGGCTCAGGACGTATTTGTGGGGGTGATGAAACAGTGAATTAGCTGAGTCCCCCTGAGTCAGGTGCCACTCTCTTTGGATCCTGACTGTGGTTCTCAGAGAGGTCAGGGAGCTGGCTATGGGTCACACCGCTCCTCAGTGGTCTGGTTGGGATTTGAACTTGGGCATTTCCTCCCAGACTGGCACACCTAAGCACCGTGAGGTCCTTTCTAACCAGCCAAATCATGAGGACTAGTTTGAATTTATTTTATAATTTCCCACGTCTTCCAGTTTATCCTCTGAGGAAAGAATGATTCAGTTAATAAATCTACTTTATTCACCACTGGTACAGTGATGCAGAAATAAACACAGACTCTGCTCTCAGTGGAGTTGCAGTATAATTGGAAGAGAAGAGACAGAATTGGTAGGCTAGCTGGGATATCGGAGACCCTGTGTTAGTCAGCTAGGACTGCAAGAGCAAAGAACTGTAGGTTGGGTGAGTTAAACAACAGACGTTCTGTTTTTTGACAATGCTGAAGGCCAGAAGTCTGGGATCAAGGTGTCAGCAGGCTCAGTTTTTCTGAGACCTTGCTCCTTGGATTGTAGATAACCATCTCCCTGTGTCTGTCCTCTGTTCATGTCTGTGCCCTAATCTCTTCCTACAAGGACATCAGTCACACTGAGTGACAGCCCGCCCTAATGACCTCATTTTACCTTGCCCACCTCTTTAAAGACCTTGTCATTAGATATGGTAACATTTGGAGGGAACGGAGGCTAGGACTTGAACATGCAAACATATGAATTAGGGGGACCCTATTTGCTCAGCACATAATAGACCCTAATCACAGAGAGTCAGGCTTCCCTTGTGGCTCAGCTGGTAAAGAATCTGCCTGCAATGTGGGAGACCTGAGTTCAGTCCCTGGTTGGCAAGATCCCCCAGAGAAGGGAAAGGCTCCCCACTCCAGTATTTTGGCCTGGAGAATTCCGTGGACTGGATAGTCCACGGGGTCACAAAGAGTCGGACACAACTGAGTGACTTTCACTTCACTTCACTCCACTTCACAGAGGGTCAGGAGTCTTGCCTCTAAATTCCTCCAGGATTGTCTCTGTCCTCAGCTCCCCGCCCCTCATGGCAGTCAGATGTCAAATGTCAACAGAATACCTAGTTCTAAGCCGCTGGTTACACTCAAACGTTTAGGTGGAAATGAGTTCCCCATTTAAAACCTTTTATTTTCATTTATTTCGCTGCACTGGGTCTTAGTTGTGGTGTGTGGGGTCTCGTTCCCCCACCAGGGATGGAACCCGGGCCCCCTGTGTTGGGAGCTCGGAGTCAGCCCCTAGACCACTACGGAGTTCCTTTATTTTCTTCTGATGAATGCTACTTGTGAAGTGGGTGGAGATTTCAACCAGAGGCTAAAAAAAGCCCCCTCAGTTCTCCTGCTTTTTTCAGCTCCCTTCTGAGCATATTTAAGTAATCGTTTTATCTAAGTCTTTTTTTTTCCCATAAGAAAGAATTCTGCTTAATTGGGTCTCATTTCTGTTCTCCCCATAACAGCCAACCGTCTACATTTCTGTTGGGATTGAAAGCCCCAATCAGTTCAGATAAATCAGCTTCCTTTTAAATTATGATCTTGGAGGAAATAATGATCTAACTTACTTTTTGTTAATTACTTTTAGGTGAATTACACATCCCGGCTTTGCAGTCCCTTGTTTCTTCAGAAGTATTTAAGCCCTCAAATCTATTTAAACCTTTCCTTTACTCAAATTAAGATGCTGAAAAATTCCGCCATTAGAAATACTTTATTATTTTTTTAAATTCAGCTTCATGGCTCTGTAGTTTTGCAGACTTTGAGCTGAAAATGATTCTATGCTATCCCATGTAGTGGCACCAAGTTACTATTTTTTTCTTTCAAAATTTGTCTCATTTTATTGATGTGTCAGACTTAGTAAACAAATGAATAGAACAGAGAAATAATGACTAATACAATTTATCAGGCAGAATTGCAAAACATAAACCAAACTGTGTACCTCACAGAAGAGAATTTTGCTTTTGACCATAGTAGTCATGGTGTGTGTGTGTGTGTGTGTGTGTGTGTCTATGTATCCCCAAGAAAATAATCAGTTGTAAAGGACAGAAAATGCAATAGCTTTGAGCGCAGAGCAGTAGATCTAAAAATGAATAATTCAGATTTATTATACAAAAAATTCTAAACCTTTGGAAGTAAAGCAGTAAACTCATTTATAACATTGATATTAAGAGAATTAATATTTCACAAGAGAAGCGCATAATTATAACATGTGAGAAGTGGTCAAAGAAGTACTTAGAGGCATTCTCGTAGCCTGAGGTTTCACCAGCTCTTCCGTCACCTGAGAGAATTTCTTATATGTTGAGTACTAACGTGGCTTCTCAGGTGGTGCTCGTGGTAAAGAATCCGTCTGCCAGTGCAGGAGATGAAAGAGACGTGGGTTTGATCCTTGGGTCAGGAAGATCCCCTGGAGTGAGAAATGGCAGCCTACTCCAGTGTTCTTGCCTGGAAAATTATATGGACAAGGAGCCCTGTGGGCTACAATCCATGGGGCTGTAGAGAGTGGGACAGGACTGAGTGACTAAGCACGCATGCATAGGTACTAAGGTAATTAGTGTAAGCACGGTGATCGTTCAGCCTCTGCCACTTTCATCCCAGTCAGTTCGAACTTTGTACAGAGTTTCAGTCCTTGGAAGAGTTTTGTGTCTGGCACTGGATAACTACTTTTATATCGGATGATTTATTGATAAATATAATGCAGCCCAGTGTCTGAATTAAGGATTCAGGGCTGAAGGAACCCAAGAATTGAAATCTCTTTCTAACACGCAAATGGTGGTCCTATCTGTGATGCCAGTTTTCACAGACAGCTTTCTTCTTTCTCTTCTTTATTTCTGCTCCTTATTGCCCTCTCTGGATCCTGAAAACATTCTGTACTGGGAGCCAGATCAGAAGGAGCTCCCAAGTTCTAGGGGGAAGGAACCATTGCTATAGGAACCGTTCAGGCTCCCAGGATCTGGGCTGCGGAAGGAGCCCTTTAAGCCAGCTGAGTAGTAGTTAGCTCTAGGCCAGATCCCAGATCTGAGGCCTGATATCTCCTGGTGTCCTTGCTCTCTCTTCATCTCCAGTGAGAGTGGAGACTTCCCAAGAACTTTCCACTGTCTAGAATAAATGATGGAGGGAACCTTGCTATTACAGTCCTTGATAGCCAGCCAGGGCTGGCAGAGCTGTTTCCTGATTTCCACCTGCCAAGTTCCGACTGCAGCATTTCACATCCCTCAAGAAATGACAGATCTGAGCAGCTTCATGGCTAAAGTGAGATCCCACGGGGCCCGTGTTCATCCTTTGTCCCAGTGCCTCTGCTCCATGGGCTGTGATGAGTCCTGTGGCATCTGAGCAGTCGGCCCTCAGCTTAATCAGATCAGGCACCAAGGAGGCTTGCAGCTTTGTGTGGTTACAGCACGCTGTGTGGCTGATGCCAGTGCCGTCAGAGTAAGCTGTGAATGAGGCTGAATGCCTTCCTAATGATGCTGCCCCAGCCCTAAGCAGCCATCATAGAGCCAACAAACGCACGGGAGCTGCAGTAGACGCTGAAGAGAAAGGAGAAGCTCATGCTCCAAAGGGAACAAGCCGCCAACTCTCCGTTCTCCGAGAGCGCAAGGCTAGGAGGCTCAGTGGTGACAGGCGTGCCACCAGGACCTGAATTCAACCCGAAAGTGATCTGGACAGGCCTTCCCTCTTTCCCCACTCCTCAATATTCTAAGGAGGTACCAGGGTAGTATTCAATGTTTAACAACCCACAGGACTCAGATGCCAGTCAATACAAATAGATGCAGCAATGGAACAGAACAGATTGCGCCGTGAAGCCTGTAGAGCCGTGCCAGGCGAACCAGCTGACGAACAGCAGTGTTTCATGCCCTCCGTTGTATCTTTAGGACTTTGTGTACAAATTCTCAGACAGCCCCCGAAGACTCAATGCCACTGCCCAAAGAAGAATGCATAGGCCGGGCGGGTGAGCACAGAAAAGTCAGTAACGGGCAGGCGGACGGTGTCTGAGTAGAGACGAAGAAGCCGGTGCAGCTGAGGGCTGAGACCACAGCTGCCTCCTTGTTGACGCCAGCAGTCTCACCCAAGGCGCCCGCTTGGGTCCTGGAAAGGCACTGTTTCCCCTCAGCCTTAGGTTTTCTGTCCTCACCTGCCTTCCTTCAGCCTTAAGGTTGTATGTATGCATGCTCAGTCGCTAAGCCGTGTCCGACTCCTTGTGACCCCATGGACTGCAGCCCGCCAGGCTCCTCTGTCTATGGGATTTTCTGGGCAAGAATACTGGAGTGGGTTGCTGTTTCCTCCTCCAGGGGATCTTCCCGACCCAGGGATCAAACCTGCATCTCCTGCATTGGCAGGCGGATTCTTTACCACTGTGACACCTGGGAAGCAAGGTCGTATTTACCCAGTTGTCTGTTTCAGCAGGAGGACCTGGGCTCAGCATTTAGCTCCCTGCGTTCAATTGGAGGCAGCAGAGCAAAAAGGTTGAGAGGGCAGATTTCGGAGTCCGTTAGAACCAGGGTCAAATCCTGACTTCTTATAAACTTAGTTTCAAGTCTCATTTTTCTAAATCTTGGTGATCGTGAAAGTACCCACCTTATAGTGTTGTACGGATGATTCAGCAAGCCTACACTTACTTAACTCTGAATAGCACACAGCACCTGGTAACCCTTTCTGTTTTGACTGGGGAGAGGATCTGTCCCTGTCCTGGGCGTATTCCTTGCAGATGAGTGCATACGCATCTCAGGACCCTCTGTTCTCCCTTCTCTGTCTCCATCTATTCCTCAGAGGTCATTTGAGGCTCAGAGCTCAGGGTATGGCACCTTCTGCAGGAGGAGGGTGTGCTTGCCAGGTGGCGCTAGTGGTGAAGGATCCATCTGCAATGCAGGAGACGCAAGAGATGCCAGTTGGGTTGGGAAGATCCCCTGGAGGAGGGGATGGCAACCCACTCCAGTATTCTTGCCTGGAGAATTTCATGGACGAGGAGCCTGGTGGGCTACAGTCCGTGGGGTCGCCAAGAGTCAGATGCAACTGAACATGCGCACAGAGGAGGAGGAAGAGAGGAGCAGGCACCCGGACTTTAGCCATCACGCCCCATCATCTGATTAATAATCATCGTGTCTATAAAAGTTTTTCAGATTCCCCTCATAATAATGCTCGATATTATTATGGACAGGACTTGGGTCTCTCATTTTTGGTGCCAATGCCCTCAACAACCAGCATTTCTTGAAGACAGACCAACTCCTTTCTGCCTTTTCCATCTCAATGAAACTGAGGCAGGATCTAGGGGGCCGACCCCCAACTCTGCCCTTGTCTCTTTAACTGTTGGAAGAAAGCCTGTATGGATGAGGAAGTCATTTCAAAGAGGAGCAACTTGAGCTTTACATCTTTCAGTTGCTGATGTTTAATGACCAAATCTGGTTTTTAGATGGATTCTGATGTTATTTCCTCCATTTATTGCAAAACAGCCACAGAATGGCAACAGTTGACATTTAAGAGGGGAAAGCAGGTCAGTGGAGTTATTTCCCTTGGAAAGGTCATGCTTGCATCTGGAGGTTGTCCACGACAAATGGCCAAACCAGTTTCCCAATCTGTGAGTGCAGACACTTAGAGATGCTATATCTGTGCTTAGAAAACAAAGGAAAGAGAACAAAGCTCTTCTGGCTCTTAACGGCATGTCCGGATTTTGAAGGTGATGACGTCAATAATCGTGATGATGTTGGTGATTCCTGTTACTGGTTAGGCTCTCAGAGGCTCTTCCTATTTCCCCCATATGCTTTTTTTTTTTTTTAAGGTGGACCATTTTTTAAAGTCTTATTGAATTTGTTACAGTTTTGCTTCTGTTTTATGTTTTGAGTTTTGGGCCACGAGGCATGTGGGATCTTAGCTTTTCAACCGGAAATTGAGCCTTTTACCCCTGCATTGGAAGGTGAAATCTAACCACTAGACTGCCAGGAAAGGACCCTCTCCAATATGTGTTTTAAAGTCTTTCTTCTATGTATTCACTGCGGCTTTTAGTTCTCCTACGTATAATTTATCATGTGGGCTTTTCTCTAGAGAGCCAGAGTTTTGACCAAAGGCATCTCCCAGTATGGTATCATTTCCTGCGGTGGATACTGGGATGGCAGATAGGTGAAATGGCATTCCCACACTGCAAAGAAGGGCTAGACATCCACACGTGTGCTCTCTGTAAGCTTCTGTCCAGAGATCTCAAGGGAGGACTGGACAGCTGAGGTTTGTTTTCCCAAGGCTACTTAGGGAGCCAGGGAAGGCATGGAGACACCAGAGGTCTTTTCATAAATGACACAGACTGCAGGTCAGCTGCTCACACGTCCACTTGTCACATGTACACAGTTGATCTGTTACTGTTATTGTTACCATTAATGCTATTTTATAGCAGGGACGATGTTGTGAGATAACTCAGTGAGCCATGGTGATGTTTGAGAACAGAGTGGATTTCTGCTGGGTTCGTATTCCACATCACTGACTGTGTCCCCCAGGCAAGTCACTGAACCTGAGTTCTCCTGGTCAATATCTCTGTACACCCTGTGAGATGGTAGCCTTTCCCTTCTCCAGGGGATCTTCCCAACCCAGGGATCAAATCCTAGTCTCCTGCCTTGTAGGTGGATTCTTTACCGCCTGAGCCACCAGGGAAGCTCTGGAGACAACTATACCTAGCCTGTACTTTGTGGTGAGGTTCAAAGTAAGTGGGTGAAAAGTGCCTAACACAGGAATGACTCAGTGAGTGAGAGCCATCATTTTTGTTATTTGGTTTATTTTTTATTTTTCATTTTATTGCTCAGAGAGGCTTTGGTGTCTTTCAGGAATACTTGAATTTCGACATTTCATATATCAGTGGCGATTCATCCAGAAATGACAATCATGTCTAGGCTCTGCCTACAGGCCTCCTAACCCTGCCTGTGTTTGTTTTGTCTTCTGTTTTGAGAGCCTCTGGGGTGCGGGCAGTGGAAAGGGTAGCTATAGTGAGCCCTGTGTCTGTGCTTTACCGAGTGCTTGCTGTATGGCAGTCGCTGTGCTAACACTTGACAGAAACGGTCTTGACTTAGCCCTCTCTTCACCCCTGTGAGGTAGGTAATGTTACATCCTTCTTTAACCGGTGAGGAAATTGAAGCTGTAGACGTTAAGTAACTACGCAGGGCTGGGAAACCACTCACTTATGGTTGCTTTTCTCAACCCAAAGCATGGATAGGTGTGCGTTTCACAGCCAGTTTCTTACCACTGGCAAACTCACCATGAATATAATGTTGGGTGTTCCCCCCACTGGAGCTTCCCAGACGGCGCTAGTGGTAAAGAATCTGCCAGCCAGTGCAGGAGATACAAGAGACCTGGGTTCGATCCCTGGGTCAGGAAGATCTCCTCGAGAAGGGAAAGGCAACCCACTCCAGAATTCTTGCCTGGAGAATCCCATGGACAGAGGAGCCTGGAGGGCTACGGTCGATAGTGTCTCACGGAGTTGGACCAATGTGACTAAACACATCCCTCCACTGCCACCTATGGGTTTTAACCTAAGAGATAAGTGATGTGTTCTTGCGCAATTTCTGAAGTCCAGCTTTCAGCTGACCCTCGTTCTTTATCTGTTGACAAATTGACATTTTGAATTATGGCATGCTGGTGGTGCCTGCTAGCTACTGGTTCGGTTTTGGCAAGGTCTGCAGTTTTGTCCCTAATGCAGTGTTGATGCCATCGTTTGACTGTTTCCTTCCGCTTTCACCCTTAATATTTTACAAAGAGTGGAAAACAGGCAAATTAAAATGCCCATATGAGTGATCAAAAGCAGGGACCTCAAGTACAATTGAGACAAAAATAGAGACTATTTAGCTTTAATTGGATACTTACTAGATTTAAACTAATTAATCATTTTAAATTGCAAAGGGGGAAAAACAAAATCAGAGACCTTGCACAAAATGCTAAATATTCGTTATCAAACACCGAAGTGTGGAAGATGCATAGCCATCCTTTTTGTGATTGGGTGCAAGCCAGGATGTTTTCAGTGACAGGCGCAACTTCAGATCGTTTAAGCCGAGGGAAATGTATTGGCTTACACAGGTGGGAAGGATCCTAGGTCATTTGGAGAGTTAAGGAGGAATTGTAGGGCATGGGGGGTTGGGTAGAGACCCAGGGGTCGGGGCTGCCACGCTCTTTGCATCTGTCTGTCCTGCCTGCTCATTTCTAATTGGCTTCATTCTGCAGGCAGACTCTTGCAGATGGCATAGATGGCAGAGTATCCACAGCTCCTTGGCTTTGTAACTTCGTGTTTATCAACACCAGAGGAAAGAGAATCTTCTACTCAGAGAATTTGCATATCACTCCCACAGCAGAGTCCGATGGGCTGTCCTTGGATGCTTCATCCACCCATTCCCCAGTCACTGTGTCCAGTAGAAAGAATTGCCATGATTGGTCAGGGAGTGGGTCACATGACCATCCGTGTGATCTGGGAGTCCCAGAGTCTGTTACTGGAAGAGGGAGAACAGAGGAAAAATATGCCAAACCCTACCATCACTGGATACCATCCGTCCATCACTGAACCACACTCCCTCCCTATCTTTCTTTAATATTTCACTTTTGATTTTGGTGCACAGTTTCATCACATTTGAAAGAAAAGGACTGATTGTATTGGTGGTCAGCCATCTGACAGAGTCCCAAGCCATTCAGCTGTATCAACCTCCCTGCATAAATTGAATAAATAATTTACATTCTGTACAAGGATCATACAAATAGTTTTGGCATGGTGGGAATTTGCATCCTCTCAGCCCAGCCCTCTCTCGGCATGTGGTTCCCTAGGCAGCGAAGCAGCGGCATCTGTTTTGAACACCTGGTGGCCTCCATCCCTCAAGGAGGTAAGCTGCAGGCTAAAGAGAATGAAAATGGGGCCAGGGACTTGAGGGACTTTGTCAAGTAGAGCCTTCTGGCTTTGAGTGACAAATGTGTTGAGATGTGAAGGAGAGAAATACGTATTCCATACAGATTTGTTTTTCATGTAAATAAGTGTTTTAGCCTCAAACTTTCTGGCATTTCATTATGCAGGTGACTTAGCCATTGACATGCATGCAATTTGCATTTTCCCCCTTCTCTGCCAAAAGCGCAGAGGCTGTAACTTGGCCAAATTACACACCCTGGGTACACAGACTGCCATCCTGGGTGCATCTGTAAATACTGAGGGGCAGGCTCAGCCAGAACAGGACTGAGATCCTTTAATTTGGACTAATAGGTTTTTCTGGAGGATTTTATCTGATTTCTAGCATGTAGCCTATTTCTCATGTGAAGGATATGGCTCTACCAGACATGTCTGGGGCTGGGTATGGAGGCAGGGGTGATATTAAAAATATTTAACAGGGACTTCCTCAGCAGTCCAGTGGTTAAGAATCCACCTTCTAATGCAGGGGCCATGGGTTCAATCCCTGGTGTGGGAGCTAAGGTCCTGCGTGCTGTGGGGCAGCTAAGCCCGCCCTGCAAATGAGCCCATGTGTTCTGGAGCCCATGTTCTGCACCGAGAAGCCTTGCACCACCTCAGAAGACAGTGAAGCCAAGAAAAGAAAGGAAGAAAAAAGAAGCTAACAACCAATTAGGTGTGGACACCAACAGATCCAAATGGATTTGGGCCAAAGTGTTGGAATCGAATTTGAGGACCTTCAAAGTCCCAAACACTAGCCCTTCAGTTGCTGGGTCTTAGAGAGGGTGGGAGGATGAGCCCAGGCCGTCTCACAAGGTCAGGGAAACCATTCATTACTAACTGGTATGGCAAGATGGTTTTTCCAGTAGTCATGTATGGATGTGAGAGTTTTACCATAAAGAAGGCTGAGCACTAAAGAACTGATGCTTTCAAACTGTGGTGCTGGAGAAGACTCTTGAGAGTCCCTTGGACTGTAAGGAGATCAGGCCAGTCAATCCTAAAGGAAATCAACCCTGCATATTCATTGGAAGGACTGATACTGAAGCTGAATCTCTAATACTTTGGCTACCTGATGTGAAGAACTGACTCACTGGAAAAGACCCTGATGCTGGGAAAGGTTGAGGGCGTGAGGAGAAGGGGGTGGCAGAGGATAAGATGGTTGGATGGCATCACCAGCTCAATAAGTTTGGCATGAGTTTGAGTAAACTTTGGGAGATAGAGAAGGATAGGGAAGCCTGGTGCCTGGCGTGCTGTGGTCTATGGGACCTCAGAGTCAGACATGACTGAGTGACTGAACAACAGTGGCAAGATGCCCGTGACTTCCCAGCTGGCCTCACCTCTCTGGTGCCTATGGCTGCAGGCAGGCTTGCAGGCTTATGGACCTATTGAAGTTCTCAGGAGACTTGAGATCAAATCCCGGGAGAGCTGCCTGAGGCAGCGGACAAGGCAGGACCGGCGAGGCCTCCTTCCGGAACTGCCGTGGCTTGTTCTCATTTTCAAATGAGAGTTTGATTTAGGACCGGCCTTTGGTTTCTCTCAGACCTAGGAAGTAAACATTTCTCATTCTCAAAACCCACAAATTAATCATCTTTGCAAATCAGAGCTGAGCTCTGAGCCCCTGACCGGGAGGCCTGAGCCTGCTGGCCCCAGGAGCCTGGGTCTGCCAGCATGCGCCGCTAATGCATATGCATTTGTTCTTCTTGTGGGAGCTGGGGCCTGCAGGCTTCAAGGGGTGAAGCTCCGCTCACTAATCATAATGCAATATCAGTGTTCTCTGCAAATCCCCTTATTATCTCTGCATCATTAGCAGTTTCTGAGCTTGTCTACAACTAATTTCACAGCGAATCTTATTTCTACCCGATATTTTAAATAAGCTATCATGCCGGGCAGCAGCTGACACGCCGCTGAGAAAGAAGCAAATCAACCTAAAGCAAGCTTTCAAACTGCCTCCGACAATTAAGCACTGGGTCACCATCCAGGGTGGGAGAGGGTAGCCGGCTTCCTGGAACCCCCGTCTCTGACCGCAGTGTATTCAGCCATACCTCACTCGTTAGAGAGGTGATCTCCAGAGCCCGGTGTCCAGGGGTCTCGTTTCTGCTCTGCTATTTCCTCCAGGTGGCCCTTAGGATGTAATTTAATGTCTCTGAGCCTCAGATGATAAAATAATATCTACTCATAATAGTTGTGTAGACTTACTGAGCGAATGTCTGTAACACGTTTAATGTAATGTACCTGGTATATTGAGCACCTCGTGTGCTCCATAAATACAGCTTTTATTATTTTTCATTCCCTTATGAACTGTTTAGGGAGTGATCCTTTTCTGCCCTGCTCTGCACAAGGCTCTTGTGACACTTGTCTAGTTCCACTTCTGGTCATTTCAGTAATTCACTGAGGAAGCTGGTGGGGACGAGCCCCCTGAGGGTGGAGAAAGATTCCTACATCCAGGCTGTAATAAGAAAGAACTCATGTTCCATGTTGAAAGCTTTCTGTCCCTGGTTGAAAGATGAGGAAGGAGGGTTTATCCCACTTCGGTCCCAGGGACCTCTCCCACCTGCTCAGCTATGGACGACAGCCATCCCCCAGGGGAAATGCCACCTTTTCCTTGGCTGAGCACCAAGCTTCTTTGAAAAAGTTCTGAGGAACCCAGTTTTATGCAAGGTTTCCTCTCTGAAGATGTAGGAAGTCCATGGCTATTCTGTCCTTTGGGTAAAATATGTCAAATAAGCATGGTGACAGTATACAGACTTGATGTCCTCCTTTCCCAGTAGTGAGACCCCTGCACCCCTCTAGCCTAGAGACTGAGCTAATCCTGAGGCAGAATGGATTTTGACTACACGCTTGGTCCTTTCCTTGCCTTCCTATCACAGATGTTCTAGAATTGTGTGTGTACACACGTGAATTTGTGTATAGGAGGTGCCCACAACTGCACTGATGAAGAACCACGTGAAGGCTGGAAATCCTCATGAGGACGACCCATGAGTGTGTCTCACCCACAGACGTACTTTATTTGCTTGCAGAGTTGTTAAAAGTTTGTATCTACGTCTCAGTGTTTCAAAACAAGGAGGTTTAAAAAAAGTCTGAAGAGGATCTGGTAACATTGGGTCCAAATCCCAAAATAACACCGGTCAACTGGTCAGCAGCTGCCCCCTTGACCCTAGTCAAGAGCATGACCCCTTTGCCACAGTCCCCACCACTCTCTATTGCCCCAAGCATCAGGGGGAGTGTCCATTCATCATCACTCTAATGACACCGTCTTCATCTGAACCGCTTCACTTATTTACAGGTTCTATCAGGCTGTATGTCCTGAGGCAGGAGCTAGATCAACACACAACTGCAACCAGACGACTGTGTTTACTTGGGTGTTGGCAGAGAGTAGTCATGGTGTCCAGCACCCTGGGTCGGCACCACTTCATTCTCCTCATTATGACTGAGGATTCATTCACTTGTGCCTTTGAAACCACACAGAGTTTGGTTATGAGCTCTCTGCTGCTAACGTAAGAACCGTTATGTTAACCAGACAAACGAAGCATCTCTTTGGCCCTCCCTGCACAGAGCCTCACTTCCATCAGTGGTGTTCACCAAGAACTTGACTGTGTCTTTCCTTGGTGCTGGGTGTTGCATTTGACTGGAGTCATGTGGGTCACCTTTGCTTTATGTGCAGCCAAGGGACCTTGGGAGAATATAGAGAGGGCTTCTGTAGCAGCCGAGGAACAGAAGTGGCCTCTTGCCCAGGGGTGGGGGCCCTTTCCTCGGCATTGAGCCAGACCATGTGACTCTCTGAAAGATCTGCAAAAATGAAGGGGGTCATTTTACACGAAAGTTCGCTGTATCCATCAGTCCCAAGTTATTGTGAACCAGGGGAGACAGAATACTTACACATGCATATACATGTGTACACATACATCTTCACACATGCGCACACACACTGTGCACCAGTTATGAGAAGGGCTCTGTTCTAGGTGCTGAAAGTTCTGTGTGTGTGTGTGTGTGTGCGTGTGTGCGTGTGTGTGTGTGTCGGCAAATACAAAGTGTGTGTGTGTGTGTGCGTGCGTGTGTGTGTGTGTCGGCAAATACAAAGTCCCTGATTTCACAGAGAATGAATCCTATCGGAGAAAGACAGGCAGTCAACTACGTAAGGAAACGGATACATGATGTGTGTCAGGCAGTGGTGAGTGCTACGGACTGCGGTGGGGTGGACAGAGTCGCAGAAGTTTTCTTTAGCTAATGGTGAGCAGGGAGTCTTCCTCGAAGGGTGGGAACTGACCCAGATCCTTGCACAGGGCAGCTGAGCTGCCCAGCTCCAGGGACACTGCTCGTATGGTAGAGTGCAGCTGGGCCATGGGTGGTGCCATTTATGTCCATGGCCACGTGAAGGGCACCGCCTGGATGTGTTCACAGGTGTGGCGTGAGGAATCAACCTGGGCAGAGAGAAGAGCCAGAGTAAGTGTCTTGAGACTGGGCATGCGTGCTGAGTTTGAGGAACAACAAGGAGGCCTGTGAAATAGAGCAAGGGGACCGGTGCCATGCCTGGAGGTGGTCAGAGGTCAGTTTGTGAAGGGCTTCTAACACCAGAGCATCTTGAGTCACCTGAGGATTTGGCTAAAATGCAGATTCTGGCCCAGTAGGTCTGAGGTGGGGTTCCCAATTTTGCGTTTCCAGTAAGCTCCCAGTTATGGTGCCTCAACCACGCTTTGAGGAGCAAGGCTGGAGCCTGCGGTCTGGATTCGGGGAAGCTGCCAGAGAGTCTCAGGCTGGTAGTTTATTCTGCTTGGCTGAAGCATCCTTCACTTTAGAGTCCGAGTGTTCGTCGACTGAGTCCATGAGGGAGCATTTTTGATCCCTTCGCTGCCCAAGCAGGCAGAGGGAGGCTGCCGGGAGAGATAAGGAAAAGATTTATTTATGTAGCTACTCGAACTTGAGGCTGTTTATAGTTGATGAATATCTGTCTTTAAGCAGCTGTGTGAATTATCCGAAATACATGAAAGCAATCCGTTCGAGATCAAAATCCTTAATTCCAGACCTTTCCAGGTTGATACGTCTTAAAAGAGGGAGGTTTGGTAACATTGTTGAACATTAATTAGGTAACACTTGTGCGGGACTTGAAGAATGAAAAGCCTTCTGTGTGTAAGTGCTCGGGGAGCATGGCTGTGAAATGGTGCAATCTGAGGCTGGGATTGAAATGAAAATTTCACATAAGCAAATGCTCATCCCATCAGGTGCGGTGATTGGAGATTGTGCGAGTTTGAATGTGCCTGGCCGCCCCCCGCCTCCCCACAGCACAGCCTTGAGTCCTCCCTGGATAGAAACCGTTGGGCAGATGAATGGGGAATTTACTAGAGGTAATTACAGAAGGAGGGGAGGGAGGCCCCACGTGCTCCGGGGAGAGGAAGGGGTCTTTCTTTCTCTGTCACAAAGGACTGTTTGCTCAGATGCTCTTCTCATAAGCCTGTGTTCTACCCAGGACTTGGTTAAGAGAAGGTGCCACAGGGAGGGTGCTCTTTGGTGCCACCTGTGGCCCCCGGAAGAGTGTGTATTCTAAAGCACACGCTCTGTGCCCATTTCACTCGGCCCTGCCCATGTACCCAGCTGGTCCTCCTTTCTAGTTCCACCCAGGGCTTCCAGTCCCGAGGGCAGCATGCATGGAACTCCAGGAGTGAGGTTCCTGTCCGCCTTGGGAACCCACGCATCATCCAGCAAAAAGCCCGTCCCCTGACCCGCCCCCTGGTGCCCAAGGCAGGGCGCCCACTGCCTTCTCTGGGAGGGACTTCTTGAAGCCCTGACAGGAAGCAAAAGGATTACATCCTTACTTTAGCGTTTGATCTGTCCCCTCTCCTACTAGTCAGGTGACACGAGGAGGTGTCTGCTCTGTGTTACTTCTGAAAAGGGCTTTGCAACAATACCCCACCCTGTGGGAGATTGCCATGCCCAGTGGAGAAGTGAAATCAAGGCAAAATGACTCCCAGATCAGGATGGTGAAGAAATGGGATCAAAGTTTTACGAACTGGGTGCCCCTCCATGAACCCGAGACTGCCTCTTCGTAAAAATGTATGTGCTTTCGCGGCCACCCTCTTTTCTGGGGCCCTGTTGGCCTCTGCTCCTTTCCTCAAGCGCTCAGGAAGGTGACTGATCCTCTTGCAACAACACTTTCTTCTCAGTGCTTCTGTGCGTGAGGACTGGGCTCCATTTCCTCCTCCCCTGAGCCCCGCAAGGCTTCCTAAAAGGCCCAGGTAAGGTTGCTCTGCTCCGCGGGATGGAGATGCTGTGTGTATCTGACTTCACATGCTCAGCCCAGGGATATCCAGAAGCGCACCTTGCTCCTGCCATCAGCTGGGGTGCTGAACATCTCCTGACTCACGGTTGTCAGACACAGCTGAATCCCAGCAAGGTATTTTTAAGTACAGGGCCCCCTGACAGCCCTCACATAACCATCTGATGTCCAATGTCTGCACTGCCCACACTCTGGGTCTACTCAGATGAGGATGACGGTGCCCTCTGTATCGTTTATTCTTTTGTTGACTTGAGACCCCTCCATGCCACCAGTGCTTGTGGGACCTTTCTGGTCACTGGTGTCCCCAGACCACAAGTTCAGCTGATAACGTGTCAGGTATGAGAAGGGATTCACATGGAACCCGGCTCAGCCTGCACTCACGTAAACAACATGAATAAAAATTAGCTTAAAAATCTTCCCTCCCTCTTTCCCAATGACATTATACCGATGGGGCCACTTAAATTCTTACATTTGTACCTTTTCAAAAGGGCCCGCTGTTTTACGATGTCAAATGTGACCTTTACAACAAAATGCGCAAACTGCGTCGTACACAGAGGACTCTTTGAAGCTAGTAATTTTCATGATGCAAATTTCTGAGCAGAATGAGCCCATTAGCCAAATTAGCAATTCATAAAAGCAAAAGTTCATGGTCAGGAAACAATCGCATCTTCCTAAGGTATAATTTTAGCCCATTGTATGGTTAAGGTGTGTTTTTCCCTCCTTAAAAAAAAGTAAATTAGGACTCTAATTAAGTAGGTTAAAGCTATATATGAAAGAGAATGCAATTTATGTTCAGGAAAGTGAATTTGTGATTCATAAGAAGCCAAAGATCCTTGACAAGGGCCTAGTAATGTTATTACCCTGAATGTGAGTGAGTGATTTTGGCCAGTGTGGGAGGGAAACACCCTTGGGGTGGTGGAGGAGGGAGAATTTTGTAAGGTCACGTTAAAGGCTCTTGGGCCTTCCCGGATGGCGCTAGTGGTAAAGAATCTACCTGCCAATGCAAGAGACACAAGAGACACGGGTTCGATCCCTGGGCTGGGAAGTTCCCCTGGAGGAGGGCATGGAAACCCACTCCAGTATTCAGAGAATCCCACGGACAGAGGGGCCTGGCGGGCTACAGTCCATGGGGTCACAAAGAGTCGGACACTACAGAGCACACCCATCATCGTCAGTGGCTCTTGGGTTAGATGCAGGCTGAGGCTGGACTGTGTGGAGGGGAGGCAAAGCTCCACCTTACACTCTGTAACCACCTGCACGGGCATGCTCCAGGGATGTGAGCCGGGGGTCAGCCTGAGATGCCCGTGTTTTCAGGGACACAGCCGACTGTGAAGCAGGTTCGGCTAGGAGACGTGAGGCTGACAGTGGGGCCGATAGCCTATCTTTTCCTGCAGAAACTGGGGAAATAAAACACGATGCATCCTCTAGCCTCTTTCTGATGATTCACTGAAATCACGTACATGAAGAGCCCCGGGCAGGGCTGACTAATATTCCAGTGTTGTTTTTGCCACATTTTGACTATGCATTCATCAGTTGACGGACATTTGGGTTGTTTCTGTCTTTTGACTACTGTGAACAATGCTGCCGTGAACATCCATGTGCAAGTTTTTGTTCGAATCCCTGTTTCCAATTGTTTTGCATACATACCCGGGAAGAATAAAGTACCGATACATGTCACAGCGTGAATGAACCTTGGACGTGTGACGCTCAGCGAAAGAGCCCAGACACAGAAGGCCGCACATTCTATGGGTCCATTTCTATGGAGTGTCCACAACAGGGAAATCCACAGAGACAGGAAGTAGACTCGTGGTTTCCAGGCCCCGGGCGGTTGGAGCAGTGAAGAGTGATGGCTGAATGGGGACGGGGGCTTGTTTTCAGGACCGTGAATATTTTGGAATTATAGGTGATGCTTGCATAACAACAGACTACACTAAATGCTGCTGAACTGTTCACTTTAAAATGGTTGATTTTATGTGTAGGTAGATTTTTATGTTATGTGATTTTTATTTCTCTCTCTCTCTCTCTCTCTCTCTCTCTCTTTTAAAACCCATGTGTATTGGAACAGGCTGTACAAGTTGGCCTGTTCGTGTATTGAGCTTCCTTGGGACAGAATCCATGTTTGTTTATTTTGAAATCCTGGTTTCCAGCAGTGCTTGACAACTTGTAGGCTCTTGGTGAGAGCCAACCACTTTGATTGAGGACGTGTGACCTGCTGGATACTGGACCAGGTCCTTCCTAAGAGTGAGGAGAGGGAATTCCCTGGTGGTCCAGTGGTCAAGAATAGGCCCTCCTGCCGATGCAGGGGACACAGATTCAATCCTTGGTCCAGGAAGATGCCACAGGCCACAGGGGAAACTAAGCTGGTGGGCCCCAAGTTTCAGGCCTGCGTGCCCAGAGCCCGTGCTCCACATCAAGAGCTGCCCCCACGAAGAGAAGCCCATGGACCAGAGCTAGAAAGTCATCCCTGCTCACCACGACCAGAGAAAGCCCATGCACAGCAACGAAGACCCAGTGCAGTCACACATAAGTAAGTAACAAATACAAGAAACGATAGGAGCGAGGAGATGAAGGGTTTGTTCCCCTTTCTGGGGGTGTTATTCAGGAGGAGAGAAGTGTGTGGAGGGAGCTCTGCCTTGCTGGAAGGTGGCATGGCACGTGGGAGGGGAGTGCCAGGGGCTGGGCAGACGGAGGCGGGGGGACCAGGTGATGGCAGGAGGGCCAGCCTGGAGACTGGGAGGCGACAGCTGGGGCTGCGCGGAGGCTGCGAGGGAGCGGGCAGACGCAGGCGTCACTCGGGTGCGTACTGCCTATACCTGCGCTCCTCTTCCAGGGATCCTGCATTGCTCTTAACTGCTTCCCAAGTGGCGTAGTGGGTAAAGAACCCGCCTGCAATGCGGGAGACACAAGAGACATAGCTTCGATCCCTGGGTCGGGAAGATCCCCTGGAGGAGGACAGGGCAACCCACTCCAGTATTCTTGCCTGGAGAATCCCATGGACAGAGGAGCCTGGTGGGCTGGAGTCCATAGGGTTGCAAAGAGTCAGACATGACTGAAAAGACTGAGCTATATATATATATATATATCCCCTCCCTCTTGAGTCTCCCTCCCACCCGCTCCATTCCACCCTTCTAAGTCTTTGCAGAGCACCAGGCTGGCCTCCCTGTGCGAAACAGCAGCTTCCCACTAGCTGTCTATTTCACACATGGTGGTGTATGAATGTCATTCGTACTTTTAAAGGAGAGCCTCAGGGGGGTATGGGCAGAGGGAGGGGGCTCCAAGCAGAAACAGCACAGTCAACTGACAGTCAGCCTGAAATTGGTCCTGCTGTGGTCTGATCAGTGTCATCTTGATGGTTGGAAATACAGTCAGACTTCAGTTCCAGGGTCAGCTTGTTCCCATTTCTTCAAGGCCGGTTCTCAGAACTGCGGCAGCTTATGTCACGGCTTCAGTCTGGTTACTGTGTAGTTAACTTCTACCTAGTGGAGGTTTCAGTGTCTGCAAAACAGCTCACAGGACATGGCTCAGAACATTTATCTATAAGCCCTTGAGAAGGAACTAAAGGTTCTTGACTTTGTTTAGTGACTAAACTGTTATTATTTTGTCCTGTTTGACTGCTTTCCTTTGCTTGTGCCTTTTCTCACTTCTCTGCTTCAATTTATTCTAGTCAAGTTTTTCCACTGACAAAAGGCAGGCAGAGGACAAGGAGGGATAGAACCATAGGATCCTATGCCGTTTCACTCACAGCATATGGGTGTGGGCGTTTAGTGCATCAGTGGGCAGAAATGGACCTCAAGGCAGCCCAGTTATATTCTGGGTTACACACGCACCATTTCATTGAATGTGATCCTCTCTGGGTTTTTGGATAAAAACAGTGGGGCATAGGGAGGTGAGGTCATTCACCCAGGGTCACGCAGCTTGTAAGCAGCACAGCTGGGATCTACTCATATTAAACTGCCGTGGAGGAAATTGGATTTTCAAAATACCAGAAGGCCCCTTTTACTCTTCAGTGTGCCTGCAATTGCCACAATTAAATATGATTATTTGACTTTGTGTTGTTTCTTCATCTGTGAAACATGAATACTGTTGTCTACTCTGCAAGATTATTATAGTCAGCAGAGATAGATTATTGAAAGCTCAGGGGAGGCAGTAGGTGCTCAGCAAGTGTTAGTCCTTTTCCCCAAACACCTCTCTTTCCTCTCCTCCCCCATCCCCACTTCTCCTGTGTTGGAAGGAGTGGGGAAGAAGGATGAAAGTTACTGAGAGCTGACTCTCTGGATTATCCAGGTAGGAGCGATGACACACAGCTTAGCATCAAGAAGCTGAAGGTCCAGGTCAAGAGCACATCCTGCCCCTGCTCAGCTACAGGGCCTGGCACAAGCTGCCTGGCTTCTCTGAGCCTCAGTTTGCACATCTAGGCAATGGGATAATAACCCCACCTCCTCGGGTGGTACACCTCAAAACCAGCATAAGAAAACGAAGGCAACTGTCCTCAGGAAACACTGAAGTGCTATGTGGGTGTGGCGCACTGCACCAGAAGGGGAAGTGGGGTGCCACAGAGGGTTTTGTTTAGTCAGTGGTTCTCATCCAAGAGCAATTTCACTCTGAGAGGACCCTAGTCCAGGGTCTGCAGACACCTTGATCATTACAGCTGGGGGAGATCTGCTGGTGATGTCTAGCAGGGGCAGAGATGCTGTTAACCTCCTCACAGTATACGGGACAGCTCTCCACCCCATCACAGTGGAGAATTATCCTGCCCAAAATGTCAGCAGTGCCGAGGAACTGGCCTGGAAGGAAGACGGTAACACATGGAGATTCGGACAGGAAACCATTGAGGATGCAGAGAGGGTTTTCCTTTTCTCCATGCTCTCTCTATTTTTTGTTCATATTAAAAATATCAGATGTGGTTTAAAGGTGCAGATAATGTTAAAAAATGGAAAATAAACAATCATGTCCTCATCACTCAAAATTGGCAGTTACACTTCTCTTCAGATATTTTTAATAAATTAAAAAAAAATCACAGATGCGCCACCCCATCATCTGCCTTTCTTATATCCCTCCCCTCCTCCAGAGACACAGCCTCTATCATGAATTCATCCTCATCTTTTCCACCCTTTTTTTTGGTATTTTATAAACATCAGTGCATTTACTTTTTTCCCAGTGAACACGGATGGAAAGGTATCACCTGCAACTTGCTCCTTTTATTCAGCAGTGACTCATGTTGACAGCATGTAGGTGGGTTGGGTTTGATCTGGGTCCCTACAGTCTAGCTGATTGCCTTGGAGTGGAGCTTGTTAGTCCTTGATAATGTAGAGCAATTTTAACCGCTTCACTGGGGTGAGGCGGCACTCATGTTCCTGAGAACCGTCTCGGGTCTGGTACCTCCCACAGAGGGAGGGAGTCCATGAGATTAGCTGAGAGTAGAGGCCACACACTTCCCCGTCTCTCTCTGCATCCCCCGTTGGCCCTCAGACTGCGTAAGCCAGCACAGGCTTTGAAGGCACAAGTTGGGGTCCTTGTGAATGAGCTGCTCTGTTACTTTTGCTCTCAGCAACCCCTGTGGTTTGGGCAGGAACTCCACAGCCTCCAGGCCTGTACTCCTGGTGAAATGACTTTAAGTCGAGACTCTTGGTCTTACCTGTACAAACAGACTCACGCTTTGACCAGAGAGGTTGTCATGATGGTGTTACAAGATGTCAAGTGCCCTTCCTGGGCTTTCTCGCCCCTCTCAACAGGCTCTTCAGAGACAGCTGTGGCTGCAGTGATTGGGGGGAGAGGCTGGCCACCCCACTGAGCAGCCATCTTCATCATCCTGGCATCCTGCACTTGGTGGAGGAGAGGCGAGGTGAATGCCCAGTCTGCATTTTTAGAGACAGAGATGGAAAATAAAGCAGCAGCTTCCTGCTATTAAACGGGAGTGTGATTAGTTATAGGAAAATCAATTCATTCTTTGGCTTTGGGGAAGGCTTTTAAGTGTGAAAGGGGATGCTAATCCCCTGGGAAATGATTTTTAAGCAAAACTGCCTTAGTTCTGCCAGCTGCTTAGATAAACACCAGAAGGGAGGGGACAGCTTGACTATTCTCCCCAGATAACAGGGGTTCCAGAGGCACCTGCCTCTCTCTCACTTTCCTCCCTCTGTTTCTCTCTTCATCCCTCCCTCCTTCCCTCTCACATTTATCGAGTGCTGACTGTGTGCCTTGACTGCAGATAGGAACTGTCTTTGCTGTCATGGAGGCTGAGGCTGCAGGAGATAGAAACTCAGCAAACACATGATGTATCGAGAGCTCCTCAGGACAGTGTCAACTGCCGTCTGCACCACCGCCCCCCCATCCTTCTTTCTTATTTCTACCCCTTCCTTTCCTTCTGGGTCATTTCTCTCTCTTTCCTTCCCCGCCATTGCCCTCCTCTTTTGCTGTCAGTTTTTCTCCCATTCTTATCACTCTGTTTCTCCCTCTCTTCCCTGGCGGAGTCCTAGCATCTTCACAGCCACCTTGGAAGCAACCTGCAGGGTGTTGGTTGGAGTGAGCCCCTCTGAGTCCACCCCATGCAGAGACACACGGGATCCTGCCCCTGGCCACCCCCACTGGCCAGGACCCTTTTGGATCTGTATCAGCTTCTGCCCTCCCAGGGCTGAGAGGAGCCCACACTCCTTTGGGGGAAGGAGCGCCCTTGTTCTGTGTGTGACCCTGTTTATCACCCACTCAGCCCTGGTCTTCCACCTCCAGCACGACGTTCCTGGTGTTCCCCTGTGAGCCGTTTCATCCTGCTTCATCGTCCTGCTTCATCCATTTCATCGTCCACATTGCCACCCCTCCTCCATCGTTTAGGCTTTCCTGTCTGCATATATGTGGGGAGTGCTTGTTACATAATTTCTTCTAATCAGTCCCACCCAAACATTACCTTCATTTGCATATCAGTGAAAGCGTATAATGATAGCAAAATATTTTTAATAATGATGATATTTACAGAGATAACATAGCCTGAGAGATGACCAGTCATCAGACACCATGTAGCACTTCGTATATTTGATCTCATTTAATTTTTGCAACAGCCTCAGAAGGTGGCTGCTATCATCAACCTTTATTTTCCAGAAGGGAAAACTGAGGCTCAGTGAGTAACTAACTCACACAGAGGACCCGGTTTAGGAGGTGAAAGCAGGTTGTTGTTGTTCAGTTGCTAAGTCGTGTCCGATTCTTTGTGACCCTGTGGACTGTAGCATGCCAGGCCTCCCTGCCCCTCACCATCTCCCAGAGTTCGCCCGAGTTTATGTCCGTTGAATCGGTGATGCCATCCACCCGTCTCATCCCCATGCAGGGTTGTCTGATCCCAAAGCCTGTGCTTGTGATCACAAGCATGGTAGGGACCAGGGGAAGAGCCATGTGATACAGGAGGCCAAGAATAAGTTGTTATTTTTTAGCAGAGTCCTCCCTCAGCAGGATTGGTGACAAGACCATATTTGTGTAGCCTTTTTGTGCTCTGCCATCAAGACCCTACAAGCCTGACCTCCATTCCACAAGTCTTTGCATGTCCTGCTCCAGACTCCTGGCACTCAGAAGCCTGGCCAGGACCTGTGGGTGCAGGAGCTCAGCTTTGCAGAAGGTGCACTGTGTCCCTTTTGTGGAGGTATAGAGGCAAGAAGATATGATTTAGAACCAGACAGCTGAAACCCAATTCCCTGTCCTGACGCTTGCCATGGGACCTTGGATAGATTACAGATCTCCCCTTCTCGGCTCATTGCATCCGTAGAAGCTTTCCAACTCACAGGTTAACTGTAGAGGTGGGTGGGTTACTGTCTATAATGTACCTGGTACATAGGTGGTTGGCATCAAGTCAGGGGTGAATGGGGGCACTCTCCCAGGCCCCTCTCTGCCCTATCCTGCACATGTTCATGTGAGCTCACCTGTGTGGAGAAGTTGGGGTACTGAGCCCCGAGTTGGGCTTGTGGTGACTGCCTCCTGCCTGCATTCTTTGTGAATCCCTGTTCTAACAGAATAGCCTTTTTTGCCTTAAAAAGAGCTGCCCTTCTCTCTTTAGAATGCTTGACTTCAGGGGCAGATGCAGGGTAAGGGAGAGTTTATTCATCTTCCAAAAGTGCTTAGCACTGCTCATTTCCACAGGCCAAGGCTGAGGTGGCTCAGGCCCAGCTGGTTTACCTGAAGCCACCAAGTCCAGGCCATATGTGCCCTCTCACAAAGGATGCTGAGTTCAGGGGGCTCTGTAGAGCTCAGCCAAAGCCGATAGGCAGGAGGGCTTCTCTCAGCTCCTGAAGGATGAGGGAGTAAATCTGGTGTCTGCTCGTCTATCTTGTTTCTTGCTCTGTGGATGTTCTGAGATCCCTTCTGGTCGGTCACTCACTCGGCAGGGTGGGCTGGTGGGGGCCCAGCTGGCGTGAGCTTTTGGTTGATGAATTTGATGTTAAGAGGTTGATGCTTGCTGTGAAAAGTGCATAGACTCTACAGTGGGATAAGTCTGGGTCAAATCCTTGCTCTATGATTCTCTTGCTGTGTCACTCAAGACAAGTCAGTTTATTCTCTGAGCCTCAGTCCTCTCATCTGCAAAATGGATTCACAGTGACAGCTTCCTAGGACTGTGGCTGATCATTGAGGTAATACATGTAAAGTGCTCCAAGCTACTCTTTGTCCCATAATTAGTATGTACTAGTGAGTCACCCCACATGAGCTTCTAAGAACTGATTGTAAAATTTTTAGGCATCTTGCAAGTCAGTGGTTGAACCACTGTAGGTTGAAACTTGTCATGCCATAGTGGGAGTATTTACACCATGGGAATCAGCAAACACTACCAATCAGGCCTGCCCTGCCCTCCCTGGAACCCACAGGATTGTGTGTGGAGGTTGCTGAAGCATTGTTTGTTCCTTCCCTCTTTCCCTTCCAGCTATGTTCTCTTTTCTGATCAGAACTATCCCCCAAGACTCAAAGTGCAGACATTTCTGCATTGGCCTGGCCTGCACTGGACCTGAAAGCACACTGTTCCTTCCAGCCCAGCCCCTGTGAGACTGTCAAAGCCTCAGGTTCGCTCACATTTCCCTCACAGCTTGGCATGACATCCTGGGGCTGATACAATCGAGACCCCTCTGCCCCCAAGGATCCTACCGGCTGGAATGTTCCCCTGCCTCATGCAGCTCATGTAGTTCTCCTTCCTTCCTCTCTCTCTGCCTTTGTTTATAAGCTCCGAGAGGTAGTCTCTTCTACATCATGGCACCTGTTCAGCACCTAGGACAGCTCCCCAGTCAGTTGCGGCTCTTGCTGTGGGTTGCATTTTGCACCGTTTTCCACTGCACTTTGTGTCCAGCCTGTACCTCCTACCCCAAACCAACCTTTTCAGATCCAAGTGAGGGTGCACTCACCGGGCCTTACCGTGATGCCAGATCCAGCACAGAACCTAAATGGCTACAACAGTGGTTCGTTCTCATAAATATGTGAATCAATGAATCATCTGCAATTCCTTTGTCTTCTTTTAATGAACCTTTAGAAATAAGCAAGAATCAGATTAGTATCTCTTGATTTGATTTTGTTAGAATGGAGAAGTGCCATCTATGGCTGGCTGGAATCTTCAGTAGATTATAGCATTTTCTTTTCAATTATGTCAGCATCATGCTCTTCCACAAAGAGCACCAGACTTTGCTTGAAGTTTTCAGAAAAAAAAAAAAAAAAAAGAAAAAGAAAAGATCCCAGTAATTCTTTTCTCAGGAGCTCAGAGGTCTTCTTGCTGCCACCCTTGATGGTAGTCTCTACTCTATTCCCAACTTCAGGCTAAAAAGACAGGAAGAAAAAAATCAGGCCCCAGTTGGTTTAAGTCATTTACTACCAGACTGTATTCATTTTGGAAGAATCCTGATAACTAACATATGGCTTTGCTGTTGTTGTTCAGTTGCTCAGTCGTGTCCAACTCTTTGCAGCCCTATGGACTGCGACCCGCCAGGCCTCCCTGTCTGTCAGTATCTCCTGGAGTTTGCCCAAGTTCATGGCTAATAGGGCTAAATTTTCTTCGAGTGAATATTCTGTGCCAGGCTCACTGTTCTTTGTGAACAATTTTCACATCACTCCATAGTTAACGTGCTCATTACCTCTTTACACAAGCGGACAGTGAGGTCCAGAGAAGTGCACTAGTCATGATCATTCAGTTAAGAAGATGCCCATGTCTGGGCACACTTAGTCTTACGTGACAGTCCAGCTGCTTAACTACTATGCTAACTTGCCTTTTCATTTTTTCCCCGACATCTAGACGATGTTATTAATCAACCACAGACAGTCTGGTTAACCAGCAGCTGGGACCTATAGATGCTTGTCCAGTCCAGATGACTTGCTCCTGTATCTGGTCCTGGGGAGAAGCATGTGCCAGGCAGACACCTGGGCATTTGAATACTCTGTTGCCTTATTTAATTATCCCTACAATATTAAATGTTCAAGAAAATATTTAACTTTACCCATTGTCCAAGTGGGAAAGCTGAATCTCCTAGAGTTTAAGTTACTTTTCCAAGGTCATACAGTTATATCCAAAAGTCGCAACCTGGGTAATTATCAATGCATTGACTGGCTCTCCATATTTCTTGTGCCTTTTCTTGTAAAGTAGCAATATTTTTAAATGTCTGTTCTTGGGAAAGGAAGAAAATATGTGATAGCTTTAAAAGAAACAGCAATATGGTAAATAACGTGTGAAATGGATATTAAATCAATGGAACTAGGTATGATAGATTGAATATGTATTTAATTGCTGCCACGTGCTAGGCATTAAAGTAGGTTAATAAACACTGGTGTGTGGATAAGAAGGGCAGAGAATTTAAATGAACTCCAGGCAATGAACTCTGGGCTCTTGGTTCTCAAAGGACTGCCAGGCTGGAAGCAGTTTTAGAATTTCAACCCGCAGCCTCATGCAGAGTGCCCGCTACAATGTCCAAAGAGCTCCAGTGAATGTGTGTTAATTGCCCAGTTATGTCCAGCTTTTTGCAACTGCAGCCCGCCAGGCTCCTCTGTCTATGGGATCCTCCAGGCAAGAATACTGGAGTGGGTTGCCATTCCCTTCCCCAGAGGATCTTCCTGACCCAGGGATTGAACCCTGATTTCCTGCATTGCAGGCAGATTCTTTACTATTTGAGCTATAGGCAATAACCCATGTATTCCAAGCTCACTTTATTCCACTCCTTTCTCAGCTTTAATTGTTAGAAATGTTACCCACACAGTGCATTTCTGGGGTCTCTTGTGACTCCATCCGTTTCTTCCCAAAATCTGAGCTCCATGATAGGTCACATCATGTCTGTCTTCCTCTCCACTGTTCCTCCAGCAGCAGACACAGGGCCTAGCTCATATTAGGTGCTCAACAAATATTTGTTGAACAAATGGATGGATGAATGACGAATGATCCTAGTTCTGCCCTGAAAACCCAGAATAAATTTGGTCTGTCTCCCTAAGTCATTTCATTCCGTATTTTGGAATTAGAAATGATATCTTCAACAGGAGACTCTTCTATTAACTGATATTCTATGTTTGGAGGGGGGATCGGGGAAAGATATGAATGAAATACTTTCTGGGTGCCAGAAGTAGTGACCATTTTCGTGTATCATTTCATTCCATCCTCCCGGTATCTCAGTGAGGTAGGCAGTGTGATGATTTCTACTGAACGGGTGAAAAAGCTGGTGAGTCAAGAGTTTGTGTGAGTTATGCCAGACTATATAATAGCTGCATCAGAATATAAAGTCATGTATCTCATTAACCATTTTGTTCGTGTGCTCAGTTGCTCAGTTGTGTCCGACTCTTTGCAACGCTATAGACTGTAGCCCACCAGGCTCCTCTGTCCATGGGATTTTCCAGGCAAGAGAACTTGAGTGAGTTACCATTTCTTCCTCCAGGGGATCTTCCCAACCCAGGGATCGAATCGGGGTCTCCTGCATTGTATACAGATTCTTTACCACTGAGTTGTGTGAAGGGTATTAACCATTTTAATGGTCCTCAGATAACAGGGATTGAGTTCACTTGAAGTTTGGGGTTTTCCCAGCACTTGATAAAGTGAGGCGAAATTCATTCCTTTAATTTTCCACCCTCAGAATCAGAAAAGAAATTGTGAATAATAGGAGATCTGCATTTCCTAGAATGATGTAGCTTCTATAATTACGAAAATTACCGTTTGTGATGAAAGAGTGGGCTCACGGACTACTGACAGGCAAACGGGTCCCATGGGTCTTTTCAGCATAGACTTCATGACAATTCTTACTGATTTCATGGAGCTAGACTGGTGTGGAAAAACTGGTCAAGAGTCTTGCTGCCTGAGTGCAGAAAGACCTCAAAAGTTGCAAGCATTCTACCGCTGGTTGGGACTGGAGGTTGATTGAGGCTTTTTATGAACACATCTGGCAGGAAATGACATCTGTAGCAACAGCTGGCTGCAAAGAAACTGAAGATGGGGTGGGGCCAGGTTCAGTGATGAATAGTGCTTTATATTCCTTCCCAGAATTTTCTGAGGCGAGTCCTGCCTCAGCTACAGAGGGAATAATTGGGTGAGGAGCTGTCACACTTGTCTTCTGCATGGCAAAGTGTCTTGTCTGTCCTCATTTAAGCTTTTCAGGCAAATGAAACAAGTGTGCTTTTTTTTTTTTTTTTTGCTTTTTCCACATCTCAAGAACACAGCCCTTGAGGAGGTTGGGGATGGGGAGTGGGATTCAGCAGCTTCTAGGAACTTGAGAATACACCTAAGCTTAGCTCCCAAGCTGTATAAATTAGCAGGAAGCACTTATATTGTTTTGATTTCTCCTTGAAACTGCTTTTCACACTGAAAATTATTTTTAAGGGGACATGTGATTATTGACTGAATATTGCTGTAGTCTAGAACCTCTAGACTTTGAGCTCCAGGAGCAGGGAGGGACAGTGTCCATGCTGTCTGTCTTTTCCGTCACTATTCCATCAGCAGCTTTCAGTGTCCAGCTTGTGGTAGGTGTGCTTGCTGAGTGACTAACTGGGAATCACCATCCTAGAGTAATGAATAATAGTATCAGTTATTATCAATGATAGCAAAAATATTAATAACATGAATGACTTGGGACTCAGGAAAAACTGAGTTCAAATCTTTGCTTTACTGCTTGTGAAGTGGGTGTGCTCAGGCAAATCATTTTAACTCTGAAGTCCTGAGCATCCTATTTTAGAAATTGTGAACAGCAACTCTTGCCTTAACAGGTTGTTGTGGAAGCTGAAAGAAATAACGCATCTCAAGCACTTGGCAGAGTGGCTAGCATACAGTTAAAACTGCTATTTGTTGTTAATATAATTTTACCACTAGTGTGTCTTTTAACTCTATCACATTCATTTAAAAATGCTGATTATGAGAAGGTTGCATTATTATTTTTTAAAACCACTTTATTGAGGTATGCTTGACATACAAATTACTATACATATTAAATGTATATAACTTGATGAGTTTGGGGATAAATACATACCCTTGAAACCATCACTGCAGTCTATACTAAAAATCTATCCATCACCTCCAGAAGTTTCCCCCTGTGCTCATATTAATGATGATGATGATAAGAACACTTACAATAAGGTCTATATCTCCTACACTCAGCACCCGGTATGTATGGTTTATGTTGCTAATTGAGGACCTATTTACTAATTTTTCTTTGGAAATGGCCTTTCAGAGTTGTAACCATGTGGTTTCGCCAACTTAAGAGCAAGCTCTAATGATCTTAAAGACCATAATTTTGTAACAACACTAATGTAACAGCTAACACATAACACTCAGTGTATGAGAAATGCTTTGTGGTCTTTCTCACACTTAATCCATTAATGAGACAGTGTGGTGCATCCTTTCTATCTCTATTTTATAGAGGAGGAAACTGAAGCTGGAGTGAATAATCCCACAATCCCAGTGCCAGTCAGAGGCAGTGGGATAAAAGTGTGAACCCAGACAGTCTGACTCCAGAGTCTGGAGTATTGACCTATGCACTCCAGTTCATCTCTCACACAGAGATATTCTTAGCGTTCAGCTGTGGAGTAAAAGACTTGATAGATTGGGAGACTTGCAGATTCTTTTGTTTTTCAATAATCTTATATAGTTATTTATTATTTACTTTGGGCTGTGCTGGGCCTTCACTGCTTGCTGGGCTCTCTCCAGTTGCAGAGAGTGGGAGCTACTCTCTAGTTGCAGTGCATGGGCTTCTCATTGCAGGGACTTCTCTTGTGCAGAGCACGGGCTCTAGGGAGCTCAGGCTTTGAAGGCTTCAGCACGTGGGCTCAGTGGTTGTGACTCCTGGGCTCTAGAGCAAGGGCTCAATAGTTGTGACTCCCAGGTTCTAGAGCACGGGCTCAGTTGTTGTGACTCCTGGGCTCTAGAGCATGGGTTCATTAGTTGTGACTCTCGGCCTCTAGGGCACGGGCTCAGTAGTTGTGACTCCTGGGCTCTAGAGCACGGGCTCAGTAGTTGTGACTCCCGGGGTCTAGAGCACGGGCTCAGTAGTTGTGACTCCCAGGCTCTAGGGCACAGGCTCAGTAGTTGTAACTCTGGGCTCTAGAGCACATGGGCTCAGTAGTTGTGACTTCCGGGCTCTAGGGCACAGGCTCAGTAGTTGTAACTCTGGGCTCTAGAGCACGGGCTCAGTAGTTGTGACTCTCGGCCTCTAGGGCATGGGCTCAGTGGTTGTGACTCCCGGGCTCTAGAGCACGGGCTCAGTAGTTGTGACTCCCGGGCTCTAGAGCATGGGCTCAGTAGTTGTGACTCCCAGGCTCTAGGGCTCAGGCTCAGTAGTTGTAACTCTGGGCTCTAGAGCACATGGGCTCAGTAGTTGTGACTTCCGGGCTCTAGGGCACAGGCTCAGTAGTTGTAACTCTGGGCTCTAGAGCACATGGGCTCAGTAGTTGTGACTTCTGGGCTCTAGGGCACAGGCTCAGTAGTTGTGACTCCGGGCTCTAGAGCACAGGCTCATTAGTTGTGACTCTCGGCCTCTAGGGCATGGGCTCAGTGGTTGTGACTCCCAGGTTCTAGAGCACAGGCTCAGTGGTTGTGACTTCCCGGACTCAGTAGTTGTGACTCCCAGGCTCTAGAGCACATGGGCTCAGTAGTTGTGACTTCTGGGCTCTAGGGTACAGGCTCAGTAGTTATAACTCCGGGCTCTAGAGCACGTGGGCTCAGTAGTTGTGACTTCCAGTCTCTAGGGCACAGGCTCAGTAGTTGTGGCTCCCAGGCTCTAGAGCACGGGCTCAGTGGTTGTGACTTCTGGGCTCTAGAGCACATGGGTTCAGTAGTTGTGACTTCCGGGCTCTAGGGCACAGGCTTAGTAGTTGTGACTCCCGGGCTCTAGAGCACGGGCTCAGCAGTTTTGACTCCCCGTGCTCAGTAGTTGTGACTCCCAGGCTCTAGAGCATGGGCTCAGTGGTTGTGACTGCCAGGTTCTAGAGCAGGGGCTCAGTAGTTGTGACTCCCGGGCTCTAAAACATGGGCTCAGTAGTTGTAGATCATGGGCTTTGTTGCTTTGCAGCATGTGGAATCTTCCTGGACTGGTTATTGAACCCATGTCTCCTGCATTGGATTGCAGATTCTTTACCATTGAGCCACTAGGGAAGCCTGACTTGCAGATTTTGATCATATTTCATGATCTAGTCTGTTAGTCAGGGCTGGAGAGGTTTCTTGCTGTGGGTTTCAAGTCAGTTATTCATGCAAGCAACACCAAGATTAACAGAGCAAGTGAGGTGGAGAGAGGGGATGAAGGCATGCCAGTAGATCCAGAGTGTTTTAGTTTCTTCGGCTGTTTGAGAACTTAGGCAAAACAGTCTGCTAGGAAACTTAGACCCCAAGGCCAAGATGCCAGTGAGGCTTGGAAATGTAGCCTGGTAGAAGCATGGTGAAATTCTCATTGTAATCCAAGTTTGGGGCTGAAGCAAGCTGACAGGATGCAGGCTGTACTTCTGAATGTGAACCATGAATGGATAACATCTAGGGTCACCATCAACTTTTGATCATCACGTTGGTACACTTGATTTACTTGATAAAACTTGGATTGGGGCTTGTTGATTCAGGACAATCTGCTGTGAGTTTCCAGTTCAATCAGTCTGTTGAGGGGTCATCCATCTCTGCTGTTCCTTCACTAGGACAGAGCTTGACCATGGGTATTATACAGAGAGCAATTCTGGGCCTCGGTATTATACTGGGAAAGCTAACTGGACATTTTAGTTGAGGTGTAGTGGTACACTTGCAATGTGAATATCAAAAATACAAACATTAGTATGCCCATCCATCCACCCATTCATTCATCCATCCACCTATTCCTCCATCCATCCTTCCATGTACTTATTCCATACAAATATCCATCAATCCAGCAAATATTTATTGAGTGTTTCTGTATACTGACCACTGTAGGTATGAAGTAAGCATCAAAGACATGGTTCTCTGACTGCAGAAAGTTTACAGTCTTAGGATTAAGGTGGTTGGGAACTGTGGTTGGGAACTGTGTCTTCTTTATTGACTATGCCAAAGCCTTTGACTGTGTGGGCCATAACAAACTCTGGAAAATTCTTAAAGAGATAGGAATACCAGACCACCTGTCCTGCCTCTTGAGAAATCTGTATGCAGGTCAAGAAGCAACAGTTAGAACTGGACACGGAACAATAGACTGGTTCCAAATAGGGAAAGGAGTATGTCAAGGCTATGTATTGTCACCCTGCTTATTTAACTTATATACAGAGTACATTATGAGAAAAACTGGGCTGGATGAAGCACAAGCTAGAATCAAGATAGCTGGGAGAAATATCAATAACCTCAGATATGAAGATGACACTACCCTTATGGCTGAAAGCCAAGGAGAACTGAAGAGCCTCTTGATGAAAGTGAAAGAGGAGAGTGAAAAAGTTGGCTTAAAACTCACCATTCAGAAAACTGAGATCATGGCATCTGGTCCCATCACTTCATGGCAAATAGATGGGGAAACAACAGAAACAGTGGCAGACTTTTTTTGCGGGGGCTCCAAAATCACTGCAGATGGTGACTGCAGCCATAAAATTAAAAGACGCTTACTCCTTGGAAGAAAAGTTATGACCAACCTAGACAGCATATTCAAAAGCAGAGACATTACTTTGCCAACAAAGGTCCATCTGGTGAAAGCTATGGTTTTTCCAGTAGTCACGAATGGATGTGAGAGTTGGACTATAAAGAAAGCTGAGCACTGAAGAATTGATGCTTTTGAACTGCAGTGTTGGAGAAGACTCTTGAGGGTCCCTTGGACTGCAAGGAGATTCAACCAGTCCATCCTAAAGCAAACCAGTCCTGAATATTCATTGGAAGGACTGATGTTGAAGCTGAAATTCCAATACTTTGGCCACCTGATGTGAAGAACTGACTAATCTGAAAAGACCCTGATGCTGGGAAAGACTGAAGGCAGGAGGAGAAGGGGACGACAGAGGATGAGATGGTTAGATGGTATTACCGACTCAATGGACATGAGTTTGAGTAAGCTCTGGGAGTTAGTGATGGACAGGGAAGCCTGGCGTGCTACAGTCCGTGGGGTCACAAAGAGTTGGACACGACTAAGCAACTGAACTGAACTGTGTCTTTTATCTTTGTTTCAGGCTTGACACCCTCCTTGTTATATAATAAGCACACAAGAAATTTATGATGGATGGATGAATGAAGAGACCACATAGACAGTGTTAAAAGAATGCAAGGTCAGGAGAAGAGGAAGCTCAGCCCAGTTAGGGAGACAGGGCGTGAGGTTAGGACACCATTTTATTTTATTTTATTTTATTTTATTTTTTTAATTTTAGTTTTTTATTTTTTAAATTTTAAAATCTTTAATTCTTACATGCATTCCCAAACATGAACCCCCCTCCCACCTCCCTCCCCATAACAACTTTCTGGGTCATCCCCTTGCACCAGCCCCAAGCATGCTAGAACTTCCTAGCTGGTAGAGATAGGAAGGCAGAGAAGAATTCAGAGGGTGAGCCAGAAATATCTTCCTCCAACTGGTTGTGATTTTCAGTAACCACTGCCTAGATTCGTGAAGGTTCTGGACCAGACATTGTAACCCTGGGATCTGAAAATAAGATGCAAGGAGTCTGTTAACTTAGATGTAGTTAACCTCCAATTAAAATAAATAAATTTATATTTTTAAAAATGACATCTTCATTTATATTCACTCTAACTGCAAGCTAGCATTTCCTTTAATTATGAACATATTCAGCAAACTACAGTGGTTTTTTTAAAGCAGAATCTGTGACTGTCATCAATCGAATCATGGATCTTTTCATTTCACATTACAGTTGGTTCCGTTATCCCCCAATATTATTTATGCCTATCACTCACTGCTTGGAAATTATGGTAGTTATTAGGTCTGCTGCTGGATCTTATTATTTGATGCATTAATAAAGAAAATGATCTCTTGCCAAATTATGAGTTTATTTTTAAAATATTTTGATAACTCTATTGCAATAGTATCAATACCCATTTGTAGTCCTTTGTATTCTATTTTTATGAACTTATAAACATCCTGAGAAGAGATTCATGGTCTTCATTAGGCCAGAAGAGTTCAAGGCATAAACACAAAGTGAAGAACATATGGTTTAGGATACAAACACCTTTTTCTGCATTTGGAGAGCATAAGGCTCAGGTTTATTGGGACTGTGGGAGGAATGAGGTCAGGGAGACAATGTTTACAGCTAAGGTCTTTTGGTTGACTGGCTGGTATGTTTTTTTTTTTTTAATTGTAGGATAGCCTATTCATTTTAGACAATTTAGAATGTACAAAGATGTACCAGGAAGAAAATAACAAATGCTGAGACCTGGTAAGGGCTTAGAGGAGGGTACCTGGTGGCTCAGATGGTCAGGAATCCACCTGTAGTGGAGGAGACCCGGGTTCGATCCCTGGCTCAGGAAGATCCTCTGGACAAGGGAATGGCTACCCACTCCAGTATTCTTGCCTAGGAAATCCCATCACCTGCCCACATTAGTAACTGACGGAGTACAGATCTGAGTTAGAGAGAGGTCACCACATGTGCCAAAATCTTCTCTTCACCTACCCACTCCTTCACTCAACTGATTGATTGGTATTAAATGGTATTCCCAAGTGGCCCCTTGAGAGAAGGTAATTTCATGCAATTTGTTGATTTCCTGTTGAGTTTTTATAACCAGATTTCCTTAGAACCAGAAAAACCTTCCCAAGCTTCCTTCACTGTCCCCTAGTGGGCCTCCCTGGCAAAGCCCATTGATTAGAAAGGAAACCTCAGCCCGTCATGTCACACCTCGAACCCAGAGGCGGGCACTACCCGCCAGATGCTTGTAGCAGACTTTGGAATTTGTGGCCGTTTCAACGTGAGTAATGAGCGCCGCGTGCTGTGCAGCGTGTCCGTGGTGGGTGTGGTTTATTACGCCGCCCGGGTGCCGTTCTGTTTGGGTGTTCCATCATTTCTTGGAGAGAGATGCAATTTATGGTTGCAGTTTTCTCTGTTTAGATAGTTTTGACGTTTTTTCCTTCTGCACGGTTCATTATTTTTTGGGTAGTTGCCACAGAAGTAAAGTGCTTAAAGTAAGTAGTTTAGAGCTGAACTGATAAAGCTAACAGGTCCATAAATGGGGCCGTGAACAATCCTTCCAGATGCCTGCTGTGCCTGAGAGAAAATGTGGACCAGGGTCCCAGCGCAGAGGAGGGAGGAACTGGCTGCAGTTGCTGCCGCAGCTGCTGTGTAGGCAGGTTGAAACTGAATCTGTGCGTGCGGATTGTCTGCATCCAGGAGGGAGTCCTGCCCCTCCAGGAATGGCTTGGAGTAGGGTTGAGGAGGTGAGCGCCACGTTGGACTAGCCTTCGTGTCTTGGTCTGGCCAGTAGCTCTGATTCAATGTTGGGTGCATATATAATCAGTCACCTGCCCACTTTACCCTGCCACTTTTCCTGTGAGATTTCATTTTGGGGAACAGAAAAGCCTCCTGTCTTCCCTCACCATGTTTTTTCATGACTCAAAGTTGAGTCTGTTTCTCCAACTTATTTATTATTAAACATGCATAGCATTTAAAAGAATAATATAATACATGAGGCATACAATGTAGGCTCATACCCACTGGTCAGGTCCTGGTCTGATTCTTTGCGACCCCATGGACTGCAGCCCACCGGGTTCATCTGTCCATGGGATTCTCCAGGCAAGAATACTGGAGTGGATTGTCATTTCCTCTTCCAGGGGATCTTCCCAACCCAGGGATTAAACCCGCATCTCCTGCATTGTAGGCAGATTCTTTACCAGTGAGCCACTGGGGAAGCCCACTACCCAAACCCAATTAACATTTTGTCACTTCTGCTTTGTCTAAACATACATGTGTATTGGTGTGTGTGTGCATGTGTGTGAAACATATGTGTGTATTGGTGTGTGTGCATGTGTGAAACATACATGTGTGTTGGTGTGTGCGCGAAACATACATGTGTGTTGGTGTGTGCGAAACATACATGTGTGTTGGCGTGTGTGCGTGTGTGAAACGTGTGTATTGGTGTGTGTGAAACATACATGTGTGTTGGCGTGTGTGCGTGTGTGAAACATACATGTGTGTTGGTGTGTGTGCATGTGTGTGTTTTTGTTTGTGTGCATGTTTGTGTGTGTGTGTTTGTGTGTGTGCATACTGCTGTAAGCTTCAGGTTATCAACCCTAAAGTCTTCAGCCTGTGCCTCCTAAGAATAAAAAACATTCTTCATAACAATGATTTTCATACACTCAAGAAAAAGTTAATGATGATTCCCTCATGATATCTAAAATACAATAAATGTTCAGGTTTTCCCAGTTACTCCCCTAAATATTCACTTAAATCCTCCTTTAAAAGCCAGGATCCCATCAAGGTTCACTCATCCCATTGTGACCATTGTGTCTTTGAGTTTCTTTCTTTATTTTTTTTAATATAAATTTATTTATTTTAATTGGAGGCTAATTACTTTACAATATTGTATTGGTTTTGCCATACATCAACATGAATCCACCACAGGTGTACACGTGTTCCCCATCCTTAACCCCCTTCCCACCTCCCTCCCCATACCATCTCTCTGGGTCATCTCAGTGCACCAGCCCCGAGCATCCTGTATCATGCATCGAACCTGGACTGATGATTCATTTCACATATGATATTATACATGTTTCAATGCCATTCTCCCAAATCATCCCACCCTCGCCCTCTCCCACAGAGTCCAAGAGACTGTTCTATACATCTGTGTCTCTTTTGGTGTCTCGCATACAGGGTTATTGTTACTGTCTTTTTAAATTCCATATATATGTGTTAGTATACTGTATTGGTGTTGGGAAAACTGGTCAACCACTTGTAAAAGAATGAAACTAGAACACTTTCTAACACCATACACAAAAATAAATTCAAAATGGATTGAAAATCTAAACATAAGACCAGAAACTATAAAACTCCTAGAGGAGAACATAGGCAAAACACTCTTTGACATACATCACAGCAGGATCCTCTATGACCCACCTCCCAGAATATTGGAAATAAAAGCAAAAATAAACAAATGGGACCTAATTAAAATTAAAAGCTGCACAACAAAGGAAACTATAAGCAAGGTGAAAAGACAGCCTTCAGAATGGGAGAAAATAGTAGCAAATGAAGCAACTGACAAAGAATTAATCTCAAAAATATACAAGCAACTCCTGCAGCTCAATTCCAGAAAAATAAAAGACCCAATAAAAAAATGGGCCAAAGAACTAAACAGACATTTCTCCAAAGAAGACATACAGATGCCTAACAGACACATGAAAAGATGCTTATCACCACTCATTATCAGAGAAATGCAAATCAAAACCATAATGAGGTACCATCTCACGCTGGTGAGAATCGCTGCTATCCAAAAATCTACCAGCAATAAATGCTGGAGAGGTTGTGGAGAAAAGGGAACCCTCTTACACTGTTGGTGGGAATGCAAACTAGTACAGCCACTATGGAGAACAGTGTGGAGATTCCTTAAAAAACTGGAAATAGAACTGCCATACAACCCAGCAATCCCACTGCTGGGCATACACACCGAGGAAACCAGAATTGAAAGAAACACGTGTACCCCAATGTTCATCACAGCACTGTTTATAACAGCCAGGACATGGAAGCAACCTAGATGTCCATCAGGAGACGAATGGATAAGAAAGCTGTGGTATATATACACAATGGGGTATTCAGTTCAGTTCAGTTCAGTCACTCAGTTGTGTCCAACTCTTTGCGACCCCATGAATTGCACCACACCAGGCCTCCCTGTCCATCACCAACACCTGGAGTTCACTCAGACTCACGTCCATCGAGTCAGTGATGCCATCCAGCCATCTCATCCTCTGTCGTCCCCTTCTCCTCCTGCCCCCAATCCCTCCCAGCATCAAAGTCTTTTCCAATGAGTCAACTCTTCAGCCATTAAAAAGAACACATTTGAATCCGTTCTGATGAGGTGGATGAAACTGGAGCCTATTATACAGAATGAAGTAAGCCAGAAAGAAAAACACCAATACAGTATACTTGGAGTTTCTTTAAATCTAGAGCAAAGATTCCCAATCTTTTTGGTTTCAAGATCCCTTTACACTCTTAAATATATTGAAGCGCTTTTTGCTTAGGTGAGTGCTGTCTGTTGATACTTACCATGTTAGAATTCAAAACTGAGGACTGTTAATATGCAGTAATATGTGACCACAGATTCCGTTATCTGTTACAGCAGTGATATCGTCACATGCTCTGTGATCTCTTGGAAACTCCACTGTGCACTCATGAGCGAGGACAGTGAGGCAGGCAGGTAACATCACAGTCTTCCTGAGAAAGGGTTATGGCCTAGAAGATCCCCAACAGGAGACTTGGGGGCCTGAGCACCCTTTGAGAACCAACACCCTGGAGTCATCCCCTACAGCTTCTATTTTCTGATAGTTTTGTTCTTTCTGTAAAAATTCATTAAGGAAGTTTAAACACACAAAAAGTAGAAAATTGCATGGGATTCTTTTGCCTCATTGTGATACACTAGTCCCTAGTCCCTGCCTCTTCATGCGAAGAGCTGACTCATTGGAAAAGACTCTGATGCTGGGAGGGATTGGGGGCAGGAGGAGAAGGGGACGACAGAGGATGAGATGGCTGGATGGCATCACTGACTCGATGGACGTGAGTCTGAGTGAACTCCGGGAGTTGGTGATGGACAGGGAGGCCTGGTGTGGTGCGATTCATGGGGTCGCAAAGAGTCGGACACGACTGAGCGACTGAATTGAACTGACTGAGTCCCTAGTGACACAGGAAGTGGTGGGTGGCTGCTGCTGCTGCTAAGTCGCTTCAGTCATGTCTGAGTGGTAACTTTTTTTTTTTTTTTTGAGTGGTAACTTATTGAAGCTGGACAGTTACGTTCAACGTCTGGCTCTACCACCTCTGAGCCTCAGTTTTCTCATCTGTAAAATGAGCATAGTTGCACCTTTCTTACCACTATGTTGCAAGGATTAAATAAAAAGTGTGTGTCACATGGCAAAGGCAGTACCTGACATAGAACAAATGCTGGATAAATGCTACTTGTCCATAGCAGTGGCTTTCAATGGGGCGTGGTTTTGCACCCCTCCCCCACCCCGGGAATATATTGAGCAATGTCTGGAGATACTTTTGTTAGTTGTAAGTGGAGGGAGGGATGTGCTACTGGGATAAAGTGAGTAGAGGCCAGATGTCCTAATCTGTTCAGGCTGCTGTGACGGAGGCTGCATAGTTCTGGAGGCTGCAAGTCCAAGACCAAGGTCCTGACAGACTCGATGTCTAGGAGGGTCTACTTCCTGGTTCATAGACGGCCGTCTTCCAGCTGTGCACTCACATGGTGAAAGGGCTGAGGGAGGTCTCTGGGTTCTCTTTTATAAGGGCACTCATCTCATTCATGGGGGCTCCACTTTATGACTTAATCCCGTCTCTCAGTCCCACTTCCTGATAATATCATGTTGGGGGTTTGCTTTTATCTTGGGTATTTTGGTGGGGGCTGCAAGCATTCCATAACATCAGGGATATTGTTAAACATCCGATAATACACAGGACAATTATGCTATGCAGCCCCAAATGCTAGTAGCCATTCCATCCTCTGGGGAATCTTTCCAGCCCAGGGACTGAACCCAGGTCTTCCGCATTTCAGGCAGATTCTTTACCGTCTGAGCCACCAGGGCTTCCCAGGCGGCCCTAGTGGTCAAGAACCTGCCTGCCAATGCAGGAGACATAACAGATGTGGGTTCGATCCCTGGGTCGGGAAGATCACTTGAAGGAGGGCATGGCAACCCACTCCAGCATTCTTGCCTGGAGAATCCCATGGACAGAGGAGCCTGGCAGGCAACAGTCTGTGGGGTCACAAAGAATCAGACACAACTGAAGCGACTTAGCACGCAAATGCTAGTATTGCTGAGGCTGAGAAATTGCTCTCTATAGCCAGCTATAATGGGCATAGTCAAGGTGATCATCATTTGAGAGCTTGGGAGATGCAATCTGAGTTTTGATGTTAGCCTCCTCCCAAACTAGTTATATAGTGATTGTAGTCGGCGATGACAAAGCCCCTCCGCAGTGCGAGGCGCTGTGCCCAGCGCTGTAGAGGATACACCTGCGGGTAGAGCGCTCTGTGGCCAGCCAGTGTGAATGTGGTTGGAAAGCTGGAGGCACCAGGTCACACTCTGGGTCGCCACCTGGGTCTGCACTTACCCTAACATTTGTGCTTTTCACATCATAGATGATTATGATGTCTTCAGGTCGGTAGTTGAAATTTGCCAGGGAGCCTGCCTTGGATTCTTCTACTGTTTCGTTCCCAGTGAAGCAGGTGTTCATCAATGGGGTGGCAGCCTTCTCTTTAGGGACCAGCCAGTGCTCAAGATGTCCCAGAGGCTGTGGAATTCCTTGGCATGTGGGCATCAGAAAGGTTCCCTGGGGTGCCTTTCACTGAGGAGACAGGTGTTTATAGCACCCTGTCTTCTCCTACAGATCCTTCCCTTCTTGTGTTCACCTTCTCAACCTGGCTGTTTGCCTGCTTTGTGCTTGGTTTATTTACTGGCTGACTTGTCAATCATAACACTTTGGAGAGACTGCATGTCTTGGCTCAGGGGTTCTCAAGCCAAGCTGTCCACCAGAATCAGTCACGACCTAGTTAAAGAACACAGAATCTGGTACTTCCTCCTAGACACTCTGCAGTGGGATTCTGTACTCTTAATATTAACAAGCTCCTCTAAGGATTCCTGTAGTCGAGTCTTTGTCCCAGAAAGACCCTGGGACACGACTTTGTCCCAGAAAATGTGCTTTGCATGTCAGAGAATGAGAATTCTGCTCTTGGGAAATGCTGCTATGGGGTCCAAGTTCCTTTTCCTTTTTTTTTTTTTCCTAATTCCTGGGACCCATAGAAGGATAATAGCTTTACAGGTGGTGCTAGTGGTAAAGAGCCCACCTGAGAATTCAGGAGACATAAGAGACACAGGTTCGATCCCTGGGTCGGGAAGAACCCCTGGAGAAGGACATGGCAACCCACTCCAGTATTCTTGCCTGGAGAACTCCATGGACAGAGGAGCCTGGCAGGCTATGGTCCAGAGGGTCACACAGTCAGGCACAACTGAAGGGGCTGAGTGCACATAGAAGGATAATGCTGCTTTCAGGCGAAAATCCTCCTCTGGCGTCTCACTGTCTTCAGAGTGAAATGACCCCGATCCTTTCCTGATATACACGCCCTGTGCACTCTGCTCCTTGTCCACCCCGCTCATCACCCCCGGTGGCTCTCCCCTTGTTCCCGCTGCACCAGCTGCAGTGGCCTTCTTCCAGTTCCCCCGGACAAGCTGTTTTCTGTCTGAGAACCTGAGCACCTGTGAGCGGTTCCTCTTGCTTTCCAGGCAGCCGGCTGCTTCTGCTCTATTCTCAACTTTAAGGCCATCCCATCAGACAGGTTGTTTCTGAGCTCTTCACTGCTAAAAAAAAAACACAACAAAACCATGCTTTGTTACCTTATATACCATCTTCTTCCTTCTATTTCTAGCGGCAGTCACAGTGACATAATATACGGGGCTGTGTGTTTCTGCTCTGTCCCCAGCCAGCAAGTGCTGCCGCGGGAGGGAGCTTTGGGTCCACACCGTGAGCCCAGCGCCAGGTCCAGTGTTTAGCGTGTAGTTGGCACTCATTCAGCACTTAGTGGATGAAGGGATGAATGAGGGAATGGGCGAGTGGCTAGTGTTTCTCTGGCTGTTCTCCTGTGTTTGTTTCCTGGCACCACTAATCTTAGAGCAGATCCCAGAAAATTCAGGCTGGGTAGAAGCAGAGGTTCCGCTGCACCCACCTTGAGCCTTCCTGGCTCCACGTTCCAAGGCCTCCCAGGCCTCCTGTCCACATGCCTGTAGAGGCCAGACAGGGCCATGCCATGCCCTCAGAGCCCACAGAAGTAGGGGCAGGTGCCAGCAGGCCCCCACCTCTTAGAGGCGTCTGCTGAAAGATGTCTTTGGCATGAGTGTTGGGAGAGAAGCAGAGCTGAGGAAATGTCAGAGGGTGAATGGGATAATCAGGCCTCCGCCGTCAGAACTGCCACCCACTCAAGCCTGCCAGACTCCACAGGAGAAATCCTCCAGACGTGTCAGCTTCTTCACGTGTCTAATGACCGAGAAAAGTGCGCACCCAAGCGTGGCTCACGAGGCTGGTGCCGACCGACCGGGGCCTTCCCAAGTCCCAGCCGGGCAAATCCAATGTGGGTATGAAGGCCGTGCAGAGGGGGCGGCGGCTGGGGAGGAAGGGGAGGGGGTTCTATCTATGCGGAGTCAGATTAAGTTCTCACCATGTGAAACAGATGCCTGAATGAGACTCTGTCCCATTTCCGCTTCTCTCATTTCTTGCATGTGGGTGCCCATGAAACAAAGCAAAGGCCCCGCAGTCCCTTGGTACAACAAGCAGAGCTAAGGGGAATCTTCAGTTGTTCAGTTGCTCAGTCGTGTCTGAGTCTTTGCAACCCCATGGAATGCAGCACGCCAGGCTTCTCTGTCCTTCACTATCTCTGGGAGTTTGCTCAAATTTGTGTCTGTTGAGTCAGTGATGCCATCCAACTATCTCATCCTCCATCGCCCCTTCTCCTCTTACCCTCAATCTTTCTCAGTCAGGGTCTTTTCCAATGAGTCAGCTCTTCGAATTAAGTGGCCATAATATTGGATCTTCAGCACCAGTCCTTCCACTGAATATTCAGGGTTAATTTCCTTTATGATTGATTGGTTTCATCTCCTTGCAGTCCAAAGAACTCTCAAGGATCTTCTCCAAAACCACAGTTCAAAAGCATCAATTCTTTGGTGCTCAGCCTTCTTTATGGTTCAACTCTCATATCCGTACATGACTACTGGAAAAACCATAGCTTTGACTATATGGACATTTGTCAGCAAAGTGATGTCTCTGCCTTGGAATATGCTGTCTGGCTTTGTCATAGCTTTTCTTCCAAGGAGCAAGTGTCTTTTAAGGCGAGTGTTCGATAATATTGCATATTATTCCCATGACAAGGTACATGACTCCATTTAATTAATATTCCATGGATGTCTCACATATTATGGAGAGTCTGGGAGAGAGAAGAGCAAATAAGACAGAGCATATCCATCTCCTTGGAGCCTGAATTCCAGGAGGGACAGACATGAGAAAGTAAGACACTTATAGACTATGACAAATTTCACAAGAGGAAGAAGCAGGTGGTGTGAGAAGAAGTGGCCTAGGGTTGGGGTGGGGTTTTCCACTTTGGAGGGATGAAGCTGGAAACCTGAAGGATGAGTTATGACCTATATTTTCTCTCTCCCTTGTGCTTTTTTTCTGAATAGAGAAGAGATCTCTACTTCTGTTTAAAGAATCAAAGAGAAATCATGATTCGAAAATGTCAGGCTGAAAGGCAGAGATGTGATGTTTGTGAGCTATGCCAGGATTTTTCACTGAGCCCCCAGAGGACCAGATTTCACCATAGCTCATTTCGTATGCATCAGCTTGTGGCCCTGAGTGTTTCATTCCATCTCCCAATCAAATATACGGACAAAGTGGTGAAAAGCTTACAGGCGTGTGGCTCTGTGTGTCTGCCTTTTTCTTTGCGAGGCTGTTCGGGGTCCACCCCAGAATTAAGCTGAAGTCATTAAAGATGCCTCCACCAACTTTTAGAAAAATCATTACCTATTCTACTGATACTTACAAAGTAAAAGCATTTGACTGCTGGTATACCCCATTATACTGCTGGTATACCTCACGGTTTTCCTGGTGATCGTTGCTTGTTTTGTTTTCTGGTTACATTTAGTTGCTTTTAACTTTAGTAATTATCTTCTTAATATTTTCTTTGGGTTTATTTCATCCCCTTCCCACCCCTTGCTATTTTTTTTTTTTTTTTGAGTTGAAAGCCTGGTTTAGTTAACTACTTTCTTGTTGCCTAACAGATCCATTTAAGGTTATACATTTCCCTCTGAGAACAGCTTTGGCTGTATCCTCTCACTTTTGCTCTGCAAAAATCTTAACACTCAGTTCTACATAGTTTGCAATTTCTGTTTTGATTTTCTCTTTTGAAGTATGATTTTAAATTACCAAGTGCGCGCACGCGCACACACACACACACACGTATAGATAGGTAGTCTGGAGGCCAATTTGGCGTTATTTATTTCGAATTTCATAGAATTTATGGAGTTAAAGGGGCTTCATTATCAACTTAAAATCATGAGACATCTTTTTTTTTTGCAGTCTGGTACGTAGTAAATCAGAAGATGGTGGGAGAGGATGAGATGGTTGGGTGGTATCACTAACTCAATGGACGTGAATTTGAGCAAACTCCGGGAGATAGGGAAGGATAGAGAAGCTTGATATGCTGCGGTCCACGGGGTTGCAAAGAGTCGTACACGACTTAGCGACTCAAAAACAACAACAACAACAGTGTAGTCAATAAAAAAAATATCTACTTAAAGGTCATATGTAGCCTGTCTGTATTATTTAGATTGATCAGATATTCTAGATTAGTTTCCTGCATCATCTTTTAATTTATCCTTTTTGGTTGGTGTTTCTGTGAGGATGCTCTTTTAGGATTAGTTTTTCTTCTTGCTTATTTCTATCACCAAGGCAGAAATTCCAAAGTAACAAGAATAAAAAGAAATAACCCGTTCATCACCTCTCTGGATTAGTCAAGGGAGTGGGTCTGACAGTGAGACTTTATAATGAACTGGTCGATGCGGTGAAACTGCCCGTGGCAGGGACGTTTCTGCAAAGGCAGAGGGTCTGCCTCTGGACTACTATCAGGGGATGGCGGTGGTTGCGTTGGTTGGCTTCTTAATGAAGCATTTCTAGAAATGCTGCACTTTGTCCTCTGGAAGGGGAAAAACATTCCAGCAACCACATCATCAACCAGCACACTTTTAGAAAAGGACTTTTGAAAAGGACTGGGGAAAAATATATATATAAAATTAAGGTCATCTCTAGGTCTTTGGCTGAGCTGAATAAACCTTGAAGCAAAAATCGTATCTTTCTCAGAAGCTTATTGCAGAGCTTTAGAGGTCTGTGAGAAAGAACAGTACTTTGAACAGAAGGCTTGATTGGTAGCATAAACACTCGAGGTGGTTCTAATAACTGCAGGGGCTGCTGGGAAGTACTTCTGGAGGGATCTCTGATACAGTCCTAGACTCCCAGGCATCTCCACAGCCCCTTCTCTGGCTGGGAAGCATAAGCAGGCTACATCCTTTCTTTCCTCTTCAGATTAAACTGTAGCCTCTGAACGCTTTGGGGGAAGTGACAGGGAGGTGGGTGTGTATAACTCTTCACTTAACCGAACCGGCAGCCTCTCTCTCCCCCTTTCCACTGTCCTAAAGATGTCACTGTTTTTCCTTTGTGTGTGACAAAGCTTTTGACAGCAGGCTCCACTGTGTTCTCCCTAGCACTTCTGTTTCATATGCCTCTTTTAACACAGTGAGGTCATGCACTGCTATCTTGGAAATGCGTCTACTTGGTCTTAAGTCACTGGACTGGTAGAAGGTGGAGCATACTTTTGACTCCCCTGAAATGTTATATACCCTCTGGTTTGTTTTTTTTCTTCAAATCTCATTCAGTTGCTCTGGAGCTGGTTGTCCCATGTTTGGAGTAGAGGAACCATTACCATAATTAGATACTGTTGTTAGTATTCTTTAGAGAAATAGAACCTAAAGAATAGGTTATATAGGTGTGTAGATACACACACACACACACACACATTCATTTATTACAAAGAGTTGGCTTATACAGTGATGGAGACTCACAAGTTCCAAGAACTGCACTTGGCAAGCTGGAGGCTCAGGAGGATCAATGAGGTAGAGTTCTAATCCAAGGCTACATGCTTGAGAACCAGGAGAACGGATGGTTTAAGTGCAGGGTGAGTCTGTGTCCAAAGGCAGAAGAAGACCAGTGTCCCTGCTGGAAGACTTTGAGGCAGAGAGACTAGAAATTCTCTCTCACTCAGCCTTTTTGTTCTATTAGGTCTTCAAGGACTTGGGGGGGGGGGGCTTCCCTACTGGCTCAGACAGTAAAGCGCCTGTCTGCAATGCAGGAGACCCAGGTTCGATCCCTGGGTTGGGAAGATCCCCTGGAGAAGGAAATGGCAGCCCACTCCAGTACTCTTGCCTGGAGAATCCCATGGACTGCGGAGCCTGGTAGGCTACCACCCATGAGATTGCAGAGTCGGACATGACTGAGCGACTTCACTGTCACTTTCTTTCATAGGGGAGAGAAGTCTGCTTTACTCAGTCCACTGGTTCAGATATTAATCTCATCTAGAAGCACTTCCATAGACACACCCAGAATACTATTTAATCAGATATCAGGACACTCTCTTGCCAGGTCATGTTGATGCATAAAATTAACCGTCACACAGGCTTCCCAGTAAAGAACCCACCTGCCAATGCAGGAGACATGAGAGGCAGGTTCTGTCCCAGGGTCAGGAAGATCCCCTGGAGGAGGGCATGACAACCCACCCCAGTATTCTTACCTGGAGAATCTCATGGACAGAGCAGCCTGGTGGGCTACAGTCCATGGGGTCACAAAGAGTCGGACGCAACTGAGCAACTAAGCGCACATGGCACTCTCTTGCCCAGTCATGTTGATGCATAAAATAACCATCACAGCTGTGTATATAGTATTCATGCTACAGTACAAAATTTAAGTTCAAATGACCCTTGCGCTCGCAATCTGAGCACCCATGTAACCAGCTGGACCAGGCAACAAGGAAGCCTCAGCTTAAACTAAGTGCTACAAAACGGAATGTTACCATGCAAACCTGAGCACTCTAGAGGGTGGGGTTTTCCTGTTACCCTGATGGAATCTGGGTCCTCTAATGACGCCCTGAGGGGTCTATCACATCCCACTCCTTTCCTCTGTTTTGCCTTGTTCTCAGAGAGGCTGTCTCCTCTCAGTGGGATAATGGGCACCAGCAGCTCCAGATTTGCGTTTTACCATCTTCACCCACCCACCCCCAAGTGGGAGCTAAGTTCCTGCAAAGGCCCAAAGGTTTCTGTTCCTTGGGTTATCCCTGGTCAGATATCCATCCCTAAACCAGTCCTGTCAGAGTAAGAGTAAGCTGACTGCCTGAGGTCAAGCCACAGGATCATATAAGCTGAGTGCCTGAGGTCAAGGATCGTGAGGAAAGGGTGATTCTTGAGTAGAAATGTAGGGTATCAACACTAGAAGTTAAACACAGAATTACCATATGACCCCGAAATTCCATTCCTAGTTCATCAGTTCAATTCAGTTCAGTCGCTCAGTCGTGTCCAACTCTTTGTCACCCCATGGACTGCAGCACGCCAGGCCTCCCTGTCCATCACCAACCCCAGAATTTACCCAAACTCATGTCCATTGAGTCAGTGATGCCGTCTAACCATCTCATCCTCTGTCATCCCCTTCTCCTCCTGCCTTCAATCCCTCCCAGCATCAGGGCCTTTTCAAATAGTCCAGCTCTTCGCATCAGGTGGCCAAAGTACTGGAGTTTCAGCTTCAACATCAGTCCTTCCAATGAACACCCAGGACTGATTTCCTTTAGGATGGACTGGTTGGATCTCTTTGCTGTCCAAGGGGCTCTCAAGAGTCTTCTCCGACACCACAGTTCAAAAGCAACAATTCTTCTGTGCTCAGCTTTCTTTATAGTCCAACTCTCACATCCATACATGACTACTGGGAAAACCATAGCCTTGACTAGACAGACCTTTGTTGACAAAGTAATGTCTCTGCTTTTTAATATGCTGTTTAGGTTGGTCATAATTTTCCTTCCAAGGAGTAAGTGCCTTTCAATTTCATGGCTGCAATCACCATCTGCAGTGATTTTGGAGCCCCAAAAAACAAAGTCAGCCACTGTTTCCACTCCTAGTTCATAGACCCACACAAAGACTTGTACACAAATGTCCATAGCAATACTACTCACAATAGCCAAAAGGCAGAAATAATAATGTCTATCAGTGGATGAATGGATAAACAAATTTGGTATTATCCATAGAATGGAATATTATTCAGCCATATAAAGAAATGAAGTACTGATACATGCTGCAAAGTAGATGAACCTTGAAAGCATTCTACTGAATGGAAGAAGCCAGACAAAAGGTCAAATATTGTATGTGTCTGTGTCTGTTAAATAGAATAAAGTTCACAGAGACACAAGCAGATTTATGATTGCTAGAGGCTGGAGGAGGGGAGGCTGGGTTGGACTTAATGGGCGTGGGGTTTCATTTTGGCGTGTTGAAATGTTCTAGAGCTAGATAAGGGTCACGGCTGCACAACATTGTGAATGTAATAAATGTTGCTAATGGTAAGCTGTTTTGTTTTTTTTTTGTATTTTGCCACAATAAGAAAATAACTATTAATACATCTTGAATTAGAAAAACTAGAGGAAGCAAGACAGAAATGCAGCGTGAGTGAAATCATGCTATTGCCTATATCCACAGGGAACTCATCAAGAGCAAAACCAGCACCAAAAAAACTGTGATCATGGAGTGAGATATGAAAAGCATGGAAACAACTGTGTATTCACTTCTGAAGCTGTGAGGTCTAATTTTCACTTGCAAGCTTCTGCTCTTTGATACTGTCCAAGGTCCTGGCCATCTGAGAAGAGGCAGCTGTCACTCTTTACAACGTGAGTCCTAGACTCACGCATGTTCCCTTTTTAATTTAAATACAATTTAACATCCTGGGCACCTCATAGAGATGTCTTTCTTGTCGGTTCAACCATAGGAGTTTATTGAGTTCTTATTAGGTGCCTGGTACTTTCCTTAGACGGGCTTCCCTGGTGGCTTAGATGGTGAAGAATCCACCTGCCAATCTAGGAGAGCTTATCCCTGGATTGGGAAGATCCCTTGGAGAAGGGAATGGCTACCCACTCCAGGATTCTTGCCTTGAGAATTCCATGGACAGAGGAGCCTGGCAGGCTACAGTCCATGGACTCAGAGTCAGGCAGAACTGAGTGACTAACACCACCGCTTTTCTGAGACTTATCTACCACACTTAAGTGTATGTTCTGAAGGAGATCAGCCCTGGGATTTCTTTGGAGAGAATGATGCTAAAGCTGAATCTCCAGTACTTTGGCCACCTCATGCGAAGAGTTGACTCACTGGAAAAGACTCTGATGCTGGGAGGGATTGGGGGCAGGAGGAGAAGGGGATGACAGAGGATGAGATGGCTGGATGGCATCACCGACTTGATGGACGTGAATCTGAGTGAACTCCGGGAGTTGGTGATGGACAGGGAGGCCTGGCATGCTGCGATTCATGGGGTCGCAAAGAGTCGGACACGACTGAGCGACTGAACTGAACTGAGCTGAACTGAACTGAGTGGTAAGTCTAATAACTAAGTTTAGGTAGTCCTATGTGTCAGAGCCTCTGCCAGAGTCATTATTTACCTTCTCACTGGATTCTCAGAACAGCTCTCTGAAATAGGTACTGTCGGTAATTTGCATTTTACAGATGAGAAAATTGAGGCTCAGAGAACTTAAGAAAATGGCCCAGCCGCTAGATGGTAGAGGCAGGATTCAAAACACGAAGGCTCGGAACGCCGAAGTCCCAGCTCTGAACCATCCCACATAGTAAATGAGAAGCATCAGGAAATGCTGGGTGCTCTTAGCCCTGCGCAAACCAGAAAAACATCCATTAGAAAGCACAAATTAGACGATCTTGCTCTCTTCTGCAGATCCCCTATTTATAGAGTGCCCAGTGGATGCTATTTCTAACTTAAGCTAGAAGGTTTTCTTTGAAAGTTTCAATCTGCAACTTAAAAGCAAAGCAAGAGAAGAAAAGAGCTGGAAGTGCACTTCACCAAAAGCTGTCCTGAAATCTCAGAGCAAGGACACAGGAGGAGAAAGATTACCATCTTATTAGCGTGGGAGGATAAAGATGATCAGGCAGGGGAGCTCCATTATTTATAGGAATCCAGTTCTTTTCTATACACTTCACTGAGGCATTTGATATATTTGTGCTGGAGATTAACACTGATGTTATTTTCTTTAATGTCTGTTTTTAGTGTATGCGATGCATGTTGGCATTCAGGAAATTCAGCCAGAGGAGAAAAACAATAGTATTAATTAGGAATGTCAGTCATGGGTGTTATGAAATTCAAAACTGCCAAGTTTCTGGAGTATTTAGTGGTAATTATAATAGACTGTGGAGACAAGCTGTTCTCCATTTCCTGTACAGAAATGCACAGTTTGATGGGCAAGTGATCAAAGTGCAAAAGCAAACCTTTGTGATAGGGGTGCCTCTTTCACCCTGTTATTTTTAGGACTCGAAGCTTTTGCTAATTCAGAGCTGCCCAGAGACAGGAGACCATCCAGTGGATATAAGACTCCTTGTCTTTTTATAATTTAAAATTACTACTCAATTTTCCCCCACTATATTCATATAAGTTGGAGTGTGTGTGTTTGGTGGGGCGGGTGGTGTGGGGTGGTAAATGATACCACCCACCAGCCTGGCAGAATATTCAAATTTAAATCACAGCCATTGCATTTTTCCCAGGTAAAAGTCATACATATAATCAGTCTTCTCTCAAAGTGATGAATAATAAAAGCCCATGCTGTGTTCTTTGGATAACCCAGTTAAATGGGTAGAGAGATTTGCATTTTTGAGGACTGAAATAAAAGAGGTGCTACTTCTCTGAATTTTCTCTCAGATTTCTAGTTAAAAGTTTATGGGTTTTTATTTGTTTTGGAGTATTTGCATCAATCTAGAGGCTGGGAATGGACCAGGTGGAACCTTAGGGATGTAAGGGTTTCATTGGCAGTACCGTAATTCCTTGTATCGCCTTGTATGAGCCTTAGAATGGCCCTTTGAGGCTATCTGGGCAGATCCAGCCCAGTTTCTGATGCAGAAACTTAGTGTCAGGGATCATGAAACTTGCCCAAGGGTGATTCCGATGCTAAGTGTCTGGAGGCTCCTGACTTCCTGCCTGTCATTGTCTGCGTCTCACCCCACTGCTTCCTGCCCTTTCTGAACATGCCACAGGGCCTTCGCACGTGCTGTAAGCTATATCTGTTATGCTGAACTTTTCAGGTCTGGCTTTGGGCATATTTCTTTCTTAAAGGACATACATTCCTCTCTAGACCATAGAAAGGACCCAACTTATAGGAAAGGGTAAGTGTGCTATATTACCTACAAGACTGCATGTTGTTGTTCAGTTGGTAAATCACGTCCAACTCTGTGACCCCATGGACTGCAGCACGCCAGGTTTCCCTGTCCTTCATATCTCCTGGAGTTTGCTCAAGCTCATGTCCATTGAGTCTGTGAGGCCATCCAACCATCTCATCCTCTGTTGCCCTCTTCTCCTCCTGCCCTCAGTCTTTCCCAGTATCAGGGTCTTTTCCAATGAGTCAACTCTTTGTATCAGATGGCCAAAGTGTTGGAGCTTCAGCTTCAGCATCAGTGCTTCCAATGAATGTTCAGGGTTGATTTCCTTTAGGATTGACAGGTTTGATCTCCTTGCAGTCCCAGGGACTCTCCAGAATTTTCACTTGACTGCTACTTCACCTGATTATTATTTTTTTAAGTCAAACAGGGTACTAATAGTAAGTCATATTGTCCCAGGAAAGAGCACAGCCGTGAAAGAGCCAGAAACATCCATCTCTGAATTTTCTTTTTTTTTTTTTTTTTTCCATAATCACTGCCTCCATTAGCTGGAGATAATGATATCAAGAGGGGAAAACTCAGGCTGTTTTGAGTTGCCAGTAATTTGTGTGACTTACAGGAAGCCTGGCTAAATTCAGTGGTATCTGATGGTTCTGGCCAGATGTTTAAAATAAAGGAGGCATGATAAGAAGTCCTCTGCTATACGTGTGTGTCTCCGGGTTTTTGTTTTTAATAATTAATAGGAGGTCCTTCTTTATTGTGAACTTTTTCAGAAATAATTGGGGAACTTGGGGTTGGGCCAGTAATTACAGAGGCAATGTGCTGGCCGTAGACAAGCCTCCACTCCGGGGCTGGTGCTTCGGTGGGTAGAACACCCCCACCCCCACCCTCTCGCAGCAGTTTGGAAGAACATCGAACAGTATCTCTGCATCCCTTGGAAAAGCAGGGCATGTTTTCCTGCTGACACACACAAGCCTTATAATTTAGCATTAGAAAAGAAAAATGGTTTAGAACAAGAAAAATATATTTAGAGCTCATTATTCAAGTAGGAGTCGCAGAGAAGGGGCAAGGACGGAGCCAGTCAACGAGAAACAGCTCATATTACAGGGTCACAAGGAAGCAGGAGCCTGGAACTCAGAAGACAGGCAGGAAGGGTGACAAGGTCTTGCTCAAGGTCAACAGTCACTAAGGGAAGGTGCAGAAGGTTGCTGTCTCCCTAAATAAAACCGTCCTGAAGACGCCATCCGGAACTAATCCCTTGCATGTCCCCTCCCCTCCCTGGCTCCCAGAAAAGGTCAGTTCACTGTGAATTTCCACGTTCCAGCCCCAACGAGGCCTCTGCTTGGCATGCAGATATTGGCGTCACCGTTATCAAGGCCGGAACTGGTTGTCCCATCAAATGGAAGGGGTCTGTGACGCAGTAGTTCTGACTCAGTGAAGTCACATCTGCCTTCGGGTAGAAGGCACTCTGCCCCCACAGATGCCACCACCCCACCTATGACTTGGATTTCTTCATTCCCCTGCCCCAGCTACCTGCTGTGTCCACCTGCCAACTACCCTCTCCACCCACTCATTTTTAAAATTTTAAATTTATCTTTAATTGGAGGACCCTCGCTTTACAATATTGATTTGGTTTCTGCCACACGTCAACATGGATCAGCCATAGGTGTGCATATGTCCCCTCCCGCCGGGACCTCCCTCCCGTCTCCCGCCCTTTCCCACCCCCTCTCCCAGGTCGTTATAGAGCCCAGTTTGAGCTCCCCGAGTCACACAGCAGATTTCCACTGGTGATCTGTGTTACATGTGGTCGTGAATGTGCTTCCACACTGCTCTCTGCATTCATCTCGCAGCCTGGCTTCCGTGTCCTGGCTATTGTAAAAAGCGCCGCAGTGAGCGCTGGAGTACACATCTTTGGCAGTTTTGGTTTCCTCATGGTGTATGCCTAGAAGCAGTATTGCTGGGTCATCTGGTGGTCTTATTCCTAGTTTTTTTAAAGGAATCTCCGTACTGTCTTCCATAGAGGCTGTATCAGTTTACACGCCCAGCAGCGGTGCAAGAGGGTTCCCTTTTCTGCACACCCTCTCCAGCACTTGCTGTTTCCCATGCACTCTTCTATCTTGTCCATAAGGGCAGGGGAGTGAGGAAACCCAGGAGGCCTCAGTACATCCAGAGGAAGAGGGCAAAGAACTCATGCTTTTGGAAGACCTACTGTGTGCCAGGGGCTGTGCTGGTTGCTTTGCAAGTATTATCCATTGCCGTATCATATTTATTCCTTGGGTATTCTTTCTATGTGTAGTGCTGTTCCAGGAGGTGGTTAAGCAGAGGGAGACGAAGCAGTTTTATACCCCATTATCAAGTCTAGGATGGAGGCCATGTAGTTAAGAAGGAATCACGAGCCCACCAAGTGTTACAATAAATAGATGCACAGGGCGTTGTGAACATCTGTAAAAGCAACTGGATTTCACTTGATTTAGGGGCCAGAGAAGCTGCTTCTGAAAGCCTGATACTTAATGCTAAGACTCGGGGGATGAGTATGAGTTTTTCTCTCGTATAATTTCTACTTTCCTCTAAAATGGATATGATAGTCATGTCTATTATGAGTATTATAATAAGTATATGAGTATTAGAGGAGTTGCCCACTTCTGTGGGGGAGCAGGTTTAGTGATATGTGGTCCCACAGCCAGGTCCAAGTTGACTAAGATGGACCCAGCCTTGTTTGACTCTGCAGCCCACCTCCCTTCTGTCAGATTCTGCTTCTTCCTGGAGCTTTCCCATCATGTGTGGAAAAAGCCTTGACAAGGGGATTTAGAAAGTGGAGGTAGAGGGGGCTTTTTGGTAGTGCTCAGGTTCTGTTCTGCTTAAAACTAGAAGCACCTCCTGGTATGCATGGAACCTAATATGGTGGCAAAGCATCATCTCTGAGAAATTTTTGCCTGCAGCTCCTGGTTGGAGACTTGTGTAAATCTGATTTTGGGCCAGCCACATCTCCATCCGCACAGTGGGAACTTGTCCTGTCCTCAGCTGCTCAGTTGTGTTCGACTCTTTGCAACCCCATGGACTGTGTAGCCCACCAGGCTTCTCTGCCCATGGAGTTTTTCAGACAAGAATACTGAAGTGGGTTGCCATTTCCTACTCCAAGTGGATTGCCATTTCCTACTCCCGACCCAGAGGTCGAACCTGCATCTCTTGCGTCTCCTGCATGGGCAGGTGGATTCTTTACCACCAGCACCACCTGGGAAGCCCTGAAACTGGCTATACAGATTCAAAGACACATGGGCTGGGCTGTGCCTCATGGTAGATATTTGAAAACAGCATGTCTTTGGGTCCTAAGGAAAGAGGAGAAGGATGAACAGCCCATGAGTTTCTCCAAGTTTGTTAGAGGCGTTTTACTACAGAATCATTTCTGGGCTTCGGACTGAACGTTTGTGCTGGAAAAGAGACATGCATCTCTTTGGGTTTTCAGCCAGGCAGCCACAGATGTGGACAATAGAGAACTCAGCTCATGTGCCCAATGGAAAAAAAGACAATGGCTTCCCAAACACAGCTGCCTCGTTCTCAGTTGGACCCAGCTTTGCCAGATAATAGAAACGCAGAAAATAAGGCACGAGAAGAGTGAGCTGTTTATGTTTAAACACGGCAATCGAACCTCAACACCGATGCCTCCTTGGAAGGTGCCCGGGTGTCATCTCAGCCCCTGTGGCTGCTGGGCGCCGACCATGGGTTCCAAGGCTGTGATGTGGCCCACCTGTCAGGGACAGGAGGGGGATTAGTGGCATCCGCTCTCACGTCCTCTCTCCCTGGGGATGGTGTGTGTGGGATCACTCTGCCTGCCCCTGCCCCTGCCCCTCCACCTCATTCCCTCTAGTGGCTCCTGGAGATTACAGACATTCTTTGGGAGCAAAGGCGTGAGAACAGAGCTCCTGTTGGCTGCAATTTCAGGAGACTAACCCCCGATTCTGGGAACGTCATCATCCGAGCATGAAGGCTCCGAGGGCTAGTCCTTGCCTACAAAGCAGGCCGTGGTGGGGATTGTTTCAAGGATAAAGAGGTCGCACCTCTCTGCCCACCCATCCGTCTTTCCACTCATCCACACATTCATCTGTTCAGCTCTCTGTCAATCCACCTCTTATTTATTAAAATTGCGTTTATTAAACAGTTATTGTGTACCTGTCAGCATACCTCAGGTCTCCCTGTTGGCTCAGCAGTAAAGAATCTGCCTGCAAAGCAGGAGATGATCTGTGGGTTTGATCCCTGGGCTGAGAAGATCCCCAGGAGGAGGGCATGGCAACCCACTCCAGTATTCTTGCCTGGAGAATCCCATGGACAGAGGAGGCTGGCAGGCTACAGTCTATAGGGTTGCAAAGAGTTGGACATAACTGAAGTAACTGAGCTTGCACCATACGTTATATATATTACATATATAATTTAGGGAGATGTTAAAAGTTAAGGGGCTTCCCTAACTCAGATGGTAAAGAATCCACCTGCAATGTAGGGGACCTGGGCTCGATCCCCAGGTTGGGAAGATCCCCTGGAGAAGGAAATGGCAGCCCACTCCAGTATTCTTGCCTGGGAAATCCCATGGACGGAGGAGCCTGGTGGGCTACAGTCCTTGGGAATCACAAAGAGTCACACTTGACCAAACAACTGAGCACGCACACCTAACTGACATATAGCCTTGCTTTAATTTCAGGTGTATGGCATGATTTGACATTTGTATATATTGCAAATGATCACCATGATAAGTATAAAGTGTCCAGATACTCACTCTTCCCCTCTCCCAGCAGCTTGATGTGGGACTGTGCATGCATGCTAAGTTGCTTCAGTGGTGTCTGACTCTTTGTGACCCCATGGATTGTAGCCCGCCAGGCTCCTCTATCCATGGGATTCTCCAGGCAAGGATACTGGAGTGAGTTGTCATGCCCTCCTCCAGGTGGTAGTGGTTTAGTTGCTAAGTCATGTCCGACTCTTTTGACACCATGGAATGTAGCCCACCAGGCTCCCCGTCCATGGGATTCTCCAGGCAAGAGAATCCAATCCAATCCACCCAACTGGAGTGGGTTGCCATTTCCTTCCTTCTTGGTGTGGGACTGTGAGCGTGGGCCAATCCAGTGCTTCCTCTTGGCTCCGGAGGGAGAGCTCAGAGCCTGTTCTTGTGGTAGTACCAGCCAGTCAGCACCCTCTGAAGAGGGCAGTGTGGTTCAGACCCGTCTCTTCTGTGGTCGTTCTGGTTGTGGTGGCTGGTTTGATTCTCTAGTCTCTGTGGCAAGTTGGTTAGCAATCCAGTATCCTTCCCTAGAACTCCTTTCCTGATTAAACATATCCCTGCCAGTTTCTGTCACTTATAACCAACAACCCTAATCAATATAGGAAGTGAAGAGGTCTGTGTGTGCTGGGGGTGGGTGGAGGGATGAGGATGACAGAGTCATGTGTTTTTGACATTTGAAGTCAAACAAGCATAAAGAGAGGGTCCTGTCCATGGTCCTGAATGGTGACCTGGTTAATCAGCGCTGTCTTCTAGGTGTTTGAATCCCTCCCCCAGGAACCTGTTAACCACCAACAGTGAAAGTGAAAGGGAAAGGGAAGTTGCTCAGTCATGTCTGATTCTTTGCGACCCCGTGGACTGTAGCCCACCATCTCCTCCATCCATGGGATTCTCCGCGCAAGAATACTGGAGTGGGTTGCCATTTCCTTCTCAAGGGGATCTTCCCAACCCAGGGATCAAACCCAGGTCTCCCACATTGCAGGCAGATGCTTTAACCTCTGAGCCACCAGGGAAGCCCATTGAAAACCTCAGCCAATATGTCTTCTCTTCCTCCGCACTTCCTACTGCTTATTTTGTTTGGACATATACAGCATGGAGTTTTCTACATTTGTGTCCTCAGAGGAAGGTGGTGACAAGATGTGCAGGGTGGTGGTCATTAATATCTACTTTGGGTCAGCCCCCTGTTCCAGGACAATTAAATCTGCTTCTCAAAACTCTCTCTCTTCCCGTCCTTATTTGCAAACCCAGCTCACGAGTAAGGGTGGACAGATTCCTGGGAAAGAGCGATGGCTTAATTAATGGTAATGCAAAGAGTGTAGGTGCCTCAGTGATTGGGGCTGTGTGAATGCAGAAGTGGATGGAAGGCTGAGATGCAAAATGGGATAATTGAACTGTTAGCTGAACTGGAATTTAGCAGTTAATCACTTTTATGAAACCTGCATCTCAATTCATTACTCCATTTATGCCTTGTTGCAATACAGAGCTGTTCAACTAATTGGTAAACAGGAGCTAAGCCGTGGAGCCCAGAAAGGGCAAGTCCATCAAAGATACCACGATATTTTCTGTGAGTGCATATCTCCATTCTGTCCAGCCAGGAATTGCCCGTCAGCCTGGGTTCAGGTAGGCACTAATAGTGAATAGCAGACGGTGGTGAAGTCATGCTCGCACATCCCAAACAGAACTGCTGATCATCAGTTCTGTTTTCTGAAGTCCTTTACCCAATTAATCTCTGGTAATGAACTTTTTAGTATGGTGATGAAGGCAATGGCTTTTGGCAGCAGAGCATTCCAAATTAGAGCCAAGACTCTACATAGATTTCCTGTGTAACACTGGACAAGCCAATCTCCCCTCTGAACCTCTATTTCAGCTGCACCTACCTCAGGCATGCTGTGCTGAGGACTCTATGGGGTACCTTTCATAATGAGAGCAACGTGTCTGTGATGGCCTGGTATAAAGTGTATGTGTTCAGTCAATGCTAGCTGTCACTATTATCTATCACCTAGAAATCCTTTTTTGCTTATTTGTTTTAAGAAAAGGAGGAGTCAGGAAATAATCTCTCTCATATGTGTATTGAATCAAAGCCAGAAACTGAAGGGGGAATTAGAGTAAATAGCTCATTGGTTTAGCAGAAGTTTATCAACAGGGACTTCAACAAAAAAGATGAGACTTTTAAGGGACTGACTAGGAGCAAAGTCAAGTGTAAGGGCATGAAGCTTGGATTGGAGGTAAGGATACAGGACATCATCAGTGAACCTTTTGTTATTCTGAGGGGCAGTCTTACTGAAAACAGGACCTTAGTCTCCTGAAGATCTGCTCATTTTGTTTGATGGAGGAATAAAGAGGCCCCATTTGAAAAAAAATCTTCATTTTGACAGCAATACTGTTATACCCCAATATCCTAGTGAACTTTCTCTTCCTATTTAATTTCAGAACTCCCTCCCTCCCTCCCTCCCTCCCTCCCTCCCTCCCTCCCTCCCTCTCTCTCTCTCTCTCTCTCTCTCTCTCTCTCTCTCTCTCTCTCTCTCTCTCTCTCTCTCTCTTTGTCTCCTAGAATGTAGACTTGAAACCATGGGGGCTAAGTTAGACACAGATGTAAGTGAAGGACTCAACTGTATACTTGGAATTGCCTTTAATGACTAAAGCTTTCACACTGAGTCAGGCTATAGGTTGTTGATTGCCCGTAAATGCATTTCTATTACATCCCAGCAGGCAGGTCTGCTGGAGGCATGCAGTTGACAACCAAGAGTGTAGGTGGCAGGAGTCACAGCAGGGGGAATGAGGGAGAAGGTGTTGAGAAGGAAGGAAATATCTGAGGTCACAACCTTGAGGAGCTATCAGAAGGATTAGACTCTTGCGAAAACATTTTTGGAGTTGGAAGATGCTTATATGAAGATGGCTCACCATTCATTCCCACATTCACCACGTGTTTGTTGAGAACCTGCTATGTTCCAGTCATAGTTCTAAATGCTTGATATGACAAATAGACAAGGTCCCTCCCTATAGGGCTTGCTTTTGTAAGTGTAATTAGACTATTCAATTAGCAACCATAAGCAAGATAAACTTGAAACGTCATAATGGCACTGACCTGTGGTGCTGGAGAAGACTCTTGAGAGTCCCTTGGACAGCAAGGAGATCAAACCAGTCAATCCAAAAGGAAATCAACCCTGAATATTCACTGGAAGGACTGATGCTGAAGGTGGAGCTCCAATACTTTGGCCACCTGATGCGAAGCGCTGATTCATTGAAAAAAGACCCCAATGCTGGGGAGGATTGAAGGCGGGAGGAAAAGGGGACGACAGAGGATGAGATGGTTGGATGGCATCACTGACTCAATGGACATGACCTTGAGCAAACTCTAGAAGATAGTGGAGGGAAGGGAAACCTGGTGTGCTGCAATCCATGGGGTCGCAGAGTCAGACATGACTGAGTGGATGAACAGCAACAAAGGGCTCTGAGGCAAAGAAATAGGGTAAAGCAATGTTTCTAGGGAGGACCTCTTAGATAAGGTGGTCAGGAAAGAGAGACCTTTCTGGGGAAAAAAAAAAAAAAAGATTTTATCTGAGACCCGTAGGATTAAAAGATCCAGTCATTAAAGAGCAGCGGGGAGGGGGGATGTTTCAGGCAGTGCTACGGCACGTGCAAAGGCCCTGAGGTGGAAATAAGCCTCAAGTGTATGCAGAATACATAGAAAGACTCATCCAGCTGAAGAAGAGTTGAGTGCTCTGGGGTGAGTCTGGAGGAGGCAGAACTTTCAAGGCCACGGTAAGGAGGTGAATACTTTCCTGTGTGCGTTGCGTAGCGCTCACACATCTTACCCCTGTTGAAATGCATGAGCACTGGGTCTAGAGGGCTGTGATACACGAACTCATGTAGGGCACAACCATAGTTTGATTTCAGATTACTGTTTCATGTCAGGCACTGGGGTATGCAACTCTGAAAGCTATTAATGTAAATTAATGATTGCTCCTGCTGGCTTTGTTAGCATTTACTCCAATGAAGGATTAATAAACATGGCATGCCTTGAAAATTTGCATCCATTAAAACCTTACCGTCGTGGGGGCACCACTGATCCCCTTTGGGAGGGGGGTTTAAGAATAAAAAGGGACACCATGCTGCTGTCACAAAGTAGTATTCGATATAAACTGATTAAAATGAGATCATCGACGGGAAAGCACTTTGAAAAGAGAAACTCTGTAATTATGAGGCGGTGCTCAAGATAAGCATGACATTCAGAGTCTAGGTACTTCTGACACATACTTGCAGTGGAAGAGATTACCATGTGTTAATCCCTGACTCATGCCAGGAGCCTTCTTAAATGTAATTACTTTTCATCCTGATAACCCTTGGAGGTAGGTATTATCCCCATTTTACAGATCATGCAACTGAGTTTCATAATGGGGAAATAATTGGCCCAGAATCTCACAGCTAGGAACAGGAAGAGCTCAAGTTTTTATCCAAGATTGTCTGACTCTAATAACACTGCATTGAAAGAGAGGTATCTAAATCCTCGGCAGCCACACACTGAGTTGATGGAAGAGTTTGAGAGGTCCTTGAATTTTCCTCACCAGAACTGACAACCAGATATGTGAGCTATATTACTGCTCTTTCTTTAAAAGTGAGAACTCCACATTTCAAAGGCTGGCTGCAGTAAAACGTTGGGTGAAACACAGAGCCTTGTAACTCACGGAGGTGGGTATGAGTCCTGGCTCTGCTTCTTGCTTGAAGTCTGTGGACAAATTCTTTAACCTCTCTGGGACTCTGCTCATTCATTATAAAATAGGAATAATAAGAGCACCTCCCTCTTAGGGATGTTGTAAGGATTTACTGAGATAAAGCATGGAAATTGCTTAGCACCATGCCTGGTGTATAATAAGCTCTTACTAAAAGCTACCTATTATTTTTTCCTTCCCATAGAGATTTGAACAATAGAATACAGAGAAAGTAGAATTTATCATTGCAAATGCCATATTAACAGCCTCCATTTTATTGGAAGAACAGACAAGGCAATGATTGTTTTGATTTTGCTGAAGTCTGGAAAAAATTCCTGAAGTCTCAGATTCTTTGAACCTGAGTTTCTCAGCCTTGGATGCAAAACCGAATCACTTGGGGGAGATTTTGATAAATACTAGGAGTCCCTCTTGTGATAGTCTGACTTGGCTGCTCTGGGGTGGAGACTGAATGTTGACATCTTCTAAAGCATCCCGGGTTGAGAAGTTGAGAACCACTGTTTTCTATTGGCTGTAGAGCTTAGAGGTCATGGGGTGCCTTCCCTCTGCTTCACCAGACTTAGCTTAGTTGGGACAGATGGGTGACACCACAGTAGTGTTATATCTCCCTTGTGGCACCAGTTCTTCCCTCTTTTACAGCCACTGACTCTGTGTGTGCGTGTATGTGTTTGTGCGCACGTCCATGCGTGCCTGTCTGTCTGCCTGTCTTTCAGGACTAGCCTCATGCGAGCATAGATTTCTCTAGGTTCTCTCAAAGCCTTCCAAGGAAGTAAACTTGTTTATAAAAATGATCCCACTACTTAGTGACTCCTGGGTGTGTTTTAAATGGGATGCAAAGTTGGGTGTGATTCAGCCTTTTCAATCAGCTACTTCCTCAGCAGGGAGCCATTGAAGCCATCCAATTATCCTTCAGAAACATCACTTCACACCTATAATGAAATGTATCAGAATGAAGTCTTGGCTGGCATACTTGGGTCCTGTCCTGGGTTGTTTATATTTATTTACATTTTCAGCTTGCTCAGGAGTATTTGGTTCCCTGGGTTGCAATTCAAATGAGCCTCTAAATATTTTTATGTGTTGCTGCTGAGTTTGAGTTCTAGGCATCAGGGAGCTCCAAAGCACAGGGCAGCAGTGATTTATGTGGTTTCCCAGATACAGATAGACCAAGGCATTAAGGAATGGGGGTGGGCAGCCAGCCTGTGCTTGGTTTCATTAGGATCCAGTGTAATGTACGTGTGATAGAGGCAGGAGTGTTTCTCCTCCCAGTCGAGATGAATTGGTCTCATAAGCAGACATGGAGACAGGAGGAGAGACGTATGTGTGGGGGATGGTGTGCCTTCAGCAAGATCAGCAGCAATTGGAACCACGTAAGTTGGATAACTATACTCTGCAGTGCCAAGAGGCAGGTATTGCCAACCTATTAAGGACGTCATTGGCATTTTGATTGGACGTCCAGAAATTGATGCACTGCCTTTGGTTCTATTATGCTTTCAAACTTTAATTAAGTTTATACCTCCCCCACCTGGACCTCATAAATAGTTAGCCTCCGAGTAAGTCATTTGTCATGGAGGGGCTCTTATGAGTAGATTCATCTTCTAAACAACATTATTATTGCCTGAAGTCTTGCCTTAAATCCATCAACTCAATACAGGCTTCATTGCCTTACTCGATTTTGACATATTATCCCAAGGGGTTGTTTTCTGATGGGCAAGTGGCTAATTCATTACATTATCACAAGGTGGGAGAATGCAGATACATTATTAGCTTTTAAAGTGATGTGACTGGTGATTAAAGATAATTAAATTGAACTTCAGGTTTTTTTTTTTTTAATATATATATATAAGTTAATCTATTTGCTTTTGTGAAAGGTCAGCCTCTTGGACCAAACTGAGGCCATCTCAGCTTAAATCTAAAGATACCCCTGTTGAGGGTTGTGGGGAGCTGTCTTCCTCAGGGGCTGATGGGACTGTATATTGGCAATGGCTTCTGAGGAACAAATTGACAGAATCTACAAGTTTGAAAATGAGTCTTCCCAGGACATAGAAAGGCCACTTTCAATCATATGCCTTGGACAGACTTTTACATGTATGCAAAGACATGTGTACAAGCGCGTTCACTGCAGCCATGCTCGTGATGGCGGACATTTGTGAACAACGCAAATGCCCACCAGTGGAGGCAGGGATAAGGGAAATGTGTGTTTTCGCAGGATAAACTAGTTGCATCAGTTGGGAATGCATGTAGTTCTTCTTTTAATGTGGTGCTGCACTGATTCCTTGCATCAATACAAATGGGCTCAGACACAACGTGCAGAGCAATGTTGTGGGCAGGAAAACACAGCAGCTGGGGAACAGACACTGAGCTCTTGCCAATGGCTACCTGGGAGGGGACTGGGGTGAGGGGAACAGACCTAGCACCCTGGTGTCAGCATTACCTGTGATGTTCAGTTTGTTGTAAAGAATGGAAGTAAGTATGGCAAAATAAATATATGTATATTTTAAGGTAGTAGGAATACTAGTGTTTTCTCTCTCTCGCCCTCTTTTTGGTCCCTCTTATTATTTTTTAAAGCTCTCAAAGGAGGATGAGAGCAAGAAAGGGGAAGTTCACTGAGAGGCAAACCTGAGTGTCTTCTGCACCCCCAAGGAAGAAACCTAGCTTTGCCTATGCAAGAGGCTATTGAGGGATGTCTGCTCAACAGCTGGGTCTCCTTTCTTCACTTCTGATTATTCCCTAAGGAATTTGGTCTTTGTGTTTGACTTACTCTTTGTCCTAGGGGCCATAGAAGTCAACTTTTCTCTGTGTTTGGATTTGCCAAAACACCCCATTCCAACTACTTGGCACTTACGCTGCTAGATAGAAGACTCATTGCTTTTGATGAAAATGATACCTGCGACAATAGGGGGAAAATTACATGTCAGTTGAAGGTAGCACCCCAGTCGCTGTTCATTAAGCTCCTGGGACTTCTCTGCCTGCTTCTACCAGCAGTGGCTCAGAGTCATCCTGGGACAGACATCTGATTCCCAATATTTGGCAAGAAAGGGAAAGAAGAGGCTTGTTTCTTCTGATGAGATGACATAAAGATTTCAGTCCCCAGTGTCAGAAGTTCCAACCAGTATTGCTTTTGGTGTCTGGACACTCACTCAGCATTTACGCAAGTCGCGATTGTATCTTCAATCACAAGCATGAAAATAAGGGGGGTAGTGAAGCCAGTATTGGACTTCCAACTGCAGGACAAGGTGGGGCTGGCTGCTGCCACCTTTGCAGTTTTCCCTGCTGTCGTGAGTGGGATGGGAACTAGGGAGGTAGGTGGACTGAGATGCATGAGGCTTCTAAGAGAACAATCCCACCTCCCAATGCTCTTCTGTTTTCTCTTTGCCTCGGAACTGGTGTTGTTGCTCAGTCGTGTCCGACTCTTTGCAACTCCATGGACTGCAGCACACCAGGCTCCTCTGTCCCCCGCTATCTCCCAGAGTTTGCCCAAATTCATGTCCATTGAGTTGGTGATGCCATCTAACCATCTCATCCTTTGCTACTCCCTTCTCCTTTTGCCTTCAATCTTTCCGAGCATCAGGGTCTTTTCCAATGAGTCAGCTCTTCGCATCAAGCGGCCAGAGTATTGGAGCTTCAGCTTCTGCATCAGTCCTTTCAATGAATATTCAGAGTTGATTTCCTTTAGGATGGACTGGTGTGATCTCCTTATTTGACACTTGGAGCAGTATTCTGAAGTTATTTCCTTGGCTGTCATCTAACTTTGAAGTTAGATGTTCATAATGTATTAATTCAACTGATATTTATTGATTACTAACCAGTTGGTAGACCTTGAGCTTATTACTTAGGAAAAAATGGTTCAAAGAAAGACTTGTACCCTCAAGATACTCCCAGTATAGTATGACAGAGAAAGAACTAAGGTTGACTGTAACACATGTTTAATAAGCATTGAGCATGGGCAACAGCCCCAGACTGTAGTCCGTGGTGCCTTCGTGAAACTTAAGGCACTTTCGTGTCATGGGGTGTGGACTGGGAAGGAGAGGAATGTTGAATAAACTGCCTACAACTCCCTTCTCACTCATTACTGGCTGTATGACCTTGGGCCAATCATTTAACTTAGCTGTCTCATCTGTAAGTGGGGGTAATAACCTCTTAAGGCTAGAATGAGTATTACATGAGGCAGCAAAGATAAAGAGTCATTTTGAAAGCTGTGTTCAGATGCTGTGGTACCATTACACAGAGCAGGAAAATGGAACCAACATAAAAGTTATCCTGCAGTTTATGTCTAGAGCACTGACCTCCTCGAAAGACATGTTAGAGGAAGTTATTGTAATGTCAGTCTCAAATCAGCACCTTCCCTAGGATGACTGGCTATCCAAGTTGGCCTGGTTCTGCCTCAGTTTTAGCACAGAGAATTCCAAGTCTGTGGACCTACCCTCACCACCCCCCCTCCCCGAGTCCCAGGCAAGCTGGGACAGATGGTCACCCTGATCTCCACTCCTGGCTCTGCTGTCAGAATCCAAACATGTGGTACCTATCGTCTCAATAATGAGCACACATTTTCTATTTTAGAGAATTAAATCAGAATATGGTTGTCATCTCTATCCACCAGCTTCAGAGAGAAAGCTCTCTCTACTCTGTACAGTTAAGGAAATGGACAGAGTGTGTAATGGTTTTGTTTTGCTTTTACCTAAACTCATAGTTGAAGCATTTCTTCTATTTCTTTGCGAGAGTTCAAGTTTTAGTAAAAAAACAAAAAATACACATATATACTTTAAGAAATCAATACAAGAATTGATCCAACCAGGTCAAGCTCTCCAGCTGACCTGATCTTAATGCATTGCGAAAGTATTTCTATTTATTAAACTCTTATAAGTCTAAGCAAAACCTGCAAGAAATGGTGTTTAGGTATGAAAGAATTGGAGCTTAGGAGCCTAAATTTAGATAACACCTGAGTTGCTCTGCTGCTAAGTAGAATTTAATAGAGGTGCATCTCTGCAATCTTTATATGTGTCTGGCATGACAATTTATTTTGTTTATCAGAAACGAATACTTAAGGGGGTAAAAAAGAGCTTTTTGAATTGCAACGGGAATTTCATATCAATGAGGGCCATTTTGATTTAAAGGCTACTCATTTTCCATTGCAAGGGATAATTTATGTTTGGGGCAAGCCTGCTGCCCTTGCTTGGCCAGGTGGAAGTCTGGAATACATTTTGGCCTCTTAAAACATGTATTCCCTGTTTGTGAGAATAGAGCTGACTCCTGCATGTCCAGGATGCCCGAGGACAGCTTTTTCCTCTTTAGCTCTGAGATGGTGTGATTGGACTGGTCCAACCATGAACTAGGTGGTGAGTGGCTTGAACTGGTCTCCATGGGTTATACTAGAGAGAAAGCCATTACCTACTCAGTGAGACATGTTGGGCCACTGAATGCCCATCTCTCGGAACTCAGACAAGTCAGCATACAGCTCTACAAACACTGTCATCAGTAGGCCAGTACCTACCACAAGATATTGTGAGAGCTGGATAATATAATAAATGTAACCTTCTTGACACGTGAAGGAGACACTTAGTAAATACAAATATCTTCACTATCATTATTAATTTGCTTTTTTTTTTTTAAAAAAAGGGAATCACTCTTTAAAAAAAAATATATTTATTTATTTGGCTGTGCCGGGTCTTAGTTGTAGCATGCAGGATCTTTTGTTGTGGCTTGTGAACTCTTAGCTGCAGCCTATGGGATCTAGTTCTCTGACCAGGGATCGAACCCAGGCCCCTTGCATTTGGAGTGCCAAGTCTGAGCCACTAGACCACAGGAGAGTCCTTAATTTACCTTTTTTTTTTTTTTTTTTACTTCTCCCATTAGACTTTGATGGACTTGAGGGTAGTTTCTTGATTTTACTTTCCTCTGTATCTTAGAAACTTAGCAGAAAGCCTAGTACACAATTAACATTAAATAAATCTATTTTGAATGAATGGATAAATAAAGAAGACTGAATTTTTTAGGAGTGACCTCTTTCTCTGAGAAGTCATGTTCTCTTGAACTGACCACAGACCCTGACAATATGCACTTCTGATTTTGTGTGCCTAGTATTCATTTGCCCTTATTGCAATGGCACCTGGATTTTGCTTTGGGAAACTATTGGGGTGGCTAAAAAGTTCATTGGGGTTTTTCGGAAGATGTTACGGAAGATGTTTTGTAAGATGTTCCCAGGAGGTGGCAGTTTTACAGGAGACTGTCAAGTAGCCCCATCCTTCTAAAGAAGAGAGGCAAGGGACTGACACAGGTCAGTCTTACTCTTTGTCCCAGAGTCAAATCTTGAGTGGGGTGACACAGAGATGGAAAATAGAGACTTACTCACTCTGACTGCAACTTTCAGAGGCAGCCACTGCCTGGATTCCCAGAGCTGGCTTTTAAGCTTTTCCTTCATTTCTCTGAACTTCCCAATATCCCTCTAACAAATTATCTGTTTGGCATGATCTCCATAGTTAGTTTCTATTGCCCACAACCAAAGAACCCTGAGTGATAAAAGAAGATTGGGATATAGGCAATGAAGCAGGTGCCCTGCCTGTAGCACGTAGGGTCTGGGAAGGTGGTCCCTTCATGCTCTGAGTTGGTAGGAGACGCATCGGAGGTGCTGGTCTGGTCTGGGCAGTTGGTAGACCAGTTCTCTCCTAAAGGACATGCACAATTGGAATGTTCTGCCGAAGCCTGAGGCCAGCCGAGCAGACTATGATCATAGGAACATTAATTTGTCTCTGTAAAGAAGAAAACATGCTTTAGCAAATTTGAAAGGTAAACAGTAGATGGCAGAATGTTGTGTAATGCTCTCCAGTGGCCATGTTAGATCGAGTTTTAGTTCTTTGTAGCTGGTGAAATGAAACTGATTACATCATCAGAAATCATCTTCAACAAGACTGCTATATATTTGTGTGTTAAAATGCAAAGGGCTCCCAGTCCCATATGTATTTGGGTGTGCTCAGCAAGGCACTTACAATAGGTGCTCTGGCCTGCTTGGGTCCCCTGGGACTGAAGTTTCCAGGCTGGAATTGAGGTGTTCCTTATTGGATACACTAGTATCGGATAGACTTTTCTATCAATTCAACCACCATTTATGGTGTGCCCTCATGCAATTTACTGTACAGGTGTAGACTCTGGGTGAATAGGAGGTGTGATCAGGAGACTCGAACATAACGTAGACATTTCATGCCTCTGTACAATTCCTTCCCTTGTGTTTGGGTAGGACCTGTGACTTAGTTCCAACTGATAAATTAAAACAAAGGTAATGCAATGAAATGGCACTCCCTTGATTAAATTTATGTATATGCACGCTATATATTGAGTTGGCCAAAATGTTCATTTGGGTTTTTCCATAAGCTGTTATATATATATATATACACACACACATGTATATATAATATTTATTCTTATATATGTAGATATTATAAGTATATATTATATATACTACTTATCCTATTATATATGTAGTATATACATACATACTTATAAGTATATATACTTACAATACTATAATTATATAATATGTATATATTATAACTATGCTAAGTCGCTTCAGTCATGTCTGACTCTGTGTGACCCCATAGACAGCAGCCCACCAGGCTCCCCCATCCCTGGGATTCTCCAGGTGAGAACACTGGAGTGGGTTGCCATTTCCTTCTGCAATGCATGAAGGTGAAAAGTGAAAGTGAAGTCGCTCAGTCGTGTCCGACTCTTTGCGACCCCATGGACTGCAGCCCACTAGGCTCCTCCATCCATGGGATTTTCCAGGCAAGAGTACTGGAGTGGGGTGCCATTGCCTTCTCCATAAATATGTATAACAAGCAATAATATACACGTGCATATATATAGATATATGTATGTATGTATATATACATTTGATTGTCATTATTTATAAAATAGTTACACTCTATAAAGGTGTTATAATTTATCAGTTCAGTTCAGTTTAGTCACTCAGTCGTGCCCAACTCTTTGCGATCCCATGAATTGCAGCACGCCAGGCCTCCCTGTCCATCACCAACTCCCGGAGTTCACTCAGATTCACGTCCATCGAGTCAGTGATGCCATCCAGCCATCTCATCCTCTGTCGTCCCCTTCTCCTCCTGCCCCCAATCCCTCCCAGCATCAGAGTCTTTTCCAATGAGTCAACTCTTCGCATGAGGTGCCCAAAGTACTGGAGCTTCAGCTTTAGCATCATTCCTTCCAAAGAAATCCCAGGACTGATCTCCTTCAGAATGGACTGGTTGGATCTCCTTGCAGTCCACAGGACTCTCAAGAGTCTTCTCCAACACCACAGTTCAAAAGCATCAATTCTTCAGCGCTCAGCCTTCTTCACAGTCCAACTCTCACATCCATACATGACCACAGGAAAAACCATAGCCTTGACTAGACGGACCTTAGTCGGCAAAGTAATGTCTCTGCTTTTGAGTATGCTATCTAGGTTGGTCATAACTTTCCTTCCAAGGAGTAAGCGCCTTTTAATTTCATGGCTGCAGTCACCATCTGCAGTGATTTTGGAGCCCAAATTTATAGGTAGTGTAAATGTGGGCATATAGACACGTAAATGTGTATATGTACATATTTCCCCTAGAACCAAAGGAGCTGTGGCTCAGTATTCACTCCTCTAGTATTGCCAGTGAATATTTGTGTACTATACATTTGTCTCACATAATCTTAAGCCCTGGAAACAGCTTATCTTGGTAGATTCTGTTTTCTTTATTTTGCCAAAGAGAGAATGGGGCTCAGAAGTGGTAAGTGACTCGTCTTTGGCCACCATGTACCAGGTGCCAGTTGGGTTAAATCCCATCTGTGTTGTGTTGTGCTGTGCTTAGTCACTCGGTCGTGTCCTCCTCTTTGTTCCCTGGCCTCAAAGCTGGAGCTTTTTTGCACTGCTCTTTATATATATATATTTGTTTACGTGGCTGAGTTGGCTCTTAGTTGTGGCATGCAGGATCTTCCACTGTGGCACACAGACACTCTAGTTGTGGCTCAGGGGCTTAGTAGTTACTGCACACAGGCTTGGTTACTCTGAGGCATGTGGGATCTTAGTTCCCTGACTAGGAATCAAACCTATGTCTCCTGCATTGCAAAGCAGATTCTTAATCACTAAACCACCAGGGAAGTCCCTTTGCCCTGCTCTCACCTGCCCTCTCCCGTCTGCATCCTCCAGTCATCATCGCTGAGATAAGATTGCTGAGATAAGATGTCAGAGCGTAGCCTTGTAGTACCTCAGCTGGGAATGTGTCAGGCAACTCAGATTTTTCTTGCTATGTGCAGCCTTGCACAAACATCACCCAAAGTGCTTCATGTATTGATTTTGAGGTTACAAAGAACTTTTAGCAAGTAAGCTAATTCACAAATACCCACAAGTAGTGAGGATTGACTCTGTGTGTGTTAATGCTAGTGGATGCACAGAGAAAGCTCCCTTTGCTGGCTTTGAAGAAGGAAGCTACTATATTGTGAGAGGGGCCTTTGGAAAGGGCCATGGCAAGAAACTGCCAGGCAGCCTCTAGGAGTTGGGAGCAGCTCTGACCAGCAGCCAGCAAGAAAAAGGACCTCAGTCCTACAGCTTTAAGGAGATGAATTCTACTAATGACCTGAGGGAGCCCGGAGTGGACTTTTCCTCAGCTGAGTGTCTGATGAGACCCAGCCTCAACCAGCAGCTGGATTTCCACTTGGTGAAGATGCTGTATGCAGGACCCCACTAAGCTTTGCCTGGACTCCTGATCCAGAGATACAATTCAATAATTAAATATTATTCAATGATAAACTCAAGATTCTGAGTTTGCGACGGCTTGTTATGCAGCAGTAGAAAGCCATGCAGGAAGTGAATGCTCACGCCTTCTTAACATGAGGACCTGAATCCCTGCTGAAGAAGCTTATCTTCTTCCAGGTGTGAAACCCGGTTGTTGGGAACTCAAGCAACAGGTGTGGTGGGGTCACTAGCACACGGCCCACAGAATGTAAGAGAGTCCTGAGGCCAGGCCAGAGGGATGCAGTCACTGGGCAGCTGAGAAATAGACATGAGGCATACCTGGGAGACCAGGTAACAATGGAGGCGCCAAGGTTAAACCTATGGTACAAGCAATCTATCAGCTGAAAGGATAAGGTAGGTAGGTTCTGAGATGAAAGCAATTATGCAGCTTTGCAAATGTCTAGACTCACCCCATAATTCACTGTTTTCCCAGTCGCCTCTGACTCTGGGATGTCATGTTAGGGTGTTTTAAGTATCAGGAAGTTTTCAGATCTCTGTGAAGGCACTGTTCTGGTTGCCATGGAAGACAGCTTAGTGGACAGACGTGGGTGTATTGCATCCTGGTGTGAGTTGTTAAGCACATCAACCTTTCTGTTGCCAGCAGTCCCCTTAGATGATAAATCTCCTCCCTCCTGCCAATGGGCACTTTAACTCTTTCCTGACACTAATTTCGTAAGTAGGAGATGACAGCTGTGGGTAATGAGACTTGGAAACCATCCAAACTTTTGCATTAAGAGAAAATGACTTTCAGTTTACAATTAGTGCATTTCTAATTTACTTTAAAAACATGCATAAATACGCACACATACACACAGAGAAACAAAAAGAAATCTGAAACTGCATGAAAACATTGCAGTGGTTGTGCCTGTGTGGAAGATATGGCGATTAATTTTATTTACTTTTGTCTTTTTAGCTCTTTCCTTTTTGTTCTATACACAGTGCTTGGGGAATAACAAAAGGTTAAAAAACTCATTATATATTGGGGGAAAAAGAAAATTCTTTCTTAGAGGTCAGGCCCTTCTTTCAATCGTGCTCCATGGACAGTGGGTGGTGATGGATCTGCGTGTGGGCATTTGCCAAGGATGCCGAGAGCATTCTGGTTTCAGAGCTTTTGGTGCCAGTGAGATGAAATAATCTTAAATGCCACCTTCAGAGACTCCCTCTCCCCTGCTCTGTCCAAGCTGAAGCCTGCGGTTTTATTTTGTGTCTTGGCTGGGCTGGGTCTTGCAGTGCACCGGCTCTTCATTGCAGTGTGCCGGCTTCTGTAGTTACGGCACACGGGCTTAGTTGCCCTGCGGCATGTAGGATCTTAGTTCCCCAACCAGAAGTTGAACTCGAGTCCAGTTCATTGCAAGGTGGATTCTTAACCGCTGGACCAAGGTCATTAGATGTTTTGACTCCCTTTGCCTGGAATGCTCCTTTCTCCCTCCTTATAAACAGTAACTTCCTGCTCCTTACACCCAGCTCTAGTGTTGGCTCTTTGTGATGCTCCCCTCACTCAAAGGAGGCTGGGGCTTCGTTAGGGGACCCTCCTCTGTGCTGCCTCAGCCCCACCACCCATCACAGGTTGTAAAGGCCCCAGCAGTGCCTGTTTTCCCCAGTGTGAGGAGATGTCTTTTGTATCCATTGCCAGTGTCTGTCGTAGAGCTTGGGGGCATAGAGTAAAGTGCTCCATAAGTGAGATAAATTTGAGCTTAGCTCTCATTTTCCCTCAGAGTTGAAAATGGAGCCCAACTGCGCTTGGCTGAGAAGTAACCCTAATAGGGTGAGAGCAAGCATTGTGCAAAACCAAGATGGGTAGCCAGGGACTTTGCATTCTGCATTTTTCACGCCCTAACTGGGGTGTGCATGCAAGCCTGAGGGGTAATGATTTACCAAGCTCATTTTCCAAGACTGTTATCCTTCATCTTGACACACTATTAGAATCATTTAATTATCACTATTTTGCCTTGTCATTACAGAGCTGCTGCGATCCATTATTTAGGGTTTTCGGGTTTTCTGCCTTCTACCTACCCAGTGGGGGCAGAAGTTGAGATTTCCTGTGCAATTTGGGTTCTGTAACTTCAGGCACACAGACTTCTGAGTGAAATCAGCAGGAGTCTGGGGGGTGGTTTGGAGGATCGGCTGGTCTCTGTTCTTCCTGAGAGCTGACTGATACTCATGGTACTCTATGGTGTTCCCTTTCCCACAAACACTCTAGGATCATCCCTGCTCTGGGATTTGGGTTTCTCTGCCTGCTGCACTCGTTCCCAAGGGTTTTGTCAAACCAGTTTCTTCAAACGATGCCTCTTAGAGGCGTGGGCTCTGCACCCCGATTTAAATTAGATCACTTACTGCTCCCATCATTATTATTATATTTCTGTAGGATTCTTTTTGATTTCTAATTCTAAATTTAATACTATATATTTTCTTAATAAATCTGGAAATACAGTAGTGTTTAAAAATCACCCTAAATAATCCTACCATCTTCGCATTGATGATGATAATATATTTGGGGTATTTCCTTTCAGTTTTTTCCTATGCACTTAATTTTTTCCCTGGTTTTTAATTGTATTACAGAAAATTTCAAACACACTGAAAAGTAAAAAGTATAACAAGTTCCTATTACTTACCACCCAACTCCAACAATCATTACCCATGTATTGAGGCAAATAGTTATGAAGGAAAGCTTCTTTATAGAAAAGCCACAGATATAAGAGCAAGCAGGATGATAAACCCCCCAGCAGTCCCTAAAAATCATTAGAAAGTCACTGTTTTGCAGCTCCTAATGAAATAAGAGTTTGTCAATAATGATCAATAACTGCTGAAACCACGAAGTAACAGGATGATGGGGAATTTGATGATGGATGGATCCAAATGATACCACCTGAACCCACTGCTCAGTCTTAGAATCACTAGAAGTGGGGAAATTAGGCGTATCTATGCAATATGCAATACCCAGTCCCATCCAGGATGGGCTAACTGTAAAAAGAAAATAAATCGCATGCGAATCTAATGACGCTTTTAAACCTAATTGACAGTTGTAGGAAATATGAGGTTAGAGGGAAATGTTAAACACGATTTTAAGTTTGGATAAAGTCAGAGAAATCTAGAAAGTAGGAAATCCCAGCAGAAAATTAGAGAATATACACACAAATCGAGTCTTTGAAAATACCTATGTGAACTCATTTGCTTATTCTTAAAAGGTTGATCACCACCTTTTCTTTCAAAAATTAGAGAATAATATAATGAACTTCCTGTACCTACCTTCCGGCTTCAGTACCTCTCTATTTTATATCTCATTATCTAACATTTGCTGCAGAATTTGTAGAGATTTTTAAAAACCTGATTGTCACTGCCATCGCTGTTCCCCTTCCCATTGTCTTCCTTTGATGCCTGAATTATTATTCTCATAGATATTGTCTACATTCTTATGAATCCACTGAAAAAAATATATCTCATGCATCTTTACTCAACCTTTTTTTAAGCCTGCATTTTCACAGGCAGCACTAGTCCATTCCATTTATTTTCTGTGTAATATTTCCCTGTATGACTATATCATGACTAGTTATAAACAAGGCTCCAACTAAGGTTTGTCAGTGCACATCCTGGTGTTGACGTTAAATGTGCAGAAGTGAGACTGCAGTCAGAGGGTGTGTGCATCCTCAGGTCTACCAGATGTCTCTAAACCTAAGTCCTCCCTATTTCCGGTCTCTTGCACCTCTGTTTGAATTTAAAGAACAGTGTGTTAAATTTTGATGAAAAATTATTGTAGTTTTTATATGAAGTACATTGATTTTACAGATTTATCTGAGAAGAGTTTACATCTTTATGATATTATTTTCTTATCTGTGAATATGGTATATGCCTCACTATTTTTGAGGCCTTCCTTCATGTCTGTAAATTATATGTATGTATATATGTATGCATATACATATATATTTTTTTAATATATGTGTATATATATATCCCTGGAGGAGGGCATAGCAATCACTCCAGTATTCTTGCCTGGAGAAAGCCCTAGACAGAGGAGCCTGAGGGGCTACAGTCTATGGGGTCACAAAGAGTCAGACACGACTGAAGCAACGTGGCCCATTTGCACACACACACACACACACACACATGCACATAAAGTTGTTTATATATTTAAATTATATATGTATAAATTCTCTCTATATATGTATGTATAATATATATTTATATTTAATTTAAATAATATGAACATTTATTTCTTGGTATCTTAGAGGTTTTTTGTGTCATGTGAATGGAATATTTTTTATTATGTAAGTTTGAACTGTTTATTTTATTCCAGATATTTGGTGTTATTACTCAGTCACTAAGCTGTGTCTGACTTCTTGTGACCCCATGGACTGCAGCACACCAGGCTTCCCTGTCCTTCACTATCTCCCAGAGTTTGCTCAAACTCATGTCCATTGAGTTGATGATGTCATCCAACCATCTTATCTTCTGTCGCCCCTATCTTCTCCTGCCCTCAATCTTTCCCAGCATCAGGGTCTTTTCCAATGAATTAGCTCTTCATATCAGGTGTGTATGGATGTGAGAGTTGGACTGTGAAGAAAGTTCAGTGCCGAAGAATGGATGCTTTTGAACTGTGGTGTTGGAGAAGACTCGTGAGAGTCCCTTGGACTGCAAGGAGATCCAACCAGTCCATTCTAAAGGAGATCGGTCCTGGGTGTTCATTGGAAGGAGTGATGCTAAAGCTGAAACTCCAATACTTTGGCCACCTCATGCAAAGAGTTGACTCATTGGAAAAGACTCTGATGCTTGGAGGGATTGGGAGGTGGGGCAGGAGGAGACGGGGATGACAGAGGATGAGGCGGCTGGATGGCATCACTGACTCGATGGACATGAGTCTGAGTGAACTCCAGGAGTTGGTGATGGACAGGGAGGCCTGGCGTGCTGTGATTCATGGGGTCGCAAAGAGTCGGACATGACTGAGTGACTGAACTGAACTGAACTGAACTGAACTGAACTGAACTGAACTGAATCAGGTGCCCAAAGTATTGGAGCTTCAGCTTCAACATCATTCCTTCCAAAGAATAGTCAGAGTTGATTTCCATTAGGACTGACTGGTTTGATCTCCTTGCAGTCCAAGGGGACCTCAATGTCTTCTCCAGCACCACAGTTCTAGATATAACACTACTATTGCTTTTTGTATATTGATCTTTATCCAGAAATATTGCTAAATTATTTATAATGCTAATATCGTGGATGTAGATATTCTAGGTCTTGGATATTCTGTTTGTGTTATCTGTATCATTTGTGAAGACTGTTTTGGCTCTGCTTTTCCAATCTATAGATGCTGTACATAATGTAATATATTAAATGATATTTATAAAATTACTGTATTATATTATTATTATCTTTATTGATACCACATGTATTGTTGTTTTGTTAGCTAGAAATCAAGAGAACAGTGATGAATAGAAGTGGTGATTCTTTTCCTATTTTGGACAGCAGTAAGACTCTGTCTATAATTTTACCTTGAAGCATGATTGTTGCAGGGGGTTTGATAAATAACCTTACTGGGCTACAAAAATTCTCTACTATACTTCATTTGCTAAGTTTTCATAATGAATGAGTATTAAATTTTATAAAATGCTTGTTCAGCATCTATTATTATATGCTGCCTTCTTAATTTTTTTAATGTAGAACATTACCTTAACAGGAATTCTGGTTCTGAACCATTATTGGATTTTAGGGATAAACCTATTGGATTATGATGTACTATTATTTTTAGATCCTGATGGATCCAGCTTTATAGTGTTTGAGATTTTTACATCTTCGCTGATAAGTGAGAAGGCTTATAATTTTTCTCTTTTTATACTGCCCTGGTTTGATTTTGTTACTTTTCTTTTTATATTTTCTGGAAAAATTATATAAGGCAAAAGATTATACATTACTTGAAAATTTGATAAAAATTTCCTAGTATTTTTCTTTTTTGCCTTTAGAGTGAGTATTTTGGATGGAAAAGCAACTTTGGTCACCAGTTCTGTTTTGTTTTGTTTTTTTAGTTACTGGCTCATTGTGGTTCTTCTATTTTCTCTTGTTGTCAATTTTAGTAATTTAGGATTTCCTAAATCACTGCAGATGGTGACTGCAGCCATGAAATTAAAAGACACTTGCTCCTTAGAAGAAAAGTTATGACCAAGCTAGACAGCATATTAGAAAGCAGAGACATTACTTTGGCAACAAAGGTACAACTAGTCAAAGCTTTGGTTTTTCCAGTAGTCATGTGTGGATGTGAGAGCTGGACTATAAAGAAAGCTGAGCACTGAAGAACTGACGCTTTTGAACTGTGGTGTTGGAGAAGACTTTTGAGAGTCCCTTGGACAACAAGGAGATCCAACCAGACCATCCTAAAGGATATCAGTCCTGAATATTCATTGGAAGGACTGATGTTGAAGCTGAAACTCCAGTACTTTGGCCACCTGATGTGAAGAGCTGACTCATTGGAAGAAACCCTGATGCTAAGAATGATTGAAGGCAGGAGGAGAAGGGGACAATAGGGCATGAGATAGTTGGGTGACATGATGGTTGGATGGCCTCACCGACTCAATGGACGTGAGTCTGAGTAAACTCTGGTCGTTAGTGATGGACAGGAAAGCCTGGTGTACTGCGGTCCATGGGGTCGCAGAGTCAGACATGACTGAGCAACTGAACTGAAAAAATTAGACATTCAGTGGACATTTTTTTGGTTTTTAGTATGTACGTACTCATAGTTTACATTTTTATTTTTAAAATATATCTAACAGAAATACCCTACAACCCAGAAATACCACTCTTGGGCATATAACCCAAATATCTGAAAATGGACTTTAAAAACATACATAAATATTTAAATAAGCTCTCTTCACAATAGCTAAAAGGTAGAAACAACCCAAATATCCATCAATTGATGGATGGGTAGACAAAATATAATACATCCGTACAATAGAAAATTATTTCTCCATGGAAGGAACGCATCTAAATGAAAGAAGCCAGACCCAAAATGTCATATAGTGTGTGATTCCATTTATATGAAATGTCCAAATTAGAGAAATCCATAGAGACAGAAAGCACAAAGTCTTATTAGGATTTTGATAGGTATTGCACTGAGTCTGTAGATCACTTTGGGTAAAACAGTCATTTTAATAACATTACATCTTCCAAACCATGAACACAGTACTGTCTTTTTTAAAAAAATTAACTAAGTGGCTAATTTTTCACTGTGCTGGGCCTTTGATGCTGCACACAGGCTTCCTCTAGTTGTGAAGTGTGGGGGGCTACTGTCTAGCTGTAGTGCTCAGGCTTCTCCTTGTGACGTCTCCTCTTGTGGAGCAGGGGTTCTGGGTGCATGGGCTTCCGTAGCTGTGTCTCGCATGATCCAGAATGCAGCACCAGTAGTGGTGGCAGAGGGGTTAGTTGCCCCGTGGCATGTGGGATCTTCCTGGACCAGGGATCGAACTGTGTGTGTGCGTGGCTGCTAAGTCCCTTTAATCATGTCCGACTCTGCAAGCCTGTGGACTGTAGCCCACCAGGCTTCTCTGTCCATGGAATTCTCCAGGCAAGAATACTGGAGTGGGTTGCCATTCCCTTCTCTAGGGGGTCTTCCCAACCCAGGGGTCAAACCCGGGTCTCCTATATTTCAGGCAGATTTGTTAGTGTAGTGGTTCTCAAGCAGAGGACAGTTTTGCCCTCTGGGAAACTCTTGTCACTGTCTGGAGATGTTTTAGTTGGTCAGTCAGGCTCTGCAGTGTTCCACTAGCCTCTGGTGGGTAGAGCCCAGGGGTTTTGCCAGTCGTACTCCAGTGCACAAAGCAGCCTTCCACCACCAGCACCATCCAACCCAAATATCAGCGATGCCGAGGCTGAGAAACCCATAGTGGTTCCATCGCATGGATGTTACCAAGCGTTATCTTTCCACCCTTTTGTTCTGTTTTCGGTTGTGCCATGTTGCTTATAGGATCTTAGCTCCGCAACTGGGGACTGAACCGGGGCCCCAGCAGTGAAAACTCAGAGCCCTAACCACTGGACCACCACTAGACCCCACTCTGTTTTTATTAATTGAAATTTTTAGCTTTATCTTTTTCAAAACAGTTGTTTGTAGTTAACATTTAAAACAGATTGCCAATATATTTTATCAGTTTCTGGGTTCAACTTTGTTTCTTATGTTCTTCTGGATTTGTTATCTTTTTTCTGAAGTCCACCTTTGATAGTTCTTTAGAACGAGGGTTAGTGGATATAAACTCTCTCAGTCTTGCTGTTCCTGAAAATATAATTGTGCTGCCTTCACTGCTAAATCATAGTGAGATGGATCTGATATATTAGATTCACAGTAGTTTCTCCTAGCATGTTGGTGCCTTGTGTTCCTTATGGACTGCTTTTTTTTTTTCTTTTTTTTGGGGGGGCAATTCTAAGTGTCACTTCTTTGTAGGCAGTAATCTTTTCTCTGTGTCAGCTTTTAAGATTTTTCTTTATTTCTTGTGTTTTATGCAGTGTCGGTATGATGCGTCTAAATGTGCACTTTATTTATTCTGATTACAGCTTTCAGAGGACCCAGGTTCCTTCAACTTTGGAAGAGTCTCCACGGTGATTTCTTGTCACTCGTTCTTTATCACTGCCCTTATTCATTTCTGGGACTCCCATTAGACGCACATGGAACTTTTCAGTCGCTTATCCTTATCTCTTGCCTACCCTCATCTTTGTCTCTTTGACTTTAGTGCACTCTGGATGAGTTCTTCAGACTTACCCTGCTTATGGTCCCGTTGGTTCCCCATGCTCATGTGTGAGCCAGACATTCAGTGGCCAGTCATAGGCCGCATGCCCGCTCTAGGAGCTGAGGGTGGGCTTGGTCCAACCCACAGAGCCTGAGAGTAGGCAAGGGAAGGAAAAGTAAAAGAAACCTGCCAACTCCCAAAGGGAGAACGACACCGGGTGGGCAGAAACAAGTTGTTCACTGTAAATATGCTGTCCCCTTGATCTGGGCTTTTCTTCTTTTCACTGCCTCTCATCTCCCTTCCTTGCTCTAAAGGGCTCAGCAAACTCTATTTATTGTTGAAGATCCTAATGAGTCAATCTTGGCTTCGTGTGATCTGTCTCTTGCACTGCATTATTGGCTAATTGTCTGTCTGCCCTGCCAGACCATGTACTGTCAGCATCAAATACTGTGTCTTCTCCACACTTAGAGCAGAAATAGGATGTAGGAAGAACTTGGCTTCCAAAAGTAATAAAAAAAATTGTGAAAGGAAATCATGTGAAAGTTTATTGTGTTTGTAAAGTTAAGAGGCTTCACTGGAGAAAACATCGTGATGCTTAAGTTTGCCTCAAAAGACCACTCTGTAGCCAGAACTGTAGAGATTACAGACATCCAGCATCCTAAATGTACAAGCAGGTGGAGAATCCTTTGATGGCCATCCATCCAGAGGCACATATTATCTGTGGCATGACCAAAAGATAGGTTGTCTGGAGGATTTCCAGGTGACTTCTGACTTCCTGGAGCTTAAGTTTGAATGCCAATTTTGAATAGCCTTAACTTCCTAATTTTTATGGACGGAGAAATCTGTAAGTCCTTTCAAACAACATAAGCTTTAGGAGACCCTGTTTTGTTTGATGCTGTTCTTTAGTGTCTAGAACAATGCTTGGCAAAGAGCAGGAGCTTAATAGATACGTGTTGACTGAGTGAACAGAAATCTAGGTTGCCATCAAGGTCATGAATAGCTATTGGTTGCGATGGAAGTGGGGAATTGGTAGAAAGTCCTCATCACTCACTTGACTAGCGAGGAAACAAAAGACTAATTGCTGTGCAGAAGTCTGAGCATTCAAACCATTGTGCCCAAATGTCTTGGGAGGGTAACAGGGGTTGGAGAGGGTTCTGAGTTTCCTTGCTTGCTTTTGTCAAGGGTTTAGATCTATTTTAACAACTAGCTTCTATGACCATAGTATGTTAACCATGAGGTGATGGGTGAGACTATGGGTGTTAGTCAGCCCATCTCTGAAGTGGGGGTAACACGGTGCTGACCTCATAACGACTTTGGGGTGGTAGAATGAGGGGATGCATGAACCTGACTCAGGGGGCTGGCCTGCAGTGAGCGATGTGCTTGTGTTGTGGGACTGAACTTAGTAATTGCTCTCATTTTAAAACAACACTCCTGGTGCCCAAATCTTTGGTTCTGGTGGTTGTGAATATGGGGGAGAGGGAAGATATTCCATTTTACTGTGTCTGTTACAGTTTGGCAAACTCCAGAGTGGTTCAGTACGCCATGATGTGTCTTGAAGTGGTTCCTCTATTAGGACGATCAGTCAATAGTTATTTTGTGTTTTCTCTGTGCCAGAGCCAGTGTAGGTACCAGGCAACAATGATGAAAGACATACCAGCACTCCTGGCATTTACAGTCCAGGGTGTGAGAGGGACAGGGAAAAAACAATCACACTTATGCTTATTTCCTTGCAATGGTTCTGCTTGTCATGAGGGTAGAATATAGGATACTATGAGGATATAACCTAGCTCAGTGTGGGACAGAGGGACCTTGGGAAAGGCTTTCTGGAAGAGGTGACATTTAACCAAATCTTTTTGAAGCATGTGTTTAAGAGTTGACCAAGCAGACAGGGCAGGGAAGGGCTGCCCAGGGAGAAGGTCACAGCTTCTGACCAGCATGGAGTTTCTTTCATTAAAAGGTGAGCAGGAGGACAGGATGAGGAGCCCAGAGAGCAAGGAGGAAAGTGGCAGGAATGAAGCCAGGGGTCAGCTGTCTCAGGCCACCTTCATGTACCCTTTGTTAGCGTTTCGTTATTATACTAGTCATGAAGAGCTATTTGAACAGAAACAGACTTACGGACTTAAAGAACTTATGGTTGCCAGGGGGAAGAATGGGGGGAAGTTAGGGAATTTGGGACTGACAGATACACACTGCTGCATTTAAAATGGATAACCAACAAGGACCTACTGTAAAGCACAGGGAATTCTGCTCAGTGTTATGTGGCAGCCAGGATGGGAGGGGAGTTTAGGGGAGAATGATACATGTGTATGTATGGCTGAGTTGCTTTGCTATCCACCTGAAACTATCACAGCATTATTAATTGGCTGTACCCGAGGTCATCTGATGTGACACGGAGCAAGCGGAGGCTCCGTGTGTTTAGCTCTGCAGCCGTCACTGGGCACGCATGACCGCTTCAGAAGCTGCTGGATGAGACAGGAAGAATTTGGGTCAAACTTGTGCAAAGAGAAACCCAAACCATTCCAATGCTTGTCTAGACGAACTCTGGAGGCTAATCCATCACTGGCAGGTGGAAATGAAACCCCCACTGCTTATCTCCCAGAGAAGAGTCACACTGGGAGAGGCCCCTGGGGTCTGGGGGTCTCCGTGCCACACGGGGAGGGTGGGGTGTGATTTATTAGCATGTGCCCAGCCCTCTCGCCTTTTTGTCCTTTGAGAGGTGCTGGGAGCCAACCAAGCCCAGCTACTTTGCATGCTAATAAAGATTGGTGCATGTAATTATTCAGCAGTCACACCGTTATTCCTCAGAGATAAATCATCCCTGGTTTATTTACCCTTCTCCCTTCAAGTTATTTTAAGTTGCCTTTAATGCACCACATCTCAAGTTGAGTGGAAGCACCAACGACGGTAGCTTTTCAGACGTCCCTAGGTGGCGAGGCTTCCTCTGGCCCTGTGTGCCTTTGTGAGGGGCTCTGTCAGCACCATCACCCGCCCCTGGTTCCTCACCTTCGCCCGATTGCCATGCAATGCCCGTGGTAGCACGGGTAACAGGGTGAGCTGGGTCAGTGTGTGGACCTCCTGGGCAACTGGTTGTTGGGAACTTCTGACATCCTGTGTCATGTGGCTTAGTCACTAAGCTGTGTCCAACTCTTTGAAACCCAGTGGACTGTAGTCTGCCAGGCTCCTCTGTCCATGGGATTTCCCAGGCAAGAGTACTGGAGCAGGCTGCCATGTCCTTCTCCAGGAAGCTTCCCGGCCCAGGGATCAAACCTGGGTCTCCTGCATTGGCAGGTGGCCTCTTGCATCGCAGGCCAATTCTCAACAGACTGAGCCACCGGGGAACATCCCAGAGTGGTCTGAATTGGGACTAAGACGTATTTCAGTTCCTACTCCTTAGGGATAACATTGTCCTTCTTTAACCAAAAAAGTCACAGGAATCAGTCAGTGGGACCTGCTCCTTCTCCAAGGGGGATGTATCAATACACGGACCACCTCTTCTCCCCGGACCCTCTTCTCTCAGCCCATTCTTTTTGCCCACTTTTGTCCACTTTGCACCCCAAATGTGTAACCAGCACTGAGGAGTAGGTCACACTTCTTCAGTGGAGTAAGGATACGTCTCTCCGCTCTTGCAGCCGCTGACCTGTGTCCTGGAAGGGCGTCTCCCATACTGCCTTGTATCCTTTGTGCAATCACCGGAAACAGTAAATTCACGATTTCCTTGTTATCTCAGCTCTTGGGTACCTCTGTGACAAGCAAACGTTTGACATTAGTACATGCATCTTTTTTGACTAGCAGCAAAGTTAAAACATTCAAAGACAATGGAGAGAAGGCAGTCATTGTGAGGTCGTGAAGCCATGAGGCAAGCAGGAGAGGAGGCTTACCTTTATGCTCTCTGGCCATCCCGACAAGGGAATGGAAGAGCTGAAGCATGTGGGGGTTTGGGGGAGGGGTGGACAGAATCACTTTATCACTCCCCTGGAATGCAAGGAATGAGAACCCTTGCTTTACTCACCAACAATTCCAAAGAGCTTAAATAGTTGAGTGGGAACACCGTAGGTAGCCAGAAAATGTTTGTTGAATGCATAACAAACCATCTTGCCTTTTCCCTTTATGTTTATATCTTGCTTGGAAATTTACACAAAAGCATAAAACATATACAGGTGAGAGATGCAGTCAGTTTAAACACATAGTTTGTCTGAGAAGATGGGGGTGAACTACAGCCCAGACCGTGGTGCCTGTTGCCCCCAGCCTTCGAGCACCATCCTGCTTCTCCCTTAACAGAAAGCCCGACCTCTGATTTCCCTGGTGCTCTCCCGGTGAGTCATGGTGGAGAGATGATTGAAAACAAAGCCTGAGTAGGAGGGAGTCAGTCATTAAAAATGTATTTTCTCTGGGAGTTTGTTTTTAAAACTTTGGGCCAGAAAATATGTACGGGAATGTTTGGCTTTTAATAATTAAATCTTGCATTGTTTTAATTTTCTCCAGGGTGTCTCTCCGGAGGAAAATAAAGTTGCAAATCCAATATTTATGTCTTTCCTAAAGCATTGGTTGCCAAACGAAATGAGTTTTGCTATTTTTTTTTTCCTCAGTGGTTGATTTGTCTCCAGAGGGATCCCTTTTGAATTTGCAGGAAGGGCTTAATGTTCCATGAGAGTGGGGAGGAATCGTTGGTACAGGGGCACGCGGGTGTGGCTGTTCTTCCTTTAGGAGGATGTGGGATTTCCAGTGTGGTCCTCCTTCCCCCGACCCCACCCCGTAGGTTGCTGGCATCTTTCCTTCCCCTCGTCCCCAGCAGGGAGCAGAGACCGAGCGCTGTGTGCAAAATCAATTATTTGTCTGAACACTTGAGGCAGCCTCTCCCTGCCCCCTCCACCAGCCTGCCCACAAGGGGGATGTCCAGGGATGTGAAATGTGAGTAACACCCAGCACATTGAATCGAGCTTTGGATTTTCTAAGACCTTTCTCTTCCCAGTCAACATGAACCCCATCGTGGGGTACTTTCCTTCCAGCCCACAACAGTGGCACCCACACCTGGAAGCATCTCAGCACCAAGCAAGCCCTGTTTAAGCTGAGAGGGGAAGGTGGGGACCAGGCGGCTCTGCTGCGCACGCTTGGAACTTATGCTGCAGCTGTTTCAGGAGATGAGCTTCTGTAATTGCTGCTTCTGCAGTGTCTGACTTTCCAAGTCAGTTGTTTTGTAAAGGCCTTGACGTGGGGGTGCTTTCTCACCACGCTGGGGCACCTCACGCCTCCAGTGGTGAATGGCAGTGCCCTCCTCCTAGACGCAGTCGGACCTGCATGTGTTTAGTGACTACAGAAAGTGTGGGGTCCTTCCTGGATGGCTGACACCTCTGCCTGCCACGGGCAAGGCCCCTGGGGAGTAGCTGAGAGGGCCTAATATTATGCCTTCCCCCAACACGCTGGCTACAAACGCAGTGTTTCAAAGCACAGTTGTTAAGCACCCCAGGGGAGATACAGCTGGCGTTCAGCACTGCTCTCTGGCTGACTAGCACTGTATCCTTGGGTAGAAACTAGACCTTCTGTGAACAGCAATAGCCTCTTCACTTGCTCAGGAAAGACATGGGTACTTTATTGAGATCCTGCGAGAACTGAGAAGACCCATGTCAAAGGACACGACACAATGCTTGGTAGTAAGAAGACACTCAACAAGGGTTTCTTAGAAAGGAAGTGTAGGAAGGAGCATTTATAATTAAAGTTCAAAATTATGTTTCAAAGAATGTGTTCCATGAACAAAAAACCGTACCAGAGTCTGTAACAGTGTCTGAGAGCAGATCTTCTGGGTTAGAAACAAAATTAAACAAAACCCAGTGTAACCACGTGGACCTGGGATCAAATTCCAGGTCTGTTACTTAATACCATCTGTGACCTTGGGAATGCTTTTTCTAAGCATTAGTTTTACAGTCTGTAGGTGGGGGCACTGATAGACACCTCAGAGGAGTTTTTAAGGATTATTAAGTAAATTCATTAGTGTAACCAAAGTGCCACATGGAAAATTATTATTGTTTTTCCTGTTGTTTTTGGAAGTGGGGATGGATAAAGGAGTTTGCTGTCCAGGCTCACCAATCCTTATGCTTCCTGTTCTCTGGGTTCCTCCTGGAATCTTTTCTTTCCTAAAAACCTGAAGTAGTCAGATTGGACCTGGGTATATGAAGAGAGACACACATCTCCTCCTGAACTTGAATTTGCCTGACTTCATTCATTCATTCATCTGATTTCATTTGTATCAATATATTCATTATAACTTCATTCATTTAAAAATTGTATGGATCTATGTGTGTGCTCAGTCATGTGACCTCAATTACTGTCTTTGTGACCCCATGGACTGTAGGCCACCAGGCTCCTCTGTCCATGGGTTCTCCAGGCAAGAGTACTGGAGTGGGTTGCCATTTTCCTCCTCCAGGGGATCTTCCCAACCCAAGAATCGAACGCAGGTCTCCTATGTCTCCTGTGTTAGGAGGCGGATTCTTTACCACTGAATCACCTGGGAAACCCTGAATGGACCTAGAGATTATCATTTTAAATGAAGTAAGTTAGACAGAGAAAGACAAATATATGATATCACTTATATGTGGAATCTAAAATGTGATACAAATGAATCCATATACAAAACAGGAACAGACTCACAGACATAGAAAAGAAACTTATGTTACCAGAGAGGAAATAGGGGGGTAAATTAGGAGCATGGGATTAACGGACACACTACCATATGTAAAAAATATACGTAATATAAAAGAGTATAAACTATATATATTACATAAAGTAATATAAAATAATACACTATCATATATAACATAAACAACACGGATTTACTGTACAGCACAGGGAATTATAGTCAATATCTAATAATAACCTATAATGACAAATAAGCTGAAAAATATATGTATAACTGAATCACTTTGCTATTCACATAAAGTTAACACAACACTGTAAATCAACGATACTCCAATAAAAATATGTATGAGCAGATGGAGCATCAGGCACTGTCCTAGATACTGGAGATGAAGGACAGAAAAAGACAATGCCTCCTCTCACATACGGCGCGAGTCCTAAACTTCCATCTAGAGAAATTCTTTTGAGAGTCTAATAAAAGACTCAGCTTCTCTCTCAAGCAGTGGGGCAGGAGAGAAGAATCTTCACAGACACTTAGTTTTTCATTTCAAGCCATTACTAGACCCAGCTGCCTCCAGCTTAATCTGTGCCTTTCATCTAGTTGAATTCCTTTGCACCTGCCATTCTGAGAGAGGTAGCCTCCTAGCGCTTTAAGAAACTGATGTCCCAGCCACTCCAACTGCTTATTCTCCAGTTTCCAGGAATCAACGTATTTCACGAACACCTCCGATCGACACACACAGAGACACATGTTCATCCCCTCTTCACACACACAGTACCTGCTATTGCTCAATCCAGTGGTATATCTGATGCAGGTTGGGCTGCTAAAAGTCTGGAATATATATATGCAGACTGGATTTGAGAGAGGATCAGTTCTCTCTGAAAGAAGAATATGTGAGATGAGCGGCTTGAGAGCTTCCAGCATTTCAAAGAAACAAGTCTGTCATGATTGAGAACAGACCCTAACTTTCACGTAGAAGAAGATATGAAAGCCAGAGAGAGGGCGCAGTCACGGGGGCACCTTGGCAGTCTTTGAGCCCCTTACTTAAAATTTGTTTCTGAGATCGGGCTGAACTCTTCTCCCACCCAGAGTTCGGGTCTTCGGCCCCATAAAGAATTCCATGAGTCAACACATTCTACTTTCATTTAACCTCGTTCAAGTTGAGTTTCTGTCACTTGCAACCCAAAAAACCCTGATGGATGCATATCTGTGGATCAGTCTCCAGCAAGAGACAGATTGGAAAATGTGATTTTTATGGCTCAGCGGGATCAGGGTCTGGAGAGAAGAGGGCCCAGGGTGCTGTGGGCACCAACTCAGAGTCCTGTGCAGAGCGGCTCCACAGTGTCCTTTCCGGAAGGGGGAGGGCTGGCCTGTCTGCCCTTCAGTGAGTGAGAGTGAACTTAATGGAGACATCCTCTGGCAGAGTAATGAAGATTTAAAAGAGATTCTCGTGGTGGGAGGTGTTACCGTTCATTTCCCCCGACCTCCCCCAGGTGTCTCTAGGAAGACAAATGGCGGCTCCTGGCCTGTGAGTGTCAATCACAGCATGAATCCATCTCCTGTCCTCATCCTCCCGGGTCCCCTCCCGACGTTCCTGTTTAACAGCCAGCCTCATTAGCGGGTCATGTCAGGTAACCTTCCCGCTGCCTTCTCCTGAAGGGAAACCTTGTCTCCTTCACTCAGGAGCTGAAATCTCCCTGACAGCTGCTGTCGCACTGTACATATATAACGTTCACATAAGGAGGCCCTCAAACTAGTCACTCCACTTATGAAGCCCATACTGTGGGTCGGTTTCCTTTTATACATCATCTCCTTCATTCTTTATATCAGCCTTGCAAAGTCAGAATTGCTGACAAGCACCTAAGAGATTGGGGCCCTTGTCCCAGAGACACTGGATCTCTAACTGGAGCCTGTTTGAATCCACTGGAAGGCAGTGATCTCGTTTAGCCGACAATGAATCTTCAGAACCTCGGTCAGCTCCTGGTACATTGCTGGCTTTGGGTAATGTGGACTGACAGAGGCATCATCCCTGTATCTGAAGATGCATGTGAGAGATTGTCAGCTCCCAGGAACTGTCTATTCTCATCTTGTCTATTTTCAGCAACTCATGTTGTTCAGTCACTAAGTTGTGTCTTTTTGAGACCTCATGAACTGCAGCATGACAGGCTTCCCTGTCCCTTCACCGTCTCCCAGAGTTTGCTCAAACTCATGTCCATTGAGTCAATGATGCCATCCAACCATCTCATCCTCTGTGGTCGCCTTCTACTTCTGCCCTCAATCTTTCCCAGCATCAGGGTCTTTTCCAATGAATTGGCTTAGGTGGCCAAAGTATTGGAGCTTCGTGAGTTTAGAATTAATGATTAGGTGATCCTTGATCTGGTCCTATTCTGCCAGTTGACTGATGAGGGAACTGAGCCCAGTGTCATACAGTGTGTAAGGGTTAGAGTGAGGTTTGGCATCTGTGCTTTTTTCTGTGGCTTCCACTGGTCTCTATGTTGGGTGTGGGGATGGCCAACTTCTGCTGGTGCCCTTGACAGGGCCCCTTCATCTGTCTTCTTTCTGGCCTTCCGAGGCTGCAGGCCCAAAGAAGGGGAGGAGAGACTTTGCTGGGGCTGCTGTGGCTGCTGAGACAACACAGGTTACGATGTAGCCCTAATTGCCTGTATTATACGCATGGCAGGTCTGGCACACAGGCGCTCTTGAGGCACTTCCCAATTAATCTTTTCTTCTCTGATTAAGGCTCCCATCCTGCATAGGCTATGGTGGGGAGGCTTGGGGCGCAGTATGTTTTAAAGAGTTCTGCGCGATGGAGTGGAGGGATTTGGGGTTAACCATGCTTGCATTATCTGAGACACGATCGCTGCGTGGTCCAGAACATCTGAAACAATATGGAGCCCATTACTGGCTCTGTGTCCCTGGGGACTCCCAGCATTTGTTGGCTTATTGGCAGTGGTTGCATTAGTGCATCAAGCAGGGAAGGGCTGTTGCTGCCTTTACAAGACCTGGGAAGGTCAGAGGAGATTAGAGAGGCCTCTCTGGCTTGGCAGATGCAGGGAAAATATTGACGTATGGTGTGTGTTAAGTTTTCCTTCATTAATCAAATACATATTTATTGTGAACCCATCCTGCACCAGGTCTTGTTCCTGGAACTGGGGTGCAGTGGGAGGGGGGCACAGGAGACATGCCCCTGGACTCCTGGATCATTTGCTCTTGAAGGGGAGACAGTGAGTAATCAAATTATCATGGAAATGAGTGCATAATTGCAGAGTAAGTGAGATTCTCTGGAGGCAAGGGACAGTTTATTAATTTGATTTAGTAAACACTTACATAGCCCTTACCATGCCTGACACTATTTTAAGAACTTTAATAATAGTAACTCATTTAATCTTCACAGTAGACCTACAGAGTAGGTATCATTATTTATTACTGTTAATATGTGCATTGTACAGATAAGAAAACTGAGGCTCAGAGAGGTTAAGTCGCCTGAGGTCATGTTGTTGTTGTTCAGTCATGAAGTCCTGTCTGACTCTTTGCGACCCCGTGGACTGCAGCACACCAGGCTTCCCTGTCCTTCACTGTCTCCCAGTGTTTGCTCAAATGCATGTCCATTGAGTTGGTGATGCTATCTAAACATCTTATCCTCTGTCACACCCTTCTCCTTTTGCCATCAATCTCTTCCAGGATCAGGGTCTTTTCCAATGAGTCAGTTCACATCAGGTGGCCAAAATATTGGAGTTTCAGCTTCAGCATCAATCCTTCCAATGAATATTCAGGGTTGATTTCCTTTAAGATTGACTGAGATCTCCTTGCAGTCCACAGGGCTTTCAAGGGTCTTCTCCAGCACCACAGTTAGAAAGCACCAATTCTCTGGTGTTTAGCCTTCGTTACCGTCATACAGCTAAATAATGAAGCTGGGATCTACACCCTCACAGTCTTGATTCAAAGTTCATGCTCTTATCCACTCAGGATACCCTCTCTCTGCTGAAAATATATCCCAATGGAATTGGTCTCTGCATCAGAAAGACTCCCTTGCAAAGTGACATTTGGGGTTATATTTGAGGAAGGAGGACTTGTTAACTAACAGAGAAAGAGCAGCGTGGAAAAGGGCCTTACGGCTGGATGACAGGTTAGAGGCAGAAAGGTGCCCATTGGAGTTCTAGGTGAGCTAAGTCTGGGAAGGTGAACTGGAACTGAATCTTACAGGGCCTTGAAGGCCATAACGAGGATTTTTTTGCTCTTTATGTGCTTAGTCAGTCGTGTCTGACTTTTGTGACCCCATGGACTGTAGCCCGCCAGGCTCCTCTGTCCAAGGGGATTCTCCAGGCAAGAATACTGGAGTGGGTTGCCCTTGCCTTCTCCAGGGGATCTTCCTGAGCCAGGGATCAAACCCAGGTCTCCTGCATTGCAGGCAGATTCTTTACCAGCTGAGCCACCAGGGAAGCCCTTTTGGTCTTTACCTCCACAAAAATGAGGACGCATCAAAAGGAGGCACGTGATTAGATTTTCTTCTTGCAAAATGTTGCTGTGAATCTGTAAGTCCATGTGTGTCTACAGGACCTAGTGCCTGGCATGTTGGAGACGTTCAGGGGGTGATGACGATGGTGATGATGACTATAATAATGGTGATGACAACAGCAACAATAATAGTAACAACTATTGTTTCCTGAGTGCTTATTCAAGACTGGGCACCTGCTAAAGCCTTTATCATCAGGATCTCACTCGGTTCTCACAACCGCTTCCCATGAGATTAGGAACAGTGTTACACCGTGTTGCACATGGTTGCTCTAAAGCTAGCTTAGAAGGTCTAGCGGCTGGCTGACATTATGTGACAGGTACCAGCAGCACCATTTACTGAGCCCAGCCCTGTCTGGTTCCAGATGCTGGCTTATACCCATGATGATGCCTTCCCATCATGAGAGAAGAGGAAGCAGGGCATTTGGGAGCCTCTCTGCTAATGGTCCAGCTTCCCAAGTGGTTCAGCAGTAAAGAATCTGCCTGGCAGTGCAGGAGACGCTGGAGATGCAGGTTCGATCCCTGAATCAGGAAGATCCCCTGGAGAAGGGCATGGCTACCCACACCAGTATTCTTGCCTGGAGACTCCATTGGACAGAGGAGCCTCAGTTCAGTTCAGTTCAGTCGCTCAGTCGTGTCCGACTCTTTGCGACCCCAGGAATCACAGCACGCCAGGCCTCCCCGTCCATCACCATCTCCCGGAGTTCACTCAGACTCACGTCCATCGAGTCTGTGCTGCCATGCAGCCATCTTATCCTCGGTCATCCCCTTCTTCTCCTGCCCCGAGTACCTCCCAATCCACGGGGTCATGAAGAGTCAGACACGACTTAGTGACTGAGCACACACACTCGCTCTGCTAACGATCATGTCAGTGCCCAAGGAGTCGTCATGGATATTATCTCATAGCAACCAGGGAGTTAGACATTACTGGCCCTGTTCCATAGGTTAGGAAATGGAGGCACAGATAAATTGCCCCAAACCACATAGCGCCTAAATAGCAGAGGGAGAATTTTAACCAGGTCATCTGGCTTCGAGAAAGCCAGTGGTTACTTATGTAAAGAAACTGCCCTGACTCCTTCTGGTCTAAATTTCCAGACCTTCTTCATGCTCCTTTGTGCTTAACTATCTACCCAACTGCTTTCCCCCTGGCTTTTCCATGCTGCAAAATTCCCATTGTTTCAAAGTAGTGAGCATTCATGTTCTTCAGGGGAGGCAGGGCAGCCCCCCACTCCAGGAGGTATCTTGCTTAGTCTCTAAGACAATCCTTGTAATGAATATTAGTGGCCCATTTAAGAATGGTGGCTGTGACTTTATCCTGGCCAACGAGAGGCGAGGAAAAGTCCGCTGGATCGGGGGAGTGGGGAAAGTTTTTCCTAGTTTTAGAGGGGAAATCAAAGCTTCTGTGCAGTTAAATTAACCAACCCTGAACCAACTTGCCTCTGGATTTCTTCTTGTATGTCATTGTAAGTTTTTTATCTGATGGCTTAGATGGTAAAGAATCTACCTGCAATGCAGGAGACCTGGGTTCAATCTTTGGGTCAGGAAGATCCCCTGGAGAAAGGAATGGAAACCCACTCCAGTATCCTTGCCTGGAGAATTCCATGAACAGAGAAGCCTGACGGGCTACAATCCATGGGTTTGCAGAGTCAGACACGACTGAGTGACTAACACTTTCACTTTCAAACCATGTGGAGTTAATTCTACTGTTACCCGAGGCCCAAAGTATCCTTAACTGATACACTCTGTTTTGGATGAATCCTTGGTAAACTTTGAGGGAGTGAGGACAGAGAATGAGCAAGGCAAGGAAGTGAGCCAGGGGTCTAAGCACAGAGGAGATGAAGGGGGCCCTCCTTGCCCTTTAAACTGTAATGGTTGGTGGAGCCTACTCTTAAAAAAATTTTTTTTTGTTTATTTGGCCGCACTGGTCTTAGTTGCGGCATTCAAACTCTTGGTTGTGACATGCTGGATCTAGTTCCCCGACCAGGGATCGACCCCAGGTTGATCATTGGAGCATGGAAGCTTGGCCACTGGAACACCAAGGAAGTCCCCTGTAGAACCCACTCTTGTTTCACTCCTGCTGTTTTTGAAATAAACAGTGTTTTCCTCATCTGAGCTAATGTGGGTTTTGGTCCCCTGAATTCCTCATCTTGCTCCCTCTGTGTTTCTGGGGAGGGTATCTCCCTTTCCAAAAGCTGCCTCTTTTAAGGTTCAAAAAGCTGACACTGGGTGATCTGGAAAATTCTGGCTTTTCAATTCTTTTTGAAGGTGTACTCTGTGCGAAGCTGTGAGGAATCCTGTCTGCTCAGCTGTGTGAGACTTTATGGGTAAACTCTTGCTCTGCTTCCTCATGGTCTCAGTGTATGCACAGCACCACAGAGAGACTCACTGAGACCCCAGTCCCTGTCACCTGGGAAAATGGCTCCATTGCACCCAAGTCACTAAGGGCTGGAACTCTGAGGGCTCAACCACTGGGCGGTGAACCAGGGCAATGTGTCTCTGTTTTAGATGCAGTACCAAAAGCTCCAGAGGTGCTGACCTCCTTATTAGAAGTCCAGGGGGATGCCCAGAAGGTCCACTTTGTGATGGATTAGCTGTGCGCTTCAATGACCTCTCTGGAGTGGGTGTGCGAGATGCTCTGACAGAGCTCAGGTCTGCCGTCACATTCAGCATTTCAAGAAGCTCACTCTGAGCTCTTTAACTATTTAGGAGGTAAAGAAAGACAACCAATCTCCGGTTTATGGTTCCCAGAAATTCACCAGGTTGGTCTGAGGAGCTTTTACACCCATGTGGACTCTTACCTCTCAACTCAGAGCCTTCGTTGAGCCCTCTGTCTCTTTAAAAAGCAAACAAACAAAACGAAAAACGCATGCTGTTTATTTATTTAGTTGCGTTGGGTCTTAGTTGCAGCACGCAAGATCTTTGTTGAGTCACGCAGGATCTTTTGTCTCAGGATGTGGGCTCTCCAGCTGTGATGTTCAGGCCCCAGCGCCAGTGGGCTTCAATAGTTGTGGCACCTGGGCTCAGTTGCTCTGCGGCATGTGGGATCTTTGTTCCCCAGCCAGGGGCCAAACCTGTGTCCTCTGCCTCACAAGCTGGATTCTTAACCACTGGACCACCAGGGAAGTCCCTTGAACTCTCTCTTGACAGTGGCGCTAGGGACTGTCTTTAATCTCCACAGCAGCTCTCAGTAGACATACGTGGGATAAACTGCACCATTATCCCTAGCTGGTCACCCTTCTCTCCATCCATGCCTTTTGCTGTGTAACTCTGCAGTCCCTTTCTACCCTGAATCTGGGTGCAGCCATGTGACTTGCCTGCTTTGGCCTGCAGAAAGGATGGCGTCCTGATTCTGAGATTAGACTTCAAAAGGTTCTGCATGTTTTGGTTCAGCTTTGAACAGTTGCCATCACCAGGTGAAGAACATGTCTGGACCAGAGCCTGGTTACAAGAATTAGGTCTGAAGGTTGTGGAATAGAGTCACACCCAGCTCAGGACAGCATTGACTGACCAGAAGCTGACCAACCCCAGGTACATGAGCCAACCCATGAGAGCAGGCAAAGTCATCTGGTCAACCCCTAGTGGACCTCAGATGTGTAAGTGGTAAACCCTAACAGTTGAATGTCACAGAGGTTGTGGTGCTTATTACATAGCATTGCTGTGGCAATAAATAACAGATAATAGATACGTCAGCCCTTTTCACATTGTTTAGAAACAGTCTTGGCTTGTCGTTTCTGTAAAACTGTAAATTCTTTGCAGGCGAGGAAATAATAACAAAATCCCTAACGGTGATGATGATGGTAATGGTGGTGGTGATGCTGTATTATATATATTACGGTAAGTGATTTATCACAATCATCATGGCAGCTCCATGAGATGGAAGCCATCACTGTCTCTACTTTATAAACATGAGAACTGAGGCTTAGCCCAAGGTCACGTAACTGGCGCACATCTCAGTACCTTCAGCACCATGTACAGCAGAAAGCAGTCAATGCTCATGTGTCTGTTGGATGAATGAGTAACTATAGTTCAAATTATGTTTAGTTGAATAAGCCTGAAGCAGATTAAAGTAAAATAGAACGTCTGCCTTAAGTGAACATGAATGAGAAGGATAACTTCCCCTGCTTCTCCAGTCTTTAGCTCATGCAGCCTGTTTGTGCAGCGAGCCTTAAGAGCCTTAGGTTTATCCGTTTTGCCTCATCCTTTGGTAACACATTAAAACTAACCACTGGATTATTGTGCCAAACAAGAAAGCATACCCTGTTGTCTGTGTATGTGTGTCTTTTTTAACAGCGCTATAAATCAGGCTTGCCTTGTTTCCAAATCTAATTCAATTACAGAGAAACTGTACCTTGTGGACGATTAAACTGTATATTGTGAGTATCCACTGAGTGATTAGATTACTAAATGTGCTCCCTGCCATAACTTACCTCTGTCCCTACTGTAGATTGCCCATGCTTACCCAAGGATGGGAACATTCCCGCCGACATACACCACACTGAAGGATATTTATAGCGCATCTCAAACTCAGAACGTCTTCTTCAAGGGGATACCAATGCATCATGCAAACTCTTTAGACTTATTATGGTTCTGTAAGTGGAAAAGTCCACTTGACAGATTTCTCTTTTTCTCTTGCCAGTGCTCAGGTATGGGAACACAGAATTATGAAATGTGACCTTTCTTCTTTTCCACAAAAATAATCTCTGAGCTGTCTCTTCTAGGTCAAGGCATGAAGGCTAAAGGCTTTCCCTTCTCTGTGATGAGTTTCTCAAGAAAAACAGGTATCGTACTAAGGGTGAGAGTCTTTGCGATATCTGTGTCTGCAGTAGACGCCCATGACTGCAAGTGGGAAATGCTGGTTACCAGGCCTTTCTTTGATCCGGGGCAATCCTCAAAAGAAAGGGACTTGATTTCATTCACTGACTTATTATTCCTTTAACACATATTTATTGAGTTCAGTCTGCCAAGGCCACTTAAGTACTCTAAAAACCTAGGACTATTTGTCTATTATAGTTCCTCATAGCTTATAAAGCATCTTCCTAATAATTTTCTCATTTGTTCCTCATAAAAATCTCATGAAGTGAGCAGAGCCAGGAATAAGCATATTTTTAAATTGCCAGTGATGATGTTTGGCATTAATTTAGCAAATATTTTATGCCAGGGACTACATTAAGCACTTCACGTTACCTCTTTTAAGTTTCAAATGAGCCCTCTAACGTGGGCACTATCATAGGGCTAATTTTTAAAATTTTTATTCGTTTTCGGCTGTGCTGGGTCTTCATTGCTGTTCAGGCTTTCTCCAGCCGCGGTGTGCAGGCTTCTCACTCCGGTGGCCTCTCTTGTGTGGGCATGGGCTCTAGAGAATGCAGGCTTCAGTAGTCGCGGCTCACAAGCTCTAGAGCACGGGCTCAGAAGTTGAGGCACATGGGCTTAGTTGCCCTGCAGCATATGGGATCTTCCCAGACCAGGGACTGAACCTGTGTCCCCTGCATCGGCAAACGGATTTTTAACCACTGAACCACTAGGGAAGTCCCTTGGGCTAATTTTTTTTTTTATATGAAGAAGCTGAGGTTCAGGGAGGCTCAGTGACTTGCCCAAGATCACCCAACTGTTCAGTGGCAGAACTTAGATTCAAACTCAGGGCTCTCTGGCCCCCAAAAGTCCATGCCTCCTTTCACTGAGTAGCCTGCCTCCCAGCACGGGAGCTGAGATTTGCTCTCTTCTCATATGGTTCTTCCCCTGGCACCAGAATGTTCTTAGGAATTCATTTTGGCACCAGAAGCTGTATCAGCAGCAGAAACTCTTACCTTCTCAGATCTCACCTCTATTTTCTTGTTTGTCCATTAGCAATTCTTGGAGGTACTATTCTCTTTGAGAAGATCCAAGAGTCCAGTAAAATAACCCACTTTTCCAGGACTTTCATGAGTCCAGCAGAAAAGCAGAAATTCAAAACAATAGCAGTAATTTAAAATATCTCTATTTCTTCTTGCGGTTGTTTCCAAAAGGGGTGTCTTGGGTAATAAGGATTTTGGTTATTCTACACATTTATCTATGCACCTCTATTTGTGTTTGAGTAGCTCCACAAGGCAAACTTTCCAATAATTTGGAAGTCTTTGGTACCTACTAATAACAATTCTTCATGTTTGCCAAGAAAATTACTACTCAGAGAACCTCTCACAATCAGAGGTTTATTTGATCCTCCTAATTATTGTATTAGATATAAATAGACATTTTCAATCATCTGTACAGATGGAAAACTCTAGAAGGTAGAAGATTCTGGGGTCTTGGTTTGAGGCCCGACAATCTCACCCAGTGGTGGACGGAATGCTTCATCACAGTGCTTTGCTCCACAGGGCTGGCACTATGCAGCCAAGGACTCATGATAGGGAGAGTAGACTTCCTACCTCTTGACTTTGGAATTGGCCATGTGACTTGCTCTGGGTGTTAGGAAATGTGACACAGACGTAGGATGGAAATCTTCTTCCGCAGTGGGGTTTACCCTCATGAAACCTCTGCCATTGGCATGTCCCCCTTGGATAGCTACTGTCATTTCAGCCTGGGCCCTCTGGATACCATCCATCTTGATGGGCAGAGACCAAATCAAGTGCCATTATTAAGAACACATGTGGAGCACTTGTGACTCATCCCCTGCAGTGAGAGGTCAGGTCCAGCCAGACCTGTGGTTTGAGGCAGAACATCCCACAGAGTCCAGCCTAGGGCAGCCACTGTCCAGCCAAGCCACATAGAAGAGAAGAGCTGAGTGCTGCTTTTAGGACACTGAGTTGCGGGGTTGTTACATAGCATTATTGTGACTACAGCCAGCTAACTCTCACTGAAAGGCAGCTCCATGAAGGCTAGACTGTGTGCGTTCCTCTTTATCTCCAGTGTGAAACACAGACCTGGCTCAGAAACCACATGAAGGACAGTTATGAAGTGCATGGAGCTTTGATTGAGACTCTCCTGCCTTTCATGTTGTGTCCAAACTGTGTTTAACCTGGTGAAACCAAAACTGAAAAAAATACGTGTATCCCAGTGTTCTTTGCAGCACTGGTTGCAATAGCTAGGACATAGAAGCAAGCTTGATGTTGTCCAAGAACAAGATGAATGGATAAAGAAGCCGTGATACATATATACAGTGGAATACTGCCCAGCCATGAAAAGGAACGCATCTGACTCAATTCTAATGGGGTGGATGAACCTACAGCCTATTACACAGAATGAGAAAAACAAAAAGTCAGAAAGAGAAAAATGAATATTTCATATTAACACATCTATATGGAATCTAGAAAGATGGTACTGGTGAACCTATTTGCAGGGCAGCGATGGAGACACAGACATAGAGGACGGACTTATGGACATGGGCCAAGGGGAGAAAGGAGAGGGTGAGATGAATGGAGAGTGCAGCATGGAAGCACACACACCACCGTATGTGAAACAGATAGCCAAGGGGAATTTGCCGTATGACTCAGGGAACTCTATAACAACCTGGAGGGGTGGGAAGGGGTGGGAGGTGGGAGGGAGCTTCAAGTGGGAGGGGGCATATGCATACCTATGGCTGATCCATGTTGATGTGTGGCAGAAACCAAACCACTATTATAAAGCAACTATCCTTCAATTAAAAATGAATAAAATGTTAAAAAACCTATTAAGCATTCTGGCATCATGGCCATGATATATGTGAGGAAGTTAATATTCTTTTCTTCATAAGGCTTTTGTTAGGTTTGAATGAGATTATCTGTATAAGTGACTTGCTCAGTAGTAAAGAATCGCCTGACAATGCAGGGGATGTGGGTTTGATCCCTGGGTCAGGAAGAGCCTCAGAGGAGGAAATGGCAACCCATTCCAGTATTCTTACCTGGGAAATCCCAGGGGTAGAGAAGCCTGGCGATCTAAAGTCCGTAGGACCACAAAAGAGCTGGGTATGAGTTAGCCACTAAACACCAGCACCACACCCCAAAGAAACCCCGTGCCCAGTGGAAGCCCTTGTTTCCCGCTTTGACTTCCTTCTAGTGCTGGGCCATCACTGATCTCCTCTCTGTCTCTATAAGATCACCTGTTCTGGATATTTCATACAGATGGAATCATGTAATATGTGGTCAAATATGACTGGCTTCTTTCACTCAGTATTGATGTTTTCAAGACCTCTCCGTGACATAGTGTGTCTCTCCATTCCTTTTTATTGCTGAACAGAGTTCCATTGTATAGATATACCACACTTCATCTGTTTATGGTTGATATGCATTTAGGCTGTTTCTACTTTTTGGTTCTTACGGAGAATTATTCTGCTATGAACATTTGTGTGCAAATATTTGCATGGACACATGTTTTTATTTCTCTTGGGTATATATTTAGGAGTGAATTTTCTAGACCATATGGTAACTCTATTTTTTAAAAAACAATTTGAGGAATTGCCAAACTGTTTTCCAAAGTGGCTGCATTGTTTAGCATTCCCTTTCCATCCAGTGTTGAATGAGGGTTCCAATTTTTCTACATCTTTGCCAACACTTGTGATGACTTTAAAAATTCTATCCATTTTAGTCAGTGTGAAGTAGCATCTCATCATGGTTTTGATTTGTATCTTCTGAATGACTAATGATGTTGGACATTTTTTTATGATCTTATTGGTCACTTGCATATCTTCTTTAAGGAATGTCTATTCATATTCTTTCCCACTGCTTTTTTTTTCTTTTTTTACTAAATTTAAGTCTAATCAATATACACATGAGTAGGCAACATCCCTGTATCTGATTAATAAATTACAGTTTATCAGCTCCATTTCAGTAGTGATTTTTCTGGCAGATTAAATGTACATCATTTCCTAACTCAATGATCAGAATTTCCCACAAAGTGTTCAAAAATCTTTCCTACGTTTAAACTGGGTTATTTATCTTTTAAATATTGAGTTGTAAGAGTTCATCATATGTTCTGAGTACCAGTTCTTTGTTTGATCATGATTTTCAAATAGTTTCTCCCATTCTGTGTGTTGTCTTCTCACTTTCATGATGATATTTCCACCACGAAGTTTAAAATTTCTGTGAACTGAAATTTACCTTTTCTCTTTTCAATGGAAGTACAGTTGATTTACCATATTGTGTACCTGATACTTTCTCTTTCGTAGCTTTTGCTTTTATTACTGCATCTGACAATGCTTTGCCTAGCCCAAGGTCATGAAGATTTATTCCTGTGTTTCTTTCTATGAGTTTTGTCATTTTAGCTATTAAATTTCAGTCTATTGTTTGAGTTAATTTTTAAATGTATTCTGAAAGGAGGTTCAACTTCATTCTTTTGTATTTGGATATCCAGTTGTTTCAACATAATTTATCGACAGGACTGACCTTTCCCCATTGATTCTTGATGCTTTTGTCAAAAATCAATTATCATAAACATAAGGGTTCACTTATGGATTCTCAGTTCTAGTCCACTGATCTCTGTATGTTGATCTTTATGGCAGTGCCACACTGTCTTAATTACTGTAGCTTTGTAGAAAGATTCAAAATTGGGGGTATCAGTCCTCCAACTTTGTTCTTTATTTCCAAGATTGTTTTAGCTATTCTCAGTCCCTTGTACTTCTCTATGAATTTTGGGATTGGTTTGTCAATTTCTGAAAAGAAAAAAGCTTCTGGAGATTTGATAGGAATTGCGTTTAATCTCTAGGTCACTTTGGAGGGTATTTTCATCTTGAAAGTACTAAGTGTTCTGATTCATGAACGTGAAATGTCTTTTCATTTATGTAGGTATTTTCAAGTGTCTTTCAACAATGTTTTATAGTTTTCAATGTAAACATTTTTCACTTAAATGTATTGCTAAATATTTTATTATTTTGATGCTATTATAATAGAAGCTTTCTTAATTTCATTTTCAGGTTGTGCATTGCTAGTGCCAAAAAAATACAGCCTTTTTTTTTTTTTTGCATATTGCTCTTGTATCATACAACCTTGCTGAACTTGGGTGTTCTCATTGTTGTGTGTGTGTGTGTGTGTGTGTGTGTGTGTGTGTGTGTGTGTGTGTGTGTGTGTATTTCCTATGCTTCTTTCTCTGTATACAAGATCTTTTCATTTGCAAATAAAGATAGTTCTACTTCCTTTCCAATGTGATGCCTTCTGTTTCTTTTTCTTGCCTAATTGCTCTGTCTAGAGCCTGCAGTATAACACTGAATAGAAGTGACATGAGCAGACATCTTGTCTTGTTCCTGATCTTAGGGAGAAAACATTGTCTTTCACCATCAACTGGGATGTTTCGCTGTGGAGTTTTCGCAGATTCCCTTTATCGGTGTGAGGACTTTCCCTTCTATTCCTAGAGCATTGAGCATTTTTGTCATGAAAAGTTGTTGGGTTTGGTAAGAGCTTTTTCTGCATCTATTGAGACAATCATGCCGTTTTTCTTCATTATCTGCCCACTCTCATTTTCTTTTTTTTTTTTTTATATCTTTTTCCAGCCCTTCACTTTCAGTCTGTATGTGTCCCTTGTTTTGAGGTGGGTCTCTTGTAAGCAGCATATAGAGGGGTCTTGTTTTTGTATCCATTCGGCCAGTCTTTGTCTTTTGGTTGGGGCGTTCAACCCATTTACGTTTAAGGTAATTATTGATAAGTATGATCCCGTTACCATTTACTTTATTGTTTTGGGTTCGGGTTTATACACCCTTTTCGTGTTTCCTGTCTAGAGGATATCCTTTAGAATTTGTTGGAGAGCTGGTTTGGTGGTGCTGAATTCTCTCAGCTTTTGCTTGTTTGTAAAGCTTTTGATTTCTCCTTCGTATTTGAATGAGATCCTTGCTGGGTACAGTAATCTGGGCTGTAGGTTATTGTCTTTCATCACTTTAAGTATGCCTTGCCATTCCCTCCTGGCCTGAAGAGTTTCTATTGAAAGATCAGCTGTTATCCTTATGGGAATCCCCTTGTGTGTTATTTGTTGTTTTTCCCTTGCTGCTTTTAATATTTGTTCTTTGTGTTTGATCTTTGTTAATTTGATTAATATGTGTCTTGGGGTGTTTCGCCTTGGGTTTATCCTATTTGGAACTCTCTGTGTTTCTTGGACTTGGGTGATTATTTCCTTCCCCATTTTAGGGAAGTTTTCAACTATTATCTCCTCAAGGATTTTCTCATGATCTTTCTTTCTGTCTTCTTCTTCTGGGACTCCTATAATTCGAATGTTGGAGCGTTTCATATTGTCCTGGAGGTCTCTGAGATTGTCCTCGTTTCTTTTAATTCGTTTTTCTTGTTTCCTCTCTGATTCATTTATTTCTACCATTCTATCTTCTATTTCACTAATCCTATCTTCTGCCTCCGTTATTCTACTATTTGTTGCCTCCAGAGTGTTTCTGATCTCATTTATTGCGTTATTCATTATATTTTGACTCTTTTTTTATTTCTTCTATGTCCTTGTTAAACCTTTCTTGCATCTTCTCAATCCTTGTCTCTAGGCTATTTATCTGTGTTTCCATTTTGATTTCAAGATTTTGGATCATTTTCACTATCAATATTCGGAATTCCTTCTCCGGTAGATTCCCTACTTCTTCCTCTTTTGTTTGGTTTGGTGGGCAACTCTCCTGTTACTTTACCTGCTGAGTATTCCTCTGTCTCTTCATCTTGGTTATATTGCTGCGTTTGGGGTGGCCTTTTTATATTCTGGTAATTTGTGGAGTTCTCTTTATTATGGAGTTTCCTCACTTTGGGTGGGGTTCTATCAGTGGCTTGTCAAGGTTTCCTGGTTAGGGAGGCTTGTGTTGGAGTTTTGGTGGGTGGAGCTGGGTTTCTTCTCTCTGGAGTGCAGTGGAGTGACCCGTAATGGGTTATGAGACATCAAAGGTTTTGGGATAATTTTGAGCTGCCTGTATATTGAGGCTCAGGGGAGTGTTCCTGTGTTGCTGGAGAATTGGCGTGGTATGTCTTGTTTTGCAACTTGTTGGCCCTTGGGTGGAGCTTGGTTTCGGTGTAGGTATGAAGGCATTTGATGAGCTCCTATTGCTTAATGTTCCCTGAATTCAAGAGTTCTCTAATGTTTTCAGGCTTTGGATTTAAGCTTCCTGCTTCTGGTTTTCAGTTTTATTTTTACAGTAGCCTCTAGACTTCTCCATGTATACAGCACCGATGATAAAACATCTAGGTTAAAGATGAAAAGTTTCTCCACATTGAGGGACACTCAGAGAGGTTCACTGAGTTACAAGGAGAAGAGAAGATGGAGGGGGTAGTTAGAGGTAACTGGAATGAGATGCGGTGAGATCAAGAGAGGAGAGAGCAAGCTAGCCAGTAGTCACTTCCTTATGTGCACTCTATAGTCTGGACCGCTCAGAGGTATTTACAGAGTTATACGGGGAAGAGGAGAGGGAGGAAGTAGACAGAGGTGACCAGGAGGGTAAGAGAGAGGAATGAGTAGGAGAGAGACAAATCCTGCCAGTAACCAGTTCCTTAGGTGTTCTCTACCGTCTGGAACACACAGAGATTCACAGAGTTGGATAGAGAAGAGATGGGGGAGAAAAGAGACAGAGGCCACCTGGTGGAGAAAAAGGAGAGGCCAGAGGAGGAGAGAGTGGTCAAGCCAGTAATCTCGCTCTCAGGTAAACTTGGGTAGTGGAGTTTGGGTTTTTAAATGTACAAAATTGACAACAAAAACCCAAGAGCAAAGATTAAAAATCTAGAGTAGAGGTTGGATTTTCAAAGATACAATATTAAAGAAAAGCAGAAGGAAAAAGGAAGAAAGAAAAAAAAAGAATTATTAAAAAACAAACAAACAAAGAACAAAACAAAACAAAACACCAACAACCATCCAAAGAGTATATATGGTGTTTGCCTTAAAAAAAAAAAAAGTCTTTTTTTAAAAAATAGTAATACTAGGTTATAGAAATAAAAATTAGAGGAGAAATAGAAGACTTAACAATTAAAAAAAAGCTAGGAAAAAAAGAAAAAAAAACAAAAAAGCAAAAAGCAAAAAAAAAAAAGGAATGATTTTAAAAATATTAAAAATATTTCTGGCTCTTCTCTGATGTTATGGGCCGTGTGGGCTCACTTCCAAGGTGGTTCCCTCTGTTTAACTTCTTCTGTTTGCTGGTTTTTTAGGCTCACTAGTTCAGTCGCGCTGTGGGGAGGGGGGATGCTGCAAACAAATAGCACCGTCGTGTGCACCCAGTATCTCTGCCCCGCTTGACCTGTCCTTTCTTGCAGCGCACAAACCGCTCCGGCTCTACGATGCTCAGCCGGGAACCGTCTGGGGCCGGCCCTAGGCTGCGTGCACTTCCCCGGTCCAAGCCGCTCAGGTTCGGTGCTCAGGCAGCCCTCAGAGGCACAAATGCGGCTGGGACTGCGCTTTGTGCCCTTCCCAGGTCCGAGTAGCTCAGGAGTTTGGCGAGCGCGATCGCCGCGGCTTGTCACCTTTTCCGCCGCTGCCGCTCAGCTCTCTGGGTGGACCGCTGGCGCCCCTCGTGAGGCAGACTGTGACTGTCCAGCACCCCCAGAAGTCTTAGCAAAGGAGCCTGCTTGCAGTTAGGTAAGTAAAGTCTCTCCGGGTCTGCAATTGCCCCTTTCCAGTCCTTACGGCTCTGGCTGCCTGTCCCCGGCGGGGGATGGTCTGCAGCTGGCTTTTTCCGTTTCGTCCTTTGTTCTGTGCTCGGTCCTGGCGGTGTCTTATGTTCGAGCTTTTCGCGTGGTAGCTATCCCACAGTCTGGTTTGCTAGCCCAAGTTAGATCGTTCTGGTTGCGCGTGGGGTGTTCCTGCCCGATTCTTGCAAAGCACTGCAGCCCGTGCCTCCCGCGCATCCCTGCCCTGCCCCCACTTCCCAATGGCGGATGCAGGCGTCTGTGCTGCTTTTCCGCTGGGGGAGTTACTGGTGGGCTTGTAATCTGTTGGTTTTAATTATTTATCTGTTTTTCCTTCCTGTTATGTTGCCCTCTGTGTTTCCAAGGCTCACCACAGACTCGGCAGGGAGAGTGTTTCCTGGTGTTTGGAAACCTCTCTTCAAATTCCCTTCCCGGGACGGGCTTCCCTTCCCGGGACGGAGCTCCCTCCCCACCTCCTTTGTCTCCTTTTTCGTCTTTTATATTTTTTCCTACCTGTTTTTGAAGACAATGGTCTGCTTTTCTGGTTGCCTGATGTCCTCTGCCAGCCTACAGAAGTTGTTTTGTGGAGTTTGCTCGGCGTTGAAATGTTCTTTTGAGGAATTTGTGAGGGAGAAAGTGATCTTCCCGTCCTATTCCTCCGCCATCTTTTTTACCTCCCCACTCTCAACTGTTATGTCCTTGATTGTCTGGCCTGTCACAGTCTTTCCCATGAGAGCTTAGCAAAGGGCCAGCTGCTGGAACATCTCAACATGAACAGGTTTCAAGCAGAAGACCAAGGGCAAGATTCCCTACTTCAAGAAAGACAAATGCAGATTTGATTTTACTCCCTCTTTTGGGGGAAGGTGCATTTAGGTCTTGATAGTGTGCAGTATATCAACATCTTCCTGGATGGACTGGGGTCCAGAGGCCCGACTTGGTAGAATCACAAATTTGTGGTTTTACACTCTGTCAGACAAGATCTCTTCTAGAACTAGGTTGCTCTACTGATACTCTCTTTCCCACAATTACATTGGACAATATAACCAAGTCCTATAAAATTAAAATCAAGTTTGAAATAGGGTTTGTTAATTACAGTATTTAGCTGTTGTGGTTATTGTTTCCTTGGAGATTAATGAGGTGAGTTATTGTAACATAATTAGGCTACAGTGTATCTAATCTCTTACAAACCCTTGCCATTCAATGTTGTTCCAGTATCGTTTGAAGGTTAATTTCACTCTGCTGGTATAGACTTGGCAATGCACTTTCTATTGAAATATGTTTCTAATTATATTTGAAAGTCATTAGTCAAGGGCTCTGCTGGGTTGTTCTGCACATGCTTGCCATGAAAAAATCAGATACTGTTAGACTCATCATGGTCATCCATCCCCATGGCCTGGGGTCCCCAGGGCATCAAGGGGGATTTGCCAACAGATGGTCGTGCAACCTGCAATGAGCCTCAGTCTGGTCCCTCGCATGCATCTTTGATGGTGAAATCTTTGGCAAAAGTCCCCACCGTGGACTTAGGTCTGTGGGTCAGCCTCCAGAGTGGAATCTTAGGTCACCTCATAGCTGTGGACTTTCTCAAACACCCATAGCTCTTTCCCACCTTACGGCTTCATGGACACTGCCACATGCTTTGAATGCTTCTTTTCTGTCTTACTTCCAGTTATCAATCAGCTTAAATGACACTCCTTCCAAGGGATCTCCCAGGACCTCTGCCTCCCAGGCCTCATCAGCCCCTCTGTGATCAGCTCCTGTTTCACCCTGCGTTTTCCTCTGTGGAACTGATCGCCATGTGTTAAGTGTACACATCTTTGATCATCTGGTTGATGTTTCCGTCCTCATAAGGCTGAGTCTCTGTCTGTTCCCTGCCCTACCCACAGCTCATGGCACACACAGAAAATCCTCAGGTGTGGTGGCTGAATGAAAGCCCTGGGGACTAACTTGCTAACCTGCAACAGCCTCCCTGGCAGGAGACTCAGCCTCACCTTTGCGTCTCATTTTTGTACCCTAGTTCTACACATGCTGAACGGCTGGACCCCTCCTCCCTGCTTCACCTGTTTACCTGTCTCAATTACTCATCAGCGTTCTGGAGGAAGCACACAGGATCTTCTTCAAGGGGGTGTCCTGAGATGATAGCCTAACCACTACGAGACAAACATCCACCAGAGGCCAGTTTCTCACTTGTCTGCACTGTGAGGTTTGTCTAGGTGATGTCTGAGCTATGGCTTCTAAGATCCTAAATTTGACATTGAACAGGTGGCCCATAGGAAGCTATGGAGGAGATGGGGGGGCAGTTAGCATCCCCACCAAGAACCTCAAGGCAGAAGTCTTGTGCTCTTCTGGGTCTTGCTCTATTGCTTTCTCTAGAGCAAAGCATCTCCTACACGGGCATCTCTTTAGAGAATTTAAGCCAAGGGACTTCCCTGCTGGTCCAGCAGTTAAGAATCCACCTTGCAAAGCAGGAGACATAGGCTAGACGCTTGGTCAGGGAACTAAGATCCCACAATCACAGGGCGACTAAGCCCACGCCCCACAACTAGTGAGCCTGGGCACTCTGAAGCCTGCACACCACAACTATAGATTCCGTGAAGCACAACTATGGAGTCTGTGTGCCACAATGAAAGGTCCTGCACGCCACGACCAAGACCAGGCACAGCCAAAGAAGTGAGTATTGAAAAACAGAACTCAAACCAAGGAAGGTATTTCACAATGGCTTCCATTTTTAAAACCAGGCCCTCCTTACTAAAATGTTTTGGAGTGGCCAGATTCAGAGGGGAAGAGGGTTGGTTGATTGTTCCCATTGTTAGCAAAGCTGCTTGTATATGTGTGTGTGTGTGTGTGTGTGTGTGTGTGCACCCGTGTACAAAGCGGTGTCCACGTGTATACATATAGACTGCTCTATCCTGTATCTTCCTGAAGGCTCAGCTGGTAAAGAATCCTGCAATGCAGGGGAGACTCCAGTTCAATTCCTGGGTCAGGAAGATCTGCTGGAGAAGGCATAGGCTAGCCACTCCAGCATTCTTGGGCTTCTCTTGTGGCCCAGCTGGTAAAGAATCTGCCTGGAATGTGGGAGACCTGGGTTTGGTCCCTGGGTTGAGAAGATCCTCTGCAGAAGGCAAAGGCTACCCACTCCAGTATTCTGACCTGGAGAATTCCATGGACTACAGTCCATGGGGTCACAGAGTCAGACATGACTGAACAACTTTCACTTTTTTCACATCCTGTTGTGGAGAGACAGACAATGGTGCCTTTTATTGTGTTCTTAGGCTTATAAAGTCATTTCCTGAAGGGCTTGATTTAATTTAGACAGAAGCTGTTCTCTGGATCACTGACCTAAGCAAAGGCTTGGAGTCTGGAAAAAGTCTCAAAACAAGGCCTCTGCCCAGGTGCTTGTCAGAGAGGTTGGCTGGGAACCTTGCCTACCCAACAGGTCCAGGGAAATCATGGCTCAGAGCTAGATGTCACCGCTGTTTGGTCAGGGAATGCTGAGTGCAGGTGAGAACATCACTGCAGGGTGAATGCTGACTCTCCCTGGGTCTCCATGTCTTCATCTTCAGGGAGGCAGGACGATGTGGTGGTTACAGCAGAAACTCCGGAGTCAGAGTACAAGGGTTGAAGCTGGAACCACTGGTTCCTAGCCATGAGGGCATAGGGAAGAAGTGTGACTTCTCTGAGCTTCGGCTCCCTCCAGAGCAATCCTCATGGGGTGGCCGTGAGGATTAGACAGATCAGTGAATGTTTGGAGTAAGTCAGAGTCGTTCTTGTTTTACAAACAGGGGTGTACTTTCGTCCCTGGGCTGTCACACAGAGCCCAAGGTGGAATGATGGGAAGTGAGAGGAAAGAAAAGGATCTGACATGTTCTGTGCACCTTCCCCCCAGTAGGGGCTCAGATGGTAAAGAATCCGCCCACAGTGTGGGAGACCCAGGTTCAATCCCTGGGTCGGGAAGATCCCCTGGAGAAGGGCATGACAACTTACTCCAGTCTTCTTGCCTGAAGATTTTCATGGACAGAGGAACCTGGCGGGCTACAGTCCATACAGTTGCAAAGAGTCAGACACGACTGACCAAGTAACACTTTCTTTTCACTAAGTGCCTGGATCCTCTCCATACTGGCTGCTCTGTGTTCTTTACCTTGTTGAACATTCACACGAGCCCACTGAAGTGCATGAGATCATCCCCTTCCTGGAGAAAATACAAGTTGTCCATTCCTACCCCGATCATGATTCTGTCCGGGAAAGTCAGCCCCCACTGGGCTCCACATGGAGCCACTATGATCCACGCCATGTACATGGAGTGAAATGAGCATCCCTGACTTGGTGCTGATAGCAAACACGTATAGGCTGGGCAAGGGCAAGGCAACAGGTGGGGAGGTGGCTCTGTGCAAAGGCTGCCCAATTAGAACGTTCCATATCGAACGGTGAAATCGAATCTGGTCAACACTCTCACTCAGGAGGTACCAGTGCTGTGTGAGGGCAGCCCTGACCCTAAAGCTAATGAGATACTGGGAGCATCTTCTAGAAGGCCTGATACACGTTGCAGAGGTGCACGGCACTTCGGTCACTGAGCTTGCCAGGGCAGTTTCTTGCATTAACTCCCTTGCCTGGATCCTTAAGAAAAATCCCCATGCCAAGGACCTCTGTGTGGGTCTCCCTCTTGAGCCCACGTGGGTGACCATATGCTCCCCATTTTCTGCGCAAGGAGACTCAGAGAAGCAGTTGGAGGTCCACATACAGCTGGCATGTGGCAGAACCATTGGCGCGCCTTGGGGCTTGCTCACGTGCCAGGACCAGCAGTGGGCCAGCTGCCATCCGTGCCTGGCTTGGGGTCTGTGCTTCCCAAGGTGGCACCACCAGCCGCCTTCTCCCCCATCAGGGCTGGTGCAGGTGTCCTCAGCCCGTTGGCTGGCGCCTGGCCAGGTGAGGCAGCTGGGTTTCGCAGGTCAGCTGCAGGTGGGGCTTGCGTCACTGCGCTGCTTCCCTCTGAGCTTGGCTCTGATCAGGACAAACGGGGCCTTCCTGGCCTATCGTCTTCTCACCAAGCCTGAATCCTGCTTCCCCAACATTTTCTTTTTTTAACTTTCTCCACATTGTCGTTATTATTATTATTATTTTAAAGAAGCCCTTTTCTTCAGGTGGAATAGGTTTCTCTGATTTAAACTCCTTAGGTCCCAGTGTAATTTCCCTGCCCTAACGTGCCACACTGGCCTTTGCGAATCAATCGGTTTCGTCTACTGGATCAGAGGCCTCCCTGAAATGCAGATAAATTGCCCATTATGGAACCATTGTCTCCCAATTCTGGGAGGTATTCAGAGAATTCAAACAGATTTGTCAGGCCTGACCTTCTTTTCACGCACTAAGCTGGGATTGGCCCTCTCTAAATTAAATAGTGCTGAGCGCCAGCCCCTCTCCTTTGCCCCCTGCCTCCTGACAGGGCCTTGGATGTCACCCCCACCTCCAGCTATCCCCCGCTCCTCTACCTTAGGCAACAGCCCCTCCATTGCCAAGGAACCCACCGGCATGCTGGGTCGTCAGCTTCTTGCACCCACTGACCTCCACTCTGCACTGGCCTGCTTGTCGAGCAGCCCCATAGCCTTGGGGTCAGCCAGGGGCAAATCCTCGTCTACAGCCCGGAGTCCAGAGAAGGGAGGCCCAGAGAAAGGACTCTGCCACTTCCTGCCTCCCTGTCTGCTCTTGCCCTGAACACCAGCATTATTTTATTACTGTAAGTCTCATGGGCTTCCCAGGTGGCTCGAGTGGAAAGAAACTGTATGCCACTTCAGGAGACGTAAGAGACTCTGTTTCAATCCTTAGGTTGGGAAGCCCCCCTGGAGGAGGGCATGGCAACCCACTCCAGTATTCTTGTCTGGGGAATCCCATGTACAGAGGAGCCTGGAAGGCTACAGTCCACATGGTCACAAAGAGCTGGACAGAGCTTAGCAACTGAACAACAGCGTAACTAGTGTATAATATTAGCAATAGTAGCAATAGTACTAACTGTAGGTATCGTAATCAATAACACCGCATTATTTCTCATATGGCACAGAATCATTAAAATATTTCAATATCATCAACAATGTTAACAATAGTGTGTGCTGGCTGCTAAAAGGCTTCTCTGTCCATTGAGCCTTTTCCTATCAACTTCATGACTCAGGTACAAGCGTAACAAAGTAGAAACTACAACAAATAGTGGTGAGGATGATGGACTTTCAAGTCCTGTATGTGAGCCAAGCATTTGCCAAGCATGCAGATTTCAGTTCAGTTCAGTCACTCAGTCGTGTCCGACTCTTTGTGACCCCATGGACTGCAGCACGCCAGGCTTCCCTGTCCATCACCAACTCCCAGAGCTTGCTCAAACTCAAGTCCATCGAGTCAGTGATGCCATCCAACCATCTTATCCTCTGTTGTCCCCTTTTCCTCCTGCCTTCAGTCTTTCCCAGCATCACAGTCTTTTCCAGTGAGTCAGTTCTTCACATCAGGTGGCCAAAGTATTAGAGCTTCTGTTCAGCATCAGTCCTTCCAAAGAATATTCAGGACTGATTTCCTTTAGGATGGACTGGTTGAAGCTCCTTGCAGTCCAAGGGACTCTCAACAGTCTTCTCCAACACCATAGTTCAAAAGCATCAATTCTTCAGCACTCAGCTTTCTTTATAGTCCAACTCTCACATCCATACATGACTACTGAAAAAACCATAGCTTTGACTAGATGGACCTTTGTCGACAAAGTAATGTCTCTGCTTTTTAATATGCTGTCTAGGTTGGTCATAACTTTCCTTCCAAGGAGCAAGCGTCTTTTAATTTCATGGCTGCAATCACCATCTGCAGTGATTTTGGAGCCCCCCAAAATTAAGTCAGCCACTATTTCCACTGTTTCTCCATCTATTTGCCATGAAGTGATGGGACCGGATGCCATGATCTTCGTTTTTTGAATGTTGAATTGTAAGCCAACTGTTTCACTCTCCTCTTTCACTTTCATCAAGAGACTCTTTAGTTCTTTTTGCCTTTTCATACTGTTCATGGGGTTTTCAAGGCAAGAATCCTGAAGATTTTACTTCCCCCAGGAATCGACACACTGAGTCACTTCCTTCTGTGTGCAGTTGCTCAGTCTCGTCTGACTCTTTGCAACCCTGTGGACAGTGGCCCGCCGGGTTCCTCTGTCCATGGGATTTCCCAGGTGAGAATACTGGAGTGGGTTGCTGTTTCCTTCTCCAGGGGATCTTCCTGACCTGGGGTCTGAACCCAGGTCTCCTGCATTGCAGGTGGGTTCTTTACGCTGAGCCACCTGTGAAGCCTGAATCACTTACTTCTGTCATTGTATGGTTAAGGAAACCGAGGTTTGGAGAGGTTTTATAATTTTCCCAAGTGCACAATATGTGGAAACTATTATATCTGGCCTTGAATTCTAACCCAGATACAAAGACTGATTTTGCATAGTTACTTACACTGGTTAGAACCTCTTACGTTAAAAGTTCCTAAGCTGAAACTCCTGTGAGCAAAGGAGTCGTCTGACAGGAGCTCTGTGGGAATATTTGTGTATTTCAAGGGATTCATTTGGCTCCTTCACACAAGGGAAGCCATCCATACCAGAAGGGATCCCCAGATGGAGGGCTGCAGGGGGCGAGCACCTGCCCACCTACTTCAGGGGCTTCTAGAGGGCAGCAGAGGTCCTGGTGGTCAGGAAGGAGGAGGCAGTGGGAACACCTTTGCCCGCTGCCTTGGTGCCTCTCTGATTGTTCTGAGGCACAGGCCCCTGAGCTGGCCTGGCGGTTCCTCCGAGAATCCCCGTCTCTGAGCTTCTTTCTGGGGCTCTTCTCCCCGTGGCCTGGAACCACCTGCAACACGATTCCTTCCCAGCACAGAGGCAGCTCTATGTGTGAGGTCTGATGCACGCCTGCCAGTGTGTACTGTCAACCTCGTTCCCCCCCTCCCATTGTGCAAAGCTCCAGAATCACTTCTGGTCCACCCATCCCAGCCGACACTCCGTACCTGAAACCCCCTGTCCCGTGGGTGCCCAGGCTCCCATCTTTCTGCTTGAAAGTCTAGTGATGCTCCCTGGCCGGGTGAACTTCATCCACACAGCCCTGGCTCATACCCGGTGTCTCCACTGGCAGGTGAGAACTCTGAAATCAGACCAGGACTTTCAGGATCCCAGCTCCAGGGCAAAATGGACAGGAAAGGGATGATGTATGTTGAAGGTTTGCCGCTGCTGAGGACTCTCCCTGGCTGAACTTTGACTTTGGAAACTGGCCAACCTAAATCTGTCACTTGCATGCTGTGGGTACTTGGGTAATTGACTTAAACTTTCTGAGCTTCAGTTTGTTGGAGATACCAGTGTATCTTCTGGGGAGATGCCTGTATGGCAGGAAGCAGGAAGTCTTTGGTATTTTTCCAGTGATTTGTAATATGTGTCTTTCCATCCTCGAGCACATCTCACACGGTAGCCTCTCAATCAGGGGCACATTATCTCGTCCGCTCAGGTGTTGCATGGGAGCTCCTCTCTCCTGCCGACCCCAGAGTTTAATGAATCTAGAATCCCCCAGCCTGCATCTGTGAACTGGGCATCCCCTTGCAGAGATAACCTTGTTGCCGCTGTGAACAGGGCAATATTTCCCCCTTTCTTCGTAGTCTAATGAATAAATGATATTCCCATTGGTTATTTATCTACTTTTAGAATTTGAATGGAATTCTACTGATAATTACGGCATTTTACCATTTGATAGGAAATTGGCACCTGCTGCCTGGAGATAATAGCCCAATTCAGCATCTATGAAATATGGAATTTTCTGCTAATTCCTGCCTTGAAATTTGTAAATCATCAGTGGAGTTGGTTATTAAAATTCAGGAGTTTAAAGACCCAGAGCCAACAGGGTAGGGAACGGCCCTTCTTCATTAAGATTATGGAAACTCACTGTGACTGCCGGACCGAAGACTCTTGGCCCAGGAGGGCTCAGAGCAACTCGGGAACAGGAAAGCTTCTTGGTGACGTGATTATCCATGAGACTGAGCCTGCAAAACAGGAGCAAGCTGGCTGAGGGCGCTTGTCAGAATTTGCAGAGATGAAAGATGGCAGCGAGGCAGAGATTTGTAAAAGGCACAGGCTTAGAGGTCAGGCAGATAATGGTTAGAATTCTACCTGCTTCTCTGAGCCTCCATGTCTGCACTGGCAAATTGAAAAAAAAAAAAAAAAGCCTTTTTAGGTAATGCATAGCTACTTTGATCTTTAAACTGATCTCAGCTCAAATCTATACATTTATCATCCATTTATAGCCATTTACTACAGATTACCAGGTGCCAGATACTCCACCAGGCTTTGGTGGTAGTGGGGGGACTCTGGGGAGCAAAGCCAGGCTTCTTCCCTGACCTTGTGGAGATTACTCACCAAAGATCGGGTTTTGATTCTTCAATGATGTCTTCGTCAATCCTGAATGAATATAAAGATCCAAAAAGGAAAAATTTTAAATCAATACCATTCTCCCTGATTGAGGAGAACACCTGCTTTCAATTAGCAACCTAAAAAGTTGACTTGGAAGTTTTGGGAGTGATGGAAATAGTCCATGTTTTGATTGTGATGGTGATTAATACGACTGTATATATTTGTCAAAACTCATTAAGCTAAATGCTTTAAAAAAGGATACATTTTATTGTATGTAGGTTCAGTTCAGTTTAGTCACTCAGTTGTATCTGACTCTTTGCGACCCCATGAACCGTAGCACACCAGGCCTCCCTGTCCATCACCAACTCCTAGTGTCCACCCAAACCCATGTCCATTGTGTTGGTGATGCCATCCAACCATCTCATCCTCTGTCGTGCCCTTCTCCTCCTGCCTTCAATCTTTCCCTTATAACTTGATAAACCCGACTTTCAAAACAAACACAAAACACCCTCTTTGGACATGAAACAGGCAATGGGACAGACTGTAGTAGTTGCCACAGCTGAAGATGTCACTGACTGTGAATTCAGAATTTCAGATGACTAAGGACTAACATAGTGTTCTCACCTTGCACTTTGGTGTGGAAGAATATACAGATTCCTCCACCTGCCTTTGACTTTCACCAGGAGCTCATGAACTCTGGGCTTTGGGTTGGCCCACCCCACTCTTGTCTTGGTGGCCACTGGGAAGGCAAATTGTCATAATGCCTCAATCCCCAGCTGACCTAAAGACCAACCCCAGTGTGCCTTGGGGCTCTCTCCTCCCCAGCCCTGGAGCACTGTCCTCTGAGCAGCAATGTTGCCGATGGAAGAATTGCAGCGACATGGTAGTGGTCATTTTTTGTCCATCGAGTCAGTGGCGCCATCCAACCATCTCATCCCAGCATCAGCATAGTTGTTGGGAAAGATTGAAGGCGGGAGGAGAAGGGGATGACAGAGGATGAGGCGGTTGAATGGCATCACTGACTCGATGGACATGAGTTTGAGCAAGCTCCGTGAGTTGATGATGGACAGGGAGGCCTGGCGTGCTGCAGCCCATGGGTCTCAAAGAGTTGGACACAACTGAGCGACTGAACTGAACTGGTAGTGGTCATGCCAAGTTGATCCACCTGGCCTTGTTCAGGTCAAGGAACTCAGGCTTCAGTGCCCAGGAAATCTTTGAGCTCAGCACGTTCACTTGATGCCCAGTGTCATCCCTCGTGATGACCACCTGTGCAGACTTCTCCCTCCTTCTCTCCTTGCTGCTTCCTTCTCTCCACTCTCCTTTCTCCTCCTCTCCTTCTTCCCCTTTTGTCTCTTCTCTCTTCTCTTACCCTCTTTCCCCTTCTTAGATCTCTCCACACTCATCTTTCCCTTGATTCTTCCCTGGGGAGGCTGTTTGTAGCTAAAAGAAACTTGCGCTTCCTCACCCCCTGCCTGGTTTAATGTACTTCTCCCTGCCTGCTGGGGCACGCTGGCAGGTGACTTCTCAAGTCAAAAAGCATATGCTTTAATCCTCACTGAAACCTGATTTCCACGGAGCCCCACAGAGTCTTGCTATTGCAGAAGAAACCCTCAGTGAGGAAATGAGGTAGCATCAGGTTTTTCATCTCCAGCTGAACTGATAATCTTTCTCCATGGAGCTCACAGCCAGGTTAATGAGATACCAGGGGAGCTTGGCTGACATTCTCCTCTTTGGTGCCAAGTGTCCATACTTGTACATGGACAGCCCTGGGATGACTTTATATCCTAACTTCCACCCTGGCCAGTGAGCTCATCCCAGGCCTGGATGAGATAACCATTCTCTGCAACTGTGGGACTTAGTGCAGGATTAGGCATGTAGTAAGATGTACAGTTGAAACTGGTTGAACCAATCTGACCGAGAGAATGATGGAAGAGAGAGGAAAACGTCTCTGAGGGCTACACTGTAAGGGGCATGTACAGTCCACAGTGGCAAGAGTCAGGGGCCATCGCTGGCAAGGACAGAGTTTGTTCAGTTTTCCTTAGTCCTTTGGTGTCCGTCCTGGATGTTCCTGTGGTCACAGAGATATTGGTTTTGCCAAGAAAATATGAAGGGATCATTTTTTAACAGCATTCTTATCTCAGTTTAACTAAAGGGAAGGGTCAGGTCAAGGAGATGCCTCAAATCTCTCCACGTTCCATGATTCCCATAGCTTTTTTAAACCCAGACAATGTCCGTCCTGAAAGTCTGTGGAACAGAGCAGGACTGGCCCCTGGCTGCCTTCTCAGTCACATCCAAAGTGCCCCCTAACAAGTGGCAAAGGTGCCCCACGACCTTGGCCTAGAACTGCGTTCATTTCTCTAAGGAGCTCCCTCTCTCCAGGGCCGCCCCGGGGGCACCTCTCATGCCCCAACCTTCTGCGGTTTCCCTCTGGCTTCCCCACCTTGACCCTTCTCCCATTCCGATCAGTAAGCACATCAGCGTTTGCTACCTGAGTAGAGGAGGACTTCGTTTGAGCATCGTGGGGATGAGCACGGACCTTGTCCAGGGGGACTTCGTTTGAGTGTCGTGGGGATGCACATGGACCTTGTCCAGGGGGACTTCGTTTGAGCATCGTGGGGATGAGCACGGTCTTTGTCCAGGAGGACTTCATTTGAGCATCGTGGGGATGAGCACGGACCTTGTCCAGGAGGACTTCGTTTGAGTGTCGTGGGGATGCACACAGACCTTGTCCAGGAGGACTTCGTTTGAGTGTCGTGGGGATGCACACAGACCTTGTCCAGGAGGACTTCGTTTGAGTGTCGTGGGGATGAGCACGGACCTTGTCCAGGGAGCTGAGTTCACTTTCACTTTGCAGGCGCACTGTGTGCTGTGCTCAGTCATGTCCGGCTCTTTGCGACCCTATGACCTGTAGCCCACCAGGCTCCTCTGTCCATGGGGATTCTCCAGGCAAGAATACTGGCACACTGGACGGCTAGGCATGGGCATGCATGTGCTGTCTAAAGCTGGGGTGTCGTAGTGATCGCCCCATGAGCAGAGGGAACCATGGCAAAGCTCCGTTGCCCATAGAGGCATTCTGGCATCCGCCATCTCACTCACCGCACTTAGCTCTCAGCTCTGATGAAGCGTCCCGGCCACGTGCTTGGCCCTGATCCCGTGGAGTGGCTCTTCACCCCTTTGTTGCGAGCCTGCTCACCAGGCACCTGGCACAGAAAGGAAGTGAACTCAGAATCCAGAAGAGACGCTGATGCCTGTGTTTTGGAAAGTTTGGGGTTTCAGATTCGGAGTTGCCTCCTTTGTTTCAGAAACAGACACGTCACCATCTATGGCAATACTCTTTGTGATCCTTTTCACTCTCCTAAAAGTGCACCAGAGTAGCACTGGGGGGAGGTGCGATTCAGCCACCCACGGCCATCTGGGGCCATTTCTCCCCCAGCGTCTGTCTGCCTCAGCCTCCCCACCCCCTTCCTGATTCCTGAGTCAGAGAAGGACTCTGCCATCCAGTATCCTAGGTGGCCTGGAGGGAGCAAAGCAGAGAAGGCAGTGGAGGTTTCAACTTTCTTAATGTATTGCTTAAACACCCTCGCTGTGTCTCTTTGCGCTTTCCTGGGCCAGGGTCTCTCTGACCGTCTGTCTCTGGCTCGTCCTGCCCCCTCCCCTCTCCATCTGTACCGTGTCTGTCTCTTTGCATCTCTGCCTTTCTCTGCATCTGTTTGTGTGTCTGTAAATCTGTCTTCCTGTCTCTTTTTCAATCTCTCTCCTTCCTCCCCTCCTCAATTCCACCCGCCCCCCACCCCCACCCCCACCCCCACGCACACATCTTTCTCTCTCTGAGTCTGGCTTAGTCACCATCACCTCCCTGGTAAAACAGGGCTGACAATAATGGGTATTTTGCATTTCCCATAATTAACTTGGGCTCCAACACGGGCCACCTTTTCATCACCATATGCCTTCCTTTAGCTAGCGGTATAGAACTTGTCACACAAGTTCTGTATCATTAAGATAAAATGACTCTGGAAAAGTAACTGGGGCTTAATGTTGCTTAGTCCCACACTTGCCCTGTAATTTCCCATGTTATCCTGCCCCTGTTTGGCTAACTCTGTCCTACTTATTGTATGTCAATAAATCTATGTTTTTCTCCCTCAGCAAAGGATACTGAGTGTTTGCCTTGGGAACCTTCCCAAATTTCCCTTCTATAGAGTTCAAGCTTGTGATGATGGCTGTAGAGCTCTGTGTACAAACTAAAAACCACTGACTTGTGTACTTTGTGGATAGCGTGTGGTAGGTGAATTATTTCTCAATAAGGCTGGGTTGGTTTTTTTAAAGTAAATCTAAGTATCAAACACATTCTACTGGTTTTAGTCCAGCTTCAGATTTTCCACTAAATCATTTAAATTTGGGGACCCCACAGCATGTGAGCCAGAACTTATTCATGACTCTCTGTAAATGCACCACAGTGAAATACCAGACACTACCTCCTGCTGAAATCCGCTGGCTAATCTAAACCTTGGCTGGAGGGTTCTCCTGGCAAGAGAGAACTTCTTCTCAGCGCAGAAGCAGAAAGCAAGGGAAAATGAATAAGCTCAGTAGGATCCAGCCTCCATGGGTTTCCTTCCCTCTGACAAAGACAGGCTAACTCCTGCTCATCCTCAACACAAATACCCTTCCCCAGAAGGCCTCCCTGGCACCCCAGGATTAGACAAAACTCCTTAATTGCTGTGCTCCCCAAATACCCTGAAATCCTTCTCACGGTTATCATGCCTTCTTTTCCTTCTTGGCTTAAGTGGATGTCTTCTCTGTTGGACTATACGTGGCTGGAATGTGGGAGTTGTGTCTCTTTTGCACCAAGGAGGTATGAAGTAATTGGGCGAAGGCAGATTAAAAGGGGGAAAGGGGAGATGAATAAACAAATCAATATGGGGACTTGGTGTCTAATATGGACAGTACAATCTACCCTGAATATTCATTGCAAGGACTGATGCTGAAGCTGAAGCTCCAATCCTTTGGCTACCTGATGTGAAGACCAGCTTCACTGGAAATGATCCTGATGCTGGGAATGGTTGAAGGCAGAAGTAGGGGTGGCAGAGGAGAGGATGAGATGGCATCACTGACTCAAGGGACATCAGGTGGAGCAAACTCAGGGAGACAGTGAAGGACAGGGAAGGCTGGTGTGCATGGTCCATGGGGTTGCAAAACAGCTGGACACAACTTAGTGACTGAACTACAGCAAGAGCAGACAGTCCGCTGGCCCCAGTCAAGTATTCAATGCCCAGTGCTACCTGTTGAGTGCCTATACAGGCAGATCTTGTTTCACTTTATTTTGTTTCAGAGATGTTATGTTTTCTACAAATTGAAGTTTCATGACTACCCCGCATTAAGCGGATCCACCAGTACCATTTTCCACCATATTTTGGTCACTTCGTGTCTTTCTGTCACATTTGGTAGTTCTCAGGATACTGCACATTTTTTCATCATTATTATATTTGTTACAATGCTTTGTGGTCAGGGATCTTTGCTGTTACTACTGCAAAAATATTGGGGGCTTCCCAGATGACCCTCGTGAAAAAGAATCCACCTACCACGCAGGAGGTGTAAGTGATGTGGGTTCGATCCCCGGGTTGAGAAGATTCCCTGGAGACAGCCACGGCCACCCACTCCAGTATTCTTGCCTGGAGAATCCCATGGACAGAGGAGCCTGGTAGACTGCAGTCCATGGGGTTGCAAAGAGTCAGACACGACTGAAGCGACTTAGCATGCAGCATGCACACACAAAGGCTCAGATGACAGCAATTTTTAGCAATAAAATCTTTTTTTAATAATTAAGTTTATTTATTTCTAATTGAAGGATAATTGCATTACCATATTGCGTTGGTTTCTGCCATGCATCAACATGAATCAGCCAAAGGTATATCCATGTGTCCTCCCTCTTAAACCTCCCTCAAACATTAGAAATTAAGTATTTTAAAATTTAGGTACGTACATTATTTTTTAAGACATGATGCTATTGTACATTGAATAAACTACAGGATAGAGAAAACATAACTTTTATTTTGCCCTGGGAAACCAAAACCTGCCTGTGACTCACTTTATTGAGATATTTGTTTTACTGCCATGGAACTGAACCTTCTGTAGCTCCACGGTCTGCCTATATATTACTTTCTATGCGCCCGACACTATTCTAGGCCCCAGGGAACCCAGCAGTGAGCCAAACAGACCTCTCTCTTGGAGCTTGAATTCTGGTAGGGGAAAGACAGAGACAATAAAAATAAATCAGTTAATCATGTGTGTGTGTTCTTAGTCCCTCAGTCATGTCTGACTCTGTGACCCCCGTGGAATTCTCCAGGTAAGAATGCTGGAGTGGGTTGCCATGCCCTCTTCCAGGGGATCTTCCTGACCCAGGGATCGAACCCAGGTCTCTCGCATTGCAGGTTGATTGTTTACCATCTGAGCCACCAGGGAAGCCCAAGAATAATCCCTTCTCCAGCGGATCTTCTCGACCCAGGAATCAAACAGGGGTCTCCTGCATTGCAGGCGGATTCTTTACCAGCTGAGCGACCAGGGAAGCCCCGTTGACCATGTGGGCTATCAGAAGATGAAACGTGTTGAGGAGGAGTGTGGGTGAGGTGTGTGACTGTTTGGGGGTTTTGTTTTGTTTCTTTCTAAAAAACATTTATTTATTAGTCCACATTAGGTCTTCGTCACATCATGAGAGGTCTTTTCTTTCCTGCGTACGGACTCTCTAGTTGTGACGAGGGCTCAGTAGTTGTGACGAGCAGCACTCAGGCTTAGTTGCTCCTCGGCGTGTGGGATCTTAGTTTTCCCAACCAAGGATCAAACCCGTGTCCCCTGCATTGCAAGGCGGATTCTGAACCACTGGACCACCAGGGAAGTCCCAGCTTGTGGCCCTTTGTTAGACATTTTTCCTTGGTCTTTATTCACGTTGCATCTGTAGTGAAATGAAGGCTTAATACAGAGGGGGAGAAAACTGGAGAACTTGCTGCCGGGCAAAGACGGAGAAAATGGTCCTGGTTTGTTGTGTTCCACGCACCCTAAGGGCTTCCGAGGTGGCACTAGCGGCAAAGAACCTGTCTGCCACTGCAGGACACATAGGAGATGTGGGTTTGACCCCTGGGTTGGGAAGATCCCCTGGAGGGGGGCATGGCAGCCCACTCCAGTATTCTTGCCTGGAGAATCCCACGGACAGAGGAGCCTGGCAGGCTGTAGTCCATAGGGTCGAAAAGAGTTGGACACAACTGAAGTGACTCAGCTCACACACACATGTACATGCTCCCTAAGACTTAAAGCTGGGATTCCAGCAGCAGAAGGAAAAGCAATGTGGGGCGGGGACAAACAGCCCTCTTGCGGTGGAAACAGAGAGCACGAGGTTGGGGAGTCAGTGCTCGAGTCACAGCCCATTCTTCACGCTCCATTCCTGGTTTGTAAGTACAAGCCTTGGCAAGTTACAAAGCCAAAAGGAAGACTAAAAACAAATGGGCGCAGAGCACAGCTGGAGTCAGAGGAGGCGGGACGAGGCTGTGTGGCTGCCAGGCCCCGGGAGGCAGCGTGTGGCCAGCTGCGACAGGGGCTGGAGCCCCAGGCAGGTCTCTTTGAACCTGGTATTTTTCCACAACAAACAGAAGCCCGGAGCCTGTTGGCAGTGGAGCCACATCCCAAGGGTAGAGAGGGCAGAGCAGCCGTGGGGAGCCGGGCTGGGAGGAAGCAAACACGGGGCAGAGGCGGGCTTTCAGCGCTTCACAGTCAGGGCTCCCCAGAGAGCCAGGGCCAATGTTAATATTCACCAGGCGCCCCTGCGATCCGTCACAGGAGGGGAGAGGAGAGCAGGGCAGCAGGTTGCCAAACGTCATGTGATCCCGGGAGGCTGGAGGGGGGGCTCTGCAAACAAGTGCACACAGTGCTGGCCACAGTCACCATCTCCGTGATAACAGCATCTGCCGGTGCGTGTTGAGCACGTGCTTGTCAGACATCATGCACAAAGAACTTTATGGGGATTATCTCATCCTCACCGTGAATCCTTCTGTCCTTTAGGACTCCTGTGGTTGCAAGTGACTGAAAATCAAACCCAAAATGATGAGAAGCAGAAAGGGAATTTGTCAACATGTGCAACTGAAAAATCCAGGGGTACATGGCTTCAGGTTTGGCTGGATCCAGGAACTGAAACAAAGTTCTAGGGTCCAGTCTTTTTCTGATTTCTTTACTCTGCTTTTCATTGCTTGGTACCATCCTCAAAGCTCCAGTAAGCCTCATGGCTTCTCATTGGCTCAAGTGGGCACCCTGTGCCCATCCTTGATAAGATTCCTGTGGCTGCAGGGCCATCTCTGCCACCCTAGAGTGAGAGGTGGATGCTCAGTCATAACGAGCTGGAATGGGTGCTCAAATGAGCATCAGGGGCGGTCCTGAAAATAGGTAAATCAAGAGGCGTGTGTGCGTGCTCAGTCATGTCCGACTCTTTGTGACCTCATGGACGGTAGCCCACTAGGCTCCTCTGCCCATGGGATTTCTCCAGGCAAGAATACTGGAGTGGGTTGCGTTTCCATCTCCAGGAGACCTTCCTGACCCAGGGGTTGAACTTAAGTCTCTCACATCTCCTGCATTGTCAGGCGGATTCTTTACCACTTGCACCACCTGGGAAGCCCCAGGTAAATGGAAGCAGGCATTAAAAATAAAAACACCCATCCTTCAAGACTCGGATCACCTCCCTTTTGTAGGTGGGGAACCCGAGGCTTGGAAAGGTGGAGGTGCTGGTCCCAGGGTCCGTGGTGGGGCTGGAACAGCGGCCCGGCGTCCCCTGCAGCGGCTCTCAGCTCATCCCATCCCCCAGCCACAGCCGCGTCTCCCACCGCTTGTCCCGGCCCCTCCCTGCTTCCTGATCTGTCCTTGGAGCCGCCAAGTCACTCCAAGACACCCAGGGAGCGTCAGGGTCGCCCTGAAGACAGCGGGAGTTGTCACAAGGCCACGGGCCCATCAATCGTGTTGGTTTCAGACGACCATTCCCGAGGCAGAGGGTCATCGATACCATCATCTCCACCTTCTTCAATGCTAATTACTTTTTTTTCCCCACGTCAACATAAAAATCATCTTAAATGTCCTCATTAAAGCGAATGTGGTTTCTGACCACAGAGTCATCAACTTAGCCTGGGAAAGACTTTCCGGGGAGATGATGTTCCCTGAGCCACATGTGACAATTCTGAGTGATTTAGAATATCGGATTTGTATGGTTTTTAATCATTAAAGGAGATGTAAAAACATATTTTATACACAATCTTTTATCTTACACTTATTTTTATATTTCTCTATAACAATTTATTGCGACACATATATCACCATTACATCAGACATTTATGGCTCCATTAAAATTCAATGCCACCATAAATTTGGGCTGGTTAAAGTGGTGACATTTGTAACAGCTTCCACAAGGACATATTTTATATTTAAAGTGAAACTTTGAGAAGAAACTTTTGTTAAAGAAAAAAAAATGCTTATAGGCAAGGAGAGGGATATAAGATTTTCCTGCTGTCTAAAACACCGAATGCCTACCCTAATACCTGCTGTATTAAGAAGCCAGACTTTTGCTAAATACTTGGGGAGCTATTTCCAGTATTGGGGATTAACGGGAATCATATGATAATGCTATCATTGACTAGAAATACTCCACTCTCCCCAATCCTTTGGCAGCCTAAGACCTGGGAGAATTTCAGAAGTAAGGGAAAATATTAAATCAGACTTTTAAACAATGCAGTGTCCATATAATGAATGCTTTTCTGATTCTAGAGTGTAAGCGTTTTCAGAAAGTGATAGGATGAGGGGCTTATGTTTTTCTATCATTTGGTCCTAGATAGTGAGTGCTTCTACTGGGAAATTTAAGGTCTGTCCCTCTCTCTCTTTCAATCCATCAGAGGATATTAGAGCAGCTTTTGTGATTCCAGGGCTTTTATAGATGATTTGAACAGTAAAAGTGGGGATATATTCCTTGTTCTGAAGAAACTTTCTACACTAGGGAGAGTGAAAATGTTAGTTATTCAGTCGTGTCCATCTCTCTGCAAGGAGCCCTCTGCAGGGCTCCTCTGTCCATGGGATTCTCCAGGCAAGAATACTAGAGTGGGTAGCCATTCCTTTCTCCAGGGGATCTTCCTGACCCAGGGATCCAACTCAGGTCTCCTGTATTAAGGCAGATTCTTTACTGTCTGAGCTATCAGGGAAGCCCTTCTACACAGGGATGCCCTCTATGAAAGGACTTTTGCATCCTCAGGAGCCATGAGAATATCTGATGCTCAGAAGATATCCACCTACATCATTTGCTTAACTCATTGCAATGGTTGGCAAGGCATCCAGTAAAGACAGCTTTGGGCTGTCAGCACCCAGCTGGGCATGACTGAGGGTCTGGTTGCACAGGACAGAACAGGTATCATGTGTGACCTCTGAGCAAGAGAAGTGCATGAGAGCTGTGCAAGCTCAAGAAGGGGTCATGGGAGAATGAGGCTGCAGGTGGGTACGACTGGACCCTCCAGGAGTAACACAAAGGGTTGTCTGGGCAAGAGGAACCAGGCAAGGTGTGTAAGAGCACTTTAAGAACATCCCTGGAGAGAGAGATCTGGCTAAAGGATGGGATCAAGGTGTCCTTGAGCTTAGTCAGCCTCACAATCTGTGTACTAACCAAGGGCAATAACATCTCATCCAGCATGCCTTGTGTCGAGCAGAGTGCCTGCCATGCATGACAATAAAGAGAGCAAAGACCTGCTCCCAACTTCTGTTAACCTGGTTCTCTTCTAAGTGCTTTGCTCAGAGGTGTGCATGCTCAGCCACGTCTGACTCTTTGTGACCCCATGGACTGTAGCCTGCCAGGCTTCTCTGTCCATGGAATTTTCCAGACAAAAAACCTGGAATGGGCTGCCATTTCCTCCTCCAGGGGATCTTCCTGACCCAGGGATCGAACCTGTGTCTCCTGCATCTCCTGCATTGGAGGCAGATTCTTTGCATTCTGAGCCAACCAGGGGAACCCAAAACAACTCATCCCTCTTGCCTTTTCTTACGTTGCTCTCTTTCTAGAGTTCTTTCCTGTTCCCCCTCACATTGCTTGGATGGTGTGCTCCTACACATCCTTCAAACCCCATCCCCAAAGCCTCCTCCTTCTTGTAGCCTCTGTCTTCTGGGCTTCCACAGCACCTGGAACTGATTCTAGTCAGCTTGTGTCTTAGTTACCTTCTCACAAACCTGTCTCCTGAGCTGCTCATGGAATCTCTTGAGGTCAGAAACTCAATGATTTTGCATGGGAGGCAGTGTGAGCTGCTGCTGGAGCTGGCCTGGACCAGATCACAAGAATCACTGTGTGTGTCTCTTCCTTACTGCACATTCAGTTCATGCTTGCTAAGTCACTTCAGTCTTGTCTGATTCTTTGTGACCCTATGGACTGTAGCCCCCGCCCAGGCTCCTCTGTCCATGGGATTCCCCAGGCAAGAATACTGAGGTGGGTGGCCATGCCCTTCTGCAGGGGATTTTCCCAACCCAGGGATCGAACCCACGTCTCTGCTGTCTCCTGCATTGGCAGGCAGGTTCTTTACCACTAATGCCCACCTGGGGAGCCCCAAAATAGATGAACATCAAAGGATTCATCTAGGAACCATCTGCAATTTGAGCCTGGGACCTCTTGCAACCAAAGGAAGAATCACCCCTGGACCAATAGAGCCACCATAACACACATTCAGTAGGTTCCTGTTGATAACTTGAAGTTGGCCACAGTGGAATATTGGCAGGATTTGGCAGTTAATGAATATCAGGCCCTTTAGTAGCATGGGTGAGGAGGGGGAGACACAATAATAAATTACCTGCTCACAGTGATCTCAGGCAAAATGAAGTAAAAGGCTTCCGCCACCTGTATCAGCCTCTTAGAATGGTGGTCATTTTCTTAGATGACCTGTGTGCCAACAGAGGTCCGTCTAGTCAAGGCTATGGTTTTTCCTGTGGTCATGTATGGATGTGAGAGTTGGACTATAAAGAAAGCTGAGCACCGAAGAATTGATGCTTTTGAACTGTGGTATTGGAGAAGACTCTTGAGAGTCCCTTGGACTGCAAGGAGATCCAACCAGTCCATTCTGAAGGAGATCAGTCCTGGGTGTTCACTGGAAGGACTGATGTTGAAGCTGAAACTCCAATACTTTGGCCACTTGATGCGAAGAGCTGACTCATATGAAAAGACCCTGATGCTGGGAAAGATTGAGGGCAGGAGGAGAAGGGGACGACAGAGGAATGGATGGTTGGATGGCATCACCGACTCGATAGACATGGGTTTGGGTGGACTCCGGGAGTTGGTGATGGACAAGGAGGCCTGGTGTGCTGTGGTTCATGGGTTTGCAAAGAGTTGGACACGACTGAGCGAACTGAACTGACCTGTGTGTGAAGAAATGTCACTTTCTCTCCATCCAGACAGTTTAAAGAGCTCTTTCTGCAGACTCCACTGTTTAGGCTCTGGTAGAGAGATGCTACAGGTCTTCCCTGTAGCTCAAATGGTAAAGAGTCTGCCTGCAATGCAGGAGACCCAGTTTCGATCCCTGGGTGAGGAAGATCCCCTGAAGGAAATGGCAATCCACTCCAGTATTCTTGCCTGGAGAACCCCGTGGACAGAGGAGCCTGGAGGGCTACAGTCCATAGGGTCACAAAGAGTCAGGCTCGGCTGAGTGACTAACACTAGAGAGATGCTGGATTAGACTGGGTGATTATAAAGTTTCTTCCCAGCTCTAAGATTCATTGATTCTGGGCATTATGCATATCACTCACAAGTAATTAACATTAATAATGCCCTACATTCATTCAGCTCTTATCTTTTCTTTTTTTCCCTGAAGAACTTTCATATCCATTATGTCATTTGACACTTCTCAGAAGCCACTGAATAGAGAAGTTAATACATCCAGTGTAGACGTCTACTTAGATTTTCAAATAGATCTGCTCATAGTTGACCTTGGTCTCAGAGAGGGGATGGGGGCCACAGGGTGATGGTAGATCATGATGTTGCTCAGTTCAGGTAGGATGAACTCTGAGGCTCAGAGAGGGCAAGACACTTACCCAAAGCTGCGCAGATACAGAGCAGCAAAGCTTCATCAGCTCCAGGACTGCACTGAAGGTGAAGAACATATGGCGTGGGTGGTCGCCCAGAAGAACTGGAAAATAGCGTATCTATGTAATAGCAGCTATTTTAATATAAGGCAAAAAGCACACTGTCTCAAAATTGAGATAACTTATCTTTGATTCCAAACAACTGAATGCTCAATCCGTTTGGAGGGCTCCCTTCCATTTTTGCCGCTCGACGAGTTATCTGAGCCTCGTAATCACGGCGCTGGGCTTCCCAGGAGGCTGCTTGCTCTGTGGGTCACGGAATCCTTTTTCCCTCCAGAGAGACTGACCCCTCCACACACAATCGAGGATGAGCAGGCATTTTACAAAGGTTTCAGAAAAGGTTGGTAACTCATCTCTCTGAATTCCCTGTGATAAGAGAACCTATTAGGAGGCTAAGGAGGAGAAGCAATTTGAGTTTCACGAAACTACTGAGTAATTCAGACCAGCCTGGGTGTAGAACTTTGCTCACCCCTCTACTTGGGATTTGTATGACTCTAAGACATATATTGAGTTTCAAAGTAGACTGAAGGAATACATTTAGATCAAAGGAAAACACGTACAAGGCATCATTCAAAAAAGAAAGCCAGGACTTCCCTGGTGATCCAGTGCAGAGTCTGCCTGCCAGTCCAGGGGACATGGGTTCGATCCCTGACCCAGAAACATTCTGCATGCTGCCGGACAACTAAGCCCGTGTTGCCGCAAGTACTGAGCCCTAGAGACCTTGCTCCACAACAAGAGAAACCACCGCATCAAGAAGCCGGCTAGAGAGTAGCCTCTGCCTGCTACAACTTGAGAAAGCACCGGGCACAGCAACAAAGACCAGCACAGCCAAAAATCAGTAGTTAAAGTCAAACATTTTAAAAAGAATGCAGACATCCATGTGTGTATACGCACATGCAAAACTTTAATAACACACCTCCAACGACAATAATAGCTCAGTGATAACAGTGGATACAGCTCAGCCCTCATCATGTGCTCACAAAAATTCTAGAAATAAAGATTTCAGTGCCATTACATAGGAAATTCAGGAGGAAAAGTATCTTGGTTGGTATAAGTTGCCTGTAAATTTTACACTTTGTATGTCCGTGCGTGCCAAGTTGCTTCAGTTATGTCTGACTCTGTGACGCTATGGACCATAGCCCACCAGGCTTCTCTGTCCATGGGGTCCTCCAAGCAGTAATACTGGGACATGGGTTGCCATGTCCTCCTCCAGGGGATCTTCCCGACCCAGGGACTGAACCCATGTCTCTTATGTCTCCTGCATTGGCTGGGGGGTTCTTTACCACTAGCGCCACCGGGGAAGCCCACACTTTGCATACTAGTTATTCTTCTAGTGTTTATTCTCAAAAACATTTAAAATATAATTGTGTGGAATTTAGACTGCATGTGTCACGTGAGAAAGAGTTAGAACTTGGCTCCCACGTGGCAGCCAGAGGGAGCCTCTCTGAACGTGTGCAGTGAAGTTGTTTCTCACTGTAACTTCTGTGGGGAGAGCTGTCTTTAGGGCCTCCCTCCCATGGCGTGTTGGAACCAGCTCAGACTGGCGGGGGAGAGCAGGTTGTCAAATTTCAAGGAAATCTTCCAGCTGGTTGGTGTCATCTTGGCACCTTGAAATTGGCCATCATTGGGATGTTTGCACCATGGAAAGTAAGAAATACTACAAAGCAGTGGTTTTTACTCCCTAAGGAACTGGTTGTTAAGCATTTATGACAACACCGCTGCTATTCACTATATAGGGTGCTGCTCCATGTCTGTCTTTCAATCTCACTTAATTTTCATATCCAAAGACAAGTATTCAACCATGTGAAAGTCATAGAGTCTATTTTTTTAAAACTGTATTGCAGTGTAGTTGATTTACGACATTGTGTTAGTTCAGGTGTATAGCAAAGTGAATCAATTATACATATACATATACCCACTCGTTTTAAGATTCTTTTCCCAGATAGGTCATTAACAAGAGTATTGAGTAGAGTTCTTAACAGGAAAACCAAAGACCTGAACCCTGTGAGAAATCAGAAACAATAAAGGGTTCCCTACTCTTACCCAGTAACCTGTAGGTATTTATAATTATATAATATTCCTTTTCCTAAGCTAGCTTAAGAGTCCTCAAGCTTTAGTGCACGAGTTAATGTGCAAGTGTCGACAGGGGGAAACCACGTGTATGGCACTTCACAAGAATATTTAGGGGGCTTTTGAGGGTAACTTTGGCCACAAAAGTATTTTACTGGAGGAGTTCTCTGCTGGCTCAGTGCTTAAGACTTTGCCTGTCAATGCAGGAGACATGGGTTCAAACCCTTTTCTGGGAAGATCCAGCACGCCTGTGCACTATTGAGCCTGTGCCCTAGAGCCTGCCTGCTGCAGTTACTGATCCGGGCACCACAGCTACTCAAGTCTGAGCTCCCTAGAGCCCATGCTCGGTGACAAGAGAGGCCATTGCAACAAGAAGTCCGTGCACTCCAACTAGACTGTAGGCCCCCTCGCCGCAACTAGAGAAAGGCCCGTGCAGCAGTGAACACCCAGAACAGCCAAACACAAATGAATAAATAAAAACGTTTAAAGTATTTTACTGAAGTTGGCAAAATATGATAGTTGAAACCCAGAATACATGGGTTTGAATCTAGGCTCTGCCACACAAGCTACTTCACCTTTTCTGAGCTTTTAGTTTCTTCATCAGTAAAATCAGAATAAAAATGATACCCTGCCGCTAAAGTTTCTTATTAAATGTGTTCATATATGTAACATGTTTAGTATCACTGCTAGGACTTATTTGGGCTAGGCGCATGTTAGTTATTATTATAAAGTAAAGGAGTGTTTTAATTGATGACACTGGCAGCTGAGAGGGTTAGAGTGGATGGAGTCAAGACTGGGAGAGTCTTGGTTAGAAGTTCATTCCTTTGGTCCAACCTGACCCTGTTGAATGAATAATTAATACTGTGTGGCTGTTTGGTGTTACATAGGCTAAGCCAGTGGCTTCTCCTGAAACTTAACCTATGACACAGAGAGCTTTCAGTTCAGTTCAGTCACTCCGTCGTGTCTGACTCTTTGCGACCCCATGGACTGCAGCACGCCAGGCCTCCCTGTCCCTCACCAACTCCCGGAGCTTACTCAAACTCATGATTGAGAGCTTTAGCAGACCATTAAAAAGACCACTTTCCCTAGGAATCTATTTTATCAGCTTCTGTCTGGTTCATCTGGAGCTGGAAGGCATGATGAAGAGGAGGGAATAGTGGGAGATGAAATCAGAGAGCACCCAGACCTTGGAATTCCTCAGAGGTCATGGTGAAAGTTTTGTATCTTAGTAAGCCAAGTGGAAAGTGGTGAAAAAATTTGGGTGCTAGGAAGCTGAAGTTTTAATACTCTGGCCGCCTGATGTGAATAGCCGACACATTGGAAAAGACCCTGACGCTGGGAAAGATTGAGGACAGGAGAAGAGAGTGGCAGAGGCAGAGGTGGTTGGATGGCATCACCGACTCAGTGGACATGAACTTGGGCAGACTCCGGGAGTCGGCGAGGGACAGGGAGGCCTGGAGCGCTGCAGTTCATCGAATCACAGGGTCAGACACAAACTGATGACTGAACAGCAACAACAAGGCATGAGGAGACACAGAAATGCAGTTGGTCACAGATGAACAGAAACATCCCTCCTTATCTCCTGCACTGGACTGATATGCAGAAACATCACAGAATTGTAGTATGTTGTGCTAATTACAGAGAAAGGGCATGCAAACTGTGGGACGACCTGAGGAGAACTGGAAACCCTACAGCAAGGGCCGTGGACAAGACAAACAAGACTTCCCCGGTGACCCTCTCGCAGTTGCTGGTAAATGGCCTCCTTAGGGACCATCTCCTCCGGGAAGTTTGCTACATCTCTCAAATGCCCTGGCTGGTCTTTTACCGCCTTCAGCATCTAGGCCCTGTCTCACGTCCAGGGGTGAATAATAAAGATAAATTTGAGAAGTGATGGATAAAGACCCCATCCTTGTAGAGCAATAAAATTTATCATGGCTTAGCTAATCTGGCACCATTTATGCCTGCTGCCTGCCTTCCCAACCATCAAATGACTAATTGATAACTAATTTCCTCAATTTGTACTTCATTACTTATTGCAGCAGAAAAGCTTATACCTAACTCTATGAATCAAATAGACTCCATGAAATCAGCAGTGATGGTATTGGCCAGAGTTCTTGGAAAACAGACCAGCTTTTCAGGAAAGGTGACTTCTTCTCAACAAAACATCCAAGGGGTACTAAGTTTTCACTGTGTGTCAGGAACAGGGCTAAACACGTTGTTGTTGTTCAGTCACTAAGTCGTGTCTGACTCTTTGTGACCGCATGGACTGCGGCACACCAGGCTTCTCTGTCCTTCACCATTTCCCAGAGCTCGCTCAAACTCATGTCCATTGAGTCACTGATGCCATTCAACCATCTCATCCTCTGTCACCCCCTTCTCCTCCAACCCTCAATCTTTCCCAGCATCAAGGTCTTTTCCAATGATTCAGCTCTTCACATCAGGTGGCCAGACTATTGGAGGTTCAGCTTCATCATCAGTCCCTTCCAATGACTATTCAGGGTTGATTCCCTTTAGGATTGACTGGTTTGATCTGTTAGCGTTCCAAGGGATTCTCAAGAGTCTTCTCCAGCACCACAGTTTGAATGCATCAATTCTTTTTTTTTTTTTTGAATGCATCAATTCTTTGGCACCCAACCTTCTTTATGGTCCAATTCTCACATCCGTACTCAACTACTGGAAAAACATGACTACTGGAAAAAAAAAAGCATGTTGCATTTGTATGATTAAAGGTCATGACAGATAATCAAACTTTTGTAGCTTATCACAACATGATTTTGTTTCTTTTTCAATAACCATTTAATTCAGGGGTTCCTGGTTGGCAAAGGACGGGGGAGTTTTGGTCCATGTAGTCATTCAGGTTGATGGAGTCCCCGAATTAAAGACCAGGTGGTCCACCATCATCAGTGAACAGCTTCCAAGGTCACCCTCCCTTGCTGTTGGTGTTCAGTCAGCAGACGGAGGAAAGAGGATGGGGAGCATAGGTGGGAAGTTTTAATGGGCTAGCTTAGAAGAACACATCGTTTCAACTCATGCTGTATTGGTCATAACTCAGGGAGACCTGGAAATGCAACGCAGATGTGACCCAAGAAGTGTGTTTTGTTGGACAGATTGCCACAAACCGTGATTTCACTTAATCTTTACAACGGTGCTATCAGGTTGGCCCTTATCCCCACTTTACAGATGAGGAAAGTGAGGCTTGGACAGGTTAAGTTAACTTGCTTAAGGTCAAAGATCTAGAAAGTAAAGGAACAGAGTCTTCAGCTCAAGTCATCTGTCTGATTCCAAGTCCACGCTTTCACCTGTGCTAACCTACTTCTGTCAGGTCTCAAACAGTGGGAAGGCCAGATGAGAGGTCTTTTTCCCTTACTATGCTCTGGTCAACACTAACATACCTGGACTTGCCTGGTGGTCTGGTGGTTAAGAGTCTGCCTGCCAACGCAGAGGACATGGGTTTGGTCCCTGGTCTGGGAAGATTCCACATGCTGCGGGCAACTAAGCCCATGCACCACAGCTACCGAGTCCGTGCTCCAGAGCCTGTGCTTGGCAACAAGAGAAGCCCCCACACTGAAAGGCCCCCACACCGGAAAGAAGAGTAGCTCCTGCTTGCCGCACCCAGGGGAAAGCCCACCTGCAGCAACAAAGACCCAGCGCAGCCAAAAGTAATTAATACAGTTTAAAAAAGCACTAACATACTTGACCCCAGCCCACCATGAAGTCTCTTCCTTCCGAGGGGAGCTGTTACCGCTGCCTCTGACGCGGACTCGCCTAGTGAACGCAGAACCGGGACATCTTGTGAACTTGCAGAAACCCAGGTTGGGGTGCCCCGGGGTGCCCAGGTCCAGTGATGCTGAATTCTGAGGCTGACCACCCACGTGTGCTTCCACTGTGGGAGGCACAGAGCAAGTGTCAAACTGAGCAGGAAAGATTCCACTAATTAAAGCTTTTCTGAACTCTGCTGTCCGTTGGCTTTTTAACAAGTGATGCTATTAATCCTACATGTTCTCGGTTTTTCATTTGTTTGTGGGGGGAAAATGTTGAAGGCGATATTGTGGTGTTTATCCTTGGAATAATGTTGCCATAGTTACCTCTCGACTTTATTATACCAGTGGTGCAATAATTGAAGCAAGGGGACCTGGGGATGCTCTCGTAACCATGAGCTCGGTCCCTAAGATGGGCATGAAACACATCTCTTAGATTGGGGGAAAAAGAAGGGAGCTTGCCCTCAGCACTTAACCCCAAAACTCAGCCGAGAGGTCCTATGTATTTGACGAGGGTGTTGCTTGGTGATGTCCAGAGTGAGCTGTTTCTATGAAGTTGCTTTGTTTTCACATTGTTTTACAGTGACACTCTTAGAATGCAGGAATGTAGTGTCTCCATGGAAACTGGAAATGTACAAAATTAAGACCCAGAATAGGAAAGCTCCTATGAGCACAGTTCCACTGATCACTAATAAAGAAATGATGTGTTGCAAGTAAAGGTGTTGGATGTCAGAAGAGACGGGGAATGATACATTTGACATCCTAATCTAACCAAGGACCTTCACTTTTTGGACGTGGTGCAGAAAGGTTATAAATGCACATCCAGGTAATTGTGGTCTGTCAGACAGGAGGAATGCTTGTTAATACCCCATTGTGGGGAGAGAGCTACTTCACTTCTATGGAAAGTGCACCTTGGCTCCACGTCTCTGTTGAGCTCATTCAGAAAGAGTTAGTGGGACACGAAAGAGGCAGCGTGATGCAACGCAAAGATGTAGAATTTATGGTCAGAACAGAGTTCAGTCTCAGCTCCTCCATTTGCTGTCTCATAACTTTAAGGATTGGAGAAGGAAATGGCAACCTTCTCCAGTATTCTTGCCTGCAGAATCCCAGGGACAGAGGAGCCTGGTGTGCTGCCGTCTATGAGGTCGCACAGAGTCGGACACAACTGAAGCGACTTAGCAGCAGCAGCAGCTTTAAGCAAATCCCTCCAGCTTGCGGAACCTCTGTTTCCATCTTCCATAAAATGGGCATGGTAAAGCTGTATACATTTTTGAAGTGTCGTAGGGTTGAAAGTGCACCCACACACTTTATAAATGTGTATTCGTCACCTTTGTTCACCTCTCTTCAGATATGTGTGTTTATTTTTAGGAGTATCAGGAGGGGTTTTTCAGCCCGACTTCCTCTATACAAGGTACAGGTTTAGTTCAGAATGTCTGGACCAATGGCGTACTGGCGCGAGAGGCACAGCTTGGCAGCACAGTCAGTGGAACCACGAGGCCCTCTCCGGACACACGTGCTGGGGACGGGTGAAGGCGGGTGAGTGTCTGTTCCGATGCTGCACTTTGTGGCTCCTACTCCTCTTTGTCAAGGCCTGCCTGTTTGATCCCTGACTTCTCTTTTGTCTCCCTCCACTCACGTCTGGGCTTCCTTGCTGGCTCAGACGGTAAAGAATCCACCCAAAATGTAGGAGATCCCGGTTCCAACCCTCCATCAGGAAGACCCCCTGGAGAAGGGAATGGCTAACCACTCCAGTGCTCTTGCCTGGAGAATTCCATGGACAGAGGAGCCTGGCGGGCTACAGTCCATGAGGTCGCAGAGTTGGACATGACTGAGCGACTAACACTTTCACCCACATCTCGTGCATTTGCTGAAATGCCATCCAGTTCTATCAGGACATTCAAATACACAGGATTCTCAGGGTCTCCTTCTGCAGTCACTGCAAGTTCAGAGTCTTATTAACAATTTTTGTGGCTATTCCCATCTCTGTTTTTTTGATTATTAAAAAATTTAAACCCCTTTATTGAAGTATGCTGACATACAAAAACCGTCAACATATTTTATGTATACAACTTGATGAGTCTGAAGGTAAGTATACACTCGTGAAACCATCACCAGAATCTATGCCACACGCACAGCTATTACCTCCAAAAATTTCCTTCCACCCTCTTTATTATTGTCGATGTTTTCCACTTTTTGATAAGAACCATGAATATAAGATCTACTCCGGTAGAATATTTTTAAGCGTATAATACAGCGTTGTTCACTGGAGGTGCCTTCTATATGTGGGTCTCTAGAACTTGTTCATCTGATGTCGCTGTTCACTTTGATCAGGGTCTCTCTGTTTATCCCCTCCTGACAGCCCCTAGCAACCACCCTTCGTCTTTCTGCCTCTGTGAGTTTGACTATTTTAGATTTCTCATTTAAGTGGTTGTCATTATTCTGACTCATTGCAACCGAATAGATTGTAGCCCACCAGGCTGCTCTATCCATGGGATTCTCCAGGCAAGGGTAGTGGAGTGGGTTGTCATCCCCTTATCTAGAGGATAGAACCCTGGTCTCCTGCATTGCAGGCAGATTCTTTACCACTGAGCCACTAGGGAAGCCCCATTTAAGTGGTACCTTGCAGTATTTGTCCGTCTGTGTCTGGTTTATTTGGCTTAACATAATGGCCTGACGAAAAAGGCGATGGCATCCCACTCCAATACTCTTGCCTGGAAAATCCCATGGACGGAGGAGCCTGGCAGGCTACTACGGTCCATGGGGTTGCTAAGAGTCGGACACAACTGAGCGACTTCACTTTCCCTTTGCACTTTCATGCATTGGAGAAGGAAATGGCAACCCCCTCCAGTGTTCTTGCCTGGAGAATCCCAGGGATGGGGGAGCCTGGTGGGCTGCCATCTATGGGGTCTCACAGAGAGTCGAACACGACTGAGGCGACTTAGCAGCAGCAGCAGCAGCAGCAGCAATGGCCTGAGGATCATCCAGGTTGTTGCTAAGGGCAAGATTTCCTGCTTTTCTGAGGTTGAATACTCGTCCATTGTATTTATAGAACACATTTTCTTTATCCATTTACCGTTCAATGGACATTTAGATAGATTCCATGTCTTGGCTATTATGGAGAATGCTTGCAATTAACATGAGGTGCAGCTTCTCTTTGAGATTCTGATTCCATTTCCTTGGGAAATATACCCAGAACTGGGATTCCTGGAGCATATGGTAATTCTATTTTTAATTTTTGAAGGACCTCTCTACTGTTTCCCACAGTGACTGCACCAATTTACATTCCTACCAACAGTGCACAAGGGTTCCCTTCCCTTCACATCTTTGTCAACAGCTGTTATCATTCTTTTTAAAAAAATAAAATAACTACTCTAACAGGTGTGAGGTGCTATCATGTGTCTGTTCTTGATGGCACCGAATGGAAGGAAGCTCCTTTACTTCCAGCGCCAGGCGTCTGCTGGATCTCTGCATGGCTGGAGCCAAAGCTCTCAGAACTCGTCTCCAGCCCTGTCTGATGCTCTGCAGTGTTCCCAGGGGGCTCTCTAAAAAGAGTAGTTTCCACTTCCTGTCATGAGCAGTGTTTTTCTCTGATCTGCCCAATCTCCCTCAGTGTAAGGAAACAGTATTTCGCTCTGGTTTTTGGCACGTGGAGCTGCTCTTCCTCACCAGTGGAGGGACGTCTTGACACTCCTTGGGCATCTTTATCAAACAGCCTTAACGCTGCAGCCGCCTGCAGTTTCACGATTTAAAACTTCCATGCTCCCCCTCTGTGTATGCTTCAACTATACCAAAAGTGTGGGTTTCTACAATCTTATAGACTGCTATGAATACCTCATTGGGCTCAAAAAAACAAAAACCTTCCATTTAAGCCTCATATGCTGAGACATGTCATGATCAACTAGGCGCTGAATAAATGGTGGGAAAATTTTACTTTTATAAATATTTACTGAGTAGCTGTTCCATGTCATGTTGATGTTCTGCACACTGGGAAAGTGATCAGCTTGTCCAGGTTTGTCTCGTATTTTCCCAGTTTTATCATGGAAAGTCCCACAGAAATTCAACAGTCCCAGGCAAACCAGGGCAGTTGGTTACCTTAGACTCTAGGACTAAAGTGCTGAACAAAACCTCCTCTCTCAAGGATCTGACAGTCTAATAAACCAGAAAATAGAAGTAAACACCCAGCAGTTTAACTCCTAGTTATAGACCCAAACTGAAAACAGGTCTTCTAACAAATACATATCCATGTGTGTCCACGGCAGCTCTATTCACAGCAACCAAATGGCAGGAACAACCCAAATGTCCATCATCAGATGAATGGACACTCCAGTTCTCCTCTATCCACACAATGGAATATTATTTAGCCATAAAAGGAACGAAGTAACTGATACATGCTGTAACATGGGTGAACTTAGAAACCATCATGCTAAGTCAAAGGAGACCCCGAAATGCCCACATATTGTGAGATTCCATTTATGTGACATATTTAGAGTAGGGAAGGCTACTTTCAAAGTGAAGGAAATGACACCCCCCTCCAGCATTCTTGCCTGAAAAATTCCATGGCGAGCGGAGCCTGGTGGGCTACAGTCCATGGGGTCGCAGAGGGTTGGACACTGCTTGCACTTGCAAGAATCTAAAGTCTTGTAATTGCCCTGCGTCTAAAACGGTCCTTCAGCTTCTCCATGGCCCTGAGGAAGATCTGGCCCCACCATTTGGTCATTACTCTTTCCGAGTATTTCCTAGGGAACAGATTGTTAGAGACTCTGGGGCTAAAATGCTGGAAAAAAAAAAAAAGTGAGATGGCAGATTCTCTGGGGAAGTCATTCCATGTCCGGTGACTCGGTGCTGGGGCAGGACTGCACAGTAAGGCCCAGAGCATCCTAGTTCTGGCTCTTAACACAGCTTCCTGGACAGAGTGACTCCAGAATCAAAGAGGGTTTAAACAACCACCTCCCCGACCCCCAAGACACAGCCATGGGCAGGAGCTTCCACGTGGAGTCTGATTTCTGCGTCTGCCCTTGACCCCTGCGCCCTAGAACAGCAGGGTCACCAGGTGTACATCATCACGTGTAAAATGAGGACAGAGACAGACGTGTTGTGAGGATACGTGTTTCTCCTCGAAGCCAGTAGTATACACTGTCTAGAAAATAACAAGTGCTCAATAATTATTAATTTTCTCCATTCTTTCCTTTTCATCCCAAGACTTAATTAAGATGTATCATTGAAGCTATGATTAAGTGATGCACAGGAAGGGAAACCTACACAGCCAGCACCCATGAAGAAATGTTAAGGGTAGCTAGCAACAAAGCATTGAAAAGAGAAACAGCAAGGCATCATTTTTCTCCTACAAAATTGGCCCAGGAAAAGGTGGGGGAGTCAGTGTTGCCTTAGAGTTTAGGAGCCAAGTATTTGCATCCTAGACTATTAATGAAACAACCGGGACCAACATTTTGAGGGGGGCAATTTGGCGATAATATGCTTGTTTCAAAAGCCTTAAGCATGCACTTAAGTTTTGACCTGGCAATTTCAGTTCGAGAAATTTATCCCCAGGGAATAATTAAGGATGTGCTCGCAAACTTAGCCACAGAAAGCACTCTATAAATAGTTGTTAAATGAAGGAGTGAACGATCCTTTTTGCTGCATTGTTTATAATAATGAAATTCCAGTAACAGGAAAAAAATAAATAAATTATGGTCTGGCCACAAAATGAAATCCTCTGCAGCCATTAAATCTGATTCGGTAAACACGTTTGGATAACTTTTACCATTTGTAAGGGCCTGTAAGATATTTCTGATTCCCCGAGTTGAAAAATATATATGTTAAATGACAGATCGTATGGCTACGGCTTGTTTAAAAAGACGTATCCATAAATAAGATGGGGAGAAAGACTCTCCAAGGGTGCACAGAGTGATGTGAGAAGCCGTTAGTGCTGAGTGGTGTGACATGGTGAATGAATTTTAGTCCCTCTTTCTGCGTTTCTGTGTATTCTGAGCATTACTATTGACACATATTTAAAAAAAAGACAACTTAATGTTAAAATAGAGGGACGTGCTGAGATGGGGGTGGGTGGTTGGCAACCAAGATAAGGAACTAGGACGCAAATGTGTGAGCCGGGAGGATGCTGGGTGTCTGGCTAGGGTAAAAGTGCAGCAAGATGTGAGCAGCCTTTCCTACCTCCCTGGTGACTGTTTCAGCTTTTCTGACCTCAGATCAACACTCTGAGACCTCAATTAGACTTCAGCCTCCTTAGGATGTGTCATGTCTAGGAAACACACAAACGCTCCCCTTTGTCTTTGCTGCCCTGGGTCGGGAAGATCCCCCTGGAGGAGGAAATGGCAACCCATTCCACTCTTCTTGCCTGGAGAATCCCATGGACAGAGGAGCCGGGTGGGCTACAGTCCATAGGGTTGTGGAGTTGGACGTGATTGAAGCAACGTAGCACACACGCACACATGGGGGTGACTCGATCCTGGCCGTGTGTCCTGATGAGAGCTGGTTTGTACCTGGACATCAGAGAGCAGACCTGTCAGAGAGCAGACTGGTCTCTGAAGCTCTGAGGACAGCCTGGACCAGCCTCCTGGAGAGAGAGAGAGAGCCAGCTCTGGGCCGCGATGAGGAAAGCCCGCGGCCCAGGATGCCCTTGCATAGAAAGGGATGTATTTACCTTTTTTTAATGCTCCCCAGATTTTCGCTGAGTAAATTGCTGTGATGAAACATAATTGCTTTTCATTTTATTTTTAAAAATTGCTGCCAAGGCAGTCTGCTTGCCTCCTGAAGTCAGCACAAATCCGAGAACACTTTACTCCAAGGGAAGATTTTTTTTTTTTTTAACTTGGATTTGAAAAGTGATTTCCCCCAGATGATGAGCAGGTCAGGGTTCCACAGATCATGGTGACTCGTTGCACTTTAGACCCAGAGATTTGCTAAGCTCATCAGCTCCTTCCTTTCACTCACGTCTTTGCTGAAATACCACGTCCAGAAAGAACCCTCCTCGGAAATCACTGTCTAAAATAGCACGTTCTTCTGTCAGCTTTCCTGGAACTTGTGTTTTCCCCCAAAGTTCCTTTCTGTCCTGCATGCGTGCTGAGTCCTTTCAGTCATGTCCACTCTATGCGACCCCATGGACTGTAGCCCATGAGGCTCCTCTGTCCATGGGACTCTCCAGGTGAGAATACTGGAGTGGGTAGCCATTCCTTCCTCTGGGGAATCTGCCCACCCCAGAGACTGAATCTGTATCTCCTACATCTCTTGTGTTCTTTAACCCTAGCACCACCTGGGAAGCTCATCTTTGTTATACAATTGTTTTTTTCAAAGTCGCTCAGTCATGTCCAACTCTTTGCAACTGTAGTCCATGGCATTCTCCAGGGCAGAATATTGGAGTGGGTAGCTGTTCCCTTCACCAGGGGATCTTCCCAACCCAGGGATCGAACCCAGGATTCCCACACTGCCGGTGGATTCTTTATCAGCTGAGCCACCAGGGAAGCCCAAGAATACTGGAGTGGGTAGCCTATCCCTTCTCCAGCAGATCTCCCCGACCCAGGAATAGAATCAGGGTCTCCTGCACTGCAGGCGGATTCTTTACCAGCTGAGCTACCTGGGAAACAGGGTACATGTATATGTCAATTGGAATCTCCAATCATCCTATCCCCTTCCCTGCTTGGTATCCGTAAGTTTGACCTCTACATCTGTGTCTCTATTTCTGCTTTGCAAATAAGTTCATCTCTACCACTATTCTAGATTCCGCATATAAACAATATTATACAATATTTCTTCTCCTCTTTCTGACTTAGTTCATTCTGTGTGGTAGTCTCTACGTCTGTCCACGTCTCTGCAAACAGCACTATTTTGTTCCTTTTTATGCCAATATTTTATTGAATATGTGCCCCACATCTTCTTTATCCGTTCCTCTTTGATGGACATTCAGGTTGCTTCCATATCCTGAGTTTTTAGTGCTATTTTTTCAAAGACATGGACGTTGGAATTTGACTCTCCCTGCTTGGACCCCCTGGGGGGTGGGAACTAGTGGATTGATTAAGCCTAGTCTTTATAAAGTCACATTCATTTGCTTTGGTTTTGGGGTAGTCTGCCATCAGGTACCCTTGGTCCTGCCCCATTTGGGTCTGGGCTCCAGTGACCAGAGGTAAGAGTGTACTTGCAGAGTCGACATAGGAATTCTCTGAGCCTACCTACTTCAGGTTGACTGAAAATGGTCTCTCAGCTCCCACCTAAGGGCTTCCCAATAATTAGAAGCAATGCTTGCAAGTCCTTGTGGACCCTTTTGGAAGGAGACCTGTGACGTTTGCTGGTGCTTTGCTCTTCGTATGGCGCAGCACCAAGACCCTTGGGAGGCTTGCTCCGAAACCTACAGCAGAGGGATTTAGGCAAGGGTTTGTCCCTCCTTGTTGGTCAGGTGAGCCACTCTTACAGCTCTTGCGGGAACTGAGTGAGACGCCGCATGCAGAGTGCCCGCTCTGCTGAGTGACATGTAGGTGTTCAACACAGTTTAATGATAAAAACATGAAGACCATTCTAATGAAAGGTAGGCAGGGAAGACTGGATCCACCTTACTTGAGGGGTGGAGACACTGGGGCTCAGAGAGGTTATTTGGCCAAAGCTCAAGTATACGGAAATGAGGGTACCAAATCCCTAATGCTTGCTCTCTGCAACTCCCTTGGGCTTCCAGGCAGGTTCCAGACTGTAGGCATCAGCATCCTCCTGACCCAGCCATACGCTCCCACATGCTGACCTCTTGGAGAAATCACAGATGCTGAAGGGACACCCCCTCTGCCTTAGAGGTCCTCTCCTCTCTATCCTTCCCTCCAAGTCCCAGCTATTTCCCTTCATCTCTCACTGGGGAGCCGCTGTCTCTGAGCTCGTCTTGTCTTTAAGCATCTACTGACGGTTCAATCTATACTACGCCTTGCAGACAACAAGTCCTCTGCATTCAGCGCCCATCATTCACCCTCCAGGGTTGGTTGTTTGTCTGCTAGTTTGCTCCTGGCCCTGGCTCTCACGGTGTGAAAACTTACATCTCAGTCACTGTGTGAAACAACTCCCACCCTTTAAGACAGAGTCTGCGTCTTTCACACCTTGTGTGTTCCCTCTAGAGCCCCTGGCTTATAGCTGGGCATTCACTGCCAACCACAGATGAGAAGGGCAGGGGTGGGTGGCTGAAAAGGCTCTAGCTGTGAGCTGGAAGCTTCAAGGCAGCAGCTCATCTTCATTTCTTGTGGCCTGTGCTCCGTACCTGATTTCAAGATAAAGTGGGGACTGCCTGTAGGTGTGGGGTTACAGGAAGCAGCGGGTGGCCGGGGGGGGGGGAACTCTTTCCATCCAGATAGATTAAGATGAGACGATGTCCAGAGACCATCCTTGGAAGTCCTTAACTGAGATCAGTGGAGCCACGAAAGTTGGCAGCCCAGTTCCCAAATGGCCCACCAGTGGAGGAAGGGTGGGTGATGTGTTCAGAAAGGAATGGAGCATGAAGTTCTGGCCCTCAGGGACCCCTTCTGGACGTCACACTCAGCAGGACCTCTCCCAGTCTCTCCCACTTAGGGCATTCAAGCTCACAGACATCTCGTTTCCTGCAGTTGTCTCCAAGCTTCTGAGTTCAGCCCCTCGGTGTCCACAGGGCGTTGGCTCCAGAAGCCCCTGCAGATACCAAATTCCGTGGGTGCTCCAGTTCCTTATATAAATTGACACAGTATAGTGAATATGGTTGGCCCTCACACCCGCTAGCTCCGTATTGTAGATTGTGGTTCGGTTGCTCAGTCGTGTCTGACTCTTTTTGACTCCATGGACTGTAGCACGCCAGGCTTCCCTGTCCTTCACCATCTCTCTGAGTCTGCTTAAACTCATGTCCATTGACTTCATGACGCCAGCCAACCATCTCACCCTCTGTTGCCCCCTTCTCCTCCTGCCCTCTATCTTTCCCAGGATCAGGGTCTTTCCCACTGAGTTGGCTCTGCCAACTGTACACAGCGGGGCTTGTTGGGGTTCTCTCAGTATCTCCCCCATAGTATTTATAGGGTGGCTTTCCTCTTGACTCCCAAAGAGGCATAAAGGAAGCTTTTTGTCTGAAAGGGGAAGCCTGTTTACTGTAATTAGATATTTAAAGACCCTCATTAGTCGACTTTGCTGGACCTAACACTCAGCAGTATCAAAATGAGAGGCTTTCAGCTCTGTCGCCTCCTTCCCCTCCTCCAGCATCAGTCTTTGAGGATTCCTGTTTGTATTTCTCCTCAGTCCCTAAGCTTCGTGGCCATACTCTTGACCTAATGAAGTCCCATTACTTTTTCTCCGCAGATGAAATATATATGTGTGTGTGTATATATATATATATATATAAATATATATTTCCCAACACCGCGCCCCCCCCCCCAGTTCGAAAAGGTTAAGAAGCAGTCAGGCCCCCCAGTAGAGTGAATGCGCAGCTCACCCAGCTATGCAATTATCCCAAAATAGCCCGTTTCCATTTGTAAGACTAGACTGCATTTAAATAAGCATTCTCTTCAAATAAACTTTCATTAAGTCAGACTTCTCTATAGCGAACATGCTTAATGAGCGCGTGCAGGCCCGCATGTGGTGTGGAGCATCTATCTCCATGCTTGGTTTTTGGAACAGAAGAGAGGCTGAACCGTAATGAGGTAAGTGAATGCGTTTTGGCAGAGATGCCGTTGACTTAACAAAGGGAACACTGAAATGTGCATCGGATGGGGGTTGCTAAGATATCTGTGCTTCTGAAGAAGTGGCTGCTGAAATTTCGTGGGATACCGTGACTTCCGTCCTCCCCTCACGTTTTTCTTAGAAACCCTGCACCCAATATGCCTTCTCTGCTTAGACCCTTTTCCTCCTTCCTCATGGCATCACTGGGAAGTGATACGCGGCTGACAGGGAGCAAGGCTACAGGTGCAAAATGCAAAATCCTATTTCTCTAGTGTTTTCAGCCCTAGTGAAATACCGGCATGGATCCTGTTCGAAAGCTACCAGGTGGCAGCATTTATTTGGGCTGAAACTCTGCATCGTCGCCAAAAATCCACTCTCCTGTGCATTATTCTTGTGTGGATTTGAGCCCACCCGCTCTGGAGGAAGCAGGTGACTCTAGGTTCAGCCCACGTGGGCGCCTTTGAAATGGGAGGTCAGGCTGGCCTCCGCTGCTTCCCCTGGGTACTTTATTAGAAAATGACTTCTCTTGTGGCCAAATGGAGCTGTTTTCTGTGGAGCACAGGTATGAGAAGCCTGGATGAGGAGCTTGATCACACTGACCACCTCTGTTGTTATATTTTTTTTAAACCTATTGTCCTCAAGTATTCTACATTTTCAAAGGAATGAAAAGGAATGAAAAGCCAGAAAGTGGGATAGAGCTGGGGTAGGTGGGGGGTACCTATGGTCCCTTTGTGCATGCTAAGTCACTTCAGTCGTGTCCAGCTCTTTGCGACCCTGTGGACTATAGCCTGCCAGGCTTCTCTGTCCATGGGATTCTCTAGGCAAGAGTAGTGGAGTGGGTTGCCATGCCCTCCTCCAGGGGATCTTCCTGACCCAGGGATCAAACTCAGGTCTCTTACTTACATCTCCTGCATTGACAGATGGGTTTTCTTTACCACTAGCGCCACCTGGGAAGCCCTTGGCCCCCATTAAGAAGTTTCAGATAGCTATGTTAGCAGAAAGCCTTGTGGTGGAGCCTATAGACTCCCATAAAATCAAAGAAAGATTAGAGTCAATTAAATATTGATGCAACAGTAAGCGGAAGAGAAGTGAGGAACTGCCTTCTAAATCTGACCTTTTCAGTCTAATATTTCCCTTCAAAATCCATGTGTTGAAGTCCTCACTCAGAATGTGGCCTCAACTGGAGACAGTCTTTCTAGAGGGAGTCAAGTGAAAATGAGGTCACATGGGTGGGCTCTGTTCCCGTGTGACTGGTGCCCTTATAAGAGTGCCAATGTGATTGTAGATACACACGGTGGGAAGCCCACAGGAAGACAGAGAAGACGGTCATCTATAAAGCAGGGATGGGGTCCTGGGCCAGGTTCCTCCTCATAGCCCTCGGAAGGAAGCGATCTTGCCAACCACTTGATCCTGGAGTTTTGGCCTCCAGAACTGTGGACAGTAAATTTGCACCACCCAGTTTGTGGTTCACTGTCACGGTAGTCCTTGCAAATGAATGCAGAATGTATACAGCGAGGACCTCTTGGAAGAAAATCAAGTTGTGAGCATGTGTAACTCCTGGATGTTAGTTCTTCTCTAGTTGAGGGAGGAATTACAGAGGGTCGAGGAGGAAAGGAGCTCACCTGTGGGAGGGTTGGGATAGGTCACTGTGGGAAAGTCCAGGAACTTGGAGGCTTTGAAAATTTCAAGAGGAGAGAATGAATAAGGTGCTAGCCAGAGTTAGGTCGTAGATGTGTTTGTGTGTATGTTGTGAGTGTATCGAGGCCTGAGATGATGTCATAAGCTTAAGCCAGAAACTCTTGTGTTGAACTGACTCTACTGTTTAAACGTCAACCATCCAGTGAAGGGGCAGGATGAACGCAGCCAAACTAGGGCAGCACACTTCTCATAGAACTCTATCGTGTGCCCATGGTAGACATGACTAATGGATCACAACGCTCTTTCCCTCTGGGTTGAACCTTGCCTCCACTGGTAAGCCAGGCAGGCACAACCAATCATTCCAATGTGGCATGCGAAATGAAACCTAGCTTTTGGTTTCTCGCCAAGACCCTTTCTACCAAAGATGCGGTGTCTGGGCTGGCAGCTTGGGTGAAACGCAGACTCTGGGGCCCCTCCCACACCTACTGAATTGAAATCTGCATTTCTAAACGGGGTCCCTAGGTGATCAACGTGCACATTAGCCCATTAGCCGTGAGATGCTCTGCCCTGGAGGGACCGTCCTCCTGTGTAGGCAGTCAGTGGGAGTTCTACATGGGCTTGGGCAGTAAGCCAGAGACCATTGTCGCTCTCAAGAGAAAGCACTTCAGTTTGGGGTCAGGCAAGTGACGATGTTCAGTGTGAAATCGGACCCTTGCTCTGTTCTAGCTCTTTTTTGTATGAGTCATAGGGTCAGTTCAATCAGTATGTTGCTTTTTTTTTTTTTTTTTTTAAGTCTAGCTGGTGAATAAGAGCAGTGAACCCAAGGGACAGAGGTCTCTTTGGTACCAACAAAAGGATCTGCAGAGTCCTGATGGAGAACAGCAAGGCTCACCGTCAGGCGCCCTAACATGGACCACCTCTTGCAGAATCTCCTTGTGTGTTTCTCAAGAATCCACATTCCCAGGCTCCATTGTCAGCCCACTGACTTAGAACCTCAGTGATCTGATGCCTAAGAATCCCCATGCTGAGCAAGCCCTTCAGGGGATTCTCACGTACCCTCCAGTTTCAGAATCACTTGATAATTCAACCCAATTGTGAGGCAGAAATTCTTGTGGAAGAGTAAATGAAAGAGTCATTTGTGCTATAGTATGAATTCGTATGGGCTTCTCAGGTGGTGCTAGTGGTAAAGAACCTGTCTGCCAATACAGGAGACACACAGTGACATGGGTTCTATCCCTGGGTTGGGAAGATACCCAGGAGTAGGACATGGCAACTCACTCCAGTATTCTTGCCTGGAAAATCCCATGGACAGAGGAGCCTGGCAGGCTACAGTTCTTAGGGTCACAAAAAGTCGGACACTACTGAGGAACTGAGGATACACATGCACACCCAGAAGTGAGTAAACTTTTCACGAGTGACCTTCCAGGTTATGTCTGTGGTCATGCATGCACACATACATGCACACCCTTTTACATAAATGAGATCATGAGATCCACATTGCTACATATTTTACTTTTTAAATTCATCATTCACATTTTCTATATCCTGTCCTATTCTAAGACCTGCATAGCTTTCCATAATTTGGATAGGCCTTCGTTGTTATATATTAGTTTCTTATCGGTGGACATTTAGAATGTTTTCTGTTTTTTTTTCCCCCATTGTGAACAATGCTATGGTGATCATTTTTGCAGTGTCTGTTTTTGTGCACCTGAACATGTGTGTGCATGGGATTATTTTCCTATAAATGGAATGGCCAGCTTGAAGGGTATATACATTTTATATTTTAATAGATCTACCAAGTGTGTGTTAGTCAGTCAGTCACGTCTGACTCTTTGCAACCTCATGGACTGTAGCCCGCTAGGCTCCTCTGTCCATGGAATTCTCTAGGCAAGAATACTGGAGTGGATAGCCATTCCCTTCTCCAGGGGATCTTCTTTGCCTAGGGATCGAACCCAGGTCTCCCACATTGCAGGCAGATTCTTTACCATTTGAGCCAACAGGAAAGCCCAAGTTGCCCTCTGAATGGGCTGTATTGAACAGTAATTTGCAATCTCACCAGCAGGGTGATGTCTGCTTTTTATATAGTTGTATGTTTTACAAAGCCCTTTAGGGGCTTTACTCCTTGGAAGGAAAGTTATGACCAACCTAGATAGTATATTAAAAAGCAGAGACATTTCTTTGCCAACAAAGGTCTGTCTAGTCAAGGCTATGGTTTTTCCAGTGGTCATATATGGATGTGAGAGTTGGACTGTGAAGAAAGCTGAGTGCCAAAGAATTGATGCTTTTGGACTGTGGTGTTGGAGAAGACTCTTGAGAGTCCCTTGGACTGCAAGGAGATCCAACCAGTCCATCCTAAAGGAGATCAGTCCTGGGTGTTCATTGGAAGGACTGATGCTAAAGCTGAAACTCCAGTACTTTGGCCACCTCATGCGAAGAGTTGACTCATTGGAAAAGACCCTGATGCTGGGAGGGATTGGGGGCAGGAGGAGAAGGGGATGAGAGAGGATGAGATGGCTGGATGTTATCACCAACTCGATGGACATGAGTTTGGGTAGACTCTGGGAGCTGGATGGACAGGGAGGCCTGGCGTGCTGTGATTCATGGAGTCGCAAAGAGTTGGACACGACTGAGCGACTGAACTGAGCTTAGGGGCATTATCACTCGGTCTGGTGATGAGAGGGAGGGAGAGCAGTAGGTTTATCCCCATAGTGCACATGAAGAGACCAAGGCACAGCTCGGGACCGCACGGGAAAGAGGCGAGAAAGGCCCCATCCTCATGCAGATGGACGGAGGCAGACCAACGTCACTTTTCTGTTTCTGCGTTAATAATGTTTTGCTCTACTTTTCCATTTCTCTGTTAGTGGAAATACTTGCTCATATCCTTTTTTATGGTATAGCGTCAGTGTTTTAGTTTCATATAGATTTTTTCAAAGATGTTGCTGTTTTAGATGAGTTTTATGGTCACAGGAAAATTGAGAGGGAGGCACGGAGATTTATCCTCTGCTCCTCCATGTGTACCGCCTCCCCTACTATCAACAGCGCCCACAGAGTGGTGCATTGGTTATAATTAGTGAACCTGGTATTGACACCCCATAATCCCACATAGTCCGCAGTTTATAGCAGGGTTCGCACTTGCTATTGTGCATTATATGGGTTTAATCAGGTGTTCAGTGACATGTGTGTATCATTATGGTATCGTGCAGTGTGCTTTCACTGCCATAAACATTCTCTGTGCTCCATCCATCCCCCTTCCTTCCCTGCAAAACCCCTGGCAACCCGCTGATTTGTTGACTGTCTCCGTAGTTTTACCCTTTCCAAAATGCCACCTGGTTGGAATCATACAGCATGTATCCTTTTCAGATTGGCTTCTTTTGTTTAGAAATATGCACTAAAGATTTCTCCATGTCTTTTCATGGCTTGATAGCTCATTCATTTTTAGTGCTGAGTAATATTTCATTGTCTGGCTGTACCACAGTGATTTATCCATTCACTGCCTGAAGAACACTTTGGTTGATTCCGAGTTTTGGCAATTATGAGCAAGGCTTCTATAAACAATATGTGAGGGGGAGGTTTTTGTATGGAAATAAGTTTTCAATTCATTTGGGTAAATACATAACTGGCATAATTTCTGGATTATATGGCGAGAGTGTGGTTGGTTTTGTAAGGAAATGCCTAACTGTCTTCCAAGGCAGCTGTACCATTCTGCATTCCCGCCAGCAATGAATGAAAGTTCTTGTTGCTCCACACCCTTGCCGGTACTTGGGATGGTCAGTGTTCTGGATTCTGGCCATTCTAACAGGTGTGCCATTTAGATGATTTTAGAAATCATTTTCACAGAGGGATTATATATACGTACATACAATATCTACAAATGTTTAATAAATGTTCAATAATCTTCAACAAATGCCAATTCCCTCTGACCTCTTTCTACAGACAGAGGTTACCCAGCTTCTCCAACAAATCACAGTAGGTGGTAGATTTCAGCAACTAAGCAACTGATTTGTTTAATACTCTGTTTAGTAGTCATTGTTTCACACCATTTACAAGAGTGCCTACTACTTGTCAGGGCTTTAGGATACCAGCAGAGTTTCCTTTCCTGTCTGCTGAAAGACTTAAAGTTTATTTTAAAAACAACATCTCCCCCTCCCTCATTTCCCCCCAACCAAACCTGATAGGAAATTGGGAAGTGTGCAAAGTGCTTATAAAGTCATGATGCATGCAGCTTAATCCTCGAAGGGTGATGTGGGCAAAAGAAGAGAGTCCACGTCTCAAATCAACCCAGAGTAACTCATATCACTTTCTGGGGTGTTTTGAGTACCCCACAGGTGACATCGTATCCCAGACTCCATTCTTTTCCCTCACCTGCTGTGCCTGTACCCCATCCCCGACCTGCCCTACCCGCACCCCCACCTGCCATACCCGCACCCCCCTCACCTGCCATACCCGCACCCCCACCTGCTGTGCGTGTGCCCCTCCCCCACCTCCCCTACCTGCACCCTCCCCCACCTGCCCTACCTGCACCCCCCTCACCTGCCCTACCTGCACCCCCACCTGCTGTCCCTGTGCCCCATCCCCCACATGCCCTACTTGCACCCCCTCACCTGCCCTACCTGCACTCCCACCTGCTGTGCATGCACCCCCCCCCCAACCTGCCCTACCTGCACCCCTCCCCCACCTGCCTTGGCTGCTCCTAAGCTTCTCCTCCACAAACCAGGTTCCTCTCCCTGGCTCTCATCTCCCAGTCCTCATGCCCGACGTGAAGCCTGGGTCTGTCTTGAAGAGGAACAGGCGGATGCAGCTGGGGAGGCACTGCATCCAAAGGTCTGATGTGAGCAGACCAGAATTATTCATAAGACAGGGGGAAATAAGCAAAAAATAAGCTCAAAACCCATGTTTGCACAATGTTTTGTCCCGTCAATTATAAACTATAAAAACAAAAGCTGCCTCGTTTGGCAAGTGATGAGGTTCTGAAACCAGATTCACTGGGCCCACCCAATGCCCACTAGGTCTCTTTTCTGTCCGTTTGTCCATCCATGCATCCAGCCACACACCCTGGCCTGCTGCAGGAGGATGGCCTCAGTTTAGCCTCGAGGAGCTAGAAAACAGGCTTGAAGCCAGGGGTCTGCTATTCTGCATGGTTAGCGCTTGCTGACAGACTGGAGCCTTGCTGTGCCGCGGTGCCTGGAATGAGGGCTTTGAAAGAGAGAACAGGTATCTGTCAGTGCCCAGAAGAAGGGAAATCATGTCTAAAGTTGGCGACACAGGCATTCATGGGAGAGGGCTGGGGAGGAGGATAGACAGTTCTTCTTCCATTTTGGAGGTGCTGCCTCTTGACCTTGAGGTGCCCCTGATCTTGTCTGGGTGACGTTTCTGGCTCCCCAGGAAGAGTCTTCCATCACCTGGCCCAGCCTTCAGGGCAAAGAGCTCTTCAAGAGCCCAATGAATCTTAATAAAAAATGGAAATGGCTTTTCCCCTTCATTTTAATTAACATTATGTCTACATTTCTGGGATAATGGATAATTAAGTGAGTTCCCTTGGCATTACAATGTTCTTGGAAATAATTTATGGTTTCGTTTCACTCTGTGAAGGCTGTTTGGGTTGGTGTTGAAGTTTCATCATAAATATTTCTGAGGAGTATTTGCACGTCAGTGATTTGTATTCACGTGGCTGCGATACCACACATTCTGGGGAAGTGTCTTACATAATATTTTCTCACAGGCAACACTTCCATCCTTCTTTTGCTTTGGGGCACAGAGTCAGTTTCAGAATTTGCACTCAGCGGGTAGCACAAGCCAGCCGCCACTGTTCTAACCTGTGTTCACCTGGCTGAGACAGAAACCCAGTGGGCCTTCCGAAACTGGGCGAGGCTCCAGTCTTCCTGTCTAAAAAGGGAAATGCTGACAATGATAAGAGTTCACATGTAGTAAGTGTATTAAATATATCAAATGTAAAAAATGCCCACTAATCTGTACTGTACCAGGCTCCCCTGGCGGCTCAGATGGTAAAGAATCTGCCTGCAATGCAGGAGACCTGGGTTTGATTCCTGGGTTGGGAAGATCCCCTGGAGAAGGAAATGTATTTTCCCAGTCTTCTTGCCTGGAGAATCCCATGGACAGAGGAGCCTGGCGGGCTACACCCCTTGGGGTAACAAAGAGTCGGACACGGCTGAGCGACTAACATAGACAGCCTGTACTGTGCTCAGTATGTCTTCACTGTCCACATCCCGCCTTCAGGATCAATCAAGGGCTTAGGTGCTGCTGTTGTCATCCTCAGTTTATGTCAAGCTAGGAAGTGGGTCAGTTGGGGTTTGAAGCCAGGCAGTTTGCCTTTAATCACCTGTGGTGCCCGACATACCCCTTATACCGTCCTTATGGTAATATCTGGGATATGCAGACATGCTGACCACCTCCTTTCGGGAGACTTTCTGTGATGATGGAAATGGCCAGGTCTGTCCAGTTCAGTGCCCACTAGCCATGGAGGGCTATTGAGCCTGTGAAATACGACTAGTGTGACTGTGGAACTGAATTGAGCAACCAAACGTGATTACCTGTCTAAATAGCCCTGTGTGGCTGCCGGCTGCCTTATTAGGCAGCATAGTCATAGAGCAAGTTGTCTGCTCTCACGCTGTAATACTCAGGCCCCACTTACTGCTGCTGTAACTAATCAGCCAACCTCATGGTTGGAAAACACAACGTCGGTCAGGAACCCTAACCTCGAGGTGTCAGCAGGGCTGTGTTCCTTCTGCAGGCTCTAGGGGAGAATGCATTTCCTTCTCTTTGCTAGCATCTACTGCCTGCCTGCATTCTCTGGCTTGTGGCCCCTTCCCTCCTCTTCAAAGCTGGCAGAAGAGCACCTTCAACTCTCTGTCTGATTCTGACCTTCCCGCCTTCTTCTTCTAAGACCTTTGTAATTACATCGGTGTGTCTGGATAGTCCAGAACTGTCTCCCCATATCAGAGTCCTTGGAAGGGAATGACAACCCACTCCAGTATCCTTGCCTGCAGAACCCCACGAATAGAGGAACCTGGAGGCTATCGTCCATAGGTTCACAAAGAGTTTGACATGACAAGCAACGAGCCCTTTCAGGGCTTCCCAAGCGGTGCTGGTGGTAAAGGAATTGCCTGCCAATGCAGGAAACGTAACAGACATGAGTTCGAACCCTGGGTCAGGAAGATCCCCTGGAGGAGGGCATGGCAACCCACTCCAGTGTGGAGAATCCATGGACAGAGGAGCTGTCCATGGCTACAGGCCATAGGGTCGGAAAAGAGTCGGACATGACTAAAGTGACTTAGAACACACACACTCACGTTCACAAAGTCCTGTTTTGCCATACATGGTAACACGCTCACAGATTCTGAGGATTAATGCCAGGGCATCGTCTAGCCTCTTGCATCACCCAGACACCCTTGTGTGACTGTCACTCGGAGGTTGAGGTCACAGGCTCCAACGTTACACCGGCCTGGATGTGAATCTTTTCTTCGTCACTCCCAGTGGAACTTGGCTTTAAGCAGGTTGCTTCATCTTTCAGTGTTTCCATGCACTTATCCTCAGAAGGGGAATAATGCTAATGCCTACCTGATAGTGTTGTTATAAAAATCAAATGAGATGGCGAGGGAAGGCGCTTAGCACAGAGGGGGGCACATTATAACACTCAGAACTGTTTGCTGCTACTTCTTGTTCTAGGTTTTTGTTCTTATTTGGTGCAGCGGTATTCCCTTACTTTCCTGCTTAGTTCTTTAAAAGATATCCCTGAGGTCAAAGTAGTCTAGAGATGATGACAACCATGATCATAAGTAGCTATCTCTTTCATTTAAAATGCTTTTCAGGGCACTTCCTTTTATTTCTCTTAATTGTTTTAACCGCCGTGTGAAGTATGTGGTAGTAGAAAACAAAGGCTCAGAAGAGCCAGACCCCAAACTCCTGCCTACTGTTTCCAGGACTGATGCTCATTACATGCATCATACCTGCCTTTCTCTCTGTCCTGAAATAAAGAAGAAGGAAGGTCTGTGGGTTTGCACAGGGGGTGGAAGGGTGACTCAAGGAAGGCGGGGAGGAATGATGACCACGTACCAGTTGAGAATTACTGGCCCAGAGTCTTCCGTGATGTGTAAGGTTTGCAGTTTCACAGGCTTCCAGGATCCCTTTGAGCCGCACGGGGGCCCAGAGAGCTAACCGAGAGTTCTCCTGCCAGTTATGCCCTCCACCCAGCAGGAGAAGCTCTCTCCTGTCTCCTTCCCCATGAGCTGCGCCCCACCTGGTCCTCCACCTAGTGGGTCCTGCTTCCCTACCAGCCTGCAGCATTATCCCAACGTGCCGATCCCGTCCTCCTGCAGGGTGTGGGGCCGTCTCACTCTCCCACCGCTGCGAAGCCTGCCTCCGCGGCCCCGGCTGGTTCAGCTGGCCTCCGCGGGGCCCTGTGCTGTGCAGTGTCTTTGCTCTGCGGGGCTGTGTGTGTACGCGGCTAGCCAGCTACGCAGGTCTCACCTGCCCGCTGTGGGGTGCTGTGCGTTAGACCATCTCATGCGACTTAGGGTGGGGGGATTCCCCCGTTCACTAACGGGGTGAGTAGGAGGTGATGAGGACAGTCCTGAGTTTGAGTTCAAAGTCTAGCCACTCAGGTTCTCTACAATCTCAGGCCCTCTCGGTGTTTCCTTTGCTCTGCTGATTATTGATATCTGCCCAGTATGACTTGTACGGATGCTAAACAAAATGCATGCTTATGTATCTGGCATACAAAACACTTAACAGCTTCCTTTTCCCCTCCCGTTTTACTTTCCTTCTTCCTTCCTTCTGCAAATTGATATTAAACATTCACAGTTTTGTGGGGCTGGAACAAACTATTATTAGAAAAATCCAGATCCCAACTGTGAGTTAAGCTGCCATGCTATCATTGGCTACCTGGACACAAACTCAAGATATTTCTTCAAATTTTATTTTATTTTTAATTGGAGGATATTTACTTTATAATATCGTGGTGGTTTCTGCCACATATCAACATGAATCAGCCCCATAGGTATACATATGTCCTCTCCCTCTTAAACTTCCTCCTCTACCACCTCCCTCCCCATCCCACCCCTCAAGGTTGTCACAGAGCACCGACTTTTAACTCAAGACATTTTAACAAGTTCAGGATGATTTGAAAATAAATCATTTGCTTATTTTTCAAGTAATGATATTTTCCATTTTCCCTACTCCCTAACCTCTCGCACAAACCCCTCTGGATCTGGCCCTTCCATGGATCTTGAATTTAAACTGTGAAAAGTTAAGCCCCACACTGTTGTTCAACTTCTAGACCTGAGCTTTGCTCATCCTTGCATTCCCACCCAGCACAAAAGCGTTTTCAATACACGATCACCCAAGTTGCAGCGGGTGTTCTACAGTTCCATTCAGCACATAAAAATGTGTTTCTTTCTGGCTCCATTATATTACCCTACTTATTGAGCCATTTATCACATAGCATGGGGCCCAAGCTCTGTTTTATTGAAATTACAGAATCCAATATCCATGTGTCCACACATCCTCGCGTCTCCTTTCTGGAGGAGAGCTGCCTCTTATGAATGTTGACAAGCTAAGCTGTCTTTTCTCTCTGTTCCCCTGGGTTCAGGGTGAATTCCATTGGAAATATATCCATCCTAGAAAAGGAACACCCCCCTCCCACTCAAGTGGGACAATGGGATTGCATTGCCCCAGCATTTAGCATTGGATGCAGAACGTGTGTGCTAAGTCCTGTCAGACTCTTCACGACCCTCGGACTGTAGCCCGCCAGGCTCCTCTGTCCATGGGATTTCCCAGGCAAGCATAGTGGAGTGGGTTGCCATGCCCTCCTCCAGGGGATCTTCCTGATCCAGGGATCGAAGCCGTGTCTCTTACATCTCCTGCATTGGCAGGTGGGTTCTTTACCACCAGGGGATGCAGAATAGTGGAGTAGTCATTGTGGGTCCTGATACAGGAAGCTGCCAGACCTGAGTCAAACCCCAGCTCTTCTGCTTTGCCACCCTTGAACCTTGGACCGCCTTTTTTTTTTTTTGTAAGTTGGCTGATCTTCAGTCTCCTTATCTGTAAAATAAATGAGGATGTTAATAGTATCAAACTCAGAAAGTTGTTGAAATGAATAGATGAGCCAAAATATACACATGCTTAGAAGAGTGTTGGATATCATTCAAGCTTGTGGGCTGTAACTTTTTATTTTCTTTCATACCTTGTGCTGTGGATACTCAGTCACTCAGTTGTGTCCAGCTATTTGCAACCCCATGGTCTGTAGCCCACCAGGCTCCTCTGTCCGTGGGATTCTCCAGACAAGAATACTAGAGTAGGTTGCCATTTCCTCCTCCAGGAGATCTTCCCAACCCAGGGCTGGAACCCTGTATTTCCAGTGTCTCCTGCATTGCAGGCAGATTCTTTACCACAGAGCCTGTAATTCTTTCTGGGTAGGAGGAAGGATAGAGAGGATGAGATGACTTTTATTCATGTATTCATCCTGCATTTATTATGTGCCTGCTGTATATCATGTACAATGCCAGGCACTGAGGATGCAAAGAGATTAAGATGAATAAACTTAGCCTCCGCCATCAAAATGCTGAGTCTCTTCCAAGACGGACACTTAAGATTTCATAGGCAAAATAGGCTGCATCCTGTCCTGCTTCCATCCCATTCGGTAGCCTGACATGCTCTCAAAAGGCTGCTCAGCTTCTGGAATTCCACCGTTAAACTGCTTAAGTCTGGACTGATACCAACAGGGAGCTCCTGAGAAATGCCTGTGACTTCAAGGTTAAGTTCAGGTGACCCACTTACCCTTGAGCAAATCACTTCTTTGCTTTCTCCTCTTTAAAACTAGGAATTCCTCCTTCTGCACAGCCTACCACACAGAGCACAGCCTACTATATCCAGAAAGTGCTTTGTCAACCCAAAGTGATGATTCTGGCGCGAGGAGCAGAGCACCCTCCCTAGGTCCCGCTGGGAGAGGTGGGAAATGTGTGATGAAACAAGTTTCAACCCTGATGGGTATTTCTGCTCCTTCTGTTAAACTTGGGTTTGGCAACTTTTACAACCCTCCCCCTTGATTCTAAAACTGGGTCCTAAGGGAACCTGTGAGACAAGCTGTCAAACAATAACTGAAAAGTTAGATAAAGTTAAGGAAGCTAAGAGGTGGGTGCTTTTCTGAGGCTTCTTGCCTAAAGATAGAGAAAACAGTGGGGAGGGAAGTGAATCTCTCTAAATGGGGGAAACAAAATCGTGAAGAGCTTTAATTTGCCTGGAAGTCTAAGTCTTAACTGTGGCCGCCTTCTCTAGTTTCTGAATGTACTTGGAGAGCAAGTTTCTCAGCAGGGCCACTGTTATAGGGCTGGACAGGATGGTTCCTCCATATGCAGTATAGACACCATGCCAGATAAATGCCAGGAGCAGCCCCAGCTCAGTCTCTGTGGCAACCCCAAACGCCCACACGTTTTTCCAAATGTTCTCTAGGGAGGGTCTTAGCAAGTACTTTTCTGTGAAGACCCGGATAGCAAATATCAACCCTCTGGTCTCTGTCACAACTCGAGGCTGCACCCCGCAGAAAGAAAGCTACCGTAGACACGGGGACAAATGGGCATGGCTGTGTTCCAGTAATATTTTATTTACAAAAACTGAGGGCAGGCTGACCCTGGTCTGTGGGTTGTCCTCCGAGGAGCCCTGTTCTAGGGGATTGTGCCACCCTGTTGAAATTCCCTTTTTCTGTTAGGAGAAATGTGGGCAGAGAAATGGGGTGACCGTCCTTGATAGCACTGATCATCTCTAGGACAGCTTCCTCACAGAAAGAAGAAGGAAGCGCCCAGATGTGAGATCTTGTTTTGTCTTCCCTACACCTTGAATTATGGTTCTTCAGAGAGACAGAACCAATAGGTGGATAGATAGATGGAGGGATGGGTGGATAGATAGATGGGTGGATGGATGGATGGTTGGATGGGTGGATAGACAGATGGTAAATAGATAGAGAAGTGAGTGGATGGGTGGGTAGGTAGGTAGGTATAAATAGGTAGGTTTTAATTATGTGACTGATTAATTATGAGAGATTAACTCACATGATCATGCTGGCTAAGAAGCCCCATGATCTGCCATTGGCAACCTGGAGACCCAAGAAAGCTGGTATATAATTCAGAACAAGTCCAAAGTCCCAAGAACCAGGGAAGCCACTGGTGTAAATCCTAGACCTGGGGCAGGAGAATATGAGATGAGAGGTCGCAGCTAAGGTAGTCATGCAGGAAAGAAGGAGTGAGTTCCTCCTTCCCCCCACTTTTGTTCCACACAGGCCCCCAACTGAACTAGCTGACACCCACCCACATTGGGGAGGGCAAGCTGCTCTACTGAGTGTACCATTCAAGTGCTAATCTCGTCCCTCTGAGGACTCCTCCCAGACACACCCAGAAATACCCTGTGACCAGATACCTATACTTCTGCTGATCTAGTCCAGCTGACACTAAATTAACTATCCCACTCCCCATATGTAGGCTTCCCTGGGGGCTCAGATGGTGAAGAATCCACCTGCTGTGCAGGAGACCAGGGTTCTATCCCTGTGTTGGGAGAATCCCCTGGAGAAGGGCATGGCAACCCACTCCAGCATGCTTGCCTAGGAAATCCCATGGACAGAGAAGTCTGGTGGGAGACAGTCCATGAGTTTGCAAAGAGTCAGACACAACTGAGCAACCAAACAATAATGATAATGATTTACATGCTATATGTGTGTGTGTGTGTGTGCATTAATCGTTCAGTGGTGTCCGACTGTTTGCGACCCCATGGACTGTAAATAATTTACATAAAATATACAGATCTCAAAGGTAAAATTCAATGAGTTTTGACGAATATTAATATATACCCTGGTGACCATCATCTCATCCTGTGTATAGGTCACTTCTCTCCATTTTAGAAAGTATCCCGAGCCAATCCAGGATGCCCCAGTCTGAGGCAACTGTCCCTACACAGTAGTTTCACCTGTGTTTTTGTACTTTGTGTATTGGGATTTACAGTTTATATCTTTTTCTTGTCATTTGGGTGGACTTTTTCATTAAATGAAAGGTGGGTATCGACAATAATATGGGGACATTTTATGAGATAAATCATCCTAATCCCATCACCTGAGGAGCACATGTTTTCATATTGGTAAATTCTCCCCATATCACCCGTGTTAGTTATTTTCAGACTTTCCACACCATTTCCCCGGATTTTTTATTGAATGATACACCAGATAACATTTCCCTTGTTTCTGTGGAATTATCTTAATAATTGTTTAGTTCAGTTCAGTCGCTCAGCTGTGTCTGACTCTTTGCGACCCCATGAATCGCAGCATGCCAGGCCTCCCTGTCCATCACCAACTCCTGGAGTTCACTCAGACTCATGTCCATTGAGTCAGTGATGCCATCCAGCCATCTCATCCTCTGTGGTCCCCTTCTCCTCCTGCCCCCAATCCCTCCCAGCATCAGAGTCTTTTCCAATGAGTCAACTCTTCACATGAGATGGCCAAAGTGCTGGAGTTTTAGCTTTAGCATCATTCCTTCCAAAGATATCCCAGGGCTGATCTCCTTCAGAATGGACTGGTTGGATCTCCTTGCAGTCCAAGGGACTCTCAAGAGTCTTCTCCAACACCACAGTTCAAAAGCATCAATTCTTCGGTGCTCAGCCTTCTTCACAGTCCAACTCTAACATCCATACATGACTACTTGAAAATCCATAGCCTTGACTAGATGGACCTTAGTCGGCAAAGTAATGTCTCTGCTTTTGAATATGCTATCTAGGTTGGTCATAACTTTTCTTCCAAGGAGTAAGCATCTTTTAATTTCATGGCTGCAGTCACCATCTGCAGTGATTTTGGAGCCCCCCAAAATAAAGTCTGACACTGTTTCCACTGTTTCTCCATCTATTTCCCATGGAGTGATGGAATAGGATGCCATGATCTTCGTTTTCTGAATGTTGAGCTTTAAGCCAACTTTTTTACTCTCCTCTTTTACTTTCATCAAGAGGCTTTTTAGCTCCTCTTCACTTTCTGCCATAAAGGTGGTGTCATCTGCATATCTGAGGTTATTGATATTTCTCCCGGCAATCTTGATTCCAGCTTGTGTTTCTTCCAGTCCAGCGTTTCTGATGATGTACTCTGCATAGAAGTTAAATAAGCAGGGTGACAGTATACAGCCTTGACGTACTCCTTTTCCTATTTGGAACCAGTCTGTTGTTCCATGTCCAGTTCTAACTATTGCTTCCTGGCCTGCATACAGATTTCTCAAGAGGCAGGTTAGGTGGTCTGGTATCCCCATCTCTTTCAGAACTGTTTAGCGGTTGTCTAAAATTCTAGCCTGCTGATGCCCTCAAATGTACCAGAACCTCTCCTTGTCAAGGAGAGCAATGGTATTTCCAGGTTCATTTTGGGGAGGCTGATCCCCAGGTTCGAATCATGGCTTGAAGCCTTGGTTGCTTATCAACCAAGAGGTCATAATGAGACTGGCTTTGTAGGGCTGTTGTTACAACTGAATCAGTTCTTCTGTGTCGAACAGTCAGAACAATGACTGGGACAGGACATAGTAAGCGCTATCATTATTGGGCATTTACGCCATTGTCCAGTTTTTCACGGGGCTTTCCAGGTGGCTCAGAGGTGGAGCATCTCATCCCTGGGTCAGTAAGGTCCCCTGGAGGAAGGCATGGCAACCCCCTCCAGTATTCTCGCCTGGGAAATCCCATGGACAGAGGAGCCTGGCGGGAAACAGTCCTTGGGGGTCGCGGAGAGTCAGACACGGCTTAGTGACCAAACAGCCGCAGCACCAGCCAACGTTTGACAGATGCCGTCGCAAGTGCTTAGGGGCATACCAGTTTTCGGCTTGCACTGAGTTCTCCCTAAGGTAAATTCCCAAGAGAAGAGCTAAGGCTTGGGATATTCAGTGGCCCTTGCTGTGTGCTGTCCATCCTTCTGATTTCTTTCTCAGCTAATGGCCCCCGCACCACCCCCAAGACCCTCACCTTTGATGATGCTTCTCCCTTACTTGTGGTTGTTGCTTAGTTACTAAGTCATGTCCAACTCCTTGTGACCCCACGGACTGCAGCACTCCAGTCTTCCCTGTCCTTCATTATCTCCTGGAATTTCCTCAAATTCATATCCATTGGGGCAGTGATACTAACCGGCCATCTCATCCTCTGTCGTCCCCTTCTCCTCCTGCCTTCAATCTTTCCCAGCATCGGGGTCTTTTCCCTTGAGCTGGCTCGTCACATCAGGTGGCCAAAGTATTTACTGGAGCTTCAACTTCAGCATCAGTCCTTCCAGCGAATATTCAGGGTTGATTTCCTTTTGGATTGACTGGTTAGATTTCCTTGCTGTCCAAGGGACTCTCCAGGGTCTTCTTACTTCTTAGATCCTGTAAACTCTCGGGTTCTCTGGAGAGTGTCTTCAATTTCTTGAATAAACCTGCCTCTCTTCATTTCCACTGTCATTACCTTGGCCCTCCTCCACCCATGAGGACAGAAGGGCCCCATAGATGAGCCTGTAATTTCTCCAGAATATCCCCAAAGATCTTGCCCTGAGGGTGAAATTCAATCTCCTCAGCCTGCTCCTTGCCCGAGACTCAAACCTGGACTTTACCCTCAATGATGCTTCTCTTTCGCTTGGCTGCACCTACTCATCACATCCTATTTCACGTCTGACTAGCTTTATGTCAACTCTTAATGAGATGACAGTGTGAAATGGGAGTCTGGCCCCATCTGGGAGGGGTGGGGGAGAAGGGGTCAGAAAGGTGGGATGAGACAAGAAGGGCTGATGGTATTTCCCTTTGTGAAGGAGACCTTGTAATAACTGTGCAGGGCCCTCCACTGTGAGAAAAGGGAACATGTGAATACCCCGAGGACACAGTTATCTGGGAGTCTTCTCCTTGGGAACCTGATTCTAGTGAGCATCAGAGGTGTTCTCTGGTGCATACAGAAGTTTCTCATGGTGAATTAGATGGAAGACCAATGATACTTCCTGACAACGTTCTGCACAAGGAAATTATGCCCTAGGAGATGCAACATCATTCTCTGTCTAAATCACTCAGTGGAACAGTAAGGTTACTGGAGCTTGTGGTGAGTTGTTATTGCTGTTCAGTCGCTAAGTTGTGTCCAACTCTTTGCAATCCCATGGACTGCAGCATACCAGGCTCCCCTGTCCTTCACTGTCTCCCAGAGTTTGCTCAAACTCACGTCCATAGTGTCAATGATGCTACCTAACCATCTCATCCTCTGCCGACCCCTTCTCCTTTTGCCTTCAGTCTTTCCCAGCATCAGAGTCTTTTCCAATGAGTTGGCTCTTTGCATCAAATGGCTAGGGTGTTGGAGCTTCAACTTCAGCATCAGTCCTTCCAATGAATATTCAGGGTCAAATATTTAGGATTGACTGGTTTGTTCTCCTTGCAGTCCAAGGGACTCTCAAGAGTCTTCTCTGGCACCACAGTTTGAAAGCGTCAGTTCTTTAGTGTTCAGCCTTCTTTATAGTCCAACTCTCACATCCTTACGTGACTACTGGAAAAACCATAGCTTTGACCATATGGACCTCTGTAGGCAAAGTGATGTCTTTTCTGTTTAATAAGACTTATTTACCAAGCTGTCAGCTTCATCAGCAAGTGTGACACACACACACACACACACACACACACACGTACCCCACCCATCCTGAGAATGATGCTGTCAATGAGAATCAAACACTTTTTCTTCCACCACCCACCTCAAAATTACAATAAAAAATTATAAGAGATTCCAGAAGTAGTTCCGATCTGAGGAAAAAATGCATCCCACCCCACCCCCTTATGGAGAGCTTCCCTGTGTTTCAGAAATAGAGAAGCTTCTTCAAAGACATCCCCATCATCCAGCACACTCAGCAAGGGCTCTCAGCCAGCACTGCTCCCCTTCCAGTTGATTCTCAGGTGCCAGGTGAGCTGTCCGTGCTGGCCAGAAGTTGTGAGAGTCCTGGAGGCCTTGTGCACAAATCCTTCCCCTACTCTCTCTCCCTCTCTCCTGCAACACGAAGTAAGAAGGCCTATCTGTGTAAGGAGGATTCATCAGAATCTCTAATTAAATACATAGCAGCTGGTGAATTAAAGCATTTGTCTTAGCTCTGCCATCCTATAATACCTTATAATCCTGAGAGTCCAGAGTATGAATTAATTATAATTTCTAAGAACTCAGGGAGCCAGCGGCATTGAGGAGGGTGAGGTGGAGAAGGAGAAGCTCTGAATGGTGATGGCAAATGCTTGTGAAAAAGGGACAGAGCCATGATTGTTATTTAGAAGAGGAAGCCACCTTAGGGAGTTTAGAAGCCTGTGTATTTGTATGTTTTTTGTGTGAGTGAGTGTGTGTGTGTGTGTGTGTGTGTGTGAGGGGTGTGTCTGTGTGCATGCACATGTGTTTATTTTCAAGGTCATGTTCAGGCTGTTACTGTCAGGCACTTAACACTCCCAGTTTCATCAGCAGGACCAGCTGTATTTTACTAGCTACCAAGCGCTTATTGTCTAGTTGCTCAGTCGTGCCCAGCTCTTTGCGACCACGTAGACTGTAGCCTGCCAAGCTCCTCTGTCCATGGCGTTTCCCAGGCTTGTTGCATGCTCTTTATATGACAAGCACTTTTCCCCCTCATATCTAAAGACCCATAGCTGTATGTTGTCATGACTCTGCCTTGACAGTTTCACTCTCTTACCAATGAGAAGATGAAGCTCAGGGAGGTTAACTCATCTTTGCCAAAGTCTCCCACAGCTCACGAGTTTCAGAGCTGGCGCTCAGACCCAGGCTGACCTGATCTCAGAACCTCTTCCCCTAAGAACCGCTCCCCCCCACCACCACCACCCCGGCCAGCCTTCCTGAATTTATTATGTGCCAGGCTTCTTGCATAATGAGACATGAGTCTCACCCTTAAGGAAAGGAACCTGCCTTTCAGTGGGAAGTGCCTAATAGGACATGTGCTGCTGTAACAGACAAACCCTGAAATTACTTAGGACCCTGGCTCCTACTCTTTGTGGCTCTTCCATTGTCACCTTCTGGCCCCCAGGGGGAAATAGGGTGAGGGTCTCTTGGAGAATTTGTACTGAGCAGGCCTGGGCATAGTGGGAAGTCCTTCCCTTCATGCACTCGCCACTGTAACTCAGTTGCAGGGCCCTGCCTAGCTGCAAGGGAGCTGGGAAATGCTGGTACCTATGTTCTCATGAAGAAGGGTAAGCCGGGGTAGATGGTCAAGGCTTGTAAGCGGGAGAAATCTCTGCATTTTCCGATGTCAAAGTTGCAGAGACCTTACAGAGCAGGGTGGGACTATGCGGAGAGCTTTATTTTTGTCTCTTTCCCCTCCAGAAGTGGCAAGGTCAGTCTTTTATAAAAAGGATCATGAAAAGAAAATGACTCATATGCTAAAAAAAAAAAATGACACACATGGAAGGAAAAGAAAAAGCCTTGGTGTTGTCAGGGGCTGGGGCTCACATCCTGGCCCCACCAGGCGAAACCAGTTCCTGCCCTCTCCGTGCATCGTCCTCCTCCTGGAGGGAAGGAAGACAAAGTGCCTACTGCGTGGGGAGCCACAGTGACTATGGAAACAGAGAAGGAGCGTTGGGTGTCTGGCACGTGGTGCGCACCCGCACATCACTGTTGCCCTGTCTGCAGCGCCCTGTCTGCAGCGGCACATGGCTGCACCACTCTCTCTGCAGCTGCGCTTACACCCCTGGGCTGCTTTGTGGGAGGTAGATGTTGGGCCTTTCTTTCAATTCCTTACACAGCAAGTCAGCTAGATCATGAAAAAGCTCATGCTTAACAAAGGAACCTCCACAGAAATTGAGTCACAGATGCAGAAAACAAAGCTATGGTTACCAAGGTCGGAAGGAGGAGCAGAGAGATAAACTGGGAGATTGGGACTGACGTATACACACTACTATACATCAAATAGGCAGCTAATAAGGACCTACTGTGTAGCGCAGGGACCTCTATTCAGTACTCTGTAATGACCTATACTGGAATCTAGAAAAGAGTGGAGAAAAAAAAAAAAAAACAACTCATGCTTACATGCTCACCAAACTATAGAAACAACTATTTTCTTTTAAAATTCTCTATTGCCCTAAAAATTATGTAGTTCTACCTAATTTAAAAAAATGATCAGGAGAATGATAGTCATAATTATATTATTTATTATGATTATTCTGACTGCTCCATGAGGCTTACAGGGGTCTTCGTTTCCTGACCAGGGATTGAATGCATGGTCACTGCAGTGGGAGTGCCAAGTCCTAACTGCTAGACCACTAGGGAACTCCCCATAATTATATTATTTTAACAGACGTCCCCAGTGGTATGATGGCTCACCAGAAGTCACTGTTCCGAGACCTTAATGTGCTGAATCTAGAATCCTCATAGCAAACCTACAGCCTGGGTCCTCTTGTACATTTTTGTCATTGTGCTGTGCTTAATCTCTCAGTCGCGTTCGACTCTGTGACCCTTTGGACTGTAGCCCATCAGACTTCTCTGTCCTTGGGAGTTTTCAGGCAAGAATACTGCAGCGGATTGTCATTTCCTTCTCCAGGGCATATTCCCAGCCCAGGGATCAAACCCGCACCTCCTGTGTCTCCTGCACTGCAGGTGGATTCTTTACCTGTTAAGCCATCAGGGAAGCTCATTATACCTATTATTCCCACTCAGATATCAGCCAAGAGCTCTCAATTTTGGTCTGTCTTTCCATGGCTCTCCTTTCAGCACCTGACACACAGCAGGCTTTCAAAGATTTGTGGGCTGATGGGGCTAACTCTCCCATCTCCAGGAACAGTTAGGCTTAGCAAAGTTACAAGACTTGCCAACAGCCACATAGCAGTGGGTATCAGAGCTGATCCAAAGCCAGATCTCTCTGGCCCCAGACTACATTTTGCAGAGTAGAAAAATTTAACCAAAGCAGAGGTTGGTCCTCATGTATTCAAAAGGAAGTGATCCCACCACGCTATGAAATGTTTGACCCACCTAAATACCCTTAGCTTGATTTCCACTTAAAGGGACTTTGCTCTCTTTGAAAATAAAGAGGTAGGGGAAAATCATGATTGCTGCTGTGGCCCAAATGGTTACTTTGAAGATAACCAGCAAGGCGACTGAGCCCTCCGTCTGGGTCTCCTGGGGTTGCCTCTGGGGCTTGGAGGCTCCCAGGATGCCAGGGATGTTCAGGATGCCCTTGGTAGTGCTCTGTCCTCATGGAACCTGTTTCTTCTCCTATGAAACCAGCAATATAGGAGAGATGGTTTCTGACTCCCTCACGATTGGTTATCTTAGACAAGCAGTATCGCATCTTGGGACCTCAGTCTCAGGGTCTGTGAAAGGGGCAGAACCATCTTTGAAGAAGTGGTGTTTTTTGTGTGTAATCCTGGCACAGAACAGCTTCTCTGTAAATGGTCATCGCTGTTACTATTCCTGTTCTAACTCTCTGTAAGCCTTTCCTAAGTTCTTTTGAGTATACTGTAGAGATAGTTCCACAGCTTAATATTGTTGTTCAGTAACTCAGTCATATCCAACTCTTTGCAATCCCATGGACTGGAGCACACCAGGCTTCCTTGACCTTCACCATCTCCTAGAGTTTGCTCAAACTCATGTCCATCGAGTCGGTGATGCCACCCAACCATCTCATCCTCTGTCGTCCCCTTTTCCTCCTGCCTTCAGTTTTTCCCAGCATCAGGGTCTTTTCCAATGAGTCGGCTCTTTGCAACCACAGCTTATCAACCTCATGTTTTGTAAACCTCTGGCTATGTACCCCACCAATCCCTCTCTATGGGGCTGACCTCAGTTTTCTGTAACTTTGCGATTCATCTTCTGAGCAGAGCTCATAAGGGCCAGGCTCCCAGCCCTGGTGCAGCCCTCTGTGCTGAATGTCCCCTCTGGCCACTCCTTGCTGGTCATAGGCGGCCCCCACTGCTCTCACTTCTTGCTGGCTGGCCTCCCAAAGTCAGCTTAATTGTGTCTGTTTCTGTCTTTTCTTGTTTTGTCAACATGCCATTGAAAAGGAGATGCAAACCTGAGCCTTGATTAGACATCTCCCTTGGTGCAGATTTACCCTGATTTTCAATTCAGCAAGTTGGGCGCAGGTACAGGGGCACAAGCTTCTTGCTGTTGAAAGGTCCTGGAGCTGACAGAGTCCCAAAAGGGACTTTCTGGGAAGAGATGAGGTGTTCCCCCTCCTCCCTCCATCCCTGTCTTTTCCACCTGTCCACCTATTAGCTATTCAAGAGCAGTGCTCTGGGCTGAAATGCAGCCAGGAATTCAGCAAATTGCCAAGCTAGGAGTGTCCTAGCCCTTCTCACCAGGGAGGTGTTCTGGGGGTGTTCTGGGTTTGGAGAGAGCCTGAACCTCTGTTTACACGTACACACACACACTCAAGAAGTTCCTTGGAGACTGGAATCTAGGATGCTAGCTCTGATCCTCATACAAAGCTGTGGCATTGAGTGAGCCATTTAATTTCCCTGAGCTTTATTTCCTCACATTGTGGATAAGATCATAAAACTGTGGGTTCTTGATCAAACTTCTCATCTTCTCTGAAGTCAACTTTGTCTCATTTATATGATCTGTAGTCAAAGGAATGAGCATTTCAAGTCTCGGCCTTGACATCCAGTCCCACAGGTGTGGTCTTGGGCGCATGGTTTCCTCTCTCTGGGCTTCAGCTTCTGCATCTGTGAAATGAAAGCAGTAAGAGAGCACACCGTGGACCTTGTGGCGTTACTGTGAGCCTGGCAATGCAAACGTCAAACACTGAAAGGTGGTCCCTCTTCCCCTCTCTCTTCCTCCTCCTTCCCTTCCCTCTTTGCCTTCACCTCCTTCCTCTCCACCTTCTCCTCTTCTTCCAACATCATTATCGTCATTGCCATCATCTCACTATGAGACCAAATTCAATTACTTTCCTGGAAGTGCTTTGTCATCTGTAAAACATTACGTATGGAATTATAGGTAGACTCACCTAAGGTGAAACTCGATGTCAGCGTGAGTGTGTGTGTGTTCAGCCTTTTAGATCTGCTCAGTGGAGTATGGCTGTCGGGCAGGTCAGATGCCACGTGTTAAGGCACGCGGTGAGGGAAATGAGTTTTCCTGTGGATGGGGGATCCAGCTGGAGGGGTCGGGAGGCCCGGCAAGGGTGGGGGAACCAGCCAGAACACCTTAATGATGGCTTAAGAAACTTACAAATAAGGCTGAGATTCCTAATGTTTAACTTCAAGTGACTGAACATTAACATTTAATTAGCTCCTGCCTGCTAAACCAATATTAAATCTCAGCAGAGGCTGGTGGCATGTCTTAAATATTAGCAGCCAAGAGGTGGTGGTCCTGTCATGGAGACTCACTGCAAGACGGAAGCTCACCCTGTCCTATGGGATCCCAGTTCACACACTCTCTGTGTGTTTCCTGGACACGTATCCATTCTCATCTCTCTGGTTCTTGAGGTGAGAAGAGGAATCACATGCAAACCAGCACACCTCTTCAAACTCCCTCCAGTCTCTCACTGGGTTGACTCCAGGCCAGCCTACTCAAGTAGTCCGATCTCAGGTTCTCCCCTGGAGAAAAGGAAAAATTCTCCCTACCTTGTTGTGCTGTTCTACAGATCACTGGCAACGGACAGGATCTGTAGAAATCCTAACAGGAGACCTCACCCATCATTACGGACGGCATGTTTGTGTAATCTCCCCCAGAGTTGCATGCTGAAACCTTCATCCCTGTGATGGGATGCTATTAGGAGGTGAGGCCTTTAGGTTTAGATGAGATCTTGAGAAATGGAGCCCCACGGATGGAATGGATGTCTTTACAAGAAGAAAAAGAGACAGAGCATTCCCCCTGCCCTTCCTCCTTCTCTTCCTTCCTTCTTCCCCACTCCCTCCCCTCACCCCCACAGCCTTGTGAAGACGCAGCAACAAGCCACCTGCAAACCAGGAAGCCTCCAGACCCTTACCAGATGCCGGCTCTGCCAGCACCTTGAATTTGGACCTCCCAGCTTCCAGAACTAAGTGAGAAATAAATGTCCTTTAAGCCACAGCCTCTGGTGTTTTGGTCACAGTGGCCCAAGACAGCGGAGACACCAGTGACTGTCAAGACTCGATTCTGCTTCCGCTTCACTTTCCTCCTCCCACCTTCTCGCTGACTGCGCCCAGTTATGCTGGCTTCTCACGTCCTGTTAGGGACTAAGATCTGCTCTGCTTTGTAGTCGTCAGTGTGCTCTCCCCTTAGCCTGGGCTTCTTTTTCCTCCTGAGCCCTGGCCATTTCTCTTGCAAGTCTCAGCTCAAGTTCACCGTCTTCAAGAAGGCTCCTCTGGCCTTCTAGGTAGATCAGTTTTCCCCACCATGCATGCCCATTACATCTGATTGTAATCCTGGAGGAGACATGATTCTGCTCTCCCCTTCTGCCGGTGTCCAGTGAAAAGCATCCGCTTCTTTTTATTGCCTCCCAAACCCTTTAGAGCCTCACAATATCCCTCATTCTCTAATGAGTGCAGTTCAGTTCAGTTCAGTTGCAATGAGTCAATCGTCTTCTTATTCTACTGGTGACGACTCTGACAGTATCCACCACTTGCATCAATAATCCCCGTTTTCAGACTTTGGCACTGACTTGATCTTTCACAGTTGCGTAAGGCTTAGCAAAGCATTCTAGGTGGTCACAGGTGGGTACTGCAGTTCACCTCTCAGATTGTACGGTTAAGAGCTATCTCTATGTGAAGGCATGGTTGGGGTTTGCTGAGCTGTTGTGGACGGTCATCATCACTCACAGGCTGGCGTCAAGACCAGTGAACCCCAACATCAAGAGACCCACCAACATCTGGAGCTGCATTCTGGAATGCAAAGGTTTCAGTAGGGAGGGAAGTAGCTGCAGCCCCATGGAGTCGATTCCAGGGGATGCGAGCTGCAAATGTGTCGGAGGAACGAGGCCACAAATAAGGAATGGGGGTTGTGTTGATCAGTCCAGCCTGAGAGTGAGTGTCTGTGTTGACTGGGTGTCCTTTTCCTTGTAGGTCCTGGGGCAGCGGAAGGATGTGGGATAAGATCAGTGGCCTCAAGGAGTATCATGGGGCATCAGAGGCGTGGTGCTGTGCAGATTAGGTTTTGAAGATGAGCTGGAATAAGGCTAAAGGGGAAGACCCCATCCCAGGGGGCGATGATGGTGAGGACAATGATGAGGATGAGGGTGACGAGGAGGAGGAGGAGGAGGAGGAGGAGGTTGATGAGGGTGATGAGGATGATATCGATGAGGAGGAGGAGGAGATTGATGGGGGTGATGAGGATGATGATATTGAAGATGAGGAGGAGGAGGATATTGACAGGGGTGATGAGGATGATGATGATATTGAAGAGGAGGAGGAGGAGGAGGAGGATGTTGCTGCTGTTGATGAGGATGATGAGGGTGATGATCTTGATGATGATGTTGATGTCGATGAGCAGGAGGAGTAGGGGAAGGATGGCAGTAGCAGCTAACCTTTCATGAGCACTAATTGTGCTCAAGTTACTGTACTGAGCGTTTTACACATCAACACACTGAATACTGTCTACAAGGGAGGCACTGCTATTGACCCCATTTTACAGATGGAGAAACTGAGGCACGGAGCAGTTAAGTAATTTATTACGGCCATCTAGCTAGCAAGAGGCAGGGCCAAGATTCAGCCCCAGCTCTGTCTGACTCCAGACCTGGTAGGGCTCCATCTCTGTTGCTTCTTCTTTCAGATTGACCTCTGTGTGACCCTCTCTCATCATTATTCAATCTGTCATCATTCATTCACCAATTATTTACTCATCCAGCAAATACTTATTGAGTATCTACTATGCGTTAAGCACTGTGCAAGCTCTCTGCCCTTTGGGACTTGAAGGCCTACTGAAGGGTTAGGATGGGGTGCCAAAGACGAACACATACATAAAAGTCCTATGAAATATTGCAGTGTCTCATAAGTGCTATAAAGAAAATTGAACAGGGCTTTTTGTGATAACTGGTTGAGGGGGATGAGGGGTCACTTTTATGAGGGAGGTGGGGTTGGCGGGCACAGTGCAGCTTGACATTTACAGCGAGACCTGAAGAGTAAGAGGAACCCATCCTGCAAGGAGCCTGTGGAAACACATTCTGCTTTCCCATCTCTCCTGATTTCCTTTTGGGTCTCTGGAGGTATAAGCCATATGTTGGGTTCTCATCAGTGGTGGAGCATTTCAGAACATCTGTGGGGCAGGCAGTCTCAGAAAGGTGCATCCTCTGCGTGGGGCCCTCCTGTGGGTGCTCCTGATAAGTTACTCACCTGCTGCTCCATCCCTGCCCTTCCTGTAACCAAGGACGTATTTGTGTTGTCCTCGTCACATTTGGCTTCCAAACCTTGGTCTAGACGGCTCGGTCCCCAGGGCAGCTCGACTCTGGGGAGCTGGGGACCAATTATGAAGCTGTCCTCTTGCCTTAGTCACTGCTGAGCACAGCCATAAGCTTGACGCAGAGAATCCTAAATCCAGTTAAGTGTTATTTGCTTGAAATATTTGAAAGAGCCAGCTTGGCCCATCTTCAAATATTTTGTTAGCTAATCAAAGCCAGATTGCGGTCAGAGGCCATATCTAAATTTATTAGGAAAATTAATAGGCCATTTAGATTTTATTGGAATTAAGCTAAAATACGATAAGTAGTCACACCAGCAGATAGTCATTAATTATTACACTGACCTGCATGATGGGCTCATAATGAAATATTGACTTCGAGGTGAGTCATGAGGCCTTAGGACAAGCAGGACAAGGGCTTGAAAGGTGTCCTCACTCCATCTGCTTGAAGGTAATTGGCTACGACAAGGGAGGGGAGGCTTCCCGTAAATATGCACCATTTCTTCCCTTTATTGTGCCTCTAGTGTGTGCTAGGCCCTGGGAGTCTAGAGTGAAGGAGACAGCCTGGCTTTGAATGTTCTGTCGGCACTTCATAGTGGTGTGACTTTGGACACATTACTCAACCACTCTGAATCTCCGTTTCCTTACCTGAAAAAACAGGTATAAATGTGACAAGTAGGGTTGCCATGAGAAGTCATGGAAATGCGTGTGACATGGTTCTTGTAGCTCCTGCACATAGATGTTGCTGTGATATTAGTTCCCATTAGTAGTAGGATAAATAAGACAGATTTTCCCCTTGGAGAATTCAAACAATAAATTATGATTCATCTGACCCTCCAAGCAGAGTTGGTTTATCCCTGCTGTGTGCCACATATATACCAGCAAGGGTCAGAGAAGGCTTTGATGAGAACGAGATATTTGGGTTCGGTTGCAAAGGATGAGAGGATTTGTTCCCCAGGTGGACCAGGGAGGTGCGGGGTTTCCTGGGGGCCGGCACGGCAGAGGCATGGGGGCCTGAACAAGCTGGCAATGGGGGGCTTTATATAGCTCAGCATCACAGGATAGCAGCATCTCTGTGGGTTGTTATCAGAGCAACAAGAATAGGAAACTGCATGTTGTGCTCTAATTACTCACCTTTATGCTTTTCTCCACGGAATGTACATGGATCACGTATCTCTTCTGAAGATGTCTATTCTGTTTACTTACTTGTTCAGGAGCTCAGCTGTGTCTGACTCTTTGCAACCCCATGGACTGCAGCATGCCAGGTCTCCCTGTCCTTCACTATCTCCCATTGGCAAACCATTCAGTATCACAGTAATCCAAGCCTATGCCCTGACCAGTAATGCTGAAGAAGTTGAATGGTTCTATGAAGACCTACAGGACCTTCTGGAACTAACACCCAAAAAAGATGTCCTTTTCATTATAGGGGACTGGAATGCAAAAGTAGGAAGTCAAGAAATACCTGGAGTAACAGGCAAATTTTGCCTTGGAGTACAGAATGAAGCAGGGCAAAGGCTGATAGAGTTTTGCCAAGAGAACGCACTGGTCATAGCAAACACTCTCTTCCAACAACACAAGAGAAGACTCTACACATGGACATCACCAGATGGTCAACACCAAAATCAGATTGATTATATTCTTTGCAGCCAAAGATGGAGAAGCTCTATACAATCAGCAAAAACAAGACTGGGAGCTGACTATAGCTCAGATCATGAACTCCTTATTGCCAAATTCAGACTTAAATTGAAGGAAGTAGGGGAAACCATCAGACAATTCAGGTATCAGTTCAGTTCAGTTCAGTTGCTCAGTCATGTCCGATTCTTCGCGATCCTATTAACTGCAGCACATCAGGCCTCCCTGTCCATCACCAACTCCCAGAGTCCATCCAAACCCATGTCCATTGAGTCAGTGATGCCTTCCAATCATCTCATCTTCTGTCGTCCCCTTCTCCTCCTGCCCTCAACCTTTCCCAGCATCAGGCTCTTTTCAAATGAGTCAGCTGTTCTCATCAGGCCAAAGTACTGGAGTTTCAGCTTCAACATCAGTCCTATTAATGAACACCCAGGACTGATCTCCTTTAGGTATGACCTAAATCAAATCCCTTACAATTATACAATAGAAGTTAGAAACAGATTCAAGGGACTATATCTGATAGACAGAGTGCCTGACGAACTATGGAAGGAGGTTCGTGACATTGTACAGGAGGCAGTGATCAAGACCATCCCCAAGAAAAAGAAATGCAAAAAGGCAAAATGGTTGCCTGAGGAGGCCTTACAAATCGCCGAGAAAGGAAAAGGAGCAAAAGGCAAAGGAGAAAAGTAAAGATATACCCATTCTAATGCAGAGTTCCCAAGAATAGCAAGGAGAGATAAGAAAGCCTTCCTCAGTGATCAGTGCAAAGAAATTGAGGAAGACAACAGAATGGGAAACACTAGAGATCTCTTAAAGAAAATTAGAGATACCAAGGGAACATTTCATGCAAAGATGGGCGCAAAAAAGGACAGAAATGGTATGGACCTAACAGAAGAAGATATTAAGAAGAGGTGGCAAGAATACACAAAAGAACTATACAAAAAAGATCTTCCTGGCCCAGATAACCATGATGGTGTGGTCACTCACCTAGAGCCAGACATCCTGGAATGCAAAGTCAAGTGGGCCTTAGGAAGCATCACTATGAACAAAGATAGTGGAGGTGATGGAATTCCAGTTGAGCTATTTCAAGTCCTAAAAGATGATGCTGTGAAAGTGCTGCACTCAATATGCCAGGAACACGGAAAACACAGCAGTGGCCACAGGACTGGAAAAGGTCAGTTTTCATTCCATTCCCAAAGAAAGGCAATGCCAAAGAATGCTCAAACTACTGCACAATTGCACTCATCTCACACACTAATAAAATTATGCTCAAAATTCTCCAAGCCAGGCTTTGACAGTACATGAACTGCGAACTTACATATGTTCAAACTGGTTTTAGAAAAGGCAGAGGAACCAGAGATCAAATTGTCAACATCTGTTGGATCATCAAAAATTATGTGTTTTTTTTTTTTTTTTTCAGAAAAACATCTATTTCTGCCATATTGACTATGCCAAAGCCTTTGACTCTGTGGATCACAATAAACTGGAAAATTCTGAAAGAGATGGAAATACCAGACCACCTGACCTGCCTCTTGAGAAATCTGTATGCAGGTCAGGAACAGTTAGAACTGGACATGGAACAACAGACTGGTTCCAATTAGGGAAAGGAGTACATCAAGTACATCAAGTACATTGTCACCCTGCTTATTTAACTTCTATGCAGAGTACATCATGAGAAACGCTGGGCTGGATGAAGCACAAGCTGGAATCAAGATTGCCGGGAGAAATATCAATAAACTCAGATATGCAGATGACGCCACCCTTACGGCAGAAAGCAAAGAAGAACTAAAGAGCCTCTTGATGAAAGTGCAAGAGGAGAGTGAAAAAGTTGGCTTAAAACTTTCAGAAAACTAAGATCATGGCATCTAGTCCCATCACTTCATGGCAAATAGATGGGGGGACAGTGGAAACAGTGACAGATTTTATTTTGAGGGGGCTCCAAAATCACTGTAGGTGGTGCCTGTAGCCATGAAATTAAAAGACAGTTGCTCCTTGGAAGAAAAGCTATAGCCAACCTAGATAGCATATTCAAAAGCAGAGACATTACTTTGCCAACAAAGGTCCATCTAATCAAGGCTATGTTTTTTCCAGTAGTCTTGTATGGGTGTGAGAGTTGGACTATAAAGAAAGCTGAGCACTGAAGAATTGATGCTTTTGAACTGTGGTGTTGGAGAAGACTCTTGAGAGTCCCTTGGACTGCAAGGAGATCCATCCTAAAGGAAATCAGTTCTGAATATTTACTGGAAGGACTGATGCTGAAGCTGAAACTCCAATCCTTTGGCCACCTGATGCAAAGAACTGACTCATTGAAAAAGACCGTGATGCTGGGAAAGGTTCTAGGTTGGAGGAGAATGGACGACAGAGGATGAGATGGCTGGATGGCATCACCGACTCGAAGGACATGAGTTTGAGTAAACTCCAGGAGTTGGTGATGGACAGGGAGGCCTGGCGTGTTGCAGTCCACGGGGTTGCAAAGCATTGGACACCACTGAGAGACTGAAACGGAACTGGACTGAGCACTATCTCCCGGAGTTTGCTCAAATGCACGCCCATGAGTCGGTGATGCCATCCAGCCATCTCATCCTCTGTCGTCCCCTTCTCCTCCTGCCTTCAATCTTTCCCATCATCAGGGTCTATTCCATTGAGTTGGCTCTTCCACCAGGTTTATTTCCTTAAGTTTGTCAAATGTTCTGTTTTTCCCAATGGGATCAGAAGGAAAACCTTATATGTTCCCTTATATGTTCAACAGTTAAGCCCAAGGGGTCTGAGCTGTGAGGTTCCGCATGGGCATGTGCCCTGTGTGGTCACCGCATGCACTCCTTCAGGGTCAGTGTGAGTGTGGCCTGGAGGTGTGGGCCATTGTCTGGGTCACACAGGCCTGGCTTTGGGACCAGCTCTCTGAGAATTTGGCGTAGCCTCCTTGAACCTCAGCTTCTCTGCAAAAGGGAGGTTTCTCACAACTATCCCATTGGGATATAGTTAGGATCATTGAAAAAAATTGAAGGATATAAATACATAGCTCTTTGTGTAAGCTCTCAGTGTATCTACATATGCGACAAGTGTTAGTTCCCAGAATATAATGTGGTATGTTTAATTTTTTTAATTAATTAAAAAAATAAGTGGGGGGAGGATTGCTATATCTGGGTGTTCTGTTTCATGTACTAAATATACATCTGTCCTCAGAAAATGAATATGCATTTCTTCAAAGATGTATATGCCTGTTCCATTTCTCCTATTAAATATGTATCTGTTATATATATATACACACACATATATGTGTGCTTATGAGTGCATGCTCAGTCGCTTCAGTCGTGTCTGACTCTTTGCAACCCGACGGATTGTAGCCCACCAGGCTCCTCTGTCCATGGGATTCTCCCGGCTAGAATACTGGAGTGGGTTGGAGTGGGATCTTCCTGACCCGGGGATCGAACCTGCATCCCCTACATCTCCTGCATTGCAGGCAGATTTTTTTTTTTTTTTTGACCACTGAGCTACCAGGGAAGCCCATGTGGGTATATATATAATTATATAAACATGTAAGCTCAAGAACATAGATACATATCCTACCTATACACTGAGAGACATGTTTTAGTAGGAAGAGTAGATATGGGAAACTGTGGAATATACCAGATTGTTCCAGAAAAAGTGGGAAATGTTCTGAGAACAGGAGAAGCAGATTAAGCCCACAGGCCACACAGGCTGATCTGATCTCTGAGTCCAGAGGTGTGCTGCTCAGCTTCGCCTTAGCCAAAGTGCTAGGGGGGACTTGATCCCAGAGCCCATCCCCTTTCTCCTGGGTAATGGTGTCGGTGATAACAGGATGTGCACAAGGTGAAAGGAAGTTAAGACCACACTGTGACGGGACATCCTGCTCCCAGGACTTGATGGACAGGGGTGGGGGAGGCGGAGCTTGTGCCTTTGTATTGGGACTGACACAACTGAGCGATGTCACTTTCACTTTTCACTTTCATGCACTGGAGAAGGAAATGGCAACCCACTCCAGTGTTCTTGCCTGGAGAATCCCTGGGATGGCGGAGCCTGGTGGGCTGCCGTCTATGGGGTCACACAGAGTCGGATACGACTGAAGCGACTTAGCAGCAGCAGCAGCAGACCCCACTGGCACACTTCCAGGGCTTCCCAGGTGGCTCAGGGGTAAAGAATTCACCTGCCAGTGCAGGAGCTACAAGAGATGGGGTTCAGTCCCTGGGTCAGGAAGATCCCCTGGAGGAGGGCATAGCAACCTACTGCTGTATTCTTGCCTGGAGAATCCCATGGACAGAGGAGCCTGGCGGGCTGTAGTTCATGGGGTCGCCAAGAGTCAGACAACTGAGGGACTGAGCAGACGCCACTCTCCCCACATGCCGAGCCCTGGCCAGGCTGCAGATGGAGCTGGACTGGGGCCCTTCGCTGGGCAGGGCAAGAGCTCCACGGAGCAAGTAAAGCGGCCGTCTGCGAGGTCAGCAGCTTGCGGAATCAGGGGAAATGGCCTGAGAGTAACGTATTAATAATAACTGGTTTCAGGGAGACTTTGGGAGGAATTGGGGGAGAGAGAACTCAGTTCTACTGCTATTGGTACTGCGTCATCATCGTCACTGTCATTATGCGGGTGCTCTTCAGATGCAAACAGGACCACACGACAGCCCAAGCAGAGAAGCCCTCCTGTCGCTGTTGGTGTTGGCTGCTCGCTGCTTTTGCAACCCTTTCCCACACAAAACACAGACTGACGCCTGCTTGAATGGATGAAAGAGCAAGGGAGGGGAATTCCAAGGGAAATGAGTTCCTGTTGAAAACTGCCTTGCCACGTGGGGACAGATGGGATCTGGCCTTTCAGACTTGGAATGGACTCACTGGGTTTCTCTAAGAGTGGGATGTTCCACACAAGGCTGATCACAGGATCTCCGGTTTTGATGAAAACGCACACGAGATAGAAAATAGTCCCCGGCCCGGGGTGCGGAGGGAAGCAGTCTTCTGGGCGCATGTGTGACAGAAATGCACTGGGGCATTTTAATTAGATCCCTTTACCAGAAATCCTGACCTTCTGTGTAGCACATTAATGTATTTTGCTAATTATAAATGCAATTAAAAAGTACTGAAATAAAATTAGGCTGATCTATCTAATTTACATTAAGCACTTTCAAATTATGCAGATTTTAAAGTCTCTCTTCTCTCTCTCTCTTTTTTTTTTCAATTTAGGTTCCAGGGTAAAATTGTCTGCATTAAAACAGCTGGAAAACAACCTTGTAGGAAAACAAATTTCTTTTCTGTGATTATTCTCAGTGTGCAAGTTAATTTTCGAGGCAGTAATATACTTAGCTGGCGCCGAGCAGTGACTCACAGAGCTGAGGACATATGCATCTGGATGCAGGCGCGGGAACGAGGTCCATGGGAGGATTGAGCGTGGTTTGGTTACTTCGGGAATAAGGTTGAAAGGCTAACTAGGCAAAAAAATACTGACGTGATGGTCGCTAAACAGTCGAGATTTACTCAGAGTGAGATGTAACGGCAGGCATAATGTGCAATTGATAGAGATGAACCATCTGGTGGGTTTATCCAACAACACGGAATTTTTTCTTCCCCCTCTATGCTGACAGGCGAAGAGAGTGATCCGGCTGATGAAATTACTGCCCAGCGTTATTAAGAATCAGGACGTTCAATTTTGCTGGCGGTAGAAGTTCCATATGCAGAGCAGCTATATATTAGGCGGGGAAATGGAGCACAAAGGAGACTGGGTGGTTACGCTGGACGCTGTCTCCTCAACGGCTGGCTGCGTGTGCTTTTCTGCCGAGGCTGGAGAGAGAACTGCCATTCAGCCTCGGTCTGCTGGAAGCTCTGTTTGCCCGGGGAGGAGACCTTGACAGGGCCTCTCCACAGATTAAATCTGATCCGCAAGTTCCCAGGAAGCAGAGATGTAATAAGCTCTCCTCGGAGCTGCATATAAGCTCCTTAAAATGTTCCTGGTGTGGTGTGACTCTCCTTTGCACAGCGCACTCAATTTTATTTGCAGCCCAAACTTTGCCCTTTTAGCTCCCCATCAAAAGGAGGCCTAAAATAATTCTCCAAATTGGAGCTGTTGAGTCTGAGGAGGGCAAGAAGACTTCAAAAGCCCTTTCTCCCCTTTTCTTTCCCCCTTTTTGATGCTAAAGGAGTCTTTCTGCTTTAACTGCGGAGAAGCTGTCTTGCCTCCTCTGATTGGAAGCCCAGGTTTGGCTTGGGGGATTGGATGCTGGTTTCCATCTTCTTAAAAAAATGAACTGTAGGGCATCAGACACATGTAGAAGAACACAAGGGTCCTTGTGTTCAGAGATCTCCCAGCTGGGGAGGCGGCCAGGAAGGACTCACTAGGGTAAAGTGATTCTTGGCCCCTCCATCCTCCAAGCCTGCGCTACTATAAATTCAAGCCAGAAGTGCTATAGATGCAACTATTTGCTAATCCATGCAGAGAAAGGGTTAAGCTCATTCTTTCCAGGAAGAGCATGTCTGGGCCCACGTGGATGCCCAGATGCTAAATTGGAGCTAGACAATGTGGGTTTCTCTTTTAGGAGGGCTCAGCTAACAGCAGGACTTGATGAGATGGGAATACAGCCACAGTTTCCTCACACTAAAAAACAACCCTCCTCCACTTTCATTTCCCTTCTACCATCCTCCCTAGCCACCTTGGCATCAAGCAAATTGCCCATCATCCTTTTGGCTCGAGGCTTGGTGCTTCTCTGACAGCTCCGAGGATTCCTTTGTCCTGTCCTGTTCCTCTATCTGGCTTTGGGAGGGGTGCTGGATGAGCAGCACAGAAATAGTGAGTGCTCGGGAAACAACACCCCTGAACTCCAACCTCTGCTCTCCTCAGTCCCAGCAGTGGGATCTTAAGCTAGTTATTTAATGTCCCCCAGCTCTGATTTCCTCATCTCTTTTGAAAACAATACCCTTTTCCTAGTAAGGTTGCAGTAAGCAGTAGAAAGCGAAGAAGAACTAAAGAGCCTCTTGATGAAAGTGAAAGAGGGGAGTGAAAAAGTTGGCTTAAAGCTCAACATTCAGAAAACTAAGATCATGGCATCTGGTCCCATCACTTCATGGCAAATAGATGGGGAAAGAGTGGAAACAGTGACAGATTTTATTTTGGGGGCTCCAAAATCACTGCAGATGGTGACTGCAGCCATGAAATTAAAAGACGCTTGCTCCTTGGAAGAAAAGTTATCACCAACCTAGACAGCATCTTAAAAAGCAGGGACACTACTTTGCGGACAAAGGTCCATCTAGCCAAAGCTATGGTTTTTCCATTGGTCGTGTATGGATGTAAGAGTTGGACTGTAAAGAAAGCTGAGCACTGAAGAATTGATGCTTTTGAACTGTGGTGCTGGAGAAGACTCTTGAGAGTCCCTTGGACTGCAAGGAGATCAAACCAGTAAATCCTGAAGGAAATTAGTCCTGAATGTTCATTGGAAGGGCTGATGTTGAAGCTGAAACTCCAATACTTTGGCCACCTGATGTGAAGAGCTGACTCATTGGAAAAGACCCTGATGCTGGGAAAGATTGAAGGCGGGAGGAGAAGGGGACGGCAGAGGATGAGATAGTTGAATAGTATCACTGTCTCGATGGACATGAGCTTGAGTAAACTCCAGGAGTTGGTGATGGGCAGGGAGGCCTGGTGTGCTGCAGTCCATGGGTGTCAAAGAGTCAGACATGACTAAGTGACTGAAATGAATTGAACTGAAGCATTAACATGATATCATGACCATGAAACACATACATGACACTTGACATTCTTTCACTAAACATAGAGTCATGGCGAATCTGCTAGGTGCCAGGCACTGTGTACTTAGCCCTGAGGTATTGGGGTTAATAGGTGCCCATCTGTGTGCCTCTGCCCTGGGCATACCTGATGGGCATTCATTACACACTTGATGAAACAGAGCTAAATTAATAAAATGATGGGATTTTACAAATAGTTACTAAAGTGAAGTGAAGTCGCTCAGTCATGTCTGACTCTTTGCGACCCCATGGACTGTAGCCTACCAGGCTCTGAGGAGCCTCTCAGTCCATGGAATTTTCCAGGCAAGAGTACTGGAGTGGGTTGCCATTTCCTTCTCCAGGGGATCTTCCCAATCCAGGGATCGAACCTGGGTCTCCCGCACTGCAGGCAGACGCTTTAACGTCTGAGCCACAATTAAGCTCCCCCTGTATTTAAGGTGGTATATCAGGTCGGGAAGATCCCCTGGAGAAGGAAATGGCATTCTTGCCAGGAAAATCCCATTGGCAGAGGAGTCTGGTGGGCTACAGTCCATGGGGCTGCCAAGAGTCAGACACAACTTAACAGCTGAACAATAACAACAGCAATTAGGTATGGAAGGGATATGGCAAGTTGAAAAGGATGTGTTTGTCCTCTCCAGGACTTCATGTTTCACCATGATTGTGTTGCCTCATTCAGGTGTTTCAGGACATCAGGAAACCTCTTACTTCCCTTCTCAGTCTCCTGCCTCACCTGTTAATTCTCACCAGTGATCAAACTTCCGTGCCTTTGTTTATGCTGCTCTCTCTGCCCAGAATGGCCTTGGCCATCCCGACTCACCCAGCACACACTCTTCTCTACTTGTCCAACTCTCCGTGCTCATCTTTCAAGCCCCAGCTCTGAGATTTCCCCTGGGCAGTCCTGCCGCAGCACTGCCAATGGTCTGCTGCTATCTTCATTTTCTCTGGGGCCTTTTACCCGTATTCATGTCTGTTTCCTTCTCTGGAGAGCTCCTTAAGGTCAAGGACCCATGTCCGATTCATCTTGGTATCCTTGGTGACTACCATGTTGTCTGGAATTGAGTAATGGCTCATTTAGTGCCTGTTGAGTGAAGAAATAAATTCATGAATTAGTGAATGGATTGTTGGCTGGGTGGAAAGATGGAGAGAGGGAGGGGGAGAGAGAGAAAGAAAGAGAGGCAGGACAAACTTCCATATACGGATGGATGGTTAGTTGGATGAATGGATGGATGGGTGGATGGATGGAGAAAGTAAGAGAGAAAGAGGCAGGACAAACATTACTACATGAATGTGTGGATAGATGGATGGATGGACAGACAGATGAAACAGGACACAAGTGAGTGCCTACACTTAGTTTAATGGTGGTAGTGACCAGGTCAAAGCATTTTAGTTAGTGAAACAATGAAGCACAGCTATTCTGTTCATTGATAAGGTCTGAACCCTGAGGACTGTTTTGTAGGGAGTTTCCACGGCATTTCACGAGCTCATAAATCTGAGGACTAATGAACATGTCAGCGTGCTGTGGACCCCAAGCAGGAATGCATTCCGTGCAATCCAGGGGAGCCTGCCCTCTGCGTGCTGTGATGACCCTCCCCACTCTGCCCCGTCCTCTCCTGCTCCATGTGTGCTGTGATTGCCGAGTTCTCATTAATCATGGTGGCCTTTCCTAGAGCTGGCCCTGGGCACCAGGGTTTTCTCTGCAGCCCCGGCTGCTGCTGCCCTCGTGTCCTGCCAAGCTCACCTCCAGACAAACATACTTAGCAGGTGTTTTCCCCGCATTAATAATCAGAATTGACACATTCTAAATGAGGGCTTCCTTGTCGTGCAGAGCAGCGCTGATGGATATGTAGGGGAATTGACGGCCCCAGAGAAATGTTTTTGCCATTACCAGCATTTCTCTGACAGGTTTTTAATAGTCCCACTAAAATCGCAGTATATTGGAAAATTTGGTAGATAAAGTGCAGAGGCTTGAGTTGCTGTAACTTGGAGGCTTTGGGGTGGAAAAATACAGTTTGGGGAACCCTGAGTTCTTAAAAAAATGGTGATCTTGGAGAAGCTGATCTAGTATCAGGTTGGCCTGAAGGCTGGAGAGGGGGCAAGCGTCTCTGAGGAGACCCGTGTTACAGGGTGCTGACGGTGATTTAGTTGCTCAGTCGTGTCTGACTCTTTGCAACTCTATGGACTGTAGCCCGCCAGGCTCATCTGTCCATGGGATTTTCCAGGCAAGAATACTGAAATAAGTTGCTGTTTCCTTCTCCAGGGGGAGCTTCCTGACTCAGGGATCAAACCTGGGTCTCCTGGATTGCAGGCAGGCTCCTGCATTGCAGAAGGAATCGTTACCATCTGAGGCACCAGGGAAGCCCCGAGGTTGCAGGTGGCTCTGAGCAATGAATGATTCTTATAAACTGTGGATGAAGCACACTTCAAGTCCCGGAACACAGCCGGATTCAAACCCTAGATTAGAGACGGCGGGGTGGAATGGGTTCATTCAGTCATTCATTTCCTCCTCCATTCAATAAGCACTTACTCATTTTGACTCATGGGTCACAGATGTAGATTAGACTCCATACACTGACAATTCTATTAGCTAATGTATGGCCTTGGGCTGTTTATGCACATTTGAGGTCTAATCCTAAATTTTCTTATTTCCAATAGGAAGCTAGTAACACCTCTTCTTTATAATTATGCTTGAAGGTTAGGGACCAAATAATTCAGATTCTGTGTGGGTCAGGGTCCCTGCAGAAACATGACGTGCACTCGTGGGAGAACTGAAGAGAGTTCAGGATTGTTGTTGCTGTGTTGTTGAGTTGCTCAGTCATGTCCGACTCTTTGTGACCCCATGGACTGCAGCACACCAGGCTTCCCTGTCCTTCACCATCACCTGGAGTTTGCTCAGATGCTCAGGCTCATGTCCATTGAGTCAATGATGCCATCCAACCGTCTGGGGACTGTTTCTGAGACAGGGTGTGGTGAAGAGAGGCAGATGGGCGAAGATGCAGTGCTCTGGAGCCAGCAACAGTTGCGGGGTTGGGGGAGGCTGTTACCTCCTCCCCAGGCCTCAAGGGGCCGAGGGAATGGGGGTTCCTAGAACCCAGACTTTACCTGACACGGCTGTGACCTTCAGGAGAGGTCACTGTCAGCCCACATTCCAGCGGAGAGGGAGTCGGGAGGACACTCTCATCTCCCTTTGCTCCCGTCTGTGCTATCCTGTGAGGTCTGCCTCCCTCCGCCCATGGCGAAGGGGATCCGTCACTACAGTCCATGAAGGTGAACCTTCCCGGGCACAGAGCAAGGAGGGCAGCCTTGGGGGGACAAATGAGTGCCTCCAGCACACACACCGGCACAGCTGACTCTCTGAGTCAATGCAATGTGGGCACAAGGCACTGTCATCCCCCTGCAGGTGAGGGGGTGGCCGGTATTGTTATTTCCATTTGACATCGAGGCTTAGGGAGATAGAATGGTCCCCATGGCTTTGCTAGAGGCCCGCCTCCACCAGTATCTCGCCTTCTCTCACTGCCTCTCATTCGTCCATGGCCACTGGAGGGACGCCAACAGGTGGCAGGCGTGCTTTGCTTTCCCGGGTTAAAATCAGGCCTTGAGGGTGAAAGAAGCTGTCCACGTCTCATTAGGAAATCGGGTCCTTGCCAGGGACTGTAGTCATTGGGAGAGACTGGATCTGAAAGCTAAACACACCCCGTGATGCCCTGGGATAAGCTTCCCTAATTAGCGGAGGTGGCTGTCAGCTGGACGGATGAAGCCCTCTGCCTGGCGCAGCCCTCCTGGAGCTGACACCCTTGCCGGGGGGTGAGGGGGAGGGGGTCCTGCTTACTCCTTAGCCCACTGATCTTCCCCAAAACTCTTCTAAGCCTCTTGCAGCCACTTTCCCAAACACTCGGCGTTTTCAGCTGGAGGGGCAGGACCCCCAGGAAAAGATGGAACAACCTGATAGAGAAACCTCTTTGCAAGACCTCAGGCAGAAACGGATGTTGCCTTGACAACGCTGGCACAGTAACTGATCCTCACCTCATGTGAAGGCTAGGCAGTCAGCTGCTGTTATCTGACATCTGGGTTCAAATCCTGGCTCCTCTGTTCATTTGCTGTGTGATAAGGGCACCGTTGCTTAACTTCTCTGAGTCTCCTTTCTCTCTTAGGAAGTGAAGTGACTGACCCGACCTCCATCAGGGTCATGGGCCTTGGGACGGTTCTGGCAGGTCCCTCCTTTCCCTTCACTGGGCCTGGGGACCTGTATTGCATCTCTTCAGCTGATTCTCAGTTTAGAGCTTAAGCCATTTCAGCACCTCTCCCAGCATTTCCTTTATCACTTCCCAGCATCCTGGGGAGGCCAAGCGGCCAGGACCTCTTGTGAGCTGGCTCCTCCAGGGTTCATCTCTGAAGGCAGCCTGGCTGAGAAAGATGGAGCCGGGTTTCTGGGCTAATTTCACTTCCTATTAAAACGGTTCATCACTGAGCACAGTTGCACAACCAGGAAATCAATTGGGTGCAAACCAGTTTGATAAAAGAACTTCCTAGGGTCTTTTTATAACTTAATTGCATATGTGGCCTCACAAGTGTATCCACAGAGAGGGAACCAAGTTGGGGAGGGAGCTTCTGAACAGGAATCAATTCTGGAAATCCTGGCTTCTGTGGAGGAGGGAGGCAGGAAGAAGTTGAGAGTCTAGATCAGTGCTTCTCAGACTTACATCGTAGCAGGAATCACCTAGGAATCTTGTTACTCTGCAGGCTGGTTTAGTAGGTCTGGGGTGGGGCCAGAGATTGCATTTCTAACAGGCTCAGGAAGGGTCAGTGTTGCTGGTCTGGGCCCCGCATTGAGGAACAAGCCTCTGGAGCCGCTTGGCATTTCCAGGAGTCACGTCTGCCCGAGGCAGCACGGCTGATGGAGGATAGACCACATCACGAGCCTTATCTGAATGTCACATCTGGGATTCCCCCGTCCCTTTCTCTCGGGATCCTCCTCCTTCCTTGCTGTGGCTCCTGAACACCTGTCAGTCTTGCTGGTTCTACACCTGAATCCTCACGGGGTGTCATGAGTTGAGTCCCGTCCCCACTAAAATCCAAATGTTGAAGTCCAAACCCTTCATACCTTGGACTGTGATAGCATCTTGAAATGAAGTTGGAATGAACTTGGAACGCAGTCATGGAGTAGACCCCGGTCCAGTCCTAGAACTCTTACACGGCTATGCTGTTCTCCCTCTGTGTGATCAGACCTCGACAGCAAGGTCTCCATAAAATAGACCTACACTTCCATCCCCCCTGGGACTGGAACCTTATAGTTAACACCCTTTAGTACTTAATCTCACCCCTGTACCTCCCCTCTGAGTTATTAATGTGTTTGCAAAAGACGGTAACCCCGAAAAGTCAGGTTGTCCTCAGCCGGGAGCCTGGTGGGCTACGGTCCATGGGGGTGGCAAAGAGTTGGACACTGTCGAAGCGACTGAGCATGCACGCGCACACTGCCAGTTTAAACCACTTTAAAGTGTTACAGTTCAGCGGCACTAAGTACCTCCACAACGTTGCCCAGCTTTCACCACTGTGGTTCCAGACCCCGAACAGAAACTCCATTCCCATTAAGCAGACACTCCCCACTCACTCCTCTCCACAGCCCCAGGCAACTGCTGGTTTCTGTCTGTGCGGTCTATCCATCCAGTAGAATATTACTTACTTATAAACAGGAATGAAACCCTGAGACATGCTACAATGTGGCTGCAGCTGCTGCTGCTGTTACTTGCTCAGTCATGTCTGACTCTCTGTGAACCCCTGGACTGTAGCCCACCAGGCTCCTCTGTCCTTGGGATTCTCCAGGCAAGAATGCTGGGGTGGGCTGCCATCCCCCTTCAGAGGATCTTCCTGACCCACGGTCGAACCTGCTTCTCCTGCATTGCAGATGGATTCTTTACTGCTGAGCCCACCACAATGTTGATGAAACATGAATGCCATTTTGCTCACCGAAAGAAACCAGACTCAAAAGGCCACATATCACCGAATTCCATTTACATTAAATACCAGAATAGGCAAGTCTTATTACTGGGTTTTAAGTTCTTTACATAATAGCGATCCTTCATCAGATATGTGTTTTGCAAACAGTTTCCTCACATTATGGAGTTATTCTGAGAATTAAATGAGCTCATATATCAAGTACTTAGTATAGTGTCTGGCACAGATCAAGTACTGAATATATATTAGCTACTATTGGTATTTTATCATGAGGGTCAAGTATTATTGGGAACTTTAGTGATATGTTCCAACCCTAAGCTCAGTACAAAGTCCTTTATATGTAATTAAATGTACGTATGTTTGGGTTGGAGCCCTGGAATTACCGTAGATGAAATTCCAGCACATGGTAGGTTTTCAACTGATTTTTGAATGATGTGGCTTAAACAACAACAGCGATAATAATAATAACCCTCTGTCTCTAAGTAAACTGTCATTATTACTCTTGCCAGAGGACACTTCCCTTGGTTTAAAATCCCGCAGAGAAGGAATTCCCAGTCCCTTCCTCAGTTGCCTGAATCGGACTATCAGGCCCGCATCAGCCTGGACCATGTTCATGACCCTTCTTTCTTGGCTTTGTCTAAAGTCTCTGGCAAATTGTACCCCTGTTTCCTTCTATGCTATTCCTATGGAAGGAGAGAGGAGGAATTTTATTCCCTAAAAGGCCTTCAGTTTATGCAAAGATCACCCCCTACCCTGCATTCAGCCTCATCAGCCTTTTCTCTCCTTTCAATAATATCAACAGCAATAACAATAACAACAAAAATAAGTCCTTTGTAGAGATTTCACTTGTTTTGGCTCATTGAATCCTCCCCCCATTTCACAGATGGGGAAATTCAGGCTCAGAGGTCGTGTGACTTGCACAAGGTCACAGAGGTTGTGAATGGTGGAGTGTGGTGTTTTGAAGCCTGTCATCTGGTCCATTTGTGTGTGAGGCTGCTTAGCCCTTCTTAGCTTTATTCCCGACTCGCATTCTGATGTCTTAATCACATGTGGGTCTCCTTTAAATTCCCTTCCATCTGTCAAGCCACACCTTGGAGGTCCAGTGGTCAGCAGCTGCCCTGGGCCTTGGGTATTGAGAGTCTGGCCCTTCATCTGTTCAGCACTGCTTCTCATCATGAGAGAGGGGGCAGCCCTGAGACCAAAAAGCCAAGCCAGGGTGGCTAAGAAAAGAGCCTGAAAATGGGCAATTGGTCACTAATGGAACAAGGAGAGGCCCGGGTTCTGTCTGGACCCCACTCAGCAAGTCCATCTTCATCTCTTGAGGGAGAGAGCAAAGTGGACTGTGTTCCAGGAAAGAAATCAGAGCAACCTCCACAGAGGCAGAGAGGATCATTTTTCTTAGGTGTGTGAAGGTCCTCAAAGAGTGAGGTAATAGGTTTCTTTATTAAAAATTAATCTTCTTGTAAAACCATTGCAATACAATGCACTTTAATAAATCACCCCACGCTTCTGAACACATTTATTATCCCTTCTCGGGAAACCATGGAAAACGCAGCACCCAGAGAAATTGGTGCTGTGGAGAGCTTGGATGCTAGGCTCGGCAGTGAGCTCCGGCCAGGGGGGGGCCAGGGGTCTGGGTTCTGGCAGGGATGCTGTGTGGGTGTTACCCTTGACGAATATCTTCTGGGATTATTCGGCCCTCGCAGCTCCTAGGTGTGTGGCTCGTGGGACCTCTGGGTTGGGAAAGGGCCAGTCAGCAGGGCGGCACCTTTTGCTGTGGCCTGTGGGGTTGTGTGAGCCTCCAGCTCTTGATGCAGGTGCTCTGGGAAGATGAGGCGCCCTGGTTCTGATTTGTAGACCAGCACTCGCCACCAGCACCCAAGAGCCCCTTAAAGATGCTCTTCCTCACCCGTCTCCACTTTGTTTCACTTGCTGCGTCCTGAGCTTTGAGGTACTGTGGTGTCAGAAGCAGCAGGGGCTTTCTGACACACCTTTACCCCATACCACATGCTCGTCTAGGGTTTCCCAGGTGGCACTAATGATAAAGAACCTGCCTAAAGCAGGAGACAAAAGAGACACAGGTTCAATCCCCGGGTCAGGAAGATCCCCTGGAGGAGAGCATGGCAACCCACCCCAGTGTTCTTGCCTGGAAAATTCCAGGGACAGAGGAGCCTGAAGGGCTACGGTGCATGCAGTCGCAAAGAACTGGACGTGACTGAAGTGGCCTTAGCACGCACATAAGCTCATCTAAGCTCTATTCACCTCATCTAGGAAGGCATCCCTGACTTCTAGAACCTGAAGTTATAATACTCTCCAGGTCCTTTTGAGACTCACCAGCTGAAGCAACATAGTTTTCTCTGTAGAAGAGATAACACCAACTCTTCTTCACCAACTGGGCCCCCAAACCATGGCACCTGAACCCCAAATTCCACAGTGTCTCATGAAAGCTGCTCCTTCATCCTTTGTCTGAAGCTGTTTTCTCTGCAATTCTTTATCATCTCAAGATCCACACCAAGAAAAATTGCTCTCCGTCCTCTCTGTGTTGTCTTCCTTCTTGGGAATACCAGAAAAAATATGTATTTTCATAGTCTCTCTGGGAATACCAGAAAAAATATGTATTTTCATAGTCTCTCTTCCTCACACACGAGTATACACCCTGGGCTGGGGATCCACCCACCTCTCAGTAAATCCTGCAGAAAGCAGACTCTGAATTCCATGTGGGGCTCAGTGAGGACACCCCCTTTCCTGTACTTAAGGCCTACGTTATACTTTGATTTGGATCTTCTGCTAGGACATGCTTGCGTGTGTGTGTGTATGTGTGTGTGTGTGCGCGCACGCTGGAGGTAGGTGTTTCTGAAGCACCCATATTCCTATTATTGTGATTAAACAGGTGTGGAGAGCTGCTTCGGTCTCTGGGGCCCATGACCTTCTATCCCACCTCACTCCCTCCACATTTCTTTGTAAACTGAGCTTGCCAACAAGCAGGCATGGATGGATGATGGACTACATGCTGATATCCCATTTGTGGCTGGAATTTCAGGCAGTTCAGTTTTTACAATGCCTGGCACAGAGTCGGCAGTAGATAAATGACTTTTGAATGAGTAAGAGAGTGAGAAATTAATGAGAAAACCAGTGAGTGGGCCAAAAATCTCACAGCTTAGGGTATAGGAGAAGGTCTTGGTGACATTTGGCAGGATGGCAAGTCACCAAGCCCCCTAGTGAGAGAGGGTTGAGGGGGGATGAGAGAGGAAAAAACAAAACAAAACAGGGCTTATCAAGTTAGGGCTGAAATACAAGCAGGACTCAGACAGTAGCAGGTCTTCTGGACCATATTAGATGTCTTTGTCTTCATCGAGAGAGAAGCAGGATCTCTGAGGCAGAGGAATGATGGATGAAGACAAGTAATCTTCATCATCGTCCAGAATCAATAGTAGCAGCAAATCATGGGAACTGTCCCCATCATTAGCATCATTACCAACTACCAAACGGCCGCTGCCCTAGGCCGAGTGTGGAGTGGTTTCCACATCTGGCCCAGTGATGCCCCCGGGTGATCAACCATCATCGCTGTGCATGTGGGGAAACTGAGGCTTGGGGAGAGGAAGTTACTGATCCTGTGGGGGAGCCTAGGTTTCCTTGGAAGTCATGCCCGACAAGTGCCTGCCTCCTGTGGCTCTCCAGTTCCACATGGAGGGGGACACCAGGAGCACCTGTTCCTGCTCTGGGGGTGCCGGGGGTGGGCGGTCTGTGAACAGCCCAGGAGCTTCTGACTTCTTTCACTCAGCAGACTCCTCATCACCAATCGCAGTCACTGTACTAGAAGCACCTTCTGAAGCCCTTCCCTGGGGACCCAGAACCTCTGGATGGAGGGCGGTCGAGCTTCATTTCTAGAATGTTTCCCTCTGCTTGCTTTGGGGAGGGAGCAGAGGAATTGGAGGGGGTCTGGTCTTCAAGAGCTGTTAGTGAAGATGGAGAGTCATGACCCGGGAGGACAGCAGGGAGTGGGACTCGGGATGAGCTTCAAGAACACGGCCAGCTGCTGCCGCCACACCGAAACCTCCCTGCATGCTGGATCTCTGTATCTAGATGCATCCCTCATCTGGCACATCCTCCTCTCCCAGCCTCAGGCAATGGTTCTGCATCCACCAGACACATCACCCTGGACTCATCACTGCTGGACTGAGCTCCAGGAGTCAGCTAGAGGGAAACAGCCGGCCCCCCCCCCCCCCCGGTTTTCTGGGCAGCAAGGAGGGGAGCCCAACCCCTGCCCCACAGCCCCCCACCCAATGCCTGCACATTTCTTCCCTGGCTCTGATGCTGGGCTTGCTGGTTGGTTGTCAGGGGTGCTGCCTGAAGGTGGGATTTGGGAGGAGGAACATGTTCCCTTGAGAAAGAGCTGTGAGGCCATTCCCCCGAAGAGCATCGCAGCAGCCTCCCGAATTGCCGCCTGAGATTCTGGCAGCATCCTGGTGACCCGCTGACCCCTGTCTGTCTCCCGGGCGCTCCGAGCCTCACCGGGTTTTAAGTGGATCAGACAGTTAAATACGCCAGTCTGCATCCAGCCCTCTCTCTGACAGCAGTGTCTTCATCAGAGGAAATCTTGGTCCCAATTCCAGGGAGTACTGTCCCCTCTCTGAGTGACAGTTTTCCTAGCCTTTGACCCCAAGGTCCCACATGGTCCAGGCGGTCTGTCATAGCAGCACCTACCTGTGAGCCCACCTGCCCTGGGAGAGCCGGGGAGGGTTCTTGTCGGCCACAGAGGCTGGCCGCTCCCCTCTTCCTCTCCCGCAGACCCACCACCCAGTGATGCTCCCACCAGGATTTCTGCAGGCCCCTGCCCATAGGGCAGCCCAGCCCCATCAGTACCGAATCACCACTCAGAGAGGAAGACGCACCTTATAGGTGATTCCTGTCACTGCCTGCTCATCTGGCCTCAGACATTACACGGGAGCCACCTCAGCGGCTGGAACCTGCGGCCGCAGCCAGTCTGGACACAGCCTGCCCAGCTGGAGTGCGGGGAGGGTGTCCAATCATTCTCTTGGCCTTAATGCTGCCAGACCACTCCGCCCTCCCAGCCAGTCCTGACAGTTCAACCCAACAATGTTTCCTCTTTGTGGGGAGGGGGCACCACAGAGTGTACTAAATGGTTACGAGCCTGTTCCTGGGGCCAGAGTCCCAGGCTAGAGCTTCTGCACCACCTTTTACAACCTATGACAACTCGGGCAAGTAACCTAGCCTCTGGTCCCAGTTCATTCACCTGTAAAAATGGGATCAAAAAGCTGTTCTATCAGAGAATTATGAGGATTTAGCTGTAAGGCTTTAGAGCATTGAGAGCAATGGCTGGCACAGAGGACGTATCGACTGCTCTACCGTTGTTGGCATTGTTGCCCATGCTGGCTCCTGGCAACTGATATCGGTGGTGGGAGCTCCCCTCCACCCGGCTCAAAATACCACCCCTTTCAGCACATTTAACCCCCAGTGATACCCATTGCCTTGGGTTTCCAAGGTGGCTCAGCAGTAAAGAATCTGCCTGCCAGTGCAGGAGACATAAGAGACGTGTGTCTGATCCCTGGGTCGGGAAGATCCCCTGGAGGAGGAAACGGCAACCCACTCTGGTATTCCTGCCTGGAGAACTCCATGGACAGAGGAGCCTGGTGGGCTACAGTTGATGGGGTCGCAAAGAGTCAGACACGGCTGAGTGACTAAACAACAGCAACAATACCCATTGCCTTCCCCTCTATGCCACTCACTGGGGGTGCTGGAGGGCAGTGCAGGCCCTGGCACATGGAGGGGAGTCACTTATTTGAGCTGCAAGTGGACGAAGGCCATTCTATTGATTCTTGTCGATCAACACAAGGCCCGGTGCAGGGGGGCAGGTGGTAACTCTTTTCTGAGTGAGCTGAGGGCTGGTGCCTGGGGCTTGGTACACACGCGGTTGAGCCCCAGGTGGCAGGTTCAGGGAGCTGAGCAGCTCACAGTCACACACCACGCGATGGCACCGAGGACTCCACCAGGGACGAGGGGCATGGCTGCGTCCGCTCTGAGAGCCTGGTGCTGGGCCAGGCAGCGACCTCTACAGCAGGGGCCCCCAGCCTTTATGGCACCAGAGACTGGTTTCGTGAGAGAAAATTTTTCCATGGACTCGGGGATGGGAGGTGGTTTTTTGGGGTGATAGTTTGGGGGGTGATTCAAGCACATTACATTTATCATGCACTTTATTTCTAGTATTATATTTATCAGCTTCACCTCGGATCATCAGGCGTTGGATCCCAGGGACTGGGGACCCTACTCTACGGGGTGGGCGTTAAGCTTCCGCAGCCAGACTGTGGCTTTGAGACCAGGTTCTGCCTCTAACTAGTTGTGGAAGCTGGAGTGGGCTGCTTAACCCGTCTGTGTCCAGGAGCTGGAGGGACTCACCTCCGTGGTAAGGGGTACAAAGCCAAGGACAAGAATGACCACGTGCATTTTCTCGGAGGTACGGCACGGGGGGCGAGCGCTGTTGGAGTCTGAGCCCTGATCTCCTGTTAATTCCAAGGACTCCAGAGGGCCTTCTCTGATGCTGGATGAAGAGTGGCCGCGAGACTGGCGGGGGCGGGGAGGCCGGAGGCTGCGCCCCTCCTCGGTGCCCCGAGGCTGCCACTGTCACCAGCAGGAAGACCAAGACTGTCTGTCTCCCTCCTTGGCAGAGGGGACAGCGCCAGACAGTGTCCCGGGGTCTGGGGCCAAAGGCCAGCTGGTGTCTCCATTTATCTCAGAACAGGCGGGGCACGTCCCCAGGGCCTCCAGTCCTCCGCACCCGGCGACTGGAGGCCGGTCTGCGGCCTTCCTGGGTGATTGACACATGCAATTTCTCTCCTTCTGTCTGGCTGAGGTGTGAAGGGAAAATTGGATGTTGCTGAATAATTGAAAATGAAAATCCCTCCAAATTGATTCCTATGAAAGCAGAATTGAGTTCCACAATTAGACGTCCTGCCTTTGCAGGGCGTCTGAGGCCTCTGTCTTCCCAGGCTGCGGGCTCAGATGTGACTTTGCACGTGATCCACGTGGAGCCCTGTGGCTTCAGTGGCTTGAGGGCAGCTGCACAGTAGACAAATACAGACCCCAAGCATCCCTAGGTGGGAGCCCTGTGTCCTCTTGCCTCTAGTTCTGGGCTCCTGAGATGGAGCAGCAGATTTATTTTCTCTTGCACTTGCCTGGGCCTCCCCGGTGCCACCACCACATGCTCCAGCCTGGCTTGTGTGCCCAGGAGTCTCAGACGTGGACTTGGTCCACCTGCTTCTCTCACTAGCAGGTCAACCTCTTGCTTTTTACTTCTTTGCACCTCAGCATCACTTTACAATCCACAGCCTGAGCGTTTCTCTAAGAACTTCGACTCCTGGAATATACCTAGATGTTTACTTGGAATTTGTGGATGAAATTCAGGGGGTTCAAAAACTTGGATGGACTATATATATATATATATATATATTTTTTTTTTTTTTTAATTTGGTGCATTTTTTTTTTTTTGGTGGTAAGAACACATAACATGAAATTTAGCATTTTCACCAATCTGAAGTATACTATTCAGGGTCATTAAGGATATGGTGTTGGGCAACCATCCCCACTGTTCCAGAATTTTTTCATCACTCCAAACGGAAATTCCATATCCGTTAAGCAGTCTCTCCTTCCCCTAACACTTTTAAACATAAGCTTTATCCGAAATTTACTCTATCCCTTAATATGAATTTCAAAACAAACCTCAATAGTGTTAGTAATACCTGTGGTTTTATTGCTAATAGAAATTCCAGGTTCTTTCATACCGGTGTTATAGATATCTTGAAAGTCCCTTATGCTAGGAGTTGACAAAGTTTTTCTGTATAAGGTCAAAGAGTAACTGTTTTCAGTGTTATGTCCTGTGTAGTTGCTGTCTCATCTAGTTAACTATGCCTTGTAACATGAAAGCAGTCTTAGGATCTAAACAAATGGAGCTACCTGTATTTCAATAAAACTTTATTTATAAAAACAAGTTGTGGGCCAGGCTTGACCTGTGGATCCTGGTTTGCTGACCCCTATTTTATACTCATGTCTACTTTGGAGTTACTATACACCATCACCGGATATGGTTATTTAATGTATCAATCAAAAATCACAGACATATTGTTCTCATAAATTTTTGATATCTGTATTTTAATATAATTTTTATGTTCTATGCACACATTTGTGCATTGATAAATGCTATTTTGAGAAGTGGTGCTTAGGTTTCAGGTGATTTCTAAAGGAGTTCCTGACACAAACAGGCTAAATGCTTAATGAACTAATACTTTACAATGTTTTGGAAAGTGGTCTTTTAGTTTCCCCTTGCATACCTCTAAGACAGAGTGCTCACTGCTTCCCTGGGAAGCCTATTTTGGGGGGCAGCTCTGACTCTAACCATCCACCCCAAGAATCCCATCTCTCTAGATCAGGAGTCAGCAAAATTTTCCTGAAAAGGGCCAGATAGCTTTGAGCTTTCAGGTCACACTGTTACCGACTTGACTGCTCAACTCTTCTGTAGTGTGGTAGCAGCATGAAAAAAATGGGTGTTCCAACGAAACTCTAGTTGTCGACTCCTGCTCAAGTTACAGTCCCAAGTCCTCTTGCTGTATTGGCCATCTTCCTCTGAACACAAACCAATGTGTCAATGTCACTCTTTCTCCTCTTCACCCATCATCCATCTATCTAAGCATCCATCCATCCATCTATCTAAGCATCCATCCATCCATCCATCTTTCCATTCATCCATCCTTCCATTCACCTACTTACTGATCCATTCACTCATCTGCCCAGGATGCATACCTCCATCTGCTTATAAGGGTGAGAGTCATTTGGCTCATATTTCATTAATTTATAATTACTAACCATGGTCAGATCTGTAATACAAAGGGAACTAAAGAACTAAAGGGTATGGAAGAACACTGGTGGGCGGGTTAACTACTTAGATGGCGTGATCAGGTCACTTTTCTGAGAAAGTGATGCCTTAGCCTAGAAATAAAGCATGAAAAACCATGTAGTCATGTGAAGGGTGGGGGTGAAGCATTTCAGGAGAGAGTAGAGTATATTGGGGGGCCCTGGGACAAGGAAGACAGTAGCATATCTGTAGGCTGGATGGAGGAAAAGGCGGCTGGATGCAGGAGCTATCTATTGCTCTGTAACAAATTACCCCAACATTTAGCATTAAAACAACAACAGTTATTATAACTTTGGGTCTGTAATCCAGGTGCAGCTTAGCTCTTGCAGAGTCTCTTGCAGGCTGCAGCATCTCAAGGTCTGACCAGCTAAAGGAAGGACCTGGTTTCAAGCTGTCTGTCCTTTGCTATCTTCTCTCCATTAGAAGCAAGTCTCGACAGGTTCATACTCATGAAGACAGGGACCACACCAAGGCATGAACGCCCGGAAGACAGGAACTTGGGGACCATCTTAGAAGCTACCGACCACGCTAGAGTGTAGAGGGCAGTGGGGAGAGGGGGCAGGGGCCAACCCTGCAGAGGCTTCCGGCCTGCAGCCAGCACAGAGGTTACCCTCGACACCACAGGAAGCTCCAGCAGGGTTTTAAGCCGGGAGTCACGTGATGAGCTGTGGGTTTTGAAAAGACCATTTTGACTGCTGTGTGGAAAATGGATTGAAGAGGCAAAGAGAAGTGAGGCTAGCCCAGAGGGACGCTGTTGAAGTCCTAATGATGGCTTGGACCGGGGTGGTGGCAGCGGGGGTGGAGGCAGGAGGAAGGGCATCAGCAGTGTTTTGGAGGCTGAGCCTGGAGCATGTTCCGGGGAACCGCCTAGGGGGACTCAGTGGTCCTCCTCTGCATCCTCCCTTCTCTGCCCCCAGCCCCTCTTCCTCCTCCCTCCTCAGCAGCACCCCTGCCCACCATCTCCCTAGGCTCCTGCGGGCTGTATAGCTCTGCTGTCCGTAAGCCAGGCGTTGACGCAAGAGAACAAAGACATCGCTAATGCTGTAAATCCCGGATCCAATTTATTTGTTATTTCCACTCATTTGAAATGCACCTGTTACCCTGAAGGCTTTTGAATGCTATCACCAGCAACTACAGAATCGAAGATAAATTGGAACCTTTCGGAAAAGCTCTCAGTTCAAAGGGGGAAACAAACAGGAAAAAAATAGGTTTTTTTTTTTTTTTCCTTCCTCAGATAACTTACTGGTATAGATGGCACGCAAGACCTCCAGGGGCACGATCCGAGGATGTTTGCCTTTCCTTCCCTCTTGATTCTGGCCCTTCGTCTGCTCCCAGATGGCTCTGACATTTCCCTGCAGGGTGTTTAATGTTTCCTGGATGTTAAATGTTTTCCCAAGTCGTTCCCTGGACATCACATTGCCATTTCTGTCCAGGTTTGGGTTGTCCAGTACCCAGGGCAAGGGCTGCAAAGCCATTTGCGAGCTGTCTCCTCCTGGCTACCTGTGTGTTGGGTTACAAACCGCGTGCTCACAGTTGGGTCGAGTCGGTGAGACCTCACCGTCCACACTGGGCACTACGCCTCACAGTGCCTCTTACCATGGTGCTGGGGTGGGTGTCGTTGCAGGCCCGCCAAGGCTTCCCGTTGTCCACACTCCACGCAGGAGTACCGAGGAATCACTGCACGTCCAGTTATCGACTCTTCATTGCTTTTCTTCTATAAAAGTGAATGCGACTCAATGAAAGCTCAGGGTCTGTCACAGGCGAGCGGCTGGAGGGAAGGGAATGATAGGGGGCCAGGGTCGAGGGGGCTGAGTTGGGTCTGGAGGACTCTCCAGAGGGTGAGGACCAAGTCCCAGAAGGACTGGTGCTTCCAGCTCCCTCTGGGTGGGTGTCTGTGGGTCTTGCCCAGGAGGGGAGACCCCTGTGGGTGAGGCCCATGGGAAGAGGACAGACAGCAGCTGAATGGAACCTCTGAACCCAGAGCAACCCACGCTGATGGCTCTTCCCTGTGTCCCCACCATCCACAGGCAGTGGCATCCACATCGTCTCCATGGCTGCAGGGTGCCCAACTGGCCTTGCTGCTGCCCGCCGCACCCCCTGTCCCACCCCCGCCCCAAGCAGGTTCCACTCTCCCTGCCATTGCTTGTGGCTCTAAAACTGAGCATCTTGTTTCAACAGCCCAAGGTCAGTCCTGCCATCGGGCCGTTTCCTAGCTGCTCCCTCTGCCCCCCACCCACCCCGTGCATACATCTTCTGGGACATTCAGAGCTCCTTTCACAGGCCGTCCCCCACCACTGGACCACCCCAGACTGTCCCACATAAATGAGGTTCCCACCTGCCATTCCGCCATATCACTATTTCAGTGTGACCCTGACCACTGTGTGCAGCGAGCTTGCTACTGTAGTTGTCAGCTAGTTGAACATCTGTTCTCCCTACTTACAATAACACAAACATCTATACGTCGTCACATAGTAGGTGTTCATTAAAGATTTAGTGAAATAAATGAATTTTTTAAAAATGGATGCATAAGCTCTTTTCGATCAGGGACTCAATATTGTTCACACATGTTTCCACTCCCTAAATTGGGACCTGGGACATGGGAAGCTCTCAAAAAATGTGTATCAAGTGTCCTAATTCTAGAGTGAAGGTGTGTCCTTTTGGCTGAAGGAAGACCCCCGCCAGCCTCAGGTTATGGTCCAGGACTGCATGGAGGAGGCAGGACCCAACTAAGGTCTCAGGGCAGAACTGGGACCTGAAAGAGAGGCTGGAGGCCAGTTGCCTGGGTCAGGTATAAGCTTAGAAGTCTAAGGGAGAGAGACTTCCCTGGCAGTCCTGCGGTTGAGAATCCACACTTCCACTGCCAGGGCACAGCTTCCATCCCTGGTCAGGGAGCGAAGGCCCTGCATGCTGTGCAGTGTGGCCAGAATAAAAGGGGGCGGGGAGACTGGAGCTCAGTGGTTACAGAGCAAGGCGGATCTTGCCCTCCTGGAGCTGGGATGAAGGAAGTGAAACTAGATCCTGAGCCCAGGGAGTTAAAACTACGCTGGCTAATGGATTGGGGAGGCCGAATTCATGGAAGGAAAGCTAAGACAGACAAGGGCATGCTATTCTGCCGCTTGCTCGCTGTGTGACCTTGGGCTGGTTCCTTGGCCTCTCTGTGCCTCAGTTTTCTCACTGTGAAACTGGAATGAGAAGTAGTCCGTTTCTTGGGGCTATTGCAAAGATTAGCCAGTATGCTATGCATGAGACTTCCCAGGTGGTGCACCACTGGTAAAGAATCCACAAGAGTTGTGGATTTGATCCCTGGGTTGGGAAGATTCTCTAGAGGAGGCAACCCACTCTACTATTCTTGCCTGGAAAATCCCACGGATAGAGGAGCTTGGCGGGCTACAGTCTGTGGGGTCACAAAGAGTCAGACACGATGGAGCAGACACACAATATCCAATCCATGTGCTGTGTATGATGCATGGCCTGGCAGGCAATATCATCCTTATGTTTCTGATTCTAGTTTCATTCCATCCTGTTGATGTGGCTTTCCCCATGAGGGTAGGTGCACATTCACGGGACATTCTGTGCAAACCTGTCAAATATCCAGTCCTTTCTCAACTGGGGCCTCATGAACTGAGCAGAGGAAGAAAGCTGGGTTCTGGGTCTTAGAGGTAGCACAGGAATAAGAAGTGTTTCAGAGATCAGTCTCCTGTGGACTTCAGCACTCTGGGACTCCTGCTGGGGACCCAGGAGCCAAGGGGAACCTCCTGCACATGATAAGGTTAAAGGCTCCCCAGAGGTCATCCTGGTCATCCCCCTGCTGTACAAACCCTACAGCTGAGAAAGAGATTCTCCAGTGGTGCCTTTCTGTCTCTGTTAGGGCCACAGATATTTCTGAGAATCAGACAAAAGCCAATGACCCTCGCTCCCCCAAATTCATATTTCACATTCATATCAGGGTGTCCGCAGACCTCTAGAAGCTAAGTAGGGGAGGCAAGGGTCTGGGTAAGAGTCTCATTTTAGAGTCTTAGTCATCAACAAGCCTTACTACCTTTGCCAAGAAGCCCCCTGTGAAGAATTAAAGGTGACAGGTCAGCATGATTTCCTAACTCAACCCATATCTATGTTAATAAGATGTTCTCAGAAGGGTAAGTGTGAGGCGGGACATTGAATCCCTATATTCAGTGATAAAGGTAAGTTAACTGATACAATGTTGCCTTTTCAGCCACTCTTAGAAGGTCCCCTTTAACTGAAAGGTAAGGATGGTCTGTGATCACTAAACCAAGAACTGACATGTAGGGCCTGGCGAAGTTTGATGTTGGAGAGAGAACAGAGGCATCCCTTTCTTCAGTCCAGGCCCTGTCCAAATGATTATAATGTGATAATTCTGGAAAGATTGGACTCTCATGTGTTTGTTTGGAGGTAAAAATATTCATGCATATGCTGCTTTGTCTCTCCAAACCTGAGTGGGGACGATGGCGTTCTTGCAGCGCCAGGTTGAAACTCTCTTTCTGAAACATAACTAACCTGCTTGTCCTGCACGTGAAACAGGAGGGACCGGGGAGCCTTATGGTCCTGGGATGTGTGTCCTCCCAGATCCGGTGCCTGAGCTCAACATGGACGTCCCGGGAGACAGTGAGGGGCAGGTGTTCCTGGCTGGGCCGAGGCGGAGCGGGCAGGGGTGGGGCGCAGCAGAGCTGCGCAGCCCTATGGACCTGCGTGCGCTTTGATCAGCATCATGGGGAAAGCTGTGGCTCCTCTCGTTCTGATTAATTCTGATGTGGAGGATTGGAGAAGCTTAGGGAAGACACAGGGATTCGCAGAGCCTTGATCCTCGCACGAGCCAGACTTCACGGGTGGGGGTCAGAAACCTGGCCGCTTTGCTTGAAAGAGTCTATGTGGCTGCCTTGCCCCCTGCCTTCGGATCTACTGAATCAGCATTTCAGCGACAGGGCCCAGCCATCTGCATTCCCAGCACCTCCCGCCCTCCTCAAGGAATTCTGAGGCAGGCGGCCCTTTGAGAAACGGACTAAGATGGTCTCCAAGGACCCTTCCTTCTCAAGGTCTTATGAGGAAAAGAGCCTCGTCCGCCCACCCGCATAAAACGTGTTTCCTGTCTCACCCATCTTAGTTCTTGATTAAACTCAATTTGGCAAGTTGTTATATCTGATTACTTATTCATCTTCTTCTGGAGTCTTTGTGTGGGGACAGTTGACGATGAGCTCCTTGAGGAGCCAAGCCAGGCGCCTCCTGTCCTCCCCCAGCCCCATCCTAGCAGGGAGACACCCTCGACCTGCCCCTGCTCTGCTTCCTTGGGGTGTTGGGGACCCGGTGACGTCCAGGGTGACATCCAGGGGTTTCGGGGAGCCAAGGCTGCTGGGAGGAAGGCTTCTGGGCTTCAAGCTGGGGACTCGGATTCATCCCTGCCAGAAGTTAGAGCGAGAGGCAATTTAGCAAATTGTAGCTTGCTGCAGATGTCTAATTAGTCCTGAGGCTGGGTGTGTGGGGAGAGGCAGTGACTGAAGTCTGGGGAGTGGGAGGGCCGCTCCGTCTGCTGCTGAGTTTGCCTCGGCTGAGGGGAACGTGGGCTCCCCAGCTGAGGGCGGAGCTGGTCGAGGAGAACCAGACCCCACCCCCACTGGAGAGCAGGGCTCCGAGGAAGGGGCTCCGGGGGCAGGGCTCTGGGTATGGGGGCCCAGGTGCACCATGCAGGGGGAGCTGAGGAGTCCAGTCAGGGGGACAGGGAACTGCTGACACCCTATATCCAGACAGCCAGGAGCGCTGAGCGAGTTTTCTGCTGCTCATGTCCAGGACCCTGGCCTCAACCTGCCCCAAACTGAGTTTCCATCCTGATCCCTTCCTTGCTTCTCCTCCTCTGTGCTCCCCAAGTCACAGGATGGAACCATGACCCTTCTCGCTACTTAGGACATGTCCTCCTTATTTCCTGTTTCTTCAGCCTCCATGTCTGGTTCATCATCAGAGCTCCCGTTGTACCTTCTAAGCACAACTCAAACCCCCCTCTTCCTCTCTCAGTGCCAGGACTCAGCCTCAGCACTGTTGACATCTTCGGGGTGGGGGGGAGGCGGTGATCTTCTGCAGGGGGCGTCCTGAGCACTATAGGATGTGTAGCTGCGTCCCTGACCCCCACCCACTGTAAGCCAGCCGCACCTACCCACTGCGACAACCTGAAACATTTCCCATCATTGCCAAGTGTCTAGGAGCACAAATTCTCCCGGTTTGCAAACACATTCTACAGCAGCCCAGGCCACCTCTTGCTCCCCAAAGATCTTTCTCTCCAAGCTCCAGCTTCCTGCTTTGTCTCCCATGTCCAGCCTGGCTTCCCTCAATGCATCTTCCACACTGAAGCCAAAGGGATGTGCCCCTAAGAGAAGCTGGATCATGAGATACTTTACACCTATGACCCTCCAGTGGCCCTGAGCACCTGCAGAAGGATCTGTATTCCCTAATGTGATTTAGAGGCATCTTAGTATAAGGCTTCCCAGGTGACACAGTGGTAAAGAATCTGCCTGCTAATAGAGGAGACACAAGAGACGTGGGTTTGATCCCTGGGTCGGAAAAATCCCCGGAGAAGAAAATAGCAACCCACTCCAGTATACTTGCCTGGAAAATTCATGGACAGAGGAGCCTGGCAGTCTACAGTCCATGGGGTTGCAAAGAGTCAGACATGACTGAGCAGCTGAGCACACACAGTGTAAGGACCCAGCCTACACTTCTGGTCTCTGCATTCACAGGGTCCCTCTCGCCCTTTCTACTCCAACCCCGCGGGACTCCCAGCACCTTCCTCCTCCCCCTCCCATGAGCCTTGGCACACACTCTTTATATTCCGGACCTACTGGACTTTCCTCTGTACCTTGAATAAACATATTGCTTCCTCTGCCTCAAACACCTTCAAGGACGTAGCCCTCAGGGACCCCGGGTAACACAAGTTGCTAAGCTGCTAAGCAGCTTCAGTCGTGTCCAACTCTGTGCAACCTCAGAGACGGCAGCCCACCAGGCTCCCCCGTCCCTAGGATTCTCCAGGCAAGAACATTGGAGTGGGTTGCCATTTCCTTCTCCAAACACAAGTTAGGATGAGGGTTTCTTCCAGCTGGCAAGATCCTAAGTGACCATGTTGGCCATGTGGTTTTACTCTTATTATTGTTGTTAATCGCTCAGTCGTGTCTGAGTCTTTGCAACCCCATGGACTGCAGCACGCCAGGCCTCCCTGTCCTTCACCATCTCTTGGAGTTTGCTCAGATTCCTGTTCATTGAGTTAGTGATGCCATCCAACCATGTCATCCTCTGTTGCCCCTTCTCCTCCTGTCCTTAGTCATTCCCAGCATCAGGGTCTTTTCCTGTTGTTCTTTTGTGCCCATCCAAATCTGATCAGGGATGGCTTTGTCAGAAATTACGTAAGCCTCAGAATCTCAGTCACTCCCCATGTGCCTCTCTCTCTCTGCTCTCAGCCCCTCCAGTTACCACCTACACCCTCTTGTTGGGGCAGGAGGAGTTTGGGGAAATGCCTTTTCTGGAGAGCTGACTGTCTGATGCCTGTGTTCTCCTCTGTCCTGGGAGCTTTCTACCCCTCATTTGGAAAGGAAAAAAAAAAAAAAAGGTGCAGAATTGGAGTTTTCTGGGTCTACTTTCCAGAATTTTGGTCTATTTCAGGGCTCCATGTGATTTCAAGGGCACCTCATCCATCGTTCTTTGTGTAATGTTGCATTTTCTGACCAGATTTCAGGAGGGCAGGCTAGACCGTGCCCGTCTGACTGATCGCTGCCTTCCTGGCATTTACCATGATGCCTGGTATGAAGTCTGTTCCCATTAAAGCCCTTGAACTGATTGGCGTTGAGGGTCCTGGAGGGGGCAGGTGAAGGCTCTTGGGGAAAGGCTGGTTCAGATTTCTGCTTCTGAAAGACGTGACACAGGTCAGCATTTGAGATAGCAAGACTCTGCTTCCAGGGCTGTGACACGGGCCAGGTCCCCTGCTCTCTCTGGACCTTTTTTTTTTTTTAATCTGGGAAACGGGGACTTGGATTGATTAATACCCACATTCCCTGAGTGCCAAGTCATGAAGCAGGCTTGGCACAGCCTTCCTCAGAGAATGGTAATCTTTGAAAGAGTTCACACGGATGAAAGCACCTCCTGCAGACCGCCTCGGTGAGCTCTCCCCAGCTCAGCATGCAGCTCTCTTATTAGTCCCGTTTCACAGATGAGGAAAAGGAGGCCAGAGGAGTCAGTCCCCCTGCTCACAATCTACTGGAGAGGCTTTTTTTTTTTTTTTTTAAGTTCAGTCGATAGAACACATCTGAGTATCATTCTGTTGGTGATAACAGTTGAAGGATACTCATTAAACATAACTGAACTGTTGGAGAGGCGTGTTTCTCACTGAGGACTGTTTGCACCCCAGGGGACATCTGGCGATATCTGGAACATTTTGGGCATCACAACTTGGAGGAGACAATGCTCCTAGCCTTTAACGGTGGAGGCCAGTGTCTCGTTGTGAGAGACTCCACCGTGAGGAGTTATCCAGCCCCAAATGTCAACAGTGCTGAGGCTGAACCCTGGCTCAGAAGAGCTAGACTCAGACTCAGCTTAACCTGTTCCAGAGTCCATGCTCTCTGTACCATAGTTTGACTGGCTAAGACCCCAGATAAGCCTCTCCTGTCTCTGCTCAATACTTGCCAGGGAGAAAAAGTCTTACAAAAATCATAGAACATCAGAACTAGAAATCTAATGTTTATAACTGAGAGGGAATTGAGTTTTTTTCCTGAGATTTACTTTTTGTAAAAAGCTACTTTCTTGGTTTTGGCCATAATACTTTCAGCCCCTTCCCCTCCCCCATCATTGTGTCCTATTGACCATATCTGATCCTGACTCACTAGGCAGAGACTTCCGATAGGCTCCACCCCACCCCACCACCCAGGCACAACTCAGGAAATATTTGTCAAATGCTCCATCAACTGGAGTGCCCTGAGCTGCAAACAACACACTTGGCCAACAGAGGCTTGTCAACGCAAAGACTAAGCGTCTCACTCAACAAGAAGACTGAAGTCGGGTGGCTCAGGACTAGCTCAGTAGCACGGGGAGTCCAAACTTGGCTTCACAATCTAGCTTTGCTACTCTCAGCACAAAGTTTCTGCCTCGTGGTCATAGTTTCATGATCACAAGATGGCTGCCACAGCTCCAGGCATCACAACCTCCCACTGTGTTCTAAGGCAGGAAGTGGATCAGCACTTATGGGTCACTGTTCACAGTCCACCTAATATCTTACTAAATAACACGTCCCTTCCTTGAAAGATTGAGGGCAGGAGGAGAAGGGGGCAACAGAGGATGAGATGGTTTGATGGCATCACTGACATGATGGACATGAGTTTGAGCAAACTCTGGGAGATAGTGAAGGACAGAGGAGCCTGGTGTGTTATAGTCCATGGGCTTTCAGAGTCAGACATGACTTAACAATTGAACAGCAACAAAAGTCGGAGTCTTAGGTCCCTGCAGTGTTCTAGAAGCTGGCCTGGGCCCTGTGTCATGAGTCAAGTGACACGTTTAGGACCATTTTCCGGCCTCTTGGTCCCAGGCTTCTCTTGCCTCCCCCACTTCCCTGTGGCTCTGTCCTTGTTTGAACCAGAGGCAGCACATCTGCATGGCAGTGAATCAGACTGCTCTTCTAAAGAGTCTGGGAGAACAAAGCTGCTCCCAGAGAGGCCGCCCCCTCTCTGTCTGGTGTCTGACAGCACAGAGGCTGGGGCCCCGGGGATGCTCTGCTCTGCAGGGAGAAAGCTGCAGCGAGCTGGCTGGCCTGGGGGCGGCTGGGCCTTGTGTCTCCTCTGCCCTGTGACCCCTGGCACACAGCTTTCCCTGTATGGCTTTTACATAAACGCAGAGCTCTCAGAGGGAGCAAGGGGCTCCTGGGAGGAGAATCTGGGCATGTGCGTGTGTGCTGTGTGCAGGCCCAGTCGCTTCCGTCATGTCTGACTCTTTGTGATGCTATGGACTGTAGACTGCCAGGCTCCTGTCCACTGAATGCTCCAGAGAAGAATACTGGAGTGGGTTGTCGTGCCCACCTCCAGTGGATCTTCCTGACCCAGGGATTGAACCCACGTCTGTCTGTGTCTCCTGCATTGCAGGCGGAT